>NW_024465573.1:9075000-10325000 GCF_017591425.1 Ochotona curzoniae
GAAATACATATATGCAAGTAAATGACTTAACAAATATTTTCCATGTTTGTAGCACTCGTTGAAGAAATGTATATCTGTTTGTCTGTGTGACTTTCTAATTGTTCGTTATCCAGTTAATTGGTTCTTAATTGGGACTTTTCCTCTATCTTGTCTCTTAAGGAGTGTTTGATTTTATATGTTTACGTATACCTGGTCCCCTGGTTGAGGATTATCTGAAAATTCACCCTGTGTATATTTTTGTAAGTCTATGTGATATTCAATCCTGAAGTGTTAGATTTCTATCTGAGCAACCTGTAAAAGAAGGATAACCCAAATTGGGAACATACATATGCGGAGTCTCCCTCACAGATTCCTTTAATACCCCATTGCCAGAGAGGATGAGCCTGCTGCCCGCCACCCAGCCTCCCGACCTGTGAGAGACAGACAGACAGGGTTTCTGTCTAAGCAGTTCCGATTTATTGGGGAAATTCAGTTCGTTAAATAGAGTAAGGGATAGCCTCCGGCCAAGAACTTCAGGAATTCCAGGAGGGGAGAAACTAGGAGCCAATTACTAGGAGCATGACTGCGTAAGCCACCTCCCATAGGCCAGGGTAGGTGAGTGAAATGGCCCTGGCCAATCAGTATTTCCTTGGAGCTACATGACTCCTGCCCTGGTTCACGCCCAGGGCTCTGTCCTTGGCCACCAACCTGGACTGTCCTTAGTCACCATCTTAGTGATCTCTTTGCCCCCGAGCCCCACACACATAGATCATTTGTAATTTGTCTAATTTATGTAGAGAGAACAAAGTCAAAAGGCATTTGTTAGTGCAGAAGTAGCTGACTACCAGTGAACTGAGATTTCCCTGTGCATATTGAGAGAAACAGCAGAAGTGATTGGTGACCAGGAGCACCTCTATGCCTTTGTTTACCATCTAAATCATGACTGTGGTCCTCATAGGCTTTCTACTTTTGAACTAAGTCTTAACTCAAACATTTCAGAAATTAGGGTTTTATAAAAGTGTCCTAATAGTATATTATTTTTTTTCCTTTTGAGTATATCAACATTACTTTAATGGTAGCCAAAAAAGAGAATAGTGTCAAAAATGGCCAAGTTCTATTTACTTTAATTGTCTTTATAAAAATCTAACACTTTAACAAGGATAGTTATAATTCCATTCTTAATATCTTTGATCTTTGAACAGTGTTTTTTTAATTTGCAGTTATCTTCAAGCTATGTTATGCAGAAATGTTACTTTATAATTAAAACATATATTTTATCTAAAAGACAAAAACATTAATTTTTCTTAACTTTTAGTCAAACTATTTGACCAAAGAATGAGCAATTAGTCATAGTTTTACAGTGAAGAAAATATATTTTAACTTTCATTGAAAATATTAACACTAATTTTTAGAATAAAATAAGTTGGTATCTGTAAAATAGAATTTTAAAAATTATTTTAGTTTTTGAAATAAGTGCCCAAGAGACAATTTCTCCCATTAAACATGAAAATGTTTTCAAGTGAAAGATGCACATAATTCAGCAGCAGATATTCATGTTGTAATCTTCAGATTCACAATGATCACTACAAACCTTCCCATATCAGGACCAGGGAATTATTGCTGGGGATGTGAGTGACAAGCAGGCTTATTTTTAGTAGGGGATCTCACTGATAGTTATTTTGAAGAGAATTAAATAGAAAGAACTCCAGAAATTTGAAAGTAGCATATAATCACAATTTTAAAACTAGGGAGAAATTACCTACAAATACCATTGTATCTTAAACTCTGAGAGGATGTAAAACATTAAGATATTGCCTACTATGTTATTATCTGCAAATGTTACCTTCTCTTTGTTGTAGTGCATCAACAGCAAATTTTATATGTCAGTAACATTTAAAACTAAGAGGTTATTCCAAAAATCATAACATAAACCTTGTCAGGAAATTTGCAATTTATTTACACTTTTGAAACCCTGCTACCTGTATTTGTGAACTCAAACAGATACACATGCCTCACTGGGTCTGATGAATGCACTGTGTGACAAATGGGATTTGGAGAGAATACATTTAAATTGATTTATTTTGTAAACTTATTTTCTCCTACACAAAGATAAAACTGAAGTTTTAGTCTGTCAGACCTCATTACCTTATTCCTACTTAACGTTCCATTTTTTCTCATAGGCACTTTCTTTTTTCAGAATAAACCACATTTGTATCAGGTTATATCTTGTCTCCCCAAGCCCCAGAGGTCCAGACTAACATGCAAGTGGCATGAACTTTTTGGGATTTTATGGGTGGAAGAGTCTTCTGCAAATTTTTGAATTAGCACTTAAAAAACATCCTTTCAGTTTTTAAAATCTTGTCATGTACTTTCACAGAATGTATCAGTATTATAATGGTAATCAGATTCAAACACAGCTCCTCCTTTTCTCATACTTTTTTGTGTTACTTCTCTTTAAAAATATATTGTTCTCCTAAAATAAATATTGGCACATCTGCCAATGGAGTCTTATGCAATGAAGCGGAGAATCAGTGTTAACAGAAAAAGCAAAAATCTTTCATAAAAAACCAAAAACAAGAAGATGGATTAAGGTGTCACTTATTTTTCATTGAGATGTAAGAATATATATGGAGGAGTGACTTATTAGGAAATGCCATAAAGAAGAAGAAACAATGAGTTAAGTACATAATTTATAGTAACAAGAAGAAAAAAATGTAAAGTGACAATTCAAGAACTTTGTAATTTGAGAAAAAAAAACTTCCTATGGTTTTTAAAATATTAATCTTAGGGCTTTAATTTATGCTTCACTAGAGTATAGATTGTATTATCAATAATAATGTAGCATAAGATCTAGTTCTAATACTCTGATTCATTGATTTTTAATATTTACACAATGACTGATATGATCAGTCTTCTACAAGTACAACAGACAAAAACAATTACAGTATGCAAATCTAATCTGTAGAATGCTATAGAATAAAGGTTACTGTCATCTTTTTTTTTTTTTCATTTAGTTGTGGAAACTCACCGTGCACATGATATGACTAAGATGGTCCTGTGGACCATGACACTCTAGGCAGCTTGTTTGGAAGTGTTAGCATGCCAGAGAGGACAGCCTTTTAGAGAGAGTTGGAAAGAGTTTAAGCAATGGATGCAGGCAAGAAAACAAGGTGAATGAGGTAGGAGAGAAAGGCAGATTCTCAAATTCCTCAGGAAGTCAGGTTTCGTCCTGACACCATGAGGGATTTTTATTAAAAGAGGTAACACAGTTACTGTTGGCTGAAAAACCTGATTGTATGTAGGAAATCATACATCTCTGAAGACGAGATAAATCCACTAAAAATCCATGCACAATGCAGTGAAACATGCATGTTTGAGTGTAGTCTGTATAAATAGAAAACAAATGGGAAAAGATCACAGTTTTGATGTTTAGAAATGAATGTTTTAAAAACATAGAATTCCTAAGAGACTGTAGTCATCAGCAAATGAAAATCTCCCTCGTTTCCTTCCCTGGACTGTTGTCTTGGTTAGCTTAGTTCCAGGACGTTGTCCGTCAGAAGGCAGCAGCATCATTCACAGGACTTGGTAATGATTCATTGTCACTCCAATTTGAAAGCAGAAATAGAAAGCTGACATGATTGAGGGTTACTGCCGGATTTAGCTGAAAAACCATTAGTGTGGAATTATTTGATAGAACAGTGAGAAGTTCAGAGCTGATCCCCCAGAAAAGTGAACCTTTTTTTTTTAATTGACTTTTACATTGTAAATATACTTCTGTTTTCTGGTCATTTGTTAACATAGTTGACATGCCATGCAGATGTGTTATGCTGAAATTTCCCTGGATCTGATTCTCAGTTAGAAATGAACCAAGTATAGCAGCATCACAGGGCAGATGAGGTCACACAGCATTTAAATGGGCTTCGGGGAAAGCAGGGAAATGTGATTGGAGAAAGAGTCTAAGTTAAGGTCAAATATAGCCTACTTTACTTTCCCCCCAAAGTTGGCAGCAGAGTTATTAGGTTGCTGGCTGCTCTGGCATCCTGTAATGCTTAACATTCCTCAAATGCTGTATTGTAATATGCTCTGTCATAATGATCACACTCTGCTGTGATGATTAATGTGCAAGTCCATCCCCTTCACTGAAGCTTTAGCTCCTATAGACCCAGTCCAACAGTTTTACATATTCATCTTCAGTGTCTTGAGTACTTAGCTAATATTTGCACACTTACTTATTAGGTATTTAGTAAATGTTTATTTTGGATTATACAACTTGATTGGTATATTGGTTAGTTTTAGAAGATCTGTGTATGTATGTATTTATTTCAAATGCAAAGATAGAGAAATGAAGATGCCCCTCTCCCCCTGCTGCAGGGACCAGGACTGGGCTAGGTGGAAACCAGGAGCCTGGAGCTCCATCCAGGTCTCCCAGATGGGTGGCAGGGACCCAAAACTTGGTGCATCTACCGCTGCTATCTCAGGGTACTCACAGAGAACGCAATCAGAAATGTAACCACTGAGACAGAAACCAGTTGTCTCAGGGATGGGTTCTAGCATCAGGGATGCTAGTGGCACAAGTGGCTTCTTTATTCTTTGTATCACTACACTAGCCCAGTTATTATTCTAAAAAGAAATTTAGATTCTTTGAAAATGACCTCTTTTTTGTACACAGCAGTTTCTTATCAGTGAGTTTTATTTATCTCCCAGGAATTTTCCTGGTAAACATGTAATCCTCACCAGCAACCTTTGCTTCTGGCAGATCACTGCTCACACCAACGCTGCTGCCGCGTGCTGCAGTGCAGCAGGGTTAAAGCCGAGCCCTCAGGCTTGCTTCCTGGCTTGGCAGGGAAAGATTTAATTAGCCACTTAACTTCCTCAGGTGTATGGGACAGCGCTCCCAGTTCTGCTAATGAGGTCTGTGCTGCCAGCCGTCCACACTGGTTTCTCTCTTTAGGCTGCCTCTCTCCTACGCAGCTGGTGAGCTGGCTTCCTGAATACCACTTAGCTCCCACTGTGTGAAAATGGCTAGAGCTGCCTTGGCTGTGTCCTGGCCATGATCTCCCCTGTAAGCACTTCAGCCTGGTATTTAATCCATAATCCGTCTCCTGTTCTGCCTTTGTATATGATGAATTTTCTTCCTTCTTTTTGTATAGGTCTCCTCCTTCTATCCCTCAAGGATATTTTCCTGCAAAAGGAGTTTTAATTCTTAAAATTATTTTCTAAAAGTTTTATCTGTGCTCAGGAATAATGCTTTTTTCTAAAGCTAGTTTAAATTATCTAATGTTTTTATGAAAGTGTAACCAGTGCAGAAAAGTAAGGAAAAGAATAAAGTGAAGAAAAGCAATTCCAGACACTATATCCAAACAGAACCACACCCAATATTGGTCAGATTACTTCAGGTTTTAACATAAACATGGATATGTTTTAAAAAGGGAGGGGGGACTTCAAGGAATAAGAAAAATACACTTTTATAATAAATGACATCTTTGTTACTAATTAAGTAAAATCAGATATTTATACTCTTTATTGTATATCATGATATGATCAGCGTTTTTCAAACTTTAAATATGTTTGAAATACACAGGTAAAAATATCCCAACAATTTTAAATTGTTTTTCTTACATCAAATCTAGTACACTTTGCTAAGATTTTATGTGTACTAGTGGATTTCAAGTGTGAGTAAAAGACAAGAAAATAGAAATGTACCAAGAACACTGACAGCAATATATAAATTGATCCTCAAATTGGAATGATCACATAGGTCACTCAAAATCTTATAAGAATGCGAGCCATAAATTGCTAAGACTCTGAGATATCCCATGATGCTGTAAACTCAAAGATGATGTTGATGTTATTGGATTTGGATCACCATTCAAGGACTTTAATGGACATAGTGTCATATGCTGTGCTCAGATGTTGAATTAATAAGAATGGAAGCTGAGCCTCAAAGAGCATCAAATATCTACTATCCTTTTGCTATTGGCTGAAATCAGTTTGTTTTTGATTAACCTATCTACATATGCCTAAGAAAATGTTTATGTTTTTTTTTTCCCTATTAAAATCCAAGACACTTCATTCTGAAAAGCTGGTCATTGAGTGATTACATTAAAATTTATACCAGCATTAGATTATGCATAAATTTAAAATATTATGAGTCTATGAAATTAGGACAAAGGATTACTGTGAAAGAAAATGTGCTTTACAAAATAAATTGAGCAATTAATTAGTTTTGGATCTAATGTTTGGATCAAGAAAGACTATGAAAGTGATTTACACATGTACCTTTAAAAATTATTGTTATTATTATTTAAATTGGAAACAATGATCTACAGAGAAAGAGATACAGAAAGATCTTTGTCCCCTGGTTCACTCCTTAAGGGTCTCTGATGGCCAAAGCTGAGCCAATCGGCAGCCAGGAACCAAGAGCTTCTTCTGGGTCTCCCGTATGGATGCAGGTGCCCAAGACATTGACCCTTCCTCGCTTGCCCTCCCAGGCCACAAGCATGAAGCTGTATGGGAAGCGGGACTGCTGGGATTGTAACCGGCACCATATGGGATCCTGGCTCATTCAAGGCGAATACTTTAGCTGCTAGGCTATAACATCAGGCTCTAGCTTGAAAGAATTTTAGAGTTTGAGTTTCTGCTTACTTAAGTGTTAATTCTTTGAGTGCTAACCAAATTTTTTCATATTACTGATTATTGTAAGATTATGTAGTCTCTGAATTGAAAATATTTGCTTATGTAAAATGTTTATTTTCAACATGTTGCCTTTTTAAATTGTTGTTTTCAATTTTATTTGATTTTTCTCTCCCAGATGTCTGCAGTAGGCAGGGCTGAGCCGGGTGAAGTGGGGAGTCTGTAATTTATCCTAGGCATCCCATCAGGGCAGTAGTGACTCAAGTACTTGAGATGTCACATGCTGGTGCCTGAGATTTGCATTTGCAGGAAGCTGGTTCTAAATAGATGTTTCCAGGCCTTGAAGTTGGCACTGATATTGAATGAGGGCATCCCAAACAATACTGTGATTTCCATGTCAGTGCCCATCCCCATCTTTATGTGAATTTTACAAAATAACCTAACCAGTCTTCAGAAAATAGTGTATTTTCAATGTAATTATACTTTTAATATTTATTTCATAGCTAGAGAAACAAACAGAGGAAAAACAGAACATGAAAGGAGAAATAGAGAAAGAGAGAGATACCAATCTTCAGGCTGTTCATTTGGTTCTCACATTTTTGGGTGCCTTCCAGACATACAAAGTGCAAAGCTGGATCATGAATGTAGATGGAATGCCATCCTTGTCCCCTAAATATAGGATGCAGATGCTTAAAGTAGAAACTCAATCTGCTGTACCACAGTCTGCCCCCATGCAAAACTTTTAAATTATGGATTATCATTAAAGTCACCTAAATTTGACTTTTTTTGAATGTCTACTAAGGGAAAGGAAGGAACGAAGGAAGGAAGGACGCATACACACACACACACACACACACACACACACACACACACACACACACACACATACACACACTCACACACACACACAGATTGAGAGGAGAGAGAAAAAAGGAGGAAAGGAAGGAAAGAAGAAAACTTAATGACACAGATCTTACAGTAGGACATGTCCCAGCCAACGGGCAGGTAGTTTTGTGGGCTACAGTATTTGGGATAAGGTAAACCATAGGCGATGATGCAATCTTTTTGCTTTGCTGTATAACCTGATGTCTACAATCAAACATGCGAACCAGACCACCCCTCTATGCTCAAGAAATACTATCATGGAGAAAACAGAAAAATGTGATGAATTTATTATAGATTCTGTAGTCTTATGAATTACCATTTCTTTTACAACATTTCTAGCAAGGCATCAATAAACTCTAAAGATCGGCTGTAAGTTTCTCTAATAACAAGAATAATCATGTTTTGTTCCTGTAACGAAAGTGATAAAAATCACTTTAAATTAGTCTTCCAAATGCTATATAGTACAGTGGTTTGTCTGTTAATGTTTAGGCCTCAGGAAAACAAATACTATTTTTAATATGAATAAATAGAAAAAAAATGTGCTATGCAGATAGCTAAAAGTTTGCTTCAACATACATATTAAACAATGGATTAAAATGCAAATTATGGTGAGATCAACTTAGATCTCTTATAGGTGAAAGTAGACTTTCATCTGAGGAAATTTCATGTAAACGTTGAAATCGATTTTGATGAAGGAAATCAAAAGAAATGTAAGATTAGAAGCACTGTTTCAACCTGAGGCTAGCTCAAAGCAATGAAAATACAAAAGCAAAATTGAGAAAATATCCTTTCTCTCATCATCAGAGGGACCTAAATTGTTTTATATACTCTATAAATGTGATTTACTTTGCACTTTTATTACCTTCTTGCTACTAAATGTATATTGACAGCCATTAAGGACATTGTCATAAAATAGAATTTTATGTTCAAAAGGGAACATTAGAGTTTATTAATGAAAGTGCGTTGTGACAAAAATCTATATAATAATACATTAATTTTTCATGTTGAGATAATTTCTTTTAGAGTTTTGATATTTTTAAAGATTTATTTATTTTTATTTGAAAGGCAGATTACACAGAAAGCAGTAGAGGTGGAAAAGGTCTTCCATGTGCTTGTTCACTCCTCAAATGGCCACAGTTCAGCTGATTCTGTGTCACAACAATGGTGAAAAGGACTTTGCTCAGAGATTGCCTGAACATTGTGTGAACGAGCTTGCCCAATAAAGCCAGGCACTCACACACACACACACACACACACACACACACACACACACACACTCTCTCTCTCTCTCTCTCTCTCTCTCTCTCTCTCTCTTATTTGGGCACTCACAGGGCAGTGGCCAGGCCCAAAGTTGCCTCTCACATGCTCTTGTACGCATGACCATCTTGTTACTGATGTAATTAGCAGGTGCATCTGCTCTGTCCTATGAACATTTGTAACTACAGACACTGAGGGCTGTCAGCCCATTAGTAAATATCAAGTGGGAAGGCCTCCAGAGTATGGCTTCTTCCTTTTCATAAGTGGCTGTGGAGTCTCTGTTGGTCAATTTGCGTAACAGTGTCAAGCTGGGAACAGGACCTTATTCCTGCATCCTTCTTCATACAGGGTCTGGGGAACTTGAACCATCCTCTGTTGCTTTCATAGGCTGAATTGGAAGGGGAGCAGCTGGGACATGTACCATCATGTGCAGGAAGGTGTTGGGCCATGTTTGTTTTTATTTAAATTGACAAAAATCACTAAGAAGATCTTTCATGCAGCAAAAATAGAAACTAGCTGTACTCCTTTACTCCTACCCTTCTCTAACCTTACTAATTACTATTCAAATTAAGTTTTTTTAATTGTTAAGCTTATACACATAATTGATCATCTGTATTATTTGCCTTTCTGAGCTGAGTCATTTCACCTAACATGATATTTAGGGGATTGTACTTTTGAGAAGAAATTTCATGTTGGCAGGAAAAGAATATGCTTAATATTCCCAAGTGCAGAAGCAAAGAATACTAAATAGTAAGACAATTGCAATGTTATAATTTCTGTTAGTGATCTCAGTATATCCAGATTCCAAGACATTTTAGTATCATAAGATAGGAAAAAGTGAGTCCAATGTTTGCCCAACCAAAAATACATACACAAATATAAATTGAAGTTCCATGTCTACTGTATTAAGACATAATACTTGCGAAAACTTTTCTGTTGTTTTTCAGTGAATGAAATATGCAGCATCTGATTTTCTTTGTTATTTGGAAATGAAATATTACTTGTGTGAAATTCTCCAAGGGTTGCATACAAGAGTAAGGGAAGGATTTTGGTGGAAAACCACCAGGAGTAAATAGTTCTGTATTTTCCAGTGAATGAAAAGTGTAGTCCAATTGTGTATTTTTGTCTCTTTGAATTGTCTGTAGTTCTTTGTCACCCTCAAAGAATTGCTTATTTTATTATTTTCCAGCTTACAACAGAATGAATCATACATTTTTTACACATTTTACCAATTAGAATGGAATAGCTGTTTGACTCTGGTAGCCCTGTGTGCAATTTGTTTTCATTTGACACTCAGGAGACAGGATAAGCTGGGCTAGCATATTGCATTTCACAAAACTAAGTGATGGTATTGAGTTGATGCGGCCTCCTGTGGCACACCTAAGCCTCAACCTGAGGTATTTAGGAGAAGGCATTTGGGATATGTTGTTACACTAACATCATTACCGAACAGCAGGTTTAACAAATGATAAAAATTTAAAGTAAAAGTTATGTGATACATTGTTGCACAGCATTATGGCATTTTGATAATCATTGTGAAGATGAATTATTTGTGAACTCATTGAGCTTAGCATATTAAATATAATCACTGCAAACAAGAAATTACATGTGCTGATAGCCTCCAAAAACTTAGCATCATTATGTATAGTCAAGATATAATTTGTAAGTTACTTATCTTAGTGATCCTTAGTTATATGCATTTAAAATATCTGAACTTTCTTCCTGAGGAATAAAATAACTACGTTATTGTTAGCAGTTTTGCTGATGCATGGTCACAATAGAACTGTGCCACCAAACCCACCACATTCAAACTCATGCTTTCTCTTCTTTAATGACTCTTCAATGGAAAGTGTGTGATGACAATGTTTTCCTGTCATAAATAAAGTCATTATTACATTTTAATTTGATTACCAGCTACTATGTTAAAGATAATCATTACTTTTAAAAATGAATTAAGTGGGCATTATACTGTTTCTCTTTCCTTTGACTTACCATTTTTTTAAAATTCCTAGTTAGTGATTCTATCTTAAAAAAATATAGCTCTTGAATAGGAAATGCAGACTATAGTGAAGACACTCTGATATTTATTGTGGATTATTAACTATCTGTATGCCTTTAAACACACAGATTTTATTCAAAGAGGCCTTTCAGTGAACTTCTGTTTGAAGAACATTTAAGAAATGTATTTAGCTACCAGACAGATATGAAAGTTATTCTCTTAAGATTCAAAATGATAGCAGGCAATTAATCCATGTGCAAAGCGGAGACAAATTAGGGCATCCCAATGATTTTCGAACTCTATCAAGTTAAAGAACTCAAGAAATCCAAGAAGAAGTTGAATGTGGTAATATGCATTCAGTGCACAGTTTTAGGTGCTGTGATTGAAAAAAATAAAGTAGCATATAATGAGCATGCTATCAGTCCCAAGAATCAATACGCACTGTCAGACAGTTGATGTGAATCTATGAGGCCCAAAGTGCAGAAAGTCAGAAATCTGTGTGATCTTGGCTATTTCTAGAATATATTCAACAAAAGCATGTGCCCTCACAATTTAATTGGAGGACAAGTACAGAATACAAATATTTTATGATGTATTCATTGCCTCTATTTCTGAGTTAATTTATGAGCCCTTCCCTTCTTGTAGTTTATCCTGAAGCCAAAACAAATTAACTTGAAGTCCTTGAAGGTGTTACACTGTTTCACAGTTTTTGCCTCTGTACATCCTTTCCTTTTTCACGATAAAGCCCTTAATCAACCTTGTCAACCTGGTAAACTTGCACTTGTCCTCTAAGGCATTGCTCAGAGTTTTCTACCACCTCAAATAGATCTGATTAGTGCTTCTTTTCCACCACTATTGCCCTTTGCACTACCCGCATTCCAGCCTTGGTAGAAATAAAGAAATTGCCTTTGTTTGTGTTATCTCTTCTAGCCTTGAACCATTTCTGGGGCCCCAGCAGAGAACTGTTATGCTTGGTATTCCACACAAGTAGCATAAGACCTGAAGATGCTCAACAAATAGAAAGTGTGTCATTATACTATTTAACAGTAGCTAGGCAGTAAATTATGTTATTTTGTATTATATCCAGAAGTGCTGTGAAAATTGGTTAAAAAAAAAAGGAAAGAAAGAAACATGGAAACAACTAATATTATATTGAAGATGGGGTTTGGCATGGTTAGAATATACCAAAAATTGGTGTAGGCTTGAAGGAAATCAGAGTATTCAAAGGCCAGAAAACAGGTGATGCTTGAAAGAACCTGAATAATGTATCATACTTTTATTCTGTGTTGTTGCTGTCAGCATTTGCAGCAGAGTGGCTCAGAGAGAGGTTTGAAAGCTGACGTTTGGCTGTGGCATCAATTTCTGAGGTTTGTTTCATCTTTCAGCCTTTCAATGCTAGCCTTATTCGCAGAGTAAGTCTTCCCAAGGTAGAAGATTTGTACGGCAAGTCGGTATATCAGATCCTGCTGCAACCCACTAGCAGGAAACAAGGGGCTGATACCCTGATTTTTCTTAGCAATAATGAACTTTTTAAAAAGTATATAGGAAAAGTTTGTAGCATTATTGGCTGATTGAACAGAAATGTTATAAAGATTAACAGATTTGGAAATATGATAATTGTACTTAACTGATATTGTGATGGAGTAGAAATCTGTGAAAAAGAGAAAAAAATGGCTATGGAACAGACAACTTGCAATTCTGATAAATATTTTGATTAAAAATGGAAAATAAGCTGTTGTAAATGTGGTAAACACAGGTTAGAAGATAAGGTGACATTTGTCCTTTTGGGTTTGCCTTATTTCACTGAGTATAATGATCTCCATCTGACCATTTTATCGCAAATGGTAGAATTTCATTCGTTTTACTTCCTGAGTAGTTCCATGGAGTAGATATACCACATTTTTCCTTATTCATTCCTCTTTTGACAGGTATTGAGATAGTTTCCTTGTCTAGTCACTATTGTGGATTGTGGTCCTTTAAATATAGGGTTACAGGTCACTTCTCATATGCAGATTTTCATTTCAGTTGCGTATATTTCCAGGAATGGGATATCTGTGTCACGTGGTAGACTCATTTCGGTTCTCTTAGCACTCTCCACATTGCTTTAATAGTGGCTGTACTAGCTTACATGCCTGTCAAAAGTTGAGTACGGTATCTTCCTCCTCACATCCATGCCAGCAGAGGTTGGGGTAACATTCATGCAAAATACAAATAGGTATTTTGGCAAACATGCATACAGATATATTCTTATAGATGAATTATGTAAAGGAGACTAGCATAGCAGGATGTGAAGATGCTTTGCAGTATGTAGCTCTACTCCTGAATAAAAGGAGGACTCCCAGTGAAACAGCTGAATAAACCTTGACAATATGATACTGTATGTTCCATCATTACCTATAGTGGCAATGTCATGATAAATTTAAATAGAAGAATGATGGACTTGGGACTGTAGGTGAAGGACTATAATCTTTTAATAAAAGAGGGGAAACAGTGGTGGAGTGAGTAATGGAGATGGAAGAGAGAAAATGAAGAGGGGTGGAATCCCTATGTCTGTAAAACTGAATCATGGAAAATAATGATTATAATAAAAAATGCCAAAAAAGGAAAATAATGTGAACTTGATGCAACAGGAAATAAGCACTTAACGTTTTAGAGAGCATAAGATGAATTGAGGCAAAATATTTTCTTTGAGTATAGCTGCATTAGTCCTTCCTAAGACTTGCTATAATTTTTTATCACCTATTAAGAAATCAGTTTTCTTTTGCAGAGCAACATATACACAGTGGTCATGAAACTAAAGTATGTGTTAAAACAAGTTTTTTTTTAACTTTTAAGATGCATGTGAATTGCTCTACAACATAAATCCCTGTAATAGCTTTTAAATATTTGTGAGGAAAACAGTTAATTACATTTAGCTTTTTCAATTACTCTAACACTTGTTCTTCTTCATTTCACAATGAAATGGAAAAGTCAGCTTTTCAAACAAATAAATCCCCTTCTTGCACACTTTTCAATATTTGTATTGACTTTTATTGAGTTGAAATCTTCAGAATTAAGTGGGAAGATATCACCACATTACTTTAGCAAAGAAATATCCTTACTTCAATAACCATAAAGCCTCACAGAGGTATAAAAAGGTTTCTCAGCTTCATTTGCTCAAACACACAAACTTTAATGTTTGTTATAAATCAGCCCAGGAAGCTTAGTCTGGTACATATCCCTTTTTACAGTTTCTCTTGAGCTTGACATTAAAAACTGATCACACAGGCATTTCTCAGAAGTTGCAATCAGCGAATCTAAACATTGATCTCAGGGTGACATCATATTTCATATTGATCCTTCTAACACCAACAAATTGAAATAAAACCACTATATGCTTATGCCTAAATATCCTTAGTTTAATGCTATTTGCTTTTGGATGATCAGTTTAATAAGTCAAGTTTTCTTACACAACAATACTTCATTAACAAAATTTTTATAATTGAGAAAAATTGTATTACAAAAATTGTATTGTATAGAAATTAGTGTAAAAATGAGCACACCTTTTAACTGGGGTACAAAACATCAAGCTCCAAGGCTCTTTTAACTTTTCAAGAAAAGGTTAAAAAAGGAGGAATCCAGCATGCCACCAGGAGGCCCTGCTCTGGTCCTGTGCACATGTGGAAGCTGTGGATGCCCCAGATAAGGGGTTAGGGGATGTGTGAGAGTGAGGACCATCCAAGGAGTAATTTACAGGTGTGGAATGATTTCTGGGGTATTTCACAGACCAGACAACTGCACTTACAGGTAAATAAAGGGATCAAGACTAGAAAGTTTGTAAGGAAGAAACTAGAGGTCATGTCTTGATTAGACCAATACACCTGTCCACATGAAAAACTTGGACTGGACTGGGTGACATCTCCCACCACCAACAGGCTGAGTCAGAGCAATGACAGGCAGGCACAAGATGGGGCTTTCAGTAGGGGTCGGTGCTAAGCTGTGGTTTCCATTGATGAATATGAGAGCCAGGATCAGGGGTAGATCAGGCTGAACATCTTGACATACATGTGGGGTGGGTCTGGGGGCATGCCAGACTGGACTAGGCCCTAGAACACACTGGTACTCACAAGAACCAGAATGTGTGCTAGATGAGCTGGACTATGTCATGGCACCCACTGCTCCAAATGATAGCTATATTTGGGGATGGACCAGGAGGGACTGTGCTGTAGCACCTGTAAATGAGAGCAAAAATGGATGTAGGCCATCCCCTAAATCCATTGGTGAATACCAGGACTGAAAGCGGGCCATGTCACACTAGGTTGGGCACTGGGAGTGGTCTGTTAGGGGAACTGGGCAACTCTGTGTTAGTACACAGCTGCTTTTGGTGAGTGTGAGAGCTGTGGCTGGGGACAGCCCAGCTGGGCTGGGCCACAGTACACATCAGGATATGTGTGGGGCAGGTCTGGAAGCATGCCAGGCTGGGTAAGGCTCAAACACCTATCTGTCTGCATGTGAGCTGGGTTTGGGGGATGGCCATGCTAGACTAGGCCACTACATCTGCTGGTGCATCCAAAAATCAGAATAGGTTTAGGTCTGTTGGGCTTTGCATTTGCTGGCAAGCACCAGGAATGGGTGCAAATCATGTTGGGTTGGTCTACAGTATATGCTAGCAAGCAGAAGATTCACTCCTCCAAGCTGGGCATAGTAAGAAAACAGTAGACACTCCTTTGCTGGCCTTCAACTCCTACTGGTGAGCATGAGAGCCAGGGTTGGGGGTTGACCAGACAGGAAAAGAAGACAGCACCTGTTGGCATAAAAGTGGACAGGGTCTGATGGTGTGTTTGATTGAGCTAAACTGCAGTATGCATGAAAGGATCTCAAATGGGATGAAGCCAGTGTTGGACCAATCTCTTGCACATTCTGGCACATAGAAGATCCAGGGATGTGGTCAGGCCTGGTGTTAGTTATTGAGAATTCATCCTGACTAGGCTGCAGTTTCTGCTAGTGTGCATAAGGGTTGGGTTTGTTGCAGGCTGGGTTGGTATAGCTTGCAACACTTGCCAATTTGTCTAGAAGATGGGTCTGGGGGATGACTGACCAGGCAATTGCATTTACCAGTGCGTGTTTAGGCTGATGTGGGTGTTGCACTGAACCAAATCCTACGTTAGCTGATGAGCACAAGAAACAGATCTGAGATCACCTCAGGTTGAGGTTTTGAGACCACTAGACTCAAAGTCTAGCCACTGGGGGGAAAGAAATGCAGTCCAGCCTTTGAGGACATGTATCAGGACTGGGTCTCCTCAGTTGCTGATGCCTGTGCAATGTGCAGCATGCCCAGGTGCACACAAGGAACATGATTGATAATTTATCTACACCAGCAGAGGATGGTGGCTTTCATGTCAGAAGGTGGAAATCAGAACAAATTAGACAACTCTCCTGGCCAAGCTTTGGCAGCAAGTGTCTGGGTGTGTGGATACAAAAAGATTGACTTTTTCATCCAATAGACCTTGGAAAGCTTTTATCAAGCCTGGAGCAATGCAACCAACAATGTCTTAGAACTATCAAAATCACTCAAGTGACTCGCTCTAAACATTCTTCCCAACATTAGGGTCTCTATGATGACATCAAATGGCCATTCCCAGTCCTGAGATTCAAGTGTAGTTTGGCATCAAGGAACACCCACCTCCTCTCCCCCCATCCATAGACACAGGAGAAAAAATAATGGAAACCTTTATCCCACCCACCTTCCTCCATGTCTCCACTCTCTTGCTGCCTCATTAGGCCCACAGGGGTATACAACCCTCTCAACTTTGTAAACAAAATTAAAGAAAAATAAACAAATAATCAACCAAAAATAACAGGATAAGAATAACAGTTTTCACCCAATTTAATGAATGTGTTTTTACAACCAATGTTTGCCACATAATTTTCATTTTATTTTAAGATTATTAACTTTAGTTTTATTTGCAAAGCAGAAAGATTCTATATAACATATTGTAATGGCGTTGGATGTTTGCTACTACCTACAAAATCACCACAGGTGCTATGTTGCGAAATAACTAATCATCATTACTTCTAATATCCCTAAAAAGAAAATATTCAAAACTTACCTTGAAAGAGTACAGTGCCCTGGATAGAGACCCTTTTACTTCCAGTGCAAAGAGTGTATATGCAACAAATTATGCAATAGCGAATTAACAGGCCTTTAAATTTCATATCCTGTTTCTCTTGCTCTAGAGTTTAATTTTCAAAAATAAATAAATAAAAGAGACACTTGCAGATATTTTTTTCAAAAGGGAAGGTATAAAATAGAATCTAAGTATCGTGCATGTTGTTCCATATTTATGTTACATTATTTGTAATATTTAGGAAGAGCTTTTGATAAAATAATAACTAAATAAAATCTGAGTAACAGTGAAACATGGCATGGTATATGTAGTATGATTTTACGTACTATATAAATGGTATCAAAAGGACTATGTCAGATTATTAACAGTGGTAAATTCTAGATTGTATAATTATGGGTGCTTTTATCACTACATTTTTTAATTCTCCATGACAAGTTCATAAATATTACAATAAATGATCAACATTTTAAAAATAGGTATAGGTGTCAGCATTGTTTAGCAGCAAGTTAAGCTGCCTCTTAGAGCCCTGCATTCTGTATTCTGAGTCTTGGTTATTTTTAATCAAGGTCCCTGCGGAAGCACTTGGGAATGTCCCAGTTGATAGCCCAAGCATCTGTGTTGTGCAAGTCATGAAGGAGACCCAAATAGAGTTCTAGGTGCCTCACTTTGACCTGGCCTAATCTTGGTTGCTAGGAGTATTTCAAGAGTAAACCAACGAAATAAATTTCTCTCTCCATTCCTCACCATCTCCGTGTGTGTGTGTATATGTCTTACTCTCCTTTACTTTGCCTTTCAAAAAAATGTTTTAACAGATTGAGCCAAGGGAACTTTCTTGCTTTTGACCCTTATCGTTTCTCTTTGACTCAAGTTCTAGACTCTTCTGTGTTGTTTTAGTGTGCAGTTAGTAAGGAATGCATGTGTCACTTACAGGATATTGGATTTTTTTAAGTACCTGTAACTACTGTAGTTCCCCAGTTTCTAGCATATTTCACTGTCCTTTGGTGAACTTATCACAAGGTGCATCTTTCTAACAGTATCAACATTCTCTCCTACTCTATTAGAATGGAGAAAGCCAGAATTTAGCCATATGTTTCCATATAAAGTGTTGACTTAAAAAAAATGTTCAGTTGAGTTATGTAATCAATCTGTATCAGTTTTCTACTCAATTTTAATTGCAGAGCTTAGAATTAATGCAGAAAAATGCATTATGCAGTTGTTAGTCTCTTAGATGGATATCAGAGAAGGTAATACAAAAAAAATTCTGTGGATATACTTGGTTAGTGAAGCAATGTTAATAATATAATTTTAAAATTGAATGTAACTATACCTTAGTAGGTAGGACATGAAAATAAGTTACTCCTTACTGGGGTATTGAAGATTTCTCTGCACACCCCTCCTAAAACTGTTCTATGCCTCAACTGTTGACATATGCCTTGTTAGAGTTATGGGCCAGTTTTGACTATCCTAAAATTTGCCAAGTTCAGTAAAAATTATGCTTCAATACAATAAACTGCTAAATACAAAAATGAAAATAGACACAAGACAGCTGAATAGTACCCTATAGCCATTTTAAGGTGGATAGAAGCCAGTTGTGTATAAAGTAAAATTGAAATGTCAATGAAGTAGTCACAGGATGTTGCTAAAAACTTGCATGTTCTAACATATTCGCCACTCAATACCATGTCAATTAACTCTATGATGTTGTAAATTGTCATTGGTGTTATGTTATAGCTTTTAATTGGTCAGGACGATATTCTGCCAGCTCTGCTTTTAGACCAGAATTGGTCTCCCCAGGAAACTGTTGAATTTGTCTGGACAATAAGATGCTGGACTCTATGCATGGTGCATGCTTGCAATGAAAGAATCATGAATGGATTTGAAGTGTAATACTGCAGTAAGATGGAGGAATTCTCCATGGGGACAGGGTTCAGGGAGGGGTTGGGGGTACCTCAGAGCCTATGAAACTGTGTCATAAAATTAAATGCAATTAAAAAAGAGGTAAAAAATTGAATGTAATATGTTACACTTAAGGAATAAAATATGTTCAAAATCCAGCTTAATTCATCAGACTGTAAAATCTCACATAATATAAATATATTCATGAGGTAAAATTGAATTTATATTTAATACATACAACTCACCTTTTAAATCTGTAGTTTCAGTGCTATCATTGAAAACTACTGTAGTTTTATCTAACATATTAAAAGTAATAGAACATTATAAGATGCCAGCTTTAGTGACCACAAAAATCTTATTAATTGCTTTATAAGTATTTTTACCTAGCATCATGTTCCTTTGGTCATTATATGTAATAAGTAGAGATAGATAAACTTATTTGTTCTTGTAAATACTTTATTCATATAATGTAATGATTATCAGAGTTTTCATTGATTATATGATAATATGTAAGCAAAGAACATTTCCATGACTTTCCAGGAGATTAATGGCTAATAAATGACAAAGCCAAAACTCAGTTTTGACTGCAAGAATCATTGCTTGCTTTTGAAAAATTGGAGTATATATTATTGCTGAAGTAGAACAGGTAACATCAAAAAATAAAGAGCTATCAGTTAATGATAGATACCTTATTATTATTACTTGCTCTAGCAATTTTAGAATTTTTGGATATAAATTATAATTTAGATAAATAATAAAGCTCTATACAAGTTCGGATATATGTACTAGTTTTAGTTAGAATAAGCATTTACATTTTACATCTTAGCTTCTGCTCTTGAGTAGAAAGTAGGTTCGAAAGTCAAACAATATATGGTCTAGTTTAACATGTGTCACAATATGTTTACATAAGAGGTATCCTAGGTGATTAGTGTTAATTTAATGCATATCTTCAATGAATTTTCCATAACCAAAAAAATCAGAAAATGCCAGAATATTACTATTGCATATTAGGAATGTACCTCAGGTTATGACAGCATTTTTTTTTAAATCTTTATTATATCATGGGAACCTAATATCTTGGAAAATAAATATCCAGTAAATATTTTATCCATGGTAATTATTTTTATTAGATAATACTAAGAGATTAGGAGAGCTCACTTCCACAAATATTATGTACATTGATATGTTATTTCAATTATGTGAAAGAAGAAACAGGGATGTTTACTTATATCAAAAATCATCTCTGGTCTTTACAATACAAATACAGTTTTCTATTTATATGGGATGTCTTATTACGCTAAAAGGCTAGACTACAGCCCCAGGAAGTTAGAGACTACCTGTTGTGGTTATAGAACAAAAGGCTGCCTAGAGGCATGGGAAAAGAAGGAGAATGATCTATTGCATTTTACAGTTTCCTTAGCGCTCTGTGCTCACAGCTGCAGTGACACCTATAGCTTATTAATTATTAATCAATGTCAGATCAGCAAAGGAACTGATGGAATTCTAAAATTATTTGCATATCAGATTTTTTTCCACAGGAAAACCAAGTGATAGTGATAGCCAACCTAACAATATCAAGAAAACAAAACCCATGTTTCCCATGGTGTGAAATGTGTATACTTAGTTATCCTATCCAAAGTTCATCAGAGGTGATTTCTGACATATTTGGCTGACTAGAAGAAACCTCTATGTTCTTAATAGATTCCTGTTTTCACAGGAGATGTAGGAAATGAAACATAGAAAGCCTATGCAAAGGAAATAACAATGTGATACTTGAGTATTCAACATGTGCCTACCTTTCTATTCTGAAGGCTTTATAGACTAGCCAAATAATTCCTCAAGTTATAATCTGTTGCTATTATATTAATCAATTCCCTATTTGCTATAAGATTGGCAACACCATAGAAATTCTTGAATGATAAAGTAGAAAAGTTGCATGGCTTGTACTTAGGTAGGCTAGGATTGGGTTTCTGGCCCCAGTTTTGGATCTGTTCAGGAAAAGTCCTCCATTTCTAATACTTCCTTGGTTTCAAAATCATATTGAGTTCCAAAGAGTTAGACCAGAAAATCACAAAGAATCAAGAAAAATCTAACAATTCAGAATATGAAGCTTTAAGCTCATCAAGACTCCAGGGTAAACAGGATGTCGCAGAACCCAACATCAGAGGAAACCAGTGGCAGCTGCAACAATAGTGAGCTGGCTTTGTGGTGCCTGCGTCCATCAATGAGTGTTTAGCGGTGCAGGTGACAGAAGGGGTGCATTGCTTGCTGGAGACAATGCTCAGAGCAGAGGGGAAGCTTACTCATCTTGGGTTTTGTCATTCAGCAATCTCCTGTTGGCAATCCCTTGGCTAAAAGCTGTTTGACAGCAGAGCTTGAGCAGGATGGCTTGCAGTGGTCAGCACTGCAGGATACAAAACAGAACAGGGAAAAGGTTTTGAGAAGCAAAAACAAATGACTGGTACCACTAGCCTGATGTCCTTCATCAGAGTGTTCATACACCAAATCTCAAATTCTTTTTCTCTAAGGTTAGTTTAGTGTAATCCTAAACAAAGCACTTTTTGTTATGACAGCATAACACTTCATAGTATGGTGTGCTTAGAATATGATAAATGAAGCATGAATAATAAATTTTAGTCCAAAATTCATCAATACAAATGTAACTAATAAAGGAGAAAGAAAAGGATTTTGGGTTTAACACAGTGATTTATTTAAAAAAACATAACCTTTTTGTGGCTTCTTCGATACTTGATGTGTGATTTCTAAAAGTGATATCAGTATGACTAATTTTAGAGATAATCTTAGAAAAGTTAATGGATAGTTCACTTCAGATAAGACTCAATGACTCTCTAATAAGTAATTCAAAAACATAATGGCACTTGAAAGCAGCAGAAAGGTTTAATATCAAAGTGCCCTGTTTTTCCTAAATGTCTGAATTAATATAACCTACAAGAAGACATTTTTAATAAAAATTTAATTTCTTATGTTTATGAGTATTTTTAATGAAATAAGATTATTTTGGCTTCTAAATTGTTAAAATTCATTTTGATTAATTCCAGTTATAAAATATTACATTGAAAATGGGAAGCAAGTTCACTGATTTGGCATTTATACTACTTGAAAAGTTAGAACCATTCAAAAATATACTGTAACTTAACTATGGAATACCATGAATTCATGAAAAAGATGATTCTTATATATTATTGAATAAATTAGAATACTATTAAATAACATGCTATCATTTTTCTTCTTGATGTTTTAAAAATATATTTTGTATTTATATAATATATGTTATATTTTTATAATATGTAATATTATGTTGTATATACTATATATGTATTTTTATATTGTCTCTAGCTGCACTATTAAGAATTATTTTTAGTTCTTTACTTACTTCTTTCCCAGGCACATTAGTAGGTAGCTGGATTAGAAGTAGAGCAGCCAGGAATCTTCTGAGAATCACAGGAAGTAACAGATGTTTGAATGACAAAATTATCATAACAATAATCCCAGGGATTTTATCCATTGTTTTCTGAATTGTGTGTAAATAGAAACAAGATTTACATAGTTTATACTTAGCAAGTATCTACAACAGACACAATTAGATTAATTCATTATAAATATTATTTCCAAATTATTTTTATTAGAACATATTAAAATAAACAGACTTCAAACTTTAAGAATTTAAGATATCCCCTTTAATCATGGTTGCAAGAAACTACAGAATGGTGTGCAGAGGATAGGGGAAAACTGAACATAGAGCAGTAGGTGGTCTCTGATACAGTCCTGGAAGTGTATCAGAAGATTAAGTATGTATTGCTTCTGCTTTTTAAATTATTTTTTTAAAATATAGTTTTGATTCCGGTTGTATACATGTAACTCTTCAGTTCATTCATGACAAGCTTTTTCCTGGTGAAACTAAATGTAACCTGTATTGAAATGGATGAATGCCAGCTAAATTTACAGCACAGAATGTCAGAAAAATAATCCAGTGACAGCATGAAGGTAACAAATGTGAGAAAATCAATGTCAAGTGACAGCTTTTCTAAAGTTAAATTGAAACTATGATTATTATAGCACTTTATATTTTATATATTATAATCTATTGTATAATAGATTAAATGTAAAGTGCTATTGTATAATAGATTATAATATATTTTATATATTATAGCACTTTATGCAACATAAATATTACTCTATTTTTTGTTTTCTGTCAAGTGAGACAGTTTAGGGCAATTTAGGCCAGGGCAAGTACAATTATCTTTATGTAGAATTTGAGGCACAGGTAATTTGATAATTTGTCTTATTCTCTGATATTCAAATCAGGGTTATTTCTGTGTCACTTTTTTTTTAAGATTTATTATTTTTTTAATTGCAAAGTCAGATATACAGAGAGTAGGAGAGACAGAGAGGAAGATCTTTCTTCTGATGATTCACTCCCCAAGTGACCGCGATGACCGGTGCCGTGCCAATCTTCCGAGTCTCCCACGTGGGTACAGGATCCCAAGGCTTTGGGCTGTCCTCAGTGCTTTCCCAGGTCACCATCAGGGAGCTGGATGGGAAGCGGAACTCTTGAGACTAGAGCCGGCGCCCATATGGGATCCTGGCGCATTTAAGGCGGGAACTTTAGCCGCTAGGCCATTGCGCTGGGCCCGCCACATGGTTTTAATACTAGAGGGTCATATACTCCATCACTCTTTGAAGATCTTTACTTACTATATATTATTTAGAAAGAACGTATTGATATATGTATATGTAATATGATTTAATTGTTGAGTGGAAACGTTTTTGACATGAATACTCTTTTCTCAATTAGATATTGTTAGTATAGCTATTTATCTTTAAAAATACAACTTCACATCTCTTTCCATCACCTTTAAGATTTTGTGTCACATTGGATGTGTTTGTCTCAGTGGCTAGTTTACTGCTTGGCAAACCGGTACACTTGTGTCACACACCAGTGCATGGCGGGTTGAGTCCCAGCTGTTTTCCCCATCTATCTGGTGTCCGCTCTGAAAGGCAGCAGCCCCTTCTCTCTTGTGGAAGATTTGGCTTGACGAAGCCCTAGTAACAAGCATTAAGTAGCAGGTAAAAGATCTCTTTATAACTTGGCCTCTCAAATAAACATTAAAAAATTATTTTGTCAATATATGTCAAATAACTACAGAAATAAGTAATATTTGTTTACTAGTATCTATAATAATCACCAAAATAACCAAAAAGATAGTATATTGTTAATATAATATATTATTGATTAATTTCATTAATATATCATTAATGTTAGTAGAAGTACCCATGTATAATTTAATGGGTAACTAAATAAATTCAATTTTGAAATAGCAATTTCAAGAGCTACTTCTTTGGAACTTATCTAGAGATATTGAGAATGCAAGTAGATGAATAATGTGATGGCTGTTTGAATAGAGGAAAAGCATTTCATGCAACAGCTGACAGTTTTTAAGTTTGAATAAAGTCAGTGAAGAGAGCACAACTGTAATCATCAGAATAAGACTTTCTACTGATATTTTTGAAAAACACAATAGTTTGGGCCTTCAAAGTCATAGTGGAAGACAGTCATACAACAATAACATCATTGACAGAATCATGACAGTGTTATCAATGGAAAAGGAAGTAGTTGCTTCTCTTAACCAAGCATATATCAAATACGAAGGAAGAATGCCATGGGTGGGTAGAAAAATCACAGGAGTTTTTTTTAGCATCTCATTTGAATATTTACAAGTGTCTCAGTGTTAGTACACTCAAAGTGTGTACAAACAAGTACTATGCTGATCTTTCATATGAGGAAGGAACTCATACTCAAGTAAAACTAAACTGCTTATACTTTGTAGTGTGACATGCATAAGTGCCTACAACCATTCATATAAATATTATTCTAAGTATATCTAATGCTAGATTAATAAAATAGACTTTTTCAAAATATGATATTATAAAACAGAGTGACCTCTCATCCATCTAGAACCTTGGCTTGGGAACTGACTGACCTGATACATTCTAGTAGTTACTCAGGATCCTCCGCTGTGACCCTCCCCCCATCCCGGGCAATGCATTTCAGGCTTTTGTTCTTACCTTTGCAGATGAGAGATTATGTGCACCTTCCTCAAAAAGAAAATGGTGAGAAATCTTCACCCAGTCTATTTACGTGTTTTGAGAGCGCAGATCATTACAATTACATGATTGTAAGAAAATTACTAGTGTATTCAAGGGCATAAGTGAAGCTCTTATTTATTGTAATAAATGTAAGTGATAAGTGCAATGTCACAAAAGAATAAAAGCTGACTATCATGATGAAAATATGAAACTTAAAAGTACATTAGTGTTACGTTAGTTAAGGAAGTACAGGCTGTGTATAAGTATTTGGGGAAACAGAAATGCATATATTTGAGATGCGTAAAAGTGAAAAATGAGTTAATAAATAAAACTAAGTTTGGGTAAGTATTCAATGACAAACTAAATGTTTTGGGTTATATTCTATAGGTGGATTGAGCTCAAGACTTTTTATTTTGGACAGTGACAAAACTAAAATAATTTACTGAGAACATAATATGTCCTTCAAAATGCTCTTCATAGTCTTTCAGCATATACACAAATCTTTTTAGTTTTTCCTCTGTTTTATTTCAAATTTGTTGGTGTAACTATGGTTCACATCCGTTCATTCTGTTTTGCTCTAATAGGATCAATAGTTAAATTGCCTTTAATTTACATGAATGGCTACAGAGGGATGCTTTAGTTGAATTACCATCTTGCAATAATTTCTGTGGAAATGCTTTTGTTACTTTGAAAATATCTATTGGTTAAATAAATGTATGCAACTGTGGAAATAATGTGATAACAATATCTTAATGTACATTAAAGTTCATTGGTTTTGAAAAATAATTGGGTTTGAACAAGAACCTATTAGAATTAGTAAAAAATGCCTAATTTAAATAAAATTTATTCATTTCTATGCAATTACTTTTTGGTATGATAGGATGTACTGGTGATGAAATAGTAAAATGGTGACAATAGCCAATGCTTCTGTTTCAAGAAAAATGAAGTGAATGACATTCATGAATTTAATGGATCAGTGATTTAAAATAAGTATCCATGGAAGAAAAATATTTAAATAAGTGCTTCCTTTTAACTAAAATATGAAGAATATACTAATATCATAAGTTTGCTCACTATTATGCAGATTTAAAGTAAATTCAAACACACAGCTTCAAGCCCTTTGTTAGCAGAGCAATTCCTCATAGCAGGAAGCATAAGCAGTGAAATGTGCTGCTGTTTTAATGACTTGTCCAATCTCTCAGGTCTGGAATTCGGACCGGTGGTTTTCTTTTCTGTGCCTTCTTTACTATGCATGCACATCACTTGGATAATTTTCTATAGAAAGCATGAGAAGTTTTTAAAATCAGTTCAATAAGCAAATACACATTATTTTTTACTGATTTTATTTACAGTTGTAATATTTGAAAACAGATGTTTTTGGGCAGGGTTGTTATATGGGAAACTTATTAGTCATTACTCATTTATTTTTTAGGTAATGATTTGGAAACTACTTTAAACACACAGTTATTCTAAATTTGGTGGTCAGCATTTTGGCATAGTAGGTTAAGCCACAACCTCCAACACTGGCATCTCTTATGAATTCCACTTCCTGTCTGAGCTGCTCTATTTCTGATCCAGCTTTCTGCTCAAGTGACTGAGAAAGCAGTGAAAGATGTCCCAGAAGTATGGGCTCCTGAACCAGTTGGGAGACCTGGATGAAGCTCCTGGCACTTGGCTTCATTCAGCCTGACTCTTACCCAGCCATTGTGGTCATTTGGAGAGTGAATGAACAAATGAAATATTTTCTCTTTTTTTTAAAAAAAAGATTTTTGTTATTTCTTTTATTTGAAAGAGAAAGATTTTCCATACATTAGTTCACTCCACAAATGGCCACAATGGCTGGAGCTGAGGCATTTTGAAGCTGAGAGCCAGGAGCTTCTTCCAGATCTCCGACATGGGTGCAGGAGCCCAAGAACTTGGGTCATTCTTTAATGCATTTCCTGTCCATTATCAGGGAGCTGGATCACACATAGGTCAGCCAGTTGCAGAGCATATGGGCAGTGCATATGGGCATCCCATATGGGCAGTGCTTATATAGGACGTTGGTGCTACAAGGTGAAGGAGTAACCTGTTACGTCCCTGCACCAGACCCTCTCCCTCTGTCTTTCTCAGTAAGTCATCTTTTCAAGTAATAAACATACTTATTTTAAAAATGAAATTTGAATGGTGCTGGCCTTGTGAAAGAGTTTGGGAGAGTTACCTGCCTTTCAATTATTTTGTATATCTTAAGAATAATTTTTATTAGTTCCTTAAAAGCTTAGTAGAATTCAGCAGTGAAGCCATCAATCATGGGCTTTTCTTTTTTAGGAATTCAACTCTGTCTCGGCTTTTGTAGTATTTGTATTTTCTTTGTCTTCATGATTCAAATTTGGTAAATCATATGGGTACAGAAATATATTTATTTATTCTGGATTGTCCAGCTTATTAACAGTGCTATTGGTTCCATGTCCAGAAAATCTATGAAAGGAAGAAGGAGATATGATTTTAAAATCCAACATAAGTAAATAAAGGAACTATTCATTACTATTGTAGTGCGATAAAGTATGTCAATGTTGTATATCAAATGTTCAAAATATACTAAATATATTAATTATCATCATACATTTTCTGAGTAAAATGGCTTGTGAAACAGATTCTGTTAAAAAATAAGAAATCTTGTCTACCTCATTTACCCTTTAGGTACCTTAGGGACAAGTAAATAAATTCTTCTGCAAGTAAATAATTAAGCAGCATTTACCAGGCCAGATCTAACACATTTATCATTCATGTCTTTAATAATATTGAAAGAATTAGACATTTTCATCACCGTAATATATACTGACTTCTTTGGTTGACGAATCTTTAGACTGGTAAATTGGATTAGAATAGATGAATTTCCCTAATGTGTGTGGTATTATTCCCAAAGCAGCAGGTATTAACCTCGCAGAGTGACGTATTTGACAAAGCAGGCCATGAAAGGTGGTGAAATCAGGGCAGTGTAGGTTGGAAGTCTGCTTTCTTTCCTTGAGGTAACCAGAACTAATTTTCCACTTACGTAGACCACAACACTAGAGGCTGATGGAGCTGAAGGCTTTGTGATGGGGTCACCTACAGCACAGGGGACAGCCAGACAATTAGGTGAAAAATAAAACAGTTTTTTCCTAGGAGGCTTTTCAGTCTGATTTTGCAGCAAATAAAAACTACTGCTAACTGCTGTTTTGCTCTAAGGGAAGAAAGCTATAGCTCTCGAATGTTTAATGTAAAATATTCATTGCTTGATCCATGAATTTTGTCTGAATAAAACGATGTGTCACCTTCGTGCAAATTTTTTTTCTTTCAATTATCTTTATTTATACCTCATATTTATATCATGCTTAAGTTTCTCATAAGTCTTTAGTAGAAAGCGTTTTTCAGGATCTAAAAGGTTCCCACAAGAGATACTAATGGTTTCACGCTAGTCTCCAACTTGAATTTTTTTTTTTTTTTTTTGCTTCTCAGCTGTCTTTAGTTTCACAGCCCAGAGACCATCTGTCTAGACAGGTGTTATCTCACTGGTATCTAAAAGTAGAAACTGAACATCATTATTTTTGAAATCTATTTAGAAACTGCAACTCTAGTGATAAAGCAATACTGATCTAAGCTGTACACTTTTACAAATCCCTCCTTTACAACAGATGGACTACAAAATGGCTTATTTTGCATGGACCAGCTGTGAACTTAAGTAGCAAATAGGAAGTGTGGGGATAGCTTACACTGCACAGAAAAACAGGACATTTAGCAGATACATCCAAAGAAGTTTTCGTGGATATGACATTTACCTGAACAACCGTTCTTTAAGAAACAATATTTATTGTTTCATTACAAAGAAACACCACTATAGTAATGAATAATAATGACAAATTCTTCAAAATGCATTTCAGTCCTACACATGAATAGACCTTGATTTTTACATCACACTTTTACTCAAAAAGATATCCTTGTTTTAAGTTGAAAAATTCCTGGTTATTGAAAATATAGAGGCCTTTTATTTATGCAATACTGAAAAGCTGATTTGTTGCAAACATTATTTGTAGATATTGCTTCAAAGAAAATTAAATTCTATCACAGAGTCACATTTTCCCTGCCTACCAATGTCAACACTTAATACCCTCAGGCAGGTGCACACACACTCACGCTGCGCCTGCATAGTCAAATTGCAGTTCTGCATAATAGTTCTATTTCCTCTTGCAATCTTGTATTCTGTTCAATCCACAGAACCATATACCCAACTATACTACCTTGGGATAGTTAGTTGAAAGTACACTGCCCCAGTATTTATTGCTATTTTTAAGATAGAAATAATGTTGCCTAAATCACAAGGTTGGTGTAAAGATAAAAACTATTATCCTGAAAATCACTTGCTAAAAGCTTGAAATGTAATAAGCCAGGAATAAACATTAATAGATATAATTGCTGTTACTATTTCTTCATTCTAAACAGATTTTATGTTTGATCTCATGTTACTTGAATTCAAAATATATTTTCCTGAAAATAAAAATAGATAACAGGTTGTGACAGGAAAAATTGAAGTTATAATCTATCATTTTATACTTAAAGTAATACTTTACAGTCTTGAGATATTAAATTATAATTTCAAGATACTTTCTATAGAAAACTATGTACTTTAGTTAAAACAATCAAATAAGCATCTGGGAAAACAAAATGTATAAGTTAATAAAAAATAAGCATCTGATTATTATGTATAATTTTAATTGCTAATGTACTGTGATACTTTAGCTTGCTTAGTGAAGCAATATTTATTTTATAAATTAAATATATATATTTCATCTCTGCTTCCAATCAGCCTATATATTTCAGTAGTTTGGACAAATCCCAGATTACAAACTTCTTCCCTAAGTAAGCAAATCTAACATTCAACAACAGTGTTTCTGAACTGCTTGATGTATTACAAGGATTCTATATGCTACAAAACTTTAGCCCATTTTGACCTTGGGATTTATGCTAAACATATTCGTTGTTTGGCTGTGTTTGATTCTTTTCTCAGTACCACAATTATCATGTTTTGAATGAAAAATAATTCAGTCTTAGTAGAAATAAATGGAATTTTCTAGGATAGCATTATGTTTTATAATGTTATTTATGTAAAAAATTAATGAAATCTAGAGGCTTAAAAGCAAATAAAACAAGAACACAAAATCTGTTGGGTTCAAATTTAACTGTATATTGTATAAAATGTAAAAATATATTGAATAAACATTATTTCTCCATATTTTATTTTTAATACACTATAAAAACAAATCTAAATAAAACTTACACCAAGGAATAAAATACAATAAAAATCTCACCTACTTATATGATTTTGAAAAATACATAGACTATCAATTAGCCCACAAAAAAGATAAAATATGGTTACTGTCAGAAATGTAGAACCATCTCTAAGTTAAAAGGACCATTCTAAAACATGCTGAAATCTATTTTGTAGGTGACTTTGATGAAACGTGATTAAGTTGACAACTCATAAGATTGCTTTCCAAAAAGATTTTCTTGATTGTTTCTACATTCTAGAAAAAAAAATAATGTCTCTGATTAATACTTCCAATGCCAAACTGGTAATGAGCAGTTAATATGTATTAATTGCCTTCCATTCTTTGGGATCCTTTTGCCAGCAATTTATGTTTTATTTAGGTCAAATATTTTCACTATATCAATGCCTCAACAAATTTCTCAGTGTCATTGCCATATATATTGAGATTATGCTGTAAAGCATATAACAATTTTTTTATCATTCCAATCTATAATGAATTTCGTAGCATGAATAAATAGACTGTAAACGAATTTTGAACTGATACAAATGATTCCGTGATTTATTGAATTTTGTACTGATCTTAATATCCCTGTTTAATGAATTATGATCCTCCACTTTGCAAATGTCTGTTCAAATCCTAACCCCTGACACTTGAAAATACAAACTTACTTGATAAAGCAGACGGCAGTTGTATTCAAGTGAAAAATCTTGAGGAAATCTATTTGAATGTTAGGGTGGTCCCTAACGCTAGTAAATACATCCACACACAGTAAGTGCAGATAAAGGAAATGAAAATAAAGATAAAGGAAGCCGCGCAGATAAATGAAGAGATAAATAGGACAGAAGGCCATGTGGGAATGGAGGGAAAGATTGATATTATGCATACCAAAGATAGTGAATGAGACATCAGAATTATGAAAATTTAAAATTTAAAATAGGAAATTGAGAATGACTTACTTTGATAACCATTTGATTTGGGTTCTTCTTACTTACAGGAGGAAATTACTGTCATTTTAAACTTCCAAGTTTGTGGCAGTTGATAATGATACCAATATTAAGCCAATATATTAAGTTTGATTTATGTGTATGTGTGTGTCTGTGTGTGTTTGCTAGAATGTTTATGTGTCGCTATGAATGTGAAAGGAAAATGTAGTTAGAAGTAAGATTAAATATTCTTACACATCATTTTACCTAGTGATTGAGTCAGTAGTTAAATATTTTCAAATTTTTGTAATACTGTGCTCATTTATCCTGGAATTTTGAACAGAAACATTATTAATATTCTATCCAATTAAATCAGTAATCAATAGCAAGAAAAACTTGTAAATTGCACAACTATGTTAAAATTAAATAATTTACATCATAAAAGTCAATGAATCTGGAGTGAAATTAAAAATAACTTGAATTTTAAAACGGAGAAAATGGAAGTGCATCAAGAATCATGGGACATGGCAAACAAGATACTAAAAGGAAAAATTATACTAATCATTGCTAATGATTGCATGCAAACCCAGAAAAATCTCAAATAAACAACTTTTGCTATATCACAAGAAACTAGAAATAAATAAAAACAAATCCAAGATAGTTAGAATTATGGAAATAATAAAACTGAGAGCAGAAATAAATGACACAGAGACTAAAATTCAATACAAAAGTCACTGAATGAAAAGTTGGTTAATAAATTGCAAACTGAATTTCTAAATCCTTATTGACGTTAACTAAAAAAAAAAAAAAAGTCTTCAAATACAAAGAATTAAACCTGATGGAGACAATGCCACATACCACAAAAATGCAAAAGAGTTAAAACTAGCAGTTAACTGGTAGCAAATTCAATCACATAAAACAAAAGAACTCCTTGGACACCTTTCACAAATTGAATCACAAGGGAATAGAATATTTAAATAGCCCAATAATGAATAGAGACAAAATCAGTAATAAACCATTGCAATCAAATAAACCTAGGATATGCAAAGTAAAACCACAATGAAATATTATCTCACACATTTTTAGAATGACTGAAATCCAAAACAGAATAACAAATGCTGGCAAGAATAAAGGGAAAGGGGACTGTTTGTACTCTTTTGGTGGAAATATATAACCACCGTGGAACAAAAGAAATAAGCAGAACTAGAAACAGACTTGTATATGATGCATTATTGAGTATATACACAAAAGTCATGAACATATTGTATCAAAGTGAAACCTATACCATCATGCTTAAAGCAGCACTGTTCATAATAGCCAAAATTTGGAGCCAACTGAAGGGTCCATCATTAGATGAATGGATAAAGAAAATGTGTTGGGTATGCATAATGGAATAATATCCAGCTATATAAATAATGGAATTCTGCCATATGCAGTCAAACGGACAAAATTGGAAAACAGCATGTTAAATAAAATAAACCAGACCCTGAAAAAAATGCCAGATTTTCCCTTATATGTGGGAGATAAAATTTTAAAAAGTTAAACAAAGTATAGCAAGAAATGTCAGTGTATACCATGTATATCAGTATTTCTGTAAATACATGGTCTTTTAAAATTTTATTTTTCATATTTCAGTAGCCTAAGCTCAGATATTTGCTTTTCTACGCTTCTACCCTCTACTCTCCCTGACCCACTTTCTTTACCATGTTATTACAGGAGTGTAGTCCTTCAGTAGTGGTCACAAGTACATCATTCTGCTATTTATGTGCAACATGATATTGTAGATATAAACAATGATCAACATATATTTAACAGTTTAACAGTTTCATTTGAAGACCTCTTTTCATTCAAAACTAGATATGCTTGCTGTGATGTATCTTCATGTCTTTGTATGCTAGTGTCCATTGCACAGTTCATCTAGGTGTATCTCTTTCTCTTTATCTTCTTTTATATCCATGTATCTTTCATCTTGTATTTTGCATAGAGTTGTCTTATGATACATATTGTTCTTTCCCATTGGAATTGGCTTATTTTGCTGAGCCTAATTGTTGCATTTGGGACCATTTTGTTGCCAAGGGTAGAGTTTCAGCCTTTTTGATGACTGAGTACTATCCCATGAATTAGATGTACTATGGTTTCTTTAAGACATAATAATCAATAATTATACTAGCTATATTTTTAAAGTGAAAAGGCTGATTGTTTCATGCTTTTATACTTTTTTTTTGTGGTTCCACATGGTCTTTGCTTTGTTCTGTAAGTTTTCCACTGAAAATTTCTCATTTACCAGCCCCTGCAATATTGACCTTCCCTTTTTTCTGAAATTGTTTTGTGCTTAAAATCAATATGTCTTTTCCATATTTAACTATCTCGACTCCCTATGATGAAAGTGGATAGATAGTCTGGAAGGAAGTACATATGCAAAGTTGAATATAATGAATGAGGAAAAAAATCAAAAGGTTTGTGCCATTTTTCTGAAAGGTAGAGTGGCATGAGGAGAAGGCAGAAAGAGAGAAGGAGGTCTCCTACGTGATGGTTCATTCCTCAGGCTGCTGCTGTAGTGGCACTGGGCCTAGCTGAAGCCAGGAACTAGGAACTCTTTCCTGTGTGTCTGTTTGGGAAGCAGGTGTTCAGTCACTTGTGGCATCTTTCAACCCATTCCATGCACTTTAGCTGGTGTAGAAACAGAGTATTTGACAGGTCATGCCAATCCACCATGTAGGAACTTAATGTGCTGTGCCACAGTGCTGATCCCTGGATGAAACCATTAGCGTAGGAATGATTTTTCCCAATCATAGTTTGACATAAAACTTCCTAGTCAATTTATGATTCCAATTATTTATTTATAATAAAAATTTAGTGTAAATATTAGTTCTGATCAGAAAATGTACTCAATCTATTAATTATTCTGAACATTTTCTCAGTACATCAAAATGGGTATGTATATATTTTCCTCATAAAATGCTTTTTATATTTTATCACTAATAATATACCATTATGCAAATGTAAAAAGTGTTCACAGTACCAAATTATCCCCTAGGTCCTTTTAAGCATTTCACAATATATTAGTAGCTATATATATATCTATATGTCATTTTACATTGCATCTCCAAACCATTGCTCTTGCTGAAAATAATAGGTTCCTCTATTCATATTTTCAGCATTTTATTAGAAGTACACTTTATAGAATACTACTCAGCCTTTTAAAGTAATGAAATTCTACCACTTACAGCCGAATGGTCTCAAGCAGAGATCATTATGCTCATTGAATTGAGTTAATCGCAAAAGAACATACATACATCATAAATTTTTGCTTACATAAGGCAACCTTCATGCAAAATTTAAGATCAATAAATATATAGGTAAGCATCTATATACATACATCTACTAGAGGATCTGTATAATGTAGGCAAGTATACCATGAAGTGGAGACACAGTGTAATATGCATCTCTACTTCTGAATATAAGATGGATACCTAGTAAAACTCTTAAATATGTCTTGACACTATAGTGCTAGGCTTTATACTATTTCCTATGCCTCCAATGCCAGTATGCATATAAATAGCAGAATGATGGACTTGTGACAGTTATTGAGGGTCTAAACTATTGTTACAATATAGGAGGAAAAGTTGGTGTCGGGGTGGGAGAAGAGTGGAAGGGGGAATTCCTGAGCTTAAGGAACTGTATCATGCAAAATAAATAAAGTGAAAAGAGTAAATGTGACTGAAAGAAACAGGCTCTTGATTCTTAGCAAATTTGTGCTGATGTCTTTCTATGCTTCTCCTGACTGAACAGTGGAAATGATTTGTGCAGTGCACACCATTTCCTGTTCTTTCTCGTTATCCTAAGCAGCTACTGTTGAATTCTTATCCAGAATGTTACAATTCCCTTCACCAGTTCCATCTCTGCTATACACTGGTTTTTAACTTAACTTTTCAGGAGAAAAACAATCTAGTCTGCTGCATATTTGATATGAATGGTTCTTTATTTCTCAAATGCATATGTGTAAAGAATGATCTCATCCTATCCTCTCCCTTACTACTTTTTAAACCCATTTATGTCTTTCATTTCCATGTCACCACCAATGCATATGTAAAATGTGAAACATACATAATTTGCTTTCTTTTTCTTTGTCCTTGCCCCTAGTGGCATAGGTATTCATTCATGAAGAACATTAAGCTAGATGGTATCTGCTATTTCTTATATTTTCAACTGCAACTATCATTCCAATTTTATGTCCTCACTTGTACTACTTGAGTCATCTGTTCCTTTTGGTATCCAAGGGGAGCCCGGGGATCTAACACACAGTGATACTACCCTTGTTAGTAGGATCAAGAGCAAACTCTGGCATAGAGCATAGTTCCCTTTAAGATCTCACTTTGCTGTCTCTGTGATTCCTGTCTGGCTTCTCTTCTATGCTCTAATCTGATGAATGCTCCTGATATCATATTCCCAATCGTATTGCTTCAGCCTTTTACTCTTGCAACATTCTGGTCCAGAAGCATTGCTCCATCTTTCACCCTCCTTGCTGTCCTGGTTGTCCTTTAGAAATCCTATTATATCCAGTCCTTCTGTAGATCTTCCTTTGATGTTTAGGACTAAGCTGAGTCTTTCGTCTGTTGAGACGCATCGTTGCTGTCTTAATTGAATTGTGACAGTTTTGTTACAATGAATGAAGTATAATTACATTGCTAATTTCCAGCTCACTTCGAAATACTGGCCTGGAAATCATTACTGATATTCTGTAAGAATGAATTAATAATGAATTAAATAATAAGCAGGTATGATGAAATAAAATATGTGATTACCTGACAAATAGTATCATTCCGGTAGTATTAAAAGAAATTTGAATTGAGTTATAATTTGATATACCATTTCTTTTACAAAATATTAGTCACAAGAACATTTTAGGTATTGCTGACCATTGTAAATATTTTTATAGGTCCCTTAAAGGTGCATAGGTTACCTAAATTTACTAAGACATAATTTGGCATATCAGCATGTTAATGTCATGCTAGATTAACTACATAATATTAATTTTAGAGGGCTTTTTGTAATAGCTCTGAGTTGCAGACAAATTATATGTAGCAAGAGGGCATTAGAATATCATTATTCTAAAATCACAACAAAATAGCAATAGTTTAACATGCAAGAAAGTTGCATATTGTGCAATAATACATAGCCAAAAAATTAAGATAGGATTTCTAATAACATAAATATTAATGATACTCTAGTTAATAAATATTCCAAAATGTATAACTGCAATTTATGTGCAGATTTCTATGAAGCAATAAAGGAAGCATACACAGCAACCAAAGAGCACTGAACTCTTAACAGTACATTTCTGATTTTTATTATATTATTTTTCACATCTTCCAAAAGTTTCTGCTTAAATATGTGTTCTACTTGCAGTCAAAACTATATAATATTTATTGATACAATAATGTCCCCAAAGGAAAAAATATCTTGTGCTTTACCTGATATGTAATGGTTAATACAGAATCAAAAAATGTGCATTAAACAGATATTTTGTGATTTAATTGTTGAGTTTAGCCCTTGTTTATGTTCTTTCTATTTGGTACTTGCTAATATTACAGTTTAGTGATGAAATAAGCTCAGGATTTTGCAGTGGATTGAATTTTTGTTTTTGTGAACATTGAAGAAAAATTATGGAATTAAGGATTTTCAGGAAGTGCTTAAAAATTTCCACCCTAAACATCCTTTCATCATTTTCGTTGTATTTCATCAGCTTTGCATTCTAAGCCCATGAATTATTCCAGTTATATTACGTTTTAGCTGTTCTTTACCTGTCAATCAGATACAGTTCCTCAAGCCCAGCCATCAAAACTTGCTCCCTTCTTACTTGTCATTGAAGACAGAAGTGTGTATGCCAGATTTTATTTCTAAAGTAGGTTAATAAACAGGCTCATGTGTCAGTGTTTTTCTGTGTTTTGAATATCTTTACCTGCAGCCCTCCATTGCTCATGAATATGATATCCAAAATTGTGTGATTTTTTTCCCCATTGATTTAGAATTGTGCTCACTGAATCTATGTTGTTGATGAAATTATTTGATTTTTAAACTGCAGATTTTATACTTCGGATTTTTTTAAGAATATGTAGGGCAACGGTGGTAGTGAAACTAGGACATACATGCACACATCCACGTTTTTACCTGAAATATATCACATACTCATATATGTCATATACATCATATATGATCTAGTTTCTCAAAGTACGATGTATACCATTGTCTTTCTCCAAAAGCAAAGTTGATGACCATAAATACTAATGAGGTAAAAAGAGGAAATGGCCATATATACAACGAAGTGTCAATTGCTAAGTCCTGCCCAGATATATAAATTAACATCTTCTGTACCTTCTGGGCCATCATGGACAGTAGGTATCTGCATTTCCACCCACATTAGTGGATTTTAGGCATATGCTAATATCATGTAATGTAAAATTTCATATTTATTCAGCATTTTATTATGAATAAAGTAGATACTTATATAGAATAGATAATTCACTTTTCATTCTTAATAAAATGTGTCATTTAGATACTGGAAAAGTATCCAAAATTGTATGATATATTGATAAAGCCATATATATATGCTTATAAAGAGCATTTCTGACTGATGTTTGTTAAGAGTAAGAATTACTGTGGCTGGCACAGGGGCTTAGCAGACTAATCTTCAACCTGTGGTGCAGGCTTCCTGTATGGACATCTATTCATGTCCCAGCAGTTCCACTTTTCATCCAGCTCCATGCTGATGCTCTGGGAAAGTAGCCAAGGATGATGCACATCTTTAATCCCTTGCACCCATGTGGGAGACCCAGAAGAAGCTCCTGGAGTCCAGCTTTGGATCAGCCCAGCTGAGGCCACAGAAGCTATTTGAAAAGTCAATCAACACATGGAAGATTTCTCTCTCTCTCTTTCTCTCTCTCTCTCTCTCTCCTTGCAATTTTTAAAAAAGAAATAAAGAAATATAATAAAAGAATAAAATTACTATGTGATTATTATACAGAATCTTTCTGTCACTGTATTTGACTTGGCACTTCACTGTACTTTTAAGATGTGAGAATGATCCTTAGGAAATCTGTGCATATTTTGTATGTTTAAATGTAACTTAAAATTTATGCAACTACAGTTCTATAAACATCTCTATAAGAATTTCTGCCATTTAAAAATTATATTTAAACTAGCATCTTCTAAAACAGAGATAAACATTTATAGAAATATAAAAGTCTTCACAAGTGTTAGACCTGTCTGAAGCATATCAAATGTTCACTGGATCATACACTTAATCTCTCTATTGCTCTTTTTGTCATTAATGGTCATTGTACAAGGTAATTTTCATATTATCAAGTTATGAAAATATGTGGAGAATATTGTAATTAAGTCAGAGTAGAAAAATCAACCTATGGATACCCAACAGAAATATTGTAGAAGGTCATATTCCATTAAATTGATTTCAATTTAGTTTTATCTAACCTGTTTCTAATATTATCCACAGGTGTAAGTACTTCAGGCTGTGAAGAAATATTATATGATTGCTTAGTAGCCACCCATCATTTATAAAAATAATTTCACCTTGTACATCTCCACTAGACATTGGAAATCTCAAAATTCCCACGTTCTCCCAGGTCTAAAGCGCTAATTTTGCCTGTGATCTAGGTTTCATTTTACCCTATAATCTCTATAGTTATGCATTAGTCTGCTGGAAATGGAGAGTATATGAGCAAAGTAAACAGTATCATTTTCCCCCTCATCTCTAATACTGAGATACTCAAACCATTGGCAGCTCTGGGCCCTGAAACAGGAATGGGAGATGTCTGTATGTAGCCATATTATCTCTCTGTAATTGAAGAGTAGCAGTTGTGTCTTAATTTAACTGAAAATATATATTTTATACAATTTATTGGAGTAAAAATTACTTTCCAGTAGTTATAGAAGACTTCGACTGACTTTCTTTTAAATATCACTTTTAATGTAAGGCATCTTATCTTCACATATTATATTCTATGAGTGAAATTTTTCTCATTTTATTATCTCAATCTTTCAAGCAGAGATATTTTTATCAACATCTGTACAGATACCACAAATGGGCATGTTAGGTGTTTGATGTTTGTATTTATTATTAGCATGGAAACAGCTTTTGCTTTTCCCCTTTTCATTCTACATGCTCTATGCCAGGTATGAATCTTTCTAAGTCTATCAGGAAGATGGATGAAATGTTATGTGGGAGTGAAGTACTAAGAATTCTGATTTAGAAGTTCAGAAATACATGCATGTGGCACCTGTTCACCTACATTAAATCAGAACGAGAGTGATGTGACTTAAAATTATTTCAAAAGCTAGGTAAACTTTTAATATGGGTACAAAGTTTAAATTACTTGCAGTTCTTAAGCAACACTCTGTTCTTCACTTTCAAACAGTGTTGATATGTCACAAATCCTCTGGACCTTGCAAGTAATTAAAGTCAAATAATAAAGCATTGAAAGTAAAACTGTGTATAATTAAGAATGAACAATGAGGGCCTGGCATGGTAGCCTACAAGCTAGGGTCCCCTCCTTGCATGCACCAGGATCCTAGATGGGTACTGGATCTAGTTCTGGAGCCCCACTTCCTATCTGGCTCCCTGCCTGTGGCCTGGGAAAGCAGTAGGGGACAGCCCAAAGGTTTGGAACCCTGCACTAGCGTGGGAGACCCAAAAGAAGCTCTTGGCTCCTGGCTCTAGATCGGCACAGCTCCGGCTCTTGCAGCCACTTGCAGAGTGAATCAGTGGATGGAAGCTATTTCTTTCTGTCTCTTCTCTCTGTATATCTGGTTTGCAATAAAAATAAATAAATCTCTTATAATTGAACAAGAATTGCCAACAAGTTCTATTTACCACAGCGTTTTTCAAATGCTTTTTAACATGTCCAGTTAGCTACCAAATCTTTAGAAACTGTTTTTTTTTAATTGTTGGCATTTCTTCAATCACATAATATTCTTAATATTTTAGTGTGTTTTAATACTTTGTTACTTTTATTTTAATGTATATCACTAAGTATGCCTCCCTTTAAGAGAAATAGAGTTTGGAAATATTCAAATCTGAAGTAAAAGAAATTAATTTCTATTTTGACATCTTTGGCAGACAGACAAGTGGAAGTTACACAATTTAGAAAGTGATTTTTAAAAAATTATATAAACACAGCTAAATGCATTCATGATAATTATAATTAATCATTTAGAAAGGCATTTATTAAATAGGCATTCTTCTATAAGATGTAAGAATTATTTTACTTGGATTTTTTGTTCTGTTTTTTCTATTTTAAAAGCAAGACATTGCAGATAATAGATGGTTTTGTCTAAATCTCCCCAGCATATATGATGTCCGTGCTTCTTCTCTTTAGTTTTGTGATTATAAATTTCATGTCTAAATACTTTTCAACCATTTTAATTTCACAAATATCACCCTAATTTGGTAAATAAAGTATCATGATTTCGATTTGGGGTAATATATGAAATCAGCTAAAATAGAGAATTGTATATGAAACAGAGGTGTAGAAATTTACATGAAAATATTATTTTTGTGTAAAATCTTAGCTTCAAAGACCGAAATTGTTACTAAACAGATAATAATTTTCTTACTATATATTTTTTAAAATTATAGTGAAAAATTATAGTGATGTATTTTATATATTTGTTTTATATGGATTTATCTATTTCTGAAACATTGAAAGAAAATAACAATGAACAAATTTAGAGCAGTAGAAATCTAGACCATACTGGTGAAATCACTGTGTGTATGTATTATGAGACCCAAGATAAGTTGTCTCCATCTTTAATTGCCTCATGGTATAGGTCACAAAAGCATAAAGACTGTGTCAGAGTTTTTTATAAAGTCACAAGCATTATGTAATTGAGAATGGAAAATGCAGGAAAGGAGTCAAGGTGTGTCTCTTTGTTTGGAACAAATATAAGGAATATAAGGATAGCCTACTTGCTGAAAAAGGGAAGATCAGATATGTAATTAGTTGGGGACAGAGAACAGGAGTAACTTCTTAGGCATGTAACCTTGGAATTTCAGATTTTTATTACATACAGTGGTAGTAATATCCAGATAATAAGATACATGTATTTAAAGTTCCAATAAAGGTAAGAAATAAGATGAAGATTTGAAAATCATAGAGAATATTTAAAAGCATGACACTGGAGATAGTGCAGTTAATGAAGAGAGTGAATTCCAGAACTGATTTCTAAAATGTAAAAAACTAAAGAAATTACACAGAGAGAGAAACATAGAATGTGAATAGACATGAGAAAGAATTAGAAACCAGCATTGTAGAAGGAAATTTATGGATTTTTTGTTAAAATAGAATCTTGGAAAATACAGGATATTTCTTAGTCTATGGAATTTCTTGCCATCACAAATGAAATAAGTTTATGAAAATCTGTGCAGTGAAATAAGTTTATGAAAATCAGTATTGATAGAATTTTGGCAATGCTTTGTGACTGAGGTTAATTATTTTAGGTAAGCAGTCTCATTTCACTGAAAGACAAGGCTTTAATATTGATGTATTTAGTGTATTTAGTGTGTTTTCTTTGTTGAATGTTTAGATGAATTTTGGGGTCTGAAAAAACACAGCATGAAATTGATAGGCTCACCACAAAATTGAATAATATATAGTAAAGTGAAACATTATATGTTTATTATATTGTCCCAAAGCTGAAGTTGAGTAATAATGCTATTTCCTGTTTTTGACATTGTAAGAACAGATATTGATTTATAAGTAATAACTGACATCTATGCTATTCTTTTTTATATTGTTGATAGCAGCTTGCAGGGGATTTATTCAGATGTTTGAGCTATAGAAAATAAAAATAATATGGGAGATAAAGAAAAAGCAAAGGAATGAAGATAAAAATTTAATTGATAAATGAAAACATTTCTCTTGTTTTGAGAGAATAAGCCACCTGTCATCATCCCTATTAATTGTTTCTTCTAATACATTTGTAATTTCTGTCAGATATGCTGATTTCCGTAACAGTTCATGTAAGATTGATGGAATCGTGTGTGTCCTGGTATGTTTGCAAAAGATTGAGTTAGTCTTAAGGATGACAGTCGAAAATGCTTGTATGCAGATGGAGATGATATTGAAAGATAACTAAGTAAAGTACATCCACTCAGGCAGCCAGAAAATATGTGGTATTTTTTTTTTCGAGCTTCTCATTATTTATTTCTGTACAAAGTTCATAATAGTGCTATACGTGCCTGCAGCATGATAGATTTAAATGATGACTGCAAACAACTATTTGTATCATGGCAGAGAAATCAATATTAAATTATTAGACTGTGCATCTGGATAATTCTCCCTCTCCCTCTCTCTCCCTCCTTCTCTCTCCCCTTTCTCTCTTTCTCTCTCTCTCTTTCTCCACCTGGGGATAAGTACCATCTACTTAATAATATGGTTTCTTGGTTTTGCCTTCAGCATATTTTTTCTTCAAATACACAAAATTGTCTATTGATCCCTAAAACTAAGTGATTAATACATAAGGTACCATTGTAATTGGGAAAGGTTTTCATCCACCATTACTTCATATGAAGAAATCTTAAAGCTTTTAAGAGTAATGCCATGATTTTGCACTAGAGGACACACCGCAACTGGCAACAGAAGAGATGCATTACATCTGTTAAAAATTGAAACCTCTTGAATGAATGAAAATATAAACAAAACATCAAACCCCATGAAATGGAGCCAAAACAGTATTGAAAGAGCTGTTGGTCTCATATTTTACTTGAATGCTTTTATTTTTCTTGTTAATTTTATCACTGACTCATAGATCACACAATGGCATCATTTACTTCAGGAAGGTCTTTCGTTTTCTGTTTCTTCAGTGACACATTGGTCATCCAGTAAATCTTGTACTTTTCTTCCTATTATTGATTTTGTTTTATGACTTTTCATTTAAGGGGATATGTAATCACTGTGTAGTAGAGATTATTACAAACAGATGTGAAGGTACAATGCAGTATGTATCTCTACTTTCTAATCAAAGATGAACTCCCAATGAAATTGTTGAATGTATCTTGACAATAGGTTGCTGGACTCTTTATCATTGTCCATGCCCACAATGTCAGGATATACTTAAATAAAAGAATGATGGAATTATGACAGATTGTAAAGGACTATACTATTGTAGTGGGGGAAATCAGGAAGCTAGGATTTGGAGAGAGTGGAAGGGAAATCCCAGAGCCTGTCAAATTGTATCATGGAATATTAAGAAAAATAAATATATATTTTTAAAAATAAATTAGAAATAAAGTAAAACTAAAACAAGAAAAGCTTCTGTTCTTTCCTTTAGCAGAATGACAATCTTTCCAAGAGTGCAATTTTGTTTTTCTTCAAAAGAAAAATAACAGCATTCTGGGCGTAGCCTATGGCTAAAATCCTCGCCTTGCACACGCCAGGATCCCATATGGGCACCAGTTCTAATCCTGGCAGCCCCACTTCCTATTCAGCTCCCTGTTTGTGGCCTGGGGAAGTAGTCAAGGACAGCCTAAGGCCTTAGATCCCTGCACATGAGTGGGAGACCAAGAAGAGGCTCCTGGCTCTTGGCTCCTGCCTCTGGATTGGATCAGCTCCAGTCATTCAAGTCACTTGGGGAGTGAATCATTGCATGGAAAATCTTCCTCTCTGTCTCTCCTTCTCTCTGTATATCTGATTTTACAATGAAAAGAAATAATTCTGAAAAAAATCTAACAGCATTTCACTTAGCAATATAGTCATTAAATAGTTAAATTTATTATGTCTTATTCTGATATTGCCTTTAGATCATATTTGAGTAATACTTAATTGGAATCTTGAATTTTTCATCACATCTTTATTTTGGAAAGTAATCACATTATTTAATGAGGGGAAATGTCACAAAGCTATAATAAGTTCTTATATTTGAGTAAAACGAAGAATTATTTAAGGACTATTTTTGTGTTGAAATACCATAATCATATTCAATTTCATTTAAAGATAAGAAAATGATATTCCTTACATTTAAAATGATGGAGACTACTGTCTTGGTAGAATGGCTTTAGTCTTATGCATTTTTGTGTCTTGCCTAAGCATGCAGAAAATTCATTAATTTAATGCTGTCACAGAAAGAGATTTAAAATGTTAATATTTATTTTGAAATATGTTCAACTAAGAAAGAGTTCCTTTTGTGTGAATCAAAGTAAGCCTGCTTAAGAGATAATAGTTTAAAAAAAAAGTGAATCTTATAAAGCAAGAATGCCAAAATTTTGCTTTATTTTTCTCAATCTCAGATTAAAGGAAAAAAAAATATTTAAGAGACAATGCATAATATTCTTTTTCTAGATTTTAATTCATTTTCATTTTTTAAATTGTTTAAAATGTTTGCTTATATAAGAACAAATTTGACACATTTCACAATATATATTTCGAAGCATAGTCATATTTCTCACCCTACGTTCACACCTCCTCTTGCTCACATTGTTTACCCACATTCCTACTTTCTTCTTTCTTTTTATTTTAAATTTTTACAATGGCATACTTTTACTTCACAATCACAGGTTTAACGATCTGCTGAGTAAAGATTTCAACAAATAACATGTAGGAAAAAAATTCCTCAAGATTTTAGACACAGGCCATAAATAGTAAATCACTCACTGTTACTTTGCTTATACTTTTTTAACTCTTTGTGTTTGTTACCACAGGTCAGAAAAAAACACATTTTTTGTCTTGTGGACTGGCTTGTTTCATTAAGCATAATAATTTTCAGTGGAATCCATTTTGTTACAAAAGATGAATTTATTCTTTCTGTGGCTGAGTGGTGTCCCATCGTGTATTCATATAGACCACATGTTCTTTCTCCAGTCATCCATTGATGTACATCTGAGTTGATCAGAATCTTAGCTGCAGTGAATTCAGCTGCTATAAACAACTCTTTCATGGTCAATTTCATTTCATTTGGGTGAAGTTTCATGAGTGGGATATCTGGGCTATGTGGTAGATCTGTGTTCAGATGTCTGTGGAAAATGCATGCTGTCCTCCATATCTATCTCCTGAGACATGCATCATCTCATGATGAAAACGTTCAAACTACTTTTATTTCTAGCATTAAAAAAATAGATAATCTTAGAGGTTTGGATAGAGGAGAAACATGAAACTGGAGTAGAACTCTCATTTCTGCTAGCTTTATACCATTTACTAAAAACATCTAGTATTTCAGGACTTTCTTTATTGGTTTCAAAAATGACAGAACTGTTGGTCTTTCCATGTTGTAATATTGAAAATAATGTTTAAGAGCAGAGGAATATCTCATGTAAGCAGCCTGAAGACACTCATGCTTAAGTAATTGAAAATTCAATTTATAAGCAGTGCTGCATTTCAAATCACTGGAGAATATATGGCTCAATCATCAATGATAATTGGGTCATGGTAATAAAATAAAAATAGTGAAAATGATGACAATATTTTATGTCTTTCTAAAAAATCATTCACAATAATAATAAAGAGAAAAAGTTACAGATTTTTTAAAAAGTACAAATACTAGGGTCTTAGTGGTACGATAGTTGTAATCATCAAAAACAAAACTGGATAACTCAATTGTGAAAGATAGATTTGCAAGTATATTAAATGATGTTTGTTCTTAGTATAACAAATAAATGTGACACTGAAAGAATTGAAACTATAATGACCGAAGCTGAGCTGATCTAAAGTCAGGAGTCTAAAGCTTCCCAGTCTTCCATGGCAGTACAGGATCCCAAGGACTTGGGTCCTCCCCTACTGCTTCCCTAGGCCACAAGCAGGGAGCTTTTTTTTTTTTTTTTTTTACAAAAAAGATGCAAGGTGGGCCCGGCGTGATAGCATAGCAGTTAAGGTCCTTACCTTCAACACTCTTGGGATCCCAAATGGGCGCCAGTTCTCATCCCGTCAGCCCTACTTCCCATCCAGCTTCCTGCCTGTGGCCTGGGAAAGCAGTCGAGGACGGCCCAAAATTTTTGGGACCCTGCACCCGCATGGGAGACCCAGAGGAGTCTCTTGGCTTCGGATTGGCTCAACTTCAGCCGTTGTGGCTGCTTGGGGAGTGAACCGTCGGGCGGAAGAGCTTCCTCTCTGTCTCTCTTCTCTGTATACCCACCTTTCCAATTAAATAAATAAATAAATAAACCTAAAAAAAAGAAAGATACAAGCTGATGATATCCCAAAATAATTTTAAATTGTATCTTTTTTTTTTTTACAAGAAATGGTGAATTTTGTTAGAATCAAGTGTTCTTAATTTAATAAATGGACTGATTTTAGGTCCAATTTTCATCCTTATACTTGTATTTTCTGAAAATACTAGGTAAATATGGACGTGAAAATAGAATTCAGTTCTTCTGACACATCATTTTATTGACCACATACGTCATTCAATAGCCTTTATTGTTTAGGCTACTACTAACTGTGAGTTCATTAAAAAACTCAAAAATATTCTTGAACTATTTCCTGATTATTGCCTTGTTTCTATGCTTTTAATTTTATTAAGTATGATATTTGCAGAAGAGAAAAAGGTTTATGTTGCTAAGAAATATTGATTAATTTAAAACAAAATACAAGGTTCATGGAGTATATTGAATTTTTAAAGTAATAAGTAAGTATTGAGTACATCTGCATATTTTGTGAGAATTGAATCTTAAAAGATATGCTGTACATCATGATAATCTTCCTTGATCTTTATCCAGATTTTTAATCAATGATTTTGATTTCCTAGTTCTTTTTAAAGATACATTTATTCATTTGAAAGGAAGAGTTACAGGGACAGAAGGATCTTCTATCCACTGGTTCACTACCTGATGGCTACAGCAGCCAGGCAGAGCAGGCTGAAACTTGGTATATGTGCTGCCGAAGCGAGCGCGCAGGCTGAAACTTGGAACCCTAAAGTTTCTCTGGGTCTTGCTCTGAGTGCAGGGGCACTCTGCCTTCGGCCGCTTTCTTCTGCTGCGTTCCTAGGCACGTTAGCAAAGAGCTGGATTGACTTGAAGCACCTGGGACTCAGTTGGCACCCATATGGGATGCATTCTAAGACAATCATAAAATAGAATAATTTACTAGAACGTAGCAGAGTAAGGTAAAAATGTCTTTTTGGTTTGTGTTTTACTAATATTTGGTAAAGTGTTAATATCCAGAGGAAGGATGGAACTTTGTAGCAGAAAGGTAGGTAGCAGAGCCTATGTGGGCCTCAAAAACTCTAATGTCTTGGAAGGTCAGAACAGGAACCTACAAGATTGGTCTGGCAAAAGCCCTAAGTTTTCTACTTTTTATTTTCAATTCTATCAATTATCAGTGTCTTTAGACTCTATATTATAATAGACTTATGAAATGTGTTAATGTATTCCTTAAAGTAATTTATTTCTGTAATTCTCATTTGAGAATTTATTTTTTTCAGGGTGTATGGACATCATCATAGTATTTGATGATTGTAATAACCTTCTTTGGAATGACTTAGACTTGATATCAATTTTTTTTACATAATTTGAATGTATCTTTTAAGCTCACTCTGCTTTTGCTCTATAAAGATATCCTTGAATGTGTTACCTCTAGTAAGCAAGTGATTTATTGTGCATATATAACTTAACTGAAAGTAGAAATAATGCTATGTGCAGAACACTTACAAATTGGGTCTTAGCTTACTGCAAACTTGTTATATTCCTAAAAACAAAAACAAAATGATAAAAAAAATTGACAGAGTAGGAAGGGCTTATTTTGTTTTCTTCTTCTTCTTCTCTCTCTTTTTTTTCTTTTTCTTCTTTTTAAGTTAAATTACAGAGTGCAAGCAAGTAAGAGAGAGATTATCCACGTACTGGTTCACTCCCCTAATAGCCACAACAGCTGGAACTGGGCTGAGCCAAAGCCTGGAGCAAGTAACTTATCTAGTCTCTTGTATAGGTGCAGCAACACAAGTAGTTGGACCATACTCCCCTGCTCTTTCAAATGCTTTAGCAGGGAGCCAGTTCATAGTAGAACCTCAAAGTCAATATGGGATGCCAGCATTATTTCTACACTGATTCCTTGCTTATGTAGCAGAAGCTGAATATAACTGACATTGTGAGTGTATGAAAAGCCATAAAGCATGTGCACATGTATTGTGTGTGTGTGTATATATATATTCATATATATAAATCAATCCATTTGAAACAGAGTAATACCTTGCTTTGTTCCTTTTGACATAAATATGCATGTTTGTCAGTGCATATGTATGTGTGTGTGTGTGTGGAAACATATCTAGAGAGAACATCACACTGTTTCTTTGAATAGCTGATATTGGCAATGTGATTTTAGTTATTTTCTCCTTTTAAAAGGGTTTTCTTTTTTCAGTTATTTTTGTTGGAAAGGCAGGGATAATGAGAAAAAGAGAGAGAAAGCTTCCATTTACTGGTTCTCTCCACAAATGGCCTTGATGTCGAAAGCTGAGCTGATCCTAAGCCAGGAGCCAGGCTCTCAGAGCTTCCTCCAGATCTCCCACGTATGTAGGATCCAAAGCTTTGGACTGTCTTCCACTGCTTTACAAGGCCACAAGAAGGGAGCTGGATTGGAAGTGGAAAAGCCGGGACAGGAATGGGTGTCATAGGGGATGCCAGTGCTTGCAAGTGGAAGATTAACCTGTTGAGCCACAGCTCTATTCCCTGCGTTTTAAAAAAATCGGGTAGTAACACATTGACCAGAATTCTTAAAAGAGTCAGGAATGTAATAGTGGCTTAATGAACATGTTTTTGATACCAGAGTAAAATTTATTGCAGTATACAAATTAGCATTTAGCTACCAATTAGTAGTTAATGGAGTTGTAAATCTGATAGTTATTGTAATTGTTTCACATCTTGTTTATTAAGCCATTAATAAGTTAAGTGTATTTTTTGGTAGAGGCTATTATTCTGAAAACAATAAAAGATTCATTTGTTAAATAAGTAAGCAGTATTTCAAGCACAAATTAATAGATTTTCATTATTAGATGTAGTGAAGTATTAATACTGTTTAGGAAGATCAATTAGGCCATTTCATGCCTTTTGGTAGTATACTAATTGGTCTGATTATACTTAGTCATTAATTAGTTAGATTTATGTTAGAAGTCTACAGATTTAGTGTTTCCTAGAAGCAAGAAGAGAGGACAGATGTTAAGTTGTTGTTAAGTAAATATGTATTTTGGCACTAGTCATTATATTTTGGGATATATCTGGCTTAATCCAATTACAGCATAGAAACCAACTGCAAAGTCCAAAGAGGAGGGGCTTCCAAGATGCTTGATTGCAAGGTTCAGTGATGTAAAACTCAAGGCCTTTGCCCATTACTGCTTTGATTCAGCATTGCCATGCACAGTGTTGATTTCCATTTCATTTTAACTTAAAAGATTACAGTTAGAAATGATTGTTGTAGGGTTTTGACCCTGAATACGGCAGCAACCTCAATTCTTATCTCACAGGAAAGAATTATTTTTGTTCGGATATGGTTTAGTTTTAAAGCAAGATTTATTTTAAAAGTTGAGAAAAGAGACTCCTGTCCTAGTGATGGGAGGGGGCTTTGAGATAGAAAGAACCCTTACCGCCTGCCATAGTGGCAGGAGGAAAAGTAAGAGAGAAAAAACCTGGTCCCCTGCCATAGTGGCAGGAGGAAAAGTGAAAAAAGAGATCCCTATTAATGGTGGGGAAAGCATCTTTTAAAGGTTCCCCTCAAAGGTCCTGGTTTCCATGGTAACTAGAAGGCCAGAAAGATGTCACTAGCCAACTTCCTTGGTCTCTTTCTAATGATAAAGAGGCCAGTCAGAAGCCCTCCTCCTTGGCAATGGCCAGAGACAGAATTGGGCTGATGCTTCAGGTGGGGAATTGATATGTTAATGTTGCCCTTGTCTCTTGGGGAAACGTGTTCCTGATATGTTAAAATATGCACTTGTTTTGGGAGAGAATTGCTCTGGTGAATCCAAGATATGGTGGGGAAAATACCCCTTTATATTTGAGAAAAAATGATGACTTGAGGACCCAGAATGCCCTAACTACCTAATACCCAATCTAACTCCTCACACATGATGACCTTCTCGTTGAGGCAGCTTTTCTAAGGAGCCCTTTTGGTATACCTACCTTCACTTCATAATTGTCCTCTCTAAAGATATTATTGTACAAGAAAATGGAATTTCTTATATTGCCTTAGCTTTATTAATTTATTATTATTATTCATTGTTATTTAGATGGATTTATTATTCTGTATGTATAATATTTAGTCAATTTTTAACCCATGGTCAGTGTATTTATTTGATACTTAAACTTTTATTTCTGAATCAGTATAGGAAATGAGAATACTGATTGACTCATGTTGTTCTGATATCTTAATGTTAAGAATAATATAAAAATGGCATGTTTTTTTTAAGAGCCCAACCATAGGGGCTTGGTGGTGACACAGCAAGCTCACTCTGGCCCTGTGTTGCTGGCATCCCATATGGGTACTGTTGGAATGGTAGTATAATGTTAGTATGTTAGAATGTTAGCATTAGGCAATGCTAGGCCCTTTTGTGCCAAGAAGCTGCTGCTTGGCTAGGTTGGGATGCGTCTGGACCATGGGAAAACTCCACCTTAGTGATAAATGTGTTCCTTGTCCTTCTGTCACCTTGTAAACAGTGTCACAAGCCTTATCTATAGAATACACCCAGGTGCAGGAGGACAGTCACACAACCGCACAACCATCCAGCCCCAGGAACAGGAGGGGCCTTAAAGATAATGTGTGTGTGAATGGAATGAGTTGTCTAGACCCAGGGGCCTTAAAGATAATGTGTCTGGAAAAGAAGTGGACTGTTTGCACCTGGAAGCCCTAAAGATGACATGCCTGATTGCTGTGTTTGAATTTGTGCGGGCTATGAAGCATGTAAGGACTGAAGGGGCTTATATAATCTCTAGCCTTTTGCTAGTTCAGGATCCAACCCCTCCTAGGCTGGCCTGTGTGCCACAAGATCAGTCTGACCCCAGCATGCTGGTACAATAAACTCCGCTTGCTTTTGCATTATCAGTAAGGCTCTTTGTCGTTCATGACAAATTGACAAAACCGGACCCTAACAGTACCAGTTTGCATCCTGGCTGATCCACTTCAGAACAGCAACCTGCTTATGGACTGGGAAAGCAATGGAGGATGGTTTCAGACCTGGTCTCCTGCATCCATTCAAGAGAAGCAGAAGTTCCTGGCTTCAGATTATCTCAGCTCTGGCCAGCTCTATCTCAGCTGTGGACCTTTGGGAAGTGAACCAGCAGATGGAAGGCACTTTTCTGTCTCTTTGTCTCTAAATTCTGCCTGTCTAGCAAAAATAAACATTTTAAACAGAAAGTTCCCAAACCTAGAAAAGGATTTCAGATATCAAGCCAAAGCTTTCAGCAACATGTCCCAGAGATAGTATTAGATAGCCTGAAAGACACAGTTGTATATTAAACATTTCAATAAATTCTCTGGTTTTATACCGACATGGATTTTGGAAAAAATCTGTTTTCACTGTGATGGTACAACAAAATTTGACATAAACTTCTGCAACTGACATAGTGAAGTCTTATGATACCTGGCATCTTCTGTGTTTTCTCAGTTTCGCTTTTTCTCTGTTGCCTTGTCCAAATCCCCCACGCACAGTTCTGTTGTGAGTATGCTAATCTGCAAGCCATTATATCTGAAGAATATATTTCATTTTATATTTTTTAATTTAATTCCTTTGAAAGAATTCTGCCAGAAATAACCTTGGAGAACACATTCTGAAATGTTATACAGATGTTAGCAAACACACTCTACACTCCATTTTTGTAAAAAAGTGAAATGTTTCCTTTAGGGCTAATTGCATTAAAACCATTGTTACCTCTGAGGCAAGAGTGTGATTTTCTTCTGTTTTAACTGAGAAGTGTGAAGACTCACAAAGAACTCTTTATTTGTTTTCTGAAAGGTTCACAGATGCGCTTAAGGATGAATCCGAGTTGAAAGGAATTTAAAGCTGGTGAAAGTTGTTGTAGGTCAATTTTGTATCAGTTTTCACATTCCACTGATTTGTATTTCTATGTTAAGGTACTTCTGAAAAGTCCTCTTAGATTTGGTAAAATTCTCACATAGTGACTCATAATCAAGTGTGAAAAAGCAAGAAATAAACATATATAGATAAGAAGATATATTTCAAATTATGCAAATTTTGTGGAAAGCTTGGCTTTTACTATGGTGATGTATAAAGAAGTAGGGTTTACATGGATATTTGCTATTATCATAGTAGATAAATTGACCACTACATCTAGCCATATTTCTATAGCTGCTTATATTGCTAGTACAGACATAACTAAAGGGACTGGATTGCAGCTCAGCTTTTTTTTTTTAAATGTAAAGTCAGATATACAGAGAGGAGGAGAGATAGAGAGGAAGATCCTCCATCCAATGGTTCACTCCCCAAGAGGCTGCAACGGCCACAGATGCTCTGATCCGAAGCCAGGAGCTAGGAACTTCTCCAGGTCTCCCATGCTAGTGCAGGGTCCCAAGGCTGTAAGTCATCCTCATTGCCTTCCCAGGCCACAATCAGGGAACTGCATGGGAAGTGGGGCCACTGGGGTTAGAACTGGTGCACATAGGATCCCAGTGTGTTCAGGGCGAGGACTTCAGCTGCTAGGCCACTGTGCTGTGGTCTCAGTCCATTTTGCCATGTACTATCACATATAAAACTCCTGGTTTGAGTTCCATCTGTACCTCTAGTCCGCCTTCCTGGCAAGGCAGTTGGGAAGTCAATGACGACCTAAGTCTTTGAGCCCCTTTCATGCTTATGGCAGACCAGAACGCAGTTCTTGACTCTCAGCTTCAGCCTGGCCCATGTGTGGCTGCTGCAGTTACTGAGTAGTAAATGAACAGGTGCTGGTAGATCTCTGGGTCCAACTCTCTCCCTTGAACCCTTGATCCCTGGCAAACTACCTTCCTTGTATATATAACTTTATATAACTCCTAGATAAATATATTAATGAATATTTTCTAAAAGTTATAGAACATAGCATTTTATTAAAGTTATATTTTACTCTCTATAACCCTTGTTAATCACCTACTGAGAAGCTTTATTCAGAACATTAAGCCTGATATGAAATAAAACTAAAATCAGAATTTATCTTGTTTTCTTCAGAGTGCTTGTTTATGTCATAAACAGCCATTTATGAGGTTGTAGGAATGTGTACCTATTTTTGCACAGGACTAGGTGAAGCTTAAATATCAATAGTACTTTAACATCCAAAATGTAAATTTAAGATCCAAAAGCATACTTTTGCAACTTAATTGTTTGAAAGAGGTATGTGTGTGTGTGTGTGTATACACATTCACAGAAGATCTTCTATCACTGACTTACTGCCCAGATTTTGGCCATAGCCTAAGCTGGGCCAATCCAAAACCAAAACCTCAGGCCATAACTCATTGCTTCCTAGAATAGAAAATTAGGAATTTTATCATCAGAAGCAAAGTTTGAACAAAAACAAACCATTCCAGAGAGATTGAGTCACAATTAGCAGCTTAACCAGTCTGTATCACTTTTTCTTCTATTCTCTTTTAAAAGATTTATTTATTTACTTGAAAGGTAAAATAAAAGAGACAGAGATGAAGGAAAGCAGGGAAAGTGGGAGGGGACTGATTTTCCATCTTTTGGCACATTTCCCAGATGGCTCCAAAGACTGGAACTATGCTGGTCCAAAGTCAGCAGCCATGGCTTGACACTGGACGGGGTATATGGTAGAGACTAAATAAAGAGAATTTGGGAATGACTGGTTGAAACAAGACAGGGAAGAACCAAGAAATTAGGAAAATTATTTTAACATTTATCATGAAGCTATTATTAGAACTCATTGCAAAGCAGTTATTTAGTAATAATGTTGAGAAATTCAACATTGTTACAAATAGAAAAAATCAAGTAAAGAAATTGAGAGATGATTAACATCATGTAAATCTATTACTTAAAAATGAAGTGGATGACATTTACAAGTGGTTCTGATTGGAGAGAAAATGAAAATAAACACCAAAAGTTTATGGAATGTGGAAAAAATATTCTACAATATGAATGAAATGAGTCAAAAGCCAATTTACCATGACTACAGTAATTCTTACTTAATTTTGTTTTATATTTAAAATTTGTTTCTCTTCACATAGCTGCTCTAATCAGGTCCTCTCCAACCTTGGGAGATTTAGCCAAACTTAGTCAAAAGAACAGGCTATTTTTAATCCATGCTTTGTATTTCTCAAGATGTGTGACCTTGGAAAAAATCCTGTTACTCCCAAGGGTCTAGGTTTCTTGATGTCTGTGAAAATTGTGTTTGATGATCTGTAAGATTTGTTGTAATTCTAAGTTTTATGTATATGTCTTGAATTTAACTGATTTCTAGTACCAAAAAGAACACATGCATTGAATATATTTGTTGAGGAAATATGATAGTAGAAGGACAAATGAAGTATATAATAAGTCTAGGTAGCAAAATAGAACAGAAACATTTTTGTTTTCTATTAAGAGACAAAGAGTGATTTATAAGCCATTAAGCAAGGCTGAGGAAAAGCACATTCAATTTTATTTTGCTTCTTAATCCTGAGGAAGTTGCAGGCTCAGGCAGCTGCCAAATTAGCATTTTTCAGGCACACATGTATGCTTGAACCTCTTTTAAAATCCTGTGTTTTCAGTTCTAAATAGTCAGTGATCATAAAGTCATGCTCTTACCATGAAGCAAAATAATTATTGGCATGTCAATTTACAACCTTTAGAAATGTATTTCTAAGTCAAATGGAACAATGTTGATGCCATGTTAAAGCCACAACTTTAAAAATATAAAAGTTAAGACCTATAAAAGTTATGGTATTCATTATCATCATTAATATGACCACATTATATATCCTTAATATATTAGATTTTTCCCATCTGCTTTGTAATCCAAAGTATTTAATATATCAGCCAGAAGGAGAATTTCATTTGTATTTTAGAAATTTTATGCTTTATATTGTCAGTATTAAATATCTGAAAAATCTATTTATTGATACACAGAGTCATCAAAAATTAATATTGTTAAAAACAAAAAGCAACATATACTATAAGTCATGCATATTACTTATATAGAGTATTGAAATTTGTATGGACATAAAGATGAGTTTTTCTAAAGTAAAAATTGTTTTTCTTGATTTTGTTTATGACTTGCTTATATTCTTCTCAATGCATTTCTGTCTTTGATCTGTCTCATCTTATTACTCAGTATTTCCTCTTTCTTCCAGTCAGTTCCCTGGAATTATGTGTGTGGTACTTTCTTCAGAGTTTTATGCAACTTTGTACTAGCCAAACTTACTTGACCTTTGTCCTAATTCTTGTAATTTCATTATGCAATGAAGCGATGAATGTTGAAGCTCATTAAATAGAAACAAGACATCAAGTTCAATTTGGAGTTATGAAAGAATATAGAAATCATAATTTACTGTAGGTTATGATGAGATTAGGAGTTCATTTCCAAGATTGTCTGTTTTGCTCAGTGTTTCTATATTAGTATTAGTATTAGTCTGTCATTATTACTAAAAAAATAATGCTTACATTTTCCCTCTTCAATTGCACTAGTGTTCTTTAAGATTGTTAACCTCAGAGAATCAGTCGTGTAAGAATTGCAATCAAGATCAATTTGGAGTACTTCAGAGTCAAGAAATGAAAAATATTTATGTAGATGAGATCTAATCAATTGACTCCATTGAAGAAAGAGTCTTCATTTTTTTAAAGATGTATTTATTCATTTTGAAAGAGATTTTAAGAGAAAGAGGAGGAGAGGCAGAGAAGATCATGCATCTACTGGCTCACTCCTTAAATGGCCTCAATGGCCAGAGTATAGCTGATCCAAAGTTGGGAATCAGGAGCCTTCTCCAAGTCTCCCATGTGGGTGCAGAGTCCCAAGTACTTGGATCATGCTGCTATTTTCCCAGACCATATACAGAGATGGATCATAATTGGAGTAGCTGAGACACAAACTGATGCCCATGGGAGATGCTGCCATTGCCACCACACACAGTGGTGCTGGAGCATCCCAGGACCGCTAATAGCCACAAGTAAAAACTGTCATTCACATAATAGCTGCTAGAAATAGCTGCTAGAAGCAAGCCATCCCAAATGCATATACCCAGTAATACAAAGAGAACAACACACATTCTTTGTATTTTGGAAAACTTCCTAAGAAGTCTTACGGTATATGCTATTAAATATTGCAGTGACTTGGATGTAGTTCAGACCTGTGCTAGAGAATTCAGGGTTTGGAGCTTATCCCTCAAACTGGCAATACTAAGAATCAGTTGTCCTTTTAACAGGTAGGAACCAGTGGCAGGGTATTACTGGCTCCTCCCTGAGCTCTGACTTCCCGCATCACCACTCAATCACTCTCTCACACACTCCTGCTGTTGTGATGCCATCTACCTTGGGGTGCTTATCAGAGCCACGCCAGTGAGTATGCTGTTATCTCAAAGCCCCCAAAGTGCAAAGTACACAGAATCTTCTTTATAAAGCACCGAGCCTCAAGTATTTCAGTCCAATAATAGAAAACTGACTTTAATATATATATTATTGGGTGAATTTTATGGCTGCCAGGAAGTCAAATAAGTTTAAAATCCATGCTGGTTAATGTAATGTTTATGAAGCAGGACTCTGTTCATTGACAGAAGTTGAGACTAGTGCTTGTCAGTCCCTGTTTCTGTCCCATGTTTGCCATAGTGACAACAGTCTGGTTTTCACACCCATGGGATTATTGTGTGCCACAGAATGAGAGGAAGAATTGAGATCTTGCTTGGGACAAAAGATAGGTACATTATGAAAAGAACATTTCAGTTCATATTAGGAACACAATGGAGAAAAAGAGGAAGCCTTTTTAAATTGATATTTTGAATTGCAGTTGTTATCTGGCAAGAGATAATGATAGCTCAAAGATGGTGACAGCAGAATGCTGTGATGTTCTGTGTATTTAAGGGCTCCGTAGGAAGTAGAATATTAGGATTGTCAAAAAAAGTAAGAGACTACTTTATGTGTTTCTCCTCAAGTAAATTGTTAGTTCTCATACAAAATACAAAGTTGAATATATGCGACTTATCAAAAGATTTGGAACAGCAGTAGTGGTTTATCAGTACAACAAATCATTCTGAAGAAGAGGGATGGTAACGGTTATATACTTGGGGCATTCAGCCTAAACGGAGACAAGAAACTATAAAAACCAAAGAAATTATCCTCAGAGGCCAGGTTATCAGAATATATGCATGAAGCCTGAGGTTTCTACTTCAGAAAAGACAAAACAAAACACAGGATATTGTTACTATAAGGAAATGAAATTAGTAAAGCTACATATATATTATACATAATATAAACCATAAACATTCAAAGAAAGAATTATATGAACTTCTTCTAGACTCTAGTTCAGAAATGAAACTCACATGAGCAGAAAATAATAGTCAGTTCTTTAGGGAAATTTATAGAAGCAGAATAAACTGCAAAGTTAAAATGACTGATTTTGGGCCCGGCACAATAGCGTTGTGGTTAAAGTCCTCGCCTTGCACACCCAGGATCCCATATGGGTCCAGGTTCTAATCCCTGCAGCCCCACTTCCCATCCAGCTCCCTGCTTGTGGCCTGGAAAAGTAGTTGAGGATGGCCCAAAGCTTTGGGACCCTACATCCGAGTGGGAGACCTAGGAGACGTTCCTGGCTCTTGGCTTTAGATTGGCTCAGCTCTGGCTGTTGCAGTCACTTGGGGAGTGAATCATTGGGATGGATGATCTTCCTCTCTGACTCTCCTCCTCTCTGTATTTCTGACTTTCCAATAAAAAAAAAAATGACTGATTTCAAGGGAACAATACCAAAGCATATCGAAGCCTGTACTATTGTAACTTGTAAACACTATTGATCATGCTACTGGAAAGGAAGTGAACATGCAAGGAGAATAATAGATAATAGGCACAAGGAAGAAATGAATCGACTCACCAGCAACTATAAAAAGCCAGGAGAGGCAGGAAAAACTCATGGACCTTAGCAATTAGTATTGTTTGGAATTTTGTGTTTTTCTAAAATTCTGTTTATCATGATACAGTTCCATAATCTCAGGGATTTCTCCTTCTACTCCATACCACTATTTTCTTCTTCTGTCCCCCAATCTACCACCAGTTTATACCATGTTACTACAAAAATATAATCCTTTGGCAACAGTCACAAATCCATCATTTGCTGTTTAAGTATATCATGACATTGTAGATATAGTCAGTTATACAAAGTTTTATTTGACAGTTTTTTGGGGGAACTCTTTTATTCAAAAGTAGAAATTCAACTTTTCTATATCTTCAATTTCTCTGTGCTAGTCTTCATTATATAGTTCCTATAGATGAATATATCTATATCTGTGTTTACCTACGTATCTATTCATCTTGTAATTTACATGAAGGTTGGTTTATATCAGAGAGAACACATGATATTTGTCCTTTTGGCATCGGCTTGTTTCATGATCATAACGGTCTCGAGTTGGGACCATTTTGTTGCAAATTGCAGAATTTCATCCTTTATAATGGCTAAAAATATTGTATTTTTAAGAAATGTAACATTTTAAAAATAATCGTAAGATTTGCCTTTGAGTACATTTTAGTCCCCACATTGGTGTATTTTAGCTATTGATTGTGAATCTGGTAAGTACTGGAACGCTGGATCTGTGGCTGCCGACATCAGTGTATGAGAGTGCTTGTCTGAGAGGCGCTTGCTCCGTTCCTCCTGCATCTCTGTGTTAACGTTCCTGAGAAAACTGCAGAAGATGCCTCAGATGATTGAGATCTGGCCACCCTGTGGGAAATGTGAATAGTATTCTTTTCTTCTGATTTTAACGTTGTCTATTCCCATCAGCTTCAGCAATTTGGGCAGTTATTCAGCAGATGGAATCTCTCTGCCCTGTCCCCTGACTTGAGCTGCCTTTCAAATAAATGTCTGCTTCAAAAAATTAAATACTTTTAATTATTTTTTAAATCTTGTTTTGAAAAACAAAATTAAGTATCATGAACAATATTGTGGTATAAATGGTAAAGTCACACCTGATGTGCCAACCTCCCAAATGGGCACAGATTCAAGTACAAGTTGCTTCGCTTCAATTCAGCTCCATCCTAATGTACCTGGAAAAAACATTAGAAAATGTGCAAAATGTCCCTGGCCCCTTGCGCTCATGTGAGAGAACCAGAAGCTGTTGGCTTCTTCCTTTGGGCTAGCCCTGACTATTTCAATCAACTGGGGAGTAAATCAGCAGGTGGAAAATTTCTGTCTGTCTCTCTCTCTGTCTCTCCCTCTCTCTGATTCTCCCTCTCTGTAACGGAGTCTTTCAAATAAATAAAATACATTTAAAAAATTAAATACCGTAGTGGCAGCAAAATCATTATATATACTTGTGGCTTACTTTAAAAACAATATTATGATCATTAAGACTCAAGCATTTCAAATCTAATATTTGATTATTTGATGTAAATTTTTAAAAATTAGACTTTTTTTAAAAGATGGGTTTATTGAGTTGAAAGTAGTAAACATAAAGACAAGATTTATGGTGTTTGTGGTATGCTCCTATGTATATATCTCCATTACATTTGTGTTGGGAATTACTTTAGATAGGGCCCACATCCCTGAAAACATAGAAATTCAACCACTATCTTTATGTGATTTGTGTTGTTAGTACTTGTGGGTTATAATACTAGAAAACCTTATAGTCACCTTATATTATCTTCTTGAATTGCATCTTTTACTAAGGTGTCCTTACTTTTAAATAGTGATAAAATAGTGTCTTTTGAATTGTGGATACATTGCTTTTATTTCTCTTGTTAATCTTTCAATATTAGTAGTATTTCAAAGAGAGATTTATTGACAAAGTAATGCAGAATATCAAATTCAAGTAAGTGCCAATCTCAAGACTTTGTCACAAAGCTCCTGATAATGAAGAGGAGCGCAGTACTATTGAATTACCTACCTTCCTGTAGTTATGCTCCGCAGGAAGTCTTTGTTCATTAAAGTCATAGCTCTGCTTAAAGATTCCTTTGAGGATTAGCTGACAGAGTGGCTTCACACAACAGGCAGTTCTTTCAATAGGAATTCACTAATAAATTATGGATAAAAATACAGAGACTCAAACCAAGTAACATCTTGCAGAAGCATTGAAATGCTGTGCCATAGTGCACAGTATGTCAGACATATCATCTCATGCGGTTTTCCATTATGGGATGCCCACAGTCTCTCCATTACTGACTGTCATCCAAGATGTGTGCATAGAAGAACAGAGGAAACTAGATTTAACAACATACTGTCTATGCCCTAATAGATTTCAATGTTGAGCATAGGTGGGATGCTTTATGCAGCCATCAAGACAGCATGTACCTATAAAGTTGTCATCATTTTCTTCAGTAATATGAAACTATCATAATGCATGGTGGTTACCTGTCTACCAAAATGCAATGCTGAAGAGGGAGTTTCACTATGAAAGTAAAAATTGACACCATATAAAACACACCATTTATATAATCAGGAGGAAAAGCTAAACTTTTTGCAGAATGCATTGAAATAACCATTAAGATTCAATCATTAAACAATGAGACATGGTCTCTTGATATTGATGTTTATGAACACCCTTTTGACTGAAACATGGCCTGGGTGACAGGAACCCCATCACGTGAGCCATCACCACTTTCACTTAGAGCCTGGGTTAGCAGAATTTTGCCATCAGGAACCAGAGACAGGGTACTGAAACCAAGTATTCTGAGATATCTTAACAAGCATCTTAACGTCTAGATGAAGTATACACCATTAAAGAGAAGAGTAATTTTAAAAGTAGGTGTGAATTGAATTATATCAATATGAGTAGTGTGAATTGATTCAGAATCAGCAAAGACCCAGATAATTCTGTGAAGATTATTTCAGAAATCATGTATAAATTACATCTCTTAGTGATATTTCACTGATAGGTTCAAAGGAGTGTGATCATTTTTCTTGCTCAGCTCTTTATCCCTTTTAGTTGATATTTCAAAGAAACATAGATATTGGTGATCGCCATTAACGATCCACTCCTCTAAAATTATTTCATTTCTTATTTCCATAATCTAAGCTTCTCTAGTGTTCCTTTAATAGGTTTTCCTATATTCCTTAGAAAATTGTCTCCTACATTGTTTCTATACTCCAAAGTTCTATGCTTGGATATCTTCTTTTGCCATGACAAACCAGTTGTGTAAATGATTCGATTAATTCGCTTGGTTCAAGTTTCCTTAGTTTCACAATACATGAATGATTCTGAACCAGGCTACTCTAACCTAATTTAATGAACACAATATCCTTCTGTTTAATTATTTGAATTTCTCTGTCAAATGCTTGTAAAGGCTTACTCATTTTTCTTAAAAAGCAGATTTATGGAGAGAAAGAGAGACAGAGATCTTCCAGCAGTAGGTTCACTCCCCAAAGGACCACAATGGCCATAGCTCAGGAGCGTGTCTGAAGCCAGAAGCCAAGAGCTTCTTTTGAGTGCAGGGTCCCAAGGCCATTTGGGTCATTTTCCAAAATAAAGAGCAACTGGGACACAAAGCAGTACCCATATGGGATGCTCATGCTTGCACGTGGAAAAATAGCCAGTTGAGCCATCGTACCAGCCCCCTTTGTGACAAATTTAATACACTATCTTAACTTTAATTGCTTTGCTGTTTTAATAGTTTAAGTCATTTTTTACTTGTTCATACCTTATAGATGAACACTTCTTAAAATATTTTCTGAACTTGTCCATTCATCTTTGTAGCTATTCCTCAGCATCTACTCTTGGAATTAGTTTAGTTTACTCAAATATATTTTACTAAAATGATTTAAAGCAACAACTTTTAATGTGTAGTATCATTAAAGGGTAAAACTTATATTTGTTATCTATGTACTAAAATTTCAGATGAAATTCAAATTCCTTGCATCCTACACGTGTTCTTATTTGATTTCTAATTTTCTTCCTGCTATATTCCACAAATATATTTTTGCTTAATATTTTGTCTGTTCTAAAACCCTGAATTAACTGACTGTGCCATATTTTCTTACAAATCCATAAATTCATACTTTTTACTCCATCAATTTGAAATCCTATTGTCATGACTTAGAATGATGAATTTCCAACCCTTTGCAAAAAATATAACTCAATTCTAAACATTTATAAAACTTTCTCAATTTTGTCTGCCCTGTTCTTATAGGCAGCCATCCTTCATATAAACTAAAAATATACATTTATCTTATTACACCGCTTTAAAAACTATTGCTGTAGTTTGCCATCAAGTCCAGTATCTAATATTGAAAAATTTTGTATAAATATTATGTACTTTTTCTTATGTTTCAATTATTAAGAAGTAGAGAAATGGTTTAAAATAGCATACTTCAATAAAAATTCAAGTGCTTTGCTTTTCTTGGAAACAATATCAGAAGTATGAAGTAAGTACATGTTTACAGAAAAAAATACTCAGACTTACTAAAGACTTAAAACCAAAATAACAAAATGATTAGAAGAAATGATATTTGGTGCTGTTCAATTATATATTAGAAATTAGGCTTTTAGAAAGCTCACAAATAAAAAGATCGGCTATTAGTTCTCAAATTCCAATTGTCAATGTGTAGTGTTTAAGTAATCTTTTTAGCTTTAAAAAATAGATTCAAGGTAACAGATAAGTCCCCTGAAATTAATAAGGAGAGAAATTAGAAATTTGAATAAATATCTCAGGAAGCACACACACAGAAAAGGGGGAGAGTAATTGAAGATGGAGAAATTTGTCCAATCTTCTCTTTAGGAGAACACTGCGGCGGGGGAACAGGGGAACAGGGAAACACCTCCTGTTTTGCTGCTTCTCTTTTCTTTATTGTTTTCTTTTTCATTTGTTGTTTGGAGGCATTTTAGGGGAAGAATGGTGATGCAAAGTGTTGAGTTAGTGTGAGATACATGAAGTGACTAATTAGTGCCTATTTGAAAGTGAGGATCCTTTTAGTCACTCACTTTTCAAATAGTCTTTGAGTACCTGAGTTATAAGCACATCTAAAATAAATTTTGAAAATGATTGGTTAAAAAAGTAGTCTTGGCAGGATGAATTGATGGTAGTTAAGGAAATGATTAGGAAAATGGGCAGGTTTCTTTAAAAAATAAAATGACTTGCTCGCTTTGAACTCAGAGGTAATGGCCAATTCTATTCTGGAAGATGATTGTTACTAGGCATAAAATATTATAGAGTGAACTTCTGAAAGGTTCTTTGATGATGACCTTAATTAAGATCATTGTGAAATACATTGAACTTTTTCCTCATCATTTATCTATTAGACTGCATTTTAAAATATATGAAAGCATTAGACATAAACTAGAAAGTATTTGGTGAGCAGACAATGTGAGCTAATGATTTAAATTTCATTTTTAGTGAAAAATGTGTCTTTTTTGGTGAAGAAATAAGGCATGTAAAAAGAAATGCTATAATACTTAACATAATATTTCAGTATTCACCTTTTTGAATATATAGAAAGATTATTCTTCAAATAGAAAGCAATGATACAAGTTATTAGGAAGCATAAATTAGGGAAACTTGAAAATTTCCATTTTAAGAAATAATTAAAAAATGAGACTTTATTTGCAAATTCAGTTTTTACCAACACTTCTTATGTAGCTATCTTCATTCTGCATTTTGACCCTACTTTTGTCCATGACAGCCCATAGGAGGAGGATTTTTTTCCTTCCACATGATCTGTAAAAATGCCATACAAACATACTTTTCCACTATAGATCCTCTTTTGTGGCATTAAACCTCCACTATGTAGAATTTGATTTTCTGTGTTTTGAAGGTTTTATCTCAACGACTCTTTGAATGAACATACGTATGTTCTGTTTTCTGGGAATCTGTATTGGTAGCTTTGGTAGTTTCAAAATACTATTTTGATCACAAGTTTAATTCTCAAAATAGACACAATGACAATGTGAGTACATGTTCCTCAGTAAAGTAATGCAGTTTTCAACCTCTAAAATGAGAACAAAGAAGACAGAGCTTCCAAAGAGAGTTACTTGTCGGAAGACAGGATCACTGAAAAGAAAAACCTGAAATCGTAATCTGTGCCTGGGTATCTGATTGTCTCCATTGATTTTCCTTGAAGCTAAGTATGGATGAACAGAACAGAGGACACAGGGCAGATAAATAGAGCACGCAGGTTGAGCAGCCAGTTCCGAAACATTTCACAGCGGTTAGATGGACAGTTTGTTCTGAGTTGGGGGAACTAATATTTCCCAAGAAAATGGAAGGGATGTAGAACACTTCACTGAAGCTTTCCCCCACGGTAGTTTGATCACACATTAAATTGATCCAATGAGGACCATAGCATGTTTATGCCCTTTGTACAGAGCTACAGGTGGTCATCACAAAGTAGGACATGGGTGAGAAAAATCAAGGAGACAATGAAGTAAAATGCAAGTAAGCCTTCCCTTATTGCTACAACGTTCTAACATAAAGGGGAACCAGTAACATTCCAGATAAAATCAGCCATCTACTTCAGGGAGTAAATGCAGGATCCAATCAGAGATAAGATTGAACTTAATCTGTAATTATCTTTTGGTAAAAATAATTATAAAATTCTTGTTAATGCAAAATGAACAAATTTCATGCATTTTATAGGTACAGTTCTAAGCTTATCATTTCTTCTCTCTCAACTTCCCCAAATTCTCCTCTGCCCCTCACCTTTTTATTAGTTATTTTCAAAAACATGATTTAACTCACATGATTTAATTCCATAAGCACAGGCTTAATATACCACCACACATAATGTTATCAAAAAATAAGAATGCCACAGTCCCTTACAAGTATAAACAAGGCCTAAGAATGATAATTGTTTCACAAGATATTGTTTAACTCACATACATATTTTTTGTGTGTTCTACATTAACTGCCACTATTTCAGAGGCAACATGATGTGTTTCTTTTTTAAGACAGGCTTATGGCTTCCAGTTAAACCTAGTTGCCAAATACAGAATCCCATTCTTTTTTACGACTGTGTAGTACTCTATAGTGTGTATATGTATGTATTTGTGTTTATATATATGCATATTTTCTTTATCCAGTCAGTTGATGGGCATCTAGCTTCATTCCAAATCATACCAATTGTGATTTGAACTGCAGTAAACATAAGCTATAGTTACCTATTTCATAAATATATTATTTTGGTTTGGGTAATTCCTGTTGTTTGATGGTTGGGTCATATGTTACATCTGCTTTCAGAACTTTGAGGAATGTCCATACTATTTTCCATAATTAACATTGACAACAATTGCATATTAAAGGTACCCTTCTCCCACATCCTTATCAATGTTTTTTTTTTTTATGATTTGGAGATATTAGCATTCTTAGATGAGGTGAACTTTATAGTGGTTTTCATGTGCATTTCTCTAATGGCAAATCATTCAGAGCCCTTTTCATGTGTCAGTCAAGCATAAGGAAAAGATCCTTAAATATGCACATGAAAAAGTCAACATATAGAGGAACCCCAACCAGAATTACTGCTGACCTCTCAAATGAAACTGTACAGGTCAGAAGAGAATGGAGTGACATATTCCAGATCTTAAAGGGGGTATAATTGTGTCTCAGAGTAACTTAATCATCAAAGCTTTCCTTTTTCTTTGAAAATGAAAGAAAAATATACCACAGTAAATAAAACCTCAAAGAATTCACTTCTTCCACACCTGCCCTATCAATGATGCTTCAAGATGCTCTCTTGAATGAAGAAAGGAATAGAATAAGCTGCAAAAACCTAAGACAAACATAGAGAACATCCCAGTAAAATGACAACAGAAGACTAAATCAAACAATGACAAACTCATTGCTAAAATGACAGAACCAAATTATTACCTGTGCATATAAACACTGATTGTCAATGGCTTAAACTCATTAATCAAATGTCATAGATTAGCAGACTGGATCCAAGAAAAAAAAACCTATTTTTCTATTGCCTACATGACACACATCTCACCCACGAAGATAAACAGAAATTGTAAGTGAAATAATAGAAAAAGATATTCCAGGATAGCAGAAAGGAAAAACCAGCTTGTATAGCCGTTCTAATGTCAGATAATATAGAGTTTGATGTGAAAAAATTAAAAGTAAATAAGAAGGACACCACTAAATGGCAAAGAACCCATTCAGCAAGAAGAGATCACCATAATAAATGTATATAAACCAAATGCCAGGGCACCTACCTACACGAAACAATTATTAATGGATTAAAAGGGAAAATTAGACTCCAACACAATGATAGTAGGTGAACTTAATACCCCATTAACATCACTAACAGATTAATGGGACAGAAACTCAGCAAGGAAATAACAGAACTCACCCAGACGCTACACCTGAGCAAATGGAGTTAACTTGATATCCATAGAGCATTTCATTCTACAGATAGAGAATAAACCTGTCTTTTTCATCAGTACATGTTATAGGACCCCCAAGTAAGCCTCAGCGAATTAAAAACATTCAAAATTATACTAGGTATCTTCTCATGGAGTGAAAATGGAGACCAATAGGTCAAGATACCCCAGAAGACATGAAAAACTTGGAGATTGAATCATATACTTCTAAATGAGTGATGAGTTAAAGAGGAAATCAAAGGGAAATTGCAAAATGCTTGAAACAAATGAAGGCATCAACACAATGTATCAAAACTAATGGGACACGATCAAGGCAGTTTTAAGAGGAAACTTTTAAATACATAAAAATGAGTTGGAAGTTTGGATGTGTTTCTTTCTAATATTTTTAAGAGTTTGAGAAGTAGTGATAGTAATAGAAAAGATTAATGTATAACAAAATATTAGACATAAACTGTATTCTGTAACTGCTACAGAGCATCATTCTTCTCAAATGGTTATGCGGCAGTCACCAGGGTAATTTAAGTACTACTGTAGCAATTCTTAACACATTAAAACTTCTAAAATCATATCGGATATCTTTCCTCACTACTATAATATGAAGCTAGATATTGAAAAAAACAGAATTTTGAAAAATTCATTAATACAATGAAATTAAAACATGCTATATTAACAACCAGCAATGAAATGGAAACTGTAACAGAGAAATTGAGAAATATTTTGAGATGAGTGAAAAGGGACATACCACCAATCAAACTTGGGAGATGAAAAAACTCAACACTAACAAAGAAGTTTATAGCAAAAGAAGCACCACAAATAAGGAACGAATTCAGACAACTGTGTTTGCAACTCAAAGAACTGCAAACACACACACACACACACACACACACATGCGCGCTCACATAGAAAAAGCAACTAAGATTAAAGTGAGGATTATGAGGGAAATAAAAGAGATAAGAGTAGAAAATGAAATAGAGAATAGTTCAAGTTCAACAAACCAACAAATGAAAATAATCAATTTCAGAAGAAGGAAAATAAAACAAGATACAATGGTGTATTCAGATATGTTAGCATACTTAACCTCTAATGAAATGCACACAAGTGACATAGGATACTAGAATTATACATTATATTGCCATACAATAATTTCTTCTTAAAATTCTACAGTAAAGATCTATCTACATTTAGCCTTGAAATAGTTGTATACACAGAGCAAATTTCTCATACTGAATGAAGATAAAATGTAACCTATTTTATAAAGCTTAGCTAAAATATGTTTACTTAAATGTAGCATATGGAAATATTGTATTTAAAAAAGAACATTCTCTAGTTGATATACATATTGAAAAGCAGAATGACAGATTTATATTTATAGTTAAATTTGGCTTTCTGGGATCTTTATTTAAAAAGAATATTAAGTTGCATCTGCTGTACACAGATGCACACATAGCAGCATCAAAATGCTAACTCCAACATAAATGACCATCTCCATATGTTGCTGGCACTTAATTTTTGGGATATTTGTGTATTTTCTATACTTTTTGTGAACTACATGTAACACTTGAGAAAAATTAATGATCTGATAGACCCAGAGGTTCATTTAAAGTATACTCCTTATTTTAAAAAGTATTTTATTGATACACTTTCAATGTAAAAGATTATTATACAGAATCTTTTTATATGTGTTACCTGTAGATGGTATATTGTTATATTCAGTCCATTTATCTGACAAGATGAACATTCGCATATATCAAGATAGGGGTGGGTGATTGGCACAGAATTTAACATACTCTTGGGATACTTGAATCCCAAACCATGTTGGAATAATTTGGTTTAAGTCCAGGTTTCACTCAAAATTTCAGTTTCCTGGTGATGAAAATCCTGGGAAGCAATAGTTGGTGAATTCTTTACTTGAAGCCTTAGCAACATGGGTGTTGCAAAGCTGCCAGCTTGGCTTCCAATAACGATGTCCAATGTAGGCTATTAGAAGGTAGATTAACTGCCAAACCGCATCCAAGAGAATGGTTGAGAGCAAACGGTCACTTACATGTATAGCATTGTCCATATACTCAACAATACCAGCTGTTGCTTTCTAGAGGTATTTAGCTAGATGCATTTTTCATTCCATTTACATGGCTATGGCCAAATCATTTCATAATTGATGTGAATCAAACACCATTAATTTGAAATGTTGTAGAATTTGTCAGAAATTAAGATTTGGTGAGAACGATAGAATAGTGAAAAATCACGTGGGTAGCATGTGCTTTTTTACCATGCATTTGACTTTTTCCTCTACTCTCTAAAAACAATTTGAAAATTTTGTAATGTGGACATCATAAACACCTCGAGGATGTTTTGTGTGAAATATTTTGCTTCTGGTATGTGCATACTGTGATTTTTCCTGTGTAACCTTCAGATGTAAAATTTATCAAGAAGTACTTATATATTGAATATAAATAAGTGAGTGAATTTCTCTATCTTCTTTAGCTTTGTGTTTCTATGTGTATATGTTTCACGTTAATGTGAATTACACAAAATATTTTATTTATTGCTTTATAGTCTTATTTTGGGAATTTTGTGTATATAACTTGTTTTCAAGATAATTTCCTCAGGAATGCAGGCCTTAATTTTGATATCTTTCCCAAAGTAGGTAACATACCTGTAAACATTTAGTCAGCAAGAAGATAGAAAAATATTTCCTCTTACTATATGTTTAAGTATGTATTTTAAAAGAAACAAAAACAAAAGCAAAGCTTTAGCACATTGTGATTTATTAGAAATTTTAGGGAAATAATTCTGAATTTTTAAAAAAGTGTGAATAGTGAATTTATTTTCATTTTCAGAGATGTATGCATGAAGTTATTTAATTGTTGAAATAGGCCAGTCTGTATACAACAGCCAAGTAAAGTCTTTGATTATTAAAGCCATTTGTTACTGAAAAAAAAAAAGAAAAATACTTTAAGGAGAACTGTTTGTTAGACACAAAATAAGGCATCCACATTTTTTAAAGTGGAGAAAACGTATCAGTCAAAAATTTGCTTTATATTGAATGTTTTAAAATTAATGGGTAAATATAATGGAATTAGTGAAAAAAATATATTTGCAAGCAATAGAATATGTGAAAAATAATATCTGCTATCCAAGTACTAACCAGGATTGACCCTGCTTAGTTTCCGAGATCAGACGAGATTGGGAGTATTCAGGGTGGTATGGCCATTGATGAAAAAAATAATTTCTAAATAAAATATCCCTTTAATTAAATATACTTTAGAAAATTAAATATTATTCCGACATAAAGATGTATTTCACAAATTGGAAATATGTTTTAGGAGGATGGGCATTGTGGCACAGTGCATACCAAGGCTCCACCCAAGTTGGAATGCTTAGATGTAGACCCCACCTCTGCTTCTGATCTAGCATCTTTCTGTGGTCACACTGGGAGCCATAAATGATGACTGAAGTACTTGGATTCCTGCCACTTAGATAGATTACTTGAATAGAGTTCTTAACTATTTTGATGAGGTCCAGTTGATCATTACCACAGCTGGCCATTGTGGGAATTTGGGCATTGAACCAGTGATTTGAAGAACTCTCTGCTCTTCTCCTGACTCTGTCTTTTAAATAAATATGTAGATAAATTAAAAAAAAAAAAAGATTTGAAGCAAACACTACAACATTTAAGTAAATAAATCGTGTGAGAATATAAATTTGAGGGTAGCATAGTGGCATAACTGGTAAAGGTGGCCACAGCATCCCACATGGGAGCCTGTACAAGTCCTGGCTGTTCCATCTGCTTCCTATAAGGTAACCTGGAAGATTGGGCCAATGCTACCCAAGTGCTGGGGATCCTACACCCATATGGGAGACCCAGAAGAAGCTGCGGGCTTCAAGTCAGCCAAGCTTTGGCTGTTACAGCCATTTTGAGAGGTAAAACAGTGGATGGAAGGCCTCACTCTGTTTCCTGTTCTCTCAGTAAAATCTGTCTTTCAAATACATAATTTATTTTAGAAAAAGGTTAAAAAACAATGTAATGTGGAGATTCACAACTAATGTTTAATAGGAGTTCTAAAGGAACAGAATTCACATGGTGTTAGATAGTTTTTAAGACTACAAACAGTGAGGGGTGGGGGGAATCCCCAGCGCCTATAAAACTGTACTACATAATACAATGTAAGCAACAATAAAAAAAAAAAAAGACTACAAACAGTGCAAATATGAGATAAATCCATTAAATATAAGAGATTACAAAGATTGAATGTTTTCATCATGTCTTTGACAGCAGCATGAAGAATTTAAAACCATTTTCAGGAAATGTTATATGGATACAGATTAATATCTGTAGGTATACAGATAAATGATTTTTTGGTTCTCTGATCACATTCTGATCACATAGCCAAACTCACATACAGAGCAAACCAATAGTCCTCACTATGCCTCAGACTCCTTTTGTTTTTAACATTAGACACACAAGTGTACTGTCATTTTTACTATATTATTCAGTGAAGCAATATTGATAATTATGTACAAAATGTATGTCATGCACACAATTTTTATACTCCAAATTAAAACAATAACACAAATAAGGGAAGATAGGTTTTCCGGCTTGCAAGGATTCCGTTCTTTTTTATGGCTGAGAAACAGTCCTTCCTATCATGTACATATACCAAATTTTCTTCATCAGTGCATAGATTTCAGGTTTCATTACAAAGCTTAGATATTGTGTGACAAATAAAGGGTGTACCAATAACTCTTCCAGATGCTAATTTTATTTCATTTAGTTATATTTTCAGGAGTGGGACACCTGGATTATATGATAAATCTATTTTTAATTATCTGAGGATCCTCCACACTGATTTCCCTAAGATTTGTCCCAGCTTACATTCCCAACAGTATATCATGATCTTTATAACAATCTCTGTGCATCTTCTTTTTCTTCTTTTTTTTTTCTTTTTAAATTTTTGGATGACATTCATTCTAAGTGAACTGCCACCTTGTTATACTTTTATTTACATTGCTGAGTAGAGACTCTGTATATTTTTCCCGTGTGCATTGTTACTTGTTGCTCAAATGCCTGTTCACACAGAAAGAAGATGGAGAAAGAGTGCGAGAGAGAGGTTTTCTGCCTTGCATTGTTTCATGATGCAGATTACCTTCTCTGTTTCTGTGTGTGTTGCACCCATCAGTATGATTTGTAACACTATAGTCTATAGGAATTCTCTCAATCTTTGTCATAGATATCTTTATCTCACCTTCATCTGGGAAGGAGAGCTTTCCTGGGTGTCATATTTTGGGCTTGCAGGGCTTGTTTTGGGTTTTGTTCCTTTTCCTTTTAGAAATTGCAATACACCTCTCCATTCTCTGCTGCCCTTAAGAATTTCTTTTGAGAAATCTGTCACTCTGATGGGAAGTCCTTTAAAGGTGCTATGGCATCCCTCTCTGGTAAATGTTACATTAGTATTTGTATGATTGACTTTGAAAGTTTGACTATAATGTGACATTGTGAGTTTTTTTTTTTTTTTCTGATTAGGGGTCTGTTTGTGGTTCTATTTCCCTCCTGTATTTTGTTGTCCATATCTTTCTCCAAATTGGTGACATTTTCTGCTATGATTTCATGAAATAAGTGTTCCACCTCATTCCTTTTTTATTACCTTACTCTTTACTTCATCTTTCATATTTTTTGGTTTTAAAAAACTGTCATTTTTTGCAGAATTTCTTATTTGTACCATATACTGATTTATTTACCTGTTTCTCTGTGTTTTTGGAATAACCTTACAATCATTCTTTGGAATTATTTTTTGACATTTCATGAGCTAGTGTTTACCATCTAATGTGTTCCTTTTCATGAATCATTATGGTCTGTCTTAGAGTTTTGGTGATTGGATATAGTTGTTGTTGCTGTTTCTTCCCAAGGATATTTCTTGTAGCTGATTGAAGGCTGTACTCCTGGATATGTGCCTCTAGGTTTTGGTGGAATGATTAATGCCTACACTTCAGTTCATTGGTTGTTTGCTGGCTGTCCATGATCAGTAACCCTGAACACCAATTGTTTTTTTTTGGAAGAATCCAGAAATGACACCACACTGTCATTTTTAATTCTTCTAGCCCTTTCCTGTGCTAGTGTGAACCAACTGATTCATAACTAAGAATGAGCTTGTGGTGCTTGTACAACTTCCTTACACAGGTGCACGCACTGCCCAGAGCACAGAATCACTTTTCATTCCTCACTCCTCCATGACATCTGTCACCAGTATGCAGCTAAGCCTGAATGTTAACAGTAAGACTTGGTGGGTTCTGGGAATCCCATGCACAGTCAAGACTGTCTAAGCTTCCTAGCCTATACTCAGAACTCCCACAGTCTCATGGTACAGGGTGTCTTCTCTCTGCTCTGGAAGCTTCTTGTTCGTGTCTTGGAGGGCTCTGATAGCAGCAGGACAATCGCTGCTTCTCCAAGTCAGGATGGAGTTCAGGATGTTGACTCCACCATAACAAATTCAGTGTCATGTTTGGTGGGGCATGTGAGGGAGGCAATGCGGTCTTCCTTCAGAGAATAAAGTAGTTATCCATAAACCTGCCAGCTACCAAGGATAGACTCAAAGCAGTCAAGATAAGTAAATTATCCTTTAATCAAAGTTACCAGTGGTAGTGGCCCTGGCTTTCATTTTTTATCTTACCCTGATAATGAGCAGCTTCCCTGCTGGGAGACAGCAGTGTGTGTATGTCGAAGTGACTGATGGTGGGCCGCTACTGTGTCTTTTCCTTTTTCTCTGCTGGCCCATGGAGCCTTTATTCTGTTTTGTCTATTCCATACTCAATTTTTTTCTCCATCAGTTCCCTGGAAACATGACATTTCCTTTGTTTTCCTGCTATGTCTACATGGCTCTGATTAGGTGGATTTCTCACTATTCAGTAGCCACAGTTCTCCTGGGAAAAATATCTAGGTATTTTCTGTTTAAGTTAGATGTCTTTCTCCAAATTTGTAATCCTTTCATATATGGCAAGTGATAAGTTAGAAACAAATTCTAGAAATTTTCCTTATCAATATCATGCATTGAATAGTAATATATGAAATACTGAAAATCAAAATTGGATCTACATTATTTCCCTTTTCTTAAGCAAAATTGTATATCCAATATAAAGAACACCTTAGAAAAGGTATAAATGTTTGAGTGGCAATCAATATTACAGCTTTACAACAAGAACATAACTTTGAATTTTTTTCCTTAGTACACACTAGTGTTTTTATTGCTAACTACATTTGTATCTGTGACCTCCAGTGCTTAAAATAGAAAGCATTTGACGGAAGCCAAAAAAATGGTCAAATCATAGTCTCAGTTCTACAACCATGTTAATGAAAAGTATTCGGAGAAGGATTAACTTACTTGTTTCATTATTTTCACTTTTAAAATTGGAATAATATATATTTGAAAATCTTGTAAGGAATAAATACTAGTAGCTTAAGAATTCTGATTGTGTACAAACTTTCCATATCAGTCTTGTGTGCAACTAGAAAAGCAGGTTGATCTGTTAGCTACCCTGACTGTGGCTGTCAGAGACAGAGATACAGAGGTACAGAGATAAGAGACAAATGCAAAAGGCATGGTGAACTTGATAAACACCATCTTCTCAACAGCAGATGATAGAAAAAGGGATTAAAGTTTGTTGGAAGATTTCAGGTTCTTAATCAGCTCACACAAAGATAGGAGAGAGTGCATTTGATCATTTGGGTGAGTTCAATCTAATCAAATGCATTCTTAAAAGCTGACTGGAGCATAGTAAGACACAAATAGGCCCACGGAAGACAGGCTCCGAGAATGTCACATTTCTGACTGTTCACGTGGAAGGGGCCATGAAACAAGTAATGTGTTAGTCTCTAGATACTGAGAAAGCAATAAAATGTGTTTTGTCTTAGACTTTGAAAAGGAAAATGGTCCTGTTGATGCACTGGTTTTATCCCACCAGCAATTCCAACCACTGTTACTATAAGATTTGTCTTGCTATAGCTGCTGAATTCGTGGGAATCATTTACAGCAGCAGGGGGAAGTTAATAGAACAAAGCTCCTTTTTGCTTTTTAAAAAAATTATTTATTTATTTGAAAGCCACAAAGGGAGAAAAAGAGAGGGAGAAACAGAAACAGAGAAAAAGATTTGCCACCTGCCGATTCTTACTCAAAATGACCCCAAGTGGTGTGCTGGGCCAGGCCAAAGCCAGGATGTCCATCCAGGTCATACACACAGTTGGCCTGGTCATGGTTTCCTGGCACATTAACAGTGAGCTGCCTCGGAAGCAGATTAGTCAGGATAGGAGCCGAGGGATTCTGGCATCCAGGTAGTGGCTAAGCCCTCTGCACTACAACCCCTGGCCTTGGCGTGCCTGTGCTGTTTGCATGTGTTATTTATGTAAGTTGAAGTCAGTTTATTATTATATATCACACGCTAAATGTTTAACTTAGGAAAATGTTCATACAAATTGAAGTCAAGCATATTTCTTATTATTTTAAATCAACAGATTTTTTTGGTTTGTTTGTTTGCCTTCACTTGATTAATCATTGCAGGTTTAAAAATTTGTGAATCCAATCAGGTACTGAAAAATGAGGTTGGAGCTCACAATTTCTACAAGTTATTGAGATAACAGTTTAACTCAACTAACAATTAATCGCTGTTTACCATGCCTTATAGAAAATTCAAGTTAAGAAGACTGAAATTAATTTATCTTTAGATAATTAAGTTCTTTCGCATGTAGGTCTCAAACCAGAACTTTTTACCTGTATGTTAATTGTGTTTCTTTGTTTTTATGTTGGATTCTTTGCAGAGATGAAGAAAAAAATATAGTAAAAATTTAAGTGAAATAAGGAGGATTCTAAGTTGAATTTAGTTAACATTCTTAACAATTTAACATACTCATTCCCATAAAATTAAAAATTCATATCTTTCTGGGTTTTTTTTTAGCTTTTATTTATTTGAAGACTGGGTTGAAGATGGCTGTTTTACCTAGTAGTTTAACCTGCTGTGCCACAATGAACATACATTAATTTTTCCTTATTATTTGCACTTGAGTAAAACATACTTTTGTTCTTTTTGTAACTGAGCAGTACTCATGATGCAAATTACAGTTCACAAACCTCTAGCTAATAAAAAAAATGTGGTAAATTGTTTCCTGTCATAATCTAGTGGACTGAATTTTGCTGAATCTTGAAGATTCTTACATGTATGGCTTTTGTTTCTAATTGTTGGCAGACTTGAAAAAAAACGTAAGGGAAATTTCTGATTGTAAATTCAGATTTACGTCACCTCCAGAGTCAGGGAAGAAAATGAGGCAAGAAGGAAAATGGAAAATGAAAGAGAGGACTGTAATATCTACTTAACATAGCCAGAGAAGTTATCCCATATGTTATACCTCTTTGTAATAGTCACATAATACCTTTGTACTTTTTCTGAAGAGGTTAGAGAGTCACTTAAGTAAGATTTTATGTTCTCACACAATTTTCATAGTGATAATTTGGGCTCCTTCAATTCCTTGCTATACAGAATCCTAGGAATTTCATGAAAATTCAGATAGCATTTTATTGACTGACTGGTTTGTCTCAATAAGAAAATGGTCAGTGTAGTTCATTTGATGAAGGAGTTGTATCTATGAAAATGTAGCATAGGATTCCTCAGTTGCATTTTTATTTTTATCTTGTAGTAAAATGAAAAGGAATTTATCATCTGGAAAATAGTCTTAAAAGCTTAAATGGCTCATTGTGAAGGCGGTGTTAAGTGTGATGACAGATTGTCATGTAATATTTCTTAAAGTCAGCAGCACTCAATCTGTACCCTCCTTTTAATCTTTCTTTTCTGTATAACCTTAAAATAAAATTTCATATTTGGGGACCATGTCTTACAAAGGACCATGTCTTATAAATTATCTTTCTTGATTTTGTTCTTTTTAAAATATTTATTTTTATTGGAAAGGCAGCTCAGATTTGCAGAAAAAAGCAGAGACAGAGAGAAAGATTTTGTATCTGCCGATTCACTCCTCACATGGTCACAAGTGCCTGGGTTGAGCTAATCTAAGCCAGAAGCAGGAAATTCTAGGTCTCCTACACAGGTGCAGGGTCCCAAGGCTTTGGGCCATCGTCAACTGTTTTCCTATGCCACAAGCAGGAGCTGGATGAGAAGTGGAGAAGCTGGGACAAGAACCAGTGCCCATATGGGATCCTGACACAAGCAAGGCGAGGATTTAGTCACTAGGCTATCATGCCAGCCCCCCTTAATTTTCTTCTTAGTGAGCATTTTTCACTTAGAAATTTTTATTACAGTGCTTTGCCTCAATACAAATATGCTCTATAATGCTTTGTTGACTACTATACACTTTATAAAACTGTGCAATTGTTTATGGACAGATAATCATTAATTTCAAACATTTAATACACCCAAACTGAAACATCTCATAAAATACTGTTTCTATTGAATTGCTGAAGTGATCTTTAAATTTCTGACAGTGGAGATAGAAAGTCATGTCTACATCACAGAAACACTTCAAATTAATGCAGGATAATCCTTCTCTATCTCAGATGTTTCGCTTGGCCGTGCCTTAAAAAGAAAGCAAGAGTTTGACATCATTTATTGCCTTTTCTCCTTGTAATCGTTACAAGTGTTCATGTAATATAGCCCAATATTGACGTGCCTCCTCCCTACCACAAAATGATTAAACTAACCCTCAAAGGAAATTTAGTGCTGTAGTGGAAAGGATATCTCCCCTCACCCCCTTTTGGCAATTTTGTCAGAAAATCATGACTAGCTTCAGGCCTAGGCAAGGTATGTCAGCATCTGTATTCCACACCTGATATCAGTGTAAAATAGGAGAGGAACCAGCAATGAGTCCCTAACTGAAATGTTTCTCTACCATGTTGAATGCACTGCTCTGTTCCCTACAGTAGGGTAAATGGCCTGCAGCGAGCTTTGAAGAAAGCTCTGCAGCGGTGAGGATGTAGGTGCAAGAGAGCTGGCGTGGAATACTCGGTCGCGAATCTGCTTTGCTTCAAATAATCAACCTACAGTGGCTTGCAGCTTCTATTTCTAAGGCGGTGTTAGCTTATTGTGCTGAACAGTTGAACTTTTTCAGCTTGGTTGACATTCTGAAAATACTGATCTGACAGTTTCTTAAACTATTTTAAAACTGTAACAAAGGCTTATTAGATCTAAATTTCAGTGAAATGCTTTTTTTTTTTATAAAAACTGTTTTTCTTAAAACTAACCATTTAATAAACTACTTTTGAGTCTGTCCCTTTAGAATTAATTTGGGATAAATGTCTGGAAACTTTAACTAAATGAGCAAATAAACACTGGAACACTCTGGAGTATGCATGTGTTTTATTATAATTTTTTAAAGAGTATCAGTATTTAATGAACAATACTTTTTTTTCTGGCATTTCAAGTTTCCTTGTATTTTCTCTGTATAAGACATACTGTTCTGTCAGACAGGATTTCCAGTGATTCTCCCTGCTAAATCTGTCTCGGCCTACCGTTTGCTGTTAGGGCCCAAGCCACACTGATGCTTGCCTGGGGTTTTACTTAGTGCCCACTCCTTGGTACCGCATCTGCAGATCCAGTAATCTCTGCTTGACCTCCTTTTTGTTCCTTCTTAAGACTTGCTGGAGCACAATCTTAAATTGCACCCAATGAAAGCATTCCAAGTTTCAGTTATATAGCATAAATAAATTTTGAGATAAAATGTATAATATGGTAACACAAGTTAATATTGTATACCTGAAAAAAACAAAAAGAGGCAGATCTCAAATTTTCTGACACTAGAAATCTACACATCAACAAGTCTATGTTATACTATGCTAAAAAGATGGATTGTCTTAATCATTTTGCAGCATGGACATATACCAAAACATTGTATTTTATTTCAAAGCTATTTATTTACAAATCTTGCTAATTGTAACTCTATGAATGGAGTTTATTTTTGTTCAATGAGTTTCTGTTGGGATATTAAGGAATTTCTGAATCATGCCTTGCATAAATTTTTCTTTGTTATACCATTTTATTGATTAATAGTCTGCCTGATTGCAGAATTATGGCTTCGAGGTGTGTTTGAACCTACCCTTAGGGCCCGTCTCCTGGATAAGTGGAAAGTAGTTTCTCTGTGCTATGCATCCTCCTCCTCTGTGAGACTTTGGCATCATGACACATTTGCGTCACGATCAGTAAACACCACAACACCTGTAGTTTTCCAAGGTTTTTCTTGTTTTTTTTTTTTTTTTTAATATCTTGTGGTCTTGTGTTTGTCATACTCATGCAGTGGAGTTTGTTATAAAAGACCATGAGATTATTGTTATCACCTCATCATCTCTCATCTGAATTCTAATATTCTACTTTCCAAAAGTAGAACTTAGAAAAATCATTCATAACATAAGCAATGGCTTTTAAAAGCACATTTATTTTTTAAGAGATTTTTTTTTCAAGATGAATTTATTTGAGAGGCAGATTTATGGGGGAAAGGGGAGAAACAGAACAAGAGAGATCTTGAAACTGCTGTTTCACTCCCCAAATGGCCACAATGGCCAGAGATAAGCTGATCCAAAGCAAGAGCCAGGAACAATTTCTGGGTCTCCCACATAGATGCAGGTGGCCAAAGGCTTGAGCCAAAGAAATTGGATGAAAAGTGAAGTAGCCATTACTTAAAGCAGTGCACATATGTGGGATGCTGACATTGCAAGCTGAGGATTAGTTGGCAAAGCCATGGCACCAGCTTTTTTTTTAAGACTTATTTTTATTATTTATTTATTGGAAAGGTGGATATACAGAGAGGAGAGACAGAGAGGAAGATCTTCCGTCCGATGATTCACTCCCCAAGTGAGCACAACGGCCAATGCTATGCCGATCCAAAGCCAGGAGCTTCTTCCGGGTCTCCCACATGGGTGCAGGGTCCCAAAGCCTTGGGCCGTCCTGGACTGCTTTCCCAGGCCACAAGCAGGGAGCTGGAAGGGAAGCGGGGCTGCCGGGATAGAACCAGCACCCATATGGGATCCTGGACGTGCAAGGCGAGGACCTTAACCACTGTGCCACCGCGCCGGGTCTGGCACCAGCTTTAAAAAGGACATTTCTACAGAAGTGATAAATCAAAATCACTAACCAGCTATTTTTATGATAGGGCCAATAATAATGAGAAGCTACTAAATCCCAAGAATCTCTAGATCTCTATTACACATTTATGATAAAACTAGAAATTTCATAAATATTATTTCATTTTTAAGTTTTAAAGACTTATTTATTAAACATGTATCTCTTATTTTAGAAGTACAATTAGAGAGAAAAAGAGCTTTTCTGCTCCTCAGTTGGCCCAAATGCTGGAGCTGGGCCTGTTTGACCACAGAAACCAGGAGTTTTTTTGGGTTTCCCACATGGATACCAAGGCCCTAGTCCTTGGACCATCTTCTGCTTTCCCAGGGCATTTTACAGGAAGTTAGATGTAAAGTGGAATAGCTGGGACAGGAACAGTTACCTTAAGGGATGTTGGAGCCATAGGTGTTGGCTTAAACCAGTGTTTAGGGTATTGACCTTCCAAGACTTGTCATTTATCTGAAAAGCAGTATGTCAGAGAGGTAGGGTGAGGCTGAGATCAAGAGAACATCTGTTTACAGGTCCATTCTCCTGCAATGGCTAGGGATCAAACAGGAGCTCAGAATTTCATCTAGGTATCCTACACGGGGAACCAGACCCCAACACCTGGACCATTATCTGCAAAGAATTCTCGAGCACTGTAGCAACTTTCAAAGCTGTGCCTTTGCATTCCACCTATTTTGCTGGACAAGAATTCTCCAGTCTTCTTCACTAAATACTTTTAGCAAAGCTGAACACAGTCTTTGCATAGCAATCAAAGGTGTTTTGCAAGGAAATTTTTATATAAATTTAGTAAAAGGGTAGGGCTTCCTTAAATATCCAGGATTTTTTTTTTCTGTGAAGTATTTCCATATGTGATAAATTACCATCCCTCCAAATAAAAATAAGCATAACAAAATCATGGTGTTTTAGGGTTAGTTTAATGATATCAGATTGTTGCTTGTATGAAAGTTGCCAACTTGCAATTATGAATACATAACACTATGTAAAAGTGAAAAAATGTTTTTGTGGCTGGTAGTCTGGTTCACAAATAGGGTAAGATAGCCACTTCTTTTATTTATTATCTTTGGAAATGTGTAAGGGATACAGAACGTAGTGATTTGTTGACATTTGAAATAGGGAGTCAATGCTTTGGTGGAGCAGGTTAGCATCTGCTAAGCAAGAGCGACTAATGCTGGTTTAGGTATCAGATATTTTCTTTCTCATCCAACTTCCTGCTAAATCTTTCTGGGATACAGACATGATAGCTCAAGTGTCATGTGGGAGAACAAACGGACTGAGCTCCATTGGCCTGTTGCAGTCCTGATTGTTTTGGTCATTTTCAGGATGAACCAGGAATGGAAGTTCATCTATCCCTCCCTCTTGTTCTCTTTCTGTCTGTTGCTTTCCTTCGCAAATAGAAATACATAACAACTCCCTCCCTTTTTTTTTTTTTGGCAAAAATATCTGAAATAGTGATTCCAAGACTTTTGGATTCATAAATTTAATATGATTTTAATTATTGTGAGATAATATTGTACAGAAAGAATCAGAACATTAAATGGCATGCGATAATTATAGATACTCTTAAAGGACTGACATGCTAGAAATGATATTGCGCTGATCTGAAGTCAGGTCAATTAATCCTCAGAGGGAACAGGTAAAACTTTCTAAAGTAATCAGTAATAGTTGTATTATATTGTCACTCACTGCAAGAGATAGAGTTGTCTCTATCTTCTAAATTGCCTGCAATGACTGAAATTTGTTGTCCTGCAGCAGAATTTGAAGTCCATGGTCAATGCAAATTCAGGAGATCCAAATAAATAGGTAACATTGCCATAACAACATTTTCATTATATAAATTTTAACTATTTATATTAGATAAATTATAGTGTGTTAATATATATTTTGATAAGAACTATTCTCAGATGTTTTGAAACTTTAAAGTATGCAATGAAATACATTTATTAAGTATTTTCATGATATATACATTATGCACTTAAATACATGAACTATTTCTGATGTAATTCCTGAAATACTTCTAAAATGTAACTGTTGTACTCAGTTGTTAAAGGTTGTCATGCTAAGCAGCCAGCCACATGGATGTGTAAATCATAACATTTTGTGTATAGTATGCTTCGCATGAAATATGCCAAAAAGTAACAGATATCTTGCTGCAAATAATGACAAATGCTTGGGTTGATGAATTCAACTGCGTGTTTGTTAATAGTAATATCGTTCCCAGAATCAGCTTAAATATTAATTATGTCTCTGGTTACTTTCATAGTCCTCTTTTACTAGCCCAATCATTTTTTTTTTTAAATATAACAAGCTGTAAAAAGAACAGTATATTGACAAAATGGTTAACGGAAAATTGGTAGCTGCCAGATTCTTGCTCCATGCATGATCATTGGATGTGTGAAAAGTTGAATGCATCAAAATCATAGCATTTATGTATAAGTTTGTAGAGTAACAACACTGGGCTGTCCTCAATGTTTTTCAGGACACAAGCAGGGAGCCGAATGGGAAGCAGGGCATCTGGGACATAAACAGGTGCCCATATGGGAACCCAGCACATGCAAAGCGAGGACTTTAGCTGCTAGGCCACCATGGCTGGCCCAAGCATTTTAATTTCTTCAAACCATAGATGCTAACAATGTAGCAGAAATACCTGACATGGAATAAGAAAATGCTAAGAGTGTTTGAGGTATATCCAATAACAGCAACGATTCTTCCAGAAGTAAATATTTATGGCGGACACAAAGCCTGTAGCCTGCTAGACAGTCTAACCCAAACTGAAGAGATGTAGCTACACGTTTATGGGTCACGTTACTTTTTAAAAATAATTTCAATATAGTCCTAAAAATTATTTCAATGTTGTTTTAGTTTCAATGGAGAATTCATTTTTGGAAATTACTGAATGTTTATACTATTTTGCAGACACAGATCAGAAACAGACAAAACAGTTCATCTGTATTGTTCTTTTCCTTAGCTTATTACAGAATATCTCTGATCATCACAATGTGTTTTCTGTTTAAAGACCAGAAAGGCAAAAATGGTTTAGGCTTAATATTGCAATTACCTGAAATCTTTTTTGGTATGTGTGTCTCAAGGGTGAAACAAATGTCATATCCATTCATAGAAGCAACAATTTTTTCCAGCTATTTTCCCTAGTGGAAAACACATTAATAGGGATGCATTTTTTACCCTTTTATTAAGATTAATAGTCTTAACATTTCCACGCTCCTGTGTCACAGGTATTTGATTATAGGTATATTTAGTTAGGTAGTAATGAAAATAGATATCGCCTATGATGATATCCAAATATTTATGTCATGTTAGTTCCATATAGAGGAAATTTACATTTATTTACTTAACATCTAGAATCTTATGAGCACTTACCGGAAAATAAAAATGCCAACATTTAAACAAAACAACTCATAATAAGCTGTATTACCCAAAGTAGTGTTGTGGATTTATACTCACACAGATACAATGAATGCTAAGGAAACATTTGGAGTTTTATTTTCAAAACAAGGTGTCAATGGTTGAAAGAGCTTTTGGCTAGTAACATCTGGGCAGCAGGACTTCTGCAAAAGGATGAGTGGGAGGAAAGTGCAAATCTGAAAATTGGTTATCTTTATATCCCTTTGAATTATATTCACTCATAGATTTTCTCTCTACTGGTGTGTCACAGGGAAGGTAGTTAACTGGGGACCCGAATGTCTTAAGATGCCAGCAGATCTACCCTCATGGAATTTGAAAGTGTCAAGTTGTAGCAAACAAACTGGAGTAAGACTTCTACTTGTTCATATGAATCTTAACACTCCTGGAACCTGCCTCAAGGTTGAGTCACAAAAGACTTTAAAAATGAAAACCTAAATAAACATGTATTTACAGACATTCATATACTCACAAATACATGCAGACAATGCCATCAGAAAGATCACAAAAGTGATTATTATGAAAAAAATCACTTGAGAACTTTTTAGAAAATTTTTGCAAATGTCAAAGTTAATTACATTCTTTTTTTTTTTAAAGATTTATTTTTATTATTTTTTCATTGGAAAGGCAGATATACAGAGAGGAGAGACAGAGAGGAAGATCTCCCGTCCGATGATTCACTCCCCAAGTGAGCGCAATGGCCGATACTATGCTGATCCGAAGACAGGAGCCTCTTCCGGGTCTCCCACGCGGGTGCAGGTTCCCAAAGCCTTGGGCCGTCCTGGACTGCTTTCCCAGGCCACAGGCAGGGAGCTGGAAGGGAAGCAGGGCTGCTGGGATTAGAACCGGTGCCCATATGGGATCCTGGGCACCCCCGTGTGGGAAATCCGGAAGAGGCTCCTGGCTTTGGATCGGCATAGTATCGGCCCATTGCGCTCACTTGGGGAGTGAATCATCGGAGGGAAGATCTTCCTCTCTGTCTCTCGTCTCTCCTCTCTGTATAACCGCTTTTCCAATAAAAATAAAATCTTAAAAAAAAAAGTTAATTACATTCTTGCAAGACTTTTTGAGATAGCTTTGTATCTTCAGTAACTACAGATAATCCATCATTATGCAATAGCACTCCACACTATGTCACTCATAATCATGCCAGATAGCCTCCAATTAATGGAGGTAATGTGATTTATTCATTTTAATTACTTCTTCCTTTTTTTCCATTTTGTTCCTCTGCGTATGGTGTTTTCTTCCGTTCTCTAGTGCTTGCCAACACTTCTTTTTGGGGAGAACTATTGTGATTTTATGCCTTAGACCCCATGCAATAGAGCCAAATAGTTAAATTAAACCTTAAGTTCTTAGTAGTGTATTTACAATTGTTTTTCTATGTTATTAACGAGCACAGCTAGTGTTCAACTTGTCTTACAGAATAAACTCAGGATTTTTGCAACTGATAGGCATGTGTTCCAATTGTTTATCTAAATAAGATTAGATGTGTGTGTGTGTATGATGCATATAGAACTCCTTTCAAATAATTTGTAAAAATCCAGAATGATACGAAGCACTACATGACTACTAGTTTAGTTAAAATGTATTTTAAAATATTTAATAATACAGATTTTATGTTTGTGTGATATGCACAAACACACAAAGAACAACTTCGGTTGAATTGCTCACTAGAACAATAATCTTAAATAGATTACTTCTCTTCTACAAATTTTAAACTCCTCATGGGTAAAGTAAAGCTAATAATATTGTCTGTCTCATACAATTTGCATGAGGAATATTCAAAGACATGCTCAATATAAAGTTGTTTCTATATTGTTTGATGACATACCATATCCTGGAGGAATGCTGGTCATCAATAATAACGAGAATCTTGTTGCTTTCACTAACATCAGAACTGCATTATTCTCTTTTCTTTATAATTGGCTATTTCCTTATGGCTGTTTTCATCAATACTCTTATATTAAGAAGACCTGCTGAGTGTACTCCTTTTTTGCTTTACAAATATAGTAAAATTTTTTATTTGAAAACTATTTTGAAAATTGACAGATTATTAAATGTTAATTTTGTATTTAATGATCTAATACTTTTTATTACAAAGACTTTACTTGCATTTAGTTTCAAAATTATTATGTCTAAATATTTGCTGCTATACCGACCTAAAATGCTTAAGAGATATTATGTAATATTATCATCAAAATAGATTCCAATAAGTACAAAGTTCAATATATTTATGAATCTCTGAGTATATATAGAAACTCTGCCTTTCAGAAATTTTGAAATATGCCATATAATTAAAAGTACGTGAAGAACGACTAGGTTAATGATGCTATAATTTCACTAGTTTTTTCATGTTAAATTTTCAGTTAAATTTCTCCAATAATTTTTATCAAATATCCTCATACAACCTTTTAGTGAAATTGTATTGCACTTGGATATTTGTTCAAAATTTTACTTAACACAAAGGAATTTTGTTTTGTGTAGACTATACTAATTAATAGATTATAAAGTGATATTCCTTTTTTATGATACACATTTGCTTTTTATTTCTAGTTTATCAGACACATGTTTTTTATTTTTTCATTTTATTAGTGGAATTCATTAATGTGTTAAATTCACAGAGTCATAGCAAGCAATGATAATTGCTACAATTCTCATGAGCTCCAATGTTAATGTGATATTAATACAGTAAGTATAGTTCATACTTACAATTCTAAAAATATAATATCTCTCTTCTTCTCTTTGTCCCTCCATTTTCCCTCCCTTGCTTCTCCTCCAGTCTTTGTTCCTTCTGCATAAGCTACCCTTAATTTTAATGACTTACAGAAACATCTGTATCATTCAACAATATTGTGCCGTAAACATGTTTGTTAGAATGAGATGAGCAATTCTTTCTATTTATTTGTACCTTCCTCGTGTGAGCACTTATGAGCCTAATTCAACAAAATTTATAATGGTAATTCAGTTGATTATTTATGTCAGGCAATGGTTCCAATTCTAAAACATTGGAAAATCTCTATCAAATCATTTTTTAATATATATTTTTCCATGTTCCTCTAGTGTTGCTGATATGATTAAAATTTCATTTTACCTGGAATTGTCTATGATATTTTAACACAGTGGAAAATTTGCACAGTAGAATAAAAGGAATTAGATATAATTCCTTTCTTTTTTCATTGACAACATTCTATTCCTGATTCTTTGAGGTTTTTCTTTAATTTGCTTACTGTTTTCTTAGCCTGTGAATGAATTTCTGATATGTGTGAGATACATTTATAATTTAGTTTTTAAATGGATGCAAAGTAATGCAGGGTTTTTGTTTTTGTTTTTTGGTGCAATGCCTTTTATGTGAGCAATAAGATGTTTTTGAAAGCCAAATGAGTTGTACTAAAAACATGATTTTTGCTCAATTTAACTGTTAACTCAGGATAGGTTTGGCCAGACTTATACTGAAATATAAACCTAAATAATTCCAATCACCAAATTAATTCTTAAACTATGTCTCAGAATCACATGTTGCAGAATGCCAAACAGTAGTTTAGAAACACTTGCACAATCACAAATTAAGAAATACATTTTTGAATAAGTTAGAGAAATGCATGTGGTTCTGTTAATTGAAAATTTTTGTGTCAATGTCATGGTTGAGAATTGTCAGACTTTTGCAATTTTGTCTAACAGAATTCTAATGTTCTTGTACAGTGGTAAAATATTTAAATCAAGTTTCCACTGGCTTTCTCATAATAATGATATGATTCTTGGAAATGTCAGTGATAATTAATGAAATTTATTTTATGTACAAATGCAAAATCTGAGTCTCTAATTAAATTTTTATAATTGTTAAATGCCATCTAATGAAAGTGTTGATTTTAAAAATTAGCCAAAATATGAGTAAATATATTGAAGGGAAAATAAATTCTCATTTTACATCTGACAAAGCAAACAAATTAGGGAGAATATGTTTAGCTCAATTTTAGATTTTTTCCCATTTGAGTCTATGATATTTCATTACAAATTTATGCAGCTATTTGTCCCCCTTTCTCTTTCATTTGTCTTATTTCGACTTTTTCCATTTACTCTAAAAATGCTTTTAACAAAACATGTAAAATTGTGTTCCTATAGCTGTTGAATGAAATCTAATTTTGGAGGTGAAATGTCTTTTCCCATTGAGACACAGAACTTTATAAACCCTCAAATAAATGGAGCTGAAATGGCACAAAGATTAGTTTGTGATAATATTCTAAGACAGTGAATTAATTTGAGATTTAGTTGGGGTTAATTATTGGCTGAAAAGGTTTCAGTTATTTTCCAGTTGCATTGAATTTTGAGTGATAATATGTTTATGCAAGTGTGACTTCATTATGGATCAGTGGTTTTAAAAGGTTCTTAGTTCTTAGTACAAGTTAATGGAACATTTTCAGATATAGTCATAATATCTCTCCCACATATTAGGTAACCTCTATATTTTCCATATGAATTGCTTTTAGAATCATTGATCAATGAAAAATGTCTAGGGGGAGTAACTCTGTAGATGAACTATGCCTTTTCTTATATAGGAATAGCAATATTCACAGCTAGTAATTGCCCATGTCTTTTCATAAATCTCGCGTACAAATTCCTCAAATCTGCGACTCCCAAAATGGGACAGTAAGGCACAAAAAGTCATACTTAATAGACTAGCAAAACCGTAGAACATGATTTTATCATTTTACTCACATATAATTTAGGTACCTTTTCCATAAAATTGCATTTAGACCTTTGTGCAAATGCATAACAAATTTTGTGTTGTAGCTATTTATCTTTGGTCACATATTAACATTGTAATTTTCTTTATAATCTTTAGTTACTGATTCAAATTCTCACTCTTGCACCTAGTTAGGTCTTCCTAATGAACAACACAGGAAGATTCATCTAATTTGGTCTTGAATTCAAATTTCATAGCTTTTCGATACGGTAAGGTTAATGTAAAAAACGAAAGATGCGAATGAGAAAAATACCCTTTAGATAAATTCAAAGAATGGGCAAAAGGAGGAATGGAGAAACAGGTATTGTTTGATCAGCAAGGATACTACTGTTTCCATTAGCCCTCCACCAGGAAGATAAAATCAGGTCCTACAGCTTTTTGTGCCACATAAACAAACAAGCATTTACTTCCCACAGCAAATGGAAAACTTTTCCAAACTATCTCAGACCTGACTGAGATAGAGCTTATGCTGTTGAAACTCAACTGACCTCCTCATTTCCTTTTTCCTATCCCTCTGACTCTTCTTTGTGCTGTAGCTTCTGAATTACTACTGAAACTACTTCCAATTTTTATAGCTCACCTTGTGAACTAAAAGTCTCATCTTAATCTTTTTGTCTCAATAAGAAGATAAAACCAAAGAAAATACTTAACCAGTATGACTGAGGAGGATAGTTTCCATTAGAATCTAGATTTGCCTCATGTTATGTTGAGACCGTTAAAACCTACTAGGCGGATTGTAGTAATGTAAGAGCTTTAATGCTCATCACTTCTGAAGAATAAGCTGTGTGATGAAAATGTAAACTATAAGGCACATGTATTCTTTTTCTCCCTGGAGCTTGCCATTATATGTGTACAGAATTCAAGATTCAATTGATATTTTAATATTACAGTTATGAAATATGATATTATTCAGCAATCAGTAACTCTGTTTCTTTGTTTTGACCCTTTATTTTTATTATGTTGCTACTCTCCTAGTCATTTTTCATTGATCATGCCTGCTATTGCATGTCCTCCTGTGGATGATTTTCTAGCAAATTTCCTCCCCCTTTGGATGTTTTTGTCTCTCTTTAATATATTGCCAAAAAACAAGGTTCATTTTCCAACATCTGTCTTGGCATTCTCTATTCTGATTATTCCTTCAATATCTTTCATTTTGTTCCCTTCTTTCCAGTTCTTTTTAAATTGCAATGTATTTGTTCTGTTTTCTTGGGAGAGAACAATCACTCAGTGATTAGGAATTGAGTTGAAAATGGCTTCTTCGTATTAGATTATAAATAGTAAAATCTATAGTTTTCATCTCAAAATAGAAAATACTACATTTAGAATGACATATCCACACTTAAGGAAATGTAACCTCTGTGTGTGTATGTTCATAACAAAGCCATATATACAATCACATATAAGTGTGTAGATGAATTGAGTGACTTTTTAAAAATTAACTTTTTAAGTATTTAGAACCTAATTTTTTCTAACCCAAATTTTTAATCATTGCTCCAAAATGTGACCCTTTTAGAAAATATAAAAATTAACCAAAGATTTAAAAAATCCAGTGTAGTCTATTTGACCATGTCATTAAAGAATATATTTTTTATTGATTTGTGTAATCTTCAAAAAATACATAAGTAAATGTGCAGATTTGAACTTTGCAATCACATGGTTCCTGAATGTTATTTTAGTTTTATTGATTATAATTGCTATCAAACCCTCCAAACTTAAGGTCCTAGATAGTTAAAGAAGTCTCCCTGCCATACATATATAGCAAACACACAATGCAATTTCTCTTTATCGTTTAAACAACAGAGATTCTACAAGGTATTATGCTTGACAATAGAAAAGTAATATAATAAAACATGCAGAATTAGGAATATAGTAATATATGCTGTTTTACCATGGATATGTAAATACTAAAATAAAAACTGTTTAGCAGGTCTTTATCAAAAGAATATAGATCATCTAGGAACTAGCTGCCAAGATGTTATATCCAGATAGTGAAGATAAAAAAAAAATCAAAGAATCAGTTACAGTATTGATGTGAAGCAAAAGATGAGACTTTTTAATTTAGAATTAAGTAATCTTTCTATGTTTTACTAACAGAAACATAAATCCATGGACAAAGTTTGTCGTTAAAACTGATTTTGAAATCTGTTATTTAATTCAAGGGCCTGGTAGCAGATAAGTTTGAAGAATGCAAACAAATTCCTTAAATATTTCTGCCACATATCGGTAATTTACTGTCTGTGTAATTCCACTGGAAAACAAACCATCAGCAAAAGCTTTCTTCCTCTGTATCATTTCTCTGCTAGATTCTTCTATTTCATTTGTAGTTATAAAATCACTTAATAGACCATTCTGGCAGATAGCGACTGGAAACAGACAGTTGTAGTTCAATACATTATTACTATTAATCAGTAATCATTTTACATAGTTGTTTTATTTCTGCTTTCCAAGTCACATTGGCAGGGAACTGCATAAGAAGTAGAGTGGCTGGGATCTGAAACGGCATCCCAGGCATTGGCTTAACTTGATGAACAAAAGAGAAGTGCTTTACTGTTAATCATTTTTTGAATGTATCTGCTAGAAATTAACTCTTACAGAAAGGTCAGAGACCTATTTTCTGAGTTACATCTACATTTACATGTCTTTCTATACCTTAAATTTTTCATTTTTGATACATTAACTCATGTATGATATGGAAAATGGAGACCAAAAAAAAAAAAAAAAAAGGAAAAGGAAAAAAAAAAAGCAATGTCTTTATACTGCTCTTTTTTTTTTTATTGCACTCACTTCTGTTTATTATTATCATTTTATGATACAGTTCCATAGGCCCTGGGATTTTACCTTATCCCCTTCCCAATTCCCACCCACCTCACTGAGTTCCCCTATATCATTAGTGTAGTATAGTTCTTCATACACAATCATATGTCCATCATTGCGGGAATGGACAACGGCAGAGTCCAACATCCTGTTGTCAAGATATAGTGAACAGTTTCTTTGGGAGTCCATCTTTGTCTGGAAATAGAGATGCATACTGCATTGTATCCTCACATCGGGATGTGATAGTCTCCATTACACAGTTACTATACATCTCATTAAATGGAAAGCCACAAAATAAAATCAACAAGAAAAAAGAAATTAAAAACACCAAGCAGTTAAATAACATGCTACTGAATGACTAATGTGTCACTGAGTAAATGAAAAAGAAAATCAAGAATCTTCTTAAAGCAAATAATGCTACTCTATGACTGATGAGTCATTGAAAAATTTAATGAGAAGAATGTGTTTTGAAGAGGTGAAAGTAACAAAAACATCAAATCCATGAGATATAGTTTCTGTTGAACTTTGTTGGTGAAATGTGTCCCCTGTAGGCAACAAATGGATGGGTTTTGTTTTTTAATCCAGTCTACTAATCTATGACATTTGATTGATGCGTTGAAGCCATTTACATTCAGGCTTGATATGAATGGGTGGTAATTTGGCCCTATCATTTTAGTAATGGATTATTCATTGATTTAATCTTCCGTTGTTATTTTACTGGGATGTTCTTTGCATTTGCCTTTATAAATGATACTTAATGATGTTCTCTTGCCAAAGAGAAGGAATAGCACCCACCAAAACCAAAGGCTTACTATGTCCTTACTATGTCCAAAGGCTCTTACTATGTCCTGCTGAAGACATTAATGTGGATGTTGGTTATGTAATGACCAGCTTTAACACCTGCAAAACCATAGACATTATGAACACAGTAATTCCTTGTTATGGGAGGTACAGGGCTAGGTTATATATTGCAGGAGTTTATAACATCTCAGGTCTCTACTCCCTAGATATTGACTGCATGCTGCAATTTGTGACAAGACTGTCTTGCAACATTGACAAATGTTCTCTCAATGGCAAAAATCTTTGCAGAAAGAACCCATTGATTTAAAGCATCCTAATTAGGACTATGCTTCTCCTAAAACAACACCCTAAGTTACCTTACAATAAGTAATCAGAGCCCGTGTTATTTGACACTCATAAACATTATTAGTCAAGCACCAAACATTTATGTGTGGAATTGCAACAGTTGTGTTAAATATTAATTTACTTGACTCTATATTTTTAAGAAAGATGTGTTCTACAGCCAAATTAAACTGGAGAGGTGATGGATAGGTTAAAAAAAATACACTGTTTTTGTTATTAGTCAAGTAAAGCAATGCTGGAACAGCTAGCATCACTCATCAACATTAGAAACATTAAGGTGATCTGAATTATACTTCATTGTTTGATCAAATGATTTGATAACTGGTGAGAGTGTGGACAATGGCTGTGAGCCAATAGCCTCAAGGAACTGCCATTTGGCTTGTGTGATCAAGTTGGCTTGAACATCAGAGGTTTATGGATTAATGGTAAATGGCTTACAGATTAATGACAGGTACAAATTTTTATTGTCATGGGGCAGGAGCCACCATTAAGTAGAATTGCAGTGCAAGTAACACCAGTCATAAGTTTCTGAGCTATAGCAATGATATTAAAATTGAAACTGTGATTGTCTCTATAAATGCTTCCAAAGGCGATTTGCAGAATGATTATGGCAGTAAATTCCAACAGCTGCCAAATAGTAAACTCAACTGTGAAATCACTGTGTTTGAAAATATCATTATGTAATGAGGCTTAACATAGAAATGGTAAGAAAGGCAAACCAACAGATCTGACTTTATAAACTGACTAGTATTTTTCTAAGAATAAACAGTATTCAGACTGCAAAGTTAAGTAGCACAGCAAGAAAAAAGCTGGATTTGACAAACACAAGGGAAATTGCTAATCATAGACTAGTTTGTATGCATGTTACAAAAGACACTGTTACAAAACAAAATTTAAAATTAGATCTAAAATATGAAAAAAGACTGAGTGTATATATTAATTTGAAACTTAAGTTTGGCTGAAAGATTTTAATTTTATTGGTTAGACTTGACAAAAGTCATTAATGAAAAGTAAAACTCAGGCAAAACTGATTCAAATATCTTTTTTTAAAGATTTATTTATGTTTATCAAAATGGCAGATTTACATCGAGAGGAGAAGAGACAGAGAGAATGATGTTCCATCTGATGATTCATTCCCCAAGTGGCTGAAATGGCCAGAGTTGAACTGAACCAAAGCCAGAAGCCAGGAGCTTCTTCTGGGTCTTCCATGTGGGTGCAGGGTCCCATGGCTTTGGACCATCCTCTACTGCTTTCCCAGGTCACAAAGAGGGTGCTGCAAGGGGAATGGAACAGCCAAAACATGAACCAAAGTCCGTATAGGATCCTGGCAGTTGCAAGGCAAGGCTTAGCCACTGAGAAGAGCACACTGGATCCAATTCAAAAATCTTGACAACATAATCAAATGTTAATGTAGAATATGCTTTGTGCTTTGTCTTCTAGAAGATGGATAATTTTTTTCTAATTATTTCAATAATTTACAATCACATTTACTATCTCAATGTATGTTAATAGAATGGGACAAATTCAATTGTAACAAAATCAAGAGGTTCAAAAATCAGGAAAAAAATATATATGTATTCCCAAATTCTATTGAAAAGTAAAATTTGATTAAATTTTTTGACTTCTCCATTATAAATATGAGTATTTGGAGAGGTAAACGTGATGAATGTAGAGTACCTGTCACATGTAATTAACACATAATGTATATAGTTCCTTCAAATAAGAGGATGTACTCTTACTAGGCTTCAGCTTCTTTCACTAAACTGAAAACTGCAAAACTTGAAGAGGGATACAGCTGTGACGTAAGACACAACAAAATATTGATTATGACAAATTAACACACTATGTTGATAAAAAGGTAAAATATGAGTTGTTATGTAAAACATAATTACAATTTCAATAAATCACAGTGTTAATCAATACCAATAATATTATACTTGAAATATTTTAAGTATGTTGACATTGCTATGCTATTTAAAGTTAAAAATATTAGAGTTTCTATTTTTTTAAAATAAGGATTCTGAGGCAAAATGTTGTTCAGTGTCATATATACAGTTTGATTTCTAAAACCTAGATAAATGAATCCAAATGCATACAGCTATCTTTTCTATTCAGGTTTCAGAAAACTGCAACTTCCTCATGGTTGGAAAAATTATGTATATAGTATTAGTCATGTGTCATAAAGAATGAACTACAAACAAAGGCTTTTAAAATTTATTATCACAACATCCAGAATTATTGTGCTGTGCATGGCATACTAAAGTGATTTTTTTCTGGTTTACTTTCCCTTTAAATATTTGTTTTTATTCTGTTTGGTATATTTGAAGATAGACCACATTAAGATCATTAGTTGAATTTTAATGAGAAGATAAGCTTCAGCTTGGATTTTTGTAATAATTTATTGGAAGAGACATATTGACATATATTGCCATGAAGATTGCAATTAAGCGGTTAACCTAGAAATAGTAATGCTGCTGTATTCCAATATTCAACTAATTTACTTCTGAATTTCTAACAGTGAATACCTATACTACTTAACAGAAGTTACATCAAGGAACGTCCTTGAATGTTGAAATCATTCAGTCATTACTTGACATTATAAATTCATTGGATGTTGATTAATGTCCAATGTTCAGTGCAATACCAGGAAATACATAAAGGATACTAAATCTTAAGAATGCTTAGCCGTGATAAATTCTTAATTCATTGATAAATTTTGAATAGCATTGAGAAGCAACTTGTCATAAGTTTGACAGCAGTGCCTTAATAATGAAATCAGAGATAACTTAAAAATCTAAGGAAATAAATGACATTTGCTGTGTGTAACTTCTTGGTGACTTTTTCTTTTCATTAAATTTTACATTGCTTGTTTGAGATAGATTTTACACTTTGTGGTGATTCACATTTGTCCTTCATTTGGCACCATTATCTGTAGATAGTAATGCAGTCTAGTAGCAGGTGCTAATACAATCAGTTTTATATGATCATCATCATTTTTATATTACCCCAAATAGTTTGTGGTGTCATTTATAAGTGCCTTATCCCATCTAAGCTAATTTACATTGTAGTCTTAAAACCTACTATTATAATATGATTATATATAATATGATCATATACATTATAATACGATTATATATATATATGTTAACAGGGTTGGACAAATTCAGTTATAACATATGATTATATTATGTTCTGGCTGCTCTGTTCTCCATCCAGATCCCTGCTTATGGCTAGCCTCCCACAAATATTCATCCAGTAAGTCAACTCCTGATGCTACATTGCTTGGGTATCTCCTATCCATAATGAATTGAACTTTGGTATAATTACTTTGACCTAGTCCAGATTTGGGTATTTTAGTCTTTTGGGTAGTACTCCTGGTCTCTGTCTCTTTATGTCTCTCTGCCCTTAAAAAGATAAAATTTGAAAATTTTTGTTTATTACAAACCTTCCTGTAGGCAAGTAACTTATTTCAGTGACTTTCATCAAAATGAATGGGAAGCAATTAAAATGAAAGTACAAGCAATAGGTAAATAGTAGAAAGGTAGACAATCAGTGATAAAACTAATTTGGGATTGGGTTTGTTGTTTGTCTTCAAAATTCATCATTAGCTTATATATTTTTTGACTTTTGTAAGGTAATCATTTAAGCATCTCTCTTAATATTGATTTTGCTATATCCCACAGGCTTTGACATTGTGTATTGTATTTTTCATTATTGAAAGATGCTGCCAATTTTCTTTTAAATTTCACAATGATACATTGGTCATTCAATGGCTCATTGTTTAATTTTCACATACTTGTGATTGCCCTGTAATCTCCTTGTTTTTGATTTCCGGTTTTATTTAATAGCTGTTTGCAAAGATACATGGTGTTATTTCAAACATTTTAAATTAAATGACATAAGATCTGTGCCTTACCATCTTTTCTGGCTGAGAAAATCTTCCATGAACTAATGACAATATATTTTCTTTACCTGTGGCATGAATTGCACTGTAAATCCTCCATCCATTTGTCCACCTGCCATTATTGTGTTGAATCTTATACTTCCATGTAGGTAATGACTATTTACAGCAGCAATCTGCATATTCTTGTATTTGGTGCACATGTGTTTATGGCTGTTATATCTTCTTGTTGAATGAATTCATTTATCAAAATCTTTGGTTATTTATAGGGCTTTTCATTTCAAGTCTGTTTGATACAAGAATGGTTATTTATGCCCATTAATTTTTGAAGTGAGTTTATTGTAGGCAAAAACATATAATCAGGTATTAATTTTTCATTCAGCAATCCCAAATATTTTGGCCAGAAAAATTATCTATTTAAACCTAATGTTAATATGGATACATAAGAAACAAGTATCAATGTGTTGACTGATTACTGATTATACCTGTTCTACAGTATTGTCATTTCATGAATATTTACTGCTAATGCATGACACCCTTCAGAATTTCCTATGATGCTTCTCTGGGGGTGTGCATTATAGTGTTTGTTTAACTGAGAAATAGCTTATTTCCCCATTTCTTCTAAAGGATAGCTTCACTGTACATAAGGTTCTTAGTTTTTTTTTTTTTTTCATTTTTTTAAGACGTTGAATGTACCATGCCATTGTCTTCTGGCCTGTGGTGTTTCATCTGGGAAATCTGTTAGTCTGACTGGTGGCCCCCTTTTTTATTGTTTTGTTGACTTTTTTCTCTTACTGTTATTGGGATTCTCTTCTTATCCAAAAGTTTTGAAAATTTAACTATAAAAAATATTGAAGATCTTTTTTGGTTGTGTGTTGATGGTCCTTTGAGCACCTGTGTATAGATACTGATATCTCATTTAAAATCTGACAAATTAGTACTTACTATTTCATTGCAAGTTCTAAATATCTTTCTCATTTACGGATTCACTTAAAAACAATACACTTATAAATACAAATGCATATTTTATAAGCTTGAGAATACATTTATTTCATGGGTAATTATTTGGTTTCAACATCTTAAGACTACTAGATTCATTTCTGAAAATGTGTTTTTAAAGGTCAGTTATGTATATGTCTAGTTATCTTGAAGAACTATTTCCTTATGCATGTAGTACAACACAAGTGTAACCCTTTCTAAAACATAAGATTTTATAATGTAAAACTAGAATTCTATTTTGTGTATACATACAATTGTAATTGCCTCAAAGCACTTACTAAGAGATTTTAAGTGGTGTTATGAGCAAATATCATGAAAAGTTCATGGAAAATATGTATTTTGGAAGCAACTATATATGGATATCAAATTTTTATACAAAAATAAATTCATTTCTAATTCAACTTTAAAATTTCAATGCTAATTCAACTTAAAAAATGAGAGGACAACTTAAGAATCTTACATTAACATAAATTTTTTTATTAATATATGTATTAAACCTTAATCTTTTATTGAATCAATAGTTTTATTTAACATTTCAAGGGAATTCATTCTAATTAATATATGTGTTTCTTAAATTTTTTAATACCTGAAAACATTTATACAAAGATAAGAATGGTCAAAATTATTATATAAAAAGTACTTCTTTTCATTTGAGCTATAAAAGTTCTAAGAAAAGAAACGCTATTCTAGTTGATTACCCAAAATCATTGTCTCACAAAAATTTAAAGTTAGCAGAATTGATCAAGCAACTTGATATATATGGTTCCATTATTAGGTAACTTGTTTCTCATTTTGGTATTTTTAAGTAGATTTATATTAATTATTTTAGTTAGAATTACATGGCTTCTAAGACAAAAATGTCCATTTTCTGTTTCAACAAAAATTCATTCATTACTCAGTTTCAGTTTCAGCATAGGGCAATTCTGACTTACATCTCTTTTTACAACTATGGACATAGTAAAACAATGACTATCCCTCTCACTGTGTCTTTCAAATAAGAAAAAGATGAATCTAAAATACCAATTAATGCTGCATGTATTCCTGGTTTGCTTACAACTTTTAGGCTTCTATAAAAAAAGATTCTTTTAGGAAAGTTTTATTGCAATCATTTGAAGTTTAATATGAAAGTATCCATAATTTATGAGCATGAAAATGTAGGTCCCTTGAAAAGACCTGAGTGAGATAGTTCTGGATACCTTTGTACAGCGACCCTTTTTAAGGTACTGTGTCTAACGTAGTACTGCACATCTGGAACAGAGGACACTAAAATGAAAATCTAGAAGTAAAAGAAACGATGCTAAGTGAACATGACACGGTCTAACATGATTTGAGGAAACTACAAATTTACTTGATTATAAAATGTAAAGAAAACTTGTCTAGTGCTACATCTTTTAGAAATAATGCGTCACCATTTCTCCTAATTTTCATAAAATAAAAATTGAATAACTTTATATGAATAACTATAGTAGGTAAAGCTAAATTCTTACATAAGATTATAGCTACTTTTCTGATTCTTGTCTTCAGAAGTAGTAATTTATTTTAATTTTCAAATTAGATTTTAATATGACAGAGTGTAAGCAATATTTAGTTTCAAGAGATGTTATCAGTTAATATGATATCTTAAGTATGGTTAAGATATTCAGGCACCTTTATTGTAGATTAATAATCCCATCTACTAAAAAGGCAAAAGAAACCAAGTGTCCTTATTGAGTGTATTTAATATGTAGTCAGTTATCAAGATAAAAACTTTAAAATTCTGTACTGAATGGTTTAATTTTGCACAGTGTTTTATCATTTCTGAAGTAATTTAATACAAAATACATCAACTTGAAAGCTAAGTAGAAGCATGAGCTTTGTCAAAAAATCTTGAAGTGAGTAATAATGAATGAAAAAGAATTTCACTTTATTCATTCCAATAAAAACAGGGGAAAAGCAATACATATTGTAACACTGAGTCGAAACATAATTTTTAACCAAATAATTTATTTTAACATGTGTTTAGGAAAAATGAATATGGAGTTTTTACTGCGATCATTGCTTTTGCCACTGGCAATAGGAAGATATTCTTGAAAGCTGATCTGAAGTTGTGACACCTTTACTTGGCACCCTGATTACTTGGATTAGTGCTTAATGTAGCCAAACGACAATAAAACCAGGAAAGACAACACCTTAGAGAGTTGGCATGATTGAATCTATAGGCAAAATGATCAAAGGTGCTGCAGCATGTACAATTTGGTGTATTGTGACATAAATTGTGACTTAGTTCTGGGTTGTCATTTTCTGCACTGTGGGTCAAATTATGTTGTCTTATTTCAACCTACTCAAACCATATTTGGATTCACCTATTTATAGCTTAAAAAAATGAATCACCTGTTATTAAGACAGTGTGGTATTATTTTCTCCGCCCCCTCCACCTTCAATGTCATTTACTATGTTGCTGAAGGATGTACTGTTGAGTTACTGTATTTAAATTTCAGTGGCAGAAGCAAATGCATTAACTTATGCTAATACAGCACCGTGTGTGTTTTTGATTTAACATTATAGAATAAAAGGAAAACAGAAGACAAGTATCTAAGATTGCAAAGGGAAGATGAAATTAGGGAAACAACAAAAATAAATTCAGAAAAAACATAGTGTTAGAATTATTTCTTCATGAATCAACAGTATTTGGCTGTGTGAGTTGATAGGAGCAGCTGTTTTTAATGGAGTAAAGGGGTGCAGGTTGCAACAAAAATAACCATGCTTTAAAGAGAAATTTTGGTTAGTTCATTTTGGAGATCTAGAAGTTTAGACTAAAACATTTTATATTTGATATTAAGGAAAAAGGTGTATTCCATAAACAGGGGCTAATAAAAAGTGATAAAATTGAGGGGTAATGGCTAAGACAAACTATCACAATTAGTGGAAATGATAAATGATAGATTGCGAAGCATTAATTTACAAATACAAAGGAGCAAGCATTGCAATAGTTTTCTGGAAACTTGAAAGAGACTTGGAGCAAGGCATTGATGATTGAAAATAGATTATCTAGTGCCAGTGTATTCAAGATCAATCTCATTTTTCAACTAATTGTAATAATAAAATCATTCCTTGATATTATCTTTTTAGGATAAGCATCGAGTTGTTGAAAATACTCTTAGAAAAATTTATAATGTAAACAGGAAAAATCTTTCTGTTTACAAGTTCTTTATTGTGGAATTCACTGTTCTTTTTTTCTTAGGGTAAAATTTATGTGGACTTTAGCTACATAAGGAAGACACTAATCCCTTTACCTCATTACAGAGACTAGAAAATGGAATATAATTAATCCCCTTCCTTCATTCAACACCAGGAGCCTTGTCAGTTTAACTGATTTGTGGTCAAAGCAGTATTGATCTGATAAAAGCAAATCTATTTCTATCCCAAACAATTAAAACATTTAAATAGCCTCTATCTTCATTTTGATGAAAGGGCATAAAAACACTAAACTGCCCATAAAATCAATGAAAAACATTAATAAATGAATCAGCATCCATTTCATTGGTTTCCATTTGTTTAACATTCTGATGCACTAGTATATTAAAGTTTATAGACTCATTGTGTCTTTAGATTGTCATGTTTTCTTATATTCATCTATCATTTATGCAAATCTCTCCTCCCTTTCTGTAGTTTTGGGGTTGGGGAAGATTTGCTAAACACAAGGAAGCTAGTATTGTCTAACTGCAAGTTGAACCAAGAAAAGGGGGATCCACAAACATAATGTAATTATGGCATCTGGGACTTGCCATTTTAAATTTGTGTTCAGCTATTTTGTAGTTATTTCGTTTTAGGTAACTTACTTCATATAACTAAGTTGCAATTTTCTCAACTATAAGTTGTTATAAGATTAAAGGACATACATCCATATATGTTTTGAACTGTGTATTAAATGAAATATAAAGAATAGCTGTTAGAGTTACACAAAAGTACCAAAAAGCAAATGTCTAGACTGGAAACTAACATGACGAATGTGGAGAACGCAGAAAAACAATGTCAGAAACAAGCAAATCAATACTCACCTAATATTTCAACAATTTCCATAGATTGAAACCAATTGAACAAGACTATTTTAATATAATTGAAGATTATTAAGATAAATTACTATAGGATATTTATGGAGTTGAAGATTGTCAATTTCAAAAGTAAAGACTATTGTTACTTCTTAAATTGTTTTGAAAAACAAATCTGAAAGATGTCCATATTTGTCTTTTATACATAAAGCAAGACTATAGTTTTAATGAGGAAATGAAAATATCTGACTTTTTAGTGTGCGTTATCAGAGATGATTGAATTAACATTTATTGTTTGTAGCTTAAAAGTTTTTATTTGAAACACAGAGGCAGAGATGTGTGTGTGTGTGAGAGAGAGAGAGAGAGAGAGTGCATGCAGGTCTCCCACATGGGTGCAGGGAACCAAGCAATTGGGAAATCTTTCAGAGGCTGTTCAATTGAATTCAACTTTTGTCCATATGGCATGAGGTGGTGCAGAATGCCAGCATCACCTGCTTCGTCTGCTTCATGTGTTACATTAGAACACTTGGCTCTCATCATGTGTATTTTTTTCCATTTTTTATTACTATTGCTATTTTTTGATACAGATCCATATGCTTTGGGATTTCCCTTGCTCCCTCTCCAAAGTGCCTCCAACCCCCAACTCCCCTATATTATATTATTATATTACAATAGTATAGTTCTTCATAAACAATCAGATGTCCATCATAGCAGGCATGGACAATGGCAGATTGTCCAACATCCTGTTTTCAAGATATATTTAACAATTTTATTGAAAGTCCATCTTTGCTCTGGAAGTAGAGATGCATACTGCATTGTATCCTCACAACTGGATATGATAGTTTTCATTACACAGTTACTATATATTGCCTTAAAAGAAAAGCCACAAAAAGGAAGAAAAATAGAAATTTACACTGTCATGAAGTTAAATAACATGCTATTGAATGACTAATGCATTGTTAAGAAATTAAAAAGAAAACTAAGAACAAGAACCTCCTTAAGAAAATTGTAGCACTGTATGACCTAGCTGTCAGTGAAGAATTTAATGAGAAAAAAACCCGTTTTTTTTGAAGAATGAAAATGAAAACAAAAGCATCAAAATCCATGAGATGCAGTTTTCTGTTGATCTTTGTATTTTTCCAACAAATTTATGTTCATGCGTATTTATTTTTTTCTTTTTTTTTCTTATTAATAAAATTTATTTTGACATTCTTTACATAGTTAGTTAGAGTAAGAAGGTTCAAGGGCTACAGGAAAGTGGATAATACTACTATGTTTTCCATATTGTTATCTTCATGTTTAAAAGGGGGGTATTAATGGAGAAGGCCCACCCAATTTCCCACCCTCCCCAGGTCCCGGATGTAGGGCATGCTCTGAGGTTCTTGCTCAAGTGGTTTTGATATTGCCACAGTTATGAATCGCTGTCAATCTTGCCACTCCGAGCACTATGAGGTCTTTGAAAAATCCACTGATTGACATAGTCCATCATAGCTGAGATGGTTGGTTGACCCGTTCTGTCTTCTCTCTTTTCTTTGTTAGGGTTCTGAGTCCAGCATTTAGATTAGGAAGATCTCCAAAGAAACTTCTTGTATGTGCTAACAAGTACAGGGCCTGGCACCATCCATCGCTCCAATCAGCTGGTGATTGTAATTGCTGGGTTGGTTCTGTTTTCACTCCCGACTTCCACTGGAACCAATGGGTGTTTCAGTCCAGCCTGGTATTTTTTTCTTATAATATGTGTGGATTAAGGTAGATGTTTTCAGTGCTGGTTTCTGATTGCTTTTTAGTGTTAGTCAACTATTAATCTAATTTCCTTTAAAGTGTGTATTTAGAGAGGACATGATTTTACTTGTATTTACATTTAACCTAGGTAGACTTAAAGGAAAATTCTATTGTGAAAAAGGATGCTAATCTCCAAAGAACCCAAAATCAGAGTCAAGTTTTGATCTGAAAAAAATCAATCTCTTGATATAAGCATTTATCCGGGTTTATACTGAAGAGTAGGATCACAACAATTTCAGTCTTGTATTTCCTGGCAGAGAAAAGCAAGGATAAATTTCCTGTTTTATATTTGTGCTAATTTAACCTGCCAAACTTAATCATCCTGTTGAAGAGCTGAAGTACCGCAATGCAGGGCACCAGAGAACTGACTCATATACTGGTCTCATATCCATCCTTCAGGAATCTCACTGGATAACCTTTGTTACAGTTCATTCTCTTGATCTCTTGGTTTTTAAAATATAATATCTTTCTAATAATAATTTTATTCTTGATTATGGTTACATAGTTATAAAGTATACATGCCCATGTATACCACCAATTAGCATGATAAAGGCAAGGAATAGGGGAAACTTTATAATACAATTCTAATATCATTTTTCTTCTTGCATTTGAGTGAAGTGGAGAGGGTATGAGAGCGGGCCCCACCCAGCAGCTTTGTTGCATCAATACCTGGAGACTGGGGGACAGCCACTCGATGTCATCCCACGGTCCCCATGTAGAACATGTTCACAGCACACTGTTCTAGTGGTTCGGATAGTTATGAGATGCTGTTGATTTTATTGCTCCAAGGTTGAGGAAATCCTTCCAAAGTTCATTGGCTGACATACCCCACCTTAGATTCTAGATTCAACCAGATACTGTCAAAGCTTGGCCTGGAGAGCTTCCCAATTTTTTCTACCCTCCTTCATGGTACCAAATGTACTCACTCAACAGGACTCAGTGAACTGATGCCATGTCTCCCATGTACATCTTGGCATGTTGTCCACTGTATAGGCTTCAAAAAGGTAAGAAACCCAGATCTGAAATATACACTTCACAGTCAGACCATAGATCCTGTGATCCCCCTTCCCCATAGTTGGAGCTCTGAATCTAGTGTTCTAGTTGGAGGATTACCAAAAAAAAAAAAAAAAAATCACAAGTAACCTCACACCTGACTCCTGTGTGTGCCAGCCAGTACACGGTCGGGTTCAGTCCATCACCCACATCAGATTATAAACACACTGGTAGATGTAGTCGCTTGGTCAATTATGTCCCCCACCCCAACTCATACTCAAACCAATGGATTCGGCAGCCCAGCCCAGCCCTGCCAACCACATGGACCTCATGAACACCAGCTGAAACTACAGCCTAATCAGATGATCATCAATAATCCCCACAAGGTGTATACCCAACTATGGTTCTTGCGCATGCCAGTGTGTGCAGCAGACTGATTCAGTCTGTCCTACACCCCATTAGGCTCTTGTACGTATCAATGGGTATTGGAGCCTAACTCTGCCAGATCAACCCCACTATTCAGCATACACTGATGCTGGTGAGCCTGTCCAGCCAGGCCTGTCCTCAGTTTGCTCTCTTTCACAAAAAGGACTTATTTAGAAATTCAGAGCTAAAGAGGAAGAGGTAGAGGCATTGAGTGTTGGCATTGATCTTCCAGGTGCCAACAACAGTCAGTGGTACCAAGGTTGAACCCCAGAGCCAAGAGCTTCTCCCAGGTCACCCACCGTGGTGGCAGCGACACAAACACTTGGGCCATCTTAAAGCTTTTCCCAGGCCATTAGCAGGGAGCTGGAATAGAAGTAGAGCAGCCAGGACTTGAATCAGGACCTGTAAGGGATACTAGGGTCACATATGGTGTCTTTGTCCCATATTCAACAATTTTCCCAGTGTACTCTCTTTAAATGTGGCCATTAATAGTTGTTTAGTCATGTGTTGTTGTTTAACAAAATTCATAAATTCTCAGCCTAAAAAGCATGCATTTGTTTTTCTCATACTCTGATGGTAGGAATCTATGGATGACTTGTTAGGGTATTTCTTGCCAAAAGTGGCCATGCTATTATATGGGCTGCAGTGATCCAAAGGCTTCATTGAGCTGAAAGTCTCAGTTATCACATGATTTGTTTCAGACTGCTGTTAGCAGCTCTTTACTTAGGTCTTTGCCGACCCAAGTAAGGATTTATAATAACCTTTCAAGTTCTATCTTTCTTTAGGCCGGTTTGAGTGTCCCAATGGCATGGTAGCTGCATTTCCAAGTGTGTTATCAACACAAAAACATAGAAGACTCAACGTCTTCTATGATCTATTTTAGAAGTCCCATTCTCTGATTTTTTTTCAGTATGTTTTATTTGATAAAAGATATCACTAAGTAACAGTCCACATTGAAATTAACTAGTATCTATTTGAAATAGGTGAACCAAAGGCTATATGATCAAAAAACATATTTCCAACCATGTCCCAGTCTACCTCTAAGGTTTACGATTAGAAATTTTTGACATTCTCAATTTTGTTTTATGACATAGGTCAATTATTAAACTTATTTAGAAGGAAATTAAGCTCACCTTATCTCTTTCCCATAAAACTAAATATATGTTTCACATGTCAGTTTTGAATAAGTTAGTCCTAGAATATTTGCTTTTATATTTTAATGAATCCACTTACATACTTATATAAAAAGGACAAATATCATATATTTCATATGCAGTTTTAATAATATTGTAATACTTTCCAACCTCCCTCTACCTCTATTCCTTCCTTACATATCTTTTTATTTTGTGATATACTTTCAGCCTATTCATGCTCTCATGCCTAATACTGCACTAAATAAAGGATTAAACAAGTAGAAGTAACATTGATTCTCAGGAATATAAGACATAATTATGAAGAATTGTTAAAGATCAGGATGTCAGCTTCACTCACATAGACTTCATTTTTGTGTGTGCTCTCTATATTACAAACCACAAATAAGAGAAAAGTTATTTTTGATTTGGGGATTTATTTATTTCACTAAGCATAGTCGGTTCCAGTTGCATTCATCTTATGGAAAAACAAACAAAAGCCAAAATTTCATTCTCATTCTCTTTTATGGCTGAGTATATTTTCATTGTATATATGTATTATATGTATTTTGCATATAAGATGTAATATATATGTAATCTCATATTTTCTTCATCTACTTATCAGTTGATGGGCATCTGCATTAATTCCATTTCTTAAATATTGAGGATTTCACTGCTATATACCTGGGGGTACAGATAACATTTTTTAAAATGCTGGTTTCATATCCTTAGCATAAATTTAGAGAGATACTGCTGAAGTCATACAGTAGATCAAGTTTTAGATTACTGAAGAATCTTTATACTGGCTGCCATTGTGTTTGTATAGTGTTTTTCAGTACGTTTTTCTCCACATCATTACCAACATTTGCTATTTTTGGACTTTTGAATAATAGCCATACTAGTTGGGGTAAAGTGATATCACATCGTGCTTTTTTTTCTTTTCTTGCTCACGTTTTTGTTCATTATTTATGCTGCTTCTTTTTTTAAAATGTCGGTTGATATCCTGAGCCCATTTCTTAGTGTCTTTCGTTTCATATTTGTTGAAATTTCTGAGCTCCTCATGTATTCCAGTTATTAATCCTTTATTAGTTATATTCTTTACAAATATTCTCTGCTGTTCTGTGGCTGCCTCTTCACTTTGTTTGAATGTTTTCTTGGCTGTGCAGAAAATTCTTAGCTTGATATAATCTCATGTGTCTATTTTTGATTCTATTTCCTATACTTCTGACCTTATCCAAGGAATTCTTGTCTATGCAAATGGCTTGCAGTGTTTTCCTTATGTTTTCCTGTAGTAATTTTATGATCTCACATCTTAGATTTAGATCCTTGATCAATTGTGAATTAATTTTTCTGTAGAATGTAGGTAATGGTTTGTTTATGTTTCTGTGTGCAGAAATCGAAATCCCAACACCTCTATAGTGAAGAGACTATCTTTGCACATGAAATAATTTTAGGTACCTCGTTAAAGATTGGTTTGAAAATTTATGGATTAATTTCCAGGGTTTCTAATCAGTTTCACTGATCCACATGTATATTCTTGTGCAAGTACCAGATTCTTTATTATCAGCCTGTAATAAGTCTTAAAATCTAAAATTGTGATTCTATAAGCAATATTTTTATTATTCAACATTTTTATTAAGCAATATTGTGTTCTGGTTTTAATTTTAGCATCATTTTTTTCTAGCTCTGAGAAGAGCATGTTTGGTATTTTGACTGAACCTCTAAAATGATTTGGTTACTATAGACATTTTGATTATGTAACTATTCCACTCTTCCTTGATGCTGATTATCTTTTTGTGTCTAGGACATCCTTCAATATCCTGTCTAAGGCTGCATGGTATGACATTTTTTTTTTAATTTCTGTTTGTTGTTTTTTAGAAGATCTTCATTTCAACTTTGCTTGTAAACCAGCTTTTTTGGGTACAGTATTTTGGAATAACAAGGCTTATTTATTTATTTATTTATTTATTTATTTATTTAGGATTTGAACAATATGTCTTCATTCTGTCTTAGCCTGCAGAGTTTCTGCTGAGAAATCAGCTATCAATCTAATTAGAGATCCTTTGAAATTCTTCTGATGCATCTTGAATATTTTAGTATATTTTATTTGTGTTTCCTTTACCTTTGAAAGTGTGTCTATAACGTATTATGTTGCGGGTCTCTTCATCATGTCTAGTAGGGATCAAATTGCTTCCTATACTTGAATGTCCATGTTTTCCTGCAAATTGGGGAACATTTCTGCATCTTTTCCACTGAAACAGTCTCCCCATCTATTATGTCTTTCTATGCTTTCAGTGATTTTTAAGACACATATATTTAGTTGTTTGATAGTATCCCATTAATCTTGAACACTGTTTTCAGGGTTTTTTTAAAACTCTTATTTTTTATCTAGATAAAATGAGTATACTTCACATTTGTCATGATACAAATTTAGAATTTCCATCTCCCCTCCCCCTTTCCTCACTATCAAGCCTAGCATTATTTTCACCAAATTATTACAGTATTACATTCATTTATGTCACAGTAACAAGCCTAATTTTCTGATACTTAAAGGTATCACGGCATAGCAAGTAAAGGAAGGAGAAAAAATATAATTTCATAGAATAATGTGAAAGTAAACTAAAGTGAAAATGGAAATCCTACTACATGACTATTGACACTTAGTGCATACAGTGTGGAATTCACAGTATGCTAATCTCACTTAAAGAGGTTTCATTTTTGTCTTTTGTGTATTAGGGGCCACAGATCAGGCATAATATGAAATTTGGAAAATTTGTTCAGGGGAAGTGTGGTAAGGGAAAGATAAATATGGTGCATGAATACTGAAGTTACAAGGTGGTGGTCTTAAATGGGTGGAAGACAGTATTTAAAACAAAAGGGACTCATGGCTTTTTGTTTTCCGGAAGAGGGTATTTTTCTATGTGATTTGTATTTCCCCAATTCCATTCATGTACACTAACGTTGACAGAAAGGAAGAACTAAAACTAATTTGCTTTACCACCTTGAAGACTATTTCCAACACAAAATGTCAGTTCACTTAAACCAAATGTTAAATGTCGTTGAACACTGGACCTGGTTCTCTAGTGTATTCCAAAAGGACGAGACGGCTTTGTTTGTACAGAACCATTTTTCTTGAGAATTGAAAAGTATTGATTTGCCCTTCTTTCTGGTGTTTGTCTCTCTCCTACTTCAAGCTGAAGCTAAAGCCGATCTCAATGAGAAAGAAATTCTGTCCTTTTCTAGCCAGATGTCACAGGTTCACACTACAAGAATAAATTGTTCCCAAACCTCTCTATCCTGCTGTATTAATGTTTCATTTTCAAACTTTTTAAGGCCAGAAATTTTGAGTACCAAATTTCTCATGTTTATTATTCCATGAGTTTCAATTTGAGCAGATAATCACATTTATTAAAGAATCCCGTTATTCAAAAATCTGTACTTTGTGATTTCTGAAAAGTCATTATCTGTGAAACACTTATATCAAGTTTTAAAAATTTTTCTATTGTCATAGATCAATAAAAATATTTTGCCTCTTGGCAGTTTGTGTGGAGAATAGCCACTGCCTTTCAGAACTGAAACTTTATTTGGATCACCATTTGCTTAGATTAAAAATAATTAAAATGATATACATTTAAAGATATTATTATTTAGTAGTATTAACTATTTAAGGAATCTATATACACATGTGACTAGAGACTACTGAAGCAGGCATATGTTAATCAGCATTTCTGTATTACAGAAAGTTCTGGCAAACAGTACAACAAAACCCAGGTTTTCAGTTTCACAAGCTTTGAAAGTGTACAAGACCTACAATGTAGTACTTGTTCCATCGATGATAGAAGAAATAAAAAGTCTGTTGATGAAAGGAGCACAAGTATTATGGAAATGGAATTCACTGTGATTTACGTTTTATGTTTTCACAGTCTTTTTTTCAGTCATGAGTTAGCCAGAACTCAAGGACTCTTAGTGGGTTCTAAGTCTTCACAACAAAAATAAATGCATCATTTTTTAAGATTTTTTTTTTATTGGAAAGGCAGATTTTAACAAAGAAGGAGAAACAGAGAAAGATCTTTCACTTGCTCCTCCCTCTGTGATGGCTGCAGCCCCGCTCGGGCCACAAGCAGGCAGCTGGGTGGGAAGTGCAGCAGTCAGGACACAAACCAGTACCCATGTGGAATGGCATTGACACAAGGTAAAAATTAGCCTCTTGAGTCACAGCGCCCCACCCCCACCCAATTAATATTTATTTTAAATCTATTTTGCAAACTAACATCTTGAAGAATTGAAAAATCAATAGAAACTGTTTGCACAATACACCTTAGAAAGTATATTATTTGTGAATACATTCTAATCCCAGTTCTGATATTGGATATATGCAAGAAATAGAATAATTTTTATCTCTCACTCTCATTCTTCATATTAATAAATGAGGCAAATATTACATCTCAAAAGATAAGAAAATGTTTTCAAAACACTTTCACAGCTCCAGTAATGCTTAGTAAATACTATGTATAATGTTAACTATGAGTAGTTAATTAGCAGTGGTAGCATTACAACCACTTGAACTAAATTATAATTTACCTAAAACATAATTGAAAGTATAAAATCATGCATACACATAAGATTATTTTACTAAAGATATAAACTTGAACACAAATACTAACATAAATGTATCTTGTGCTCCCAAACAAGAGCTGTGGCCTACTTTCCCTGCCATGCCTGCTCCCAGCCCTGGATCCCATGCATGCCAGTGGGTGCACTGACCATGTATGACATGGTCTACCTTCCATCCTGGCCTTCACATGTGTTGGCAGTTACTGCACTCTGCCCATGCCTGACCTCTTACCAGCCCCAGCTCCCACCAGTGTCAAGTGGATTCCTATCAGTTGAATTCTGTAGTCCAGCCTGACTTTACCTGTCACCATCCTCAGCTCTTTCAGGGACACACCCAGCCAGGGATGCCCCTAACCCCAGCTTTTGGTGAGCCAGTGGGTGGTGGATAATTCTGTTTAGGTTAACCTAAGGCTCCCATGTGGGTATATACCTTGGCCTGACCCAGGCATTATCTGTGAGTCTAGTGGTCTAGTGGATCAGCTCATGAAATGACTCAAGTCATTCCTCCCTATCGAACATGCCCTCAGCTGCTCCCTGTCCAATAGGTCCCCAGTCACTCTTCCTTGCTGTTGCTTCCTCACCTGTAGGTCAAGGAAGCATGTTGGAGCCCAGTAGTCCCCAACCTTCCCCACATGTTATTTTTAAGGAGTTATTTTATTTTTTATTAGAAAAGCAGACTTACTGGGAGAAGGAGAGCTAGAGAAAAAGATCTTCCAACCACTGGGCCAAGTGGCAAGCCAGAGCTGAGCTGATCCAAAGCTAGGATCCAGGAGCTTCTTCCTTGTCTCCCACATCAATAGAGGGTCCCGAGGCTTTGGGCCACCCTCTGCTGCTTTCCCAGGAAATAAGCAGATAGCTGGATGGGAAGTAAAACAGCCAGGATATGAACTGGTACCTATATGGGATCCTGGTGTTTGCAAAGCAAGGAACTAGCCACAGAGCCATCATGCTGAGCCCTTCCCCACATACCTTTAAAAAACAAACAAAATGCTGGCATACTTGTACAGCTAACACAGATTTGGCAGTAACCAGTCCCAGAATGCTCTGCAGTTGCTAACTGCTTTTCTCCCAACAGTGTAGCACTTGCCTGAGCATAAGGCAGCTTGGGCAGTTGCCTTCATTTGGGAAACTTTTTTTTTTTTTTAAGATTTAAGCTTCCTCAGTTATCTGACTGAATGTCCTTTCCCCTTTATGCTGAAACCCTATTACAGCTGCAATATAGATTCTGTTTCAATATCAAAATGTCATTTGCATTCTGTTAACATGTTCTGCAAAAATTATGATGTGCCAAGATTTTTAATGTCTGTTTGGATGTCTTATATCTTGTACACACACAAAATAAAGCAAAACAAAATACTCTTTTGTATTAGAAAAATAAAACATGCAAAGAATAAATGATAGAGGAATGTTGAAAATTACAGCATGCTGATTTGCATATTATCAACTGCATCATTCAAATAAGTTTAAATATAATAGATACAGCCCTTGCTTTGTGATTAATGAACAAGTTACATTTCCCTATTTGTGAAATCTTATTTAATTCATAAGATTGACATAAAAAGTATGGGGAAATAATAACTAAAATTTTTGCAACAATACTGAGAAATGCTATCTATTTAAGAAGTAATATCTAGAAGTATATAAATGGTGATGGTAGCATTATTTAATGGCAAAAGCATTTCATGGATAGTCTTAGAGTACTGTTGTATGCCATTATTCAAGTATTGAACTATTATAAAATAGCTTAAGAATACCTTTGTTCAATTATTGGCAATACAGAATTCAATTGTTTGCTCAATCCCCAAAATGTACATAACAGCTGGGAATGCCTTAACCAACCAAGAGCTTGGAACAGCACTAATGTCTTCCAGCTGGATAACAGCTATCATATGATGCCTCCCATGATGCATTAGAAGATGTTAAATCAAAAGTGGAGGTGCTGGGCCTTGAACCAATGCCACGATATGGGATATGCGCACCCCAAGTAGCAGCATAACCGGCTGCATCTTCCCGCTCAACCTGATGAAATATTTTAAGTACTCCTAATATCTTACTTAAAAAATAGCATCAAGATTAGTGACTTTGCACATAATTCTTTAAATAGTTACATAATTGCAAAAATAATCGATGAATGGCAATTATTAGGTGATGTAAATTGAAAAACGTTCTTATTTTTAATTTCACTTTTATTTATCTGATGAAATATTTATATAAATAAAGCATAAAGGGCTCCATTTTCTAAAGAAGCATACATATTACTTTGAAAACCTTTGCTAACCTTGTAAATGTATGAATGTGTACTTTGTTGTCCTGAGAGCAGCAGAGAAATGATTTGAACTTGATGCAATTTTGGTACACCAAAGATAATTCATATGATTTAACTTTAAGGCTAGACGTTCCCCCATGTTTTTATTAAGCAGTTGGATTTTCTCTCCTCTGAAATAACTTTTCATATTGTTTGCCTCTTTGTATATTGCATTCAGAGAATTCAGAGACTATTTTCTAACTTCATGTCATTTCTCACCTTGTTATCTTTATATACTCATTTCCCTCTGCAGCTAGTACCCACACACCACTGAGGCTCACCGCGCCTGAAATGGCACTGTAGAAGCCATGGCCTCGTTACTATTACCACAAGGCAACATTAAGACTTGTGGCAGCCTGTTCTCTACCTTGAGTTGCACTGATTGCGTTGTTTCCTTTTTGACATATTGTTCAAAGTTCATGACAAGAGGAGACATGTTTCTGTTTTCACCATTTCTTAAAATACATACCATTTTTACCATTTGTGATACTGCATTTTCATCTCCTCGTATTCAAAGAAGCCCTGATGTGTAATAAATTAAACAAAATTTTATTACTATGTTAAATAGACTGAAAATCAATATGTTAAATAGACTGAAAATCAAATAATGACTTGATATATTTTTAAACAAAAGCAATTTCAATAGTTGTGTTGGGAAAAAAGTTTGGAGTTCAGTAGTGTCTGCTGTCAAAGTATTTCTAAAACCAAGGAAAGGCTTGCAGGTGTTTCCTAAATCATCATGGGAGAATACAGAAGGAAGTAAATGCACAGATGAGTTAGAAAGAGTATGTCATTCATTGAACCTGAACATGGACTTGATGTATCTTGTACAAGTTGTTTTTGAAGACATGTAAGGCAAAGCCGTGTATTCCAGCTCAGGAAATAGGTAGATTTCAGGTTTAAATACAGCAGCTGCTTCCCTGCAAATAGTGTTGTGTTGTTTTAAAGCAGAGAAAACACGATAGAAAAACACTTGTCAGGTTGTAATTCAATATAACATTAATTACATGTGCTTTGTTTGCTATCACTGAGTTATACCTTCATGAACTTTTTTTTAATAAAAATATGGGAATGATGCATGATTATACAAATAGAACATTCAATTTTATTTATATTCAGATTTGTTTTTTTATTGAAACACATTTAGTAGAATGTAAGATATTTTGATGAGATCTACAGGATTAATAAAAAAATCTGGGAAAGCAAATTTTGTATGGAATAGTAGAGTTAATTAAGACTATGTCATTGATGATGATGGTACTGGTTGTAAAGAGATAAAATATTGGACAGCTGTTCTGTCATCTTCAATTTAACATTTACTTTATATAGCTGACATTGATTTTTAGAAGTCAGGTTATAAAAGCATTGCTACACCCACTTTATAAGACAAGGAGATAAGACAATAAATGTGTTGCTTTGGGTCACCTAAATAACAAATATCTCAGCTGAAATTATAAAGTGTGACATATTCATTCATGACCATTATTATTTAGTACAATCCATAAAATGAGCTATAACAGGCACAAAATACTCAGCTGTATGTCACAGAACATGTTAATCAGACTTTAGTGTTGCTTTAAAAATATTCTGGGGAGTAATATCCCCAATCAATATGGTGGACTAGATGTCATTCCCAAAATTGTGACAGCCCTTTCAAAAAAAAATCAAGGCTTTTTATAAAATATCAGGTGAAAACATTGATATATCTTAATGAAGAATCTTGGGAATAAGACCTCATTCTAAAAATATATGCCACCTAAAATACTATATTTTTGCCACTGCAATAGATATTTGATATTTTGTTTCTTCAATATTTTCCTCTTTTGTTTGAACTCATTGAAATAATAGTCTCCTTTGCATGGTTAAACACCTTCCTTTCATTGTTGCTAAAACTGGATTTGGGATCCACACCTTCAGCCAGGGAATCGTGGTTTTCTCACTGACTGACATGCATGCAGGTTCTCTTCAGAAACCTAGATTGCTGGAAATATTTCACTCTATCCACCAGAGGAAAAACAGTGGGAACTTGCTATGCTGCACTGAATTTTAAGGCAGGCTGATCAATCTAATTCCGTCTAAAGCTATTTACTCTGTCCAGGAGATCCACTAATGAGGAATGCCAGCAACTCCTAGTTCTTGACACTGCTTTTCAAGAGTGAGTTAATGAACCAATTTAAAGGGACGTGCTTGACATTTGCAAATTAGTTTAACTAACTTGCTAGTTGGGGCAGCTTCCAACTGCATTGAACTGATAGGGTTGTCACTAAACCATTCCATCATGTGAACTCTTATATCGGAGAAGATTTGAAAAAAATATTTTAATAATCAAGTGCATTCATGTCATCATCTAGTATTTCTAAAATTTCTTGATTATTTAGGATGCTGAAGTTTGGAAATTTAAGTAAGTTGTCTCTTCAGTGTCTGTGCAATTTTAGAATGCTTACTAGTCCCAACTGAAGGTAGAATAGTCTTTGCACATAGATGTGTAATGTGAGTGATTACAGATAGTGCAATGCCTTTGCCACAACTTTCAGAGAATATATTTCTAAATTAAATATCTACCTCATGGAGAGTAGAAGAAAACACAGGATATATCATGTCTGTTCTTTATATCAAAAGATGAGAATTTTTTAAAAATATTTTTATTGAAAGATACTTTAGCTTTCTATAATTATAAAACCAACAATTAAAAAAATTGTCTTCATGATCCAGTTCCATTGTCTCAGAGATTTTTCTCTCTCACTACTAAGACAGTATTTGTAAAATAGATTTTGCTTACAAAATAATTTATTGGTTTACTTACACAACAAATTTGAATACTTATTTAGGTTCCAAAATGAGTACTAGTAGTATGAAAGAGAAATTTTTAAAAAGCAGTCTGTTTTACTGGATAAAAGATTTGACCATCTGTCAAATAACAAATGAATTCATAAAATTGTAAAATTAGCATATATGAAATAAATTATTAGCAATTGAAAAGATCATGAAGTAAAGGGGATGCCATATTTTATATAAATTAAAATGATTTTCAGTTTTTCAACTTAAAATCATAGGAGACATTGTGTAAGATTGGCCAAAGCTATTAAGTTGAAAATGTACATCATGTACACAACCCATGTGCAAGAAACTGATATACACTCACACAACACATGTACTTAAAGGGTAAACTGGAAAAAATAATTTCCAGCAAAGAAAACTACATATTAGAAACATTTATGCTAAACTAATCTCTGGGAAAAAAATAGCAAACCTCTATTCTGGCAAATGAAATAATTTAAATGAATGAATGTTATCCACATGATTCTCAATGTCTTTGACTCTAATTCAAAAATTAACCATTATCTGTTTGCAGTGGACTGGACATATTCATTTCCTGATGAGAGGCTGAAGCTTTCTTCCATGTTATGAAAAACAAATAATAAATACAATTATTTGAGGTCTTCTTTTAGTTCAGGATCATTGCCTTAAGACTTATGTTTCTAGTAAGGTATGCCTAAAAAGGAAACTTGTCAGGTAACTTATACTTCAAAAGGAGTTCTCCCATATACAATGGGATACCACTGGATTTTGCAAAAATATTAATGTTTAATGCCAAGCCTATGGTGAAGACAATAGATTTTTATATAAAATTCTAAATTGTGTGTCTTTTTTGTGAAAACCATATTCATTTGTGATTTTTCATTTATTATTTTTCATAAGTATGAGAGTCAAACATATTTAAATACAAAATTAATGCAGAGCTCAAGTTAAAAAAACTGAAAATATGAGGCTACCTTCTTTATGTCAAATAGATATACATTTATATTCATATAAATAAACATAGTATAAGATCAATCCAACAATAATATATTCAATTTTATCTAACCAAATTAGTAGGCATTATGAGTACACTGAGGTGACTACATCTGTAATTGTTGACCCATTATATCACTACATCAATCACATTTCAGGTAATATTTTATGATATTTAATCATGAACATAATTGATAATATTCATGTAATATAACAATTTTCTGAGCATCCACAAAAACGTACAAATTTTAGAAAATATAGATGCTTTGCATAATTTGGTATGCGATTAAATCCAAAGTCAGCATAACTGATATTTTGTCCCTTGTTTCAGCATGGCTTCTCTCACACACTTAATGACATGCTTTCGAAATGCTGGAAAAAAAACAACAAAGAGATGTACAAACATGTATATGCGTGTACACAAGAGTATTTCAGAAAGTAGCATGGCAAAATGAATTTTGCAGATACATTTATTTTTAGTCAAGCAATTTAAAATCCATGTATAGTTTGTCCGTATACTATTTACCCTTTCCTGTTTATTTAAAAATTTCCAACAGAAAATCTGTACAAATGTTTGGAATAATGTATAATATTGCATGTATGTATTGTACAGTATCAATCAGGACAAATATATGTATCATTTCAAGTATTCAGCATTTCTTTATGCTAGAGATATCCACATTAATATGTTAAAGTTCATTGAATATAGAAATATATGTATAGAATGATATAATATCATGATGGGACCAACAATATGGTGCAGCAGCTTAGTCTACCACTAATGAGTGACCTATAAGATTGTGGATTTCATTCCTAGATCTTATGTTCCACCTTCCTGATAATTTGTTGGAAATGCATGAGTGCAAGTACTCACTTTCATGTAAGAGATGAGGATGGATTTTATAACTCCTGACTGTTGCTGTCGTTGGAAAATGAACCAAAAGATGAACAGATGAGAGTATCTCTCTCTGTCTGTCTTTATCATCTCCAAGTAAACATTTATTCATTAACTTTAAAAACAGAATTTATAGAGAAACAGAAAGGACAGACAGAGAGAAGAGAGATTTTCCATTCACTGGTTCACTCCCCAAATAGATACAATGGCCAGGCTGAAAAGATTTGCCACGTGCATGCTGAAGGCCTCAGCACTTGGGTCATCTGCTACTTTCCCCGGCACATGAGTAGGAAGCTGAATGGGAAGTGAAACACCATGACTTGAGGCGGTACTCAGGTAGAATGCTGTTGTAGAAGGTTTAGCCTTCTGCACTAAAACTCTTGCCCTATTCTCTGTTCTCTCTGTCCTGGCCTCTCTCCATTTTTACTGCAAATCTCCTTTCAAATGGATATGTTCATGTATATATTTTATAAAGCTCATTTCATCAAAAAACAGTGACATTTTTATTTCTTCCAGTCTGATGTAGACGCTACTTATTTCTTTCTCTTGCTTAATTTTTCTATGACTTCAATTCTATTTTAATTAAAAACCTGTGAAATTATGCATCTTTGTCTTATTACAGATCTAAGAAAAACTTCAGCTTTTTCTCCTTTATTGCATTAGCTGCTGTTTTGGCCTTTACAGAGTTGAGACAGGTTGCTTCTATATCTGCAGGGGTTTTTTTAAATCACAAATGTTGTACTTTATACAACATATTTTCAGCTATTATTGAAAAGATCATGACTTTTGATCTTGATTCTGTTGATGTGATATCACATGTATTGGTTTCTATATATAAAATAATTCCTGCACTCCTGGGATAATGAAGAACAACTTGATCATGGTAAAAGATCTTTTACCATTTATTTACCAAATAAACCTGCTAGAAAAATTCATTGAGATTTAATTTTTAACATGTCAAATATGTATCCTAAAAAACTGTCCCATATTCTTGAAAATCATGTGTATTTTGTTGCTTGTGGATGAAAACTATACGTATGTCTTTTAGATCCAGTTGATTGAAGGCGCAATTTAATCCTGCTTGCTCTTATCCGATTTTCTTTCTTTGATGATCTATTTGTGAAGCTGGTTGCTAAAGTCACGTTGTATTATTGTAATTGATCCTATCTCTTTAAATCTATTAACATCTGCATTATACATTTGCTCTAAAATTGGACACACGCGCACACACACACAGGTCATTTCCTCTTGCTGGATTGAGTTCTTTGTCATTATATAATAAAGGTCTCCCTCACTTTTTGCTGCTTTTGATTTAAACATTTTCCTGTATGTTAGAACTAAGGCTCCTCCTACTCCTGTTTCCTCTTGGGTTCATTTTCCAGGAATGACCATGTTCCATGCTTTCTTTTCTTTAGAGGTGACTTGAGTATCTATATTTTTCTTCCAGTTTTTATCTCTATGTATTTCATTTGAAGAATTTAGTCCATTAACATTTTAGGTACTCCTTAATACCTAAGATTGCATTCCCGACATTTTTACATGTTTTTTTTTTATTTTTATTGTAGTTCCTTTCTTTCATCTGCCCCTCACAATTTGCATGTGTGACTAAGTAATTTTCTATAGTGATTAGATTTCTAGCTTGTTATTTTGGGTAAGTATGTGTAGATTCTTGCTTTGTGATTACTGTGAGGTTTACAAAGAGCTTCTTCTGGTTATTACATACCAGCTTGAATTGATAAAACTTAACAATAATTTGAAAAACAGCAAAAGAGATAAGAAGAAGCCATGGCGCAATAACATTGTGGCTAAAATCCTCGTTTTGAACATGCCAGGATCCCATATGGGTGCCAATTTTAATCCAAGCAGTCCTGCTTCCCATCCAGCTCCATGTTTGTGGCTTGGGAAAGCAGCCAAAGATGGCCCAGTGCTTTGGGACCCTGTACCCACATGGGAGAGCCAGAAGAGGTTCCTGGCTCCTGGCTTCGGATTGGTTCAGCTCCAGCTGCTGTGGCCGCTTGGGGAATGAATCATAGGATGGAAAATCTTCCTCTCTGTTTCTTCTCCTCTCTGTATATCTGCCTTGACAATAAAAATAAATAAATCTTTATTTTAAAAAGAGATAAGAAGAAAACAAAGATATGTGGTCAGGTTTTGTGAAATAGCAGGTAAAGCTCACCTACAATGCCGAAACCCCATATGAGTATTGATTTGTATCCTAGCTGTTCCACTTCTAACCCTGCTCCCTGCTAATGGTCAAAGAAATGCAGTAGAGGATGGCCCAAGTGTTAGATCATGGCCACCCATGAGGATTGTTTAAATCTAACAATAGACATCTCATTTTTCTGAAATCAGATCATGTGAATTATTCAGACTCACGATACCCCTAAGAAGACAAGCAGGATGTTGGGCATCATCATTTGTTTAGCGAACCTACTGTTATGTGCCTGGACTTCATTCTCTGTGTTCTCATGACCGACTGCTGTCAGGGGACAACAATGGCTTACAGTTTCTCATTGCCTACTTTGCAATATTTACATCATTGTTTACACTTGGTCTTAGCCAAATGGCCGGGAAGCAATGCATCATTGTTTTTACATAATTGTCAATAAAGTTGTTAGCTTTGAAGAAGAATGTGTTTACAAATTTTTAGCTAACAACTGCCTTTTGATAGCTCTCTCATAAATACACACATATATACATAAATACAATCATATGAGCCTCCATTTATTTATCTACTCCTATGTAGAAGCTTGTTAAACTTTTTTTTTTTTTTGTCGTTTTGTGGAGAAAGACAAAACCCCACAGTCCGTTTTATTTATATCAGGTCTCAATCCAGTGTCTCCAATGAGCAAAGTTATATTTCAAAATAAACATTCTATTTGTTCTATTAAATTATATTACATAGTAAAAACTTGATTATTTGTTAGTGAGATGCCTTGGGTAAGCAGTACAGATATCAGACTCATACATCAGTGGAAATGATTTTATATAGTGCTCTGAAAAAGGATTAAAATTTAGAACGGTAAGTCTTGAGTTTGAATGAAAAGGTTACACAGCTCCGAACACATTGGAATTCAGGGTAATTAAAGGTACATATGAAATGTAGTAAAGGTAGGGTAACAGAATCTTTATATACTTTTCTTATTTCCTTAAAAGCATTACTATTTTCCATGTTTATTATAACAGAATGAGATATTAGAAAAATCTGCTCTTATTATTAGGATGGAGATATGTCCCATTTCAGTTCTCATCTCCTGATTCTGTACCACATTCCAAATTTGTCCTAAATCCAAATCTGTTGTCTCACTTTCCTATCTGTGACCCCTGTTTCCCTATTTTCATCTTACACATTATGCTTAATTACATACAGAATAAAATGCACAGGATTAGAACTGTGGGGAAATGTAAGACCTTCTTCAACACTATTTTGTACTTAATAAATCACACTGCAGTTATTCACATCAGAGTTGGTGCATACTCTAGGATAGATGAGGAGAACATGAATGACATGTTTCCAAGCAGTAAGATATGATAAGCCCTTTCAGAATAAACACTAGTACCTGTTCATGTACAAGATTGTTTAGGTTGAATTCTCTAAAGCAAAAGATACAGTTCTTGTGGATTACTTCTAAAATATACAATATTAACAAAATTTGAAAATTCTATCAGGACTATATGATTTTACCGGTTTGTAGGACCTGAGCAAGACCTGAGATTAATATGTTTTATAAAATATCTTTAAATGATTTTAAATTTCAGAAGAAATTGGGTATTTATTACCTGAAAAGTGAAGCTTTGGGGGGATTATGTTACTGTCGTTATATACTGAAATTGCTGTCATCTGCAAAGACACTGAGGTGATGAACTAGAAACATTTTAAAACAGAATCTTCATAAAAATTCAGGGTGCCATAGCCGGAATGCTCAGATTTATCTAAGAATTTGATGCTGTTTATATTTTATTTTATCTTATGCAAAAAATCTGGAATATATTTTATTTGCTGAAGATAATATAGTATTATGGGAAATATGTGAAACATTGGAAAGTAGCATAGTAGATAGCATTAAGAGTGTGAATTTCAGCTTAAGAAATTTCTGGTTACCATTTTAAATTGATATTTCCATTTTTAAATTTCACTTATGACAGGAAGCCTGTATTGTCTTTTTCTGTCTGCCTTATTCAAATTGTAGTGCTCTCCAGTGTCATCTGCTTGCTGCATATGTCATAATTTCCATTGTTTTATGGCCAAATAATGTTTCATTGTGTATACATATCATGCTTTCCTTATCTATTTAATTGACACTTTGGTGGGTTCTGTTTTCTGGGTTGAGAAGGGAGGAGGGAGCAGGAAGGCAGTGAATGGTTAATGGCTTTGTGAATACAGTCACTAGGTTAGAGGTTCTGGTATCCAGATCACAGTGAAGTGATCATAGTCAGTTGCATATCATGTCATACATCATATAAAGAATAGGAAGAGGGATGCTAATAGGCTTAAAGCCAAAGAAAAGATTAGTGGAAAGGCCAATTGCCTGATGTAGGTGAGATTTTATATATATATATATAATAATATATATAGATTATGTATAATTAATATTACATATATAATAAAATATGTGTGTATATGTAAATGTACTGGTGTGTGCATATACGTGTGTGTATGTCTATCTATATATCTATCTATGTAAAATGTTTTTGTTGTTTGGAAATATATACCCTCAAATGAAATTCATTGTACATATTCTATCAGAAAATCATTACATGTTAAAAATCAACCAACTCACATCTCTGTCACATCTATAGTGAAATTTGATAATAATAGTTGCATATATGGTAGTGGAGAATTACTGTTCCAAGCGGTTTTGGTGATCCTGTAGCTGTCTCTTTATTGTGTTCATTGCACTGTCTCAGCACTGTGTCTCAGATGTCTGTGCTTATGAGGTAAAATCAACAGGTAAAAACCCGTTTTCTTTGTAGTTTTCCCTTTCTGACATCCTAGCATAAGCAAAGATGTACATAAGCAAATGAGTCAAATGATTATGGGTAATTAGCTGGTAGAGTATAGGAAAAAAGCAGATGGTTCACAAAATATAAGCAGCAGTTTTTATTTTTACAAAATTACATTATCATTAAAACATATCTGAAGCCAGTCAGTTAGACACTAACTGAAAATTTAAACGGAAGTCAAGTTGAGCATTTCTGGAATATTCCAAAATTTTCAATGGTTTCAAGTTTTGAAAATGATGTAACATTATCATGGTGTCCATCTACTGCTGTGACAGAATTAAGTAATCTCTTTTAAGTGGTGACCTCAAAATTTGTCATATACCTCAATATTTGATATCATCTTACCACTCTGATAAGATAATTGATCTCATTGTTATGTGTCAAATTGAAGATGCATAATTTATTCAAGCATTCTTTATCCTTCCTTATAGTCAAAATGTAAGATGGCTATGTCTTTGATGTAGTTCTGTTTGATTATTATAATGTCATTTCTATCTGCAGGAAAGTAGAGGAACTGTGTGTCCTTGCCTGCCAAGTATACTTAGCATGAAAACTAAATTCACTTCAAAGAATCTATTAGTTATTTAAAAAAAGAAACACCATTACCTAAATAAAAACAGTGGCCATTTGGGGTAAAAAAAAAAATCAGTTAAATGATTAAAATAATTCTTTTTTTTTTTAAGATTTATTTATTTTTATTACAAAGTCAGATATGCAGAGAGAAGGAGAGACAGAGAGGAAGATCTTCCTTCCTATGATTCATTCCCCAAGTGGTCACAACGGCTGGTGCCGCGCCAATCCGGAGCCAGGAACCAGGAACCTCTTCCGGGTGTCCCACAGGGGTGCAGGGTCCCAGAGCTTTGGGCTGTCCTTGACTGCTTTCCCAGGCCACAAACGGGGAGCTGGATGGGAAGTGGAGCTCTCAGGATAAGAACCGGCGCCCATATGGGATCCCAGGTGCGTTCAAGGTGAGGACTTTAGCCGCTAGGCCATACCGCCGGGTATATATTTTTAACTATAGACTCCATAGTGTTCAAACATCTTTTCTCTGGCATGTAGAGCTCTGTTTCTTTGTTCCCAGATCTGCATGGAGATGGCGTCTTAAAGTCTTACATTCATACTAAGATTTAGATTGTCTTCTAAGGTTCTTTGCTTTCTATGACTTGTTGCTTAGAAATAATCATTTTTTGATTTGTCATCTATAAAATGGAGATACTAACTAGTTTCTTAGTTTACTATGAAATAAAAATAGGGCTGAAAGTCTTTAATCTGTTGCCTAAATTAATGAGGTTTCTGAATACATTATTCTTTCCCCTCCATTGTGACTATCAGATAATTTTCTCTTATTGCTTATTATCCATTAATGTTTCTGTCTTATTTTTAAATATTCAAATTCTCATTAATTCAAATGAATTCAGAAATAAATCAGCTAAGAAAAAATATTCTGTGTTTTCTTAGCCTTTTGAGATACATAGGATACTTACTCCTATTGTAATATTTTCAGATCATCTCTGAAAGAAGATCACATATGAGTTATCATCACGCACGCATCATCAGCTACTGGCTTATAGATTTCCCTCTCATACTTAAAATATTTCATCCTTGCAAGTTGTTTGATTTTTCAAATATTTTAAAATATCCTTGTTATTTTCTGCATCTTCTTTCATCCTCAAATTATGATGCTTCTACTTCTGCTTTTGGAATCATCTTGGGACAATCTTTAAATCATATCTCATCAACTATTACTTTTGTTCAATCCACTGTAAAGCCCTGCTACCTATTTTTCAGAGTATTGTTTTCTTCCAAATTCTTTTTTATCCTACTATATGTACCTTTCCTAAGTACGCACAGGCACTTCTTAGCAAGTGATCATAATTGTAAAAGCATGTGTGTTTTGACACAGTTACATTCAGGCTGATAAAAACCTGGACTGTTTTTTATTATATTTATGTTCTAATTAGGAAAATATTTATTTTATTTTTCAAAGAAATGATCCAACTGTAGAGAAATGTTTGTTTTTAAGCTTTGTAGGATACAGGTGAAAATTAAATAAACTAATACAGGTGAACTTTCAATAATATAACTGTGTTATATTATCTAACCTATGCAACCAGGGCATGAATAGAATGTTGATGGTTGTACTACTTTACATTCCCATGAACAATGGATAAGAAGACCATTTCCCCCACATCTTCACACAAATTTATTGGGTTTTGAGTTTTGGTTGAAAGCTACTTGCATGCATAGCTTTTAACTTGATATTATCCCATTTGCTTATTTTTGTTTTAATTGGCTCTGTTTCTGGGTTCTTTTCTAAGAAGTCTTTGCCTGAAACCATGTCCTATGGAGTGTCCCCTGTGTTTTCCTTTAGTAATTTGGTAACAACACGTCATAGATTTAGCTCCTGGATCCATTATGAGTTGTTTTTGTTTTTTTTTTAATAAGATGTAGGGTGGGATTTGTTTCGTATTACTGCACACATAGATCCAATTTACCCAGCACAATTTGTTGAAAAGATTTTACTTTCTTCAGGGATTGATTCCACTTTGCTTGTCAAAAAAATGAGTTGGCTGTAGATGTGTAGGTTCATTTCCTGGATTTCTATTCTGTGCCATTGATCTGCATGTTTACTCTTGTGCCAGTACGAGGCTGTTTTGATTACAACTGCTCTGTAGTACATGTGAATTCTGGTATTGTGATGCCTCCAGTTTTGTTTTCAATACTTAACAGTGCTTATGCTATTTGAATTCTCTTTTGAATGTGTTATCTCATTAGCTTTAACAAAACAGTTCTGAATCAGCTCTTTTTTTTACAGTTATCTTGGCTTAGCATCTCATGGTTTGTCAGACACGTAATTATAGTGTCCTGATGAAGTTGCATGCTTAAATGTTTTTAAAACACAAAGTGTGGTTATGATACCAGTTATGACGCCTATAGCCCCTATTGAAATACTTATAATGTATGTCCTCTCCCTGTTTCCAGTTGCAGCTTCCTGTTAGTGCAGACATTCATGATAACAGTGAAGGGCTGAACCAGTGTGGAAGAGGGAAGTGGTGCAGAATTAGAACAAGAAGTAGAAACACAAAGTACAACCATACAAATGTGAGGAGCCAGAGGATTTCTCTCTATAAAAGGGAAAGGGATACTGTTAAACCTCTTTCTGAAAGTTCTAATTTTCTTAGGGTATCAGACAGAGACAATAGTCTATAGTTACATCCCATTTCCACTGCTAACTAGCTCCCAAGACCTCCAGAGGTAACCAGAGGGAGATCAGGATTCTTAGCTGAGCACACATATTTCTTGAGCACAGTAGCTTAGGAAATCAACACCTGCAGATGAGGGGTTCATCCTTTGGCCCTCTCTGATTTTAAACGTAGCAGGTCCTAGCAGAATTTCTTCCCAGTTGCTCAGTTCAGGCCTGTCTCACTTGTTCTCAGATTGTTTGTGTCTACCCTGAACAGTCCTCAGCAGCCAACAGTGTAAATAACCTGAATTGAGTCTCCAACTGCTAGCTTTGGCCTATACCAGCTCTGATGTGTGTGTGTGTGTGTGTGTGTGTGTGTGTGTGTGTGTGTGTGTGTGTGTGTGTTTTGCTGTGTGTAAGTTTTAGAAATTAAGGTAATAAATAGAAGTGTAAATGTGTTTAAAACAATCATCTTGTTAATAGCATCCACCTCTTTATACCTGTAAAAGACATTCTAACATATCTTAAGCTAATAAAAATCAACTCTGGATATGTTTCACAATTTGCACAATTCTTTACATTAAAATTAAGAGTTTATTTTCCGGGATGCTCTACTGAGTGCCTCACACTATATTTTACTAATTTAATTCTTGCAAAATTACAGTAAAAATGTAATTATCCTTGTTTTTAAACAGCATACACAGAGGCATGTACAATTTCAGAAATATGTTTTAGACATTTATTTATGTCTAATGTAGATATACAGAGAGGAGCGATAGAGATAAATATCGTCCATCCACTGGTACATTCCCCAAATGGCCACATTGGCTGGAGATAAGCAGATCTAACGCTAGGGGTCAGGAGCTTCCTCCAGGTCTCCCACACAGGTGTATGGTCCTGAATATATGGGCCGTTCTTTCCTGCTTTTCGAGGACACAAGCAGGGAGCTGAATGTAGCAGGACAGGAAAGGCACCCACCCATGTGGGATGCAGGCACTTGTAAGTGGAGGATTACCCAGTAGAGTTAATGCACTAGAATCCCAAAATATTTTTCAAACAGCAGAGATTGAATAAAAGTGCCTATAACTGTCAAACAGGTGAACATCTTTCTGCTACGTTTTGCCCAGATTTATGCACTTCCGTGAGCTTTTCAAGCAACACTAGTCCTTCAGGGACTCTTAAATATCTCACACAGTTGGGTAAAGCAAAGGACTCTCCACAATGGCTCAAGGTGCCAGAAATTTTCCAAGGAGTGTCCTGACTAGCCATCTCTAGAGAAAACACCATAAAATCCATAGGAATCGATATTTCATCTGTGGCAGATTTATTACAGAACATCTTACTGAGTCATTTTGTATAGTGACTGGAGTTCAGCTAGGAAAATTATACTAGCATACTTGATTTTTTTTTCTTCAGTTCATGATCTTTTTTATCTAGGAAGTGATATAACATAATTTTCAAAAAGGTCACAAAATATTTTCTCAGTCAGTGAAGGTTAAAGCTGCATCTCCAATAGGTTTTCCATAAACTGATTCTTCTTTATACTATTGAGTTGCTGTTGCATCATAGCCTGTTTTACGAATGGAATGCTATGTAAGATATTCCATACCTTGTAATACACACCTCTTTGTCCTTATCTTTTATGCAGCTAATCACAACTCTCTCCAAACAAATAATTAAACTTGAGCATTTTAAAAATAATGGATACACAAATATGATTTCCTAATTTGTTTGAGAGATGAGGTAAACATTGTAGCATTGTAGAACTTACAAAAGCTGAAACATTTTCTGGTGAATGAATATTTGGATAAATTCATCATTTGAATCAACATTTCTGATTCTCTCAATTTGCTTAATGAAATGCTTAAAGGAAAAATTTGCTGAGGCTTTATATTTTTTACTGTTTATTTTATGAAGAATGTTATCTTTTAGTAATAGCTGCTCAGTTGTGTATTTACTGAAATAATATCTTGAGATACATAAAAGCGATGAACATCTAATTTTTTAATTCAGTATTAAATGTAGTGTTTCTTATAATAGTTACACTTTTTAAAAGGACTTTTGACCTAAATTTTGTTATATATCACTTAAAATTTTGCTGTTAAATTTATTTTTCAAAGTCTCTTTGTACAAAAGTGGATCTTCAAGAAGATGAGAAATATAACTAATAACAAAATCCATTAATATAAATCTTCAGTATAATTCATTAAAATAGTCACTTTTTATAGCTATTATATGTATTATATCTATTATATATGTATTATAGCTATGTAATAAAGCATATGGCTGCATCAGAAAAATTTATAAATTGAATAAGTTTTTGGTTTTTCAAACATAAATAATAATAATTTAGCTATCCTACCAAAAAGTTCTTGTCACAGAAAAGAGGGTTTTTCAAAAAATAATAAATAAATAAAATGTAATAAGAGAGCAGGTGGCTAAGCACTGCATGTTGATTGAGCATAGTGGATTCACTCTGAGACTAACAACACCTTTTATTGATAACCTCCCAACATCTGCTCTGAAGATTTATTCCTACAAGTAAAAGGCAGGTGAGAAGAAAGAATGCAAATAAGCGACTGCATATATTCCCAATCATGCTGTGATTTTATAAAGTGGATCAATGCTACTGTTGCTTTAAAAATCATTGTACTGTTTGAACCAACAAAATTGATGGTTAACTTCTATTCTTGATACTGTTGATGATATAGATTGGCAAGTGCTTCCAGAAATGTCAGATTCATAAGCCTATGGGGCTACTGTCAATAGCCATAATGTAATTTATCTTGTACATGGACCTGCCACTTTCAGCCTGGTGAAATACCACCTCCATCTCTATTGCTGTCCTAGTTGAAAGGCATGAATGGGCAAAGACTTACTGTGAAGAGAAAATAAAAATTATGAGCATTCTCAAGGTACAAACAGAGCTTCCAAGTTAACTTGAACCTGTAAATCAGAGCCCTTAGAGGTAGGAAATCAGTGAAAGGTGAAAATATGATTTGTGAAAAACCAGATCTAAATCTGGTCCCTCAAAAGAGGGACTTCCTAGTGAAATTAAAGAAAATGAAAACACCTATGCTTATGAAATTAATGAAACAGACCTAAGATTGGAAATACTAGAATTAGTTTGAAAAATGGAAACTATTGAAAAGTGCTAATTATCTAAAACTAGGGAGTGGAAACTGTTTCAAGAGGAGTCAAAGACAAGTCTAAAATGAAAAGCTAGTCAAGATGATCATCATAAGTGAGAATGTTTTTAGCAAGTAGTTCAAAGCAGATCGGCACTGCATTCTCCAAGTGGACAGAGTGAAGTCACTCTGAGGATACAGCAATAAAAATATAGGAAAATATCAGATGTATCATTATCCTGGCAACTAGTCAAAACCACACAACCAACTGAAAAGTCTATGTGAAAGAAACTACTGACTCACTAAGAAATGCGTTCCTAAGTGTGAGGGTTTTTGTTTTGTTATTTCTTTATTTATTTATTATCTGTTACCATTCAATAGGTTCAAGGATTTCCCCTTCTTATCCTGTTGCATTTCTTCTCTCCCACTGATGTCCCCTATATTATTACAATAATGTAGTCCTTCAAAAACAGTTACAAGTCCATCAGGCTTCTATTTAAGTCTATCACAACATTGTAGGCATAGAGAATGGTATAGAGTCTAGCATTCTATATCAATATTTAACAGTTTCATTAGAAGTCTGTCTTTTATTCAGGAGCAGAAATGCATACTGCAATTATCTTCACTTTGCAATTTGCTTGTCTCTATTGTACAGTTTCCTCTAGATGAATATATGTACCTGCATGTTTACCTAAATATTTATTAATTCTATATTTTGTATGGAGATTGCTTTATATCAGAAATAACATATGCTATTTGTCGTTTTCAGATTGGCTTATATCACTGAGTATAATGATCTCTAGTTGGGACTATCTTGTTGCAAACACTATAATATCCCTTCAATGGCTAAGTTTCATAAACTTTCTTCTATTACTATTATTATTATTACTATTATTTCATAATACAGTTCCATAGGCCCTGGGATTTCCTGTAACCCCATCTCTATCCCCTCCCCCACCACTGAGTACCCCAATATTATTACTATACTATAGTTCTTCATAAACAATTATAACTCCGTCATTGCGGGCATGGGCAATGGCACAGAGTCCAGCATCCTATTGTCAAGAAATAGTTAACAGTTTCATTTGGACTCCATCTTTGGTCTGGATGCATACTGTGTTGTATCTTCACATCTGGATATGATACTCTCCATTACATAGTTACTATATATCCCCTTACATGAAAAACCACAAAACAAAACAGGAAAAAAAAAGAAATTAACAATGCCATGACGTTAAATAACATGCTACTGAATGACTAATGTGCACTGAAGAAATGAAAAAGAAAATCAAGAACCTTCTTGAAGAAAATGATGCTACTCTATGATCTCTGAGTCAGTAAAAAATTTGAGAGTTTTGGGGCCCAGCGGCATGGCCTAGCAGCTAAAGTCCTCACCTTGAACGCACCCAGGATTCCATATGGGAGCCAGTTCTAATCCCGAGAGCTCCACTTCCCATCCAGCTCCCTGCTTGTGGCCTGGGAAAGCAGTCAAGGATGGCCCAAAGCTTTGGGACCCTGCACCCTTGTGGGATGCCCGGAAGAGGTTCCTGGTTCCCAGCTTTGGATCGGAGCAGAACTGGCTGTTGTGCTCACTTGGGGAGTGAATCATTGGACGAAAACAAGTAAATAAATCTTAAAGAAAAAAAAAAGAATTTGAGAGTTTTGAAGAGACAAACTAAAAAAAAAAAAATCAAAGTCTGTGAGATATAGTTTCTGCTGATCTTTGTTGGTGAGATATGTCTTCTGTAGGCAGCAAACAGATTTTTTTTTAAATCCAGCCTACTAATCTATTACATTTAAATGATGTGTTTAAATCATTTATATTCAGGGTTAATATCAATGGGTGGTAATTTGGTCCTGTTATTTTAGCAGTGGATTCTTCATTGATTTAGTCTTCTGTTGTTATTTTTTGTTCATATGTTTTTCACAATTGCCTTTGGTTTTATTGGGCGCAATTCCTCTTAGTCAAGAGAACATCTTTAAGTGTCATTTGTAGGACAGGTTTGGAAGAGGCATATTCTTTTAAAATTTTCTTTACTGTGGAAGAGTTTTATTTCATTTTCAAAGACAGGAACGTTTTGCTGGGTACATTATCCTGGGCCGACACTTTTTTGCTCTAAGAATCTGAAATATGTCATCTCATTTTCCTCTGGCAAGTAGGGTTTCCTGTGAGAGTTCTGCTGTGCATTTAATTGGCATTGATTTAAATGTCAATTGATTTTTTCACGTGCACATTTAAGGATCTTTTCCTTATGTTCAATTGAAGAGAGCTTGATGATCATGTATGTTAGTGAAGACTGCTTTGGGTCATCCCTGTTGGCAGTTCTGTGGTCCTCCTGGATGTTGTTTCCCAATTCTTTCTCTAGATTAGGGAAAAATCCCCTTATTTCATTAAATACATTTGGAAGCCCAGCTTCTCTTTCTGCACCTTCTGGGACTTCTATAACTCTTCTGTTTGGCCATTTAACAGTGTCTTTTAATGCTTGAACATGTTTTTAAGCTTGACCCAGCTCTGCTTCTAGCATTTTGTTTCCCCCTGGTGGCAGGAAATAGCTTCTAATTTTCAGATTCTTTCTCTGCTTCTTTCATTCTATTTTGGAGACTCTTCACTGTACTTTTAATTTGCTCCACTGTATTCTTCATTTCTGATATATCACCTTTCATTTGATTTATTGCTGCTATTTCCTGTGTAACATAGTTCTTAAATTCCTTGAACTCCTGTACGACATGCTTCTTATTGATAAGAAGCTTTATAACAAGTGTTGAATTCTGTATCTCCATTTTCTCGATGTCTTTTTCAGTTATTTCTGAGATTGGCAAAGGGATTTACTTCTTTGCAGAGGAGTCTTAAGTAATATTCGTTGTGATTTTGGCTTTTTTTTTTTTTTTTTTTTTGCTATGCTCTTGGTCATTGTACTTCTGATTAGCAGATTCTTTCCCTTGGGACAGGTTTCTAAGCTGTGTCACCCACAGGTCTACTTTTCAATTTTACTTACTGCAGTTGGTACACTGTTCTTTGTTTGCAGTCACTTGTGCCACTCTCCCCAGCAAGTTCCAAGTCTGGGTGCTTATATTAGATTTCCACCATGGTCTCCATAGCCCCAGCTCCTGTCTCACTACTCTCTACCTCCTGTGACACTGTACTGACACTGCACCGTTATCTGTACAACTTTCCTCCCACTTCTGGTTGGAACAAGTCCCAGGATTAGGGAGATATCAGTGTTCCATACAGCTAAATTCTTGGTGGTACTAATCTTTCCAGAACCTGTTGGCTGTTAGGTCTGAGGGCCACCTAGATCTGTTTTTATCCATAGCATTCCCAAGTCAGTATTTTTTTCTCATGTGGCACTAGTGTAATGCACTGAGCTCAGTGAATTTGCTTCTAGCTCAGCGCATTCACAGGTCCTTAAAGCCTTTGCCACACCTTACAAAATGGCACCTGACGTGCCACTACTAGAATTCTTGATCTGCTGGCTGTTAGATCTGCAGACAAACAGGACCTATCTTGGATGGAACCTGTAGGATGCCATGTTGCAGCTCACTGAGCCAGAAATGAGTTCACTGGTAGCTCAGTGCATGCACAGTCCTGTCCCACAGCCTTTGCCTTCTTAAACAAAATGGCACCCAATTCAGTTCTAGGGAGTGGATCAGGCTGTGAAATCTATCCTTTTGCTGCACTGCCCATCTGGGGCTTGCTGCTCTGTCTCTGCTCCTGGACAAATCAAATAGACCAGCAGGATGAATAGTTCTTTGTCTGTGTTCACCTCCTGAACTCCTGGTGAATGTTCCTTCATAGCTTGTAGCTGGTGGAGTTCAGGCTGCCACTGTGATCCAGATCGTCGTTCGCTGAATGCTGCTGGGATATTACTCACTACATACAGTTGTGTCCGCTGCTTTTTTGTGTCTGATAGTCTCCAAGTCTTCACCTATTTCCTGGAATGTGCCCTCTTTGCTTCACATTGGCCAATGTTTCTCCATCTGTTTAAACATGTCCTTACCCTATTCCACCATCTTGATTCTCCGAAGTGTGATGTTTTAAATTAATGTTATACTCATCTTCTCTGATACAGCTCATTAGCACAGTACTCAAAACTTGGCCTTGTTTATAGTTCTATGAAAAATGCCATCTACAGAGCATAGCTAGTATTTTTTCCAAGCCATTTCCTCCTGGGAAATCTCAAGTGTCAAAGAGTGGTGGCTGTTTGGTTTAACTGAGTTCAGCTGCTGTAAGAAAACAATACTCCAAGGATGTTACTGAAGCAAAGAAAACTGATGACAACATTCTCAGTACCTATTGTTGAAATTGTACATGGGACAAAGCAGAGCTTGTTTGGAAATTTAAAATTAATTCCGGACATATAGTCTTGTCTAGGAAACTTCAAAAGCTCCCAGAGACCCTGAGTTTATAAAAAAGTTTGCTTATGCCCAAAACTGTATGCATCTCTAGTACAGATGTGGGAAGAGAGATGCCAATCAATACTCACTTGTAGTTGACTCTAGAGGCCCTAGCAAACATGAATTCAGAACTGGAGCTGTATTATAAACTAGTGTCTGTGGCAGAGTGGGAGGTACATTATTAAGGAATTCAAAGAAATCTAAATAATCACTGCGCCACAACTAAATTATACTGATTGAGGTATTGACCCTATGAAATTGTTTACAAAAATAAAAGCAGGAGGGGAAGTCATTGGTGCATGCTGGGTTAAGCCACTGCTTGGGACTCCGTCATTCTACATTACAGTGCAAACCTGAGCCCCAGGCACTCTCCTGCTAATTTAGCTTTCTGCTAATATGCTGGGAAGCAATAGATAATTCCTCAGATATTTGAGTACTGCTATCCAATTGAATCAGTTGGCATTCAGTACTCCTGGCTTTGGTCCTGGCATAGCTGCCTATTGCAGGAATTTGGGGAATAGACCAGCATCTAGGAAAATTTATTAAATTGTCTTGACAATTCTTCTTGGCAATTCTTAAATAAATCTGTAGAAGTAAAATAAATTAAATAGATAAATAAATACAATGGGGCAGATATTTGATACAAAAGTTAGAACATCATCTGGAGCACCAAGATTTCTTATCAAAGTACCTTGGTTCAATCCTGCCTCTTCTTCCCATATTAGTTTCTGCTAACATGAACTATGGAAAGTGGCAGGGCAGGAGATGGCTTAAGTGCTTAGATCCCTGATGCTTAAGTGAATATTTGGGTAGAGTTGGAGTTTCCTGGCTTTTGTCTGGCCTAAATTCAGATATTGCAGGTGTTTTGTGAATGAATTGGGAAATATAAAATGTTGCTGTTTCTGTCTGCCTGTTTCTGTCTCTAACTTTCAAATAAATAAAAATAAGTCTAAAACTTAAATATATATATATTTTTTAAGATGGTGTTATAATGATAGAGACCTCAGTGTTTACATATTTTAGAAAACAGAATAATGAAATTATTTCTGGAAAGTTCTATGCTAATAAATAATATGAAATGAGAACAATCACATATGTACATGAACTAAAATAGCAAGGCCTGAAGAAAATGTGCAAAATCAGAGTTAATTATGGTACATAATTAAAGTGCCTACTTCTCACCAAAGCAGCAGAAAAAAATCATGACACAAAGAAATAGGAAATACACATGTTTAGAAAAAAATGCAGTCTGCAGACAATGTGTTTTAGAATTCAGGACTTTGGTGTTAGTATATAGAATATTTAAACCAACTACAGCATGTATGTTCAAATATACACAGGAAATCATGCCTAGAAAATTAAAGAATGAAAATATCTAACACTGTTTTATCAAAAGAAGCCATACTTCTAAGGAAATAGAAGTTATAAAAAGGTAAAACAAAAATCTAATATTGGCAAGCACAGCAAATGAAATGAAAAATTTCCTAAAAGGACTAAGGAAAAATTTTGATCTTGCCAAGAATTATGAACTTGAAGATCACTGCTGATTTTCTAATCTATATACAAAAATAAAAAGGAGTATAGAAAATTAGCTAGATTCATAAGTATGTGGGACTTAAGTAAGTATGCAAACATATAACAAGTGAAGGATCATAAGAAAAAGAGGCAGAGAAACAATTAAAAAATTACATACAAAATATCTCAAATGTTGTAGTCTATATTAACTTATATGTCTAAGAGAGGCAGTGAATTCCAAATACGCTATTCTAAAGTGATGCTTAGGATTATGCATTATAATCATAATGCCTAATGCTGAAGACCATGATGGAATATTGAAATCAGCAAAAGTTAAACTGCTTGTTACAAGTGATTCCCACTAAGTTTAACAGCTGATACTTAATTAGAAAGTATGAAGATCAGGAAAAATAAAAGGATTTATGAAACCCTAAAAGTAAATATCTGTCAGCTAGAATTTTATTTCCAAATGATTACAAACACAAAAATGTTGAAATACTCAAAGCAGTGTGGACACTCCTGGGGCCAGGGCAGGGGCTCAACAGACTAATGCTCCACCTTGCACCTCCAGCATCTTGTAGGATCCTGGGTGCATCCTCAGGCAGTTGGATCTGAAACAGAGGAGCTGAGATTTGAACCAGCACGCTGATCTAGGACATCAACATCACAAGGGGTCACTTTAGCCTCTGTCACGCAAATCTTGCCCCTTCAGTAATCAATTTTATTATTTTTCAGTTACACTGATCCTGTCATGACAAAAAAATTCACTTTATTTTTAAAATGTCCACTTTTATTGTTTCTGTTGGAAGGGCAAATATACAGAGAAAAGAAGATACAGAAAGGGAGATCTGCTGTCCACTGGTTCATTATCCAAGTGGCTGAGCCAATCCGAAACCAGGAACTAGGAGCCTCCTCAAGGTTTCCCATGTGGGTGCAGGGTCCCAAGGCCCTGAGCCATATTCCACTGTCCTCCCAGACTTTATGAAGGGAGCTGAGCAGAGCAGCTGAGACAAGAACCTGTGCCCATTTGGGATCCTGCCTTATTCAAGGCAAGGACTTAACCACTAGACTATGGTGCCAGGCCAGAAAAACTGTAATAATTTTATAACTCCTGCCACTTACCTATTTATTCACCAGAAGTATCTTGACATATTACAGGCCACATGCTCTTCAGATGTTTACACATTTTAAAATAGACTTAGTCTTTAAATGTTAGAGTATGCTACTATATTACATACATATATTGAAATAGACTAATGTAATTTTCTAAGGTTTGAACTGTATTAGTCTTCAAGTAACATTTTTAAAAATTAATGGGGACCTGTTGTGGTAGCCTAGTGATTAAAGTCCTTGCCTTGTATGTACTGGGATCACGTATGTGCCAGTTCATGGCGCAGCCGCCCTGCTTTCCATCCAGTTTCCTGCTTATGGCTTGGGAAAGCAATAGAGGATGGGTAAAAGTCATAGGACCCTACACCCGCTTGGGAGACCCAGAAGAAGCTCCTGATTCCTGGCTTCGGAAAGACTCAGTTCTGGCCATTGTGGCCACTTGGGGAGCGAACCATCTTTCTTTCTTCCTCTCCTCCTCTCTGTATATCTGCCTTTCAAGAAAAATCAAATGAATCTTTAGAAGAAAAAATCAATGGTTTTATAATATAAAACACTAAGAATAACAATATATGATTTTAAATAGATCACTATAAAATGAATTTGTATGGTAAATTTGAAACACTTTTTAAAGCAATTTAATGCAAATTAGGTCAAATGATTAAATAGAGGTATAATTATTTTTAACTGGTGACCTTCTAAAGATTGGAAATGACACATGATTCTCAAATGAGAGAAAAGAAATTAATCTTGACTGAACTGCTATCTGTTTAGTTCAATTACATGTCACGGAGCATCAGATGCATCCTCCATTTTCTTGAGTTAGGGAACCTCAGAGGGCATTCCTTGCACCGGTGTTATGGACAACCTGTCTGAGATGCACTCGTCAGTACCAGTGATTGCTTACTCTGGACATTGTCCTTGGTAATAGTAGCAAGTGTCTAAGGCAGTGTACGCACATTGATGCTGAGAACATCAGCTCAATTTCCTCTTTATCATTTCCTCTTGGATGATTACATTTACCTTTTAGTACAACCATAGTTTCAAATGAGATGCAAATTCTTGTGTGAGCTATGGTTTAACGATGTCCCTCATTCTAATCATGGCCTGGAAGCTTCTTCTAGGTCACTTCTCTCTATACAGTGTCATCTTTCTTTGTATACTTTATACTTTTGAAATAACAACTAAAATTATATAAAGCTAAATAAAAGTTATTGATGATCTCTGAGAAGAGATCATAGAAAAGCTGATCCTTGGAAAATTTTAATATCAACAAAAAACTCTAATGCTCTCCAGGCAGGATCTCTTGTTGCCCCTACCCATATAATCAAATGCTTCTACCAAGCAATTGACATGAATTGATATTCTTAATTCTATGCTACTTTGGGTAGCCTTATATTATAGGGCCATTTCCAATAATGAAGACTAACCTATGAGAGTTACACGTTATACAGAAATCAGCTCCCCCCCAAAACACGCACACACAAAAATTCCCTTACTATGTTTTCTTTAAGGGAAATTTGATGAAAATCAGAGGAAAAGTATTTTGTCTTATTTTACCATTGAGGTGACTAAATCAATATTTCTCTTAAAGAACCAATTAACACTAATTCAGTGTTTCCTATTCTTTCCCAAATTTAGCTCTAATGGACTCTCAATATTTTCCTTGCTTTCATTTTAAATGGAAATGTTTTCCATATCCACATGTTACTATGGGATGTTTTGGTGCATGTATAAATAGTATACTGTGCAATCAGGAAAAATAAATCTATCACTTAACGTATTTTTTATTTATGACTGAATAAAAAAGTCAGGTAATATCTGACTTTCTTGGACCTATCCATTTGTTTAAGAATGTTTGCCCTAGGACAAGTTTTGGGATGTAGTACCTTCTAACACCATTTGGATGCTAGTGTATTGTGTCAGAGTTCCTCAGATCAAGCTCTGTCTTTGTTCCCGATCCGGCTCCCAGTGGATGTACACTGTGGGAGACAGAAAGTAATGGTTCATATGCCATGTCCCTGTCATCATGTGGGAGATGGGGATGAAATTCCTGACACCTGCATTCATCCTGACCCAGCTCAGACTATGTATCAATTTTATATTTTGGGAGTATAGCAGGGAAAGAAAAATTTCTTTGTCTCTCTTTCTCTCTCTCTCTGCATTTCAGATATCAACCAATAAAGTCACTTTAAGTAGTTTACTTAAAAAATTATTACAACCATATTTTTTTCTGAGTACTTCGACTACACTACTTTCATGTTGAATTTAGAACAGTGGAAATCTTTATAGAAAATAAGTGAGTATGTAAGCAAATCGCTCAGTGAGGTTTAATGTGCTCTAATCCCTGTATTTTTTTTTCCTGGCAAAGGAGATGCTCTGTAACATCTGCTGTCATCTCATGAGCAGTAAAGTTGTTAGTCTGTGAAATTTCATTAAAAGAAACAAAAAGAATTTGAGAGTTGGTAAAGTTTCTACATTATTGATGCTTGAAATTTATAGAAACAAGAAATGAAATTCTAGGTCAATTTTTTATTGATATGATATATTTTTAAAAAATCTTACCTTTAGGCTTGGTATATGTAGTCTTACAAGGAATTGAGAAAAATGTTTTCTGTAAAATGAAATAACAAGTTTATATAGTCTGCCACAGTATTGGCAGTAGTTGGCATTGCCATTTTAGTTTCTATGTAGGTTACCGAAATCATGTGTTTTGGTTAAAAAGTGCTTTTTGTTTCTTTAGTTTTTATTAATAAAGAGAGCACAGTGCTCATGTATTTCATAGATACAGTTCTCAGAAAACAGCCACACTTTTCTTCCTCCCCTTTTCCCAATCTCCTTCCTTCTCCCATCCTTCCTTTCTTCCTGTTTCTTTAATTTCTGCAAACACATAGTTTCAATCCACACTATAATCACAGGCTTACTTCTTCATGACCCATGACATTCATCAAGTAAAAAAGCAGGAAGACCATGGTTTCCCAAAAGCATAAACAAGAACTAAAAACAACTATATCTCAGATAAAATTTCATTCCCTTCCTATGTAAACTTTCTTGTGTTCTATGTTAACTATCATGTATCAGAGAAAATATATGATATTTTTCCTTTTAGAAGTGATTTATTTCACAAAGCATAATGGCTTCCAGTTACATACATTTTATTATAAAATACAGGATTTTTTTCTTTTCATGGCTAAATAGTATTTCATATTACATATATACCATACTTTGTTTATCCTGTCATCAACTGACAGATGTCTGGGTTAAATTCATATCTTAACTACTGTAAATTGAGCTGTCATGAACACAGGGGTACATAAAACTTTCATTTTTCTACAGATAAATTCCCAGGAGTGGAAATGTTGGGTCATATGGTTGAATCAATTTTCCAATTTTTAAAATTAATTTAACTGCATTTTTTTATTCATTATGTCCTTCTATGAAAGGCAGACTTACATAGAGAGAGAGGGATAGATAGAAGGTGAGATCTTCTGTCTGCTGCTTCACTCTCTGAGTGGCCACCATGGGATGGTTATAGCAGGCTGAACGCAAGAGCCTAGAGCTTTTCACAGGTACAGGGGCCCACCCAGCAGGACCATCTGCTGCTGCTTTCCTAGGGACATTAACAGGGAACTATACTGGAAATGGGGCAGCCTTGCCTCATTCTGGCATCCACTGTGCCACAAAGTGCTAATGCTTTCAGGTTTCTGTAGAATCTCTGTTGCAGAATTACAAAGATGTCACTTTAACTTTTATAATGATTACATGGTTGATCAGGATGGGAAGGTCAACGTTTAGAGAAAAGTGGGTAGACTCATTGCTTCCAGATTTGCTATTTCTTCTTGTGGTTTCTGGTGGAGGGGGAAGTACAAACGGGAAAAACCATTCATGACTTTCCACATGTCCCAGTACCCAGGGATGAGGAACCGCCACCTCATTATCAACACACAGAGTCTCAATGTGTCCATATTCTGAGGGTTCTGTCCAAGTGGTTTGGATAGTTCTGGAATGCTGTCAATTTCCCCAATCCAAGGAGGATGTAACCCTCCCAGTGTCCATTGGCTCCATTCACTGAGATTTTTTGTTGTCATCGTTTATTTGGGGTAGTTGTCCACTTAGTTCTGTTTTCCTTTTGCTACAGCACCAAATGATCTGCCATGTTCTCCTTTTACAAATGGGCCCTGTCAGATCCCCCATCCCTGGGACTTACAAACCTAGCCCCCACTGGCCCAGGCTTGACTTGCCTTACCTTAACATCTGCAATCTTTTTGTGCAACCTTGCGTAGTGTAGTCTGCTCCCTGTTCCAGCTCCTGCTGGTGGGTACTGCAGCTATCCCAGCCCAGCCTGATTGTCTCAAAGTCCTAATGTGAACTGACTGGTGTTGTGGCCTGATCTGGCTCCTTCTGCCCCCTGCCTTGGTTCTCAGATCTGCCAGTGGTTGTTATGTCCCCAGGCCTGACCTACATTTATGCTAGTGGATATTGTAACCTGCATTGTCTGGGCTGCTCCTTACCTTGCTTCTTGCACTCACCTGCAGGGATTGCATCCCAGTGAGGGAGTTTCCCAAGCTCCTCCATCGAGTCTCCTGCCAGTGGCAGTTCTCTCGCACATTTGTGAGTCATTGGCCCAAGTGACAAGTGGCAAGAATAGTGGCCTTGCTCAACCAGTCACACCCATTCTGGTTCTTGTTGAAGGATGGTGCAACCCAGTGTTACCTATTGTGTGGCCAGACACAGCTTTCACATAGTTCAGTGGAAGGCAAGACCTAGCCTGGCCTGTTCTACACTGAACCTGGCTCTCATAGGTACCAATGAGGACTGGATTTTACCGTAATCTGTCACTTCACAGTCCCGCTGCACACTCACGCCAGTGCGGGCTGTAGCCATGTCCAGCCAAGCCTATTGCGCCTGATCCTACTCTCGTCCTCATCAGTGGGAGTCCCAACCCAGCTGCGGTGCCCTCTTATCTCCCCAGCAAGGCCTGACCCCATCTATTGAACAAAACGGCAGAGACTGGAGTTCCACAGGAGGGACCCCGCATCTCCCCAACAGATTCTGTTATCAGACCCACTTCTCTAACTCTTGCTCTCCCCTCCAAACTAATTTGGTGTCAGTCCCCTACTTACGTACACATATTATGGACTTGTCCATGGAAGTCCCTCAGCTATAATTCCTCACCTGGACATAAAAACCACAGTTCATCTGTCACTGCCTCCTGTATGATCCTATCATTTTCTTGTAAATCAAGACCCCTCAAACCATGAGAGTGTGCCACCAGGTGGCCTGAGGGGTACCCACGTGGGTCAAAAAAAGCATAACTTCCAGGATGGGGTGGTACCAGAAGCTCGCTGAGCATCCCTCACTCCTAAGGAACCAGTGTACTCAGCTGTGCATACCTGCACTGATCAGAAAAATCTCCAAGTGGCAGGGGTGGGGGGAGGTCCTGAAGGCACATTGCAAGAGCCCCTCCCCAAGGCAACCACATCACATCACCTAGGCACATCAAAAACAAATAAACAAACAAACAAAAACAAAAAATAACTTCCAGGATGGGGTGATCTTGAAAGCCCACTGAGTGTTCCTCCCCCCTTCCCCCCAGGGGGCCAGTGTCTTCAGCTGTGTGTACCTGTACTAGTTAGAAAGCCTCCAAAACGGGGGTTCTCAAGGCTTGCCTTGAGTGCCCCTCCCCCAAGACAGCTACACAGCCTAGCTACTTCAATTTCTTCAGGAACCAAAATTTTACTAAAAGCTAATGAATTTTATAGGAACTTAAGAAATAGAAGAAAATGATCATTATTTTTAAAAACTATCCAAAATTATATGAAGCTTTGAATTACAGTAGCAAAATAAGATGTAATTGTCATATGATTTAAAGTCCTGCTACACATACTTTTATGCATAGGAGCAAGGGCTGGAGACAGACCTCATGGGGGTTATTGGGAGTCTCTCCAAACAGGCTACAGTCCCTACTGGTGTATGTGAGGGCCCAGTGTGTGTTGGGCAGGGTTGGGCTGGACTTCAGTCTCTGTTGGTTTGCATATGTGAGGGGGCTGGGGACAGAACTGATCAAGTGACTGTAACCACCTGTGTGCATAGGCTGATGTAGGTAATGAAATAAGCCAGAACTGCACTGGCTGGCACGCACAAGAGTCAGATCTGGGATCCCTTCAGATGAGGTTTCTATCGGGATCCCCGCAACTGAACTGAGTATCAGAGGATCTGAGGTCTTACCATGAAGCGCATGTGTCAGTACTGGGTCTTCTCAGTGGCTTAGATGGAGCAGTGAACAACATACCCAAATACACATGGAGGATATGGCAGTCCATTGAGGCCTGCAGAGAACACTTGGCACCACAGCAGAGGATGGAGGATAGAACAAATTAGTCAACTTCCCCAGTCAGGAGTTAAGCCTAAATATATGGGTGAACAGCTCTAAGATGGACTATGTCAGTCAATGAACCTTGGAAGGATTTCCTCATCCTTGGATTGGCAAGATGGACAGCACTTTAGAACTGTTGAAACCACTGGAGCAGAACCTTTGGAGCATGATCCACATCAGGGATCGTTATCAGGTGGCTGTTGCTCATCCCTGGGTACTGAGGCAGTTGGGAGGCTGGGTGCAGCTTATCCGCTTAACTCCCCTCTTCCCTCAGGTATTGAGAGAAGAAAATGAAAACCTGGAAACAATGGTTTCACCCATTTTCCCCTAATCCTCAACCCTTCCCACCCTAATCAACTATGTAAATATCATTAAAAATTTCTCTTTATGGCCTTTGTTACATCTGGTCATTGAAGAATTTATTTAATTATGAGTTTCAGCTTCCTCGTAGGGAGAATGATACTTACCATTTAGGGTGATTATACATCCATGCATATGTGGTAATGGCTATGAAAAGAAAATGCTTGACGAAATACAGACACATAGCTAGCTATTGACTACTGAAGTGAAGTAAATTAGCTTATGATGTGTGTGTTACAAGGTTATTATTCTGCTATATAAGTTGTTGATGAGTTTCTTGGTAGTAAATGCAAACAGCCAAAATCCTTAACCCATTTTCACTTTAGTAAATACACATAACACAAAATTGACCATTTTTGAGTTTTCTGTTTAGTAATGCTAAGATCAAAATATTCAAAATTGTAAAGCACTTTGTAATCATGAAGTGACTTTTTCTTTGTTGACTTAGATTACAGTAAGATAAAGCAACCTCATGAGCCCAGCTTAAATTTCCCATTCTCTGCTGGGGAGACCTACAGTCTTACTTTCTATTAGTATTCTGTTACATTCAAAGTGAAAGTGAAGCAACCACTGTGCACTCATTTAAATCACTAATAAAATATACATGGAATTACCATTAAGAATTATGTGATTTGTTTCTAATGTTAGAGTGGTCTCTATATGATATATTCCTTCTCCTTTGTAGAGCAGTTTAAAATAGAAGAGCCTCTGTTGGGTGGGTGAGTAGTATTACAGTACAATTACCAGCACTAGAATTGAAAACCAGTGATTCCTAACTAAACCTTAGCACATTCTAATCATCAAAGGTGTTTTGAGTGAATGAGTTCTTGGTAGTATATAGCACAGGGGGTAACTATAATTTACAGTACATATCTGGAATTTTATGAGCAAATAGGGGAAGCAAGCTGCAGAAGCCCCATCTTAAAGTGATGCCAAAGAAGAGGAAATACTCATTATCATCATTTGATCCAGTGCACAGCTTATATGTGTGCTGAAATGCCACACTATGATCCTGAAATGTGTGACTATTGCTTATTTTTTAAAAGTTGATCAGAAAAATACATTATTTTTCTTTGCATATTAAATTGTTCTTTATGATGAGTTTCTTTGAACTCTTCAGTACTTACGTGGTACATATGTATTTTCCCCCTGATAACATTGCTTTATAATCAGCTTGGGTACATGTATACCTATGTCATTTATCATAGATTCATCTGCCTACACTGAAATTAATGTAAGAGGCTTCTGTTTCTTGGATCAGAGCCTTAATACCATTATTCAATCTGTGACCGCTCCCCATTTGAATCAATAAAAGGCTGAGAGGTCTTGACAAGCTATATTTTTTCTAGTATTGATTTTGATGACCAAGCTGGTGCCCTAGAGTCTAACCATTGATTTTAAAGGGGAGGCCTGTCAAAGCAGAGGCCAATTTTGTGCTATTAAACAGATCAGGTCTTGTAATTAAAGAAAATGTCAGGCTGTCATATTTTACAAGAGGGCCATGGGAATATTTTCACACAGTTTCCAACCAGATTAGAAAGTTCGCAGACCTGCTGGAGCCAAACACATACACCAAAACCAGCAGAAGCTTATGCAGAAACTAAATCAATGTTCAAATGGTATGTGATTCATTGGCTTTCTATTTTCCCAAGGCTCAGTGATTTAAGGAATAATTTATGATTCCTGGCTTTAATAACATGCACTGCTGCATCAACCTAAAATGCATCAAACGCTAATGAAAGTAACATTGAAATGAAAAGCTAATTTACTGTCAGGATAATGGAGAACATCCAAACCATACTATAAAGGCATTGCTTCCTCTAGCATCTTGCTTCATTTTGGTAGTTCTTTTATTCTTTTCAATCCCAGAGAGATTCAGAGAGAACCTCAAGTAGAAAGCAGACGTTCACATTACAAGAAACAGACCAATGAATGAAATGATATGATGTACTTGGAATAAAGACCTAGTACAAATGCTTTCAAAAGATGACAGATGGCTAACTGTACTGAGAATATTTGGAGCATTTTTCACAAAGCAGATTGAGTTGAATTTTGGTGTGTTGTATAAAAATTTCAGATCATCAAAAATTTTACTCAAGGGAATTGTAAAGTCTCATTCCTGTTTCACGGTTGGTTGTTGAGGCTAAGAAATCTAAACAACGGATAATAGTAAGTTGACAACTTTGAGAAAAGGATTAAGAATGGGCTATTGTGACATAGTAGGTTAAGCGCACACCTGTTGTGTGAACATATAGTATCAGAATGCTGGATGTTCCTTCTACTGTTTCTGATCTTGCTCCCACTAATACCAGAAGAGACCCAAATCTGTGGGTGTCTGCCACCCACATGTGAGAACAATATGGAGTTTCTGGTCCTTACTCTTGCCTGGCTCTTCCCTTGCTCCTTCCCAGCTGTTGCAGGCATTTGAAGGGTGAACCAGCAAGCGAAAGACTTCTTTCTCCTCCTTCTCTCTCTCTCCTTCTCTCTTTCAAATAAGTAAAATAAATTTTAAAAATAAGTAGGAAAGAGAACAAAGTGCACTAAGAATGAAGGTTCTATTCCCTACGGTGTGATGCAAATCACCATAAGCTTTCTTTGTTAATTATTTATTTATTTTTACTGGAAAGTCAGATATACACAGAAGAGGAGAGACAGATCTTCCATCTGCTGACTCACTCTTCAAGAGCCACAATGACAAGAGCTGAGCCAATCCCAAGTCAGGAGCCAGGAGCTTCTTCTAGGTCTCCCACTTGGGTGCAGGGTCCCAAGGCTTTGAGCCATCCTCCACTGCCTTTCCAGGCCACAAGCAGGGAGCTAGATGGCAAGCGGGGCTGCCAGGATTAGAACTGGCACCCATATGGGTTCCCATGCATGTTAAGCAAGGACTTTAGTTGCTAGGCTACCATGCTGGGCCCCACTATAAGCTTTCATAAAAGCATCCCTTATTTCTTTGAACATTAGTTTTCCCCATATCATTCTCTTCTTCTAAAATTTGTATTAGACTTAAGTGTGGACATTTACTTCCATGAAGTAAATTCATTTGTTCTTTCCTTTCCTCATTCTTACGTTTCCTCTCAGGTTTAGTTTACGTGCTGTTTTGCTGACCTATCTACAGAATCACTAACATTATTTTTGACTATGTTACGTCTGTTGTTAACCCCATCGAAAGCATCACTAATTCTAATATTTAATTTCATCTCAAAATGATATGGACTCATTTATGTTCAGTTATTTATGTATTTTACTTTAAATGCTTTATTATTTACCCCTTATATGATTTTTTATTTTCAAAACATCTTCTTTACATTTAATTTGAAATGACTTTCTGCTAGTTTTAAAGATTTATTTATTTATTGCAAAGTCAGATATAGAGAGGAGGAGAGACAGAGAGGAAGATCTTCTGTCCGATGATTCACTCCCCAAGTGAGCGCAACGGCCAATGCTATGCCAATCCGAAGCCAGGATCCAGGAACCTTTTCTGGGTCTCCCATGTGGGTGCAGGGTCCCAAAGCATTGGGCCGTCCTAAACTGCTTTCCCAGGCCACAAGCAGGGAGCTGGATGGGCAGTGGAGCTCTTGGAATTAGAACCGGTGCCCATATGGGATCCTGGCACTTTCAAGGCGAGGACTTTAGCTGCTACGCCACGCTGCTGGGCCCTCTGGTAGTTTTAAAATCTGTACCATTTATACATCTGCCTATGAACTAGTTTGCCAGAAATTTTTCTTGTTTCTTATTTTTTCCTGAAATAGCTAAACAGCTAGGAAATTGTGTTTTATTAGATTTTCTTTTTCCTTTTTTTTTTTTTTTGCTAATTTTTGTATTCTGAATACTCTTGAAGTTCTGTTATGTATTATTGAATTTAAAAATGTCATTGTTGACTTCTGTAAGTAGCTACATCAATGCTGAAAAGATCTAATTTTAGCTTTGTTGAAATGTTGGTATATTAGTATTTATCTTAGAATATAGCTGCTATTATGTTGTCATGGCTCTCACCAAGTTGCATTGCTTTTAGGAAATTCCAATGGAAGACATAAGTATCTACAAATATTTCTTGAGCCTAACCAAGTCAGAAAACTATTTCTTATAACACTGGTTTATTTCTTCACTTGTTCTCTATCTCCCAGCAACTGGTGTCTTAAATTATAAAGCCATTCACAATGGCTTAAAATATATATTGAGATTTATTGATTCTACTAAGTGTATCTACAGTGTTTGTTACAGATTTTTTTGTTCAAATATCTCACAATTTACTCTGTTGCTTGGTCTTTATTAAACATTCTTTTGAATCTTGTAAGAGCAAGAGCATACTTCTTTTCTCCTTTATTTATTTATTTATTTATTTATTTATTTTACAATCTTTACATAGTTAATTAGGGTAAAAAGCTTCAAGGGCTACAGGGAATTGGGTAAGACCACCATTTCCATACCGCTTCCTTCATGTATCTGAGGCAAAGGGGGATATTGAGGGAGAAGCCCCACCCGGCTTCCCACTTTTGTCCTTTATTTTCTCAATGTAATTGAGGTTATTAGCTTTTTTTTTAAATACATTTTTTTTAAAGATTTATTTTTATTATTTTTTCATTGGAAAGGCGGATATACAGAGAGGAGAGACAGAGAGGAAGATCTTCCGTCCGATGATTCACTCCCCAAGTGAGCGCAACGGGCCGATACTATGCCGGTCCAAAGCCAGGAGCCTCTTCTGGGTCTCCCACGCGGGTGCAGGTTCCCAAAGCTTTGGGTCGTCCTCGACTGCTTTCCCAGGCCACAGGCAGGGAGCTGGAAGGGAAGCGGGGCTGCCGGGATTAGAACCGGCGGCCATATGGGATCCCGGGGGTGCAAGGCGAGGACCTTTAACCACTTGCGCCACTGTGCCGGGCCCGAGGTTATTAGCCTTTAAGTAGGATATTTACTGTTTTTTTTCTATAACATGCTGTATTATACACTGTATGTTTAATACGTATTGCCTCACTTGCTTTGCTAGTTGTGTGTCAAAGAATTTGGTATCAGTTGACTGGAAAGCTATGGAATTATTTTTGTTTTTACATCTCTTTTTAGATTTTAGATTCAGGGCTGTGTTATAAAATGAAAAACGATTAACAGGCTTCAACTAGGAGTTGAGGGAAAGGGGATTCCATTGTTTTGCGTGTTAGGACCAAGGATACAGTTTGATATCACAGTGATATCAGAGCAACGGAGGCCAGTAACACATAGATCATTGCTGCAATAGCACATGCTCTTCATTCTAGCAGAAATTTAATAAATTTTGCTCTTTAAATGTTTATTCTTTTGCTTCATATTATGGGAAAATTTCCAGAGATTTTAAAAAACAAATATTCCTCACCAGTTACCATTCTTTGGCAGTAGAGAGTTTCTAAGATGCCTATCACACTGTATTTCTAGAAATTGGCTTTGTGGTCAAAAGTGTCCTTGAATGCTTTTTAAATTAAAAATAATAATTTTATTTTAATCTCCCCCAAAGTTGTAAATATGACATATTGTTGTTTGTTTTCAAATAGTTCCTGAAATACAGGGCTTTAAAAAACTTCACTCTTCAATCAATATCATTGATAATCTGATGATATTGTACCTTAACCAGACTGATTGTTACAATATTAAAATTGGCTCTATTCTTTGTTGTGCAAACAATAGTCCTTAACAATCCTAAACCCTCAAAGAATGAGAGAGTTCAAATTTTCTTTTAGTTCATCTGAAAATTATTTTTAGGCTTATGTGCTACCTAGTGATATAGCTTGCCAACTTCTCTGCAAGCTCCTCAGCTACTGTCTCCGAAGACATCACAACAGATGGCTCCTGGCTGACAGCTCCTGCCTTTTACCCAGGACAACAATGTCAAGTGACCACTGATTCATTCTTGGAGAGTGGTCAGGCTACTGATAGGAAGTATTATATTAGAGAAAAAAAAATTTAGAGAAATATAAGTAAGTAATTAATGCCAATCCAATAAAAAGGGAAAAGTTAAATAATCATTAACAGTGACATAAATATCGTTTGCTTTCTGAAAAATGTCAATACCATGGCAATATTGCAGAGAATATATGATGTGAAGCCCTTGAGATAAAGCTAATATACATTTTTTTGAAAAATGATCCTGTCACTCATTTGCTTTTGGATCTGAGGCAAACGGTAGACTTTCTGTGAGCCTCGGTCTCTAATGTGTTTAAGATCACAATGATGACTACTTTATGCCTTATAAACCTTAAATGTTCATGTTTTTAAAAACGCATGTCTTTCTCCATACGGTACTTAGCAGTTTCTAGTATAGCACCTTGCTTCTCATTCAGCAAAGTAGACTATAATGTAGTCAGGCAGTTAAGCAAATGGACTCTGTTCAGCCAGTCTACAGCAGAGAGTTTGCTGTTGACAAATTATACAGGCTTTCTGAATCTCTCTTCTGAATATATTGCACTGAAATACAGTTTGGAGAATGTGAGTGAAGTGCTTAGAACATTCTGTGAGATTTTATAAATATGCAACAAGTATCAGCCACTGTTATTGTATTATTTAAAATAAAATCCTACATAAAAGTAGACAGGAAAAAAATTCAGAGAACTTCAGTGATTTATGCCAGGTCCCTTAGCAAGGTAGTAGCCAAACAATTGGAATCATGCAGAGAATATGGCAGGGCTTTTATAAACAAGAGACAAGATTTCTGTAAAAGGGAGTGATGATTCTCTTTGGCTGGAGAAAGAATGGTTTTCAGGATGAAGAGCTAATGTGGAAGAACTCAAAGTGGAGCATTTGTAATTCCTCAAATTATACTGCCCCAAATTTAATATACACAGATTAGATTTTTGTGTTTTGTAGAGCTTCAAAGATTTGTTTTCTTCCATAACTATTTTCTTTATGATATTGAGTTCAAGGAATAGAAATAAAATACAAACTGTAATAATCAGCATATAAGATCACATCAGCAAAATAATTTCACAGATATAGGTCATGATTCAAGAGTAAAAAGCAAATTATCTTAAATATGTAAATCATTGTGACCCATTTTTGCTTTAATTATCTGTAGTTTCACTCAGATCTTCACTTTTTTCCGTTGTAAAGATATTAATCATGTTTCATTTAAATCTCTAATGTTAAGATCAACATGTTTATCTAGTTATTCTGAACTCAAACATCTGCAGACAATTAAAAATGTGCTAGGAAGGTGTTAAGATACACAGCTCAAAAACTCTCACCAATTGAAAAAGTGATCAGAATAACTCATTTAGAATTTTAAGGGGCTCCCTCTCCCCAAGTTGAATTTATTGCTAACACAGAATATATATGATATAAGGCATGTTATTTTGTTTCTTTGTATACATTTCAAAGACAAACTAGTTTCTTATTCAAAAGAAGGGGTTTCTCCTATCATATTAAAAATCAGTCATTTTATAATTATAATGACAATTATAGCCCATTTATATTGTTTGAAATAATCACATCCTTAAAAATATACATTTATCCTAATAACTTATAACTGTAATATTTTATGTTTGCCAAAAATATTCCATGATTTTATGTTAGTTCAGCCAAATTCATACCCTAGATTTTATTGATCTGATAAGGAATTTACCCAATAAAAAGACTGGCTACCATATGGAATCCCAGCGCTTTCAAGGCAAGGACTTTAGCCACTAGGCCACTGCACCAGGCCCCAAGTACCCTATTTTAACTAGGACTATAAAGTAAGAATGGCTGAGAGAGGATATTAGGTAAAGGAAATAAGGATGGGGGAGATGAAAGCATATCTTTGAGCATGATCATGGCCATGCTTGGTAGCACTGCGAGTTACTCCATCAGTGTGGACACCTGCATGTGTGTCAGAGGACCCTGGATGGAGACAAGTCTGCTTGAGATCTGGTCTCTTGATGATGTGTCTCCCGGGAAGCAGCAGATGATGAATTCCCTGTGCGAGATCGGAATGGAATCCGTGCCTCCTGACTTCTGTTTGGCCCTTTTCTGGCTCTTTTCTGGCTGTTACCAACAATTGGGAAGTGAGACAGAAGACAGGAGCTCTCTCTCTTTCCCTCCTTGTCACTCTGCTTGTGAAAAGATTTGGTGGAAAGACAAAAAAAAAAAAAGTGACTACAGGGAGAAATCGCGTTCTTGTGTATAACATAAAAGAAAGTTTTATGAAATTGTGCATTCTGATTCGATGGCTCCAGGGTGGCTATTCTGAGTGTCTAGCATGCTCCCGAGGAAGGGTGACGGTAGAGCATTTTGAATGACATAGAAGTAAAGGTTGGAGAACATGTTGGTGTTTATTCCAACCTACATGACATGCCAAATCATGGACTAATGAAGTATTTGCATGGTAAGTAGTGTATAGAGTATAAGAAAGAAGCAGATAATTAAGTTGAAAAAAGGGATGGTAAATAGCCACAGGCTACAGATTTGGATGATTATTTGGTGAACAGTGTGGAGCCTCGGAATGCTCCTTTTCTGTAGGTTTGTTGGTAAGGAAGCTATACGCCGTTGAAAGGACAGAACCTGAGGCAGTGAGAGAAATAGGAACTGGGAAAGCAGTGAAGAGACCACTGCCATTGCCCAAGAGAGGAGAGTAAAATGCTGGATTTTAGCACTGCACATGGACTATTTACAAACTTGGTGCTATTTGTGAATCACACTTTGAGAAAATAGTAAATCATTAACTGGGAATAGCTGGAATGAAAATAAATAGCTGGTTAAGTTTCAAGGAAAGCTTTGGCTTATGTTTTGCTTTTGTTAGAGAATTGTATACATTAAGAAACAATGGGGGTCCAGTGGCGTGGCCTGGTGGCTAAAGTCCTCGCCTTTAAAGCACCAGGATCCCATGTGGGCTCCGGTTCTAATCCCGGCAGTTCCACTTCCCATCCAGCTCCCTGCTTGTGGCCCTGGGAAAGCAGTTGAAGACAGCCTAGAGCCTTGGGACCCTGCACCCACATGGGAGACCTGGAGGAAGTTCCTGGCTTCTGGCTTCGGATTGCCCAGCACCAGCCGTTGCACTTACTTGGGGAGTGAATCATAGGACAGAAGATCTTCCTCTCTGTCTCTCCTATTCTCTGTATATCTGACTTTGTAATGAAAAATGAAATAAATCTTTAAAAAAAGAAACATTGGTGACAAAAGGTCATTTAGAAAATAAAGGTAATGAAATAGTATGAAAATAATGAGGCTAACAGTGATATAATAGGTCTACATAGGAAGAAGGACACTTGGTCTGGCAGCTAAGATCGCAGGCAGGATGTTCATATCTCTGATGCTCAAGGCTTGGCTTTATCCTCCTGCTGGTGTGAATTGTTTCAGGCAGTGACAATGGCTCATGTTGTTGGGTCCTTACCGCCTTCAGAGGAGACCTGAGTTGAGTCCCTGCATCGTGACTTCAGCCTAGCCACCCCGGCCCCTCTGAATATCTCAAGAGTGAACAGAAGATATTGATTCTCTGTTTGGCTGATTGTCTGTCTGTATCTCCCTGCCTCTCAAATACATAAATAGAAGTTTGAAGGTGAAATCCATCCATCTATATGTATGATTAGGCACTTTGGCATTTTGAATTTAAATTCCAGAAATAACTATTCGATACTAATAATTAGGAGAGTGCCTTATGGGCCATATGCATAAAACCAATTATTTTCTTTTTCATATATTATTTCTTTTTTTAATCAATTTTTATTTTTATAATGATTACATGGTTGATCAGGGTAGGAAGGATCGAGATTTATGAAAAACTATGTGAACTGATTGCTTCCAATTTTGCTATTTCTTCTTGTTGTTTCTGGGAGAATGGGATAGACAAAGGGGGGAAGCCACACAACACTTCCCAAATGTCCCAGTAACCCAGGGACGAAGAACCACCACCTCACATCAACCCAGAGTCTCAGTGTGTACATATTCTGAGAGTTCTGTTCAAGTGGTTTGCCAACTTCACCACTCCAAGAATGATGTCACCCTCCCAATGTCCATTGACTGATAATAAAACCTTAAATCTCCATTCACTGAGATTTTTTGTTGCCATCACTTTACTGGAGTAATTGTCCAGTTTGCTCTGTTCTTCTTCTGCTATAACATCCAATGAGCTGCCATGTCCTGCTTTTACAACAGGGCCTGTGTCCACTGCTCCGCCTTTTACACTAAGTAGGAAATGTTCTTACAGGAGAGCACAAGGACCAACGTCAGGGGATCCAAGCCCACCACCCCAGGGGCTCACAAACCTGACACCCTTCTAGGAGGTGGGCCCCAGGCCCTGGGCCAGGATGCCTAAGTGCTGCCAAATTCCCCACCCCTGGGGCTCATAAACCTGGCACCCACCTTGCAGGCAGGCCACAGGACCTGGGACAGGCGACCCAAGTCACACCGGATCCCCATCTCCGGGACTCACAAACCCGACACAAGAACATGTGTAACCATAGCAAAAGCAATTTTGAGAGAATGAAACTGTATATCTCAGAGTTACATGTGAAGGCAAATATAGAAAATGAACTTGGGAAAGTAATGTCCACGAAATGTATTCTTTGAACTAGATGACAAAGGATGTAATCATATTTTTTTTTAATTTCTGAGAGAACAATCCCTATTTTATGATTATGTACTCTGGAGGAAGATTTCCATGGAAGAAAAATGTACACAAAGACGAAGGGCATCTTTCTTAGAACTTGGTATTTAAATGAACGCCTCCAAGGTTGGAATTGATGCTTACTGCACGTTATGAAGCAATTGATGATGCCAGGAAGCCCTAAAATCCCACCCAGGAGAAGGCATAACCATCCTATGCTTTAGTTCTGTCTTCTACGAAAATTAAAGGGAAAAAAAGTCTTAGGAAAGGAAATATTGTATAATAAAATTCTCTATACCCTTTTGCAACAAATTCTGGAATTTCTCAAAGACTGGGAAATCATATCATTGATTAACCACTTCTCTTCATCTTGCCAATTTTCTGTGATTAAGCATCAGAAAATAGACACTGAGTTACTTTAGATCTTGCAAATATTTGAGGAGTTTTCTACAAGGCCTTATATTAATGTGGGGAAGCACATTTTAATTCAGGTAAGTTCATCCCATGACATATGTTTATGAAATGAAGAAAGCTAAACCTTAATATTCTAAGCAGCTCAGTTAGTCTTCACTTTTGAAATTACATCTTTTAATGCTCTTTCATTCTGTTGAGGTGAGGAAAATCCCTCTGCTTCAATTAAGAGCAATCGGAAGGAATAGCAATAATAAAAGTTCAGCTGCAAAAACTGTATAACAAAATGATTACGGGCTCTGGCGCCCAGCCAGGCAGCCAGGCTGTTTTTCATGGGTGTTACTTTATTGCCAGTGCCTTTCTGACATTCATAGCTGGACACCAGAAGTGCTAACAGCTGTCGTGCCAGTGGTGGAAAAGCAAGGAGGACCTTGCTCAGCTTCAGCTGTTATCGGTGCTCAGTGCCCTCAGAGAATAAAGTCTATAAAAGCTGCCATCAGCCTGCTCTTTTCTGTGTGAGACTTTTACAGTACTAGCTGCACAGCAGTTTTGCTCCATGACATTGGGCTTAGGGGAGATAAGAGATTTTGGTGACACAAGACACATGTGCTAAATGTGTGACAAATAGCAGTAACAAGGTTGGTGTGGGAGTTCACGGTTTTGTGAAATAGAATATTTCAACAACCAGTGGTTTGCTCAGGCATTTATTTCAAGCAGGTCCTTTGACCCCCGCCCCACTTAACTTAGGAAGACAAAATATGTCTACAGAAGAAAACATTCCAGTTACCTTGATGTTGGATGGTATTCTTAACTAATAGTGACAGGTGTTACAGAGGCACTTCTAGCAGGTGCCACTAATGGCAGAGCTTCAGGCTTTCAGGATGAGAAAAGTTAGAAGACCAGTGTATGTATGTGAGAGCAGAGTTCAAACGAAAAAGCATACGATGTGGTTTTTGAGTTTACTTTTTGGCTCTTTGTCATTTGGGTAACCTCAAGAATTAAGCCCCTGAAACGAACAGAAGGCTACTTATTATTGGGGACCCATTTTGCACAAATAACTTTTTTGAGGGGATGTTAAGCTACTTTTAAAAATACGTGTTTAGTGATGCTAGTAGTTGATTGTGGATATTGGAAAAGGTTCTTTAAGAATAATTTCTAGGGCCCAGCGCCGCGGTGACGCAAGTGGTTAAGGTCCTCGCCTTGCACGCCCGGGATCCCATATGGTCAACGGTTCTATCCCAGCAGCCCCGCTTCCCTTCCAGCTCCCTGCCTGTGGCCCGGGAAAGCAGTCGAGGACGACCCAAAGCTTTGGGACCCTGCACCCGCGTGGGAGATTCGGAAGAGTCTCTTGGCTTTGGATCGGCATAGCATCGGCCATTGCGCTCACTTGGGGAGTGAATCATCGGATGGAAGATCTTCCTCTCTGTCTCTCCTCTCTGTATATCCGCCTTTCCAATAAAAAAATAATAAAAATAAATCTTTTTAAAAAAAGAATAACTTCTAGTACTATGAAAACTTTTGAGACCAGCGCTAAGCAGCAGCAGGCGAAGCCATTGACTGCAATGCCAGCGTATTTGTGGTTTATCTAGGCTGGCCCAGTACTAGCACATGTAGCCATTTGGAGAGCAAACCAACAGATGAAAGATATCCCTTTCCTCTATCTTTGTCTCTTTCAATATGTCTCACTTTTTTTTGTCTCTAACTCTTTCAAATTAATGAATAAAATATGTAGAAGACACTCTATAGCAATTAACTTACTTACAAAAATTTCCTATAAATGTTTCAACCAGTATCATTTTATAAATCATAAGAAATTCTTCAAAAACTGTCTGTATTTTTAGTTTCATAACTGGATTCTTTTTTTACACATTAGTGTAAGCAGCACATTTCACAATCCAACCATAAAAATATATTAAGATTTCAAACATTCCTTATACACAATACAAATATATTTAAACAATATGAAAACCAAAAAAGTTAAGTGATTTTAGAGAAATAATAATGTTATTAACATTTTTTTACATAAATAAAGGAAGGAGACAAGAAAAGGATAAAGAAATGTGCCATTAAATGCTTCTTTCAGTGTGACCATTAATTTGTGTTTTCTTTAAGTGTGATGATAAAAATCCAGAGGAGTTAAAAGAGCTTATGATTTTAAGTAATTAATGAGTGACTAGAGTTTAGTATGCCAACTCTTAAGCCCTGGGTTCTTTCTAGTGCAAAATCCCTAGACATAGCTCATAAGCCATAACATCAATCATATTATTTTTCTTCTAGTATTTAGGTTATACTTTATGTCAAAATGGAAACCTCAGCTGGAAAAAAAAAAACTTAAATAAATTGATTAAATATGATGGCACTGGATCATAGAAATTTCAAAAATGTTGAGAATTAAATGACTTTTCTTTGGAATTAATTCTCAGTTGGGCAGTTAAAAAGAGAGGAACATCAACCAAAATGTCCACAGGGAAGTCTGCACATTTTTCCATTTCACTGCTAATGAGCCATTTTCACCTGAATCTCGCTCCCACCACTCCCCCATGAAGAACCAGCTGTCACTTTCCACAGTTGAGCAGGTTTGGTACCAGACAGGTGGCAGCAGGTTGGGGAAGAAATCTTGTCAGTGGGATATAGTTAATCTGGAATTAGGATGATCCACCTGGTATCATTAAAAATTGACTATATATCATGAATGATTAACTACAAAATTATCAACAGTAAATTAAAAGTTATGATTTTACACATGCTTAAATGTTCATAAGAAATTCGGTGTTAATGGGATATCTAAGCAGTCTTATATGCATTAATTGACCAAGAACACATTTTTTTTTTTAGAAATGCAATATTGTGTATCCTTTAATATAAACAGGGGAGCTTGGACTATGATATTCTAAAATCTAAAATTTATTCTGTAACATTCATAGTATTAATTCTCAGAAAAAAAATTGATACTAAATTGAATTTTAAGAAATGTAAGGTATTTGGAAGTGCCTTTTAAACTGTGACACTTAATATTTATAAGTGTATTAAATATAAAAAATAATGTTTTATTGATAATTATCTCATTAATTGTTTAAATTGATGCAACAATTAGAAATTGTCTTTGTTATGTTGAATGATGCCTTTATCTACGTAGCCCAATACATCCTCCTTGCCGCAAGTTGCTTGATTCAGTTTTTATTGCTCCAAAGCTTAGAAGTCAGTTCTCTTAAAAGTCTTCCCTAATTTCTCAGTAATGTGCTGGATGACTTCCTTGTGATTTTATGTGTATTAGCTCATTTTGTTATTGCTGCTACAACAAAATCACTCAGGCTAGATTATAAATCTTTTAAAAATTCATTTAGTTTACAGTTTTGAAGGCTGCAAGTCCAGAAAGCATAACACAAGCTCCCTATACATCATATTATTGCTGATTGCGTCGTACCAGGAGCAAGAACTGTGGGGAGCAGACCACGTGGTGAGAAAGGAAGGCAGAGAAGGAGAGTTTCAAGTGTCAGTGTCACTTTATTACAGAAACAAACTCTCAAAACAACTAATTACATCCCCAGGAAAAGGACATTAACCCTAACTTTTTGGTACCAAGCTGTGCCTCTTAAGGGTTTAACCCCTCACCAACACTGTCACAGTGAAGACCAAGTCTCCAACGCATGACCTTCTGGAAGAAAACCACAACCAAAAATATGATCATAGCAGGCTTGCTTCATCTTTATTACAGTGTTTATCACACAGGCTTATCTATTTATATTGCTGTCTCAATAAAATGCTTAACATTTCTGCCTTGTCAGTTTACATTTTCAAAATGGAGCAGTGCACAGTCGAAAGGCAAGATTCAATTATGTCGAATATGCATAATGCATGCATATAATTGACATCAGTTGTATGCTTACATGTCAACTGCAGTAACATAAATAGTATGGACTTACAATTGATGTCAATTAGTGGCATGCAAACATAGAAAGGCAGAGACAAAACTATGGAAGTGAACATCTATATCTGGCTATATATCTGACTTAGAGTTTTTACTCATTATTCCTGCTACAGCATGATGAAAAAAATCAAAGTAGAGCAACTGTAGATTTCAGGCCAGTCAATCTAATGACACTTCAGAAAAGATGCACATTTAATCTGATATATTCATGAGTCACTGGTAGCATTCACATGCCAGGAAGAGTGAAGCATCGGAAATATATTTTGTGCTTTTGACTTACGCAGTTGGGTTGTAGGCACGCTCAATTCAATGACAGATAGAGGCTAGTTATAACTTGTCAGTCAAGACATGTTTTAAAAGACTTATTTTTATTAGAAAGTTAGATATACAGATTCACTCCCCAAGTGGCCACACTCACTGAGCTGATATGAAGCCAGGAGCCCAGAACCTCTTCTGAGTCTCCCACATGGATACAGGGTCCCAAGGCTTTGGGCAGTGCTTTATTGCTTTCTCGGGCCAAAAGCAGGGAGCTGGTGTGAAGCTGGGCTGCCAGGATTAGAACCGACACCCATATGTGTTCCTGGAACTTGCAAGGTGAGGACTGTAGCTGCTAGGCTACTGTGCCAGGCTCATTCAAACATTTTGTATATTAGTCTTGAGTTTGCTGCCTTTTCCTTAGTGAGTAACCTATACTCCAGGTCTCCTAAAATAGCAGTTTGCCGAGGCTATCATAATAGTATATACTACAACCTAAAACTAACATGGCAAACATATTTGTTCTTACTGTCATGAAGCCTGGGAGTTAAACACCCAGTCTCATAATGCAAGATTCTTTGGAGAACTTTCTTCTTGGATAAATACTGGTAATGTGCTCATGTTTCTGAAGTCTCTGTATGTCCAAATTCCTTGTTATAGAGAAATCAGGGAACTAAATTTACTAGGTGAAACTGCAAGCAGCTTTAGAAGTAGTGACAGTATTAAACAATCACATGAAATGTTTTCAGGAAAATATTACGAGTACCTCATATTTGAAAAGCAGTCAATATAAAGAGAGATTGTTTATATAGTAATTTTATAGTGGAAAAGTCACTTGAAGCATAGACAATAGTGCTAGATAATCTCTTACTGTTAGTGTGTTTCATAAAAGATTATATCTTTTTAATGCTTAATATTTTTAAATCTTTTCATGCTAAATTGTATTGCTTTCTTAGTCTTTGACATATTAAAAATAGAAAATTGTGAATGTATTCTCTTAAAGATAGTCTTTCTGGAGTATGGAAAAAAACACTTTAAGCCTAAGGTGAAAAATTTTTTTTAAAAAAATTGGGATAAAAGGATTTCGGAATATAGAAATCAAATGGAAAATGTCAAGCTATTCAATGGGTTTTACAACTGTAAGAACTTCCTTTGTTTTCTTAGTAAAGTAAAATCCAAGTTAGATTTAAAAAATGAGGAAATCCATAAATATAAGCTCATCTTGAGGTGAGGGAAGCAGGGGTGTAAGACAAATAAGTCCCCTAAGTTGAATTAGGTTGATATTTACCTAATTTTAAAAAATGAAGAGAAAAATATGATTGGTTTCTTAGTTCATTTCTTGTTGCGTAGAAGAATCCCTAAGGATGAGTAATCTATGAGGAAATGAGGCTTAATTGGCTCACGGTAATGGAAATAGGGATATCTACATTCAGGTTGCCCCATCTGGAGAGAGCCATGCCCTGTGTCAACCAATGGCAGAGGAGTGAAAGATACATAGGTACATGGAGAAGTCAGGAGAGACTGTGAATCCATTCATGAGGCCTACATGACCAAACTGCCATGGTGAGGAATTAAGACTCAATAGGAGTTTTGGTGGAAACAAACACTCTGCAATAGCAAGGACCACATGTCATGTTCTATTGCAAATGTGATTTAAGATACAACAGCTGGGCCCCGCGCCGTGGCGCAGTGGTTAAGGTCCTCGCCTTGCACGCCCGGGATCCCATATGGTCAACGGTTCTATCCAGGCAGCCCCGTTTCCCTTCCAGCTCCCTGCCTGTGGCCCGGGAAAGCAGTCGAGGACGGCCCAAAGCTTTGGGACCCTGCACCCATGTGGGAGACCCGGAAGAGGTTCCTGGCTTCGGACCGGCATAGTATCGGCCCATTGCGCTCACTTGGGGAGTGAATCATCGGACGGAAGATCTTCCTCTCTGTCTCTCCTCTCTGTATATCCGCCTTTCCAATAAAAAAATAATAAAAATAAATCTTAAAAAAAAAAGATACAACAGCTAACATATGTAAAACTTTTTACTTTTTGGACTTTTTGAATATAATCCTCAGAGTAAATATATGATCTGATATCATTATGTAACAAAATAGTAAATGGATGGCTTACGCTTGAAGAGTAAATTCATCATGAAAGTACTGTGATTGGGACTCTGGATACAGAGTCCCTTCCTTATGACGTATTGTCTAAACTACAAGCAAGAGCTTAGTAGGACACAGGACTATAAAGCTTTTTTGCTGAGCAAGTAGCCTGAGAGAATTTGAAACAGAAATTGCCAAAACCAATACTATTCATTATAGTTCATCTTTTGGTGTCTCAATAATTAAATATATAGTAATTGATAAGAGTAGATGTGTAATATGTGCTAAGTTATGTTGGTAAGTTTATATATATATGTATGTAATCTCATTTGATTTTTCTTAATATGTCTATAAATATAAATTGGAGATGATGAATTATATAGTGGCCTAGAAATATTGACAATATTATAAATGTGGAATTGAAACTGTCAAAAACATTTTTTACCCAATAGCCCCAAATGAAGGAGACATGTTTCTTCCACATGTCAACTAAAGTTTTGCTGGTTGTCTAAGTAACTGTACTTCTGACAAGGTTTATAAACATGCAAACTATCATGCTAGAACTTTAAATAGTTTTTACATACAAGGAAGAGAGCAGAAATGTATGATATTCACAAAGTTAACAAAAGAGAGAAAGAAAAGAAGAAACAAGTTGGAAAGAATGGAAGAAAGATGACAGAGAAAGAAGACAGAAAGGATGGGGAAAAAAATGTGTTCCTCATTGCTAACCAAAAGTGACAACAGCTTCAGTTATTGAGGCCATAAAAATTGATTTACTTTTCAAGTGATTTTAGGATACATTGCTTCCTCACAATTTTATATTTTTAGAGTTATCTTCAAAAATATGATTTTTATGTTGCTAAACAATATGATTTTGTATTCTGAAATATCCATACCATGTACTTGGTATTGGATATAGAAACCAGTAGCAGTTGCAGTGGTCTTCCAGCATAATCCTCCTGCTGCTGGCAAGGTAGTCCCCTGCTGTGCCACCATCCCGTATGGGAACCAGTTCAGGTCCAGGCTGTTCCACTTCCAGGCCACCTGCTTGCTTATGGACTTGCAAATTAGTGGAGGATGTCCTGAGTCTCTGGGCCCCTGCACACATGAGAGACCTGCAAAGAAGCTTGTGAAGCCTATTTCTGCATTAGCTCAACTCCGACCATTATGGTCATTTGGATAGTGAACTAGCCAATGGAAGACCTCTCCCTGCCTCACTGGTTTCTGCAAAATCTGCCTTTCAATGAAAATAAATATTTTTAAAAATGTAAATGCAAAACCTTCTTTAAAAAGAAATGCAAATCAAGGCCCAATGTGGTGGTATAGCGTAGTAGTTAAACTCCTCGCCTTGAATGTGCCAGGATCCCATATGGGCGTCAGTTCTAATCCTGGTGGCCCCACTTCCCTTCCAGCTCCCTGCTTGTGGCCTGGGAAAGCAGTTGAGTACGGCCCAAAGCCTTGGGACCCTGCACCAGTATGTGGGCTCCCAGCTCCTGGCTTCGGATTGGCGCAGCACTGGCCATTGCAGTCACTTGGGAGTGAATCATCAGACAGAAGATCTTCCTCTCTGTATATCTGATTTTGCAAAAAAAAAAAAAAAACTAGATAAATCTTTAAAAAAAATATTGAGTGAATTCATTCATATCTTAGGAAACCATACATTGCTTATGATTCTACTGGCATATGTAAGAGCCATGAGAATAAATGACTCTGGTTTGTGAAGATGACAGGTGATAGAAACATTTTTTCTTGACCTTCAGTTTCCCTCTATTCTTGCTCATGTCTTTTTTTTAAAGATTTATTCATTTTTATTGCAAAGTCAGATAGATATGTAGATATAGAAAGTTATATCTATATATCCTAGATATAGATAGATAGATACATAGTTACATAGATAGGAGGAGAGACAGAGAGGAAGATCTTCCATCCATAGATAATCTCCTCAAGAGGCCGCAGTGGCCGGAGCTGAGCCAATCTGCAGCCAGGAGCCTGGAGTCTCTTCCAAGTCTCCCACGCGGGTGCAGGCTATGTACAGCCTAAAGCCAGGCTATGGCATCAGTCCAGTTTTCCAGAATTTACATTCCAGTTTAATTACCTGAGATATTTAACATTGTATGTTTTAATACTGGTACATTCATAAATGTAGCAAAGGGTAAATTTTATGGAATTATGGAATTAGAATTTAATTAAGAGGAGCTTTTCTTTGAAACAGTGAAGTTTTTGTAGGTAGAGAACAGTGTTTCCATGTTTGCATATTTCCTGAGGGTCATCAAAGAATATGTTAAAATATAATTCTCAAACTTGTTTGGCACTTTAAATAGTGTAAAAATTATTAAGGAAAATGCATGCTAGCCCTTAAATAATATCAATTGTAAAATATTGTAAATATTGTATCTACTTAACATGCATTTTTGCAAAACATATGAATGTTTACCTGTAATGATATTCTTTTATATTCCCTTCATAAATAACGTTATAAGGGAAAAACAAATCTGAAAAGCAACTGCATAGATACATTTAATAAAGTGTTATAAAACAGTCATAGCTAGGGGTGAAATGCATAGTGAATGTATCTGTAACTAAATAGAACCATGCTTTAAAATATTTAATAAGTGGGAAAAGAAAGGTGCTTAAAATCTGTAATTAAAATCACATATATATTCTTTCTTAACAGATGAGCACACCAATTGCCATTAATGCTGCTGGAGATCTAGTCATCTTTTTTGCATGACTGCTACAAAAGGATTACCTTCCAGAAAGCAGTTCCTTTCTCAAGAAGTATCATTTAGATCCTGTTTTCAGAGAGCAGGTATGATTCCCCTTTATTACACTGGCTTTAAATCAGAAGTAATGTTGAAGGAAAAATAACCTTACAGCTCATATGTGCCACTTAGGGACCACCTCCTCCTTCAAGTCCTCACTAGGTGAACGGCTAATATTTATTGCATTTAAATTCAGGAAGTAATCTGTCTTTTGAATTGCAAATGTCTTCATTGTGTGAGTTGATATAAAGATTTGACATATATTCTGGGAGTTTTCAGAGAAAAAGGTCAACTATTTGTCTTGATTACCTGATTGTTATGACCATGGTGAGCATTGAAGATGGTGTGAAATTGCTGGAAATGAAAAGAGAAACAGCACTGTGATATAGCTCCTATGATATATGTGTCTTCCACAGCTGGCATAAAATCTGCTGCTGGAGAGATTTTGTGTTTTTTCATGTGCTTGTGTTGGAAGAGAGCTTATGGTAAATAAGCAGGAAATTATGGGCAGAAATCTGCATCACCAGGGAATGGGATGTTTGGAAGAGAAGATGTTTATGCTGGTTACTCAGCAGCTTTATATCCCTATACACTTTCATGATCAACAGAAATCATTAAATATAATTACACATATTTTGAATAAAATGTGACCGTGGCAGAATTTAATCATAGTGCTTCAAAATGAATAATTTAAAATTCATGATTTTACCAATGTGCCATATTGATGGATAAGGGGGTATCAATACATTATTTCATATTGAGTATACAGTGTGATACCAGGCAACAGTATTACAACTTTTTTAAAAAGATAATCTGCCAAGGATGTCAATCCCTTCAAGATACAGAATGATGTTTTGTTATTTTCAACTACTTATAAAATGCCAAAAATATTACATTCAATTTCAAAACTACAACGTATCTATCTTCTAAGCTGTCAGGTTTATTCAGATTAATCAATCCAAAATATTGAAGGATTTTTCCTCAGGTTATTCTACCTTATGATTTCTTTGGTCTTAATTAGGATTTAAAGAAAGGAAGTAAATGATTTTGATTTTAAAGAACAAATCTGCATGATAATACATGAATTAAATTTCACCAGTATGTGCATCTTTGCTTTAATCTAGTCACACCAAAATCTTGGCATGGCATGCAGAAATTTTTGAATTTCTTGCACCTCATTTTCAGTCCATTTAATTAGCCAGATTGTCATATGGTTGAAAGTCCTAATGTACCAGATATTCCTAAATTAATTTTGTGAAGAAAAGTATACACAATTTCCCATTTTGCATCCTAACAATAGAAAACCAGGAGAAAGAAATGAAAAGAAAGAGAGTGTAAATATTCTATATTCTAACAGTGAAATGCCAAGCATAGAAAAGAGTGCATTCTGTGTAAATGACTCTACTGATAAAGTATAATGGTAGGCAGATTTTCATCAAGTTTTACCATGACAATTCTGTTTGTAATAAAAAGATGATTTCACTGTAGTTTGCATGCACAACATAAAAAGAAATCAATCTGTCATGTATTTACAAATGCAAATCTATTTGAAGGTACTCATTTCCCATATATAAACCATTCTATCCATAACTTTTAATGGCAGGACCATTTTAACAAATAGAAATTTTCTACTTCTGGAATGTCTGAATACTAGAGATAAATCTAGGTAGTTTCGTTGAGTTTTGCATATTAGGAACAGGCTATTGACAGTGTTTGTGACATTCAAAGAAGGACGACTGGATACTGAGCAGCAGTTGAAGGTAAGCAACTTTCAGAGCTAATGCTCACTTCCAGATGGATCATGGAGATGCAATTTACATTTTTTTGTTAGGCGTACTAACAGATGGAAAGAGAATGGAATAAAGGTAACGGCCACCAGCAAACTGAAAAATTCTATAAATTACCAGGTGAAATTGTATAAAATCACATAGCTCAATATAACTCTAATTATTTTTTTAAAAGAGGCTCTTTGTCAACCTATTAATAAATTCAGATTTAAACTTGAGGATGAGAAGCATATCTAACTGAATGAACAACAAATGAAAGACAATCTGGCATGGCACGATTCCCTCTTGCTATGTCACTCTTGTTACGGCTCTGCTCCACTAATTGAAAAGCATATTGGTAAGATAGGAAGCAATTGAAACAAATGAAACAGATTGAGCACTCCAAAAAACACATAAGTGAATTAGAATTGATGAATTGGCTAAGAGTGGATTCACAGTGTCACTTTAAATAAAGCCTAGTTTCATTCATGTACTTGCCCCTAATCTCACTGCAACTACTAAAAACATTCAACGGAGATACTGACAGTTTCATCTTGACAAAACCAACTAGATTTTTGCCATAATAAGAGGGAACATATATTAAAAGAGGTCCTGAGTGCAGCCTTTGAGGCTGAAATGCTTGACTCAGTAACTCAGACAGCTCTCTAGTCTACCTTGGCTTTCTTCCAGGGCGAAGAGCTCCATCCATTAGAGAAGAGCCAGAGTGGCTCTGGGTTATATTGATTTTCAGAATTGTCAGGCTGCTCACTACCTAATGAATGAAAACCACTCTTGTTTCATATGAATAGATGCAACTATAGTGTTTCAACTCTGATGAAAATAGAGAGGAAGTTTCTCTGAATCTCAAAGGTGAAAATTTTAAAATCATCACTAGTTTTGAAATTTGTAAACATAAAAATACAACGCCGTACATGTATTCGGGTATTTTAATAGCATATAGCGTATTTACATGTTAAAATGTACAGAGTAGGGCCCCAAATTGACTACTGCATATAGGAGATCCCATGGAGATATACTTTTGATGGAATACTAGAACTTTGTAAGATGGGAGTGTACACAAATGTCCCTCTGGAACACTGTATTCTGAACGAAAGGAACGTTGACAGAGAGGGAGCTGGTACATTTTCTTGAAAAACTGTTATTTAATAATAAGGCCCTCATTCACTTTGAGGTGTTTGTTATAAGCATCTGTACTTTCTCATTTTTTAAGTAACTGTTTATTTTATATGTGCTAGTCCACTATTATGCACATTGGTCCACTCATTTTTGAGCATAAGAATTTAACTGGCCTTCCCTGATTCTTCATTTTGTATCTATCTCATTCATGTCTGGTATGCTGCTTATTCTTAGTTTCATGTATTTTCATACTTAAAGTCAAGGTTAAATACAACAGCTTCCATAAGTTGCTTCATGTATGAAAAAAATCATATTGTACTCTGATTGATACAAGTACTGATTATCCTGCTTTTATTTCTCATAAAATATTGTCAAAGTTAGGGACTGTCTCTTATTTCAATCTTTGCCCCCTTAATGATTAATATGTTGCATATTCTTACTATTTAATTAAGTAATGCATAAGTAATGAGTACTGTAGCTGATATTCACGATTACAAAAGCTCACTCGTGTATTCTAAGTTTGTGTATTATTTTAGAGATTGGCTCTTCTGAATGTTTTGAAGTTATTCATCCATGAAGGTCTAATGAAATACCCACAAAGCTTCCATTTTAGCTTTGAAATGTCACACAGTGATAATAGGTTGAACTGAATTCATTTTATTCCATTCTCAATTACGGTGACTGCCAATATAAAAGGTTTTTATGTTTGCACTTTGGCACTATGTTAAGCAAGTTGGTATATTTCCTTTTAATCCATGTTTCTTGTCTAATTTATTTCTGATACATTATAGTTGTAATGGGAAAAAAAAAAAACAGTAGTTTGAGTGAAAGTTTTTTGACCACATGTGATACAGGTGGCTTTCAGGAGATATGCACAAGAGCAAAACAAGTTGTGGAAGTGAAGTTAAATGAAATGAATATTTTCAGCTAAATTTTTGAAATGGCCTTGCATTTACAGATCAATGTCTTGCTTTATACAATGATAAGACTCTGCAACATGTGGTTTGATCATCACCTCACAGAATTAATTTACAGACAAAAATCTTAATTATGTAAAGCACTTCACAAATCCATGTGCTTCTAAAAAATCATGTTTTAAAATATTTAAGCATTTCATCATTACATGGTGAATATAGTGTTTAATAATTAAGACTTTTGATACTGTGTTAGAATGTGGAGTGGAAGCTATTAAATTACCTCTGGAATTTGATATGAGTAAAGGAAAGGTGAAAAATTACCTTTGTGTCTATATGTCACCATAGCACATAATGTGGTTCTAAGATTCCAATGATGCATAGCAGTGGAAGTCAAAGATGAGTATATGGACTTTTCCATAGACTGGGTTTTCCAGGTCATTTAATCCTCTCTGGTGTCTTCGAAACTGTCTAACAGAACTAATGATAATAGATTGTCATAATATGATCCTCATAGTAGCCCGCTGGATGGAAGATAAAGAACACTGTGTTCTCGAAATAATAGCTGAAATATAATTACTAAGTCTTCAACGTTTTCCCACTGCTTTCTACCAACACACAGATATGTACATGCACACACACAAACATCATATGCATTGGTGCACTGTGTCTTTTTATGAGAAAATATGAAAAACTTAGAACGAAATCAACACCTGGATAATAAATAAACACTAAGCCAAAAAATCAGTGCGTGCAAGATAGGAAAACAAGATAACGTCAAAGTTTCATTATTCTCTATCAGACTCTCATTTAAAAGCACATGTAATAAAAATTTTTAGAAGAATTTTAGCATGTCTTATAATCTAGCTGCACAAATCCTGGCAGATAATAAGCAGCATATGGGAGCAAGTGTTTAGGCTAGAACTTACGATGTCTATCTCCCAGCTACGAAGAGTGCCCAAGTTTGAGTCCCAGTCCTCGAATCTACTGCAGTTCCCTACCATTGTACATACTAAGGGGTATCAGGAATGGCTCAAATAATTGGGATTTTACTATTCACCAGAGACACCTCAATTGCATTCCTGACTCCTGGATCAAGTGCCAGTCCAAACCTCACTGCTGGGGACATCTGGAGAGTGACAGAGCAGATAGGAACTTTTTCCTCCCTTTTGCTTTCACTCTGTTTCTTTTTTGCTCTGTATGGGATGCGGAATTTCAGCATCATCATATAATTGCTGATTAAAGCAATCAACTTATCTAGGAATTAAATGTATGTATTTTTTTTTTAATTTCACCAATCCAGTGCATAGCTGTCCTCATAAATCTATTATATGTACCTCATTCAAATACACAGAAGTTATTGCCTAAACCAGTTTTGTATTTTCTAGGAAACAAACTTATAAAACTTTAAAGTCCCTCAAACACTTATCCAAAACCTTCTAGATACTGATTATTTTTCTTCAAAATTGTGTAGTGTTACATATGGTTACATAGTTATGAAAGAGGAAATCAATAATGAAATTTATGCCAATTTTGGGAGGGACAAATATCTCATTTGAAGGAGTAAGGCACTTAGCTAGTACTAACAGCTAAGCAATCCAAGTCAACACATGGACCCAAGCCATTGTCACTACCACTTTGGGCAGAATGTACTTACTCTTAACCATTTGTTCTTACACTAGGCTCAAGTAATATAGGTTTCGACCCTGCTTCATAGTTCTGAAATGCGTCTCAAAACTAAGATGTATACAGACTGAGACAGAGTAGTTGAGAAAACTCAGATACAAAATTTAAATATGGGCCCGGTGAGATAGCGTAGTGGTGGAGGTCCTCGCCTTGAACATGCTGGGATCCCATATGGGTGCCAGTTCTAATCCCGAGATCTCCACTTCCCAGCCAGCTCCCTGCTTGTGGCCTGGGAAAGCAGTCATGGACGGCCCAAGGCTTTGAGACCTTGCACCCACGTGGGAGACGTGGAAGGGGCTCCTGGGTTGGGATTGGCTCAGCTCCAGCTGTTGCAGTCACTTGGGGAGTGAACCATTGGACAGAGGATCTTCCTCACTGTCTCTCCTCCTCTCTGTTTATCTGCCTTTCCAATAAAAGTAAATAAATCTTTAACAAAAAATATGTAATAAAACCTTGAAATCTTAAACTAGTAAAATACTAGATTAACACAAATACAACAATATAAAATAGATGTTTTTAGTTTGTTAGAGTGGACTATTCCAATATACTTAATCACAATTCTGCAAAATTTCACTAATGCTTGGACTGAGAGCTACTTATGTTTGTTGTCATACTTACCAAAAGCATCTTTGAATTAGAAGATTTATGTAATTTTTATTATATTTTAATGAATTATTCAATGTTCTTTTGAATTTTAATTATATTTTAAAATTATTTTCTATGGTACAATTTTGTAGATATAACTCCCTCACTATTTTTCCTCCCATTTCCCCCCCCATATTATTACAGTAGTATACTCCTTTAGTAGCTATTAAAAGGGTGACATTCTTTTTTTTTTTAAGATTTTATTTATTTTTATTGGAAAGGCAGATATACAGAGAAGAGGAGAGACAGTGAGGAACATCTTCTGTCCGATGATTCACTCCCCAAGTGAGTGCAATGGTTGGTGCTATGCCGATCCAGAGCCAAGATCCAGGAACTTCTTCCGGGTCTCCACAGGAGTGCAGGGTCCCAAGACTTTGGGCCGTCCTCGACTGCTTTCCCAGGCTGCAAGCAGGGAGCTGGATGGGAAGTGGAGCTGCTGGGATTAGAACCAGCGCCCACATATGGGGTCCCGGCGCATTCAAGGCGAGGATTTTAGCCGCTAGGCTATACCACTGGGCCCGAAAGGGTGACATTCTTCTCTTTTAAGTATATTGTGGAATTTTAGGTATAAACAATGATGAAAATTCTAGTATCGCATTGTCAAGATATATTTAAATGTTTTACTGGCAGTGCTTTTATTGAGAAGTAGAGGTGGATACTGCAATATGTCTTCTTCCCAGTATGCTAATCTCCTTTGTATGGTTCATCTATGAGAATATATGTATATACTTGCTCACCTATGTATCTATTTGTTTGGGTTTTTTTTGCATGAATTTTGCATTCTGTCAGAGAGAATATATGATATTTGTTGTTTTGGTATTGGCTTATTTCTCTGAGCAAAATGATTTCCAGTTTGGATCATTTTGTTGCAAATGGTGACATCTCATACCTTTCAATGGCTGCGTAGTATTTCATGGAGTAGATGGGCTACAATTTCTTTATCCCTTCCTCTTCTGTGGACATGTTGGTGGATTCCATGTCTTTTCTATTGTGAATTGTGCTGCTATAATGTATATTTTTGTCTATATTGTTTAAATTTCTGGTCAACAACTCAAGTAACAGCAAAGTCAGTTGGAAATATGTATATATACATTAAATATATGTGATATATGATATATTGTATATGATTATGTACATCACATATAATATATTACATTGTTTCCTTATATACTATATATGTGTATAATACATGTTAAACTTATATACATGTTTTTAATGACATATATAGCAATAGCAGGTAGTCACTTCATTTTAAGGAAATTATTTTTTTGTAAGTTATATTGAATTACAACAAGAGCCAGTGTAATTACTAACAACACCTGCTTTTAGTCCAAATTAATAAAACTTAAAATATTAGCAATACCTAAACTTTAGCATTCACTTCCAAACATTAAAAACTTTGCTGTGACTGATTCCCACAATAATTTATTACAACTATTAATATCCCAGAGAAGCCTAAGCAGGAAAGTTAAGGAGTATGTTCATAAGGATATTTCAAATGTATTCATTTGGGTTCTAGATCCTCTTTTTAAAATCACAGTTCTTTTTGATGTTTCACTAACGTAATCTAAAATTTAGCTTTGTGTTGTGGTTCGCTAGAGAGTTATGCACTTGAATCCCATCATTTTCCTATCATAGAATTGCTTTGATGCAATTGATTTTCATTGTTTGCTCTTGATATGTACTGATGGGCATTGAAAGTCTTAGTAATATTGATTCTAAAATAAGCATTGGACACGTTGGCCAGGTTGTATGATAGTGTTCCACAAAGATTTGGTGTGCAGAAGGAGTTGAAAAATATCTTTTTCTTTTTTCACTGATCAAGAATATTTTCTTCTGTTTTGGAATCCAAATTAAAGCCAAAATATAGCAAATAGAAATGTGCTAGTTTTTATAATTTACTTTATTTTATTTTCTTATTAGTAATTTCTCTGGATTCTTATCCCTAAGGGATTTTTTTGAGAGGAGAGAGAGGGAGAGAAAGGAAAAGAAAGAGAGAAAAGAGAAGAGGAAGCTTCAATCCAGTGTTTTATTTGTGAATCCAGTGTTTTATTTGTGAATGTCCACAACTGCTGCACTTGGTAGAGACTGGGAGTTGAGAGTAAAATGCAGCTCTCCCTTGTGGGTGGTGATTGTCCAATTTATTAAGCCATCACTGCTGCATGCCAGAATCTGCATTCACTCAAAGCTGAAATCAGGAGTCAGCATCACTATTGATTCCAGACCCGCCAGTTTGAAATGCAGGTGTCTTGACCACTAGGGCAGATGTCTCACCATTGTTATATACTTAATTTTATGGTTACTTTTCCTTAGATTTTTGTAATTATATCAATATCAATGTTGTTTCACAATTAATCTGTAAAAAGTATCATCACATTTTTCCAATCTCTAAAACTTGCCATCCTTTCACAGATATGTAATCTCTTACGTATTTACTTGTTACTTACAGATTTCTTGATGTAAGTAAGCTAGAGCTATAGCCACAAATAACTTTGTAAATCCCAGAACTTTTGAAATTGACATTCTATTATAATAAGAGTTACAAATGGATGGCCAAAATGTACACATCTTGAGTGATGAAGGTCATGGAGAAAAGAAATCAATGTTACAATGATAAAGAATGTTCAAATTGGATACTTTCTGTGTCTGTTTTAGAGGTTGGAAAAGCTTTTCTACCAAGACGACAGTCGATGCGTTTAAGGGTGGTAGCCATCCACTTGCTGGCAGCAGAAGTGACATCCGTTGCTAATGCCCTGAGGCAGGAGTGTGTTTGATGCTCACTGGGAGATTGGCCTGTTAGTGAAGAGACAGTGAGATGGACAGCTGGTGGAACATGACCTAAGAGCAAGTCAAAGTGAGGGAAATGACGGCTTTAGCTTTTACTCTCAGTCAAGTAGGACACAGGCTGCGGGAGAGTTTTGAACTGAACAATGTCAGGGTTTAATTTATGTTTTAAGCCTTTGTTGATGGAGTGTGGATGACATGTAAGGAAAGAAAAAGGATAAAAGATGATTCTGGTATTTCTGTGCCTGAGTGACTGCAATGTGGGCGGTAACTGTGGCAGCTAGAGAGGGGGAGTGCCTTTTCCTAGAATTGAGAGGATGGCAGGAAGAGCATGCTTGGTGGAGGCTCAGAAGTTCACAGTCAGACAAGTGGGGGGATGAACATGGGAAATATGAGATGAAAAACACTCAGAAATTTATAGGAATTTTGACTCTAAGAAAACTGAGTTAACTAGAGATTGTAACTTGGAAGCCTGCCTTGGTTGTTCATAATAATAGCTTAAAGGAAGAAAATAAAAGGAAGTATATGGACTAAACCATAGGTCAACAGGGTAAGGAGAATTAGCCTACAAGCCTGAGAGCAGGAACAACAGTTGGAATATAACGTTGAAGAATGATGATTCAGATGTGTTGCACAGACAGATTTTAAGAATGAGGAAGTGAATAGCAAAGCTTCTTTAATTCTGAAGAAAATTTAGCAATGTCTTTTTATGTGGATGCCATCACATGTTAGTCAAAAGCTTTAATGGGAAGAAAATCCTGATTTGAATGTGTTGAGACTAAGCATTTGATAACAAGCTTTTCAATGTTTATATGTTTGTTGTATTTTTTCATCTACTAGAAAGAGACACAAAGATTATCCACTCAATGGTTTACTCCACAAATATCAGCAACAGCCAGGGCTGGTCCTGGCTGCAACCAGGGGCCAGGAATTCTTTCTGGGTCTCCCTGTAGGAGTAGCAGTGCCCGCACCACCCTAAGAACCTTGGTTTATCATCTACTGCCTACCAGGAACATTTGCTGAAAATTGGTTGCGAACAGGTGGATCTGAGACTCAAAGTGATATTTGAGTGTATGATAAGTGCATCCCGAACTGTGGCTCAATCCACTGTGCAACAAAGCCTGCACCAGCTTTTTTTTTTTTTAATGTGTTAAATCTAAAGGGTTGAGGGCAGTGGTGTTCGACAGTGAATAAAGCCACAACCTGCCATTCCTATGTAGACACTGGTTTGGGTCTAATCTGCTCCATTTTTGATCCAGTATCTCTGATAATATGCCTAAGAAGGTAGAGACGGCAGGCATAAGTGCATGGGCCCCACCATTCACGATGGAGATCTGGATGAACTTCTGGTTCCTAGCTGTATCCTAGCTGAGACCAAGGAGATGCAACCATGTGGAGAGTGAATGAGCAAGTGAAGGTTTTTCTCTGTGGCTCTTTCAAGATAATAAATTTATTAAGAGAAAAAAAAGGGTTTTGAGGCATATATTTGGAAACTTAAAAAGAGTACTAATTATAAAGGGTGGTAAGAGCGGAGTATAGAGGACAGCAGAAGTCTAGTACTAAGACCAGACAGGAAAGAATGTGTGTTTCCCACCACAGCAGTGTGACTTAGTTTACAATAACCTATTGTATATTTTATGAAGCGCTAAGAGAATATAAACCTTAGATATTGTGATTTGGTCAGCCCCTAATGTATAGTTCCTATGCTTAATCTAATGAATAAAATTCCTGTGGAAGATAAATTAAAATGGAATTTTTAAGAAGTTTGACAAGCAGTATGCAAGTATTGAGGGCTATGCCACTTTTTTTAAAGTGTGAGTTTGGATTTGAAATCTACTGGTTTAAAACCATATGAATTGATCAAAATCCTCATTGTCTCAAATTCTGCAACTGTAGAATTATTAAAATAAAAATATTTAGGATATTGGATCATTGTGGAGTTTAATGAAGTGTATTAGATTTATTCGTACATGTCCTGGATCCCTTGGGAAAGTGAAAAGATTTTTGTCCATAGTGAATATGAAATAAAAAAGAATGCTAAAAGCTTAGATTTAGCTTTTAAAAAAGCATCTTTTTCCTGAAGATTATTGTGCAAAATATTTTTGAGTTATTGAAAAGATGAAATTCCAGTGATATACGCACAGTCACGAGATACGCCTTAAATCTAGTATTTGCCCTTGCAACACAAGATGGATTAAGGAAAAAAACAACATATAAAGGAAGTTCTTACTACAAAACAGAGGAAAAAGAAGAAATGCTTAATGTAATTTGCATCAAAATGAAAATCCCTATCACAATCCTGATTTGAATTCATACATTATAAATAACAAAATAAAACTTATGGCATTTTTTGAATCATGAGCATTTTGCCAAAGTTTAATAAGCTAACATATCTAAGGATAAACTCATAATGAACATGATGTTCATGCTTATCCCTTCCATATCTTAAATTATTTATTCATAACAGAAAAGGTATGAAAATTAATTTTCAATGTGAGAACAGAATGTTAAATCTGCTATTAATAGGCAAAATAGCACGGAATGTTTTAATGATTGAAAAAATTGCCAACCAAAGAATGTAACTTGGCTTGTACTCTTCCAAAAACATTTTAAAACTCAGAGACAATTCATAGGAAGTGAGTTGGGGGTTGGATTTGAATCAATGCTATAATATTAAATTGAGAATCATTGAAATTTTACCTATAATCTAAAATGAGAATGATTTTTTAATTATCCATTTTAACAAATTTTAAATGGTGTTTAGTCTAAATTCAACAATGATACCATCTAGTTTTACTTTGGAGATATAATATGTGGATAGCAGAAATTAGCAACAAATTATTTTAAGGTTTTGTCCCAAATATAATAACGGTTACATTGCTGAGCCTCTACAAAATAGCGTTCCAGTGTGTGCCATTTGTCTGCAAAGAAAGACAAACATAAAGCAAAATAGAAACCAAGGAGCTCAGCATTATAAAATTGATCACAGATGCTAAAAGTAAATACTGAGTGCTTCAAAGGATATATTTACCCCGATTGGATATTACATAATGTTTACATATAATGAAACATCACATAGAACATAAAAGCATGAATGATTTCTACATAAGGTTTATATGCCTGTTGATGTTTTAAGTAAATAACTGTAAAAGGAAAAGTATAAACATGAAAGATGAATTAAATAAAAACTGGGAAGGGTATAAATAGTAGGATGCTGGAGTTCAATGGTAGTGAGACTTGGCTTCTAATGCTGTTGGTAGGGAAGACTGTCCAGAATGGAGACTTCTGGCATCCCCGTGCTCTGTTCTTGTCAGACTCCATCTGGAAGACAGACATTAGCAACCTGCACATGGCGAATAAAATGAGAGCAGGGGATCATGAATCTTTATCACCTGGGGAATGAATGCAGAAATTGTAGATGTGTACTCTGAGGTGTAAAGATTTAGATATGACCATATGTTTGTTCTCAGCTGTCTAAAAGACAATACCACATGCAAGGGGGATTGGAATAAGTATGTGCATTGCCAATAAATGGTCTGGATCAGTGTTGGCCCTCTGCATTCGAGGATGGGGTGTGGCAGTGGGGAAGGTCAGGAGCTGGGCAAGGTAATTCAGCTCAGACTGATAAGCAGGTTTCTGACCATATCCTTAATGATGTTTGTGAGTCCATTGATCCATGAGCTATCTTGAACCGGAAGAAATCAGCTGCTTATGAAAAACAAAATCATTTTAAGCATTAATAAAGCATTTGAAGTAGATTCTGAGTGCCAGTTCTAAGTTTTAACAAGAAATTATGCACATATCTTTAAGGTAATTTAAAAAAATGTTATTTGTCATAATTATTTCTATTAGCCATCTATCTTTCTATCATCTATTCTTCCATTTATATATCCATTTGTATCAGAATTACAAACTCTACATAATTTAATTTATGAAAAGAAAAAGCTTCCGATATTGTGTTCTAATCATCTTATTCTTTTTAAAGAGAAAATACAAACATAGGTATATCCATGTTTAAAATGTGATCAAAGGAATAAGTTAAACTATATAATGGAAATGACAATGGGACAGGTCAAGTCAGTTGTAATTACATCATGTGCAGCAAGTGTGGCGATAATGCTTAGAGAGGAGCCAGGATGATGGCCGAATAGGCAAATCGTTGAGTTGCAAACATGGGGATCCCATATGGGCATGGGGTCATGTCCTGGCTGTTCCACTGGCCTGGGGAAGCAGTGGAGGATGGCCCAATGCCTTGGTACCCCGCAGCTGCATGGGAGACCAGGAAGATGCTCCTGACTCCTGCCTTCAGATCAGTTGCAACCATTTGGGGAATGAAGCGCAGCAGACAGATCTTTCTGTTTCTCCTCTCTGGGAATCTGCCTCTCCAATAACAAATAAATGAATAAATACATACATACATACATACATACATAAATACATAAATACATAAATAATTAGAAATAGTTAGAAAAGTTACATTAAATCACTTTCACATTTAGAAGTATCACCTCAGATAAATCTAACGATTAAAATTACAGTCAAAAGATATGATTTTAAAGAATGCTGAAGCAGATAAGTACAATGTTTGTAGTTCTATCAGTGGTTAGCATTTTTCCTAAAATAGTTTCAATTTTTATGTCAAGTGAACAAATTTATGCTTATAATTTTTAAGACTTATTTTGTTTTTATTGGAGAGTCAGATATGCAGAGAAAAGGAGAGACAGAGAGGTAAATCTTCATGTGACAATTCACTCCCCAAGCGGCCACCAACAACTGAAGCATAGCTGATCTGAAGCCAGAGACCCAGAGCCTCTTTTGGGTCTGCCACATGGGTGCAGGGTACCAAGGCTTTGGGATGTCCTCTCCTGTTTTCCCAGGCTACAAACAAGGAGGTGAATGGGAAGTGCAACCAGTGGGATTAGAAGTGGTGCCCATATGGGATTCTGGCACGTGCAAGCTGAGAATTTTAGCTGCTAGGCTACCATACCAGGCCCCATTATATCTATAGTTTTTAAAAAATACTTTATTTTGTCTTACGATATAATTCCATTGACTTTGGAGTTGCCTATGCCCTTCAACAAGGTCTAGTCCGTCATTTTGCCACTTTGTTCTGCTCTAGTTTTAAATGGAAGTCCTTCATGAACAGTCAAAAGTCCATCATGCTGTTGCTAAAATGTTTCCTGACAATGTACGCATGGACATTGTCAGAGAGTCCATCCTCTTATTGCTAGGATAGTTTAAATTCTCTCACTGGGAGTCCATCTTTGGTTGGATGCATAGAGACACACAGTACTTTGTCTCCATATCTGAACACATCACGCCTTTCCCACCTTTCTCCTTTCTTTTACTTTATTTTTTTTTTAGATTTTTTTCAATAGCATGCTTTCCTTATCTTGTTTTTTAAAATTTTTGAAGTTATGTAAGGTAAGCAAATTTCATGTATTTCACATACTTTCAATTTACTTTATGACATATTTCATCCTGCACTAAATAATGAAGTCTACAAGTATAAAAAAATGTACAAATGTAATGTACAGTGGAAAGGATTAGGACTTCTAGATGTTCAATATTTTCCCTTGGTTCACTGTTGAAATATCTGCTGTAGTATTAGACTTCAATTGCACTATCCCAGAGCAAACTAAACATTAAAGAATGTGGTAGCCCTGAGTGCTATTGCATGAATAAAACACTTTATTGAAACAAACTGAACCTGATGACTTACTGAAATTATGAGTTGTTTTTGTACTCCTTTCCTCTGAACCAACCTATTGCTGTGTTCTGCCTCTACATACCCATTTCAGAGGTAACTTAAAATAAATATGTGAAAAACCGAACCTGTGATTCTCTGTCCCTGTGTAGGATTGAGCAATTTTTATCAGTTATTAAATCTCTTGTCAATCCCATGAGAAATGTGTTATCACTCCAGTTTTACAAATAAGGAGTAAGAGGCCTAGAGAATAAATGGATGCAAAGTTACAAAATGAAACTGGGAAATGCACGATTTAATGTGTGCCTTAGAATATTAAAGGTTGTTTTGTCCTATAACATGTAATAAGATTGATAGGCATGGCAAACACTTTCAATCTTTGCTCTATTCAAAAAACTGGTTATATATATTTATTGCTATCATATGTAAATTATTATTTAATTCCGCTCACGATGGCAATAAAATGTGTTTCCTATTTTGTATATTTTCTCACACACCCTTGAAATAGAAATATTAAAAATGTATTTTATGCTCCCAAAGGTAGTAGTAACTGAATATAAAACTTCAAGTATTTAAATCAAAACTTCTAAACAAATCAAAAGATACATTGGAGATTAATTACAGATACTAATGCATGCATCAAAATGCTAAAGGAATAAAATAAATATGAAGAATAAGTTAACTCACATTCATACAATTTCAAAGTAATGCATTCTAATATTATAGTTCCCTTTAGTTACTATCTGAAGACAAAATAATTTTACATAGCTGTAGTGATAATACAAATATAATTATATTTGACTTTTTTATTTGATAATATGTCATACTATGGAAAGTTTGGTTTTTAAATATTGGCTTTCTTTGTTTAATATATTTTATTAGGTTTTCACAGAAATGCTGAGACACTTTAATTGATTAACACACTGCAAAGGAAGTGCGATTAATTTTGAATATGTAATGCAAGAATTATTAGCTAATTTATATCCAATAATGATTATATGATCTCACAATCATTGGCTTCTCTTCTCTCACCACATGAACACTCAACCTGTCCTATGCCTAGGACTTACCTTTGGGACTGGGAATCACAGGATTAAACTGTTTTATAAACCCGGGAGATAGCGTTACCGAGTCCTCCATTGATGTGTTCACTGACTTGTCCTCATTCCCTGGAGTTCATGGTGGAGGCCATCGTTCTAAACCCTTTTAGTAGTTGTAGTGCATCAGGGTACCATGCATTTACGATGGAGGGATGAGAGCACAAAGTAGCAACAGGAGCAGATGAAACAGCCACTGCTTCACTGACATTTATTGACAAAAATGGGCCTTTTGAGAAGATGGGCAGCACTGGTGTGTGCACTGACATAGCTCTATTTGTTATAGCCCTTGCCCAGGTGTCCGGATGTTGTTCTGAGGGCATTTAGAGCTTTAGAGTAATCACTTTTCCATCTTAGATGGAAGTTTGCACTTAGCTGTTTTTGTGAAAGATATGAACTATTTTTGGTAGCATCCCCAGATGACGATCATACCACAAGCATGTTATCTATTCTAGGGTGCTGAAATGAAATATATGTACTGCTGATACTGTCTTCTTTCCTTTTTTTGACCATCTTTTTTGTATATTATAATTGCTGAATTTTCCCACTTACTGCAAATCATCATGTACAATTGACTGCATTGTTCACAAGATTCATTGTGAAGAAAGAAATTTGACCCTGAAACCTTGTGCATGCTATACTCATTTAAATATGCACGCTGCTTTAGGACAAAATCTTCTCAGACAGCTGCCTCTTTTTAATCTCAGAAAAGCTCATCGTGGTAGAAGTGGCAGCCCCCTCTCACTCCTGCACGTGTGCTGAGGACTTCTCTGTGCCTCCTGCTTTTAAATATGGAATCAGGAGTAGTCCCTGGAACTGAACAATAGCTATTATTGTGGCTTTCCATGTTGAATGTAATCAGAAACTTTGAGGAAATGTTTAAATAAAACACCTTAACTATTTGGAATTAAAAGGTCTCTTTTGATTTGAAAATGAGAATTTCTGGACTAATTGTATTTGGTTGTTAAAAAGTGCTATCTTCCACTTCTTTAACATGGCATTTTCCACGTGTTCTTGTTATGTTGCTATTCCCTCTTATTTTAGCCATTCATTGGTAGATTCTATATTTACTGATAGAATCTACATATACTAATCAACTTTGTGTACAACATGGATGTTCTTTAATGAGAATATCTGCTAGAAATGAAAGTATTGAACATAATAATATATCGGGGAATGATTAGAGAAAAATATCAAGCAATAACATTTCAAAATAATGTAAAATTAAAATAGATTGGCCTAGCTGAGGCTGTTGGTGTTTATATATTTATATTATAAAATGTCAATATATGATTATGTTTACCTATCTTAATCATAGTTAAAATTGTATATTTTGAAATTACCTTAAAATGAAAGATCTGCCCTGATACTACTCAACATTGTATAGAAATTCTTAGAAGAACAAGAAAAGACTGACACATATATCTTATATAGCAATATCATACTCTACCCTTTTTATTAGCAGTTTGACTATAAAATGAAATGAAAGTTTGACTATGCCATCATAAAAGGAATTTTGTGAAATGGCATGTGTAATTTTAATAAAAGTGAAACTAGCTGAAGATGTGAATGGTAAAAGCCTAGAAGCATTGAAATCATTGTAAAATAGATGTAGCAGGAGTGTCCCTCAGAAATGAAAGCAGATGGTAGATCTAGGTGAGCTTTAGAAGACTGTGCATTGGAGACGTATTTACTGCTTGTCCAATTACTTAGATTCCTGGGGATCAAAAATTCCCAGTTGCAGCAGAGCTTATATCTTTTCAAAATTATTTGTATCTATAGAGTTAAATGGAGAGAGAGGGAAACAGGGAGATGTAAGTGGAGGTCAGAGAAAGAGGAAGAGATCTGCCTACTGGCTCACTCCCCAAATGGCTACAGAAGCCACAAAGAGACCACGCCTTCCCCCAGGTCTCTGAGTGCAGAGACCCAAGCACTCGGTCCACTTTCTGCTACTTTCTCAGGTGCATTAGACTGTGACTGGATCACAAGTGGAACAGCTGGGACTTACAGTAGCACTGACATGTGCCCCTGGCTTTGCAGGTATCACATTAAGCAGCTGTGCCAAAATGCTCTCCAGAACTAATAGTTATGTGTCCAAATGGTTCTGAAAAAATATTTTCTCTGAAATAAGAATATTTTGCTTCTAGTGCAGACAGCGATGAAATTAATATAATACTGATATTGATCCCCAAATGATTAGCTTTTTAGATACATCATTTTCTATTTATAATCAGTAAATATATATATGCATCATAATTTCGGAAGTTGAAGCTTTTTAGATGGAGCAGGTTGATATCTCTACTTACATAATTTTTCACGTTTAAACATTATTTTACAAAATATGGATAATATGATAGTTTTGCAGTAACTAAAACTAGTCATTCTAAAAATGCACTTTTCAACTAGTGTTTTACAAACAAAGTATTAGAAGAAAGCATTGGAGCAGATAAAGGAAAATATATTTTTATCTTCAACTCATTTAAATCCTGACTTATGTTTTATAATTTTCTGTTTTCTGTTATATTTTTTGATTCTTTGGGAGTTTAAGTTGTCTTACTTTGCTTGATTGTATTTCAAATAGATGCTGCATTAAAATCTTTGTGGATTGACATTTTATTATGGATAAGCCATATTCCAAATATACAAGGATAATCCAAATGTCGCTCTCCTACTGACTATCATATCTGTGTTCCAAACAAAAAGTTGCAAATTTTAAACAGGACCTTTACATCCTAGAACTACAGCATCTCTGAACCAAAAGGGACTTTTGCATGTCAACAAAGATACTCTATGAATTCATCTGTAGTCTTCACTTACGGTAATGCCCCGTTTGTCACAGTCCTCAGACTTTATCTTGGTATTACTTTGTTCATATTGCTGTACAAAATTTTGTTTTTGTTGAAAAAGATATTTATTTGCTGTAACTTCCACTATTGATTTTTGCTCCATCCTTTAAGAAGAACATGTGCAGTAGTTGTACTTTAAATAAAGCTGACTGCTGTGAACCGACTTTTTACAAATTAGTTTTTTTTAAACAAAAAGTGACCTAGAGAGAAGAAAAGGGAGAAGGGGAGGGAGACGTCTTCCATCTGCCATTTTCTCCCTAAATGGCTGTAACAGCCAATGCTGGACTACGCTAAATTCAAGAGCTATAACTCTCACCAATAAGGGTGGCAGAGGCCCAAGCACTTGGGCCATCCTCCATTCCCTTCCTACACACGTCAACTGGGGGCTGTTTCAGAAATGGAACAACTGAACCTTGAGCTGGCATTACAAGTAGTGACACAGTTTTCTGTATTGCAATATCAGCCTCATGAATTAAGTTTTTAATTCTCTCCCCTCAATGCTTTATAAAAGCTCTAATTCCTAATGCTATATTTGGAGTTGGGGTATTTAAAAGATACAGTGCTATTGTATCAAGAGTGGAGACCTTCGTAATAAAATTGATTTCCTTTTTAGTAAAGGAAGAGGCACTATCCTTTTCTCTGTTCATATAAAGTTACTGGGAAAATAGCTCATCCATCTGCAAACTGGGAAAATAGCTCACTAGACTGTAAGTGTGCTAGCTGCTTCATCTTCGACTAACCAACCTGTAGAATTTTGAAAATGAAGGTGTTTTATTAAAGCCATCTAATCTAAGGCATTTTATTAGAACAACTTGAACTAAGACATTAGCTAAAAGCCATTGATTGAGTGCCAGGCAGAAGGCACTGTGCTATTTTATATGCAATATTCTATGTATTCACATACCACATCTATAAGGAAGCGTCTGCCTTGTCCTGCCCACGTTTTTACATCCCCAACTTATTATTTTTCAATCCTTTCAATTAGTTTTTGTGTCTCATAGTTTCAAAATCAATCACAACCTAGCTATTCTCTGAGTTATTTCTCTAGTATAGTAAAATAGGCCTGTCACATGGCTGATGATAATTCTAAGAACATCACTGCCTTTTGATTTTCTGCAACAGCTCAGGAGAATTTACATCATCAAACACTAAAAGAGTGGTATAGGGCTCAGGGGGAATTGCAAACTAATAAAATAAGGGTTCTCGTGGATCTCACTGCTCGTGTTCTCCACTCACCAGGAACAAAAGTAATCAGTACAATAAGACATAAGGTATGTGCCAAACAATGAGTCTCACAAAAAGTGATAAGTATATTAAAATTATTTTCTTACTTGTATAACCAAGAATACTTACAGTCATGGTCATTTCCTTAAGATTCTGACCAGCTAGGTCTCATTTCCTACAAGTCCATTCTGAGATAGATCAATCAATTATGCACTTTATTGAATGAGAAAATAGAGATTAAGACAATGTGCATCTTGGGTAAGAGTATATTTAATGCTTTTTAAATTGCAAGTCTTGTGACTAAGTGATAATTGCATCATATTATTCTCGGTGATTTCTGTCTATTAGCTGGACAGGAATAGCCTCTAATAGCAGACTCTTGTTAAGTCACATCATCACTATTTCTCCTCAATACAATATACACAATTATTTATTTAAAATAACTGTATTCTGCTACTGACAGTAAAATGTGTACTACTTAGAATATGGTAAAGACATGGAGTTTGTCAGAGGCAAAATTATTGAATTTCAATTTTTGAAATAATGTAGAAAACTTATTGAAAATAAGTATTAGTACAATAAATACATTTAAAATTTAAATTTTCACTAATAAATAATTATGATGCTTGTGTATTAAAATCCACAAGGCCACTAACAAATTAAGCAACTGTCCAAAGGATTCATGTTGTTCAGTTACAAAGCATTACATCTCCTGAAGTAGTTTTCTTTTTAAAATTTTTTTGCAAATTTATTTTTAATTTATTTCAGAGGAGAATGCCCAGAGAAACAGAAACATACACACACACACACACACCACACACGCAGAGAAAGAGAGATTAATCTATCTCGGTTCACTCACCAAAAGCCCAGAATAACCAAGTACAAAGTATGTACAAAGAGATTTTCTCATTGTTATAATAGAGTATAGCCACTATGGATATGTCCTTACATGATATTGGGTGTTGCAAGTAGCCTAGAGATCATCAGAGGGCTGTGTGAAGATGGCATTAGTTATGCACAAACATTATACCATTTTACATGGAACATGAGGGCATGGACAGCTTAGGATATTTCCCTGGGGAGGGGACCATGGTGTTCATGTCCCTTGGATATTGAGGAAACACTGTAGGTGAGGAAGCCACATTTTCAAAATACTTCTTCATAGTCATGACATAGACTTATTTTTCTGGGAGTCAGGAAAAATGTTTGCCAAAAGTGGCATGACTAGCCATTCCTGTCACAATCACCCTTCAGGAAACTGCTATTCTGTTCTCTGGCTTGTTTGGGTATATTTTCCTATTCAGTTGGTCCGGTTTCTTGGAAAGTTGAGTATAATCTGAATCTATCTTCACATTCCCAAGTCTGTGATGCATATTACATGCTTGAGCATATGGTCTTGTTTCAATGATATTTTAACCTTTATTTAGTATAGATCTACCGTGGTGCAATGGATAATTTGGGGGAACTGAACACTTGGCAGGGCAGCAGGTCTGGTTGAGGCCATCTGGAGATGCTGGGAGGAAGACGGTTTACTTCTTTGCGAAACATGCTTTCAAAGAGAATGAAACAAAATGTGATGAAATAAGGATGCATCTCTACCTTAGAAATTAATATTTTAGAATAATCTACCAACTGTCTTTTATAGGATCCTCAAAGTTTAGGAAATGGATATTCTAAAGTGAGCAAAATGTGTACATTTTCTTTTAGTTTTAGGTTTGAACATAGTGCTGTCATAGCTCTCCTGTATATATAAAGTAAAAGTAGCTGGAGATTTAAAAAGAAAAAGGAATATTTGTTTTTCAATCATTTACAAATGAATTTTCACATTTCTATAATAAAAAAAAATAGCTGACTCCTACTAGTAATTGTGAATATTCAGTATTGTAAAATAACTAGCTACACTCTGTTCAACATGTGATCAATGTGCCTTCATTTCCCAACTTTGACTTTTCAAGAATTGTTATGTAGGTGCTGGCCCTGTGCCATGCAGGTTACTCCTCAACCTGTGGTACCAGCATCCCTTATAAGAACCAGAGAACAAGCCAGCTGCTCCACTTCTGATCCAGCTCCCTACCAATGATTGGCAGAGCTGTGGTAGACAGCCCAAATGCTAGGACTCCTGTCCTTATGTGGGAGACCTGGAAGAAGTTCCTGGCTCCTTGCTTTGGACTGGCCCAACCCCAGCCTTCTCGGCCATTTGGAGAGTGAACCACAAATTGGAAGTTATTTCTCTCATTCCTGTGTTGTGTCTTTCAAAAAAAAATAAATCTTTAAAAAAGAAACATTATATGCAATGAAAAATAGAATGGATATGCATAAATATGCATACTGTATTTAATACTTATGTGTGACTAATCAATATGCACACACACACATACACACACAGAGCCAATAGAGTAAATGGAAAAAAAACATCAAAGTAGGCAAAAAAAAAAACTATTTAAAAATTACAAAAAATTCTCTAATTTGTTTTTTTCATATTTGTTTGTTGTATTAGAAGGGCATAGCTATGAACAGAGGTCTGTTGTCTGCTTATTCACTACTCAAATTACTACACCCGTCGTGTCAGAGCCAGGAGTCTGGAATAGCATCGAGGTTTCCCACATAGGTGGCTGGGGCCCAAGTAGTTGGGTTACTTCTTCTTGTTCAGTGTGCCTTACCATCCATCGGAGACATTTGGATTGTATTTCAGGCTCCTGATTTCCAACTATTTATAATTCTACCCTATGGAAATACAATTTCACTTCTAGATATTTACTTAAAACATATTAAAATACGTGCACAAAAAGATACATACAGGAATAAGTTTAGTATAACTGTTCATTAAAGCTTAAAACTAGTACAGCTCTTACGTCTATCAAAGGTGAGTAGGTAAACAGACATATACCCTTCCCTGAAAGAACACCAGTCAGCAGCAAGAAGGTGACTTGTTATGGAACAGCATGGCTGAACCTCAAAGCATGCTGCACAAATGAAGGCTTAGAGTGCATAGTGTATGATTTCATGTACATTGCTTTTGTGTGTGTCTGTGTGTATATATATATATGTTGTAGGTGATATTTTATAAGATTTATTTATTTATTAAAGATTTATTTATTTATTGGAAAGTCAGATATACAGAGAGGAGGAGAGACAGAGAGGAAGATTCTCCTTCTGATGATTCACTCCCCAAGTGAGTGCAATGGCCGATGCTATGCTGATCCAAAGCCAGGATCCAGGAACCTCCTCTGGGTCTCCCACACGGGTGCAGGGTCCCAAAGCTCTGGGCCGTCCTCCTCTGTCTTCCCAGGCCACAAGCAGGGAGCTGGATGGGAAGTGGAGCTATCGGGATTAGAACCGGCGCCCATATGGGATCCTGGCGTGTTCAAGGCGAGGACCCCAGCTGCTAGGCCATGCCGCTGGGCCCGAGATTTATTTATTTTTATTGAAAAGATTTATCAGATTTACAGAGGGAGGGAAAGACAAAAAGATTTTCCATCTGCTGATTCACCCCCAGATGGCCTCAAGAGCTGCAGCTGAGCTGACCTGAAGCCATGAGTTTCTTCCGGGTCTCACACATGGGTGCAGGGAGCCAAGGCTTTGGGTCATCCTCTACTACTTTCCTAGGACACAAACAGGGAGCTGAATGGGTAGTGGAACAGCCAGAACATCAACGGGTGCCCATAGGAGGTGCCAGCACTTCCGGGGGGAGGATTAGCCATTTGAGCCATCACATTGGGCCCTAGATGATCAAATGTAAATTCTGCTCCTGGCCCCTAAACTTCCACTGCAAGTCTGCTAGTCTCTTTCAGATAAGAGCTGCTCAGTGGTCTCGATCAAGCTCTTTGACTAGGTTTATGATACTTGCAAGCAGCCTTGTTCTTGATCTCCGTGAAATAGTCATCATAGTTTATGAAGGATTTGTGCCTTTGATCTGTGTGAGTGATGATGAAATCACTTCTGCAGCTATCCCTGTGTCCATCTGGCTTCCTGCCCACAAAATTCCTCATATGTAAGTTGGAAACTAGAGAATGTGAGCCACTTTTGCTGGCTTATACAGGTTCTGAAGGATGGAGTTAGACCTATCCAGGTTTGTCTAACTTAAACAGTATTATTTTTGTGACCCCTAATTACTCATTTTATGCTTACATCTTTTATTTTCATTTTATGAATGCTTGCTCCTGTTTTTAAATTATAGAATTGTATTATAGTCTAATAAAGTAAATGTGCTTTCTGAAATAAAGTATAAAAAATAAACACACAAACATAATCATTGGTAATTTTACCCAAATGTACCTTTATTTCTCTCCATGACTGGCTACCCAGATTGAAAATTCCTGGTTCTCCAGTGAGTTACTGAATAAACAAAGTTTGAGAATACAGACTGTAGTATTAATGAGGCTATCATCTGGGTTTTAAAGGTGCAAGGATTACAACTATGCTTTTTGTTCTGCCAGACAGGAATTGACCAAGGATTTCAGCTCTCCCACAGAGCCGTGTGTGAGCTTGAGAATATGGAGTTAAATATCCGCTGTGGGCAGAACCAGACCACTTTGAACCAAAGGGCTATAGCATTTCTTTTTACTCTCCTGCCAAATAGACTTTGCTCCTGCCTAACAAATTGAAATCTAAAGCAGATGACATTGACAGGACCAATGCCATCAATACAGAGGGATATGTGCCATGTACAACACAGATTGAGACATTAAATGCCTAGTATTAAATTGAAACTAGAAAGTTCAGCCTTCTTCAATATGTCAGATTTGTTCATGATAGCTGTTGTGAATATCTACGGCTATGAAAAGGACCAAGTAATCTGTGGAGGAGCCTGTTGTGCTGTCAGAGTGCCTGCTTCTGTAGAGCTGTGGAGTGACCTTACTACTTGGAAACGGCAATCTGGAAATAAATGTTATCTATTTAGAATGCCTATCATCGCTGAAGTATTTCATTCTTTAAATTGTCTGTCTCATGCACAGACAGGTATTTCGAATGTATCAATGTAGCTAAAATGGTCTTTGCTGCTCCTTTTCTTAATATTTTTTAAAAGATTTATTTATTTTTATTGCAAATTCAGATATATAGAGAGGAGTAGAGACAGAGAGGAAGATCTTCCGTTCTTTGATTTACTCCCCAAGTGGGCACAGCGGCTGGAGCTGAGCCAATCTGAAGCAAGGGGCCCAGAGCCTCTTCCGGATCTCCCATGCAGGTGCAGGATCCCAAGGCCTTGGGCTGTTCTGGACTGTTTTCCTAGGTCACAAGCAGGGAGCTGGATGGGAAGTGGGACCACCAGTGTTAGAACAGCACCCATATGGGATCCTGGTGCTTGCAAGGTGAGGACTTTAGCCACTAGGCCACCACGCCAGGCCCCTCCTTTTCTTCTTTATAATATATTTTTCTTACCTATCTCTTACAGTTTACATAACAACTTCAACTTCTTGTATGAAAGGAAGACATTTCATTACCAGCAATCTGATATACTGAAATTTTATTGCCTTTTTTTAAGCTGATCCATGCCACTTTGTAGCCCTTCTTCCTAAAGCCACACACACACACACACACACACACACACACACACACACACACAAATAAGACATGAAGAAAACTAAGCTTGCTAAATGAAACTCTGTCTTCTTTATTTGTTACAATTCCTGCTTGGATAGTCAATTAATTTGTAAAACTGCTTACTAGAGTATTACGTTTCCAATAGTATTATTATCGTTCACTATTCCGTTTCACATCTGTCTAGGAGCAGATGAAAACCATTCCATGTGCTGGTGGTCTCTGTTGACCCTGGCATGAAGTGTCTGGTGCAGCCATCAGTTTTATTTCCATTTGTCAACTGCCAAGTATTAGCACTTAGCATGTTGCAGGATGCATTATCTGGACACTACCAATAAGTGGGGGTGGCTGCTTTCCTCCTTGACCAGGTGGGCCACCGCAAGCTCTCCCTTATGCAGTATTTTGCCAAATCGGTGTAAACTCAATGAGGAGATACAAAAACGTCCCACTAGTTTCTCCTCTGACATTATATGTATCATTCTTTTTGTTTCTGTGCTTCATCTATGTTTTCTTTTTTAAAAATGATGAGAATTATTTGGGACCAGTGATGTGGCCTAGTGGCGGAGGTCCTTGCCTTGAGGGTGCGGGATCCCATATGGGTGCCGGTTCTAATCCCGGCAGCTCCACTTCCCATCCAGCTTCCTGCTTGTGTCCTGGGAAAATAGTGGAGGATGGCCCAATGCTTTGGGATCCTGCACCGGTGTGGGAGACCTGGAGGAAGTTCCTGGTTCCTGGAGCCTGGCTCCAGATCGGCACAGCACAGGCTGTTGCGGTCACTTGGGGAGTGAATCATCTGACAGAAGATCTTGCTGTCTTTCTGTCCTCCTCTCTGTATATCTGACTTTGTAATAAAAGTAAAATAAATCTTTTTAAAAAGTGATGAGAATTATTTTTTATTTGCTAGAATATAAATTTTTTGCAATGTAGAATAATAGGGGTACTAACTTGTGTTCTTATCCTACAGAAACAACAAGTATGCACTTGTCTCACAAGATTCTTTAAGCAAATTAGAGTGCAGCATGGTAAATTTTTTTTTTTTTTTTGTGGTGCAAGTATGTCCCAAGCTGCCACATTTTAAATTCTGGGTGTCCTGAGGTAAAACAAATATGTTGTTGCTATAGTTTCTTGTATCTATATAGGGAAGTTTTCTCACGGTTGAATTTAGCCTTGTGTATTCAGACTAAATCAAAAGAGAGGTGTCTCAATCTCAGAACCACTTTCTTCCGCTGTTTCACTAGAGAGCACAATAGGAAATTTCCAGCAAAGAATCAACTCTGCTCCTGGAAAATGTGCTTCATTTATCCATTCTGTATCCTGATTTGATCCTGTCTTCTTTTTCTAGCCTTGCTGTGAACAAGCTGTGTTTGATTATCCACAGAATATCTGTATTTGTTTGATCTTTAGTCTGAAGATGTTATTGACCATTATCAATACCGTTGTTTTTGATATTATTTTTATTGATAAGTAGCTACTTTAAAGGTGAATGTCATATATGAAGGTTATTTTTCAGTTACTTTGTTAGTTGATGGATATATGCATTATTGCTCGCCTGACTTTGCCATTCTGTCACTCCAGAAAATTGTCATAATGCATTTTGGATAGCCTTTGTTGTTTTAGAAATAATGGTACATTCCAAGAAGTTTGTTGTGAAGGAAATTGATATTCTGTAACTTACTTTTTGAGATCCTTTCTATACAGTAAATGCTGAGCTACCATAGTTTAACATGCTCAAGTATCACATGAGAAGACACAATGATTGACATACTACTTAAAGTACCCTGGTGAATCCTTGGAATGTATTGATAATCTGCCACTTAGGATTCTGCTTTAATTACCCTGGATCATGCACTGGTGGCCATTGGAGGTGCCAGCTTGCCAGGCAGTCGCTTAATCTGTTATATCACAATGCTGGCTCCAAACATGTATAACATGACATTGGTACTAAATCATGAATAAATGCATGAAGGAAAAAAAAAGATTAAAGTATTACAGGTACTAAAGTGGCCTGGATTTGGCAAAAGATAGGTTGATAGAGTTGTCTTCTCAGACACATAGCAAAAGTAGTTCTGTAGGTAAAGGGGATTAAAGGAAAGGGAATCTAAAACTTAGAAATCCATGCTGTGATAAAGATTAGCAAAATTCTGAAAAGTGCTTTCTTCCATGATTTAGTATCTTTAATCTGATTTTACCTCCTAGGCATGTAAGGGTGCTACAGTATTTGTGACCTGCATCTCATTTAGATAGCTACCTGCAACAGAAACCTTTAATATTTCATTTTTCTAATGATCACACATGGATCTTGCATCTTCCATGTTATCCTGAAAGTGTCATGCTTTATTTTGGTTATCTTTATTTTAGATATTGTATCTTAAAGACATTTGATGTGTAGGCTTCTAACATTAGGTACAACTTTAAATGAGTTCATGTTTCAAAATTAAACAAATCACACATGATCATGTGAGAACCTAATCAGAAGGACTGCTATTTGTTGAGCATTTGCCATGGGATTGGCAGTCAGCATCCAACCACACAGGAGGTCACTTTATAGAGATGAAATTAGGGTGGCGAGACCATTCATAAAGCATGTGCAAAATTTCTCAGTCCTATTAATCCAAACCCAGGATTTTTTCATACCTGTCAGCAGTACTTTGATAATCTCTCCTTTCATGTGAAACCATTCCCCATCGCATTACCTTGAGCAATTACAACATGCAGAACAACATATTTTCTAAACATTTAAATAGAAGTCTTCCCATAATCTTAACTGTCCTCTTAGCATATGCTTATCTTTAATAATAATCTCAGGTTAATCGAGACATTAAATATGATGCTGCTTTTTAATACATAAGAAATAAACTGTTTAGATAAATGTTTATGAGAACACAGAAAATAGATTTATAGGTATTCAGCCATATGAATGGAATTATTATTAAACTAAGTGAATTTTTTTTATCTGCAGAATTTGATTCAGGAAATAATTAGATTCTTTATTTGGTATTAAATTAAGCTTCTATTTTTTAAAGACTATATTACCATAACATTTGAAAGAATGAAAGGATCTTTATTGAAATCAGTGCAAAACATGCATAGATAATGCCAAGCTTCAAAATTGTGAAGGACAAAAAGAAGGAACTAATTATCATTAAGCTACTGTTCTGTGCCAAGCTTTTCATTTAACTTTATTTTATATATCTTAATGCAATTTGACAACCCATTGAGGTATGTTTTAATACTTTATTGGTGGCAAATAGAGAACTTAAGGCAATATAATCAAGCATATGTAACTGGGCAATGGTAGAATAAGTGAGCGCTGAACTCACAGCTCTGAGACTGCAAATCCTATATTCTTCTTACCAGTACTTTGTGACTTCTTCAGCCCTTCTTTTTTTACTTTTATATTCCTGCATTCTTACTACATTCAATATAGTCTTTAGCACATAGCTGTGATGATATGTATTAAAAATTGAAATAACTGAATGCTGAACTGTTATCCTAGATAAAATGCTTCTTCATAATTGAAATTTAAATACTATATTGTACACTTGTGTGGATATCTTTTGCAAGTTTGAAAACACACATATAGTGTAACATGGAAAAAGAGAGGGAGAGAGGGAGAAAGACAATTGTTCCCAATACACACCACTGACACAGCATTGAGAATCACAGTGTCGTGAAGGAAAATTAACAGTGGAATATTAAAATGTAGAAGAGGGCTCTGCAGGACATGTGAAATAAAAGAATATAGAATGTCAGCACGATAGGTTTGGGCTTACCTGTGTCATTCAGATGATAGGATGTGAAAATAATTTCTGAAGAGACAAGTATTCTAATAAATGAAACTTGACACTCTTCATTGTTACCCAAGAATAGAAGACACTTAGGATTTAGGTTTAGGAAAAGACAAGGTATTTCACTTTGCTTCCTGCCACCCCTCTCATTTGTGATTTGCTCCTGTGTGAGTCCAACACTAGAACCTTACTAGTCTGTCCTTGTTAGTCTTAGTGATACTGAGACAACTCAAAGGAGAGCAAGGAAATAACCTGTCCATCAGAAGTTTCACTCGGAACACATCTGCCAGCTATGTCTCCAGACTGGAGTTAGTCTCCTCAAGAAACTGTTGAATTCAGCTGGGCAACAAGATACTGGACTCTATGCAAGGCACATGCTTGCATTGAAAGAAATAAGACTAGATTTGATCTGCAATACTGCAATAAGGTGGAGCAATCCACCATGGGGGGGTGAAGGCAAGAGGAGGGGAAGGGGGAACATCAGAGCCTATGAAACGTTGTTATAAAATTAAATGCAATTTTAAAAAAACAAAGTTATAATGTTTTTATAATGTTAAAAAAAAGAAGTTTCACTCTTTCCACACTGGTATATTCCATGTGATTACATTTGGTAGAGTACCTTAATCTTGATCTTAAGAATTACCATACTTATTTTACTAGAGTATGAGAACAGATTAACTTGAGATGCCAGCACCACAGAAAAGTAGCAAAAATCATAAATTAATTCAAAATTAAACAATACAAAACACAAATAATAGAAGGTAGTCCTTCTTATGGTATTAACTTTCATGTGACTGCACATAACTAAAAACATTCATTGTACTAATATTATCTGTTAGCATTGATTATTTGTGTTAGGATATGATTAGATTACTGGATAATTCAAATCCTTCCAAATGATGTATGCATTGATAGTATGTATTTCTCTCTATGAAAAAAAACACAGTCAAAATGAAACTAAAGTGATTGATCTGTCTTATCTCATTAAAAAGTATAAAAAATATCAGGAATAAAATGTTTCATATTGCATTGTTAGCAGTTTTCTTTGAACATTTCATGGTTATTCATAGCTTTACCAGACTCTGCGCTGAATGCATTTCTCCTATTACTTCTTCTACTCAGTTATAAATATGTAGTTTTCCTCTATAAATGTAAAGCTTTTAGAAGATCTTACTTATTGATTTGGAGTGTGCATTTACATACACACGGAGAGAAGGAGAACATTTATTCTCAAATTGGTCACAATGGTCAGAAGTGGGCAGATTCAAGCCTAGCAGCCTGCGTTTCCTCTAGGTGTTCCATATGGGTGCAGGGAATCAAGCAGTTGAGCCATTTTCCATTGCTTTCTCAGGTCACCAAAAGTGAGTTGCTTGGATGTGGAGCAGCCAGTATTCTTTTCAGTGTAATAAGTTTGCTGATTTTACAAGAGGCAGCTGTACCAACTGTGCCACAGCACTGGCCCTGAAAGCATTTTTAGATTTCATAATTTTAGAGACAATTGAATTGATAAAATTTCCTCTGAAGTCCACAAAGTGACCATTGTGTATATATGTTTTCATAGGTGTAAACAATCGTACACAGCAACAAAAATTTTTGTGGGAACATAATTTCTGGTTGAGACACATTTAATCTTTATCATAAACCAATAAACACATATACACATGGATACATATACACATACATATAATGCAATGTTTAGTTATATAGTCTAACACCAGTCTAATATATGTAATAGATGGTATTTGTCAGTCATTGAACTTACTCTTCACCAAACATTAATATTTAACTAGTGAAAGCATGCCAGAAGTCTGCTCTCAGGGAACAAGTATAAAAGCATGGCTAATGTATTTAGCCTGTTCTGTGCCACACATTGGCTTCAACAAATTATACATAAATATGAAATGAATAATGAATGAAGGGATTTATAGTATCCCTGTTCATATTGTGTAAATGAGAGAGCTGATTACCCAGTGATTAAGTAACGCACTCACTGTCATGACCAGTGTGGTCCGTTAGCCAGGACTGAACCAGGACAGTCTCCTTGTAAAGCCAGTAGCTATAGTAACTGCACTGTAACTTCTCATCCTGGACTTTCTGTTTTATAATTACCAAGGACAGTAAAAGCTCACTTTTAATACATAGAAATATAAGAAAAAATAGTGCAATTACTGAAGATGAGGATGAAAGAGACTGCATCTACCAGTCTCAAAAAGTAGTTAATGAGTTTACCTTCAAAATACTCAATATTTTGGGAGTTAAGATGTGGATGGATGTTGTCATTTGGAAGAAGGCATGAAAAGTCAACAGAATATGGTTTTTGTGTGTAGTCAGTCATCGCTTCGACACTTTCACATAACAGCTGTGTGATTGTGGTCACTTTATTGAGCTTTTGTTATCTTCAGGTTTTATCTGCTCAGACAGGACGAAAAAAACATTGACTCCATCTATACCTGCTGCCGTCACAAAATACTAAATACTGGCTACTCCATAAGTAAAAACTTGTGAAGTTCAAAATGAAGACTTAGAATTTTGCTATCTGCTATTGCTTATTTCCAAAGATGGTGCATTGCATTCTGTCCTTACGTGATTGGAGGTCTTGAAGGAACATACAGGCACTCACTCAGGCAAATTTATAATGGCTCTAATCTCATTTATGAGGGAAGAGCCTCCATTATCAAATCATTTGGTAAGGCTGTCACTTCTTGATGCTGACATACAGGAGTTAAATTTTAATTTTTTAAAAGATTTATTTAATTTGTTGGAAAAACAGATTTACAGAGAGAAGAAGAGAAAGATCTTCCATCTACTAGTTCACTCTTCAAATGATTGCAAGGCCAGAGCTAAGTTGATCTCAAACCAATCTGAGGATAGAAATCAGGAGCCTCCTTCAGGTCTCCAACGTGGATGCAATGTCCCAAGGCCTTGAGGCATTCTCCATGTTTTCCCAGGCCACAGGCACGGAGCTGGATCAAAAGTAAAGCGGTCAGGGCATGAACCAGTGCCCATGTGGGGTGCCAGCCATTGCGGGCAGCGGGTTAGCCAGTTGAGTCATGGCTGTAGTCTCCCTGATTTCTATCAGCAATCTTGTAATTCTTGTCAGACATCAAGGAGTATTCTGTTTCCTTGGCTAAGTTTATTGCTAAAAAAATGCATTAATTACCATGCTCTTTTGTGGAAATTTCGATTGATCAACTAATGTCAATAGTTTTCCAAGTAAACTGTAGAAATCAGTCTGCATCTTTAAGTGGGACATCACAATTAGTTACCTTGTATCAGGTCAAGTTGCGAAAGTAGAGACTCATTACAAAAACCAAATTAATTTGATAATTACATCCATGTCAGATGGTTGTAGACTTGAGATGTTGACATTTCTAAGGATTTAGTTTTCTCTGCATGCCTTTTCCCTCCTCCACCTCCTTTCCTGGGACCCATGCTGAGCTACAACCTCAATGTGAACACCAAGTTTTCTATTATCAGAGGCTGGCACCAAGAGGTTACACAGAAACACAAAATGTTCTAAATCTTTCCCTAGAAGTTAGTCCCCTAAATTCCTGAAGTTCATCTATACTTCATAGACTTGATCAAGATTTCCAGCACAAGGAAATATGGCCAGTACAAAGGAGAAAGCAGTCCATGTTATGAGTCAGTTTCATCACATTTTTCGTGGTGTCAGTGATTAGCTTCTAGAGCTGTCCCTTGCTTTGTTAAATTGGGACTAACACAAGACCTGTCTATTTAAAAAAAAAAAAATGCTGACACCAAATTCCCTAGTAGTCATGCTGCATGTTCAAACACTGAGTCACTATGTAATTGTAAAATGTTTTGAAAAAAGTAAATGAAATTATTCCAGTTTCCAATTTGTCTTGTTTACTAAAAGAATCAACATTTTAAAAAAAAACAGCAAAAAGTCATGAACAAGGCCACATAGTTTAGAAGGAAAAATAATATCTGATGAAAGTTATCAAAGGTGTAAGTTAGTGAGGAGAAAAATCATTGTAAGTTAAGACTTAAATTAATGTGCCAATTATATTTATTCCTATATTAAATGATTTTAACTGGATTGAATGCCTTCTTGGGAAGCTTAGAAATATCAATATACTGTATTATTTTCCTTAAATATCATAATTCATATCAATAATAAATCATTATTTTCATTCAAATACATAGTTGGTTAAAGGATTAGCATAATATGCAAATTACTGCAGCTTATCTAACATATAGTTTGCAGATTTGGTTACTGAAGTACACAGGGTTTTTTAAAATCTTTTTAAATAGGACTACTTCCTTGCTAAAATATCCCCAGGCTTTCAGAGGAAATGTTGTCAGAAAAAATGAAGGAGGTAATTAACTGGCAAGACCTAGCCCTTTGTTTTCAGAAATTTATTTTTATTTTTAATTTAATCCAATTTTCTTTTATTTTATATTGTGTTATAGTTTATTGTACAGCTTTGTATGATCCCACTTCAGTTCACAGAGCAAGCAAAAGTTGACTACCATTAATATTATCCACAGTATCAGACTATAAAGATTTGAGAGAAATTTTGAAGAAAATTCACCAGTGACTCTGTAGGAAAAGCATGCATTTGCTAGCATGATAAAGATTACTGAGCATTTTATTTGCGTCTCTTGAAAACAAAAGGTAAAGAAGCTACACTGCGAGCGATGCTCCTCTGCAAGCATTAATGAGCTGTGGAGGAAGTGGGCATTCTTACCTTGGGAAAGTTCTCTTAAATGGCCTACCGACGCTGTTGAACAAGGGTTGCTTTAAGGGGAGAAGACTGAAGGCAAAGACACCATTGCATTTGTTAAAGTGAAATGTAATTAATTAAATTACCATAAATTAAGTGGGATGGATTAAATTAGACCAGCAGGAAGAGCCAACTGAACTAAGAGCAGTGAGATTGGATTTGACTCAAACTGACCTGGTTCACTTTGCCAGCACCTCTGCTCCTTAAAGCTTGGATATTGTATAGCTTCTTAATTGTTCAAAATCTCACCTCTCTTTTGCACCTGTAAAATGGCGGTATATTTCAGAGAGAGAGTGATTTAATGAAAAAGGACATATCCATATATAATTTCAAACTTCACATATATATGTTCAATAAATGAGCTGAGATTTTCCCTTAGAAAATGATACAAGACAAATCTCGGCCTTTAAGTGAAATTTTCAGATTTTCTGTTGTATCACACTTCTTCACAAGAACACTCTAACTGAAACTGTTCCGTGGTTTCAAATTAGTCCAATATTATTGAATACACTGAATGTTATCTATTAACATTTCACTACAAGTATAGTAAGTGCCCTTGAAATATGAGGTGTCGGTTACTCTCAGAATTTTAACCCAGGTGCTATGTATCTAGATAATAAAATACAGTATTAAAATAACTTGAGCTTCCCAATGTCACATATTGCTTGTGATTTATCCTGATATCTCCAATATAGAATTCTAATATAAAAATCGGACATTGTGGACTTCGGTAATGGCTCAGTTGGTTAATTTTCCACCTGTAAGCACTGGTTTCCAGTTCATGGTCCTGCTGCTCTGCTTCTCATCAGAATCCCTGCTTATGGAATGGGAAAGCAGTGGAAGATGGCCCAAGTGCACGGGACCCTGCACTTACATTGGAGACCTGGAAAAAGCTCCTGGCTCCTAGTTTCAAATTAGCCCTTCTCCAGTCATTGTGGCTACCTGGGGAGTGTCAGGAGATCTGTCTGTCTCTCCTTCTCTCTGTAAATCTGTCTTTCCAATAAAAATAAATAAATCTGAAATTAAAAGAATCAGACATACTGCCCTCTGTAAAGCTTACTGAATGAATGTATCATAACAGTTTTGAGAGTAGCAACTAGTCAAAAGTATCAGAATTGATTTGGTCAGGCCATGCAAATGGCAATGGAATGATGGGCCACTATTTAAATTATTTTACCAACTCCTCTGTTCTTATTATGGATGATTTTCCTTAGAAATTCTTTTTTATCAGCATCAGCATAGGGGAGAGTATTACAGAACTTTTCAGCAATGGGATCAAGAAAGAACTGCTTATAGCCAGAGGAAAGCCCTGAGACCCCAGCTTCCCCGTTTACCCTCACCAATGACAAATCCTCCATGGCTGGCTTCAATACAAAGTTGCATTACTGAAAGCCTTAATGTTGTTGTTGGTTTTCTCATTAATGGTTATTTTCTTCCTCTGTTTTCACAATGCCCTGCCTGAAAAATCTCATGCCAGTGAATGACCAGAATTGCAATTCTCAGGATATGATTTCTTTTTTTTTTTAAAGGTTTATGTATTTTGCTGGAAAGCCAGATAGATATACAGAGAGGAGGAGAGACAGAAAGGAAGATCTTCCGTCCATTGACTCACTCCCCAAGTGACCGCAATGGCCAGTGCTGAGTCAATCCGAAGCCAGGAGCCGGGAACCTCCTCCACGTCTCCCACGCGGGTGCAGGGTCCCAAAGGTTTGGGCTGTTGTTTTTCGAGGCTGCAAGCAGGGGTCTGGATGGGAAGTGGGGTCTCCGGGGATAGAACCAGTGCCCATATTGTATCCTGGTGCATTCAAGGCTAGGACTTTAGCTGCTAGGCCACCATGCTGGGCCCAGGATATGATTTCTATCCGCAGTTAATTTTGCATCTGCTCTGCTCAAACTCACACCCCTCCATTCCTGCCCGTCTCATTTGGATATGGATATTAATCACAATCAAAGAACAGAAAAGGCTGTGTTTTAATGTTTAATAAGTTTACAACTCTTCCAATTGATTCTTGCAGTGTGAATGTTGATAATGATTACAATTTAATGCCCTAAGTGTTTCAGATAAGGAAGGTCTCCATTGATATCATAGATGAAGCAACAAATGTTCATGCAACAAGTCAAAATGTCTTTTCATCAACTTTAAAGATTGTAGTTGCAATTAAAACACACCCGAAACAGTGTGTATCCAACGAGACCTGGCTAACCTCAGCAGATACAGCTTACAGGCCAAATCCAATGCAGTGTGCTAGTAAATGCCCCTGTGACGTCATAATGGGAGCTGGCCTCTCTGCAATGGCTGGAATGAGATAGTAATTAGGAATGAGTGACAGGGTGCTTTTCATCTTTGACAAGGAAAGATTTTTTTGTGTCAAAATATCTTACCAGAGGAGCAATTTTCTCTGTGTGCATTTCTTGTCCTCAACGCATTTTGCATGACAATAGAAAAAAGGAAATTGTTTCTGAATGTTGCTTAGTGACAGAGAGCAGATTCACTGGTTTCACAGATAACAAGTGTCTGAATGCTGTCATATTGTGATATTGACAGATAGAGGCATTCATAAGCTGAGGATATTTATACTGGAAAAATAATTTGTTTTTGATAGAATGAAATCAAAGATATTATAATGTTTGATGGTATTATGCCTCTAAGGGTTTAAAATTACCTGACAAGATTTAATCGCCCAATTCTAAAATACACTTGAAGGATTTAATCACCTGGAATTTTGAGCACAATGAGGAAGCAAATACTCACTATTGTGAATTTGCTTTTTTATGAAACCTGCCTTGTCACTCAACATACAGTCTGCTGTCAGCTTCGAACATTTTCAAACAATTCATAATTATTCTGGGAAATAAGCTGCTTGACTAGAGTAAACAGGAAATGTTATAAGTAGCTGTTCAAGAAGTTTAAATGGTTTGAAACATTTAAAAAGACGAAACATTAGAAAATGCAACTATAGCTTTGTCTGGGAGTCGAGTGCATGAGTGTGAAAGGAAGTCCAAAGTGGCACTGATCATAGAGAATGTGGCATTTTCTTCTACAGTTAATTTCTAATACAGGAAGAGCATTATTTGCCCAATAAAATAACATGTAGTGATCAATATAATAGTGGATGGAAATAAAGCTCGTGCTTATGTGGAAGGATGACTCTGCATTGCTGTTTGGACAACACAGATGTTCAAATATGGAACATGCGGCAAAATCAGCAACTTCTAAAGAAGCAGCAAGTAGCATTTTTTTCTTAGCTATGATGGGGAAGATGAGAGAGAGGGAGAGAAAGAGGACTTCAATGAATACTTTAAAAGAGAAATTTAAAGAATTAAGAGCATTAACACACACTGTGAGTAACGTAGTCCATGCTGCGGTTTAAACATTGGAGGGGATGTGAATGTTCACAGCATCTTCATAAAAATAGACAGAAAACAGTGAACTTGAAAACAAAGTACTCTGTCAACAACAGACATTTGCTTTCCTGAATTTCCTTGTTAAAGAATGGCTGATGGCATCCTGTGACAGAAACATGTAACACACATTCGGGACCCTACCTTTCATGTATGATTGTGGTGAGACCACAGACTTGAAATAGTGGGATCATGATATTATTTGTGTAGATGATATGGCCAGAAAGTTTTAATTCATTTTTATTTTCTTTGACTATTTGAAAAGTTGCATAGTTGCTCCTAATAATTCAAGAAAATTTTGAGAAAAGTGTTTTTGGGTCATTCTAGAGTACCCTGGAACAAGCCACTCAATATGCTTGAGCTTTAAAAAAAAAGTCTACATTTACATTAAATGTTCACAGTTATTTCAACATTAAAATCATTTTTAGATCATAACCTTTATCTTCCAGTTCTAAAGCAGTTACATGATGGAATGTTATGTATTGGAAGATGCTGAATGTGTCTTATTAAATTAGTTAATTAGGGGACCGGTGCGGTGGCGCAGTGGTTAAGGTCCTTGCCTTGCACGCCCGGGATCCCATATGGGTGCCGGTTCTATCCCAGCAGCCCCGCTTCCCTTCCAGCTCCCTGCCTGTGGCCTGGGAAAGCAGTCGAGGACGGCCCAAAGCTTTGGGAACCTGCACCCGCGTGGGAGACCTGCAAGAGGCTCCTGGCTTTGGATTGGCATAGTACCGGCCGTTGCGCTCACTTGGGGAGTGAATCATTGGACGGAAGATCTTCCTCTCTGTCTCTCCTCTCTGTATGTCCGCCTTTCCAATAAAAAAATAATAAAAATAAATCTTTAAAAAAATGAGTTAATTAATCAGTGCTTATAATCGGCACGGTATACGTCCAGAACTTTGCCTATGTAATTATTTTTAAATGTACTTATTTACTTGAAAGTCAGAGTGAAAGAGGGAGAGACAGAGAAGGATATTCCATCTGCTCATTTACTCTGAAAATGCCTACAATACCAAGACTGGGCCCATCCACAAAGTCAAGGTTGCAGAATTCTATCCAGGTATTCAATGTAGGCAACAGGAATCCAAATACCATCACCTGCTGTGTCCCAGACCTGTTAACACCACGATGGTGCTAATGAAGCGGAATAGTAAGGATCTGAAATGATACTCCAAGATGTAACACATGCATCCCAAGTACAGCTTAATATTCTGTGCTATGGTCCCTGCCCTTGCTTGTTGTATTCCGATAGTAATGCAGAATGCATATGCCCCTATTGCAGCAATCATAAAATAAATGCATAGAACACAAATTGATTTGTTTATGGTCCCATGATTAGTAAATTCCTTGAATGTGATTTGAGTTCCCAAGGCAAAAGCATCTAAGAGAGCTTGGAAGGTAGAGCTGCTCATGTTATTAAAGATTAGTTTTCAAGGAGATTATCTCCAGTCCCTGGCAAAGACATTCCTGGATCATAAACCTGACTGAAGATTCGTAGTAAATTTTATACATAGGAGCTGGTGTGGTGACTCATAAGGCTAACCCTAAGCCTTGCATTGCTAGGCATCCCATATGCATACTGTTCTAGTCCCAGCTGCTCCACTCTCATTCCAACTCACTGCTTAAGATCTGGAAAAGCACAGGAAGATGATTCAAGTCATCTGGACACTGCATGGAAATGGAGAACTCAGAAGTAGCTCCAGGTTCCTTACTCCTGGCTTTAAATCAGTTTGGCTTCTGCCATAGTGGCCATTTAGAAAGTGAATCAACAAAAGGGATGATCTTGCTCATGCTCTGTCTCTCCCTCTCTCTGTAAATTTGCATTTTCAAGTATCAGGTAAATAATTTATAATTGCAGTTTTTTAACATAAATGTTCTTAGAACAGGAAGGTCAAGCATCGATAGTCCAGATGAAAGCTTATAGTCCAACTGAACGTAGTGACAAACTGCAGTCTGTGCCCACCACACACCAATGCAAGGACTCCGAACCCTGAAATTCTGCTGAGTCCTAATTGTATGGTTTTCCCAGTAATAAATGGAAATGACAGTTTATTGGTTGATAATGCATTATCTCACATTGCAGTGTAGTTGTAAGTGAAACTCAGTTAATAATTTTTAAATAGATCTTTGGATAAGTTTCCTCACAATTCAGTCGAGAAACTAGAAGTTTATCTAACTAGAACACATTTAGATAATGGTACTAAGTAGACAAAAATTAAAGTTTCTCAGAACTGCGTCTTTCTTGCTCTATTTTCCATTCCTCGAAAAATGTGAAAATTTGTTCTTTTATATTATACCTGCCTATGGAATACTTTTACCCATCAGACACTGTGACAAATGGTAGAAATATATCATTGAATAGTAAAATTATTTCCTCTTAAAATTCACAATGTAGGAAGAGGTAGATATTAGTTAACTAATTTTCATAGTAATCAATCCCAATTGCGTGACAACGTATGCAGGGAAAAATAACAAATGTTGTGAGTACTTAAGTTAACTATTCTTGAGGAGGCAGTGGGTATGTGCACCTGCCAGCTAGACAATAGTTGTGAAGATCTGGAAGCATCTGCTTACAGAAGCAAAGGGGTTTTAAATCTTTAATATGGAAAATAAGATTGCAACTTCATATACTTGGGGGAAAAAGATATAGAAAAGACAATCTTGAAATGTAGCAGTCAGTATAGCCTAACTGCCACAAACCAGCTTTCACTGACACATCTGGGGAATCAAGTTTACGCACACAACTGATTATTTTCAGATCAATGATTGCAAATTATTGCAGTAAATAGTTTTGAAGGATTTTTTTTTTTGAATTGGTAGACAAAGACTCCAGGATCAGTTTTTAGGCTGTAAGGAATTTTTTTTTTTTACTTACACTTCAATTTTGACTAACCACTGTATTACTGAAAACCCATCTAGCTTATTTGCAATGCTTGACTCTGAAGAAGCATTAAACACTTCCAGAACACGCATTGCACCTTCAAAGGATAAAGATTTGCTGCCATTGAGAAATTGAAGTGTTTGTGCCATATAATAGAATAGAAATCTCATGAAAAGTTATGCTATCTTCAAAGCTTGTTGTTTTTATTTAAATGTAAATCACATTTATTAGTTGTCACATCTACTATATATTCCTTGGATCATACATTGGCATAAAATGACAGATATGAAATAGGTGGCTGGGTTTGGCTGAGGCTGAGGGATATTGTCTGCTACTGGTTTTTGTCACAACTTAACTGTCCTGGCTTCTACAAGTGTTTCCAGGTAAAGCTGAATTGAGTTTCTCAGCAGTTGAAAACCCTCAAATTTAAATAATGGCAGACTTGCACAAGTGGGTGATTGTGCCTCTACTGGTCTCCCACAGTGTTTGCAGCATGCAGGGCTTCAGGGTTCTGTTATTTGTGGCTGTTGTCACAGAGGCACGGCACTGCTTCATCAAAGGTGGCTGGCCCTGTAACCTCTGTTGAGCGGAAGTGGCCCAAATGACTAGGCTGATGTCTGTCTTTTTCTCTCTTTCTTTCTTTCTTTCCTTCCTTCCTTCCTTCTTTCCTTCCTTCCTTCCTTCCTTCCTTCCTTCCTTCCTTCTTTCTCTCTTTCTCTCTTTCTTTCTTTCTTTCTTTCTTTCTTTTGAAACCACTTGTTTTCTCTACTGAGTATAAATTATTTTCTTGTAAAGAAATCTTTAATACAGGTAAAAAGTATCACTTAAAAAAGATTAGGGGAAAGAGGTTTTAAAATGAAAGTATTACATGCTTCACTGTGTTGTAATTATGCCCTTCCTTAAAAGTTCAGTGTTTTTAAATTATATATGCTTATGTAAACTAATATGTTTGTGTGTTTATGTCTGTTGCTAAAATAATTATGTATCAGTGTATGTGCATATAATAACCTATATTTGTTTCTGAGATTCACTGCAATAAATCAACAAATGCAAATTAAGTAGTTATTCAGAGTAAGTAATTGCTGAGTCCTGGAGAAATACACAAATAGACATTGCTGCTCAAAATCCTACCTGATGCTAGGAATCTGGTAAAGAACAAACTTTCTAATGAGTGACTCATGGAAGCCCACTTCACCATAGATCTATTAGGGAGGAAGTGATCTGTTAAAAGTGTCAGATTTTTCCAAAATTTTATTTTCAGCTTGAGTCCTTTTTTCTTTTGGATGAAACTCTTCTCAGCTTTGCAAATACCTTGAATCACAACATTATCATCAATACATTCCTCCATTAAAGGAAATAGAATTTTGTGGCCTTAGTTACATTTCTCATTGGAGCACTAACATTAATTGTAATCTGTTTTGAGAGAGAAAATTTCCCATGGTGTGCATGTGCGTGTGCACATCGTTGAGTATACACACTAGCCTATATATGATTAATTCTGAATATTAAATCGAGTAAAAGGGCCCAGCGCAGTGTGCTACTGGCTAAAGTCCTCACCTTGAACGTGCCAAGATCTCATAAGGGCATAGGTTCTAATCCTGGCAGCCTGCTTCCCATCCAGCTCCCTGCCTGTGGCCAGGGAAAGCAGTTGAGAATGGCCCAAAGCCTTGGGACCCTGCACCTCTATGGGAAATTTGAAAGAGGTACCTGGCTCCTTGCTTCAGATCAGGACAGCTTTGGCCATTGAAGTCACTTGGGACGTGAATGAATGGATCGAAGATCTTCTTCTCTGGCTCTCCTCCTCTCTGTATATCTGACTTCCCAATAAATTAAATAAATCTTTGAAAAATGAGTAAAAAACAATGAGAACTCATGAAAGGAGAGACAATATGCAAACAGGTGTTGGGAATTGGATGTGAAATATGACAGCAAACTGTATTCTTGTCTCACATGAAAGAATTTTTGTGTGGATAATTTCTGTGTGCAAAGCACACTGAAAAGATTTATTTAAGACAGAGAAGAGAGAGAAAGAAAGAGAGTTATATATAGAGAGAAAATGAATGAATCTCCTGCCATAGTGACAGGCGGGGGTTCCAAGTGAGGGAAGAAAGATCAGAAAAAAAGGGTGGAAGTGATGTCTTTTAAGCACAATTTTGAGAGAGAAAACAAACTAAGGAAACAGATAACAATTATAAGCCAAAATTCTTTATTTCTTAAAATTAATTTATTTTTATTGCAAAGTCAGGTATACAGAGGTGAGGAGAGACAGAGACTAAGATCTTCTTTCCATTGATTCATTCCCAAAGTGGCCTCAACAGCTGGAGCTGAACCAATCTGAGCCTCTTCCGGGGCTCCCACGAGGGTGCAGGGTTCCAAGGCTTTGGGCCATCTATTGCTTTCCCAGGCCACACGTTGGGAGCTGGATGGGAAGCAGGGCTGCTGGGAGTAGAACTGGCACCTGTATGGGATCCCAGCACATGCAAGGCGAGAGTGTTAGCCACTAGGCCATCATGCCAAGCCCATAGGCAAGAATTCTAAGCCTGTCTGACTTACTTGCTCAAACCAAAGGCCATCGGAAGAGGGTGTTGGACAGACTCATTCCCGTTATCATGACAGGCTGAAGTTTCAGGCCCCATCTCATGTCTTCCTCATGATAAAACTTTAAGGAGATGAAAGATGACACTTTTCAAAGATGAGTGTGACTTTCTCACTTTTTAAATTTCATGGTAAAACTGGTATTCATTGGGGTAGAATTTACACCTCAACAGGGGTCCACATAACAACTCAGTTCCTGTTCTGATGGTGAAACCAGACGCATGGAGAAACTCCTCTTTCCAAAGGAGACAAAAGTCGGGAGAAAGCAAGACTTGATATTTTCAAAAGTTAGCTTCATCAGGGACTAGAGACCCTAACTATCTATTAGTTCATCTGATTTCTCACAGAGTGAAAAAAAAGTGTGTGAATATATATATATATGTATATACATTCATATGCACACATACAAATGTGTGTAAACATACATTTGCGTATATACATATATGTATGTATATGTATGCTACACATATAGATAGATAGATAAGTGGTAGACTAGAGAAAAATAATGTCAACCACTGTCATGACTAATGGCTGAAACAAGCTCAGCTTGACCTGTTTGTGGGAAAGTAGTTACATTACACAGCAGATTACATCACTGTTCACAAACTTACACTTCCTTTTGGAAAATATTTGGCCTGAAATGTTATTCAATTTCCATCTACATGTACATGATTCTATACCTCATTACTTATGGTGAATCGTTTTAAAATACTATCCTTTTTCTATCTTGATTCCCACGGCGTCATTAACGCAAACCACAAAAAACACACAAACAACTGTGATTCCATAAAACTGCTGTATAGGAAAATTAAACTGATGCCTTAGACTACAATGCGTACGTCACTGAATGACAACATATAAACACAAGTAAATTTAAAACAGCATTAGAACAATCTGAAGGAAGTTGGTGCATGTAATCTGCAGTTGGCACCCTGGACCACCTAGAGAGGGAAAGATCTGAGATAGTCCCATATGTCAGCAGATAGTCCCATATCCTTTCAGAGCCATCAGATTGGTCATGTTAAGATCAATTTGAAAACATGCAAAAAGCTTGCTGAAAACCAAGGCTTTTAATGATGCTGTGGAATAGAACATTTCTCAAGCACTTATTGTTTGCCATGTATCTTGGGCTATGCTAGTATAAAAAATAAAGCTCATTTATATTACATGCATGTCATGCTTACATTTAGCTGCAGAGGATCACTTGCTTGGATTTAAAACACAAGATCATTTGAGGTATAAAATGGCTTGTTTGTTTTGCTTTAATTGATTACTTGAATAGTAACATTCAAGCACAAGTCATCTTATACTTGCTAATTGAGTTGTTTTCAAAAACAGTATCAGTGAAACCACTAACCTATGCTTACTTTTACTTGGGTAAAACCCTTTTAGCCAGTAAATTCAGAAGCCTTGTAAAGATAGAAAAACAAATATAAAATGATTGTGAATATAAATAAAATATATATATATATATATACACAAAATAATAGAGTGTTACTTACAATCTTTTTAAAAAAAGATTTATTTATTTTTATTGGAAAGTCAGATATACAGAGAGGAGGAGAGAGTGAGAAAGATCTTCCTTCCGATGATTCACTCCCCAAGTGACCGCAACAGTCTGATGCTGTGCCGATCTGGAGCCAGGCCAGGAACCAGGAACTTCCTCCAGGTCTCCCATGTGGGTGCAGAGTTCCAAGGCTTTGGGGTTGTCCTGGACTGCTTTCCCAGGCCACAAGCAGGGAGCTGGATGGGAAGTGGAGCTGCTGGGATTAGAACCTGTGCCCATATGGGATCTTGACACTTTCAAGGTGAGGACTTTAGCTGCTAGGCCACGCCACCGGGCCCAATGTTACTTACAATCTTATAACTTCTTTTTAATAATGCTCAATACTTTGCTATATCTCTACTAAAAATACAAGGTTGTATTTTGGCATATGCATTGACCATATTTTTTTGTTCAGTGGATGATAAATTTGATAGTCACAAAATGACATTGCATTCCTTCTGTTACCAATATTGGTAAAGTGGTAGTAAACATATGTGTGTGTATACACTCATATGTCTATATATACACACTATATATAATTTCTTGATTGATTGGAAAGATAGAGTGACAGGGGAGGGGTGAGGGAAGATATACACAGGTCGATCTTTCATCCACCAATGTACTCCATAAAAAGCCCAAATAGCCATGGATGGATGAGACCAAACTGCCCAAAAGCCAGAAATTCCATCCTGGCTTCTGTCTTCAGATAGACTCAGCTCTGGTCATTTTAGCCACTCGGATAGAATAATTCCTCTGTCTCTCCTTCTCACAGTAAATCTGTCTTTCATGTATAAATAAATAAGTAAATCTTCCTTAAAAAATAGGAAGTTGATTAGAGAAGGAGAAGATCCAGAAACTGGATTGGCACTCTTCTATGGAATGCTGTGTCACAAGCATCTTAGTGTGCTGTGCCACAGTTGCACTCCTGTGTTTTATATTTTTACAGGAGCGATTATTCTCTCTGGCTTTCAAAGTTAAACAATTTAAACATCTGTGTATCTAAATCTTCACAGTTAGAGAGTTGATCAGTAGGTTAATATTCAGATTTGTTCTGCATAATTACAGGGAGGATCAAAACATTCCTTGAATGCAGAGTAGTTAATGGGGGACATTGCACTCTCCCTGGATACCATATTTCTTCTTGCTTTTTTGGGGGGGGGGGATCATTTTTACCCGTAATTTATTCTTTTTTTTTTTTTGTCCAAATTGTTTCCTTCATGTTTAAAGGGGGATATAAAGGGAGAAGGCCCACCCAATTTCCCACCCTCTCCAGTTCCTGGATGTAGGGTATGCTCTGAGGTTCTTGCTCGAGTGGTTTTGATATTTCAACAGTTTTGAATCGCTGCCAGTCTTGCCACTCCCAGCACAATGGGGTCCTTGAGGATTCCACTGGTTGACATAGTCCATCATAGAGTCTCTGTTTGCCCCGTATTTCGCTGCCAAGATATAGCTGGGATGGTTGGTTGACTTGTTCTCTCTTCTCTCTTTTCTTGGTTAGGGTTCTGAGTTCAGCATTTTGATTGGGGAGATCTCCAATGAAACTCTGTCTGAGGTGTTCTTGGACCTGATTCTTGTATGTGCTAGCAAGTACAGGGCCCGGCACAGTCCATCGCCTCGATCAGCTGGTGGTTAGAATCACTGGATTGGTTCTGTTTTCAGCCTCGACTTCCACTGGAACCAATGGGTGTTGCAGTCTAGCCTGGTGATGCCCAGCACATACTCGGCCCTGGCATAAACCAGTGGGAGCTGCAGCCCAGTTGGAGCAACCCACAATAACCCCTACAAGGCCCACCCCCTACCCTGGTTTGCAGCAGTAATCCAGTCTGTCCCACACCCCATTCCACCCCAGCCGCTGTCCTAGTTTTATGTCCTCCCGTGGAAGTGGTAACCCAAGAGGGAGGAGCCCACTATTTCCCTCCCAGGCCTCTCCTACTCCCAGATTATGCACTCTCCAGATAGTTCTGTGGTTTGACTTGACAGAACTGGTCCCCAGTGCCAGCTTCTGCCAGCTGATGCTGTGGCTAAGCCCAAATAACCCTCACCCACTCTAATTTTGTTTGCACCAGTGGGAAAAATCTGGGTACCACATTTCTGAGGACAAGAAAGAACTCTGTTTGTAAGCCTTAACCAACTTATAATGTGTAAGGATGCTGATATTTTTTCCCTCACAGAAAGACAGAGCAAAAGGAGATTTCTGTAAGCCTTGAAGTGGACATTTTGTGAGAAAGTCCTTCTTATATTAGTCACCAAACATGCACAGATGTTTTCTCCTGTGTGTTGAAGATATGGCTGTTATCTGAATTTTTTCTGTAATTAAGCATTAGATTCCTTAAACAGGAAAATAAAATGACTTTTGAATATCATCATATGTAAGTGATGTCGCATTTGAGATAAGAATTGGTAAGAAAACAGATGATGTAAAGTAAAAGAAAAAGAGACCTTCCTAAGTCAGATTTTTAAATAAATGCCCTACACCAAAAATGTCTAGCAAGCTCACAAGCTAGTGGAAACAAAAGGTGGAAAAAACAATGAAGAATGAAAGGAAATGTTCCTTAAGGGTTGTCCTAGTCCAGCTACTCTATGTCCTATTATCAGTCCGTTGTTTTCCCAATTTTATGCATTTGACATTAATTTTCCATTACTATTTACTATGAAAACAAAACAGTAAAACAAGCCTACATATACTATATTTTCTCATTTTATTACTATAGCCATATTTTGCTATCTTAATACTATATCAGTTTATGCACTCATTATCTTTACCCCTTAACAATTAAACAAAAATATCCCAAGTACAGCTTCTGTTTCACAAGCCTTAGGAGGGTTAAGACAGTTCCTCTGAAAAATGGAAAATATCATATATCAAATCAAGTAACATGCATATTGCTTACAAAATTCAGCTTCAAGTATTTTGCACACAAACCAGTATAATGAGCCATCCAAATACTTCACTTTTTCTAAAAAAAAAAAAAGATTCTAGAAATCAGCAAGTGTTTTATAATTCACTGAATGGTAAATTTGGACATTAAGATAAAATAGGATAGAAATTTACACATCTGATTGTTCTGGTTAAAAAAGAAAAAGGTAATAAAAATTTTGTGCTCTCCAAGCTTCGGTGGCTGGAGCATTTTCAGACCATCAGAAAATAAGGCAGGTCAAAAGGAAACTGGACCTGAAGAAAATGAGGTCATCATGTGATTGAAGGATGAAAGAAACTGGCAAAAACATAAGGTTGTCATACGAAGAATGAAACGTTTGACCTGAAGTCAGCAGAAAAAGAGAAGTCTAGATGATAATAAATCTTGAGAATATAGTCAAGATGGCATTTTTGCCAACTATATGTTGTATTTAAAAAGAACCCCAAGCAATGGTGACTTAGAAAAGAGCTTTTGTTTTTTTTTAATGTGTCTATCTTTGGTCTAGGAAACTTGGTTTTCTCCCTCCAATAGCTACACCTGTTTCCATATTCTGCTGGAGTCTTAGGACAGTGTTTTGATCTGGTGAAGTCAGAGATACATGAAGTTTTCAGATCTCCTTGCTTTCATGGTCACCTGCCTGTTCATATGATCACAGCAAGTGAAAATAAGAGCCTGGGGGAAATATAATCCTCATGTTGTTTAGGAAAAGACTTGATCTTTTTTAGCTCTATTTAAGCTACAATGAACAAAATTGTCAGAAAATCACCCCAAATTGTTACTGGATTTGAGTAGAAAAAAAAGATGACAGTGCTCCATTTACAACTGATGTCAAAGTTAAAGACTGTGGAGATGCCATGACAGAAAACAAGAAGGTTCAAGATGGTTAGAATTATCACCGTGCTCCTGAGTTTACATTGTGAAATATATAAAATTTGTTTACCATATATAAATAAAAAATACATTAAAAAGGTGGGAGTAGTACCAAAGGGCAGATATTCTAATGTGATTATGGAAGTAAGGAGTTGGATTTTGTTTTGTCAAAAATGTTTATCTCATGATTCAATACCAACAATATACTATATGCTTCAGAGATCAAGTGTGTCAAATGTGTAATAGTAAGCAATCCACAAATACCAGAACCTTAGACAAATACTGTACATGAGAGCCACAATTAACGTGTGTTCTGTTGTTAAATACAATGCATTGGAAAGCTTGCTGTCTGCATTTTCAGGACTGAATTGAAGGGATTTCTGAAAGTAACATGGTTTTCTACTGGTACTGGGAGCAAAAATGCTTTAAATTGAATTTAAACATGATTTGCTGTTTGCTTTTGAAGCATGATATCTCTGATAACTTACAGTGACAAATTCTAGTTAATGCCTGATTGACTCACCTTATCAGAGTCCTTTATCTGTGTTCAATGGCACGACGCCTCGCACATTGGATATTAAGGTTCCTTTTCATTATCTCAACCCTGTCACTTACCCAAATGATGGTCAGTGTGAGTACAAAGGAGAGAGAGATGTAGATACTGAGCTGAGCAAGGTGCCCTTGGAATATGGTAATTACTTGCCACATTTCTGTATCATAAAAGACACTTCAAAGGATAAAATTCTTTCTCAATTCTAATATACTCACGTCTCATAACACCTAAACTTATGATTAATTATATACTGGGAAATTGTGTATTTTTTGGTTAAAATGCTACTGACAGTTTCTGTTTATTTTTATTAATCTTTCTTCAGAGTATCAGCTTTCTAATTTTATTCTGGTTGTTCTAGATTCTTAATAATAGGAGTTATATTCTCTATTTGTACCTTGTTCTAAAAATTATAAGGTCATGTATTCTATCATGGTCTTATTAATTGATCTTCCTCATCCAATAACCGTATTTGACTAGATGTATCTTTTTATTGGAAAGGCAGATCAGATTTACAGAGAAAAGGAGAGGAAGATCTCCGAAGCACTGGTTCACTCCCCACATGACTGCAATAAGCAGAGCTGAGCTGAGTTGAGGCCAGGAGCCAGGAACTTCTTCTGGATCTCATACACAGGCATAGGGTCCCAAGGCTTTGGGCCATCCTCTACTGCTTTCCCAGTCTGTAAGCAGGGAGCAGCATGGGAAATGGAGCTGCCAGGACATGAACCTGTGCCCATATGGGATTTCAGCACTTGCAAGGCGAAGATTTAGCCATTGATCCATCATTCCAGGTCCTGCACTAGATATATTCATAACCTCATTTTACTTTTGTAAAGTCTACTCAAAAATATAGAAAAATGTCGTTACGAAGTGTTACAAGTTTTTCCCACTCTTCATATTTTGTGGTGCTTTCCCATATGAATCATCACTAAAGCCAATTTGAGGGGCTGGAACTGTGGCATAGCAAATTGAGTTGTCAGTTGCAGTGACAACATCTAAGTGGGTGCCATCTCAAGTTCTGGCTTCTCCACTTATCCAGACCCCTGCTAATAGGTGTGGGAAAGCAGGAAAGGTGACCCAGCTGCTTGGGAGCTACAGCCACGTGGGAGACTCAGAAGAAGCTCCGAGCTATTGACTTCAGACCCTCGCATCGCCAGTGTTTGCAGACATCTGTGGCGTGAATCACTGGAAGGAAGATCTCTCTATCTCTAATTGAGTCTTAGAGCAGATTATGTTTCTGTCTTCATTTCTGCTTTTTTTTGCAGAACAATTTAAATGCTTCAATCATTCACGTTTCCTTCATTTATTATCTTGAAAACACATGTAAAAATAGTCTCTTTCAACATTCATAATGCAACCTGGTTAAAAGTTTAATAATAAAGGGCCCGGCGCAGTGGCGCAAGTGGTTAAAGGTCCTCGCCTAGCACGCCTGGCATCCCATATGGGCGCCGGTTCTAATCCTGGCAGCCCCGCTTCCCTTCCAGCTCCCTGCCTGTGGCCTGGGAAAGCAGTCGAGGACGGCCCAAAGCTTTGGGACCCTGCACCCACGTGGGAGACCTGGAAGAGGCTCCTGGCTTCTGATCGGCATAGTATCGGCCCGTTGCGCTCACTTGGGGAGTGAATCATCGGACGGAAGATCTTCCTCTCTGTCTCTCCTCTCTGTATATCCGCCTTTCCAATGAAAAAAATAATAAAAATAAAATCTTTAACAAAAAATTTAATAATAAAATAACGTTTTAGTTATCTTTTATACTGAAAAAGGTGGCATAGAAGTAGTTATCAATAATCAATCACTGATTCAATAATTTCTCAATTGGGATGTCAAATCAATTAATGTTTTAATGGCAGAGTCTGAGTATAATCAATTTTACATTGGAAGTAATATTCAATATTGAATTATATAGTTGAAACAGAAAGTTTTATAAGCTTTGCCCAGGATTTTAAATCACAGCATGAATTATTATAAACTTTTTAAAGTTATCATGAATTTTGATATGCTTGAGGCATAAGAATGTATATAAAAGTATGTGTATATATTTATAATATTTATATGCACAAGCACACGTATACATATAGTTATATCTTAATATAGTGGGTATGCATATAGTATGCTTACAGTTTAAAAAGATACTCTCTCATCTTGGAAATTATAGTAGGGCCTGGCACTATAGTCTAGTGACTAAATCCTTGCCTTGCATGCACCAGCATTCCATATGGGTGCAAGTTCATATCCTGGTTGCTGCACTTCCCATCCAGCTCACTTCTTGTGGCCTGACAAAACATTAGAGGATGGTCCAAAGCCTTGGGACCCTGCACCTGTGTAGGAGACCCAGAAGAAGCTCCTGGCTCCTGGCTTCATATCTGCTTAGCTCTGGCCATTGTAGCCACTTGGAAAGTGAACCAGTGGATGCAAGACCTTTTCTCTCTGTATCTCCTTCTCTCTGTTTATCTGTATTTCCAATTAAAAAAAATAAATCTTAAAAAAGAAAGCTATCATAAAACCAGTTTTGTTATGTCCATGATAATATTTCAAATATTTCAACCTTGTTTCTGAGAAAAGAGCTAATCATATTTTACTTTTTCAAAGAAAATATTATAAAAGCAATATAATGTTAGTATCTTGCTGTTTTTGTAGTTTAATTGAACTCAAATGACTGCTCCGTACAACGTATTCTTGAAGAAACAAACAAGTTGAAGTCAAAGTATTTCATAATCTGTTAAAACTTTCTATATGTTAATGACCATATACTATCCCTTCTATACCTTGCTATATTTCAGCTCAGATATATTAAATTCAAATGCTGTCCTTCAGCACCACCAGAAGACCAGGTTCATTAGTGGACACTGGATTACAACAATAAGAACCATTTCTGTTATGAAATTATTATCTGGTATAGTGATAGTCAAGCCTGTTTAAACAATAAAAAGCATTGTAAGTACTAAAAGAAATATCAAAACCTGAGTCCATCCCAGGCAAAAATAGTTTATATTTTTAGATGGAACTCTTAGCATTTGAACAACCTTAAAATACTTTTATGCTAATAATCAGATAACTGTCTGAAAAATTGACAGTTAGATGAAAAAAAATCATAAAATCAGGATGGAGGGCACTGTGATAATTTAAGACTCAACTGGAAAAAACTGGATGACAGTATTCTTGAGTAAAAGAATGATTTTTTTCACGGGAAATTTCAGTTAACATCAGAAGAATAAATGAAATAGGTGCAAGTTGGTGGTGGGAGTAATTTATACAGAGAACAAAGTGTGTGTGGAATCTAGGAGTTAATAGATAGTATGGCTTATTTTTAGGAAATAAAAAGATTTTAGTGCATTTGGAAGAGGACTTAAAAAACAGCAGAGCAGTGCACACACACACAATTGTGACTGCCATGACATGCTGAGGAATCAACAGGCACTGAAAGATTTTTAAGTAGCAAGGTGACAAAGAATTAATTCTCAAGATAAATCGCAAATTGTCCTTCACCTTTCTTAGTCGTTTTTAAATATGTTTTGAGTCTATCTCTTTGCTTAATTTTAATATACATATATGATAAAATATCCCATTACTAACCCACAGAAGCACCACTAAATTTCAACAACAAAAGCTTCCTTGTGACTCCTATTATTCATCAATTGCACAATTGTATTGGTTTTCTTACAGCTCATTTCTTTAGCTTGAGGGCAGTGGTTCTCAGCCTCCTTTTCAACTACAACATATTAGAAATAATGACTAATTACGGCAGTTATTTTCAAGGGAAGGGATGGAATAAGGCACTGAACAACTCACCTGTATTATCGAATTTCTGCGTTTAAAAATGACCCACTAATCCTCTTCTGATGACCCTGTGTGACTTGAAGTCTTGGTGCACAACTTTGGAGCGCGGAGACTCAGAGTCTCCCTTGGAAATATATAAACAAGCTTCAAATTCTGACAGTGAAAGTGAGGGTTTTACAAACTGCTTTACAATTATCCAAGTGTCGGAAAGAAATCACATTTAGATCCTTGTTTTAGAAAAAATGATACTTGTTCCAGGTGTCTCACTAAGGAACAGCACGAGTGTTAAACTAGCGACTAGAGCCAGGAAAGATTTTTTTTCTTTTGTTTTTTTTTTTTTTTCAGAATATTTTACAAAAAACAGAGAGAGAACTTGTACCCAAGAGGAGCCACCAACAGCACTGAATGATAAGCAGCTCCCCCACCAACTTTTATCCTGTACAGAAAATAATTATGGCCTAAAAATGACACCTAGTAGAGAGAAGTCTGTTAGGCACAGGCTCTGGAGGGTGGCTCTGTTAGATGCAGATGCAGAGAGAAAAGGAAAATATAATTAAAGAGGCTTTTGTTGTTAAACAAAGATTAAGAACTGCCAGTCTCCTGCTGAATTTGACAGGCCCCAATTTAAAATGTGATTTGCAGTCACAATTGTTCCTGTTTCCCTGACTGTAATATATGACAAAAGATAACAAATATGTGGATGTGCTTCTACATAATTCATCATCTCTTTCCCTCCATATCTGCTTACTCTTTCATATATGTTAGGAATAACCAAGTGAAATGACATTAACTTATTAACTCATAAGATTCAACGCAGCATGAGACAGATCATTGTGGGAAGATCACACTTCGCTTCTTCATCGTCCTTTCATGCCATGTTTTTTTAACTGGGCGCAGTGGGGTGACTTCAGGTTCTGTACAGCCCAAGCATTCTCTTACATCAGAGGGACCAGGCACAGTCGATCTTCTTTAAGTCACATATATTTCAATTTATTGGTGTGTGTGTTTGTGTGTGTGTGTGTGTCTGTGTGTTTTGGCATGAAGATAGCATCACTGGTCACTTTTGTATGTGAATATTTAAAACCTTCAGGGTAATAGAAATCACAAGACCTGAATAAATGATAAGTAGCCAGCTTCTACTGTGTGTCTGTTAGTTTGGTCCCATATGTCTGTGGTTATGTGCTAAATAAGAGAAATAGAAAATATTTTAGAAATTGATTTGCTAATGAAAGCATGTGTGTGACATAGAAAATATTGTGACACAGACTGTCTCTAATCTGTACTTAAGCTATTGTGTTGTGCTGGAACAGATTCTGGGTGATTTTTGTCAAGGACAGTGATACCCTAAGAATAACACTACTTATTATTGACTGCTTTCTGCTTATGCTTGGGAATTCTTTGGATTTTCATGTTTAGTTTGAGAAGATTTTTTGACATTAAACTTGCATATGTAGAGGAACTGCGTCTCAATTCCTACGGAAGCAGTACTAAAATTTACTTCCTATATATCTATATGTGTATATAGATATATATATGTTTAATTCTCCATGCCTACTCTTCTTCAGTGTGTGATATTTGGAAATGGCTGTCTTAACAAGACAGACGTGGTTTTACCCTGCGAGTTTCCACATGGAGGCTCAGCTGATGATAATGACACATTTCCAACAGTGGCAAGGAATCTGCCAGGGACACAGAAGGATTGCACAGATGTCAAGACGGCTGGGTACAGGATTGCCATGGTTAATGCACCCAGAGTTAACGTCTCTTTAAATTGTTTTCATATCAAGGGGAGATGCTGAAGTTCAGCCTCTAAGACAGAGTATTCAAAAGACCAGAAGGGTTTCATCCAAGTCTAGGGGTGATAAAACACGTCACTCTGAAGCATGGCTACTGCGTGGTTGATTGCCTAGTCATTCTTCCATTTGCTGTAGCTGAACAGCATAGCACTTTTCCATCAGGGAAAAATGATCTCTCCTCCCCTCAAAAAGCTTTTTACAGAGCATAGCTATAAAGTGCTATATTTATTAACAATTTCCATTTCAAGAGAGTCCCTGTTTGCGTGGCAGTAAAGCTGTGCTTTAATGCAAATGCAGCACTTCAAGACTGTTTTGCTACTTCCTTCACAACTCCTGTAAATAATGCATTCCTGGGTGGCATGCTTCACTTTAAAGCAATGTGGGAAAACTGGCTCAACTTGTAAAAATACAAGAGCAGTTCCTTTAGCAAAAGCTCTCTGGAGTTTGTCAACATAGTTTTCTAAATCTCATTGATATAGGATCACCAAATAGGAACAAAGGTACTAAACTGAATTTCATCCAGAAAATTTTAAGCATCAATCAAACAAGCCCGTGATGTTGACAGGAGAGAACTATGTACAAAATTCTATAAATTGGAAATGTTATAAGGAACTTCTTCATTCATAATTATTTTTGATATGTTCCTATGACCAAACATTTTTTACTGGTAAATAAACAAATACAGCTCACATTTTCAAAATCTTAACATTCCCCTTTACTTTTATTTTTCAAGGATTTATTTTATTTCTTATTGGAAAGTCAGATATACAGAGAGGAGTAGAGACAGACAGTAAGATCTTCCATCCGCTCATCATTCCCCAAACAACCACAACGGCTGGATCTGCACCTATCCGAAACCAGGAGTCAGGAGGCTCTTCCAGGTCTCCCACACGGATGCAGTGTCCCAAGGCTTTGGGCCGTCCTCGACTGCTTTCCCAGGCCACAAGCAGGGAGCTGGATGGGAAGTGGAGCTGCCAGGATTAGAACTGGTGCCCCTATGGGATCCCAGGCATGCAAGGCAGTGATTTTAGCATGTAGGCTACCATCCTGGGCCCCACTTTACTCCTTTTTACTCTATGTATATATTTTAGAAAATTTCAGTGTAATTAACAAATAATAATTGGATATTTTTGTGAATTGCATTCTACTATTTCACCATGTACGCACTCATTTGAAATTAAATCAAATCTGATTATTAAAGTACAAGTTACATCACCTACTTACATTTGGGGTGGAATCATCCAAAATTTATTTTCCTAGTACTACAAAGTCAAATATACAGAGAAGAGGAGAGACAGAGAGAAAGATCTTCCGTCCTATGATTCACTCCCCAAGTGAGCACGATGGCCTGTGCTGTGCCAATCAGAAGCCAGAAACCAGGAACCTCTTCTGGGTCTCCCACGCGGGTGCAGGGTCCCAAAGCTTTGGGCCGTCCTCGACTGCTTTCCCGGGCCACAGGCAGGGAGCTGGATAGGAAGTGGAGCTGCTGGGGTTATAACCGGCGCCCATATGGGATCCCGGGTGTGCAAGGCGAGGACCTTAACCACTGCGCCACCGCGCCGGGCCCATTGATAATAAATTTTGCACTTGTTTAAGATTTAGTTACTTGGGCTCGGTGCAGTTGTTCAGTAGCTAGTCTTCGCCTTGCACACTAAGGAATCTCATATGGTTGGTGGTTTGTATCCTGGCTACTCCACTTCCCATCAGACTCCCTGCTTGTGGCGTGGAAAGCAGCAATGGATGTCTCAAAGCCTTAGAACCCTTCACCAATGTGAGAGACCCTACTCTAGCTGTGGCCATTGAAGCCACTTGGTAAGTGAACCAGTGGATGGAAGATTTTTATCTCGCCTTCTCTCTGTACATCTGACTTTCCAGTAAAATAAATAAAGATTTCTAACTTTTTGTAAATCAGAGTGACTCTTCTACTCCAAAGCCAGGACCAGGAGGACATCAGGAGCCCTTGTCATCGAGCTGTCTGCTGCTGCTTTTTCAGGCTCCTCGGAGCTGGACCAGAGGCAGAGCAGCCTGACTCAAACTGACATTCAGATGAGATTCTGGTGTTAAAAGAGTAGCTTAACTTGCTGTGCCGTAACACCAGCTCCTAATTTTTGCCTTTTTGAAGACATGATGAAATGTTAGTTGCTTGGTTAAAATAATAACAATCCAGCTTTCTTACGTACAGTGTTTAATATCTGTCAAATAAAAAATGTGTTAAGTATCACCGGATTACTTTCCGTGTTTATTACACATAAGGAAGAAGACAATCTTTAAAAATAAAAGTCTCTGCTCACATAGTTATCACTCTTGCAACAAGAATACTTTGCAACAACTCTCTTGACATATTGCAAGATTATTTTATACTCACCCATGTTTTGACATATCTTAAACATGTCCTTCCTAACTATCAGTTTGGATACTTTGGCCAACATCTCTACCACCATATCCCCACTGCCAATGTTATGGTCTAGGTTTGGCCCAAATATTTATTTTCTAGACTCTTGCCTTTTAAAAGCATCTAAGCACAGGCACTGACATGGCTTAAGCAAATGGCAAAATTTATTTAGACGGTGAAAAACACAGACAGGGGCCATGTTCAGAAAGTGAAAAGATAAAGAAGAGAGAGTGCTACCTGTCCTCAGAGTGCTTTTGCAGGAAGCAAGACAGCAGGTAGGTAGGAAGTAAACCAACAGGAGTGAGCCCCTCCGCAGCATGGGCTTTAATGGGGATCTCAGAGGAGTGTGGTTACATCACAAAGCAACACCATGCTGCTTGGTTTCCAGGACGTGATAGGTGAGTGTCACATTAAATGAGTCAATCACAGGTGGGCACAAAAGATCATGTAGGTGGGGAAGTTGTGACTCCCAAACTGGTCACCCTGAACCGTCAAAGACCATATCACCAAGACCACAGCCCCCAAACTGATATAATCCAGAACACCCAGTAATAAGTGATATGAACTTGAGAGGAAATGATAGCTGTTGTTTTAGAGTGATATGCTTAGGAAAGAGAAAAATAAGTAGCTCAGCAAAAGCTTAAGTTATGGCTAGATTGCATAAGAACGTAACATGCAGGGCATGAAACAGTAGAAATGATTTGGAAGGGTAATAATCACAAACTCTACTTTTGTCTTTGGATTACTTGACTATCATTTGCGGCTCCTTTTATAGAAGCAACAAACAAACCAATCTAGAATATCTTTGACAACAAAAAGGATCTGTTGGCTCATGCAAGTGACAAGTCATGAGCTCAAGACTTTTATCTCAAGGACATCATCAGAGTTCTTGTTTTTCCATTTTCCTATCATATATTCTGCAAGACCAGACTCATTCCTAGGCAGTTTTCCTCGTGTTGTCAAACTGCTGATGGGAATCCAAAATTTCAAATCCATACACAGAGTGAAGACATTTTCTACATAGCTATCTTAAAAGAGGTGAAGAATTCCATGACTTAGAATCCTCAGTGAAATTTTCTTTAGTGAAGGTTGTGTGACTGTCCTGAAAATAAATCCATGAAGGGAATTATCAAAGGCTATGGATTGATTGATTCAAGCTCCTTCTGAAATCAATGCCAGATCTCCTGTAGAGATGGTAAGCATTGTGCTAATAGACGTTGATAAAACAAAACAAAAAAAGGTGTGCCTCTGAACTATCTGAACTAGAAAATGAGAGCTTCTGCTGATGTATTTCAGTGGTGTAAGGACGGGAAAGAAAGGTAAACCAACATCTTCAGTTTAATAGGAGACAGACACAGGGAAATTGATGCTGGCTAAGCAACCAACAATTTCCCCCAGCCCTAGGACATTCCTCACCAAGTTTAAATGTCTTCTTACTGTCATTTAATTAAAAAACATTAATTAGAACTGATCTAATGTAGCCATTTATTTCTTCATTTTTCAAATTTTTCTATACAAAGAAAAGTTCACTTAATTTATTGTTGTTGATCTTTTGTTGAAAGTTGTTTCAACTATGTCTTGTTGAGAATAATACATATCCTTTTCTAGTCTAAATATTTCCTTCCTGACCACATCTTTCCTCATCTAAACACTGAATGGTAAGGACAATACATTATGAGCATTATTTCGCTCACATCTGTTTATGTTTTCATAAGAAACAATTCAAAGTATAATTGTTCACTAAAAATTCTCTCCCTCTAATATCCCATTATTCCCCAGTTAAGTCAAATATTGTACTGCATTCTCTCTTTCAGGGTATGTATTGTAATGTAAAAGATTTTTAATTTGCACTGAAAATTAAGAATGAGTTTCTATGCATACTAAAGCAAAGATGATTCCAGCTTCATGATTTACTTTTTCAAAGACTGTTTGTTTTCAAACTGAAGTGACAAGAAATGAGGTCCCAAAATATCTGGAATTAAATAGACATTAATTGTAAATCTCTTTTTGTTATTAGACATCAATTCTATTAGCTACACTTTAATTCCTAAGTAGATTTCAAGCCGTTCATTATGAGGAAAAGTATAATGAAGCTTTTGAAACCCCATGGCAAATGAAATTTTGCAACAATTGAAATCTACACATTTTTTTTGCATAAAATATGCATTCTCCAAGAACTATGTCCATCCCTCATATGTGATCATCTGCATGACGTAATTATTATTTGTCTAGAATTGGCTGACCTATGAACTGAGCGTCTCTCCGTCGTGAAGTACTCATCCCATCTGCACAAATACCCTTTCCCACAGCTGAAGGTTCTGCCTCCTCTTTGCTCTTGATTTTCTACTTCCCAGACACACATCCTCTCCTGCTGCCTAGGACCTCTGGCACCATCTTCCATCCTCCTCTCTCTGCTTTCCTTGAGCCCCTGTTGCCTCTTATCTATCTTTGATCTTTCAAGTTCCCACTTCCTAGAACCACTCTGCACAATGGAATTGTTGATGGAACATGCGCATAATGCCCAAGACAAAATAAATCAGCATATGTGAGGAGAGGGGCCAGGTATTAGCATTGTGTTTAAAATTCCCAGGTGATCCTAACACGCAGTCTGGATTGGCCGGTCTTTCTTTTTCCAAGTCTGTATTCTTCAAATTTTAAGGAGAGAGACATTGTCCTTGATTCCCCACGTTTAGATTGGTATTTTGAAAGATAATTCTGTGGCTCCTGTATTAGCATTTTCCAGCATTTCATGCAAATTTGAAAGACATTGTGGTGTTTTTATTGTCTCCCAAGTGTATCTGTTTTCTAGAATAATAGGCAATAAATAAATACAAATTGATTTGTCCTGCTCGCTAAAACAAGCCACCCAAAGTCTTAAAGCTATTAATAATAACATCAATATGCAAAACTATTGCCAGAATAGTTGATATTTACTTACATTTTAAAATCAGTGAAATAAACAAAATAAGACATTTAAAACAGTTACTTTAAGTCACAACTTTATTCATGATACTGACATCAAAATCTACAAATTATTTGAGAGGCAGTGTGTGTGTTTTTTGTGACAGAGAGGGAGAAAGCCCATCCCCTGATTCAATCGCCAAATATTCCCAAAGGCTGAGACTAGGTAAAGCTGGGAACCTGAAACTGAGCCTATGTCTCCTATGTGGTTGGCAGGGGCACAACTGACTTGCACCATCTTTGCTGTCTTTTAGGATTTGCTTTAGTAGGAAGCTGGAATCAACAACCAGAGCATAGAAACAAGCCTGATCACCTCTTTATGGTTCAGGCTCCTGAATCAAGGCCTGCTCCTACCTGCCCAAGGCCTGCTCCTCCCCCAGTTCTTGACCTTTGACATAAATAAGTTTATCACTCATCTTAATTGCACACATACACATGGTAATCCCAAATACCAAATAAAATGCTGCAATTTACTGTAGAAACCTGATTAATTTTGCCTGACCCAAAGAAAAATGAAACATTTTATCTCCATCAAATGTAATGCTTGTCATTTCACTGTCTTCTGTGTCATCGTAAATTCTTTCTCGAAGAGTCACACTGTAGAAATGGTAACTTACTCAAGACAAGTGCTAATAATACTCATAAAGTATGTAGTTTAACTCTAGCCTATAGTTTTAACATTGCAAATAATGCTCAATGCTGATTAAAACACATTGGTATTTTTTTTGTAGATTTAAAACAGCCTAGTGTGCATATGACTTTCATGTAGCTTTACCTGGCACACAATCCTGAGTACATGTTCAAATATATATATAAAGTTGTGTCACATTTTAGGTCAGGTATAACAACACTCAGTAAGGAAAAGTAGCAGAAGAAATAATGGAATATGAAATGTCAAAATGCAGGCAGATACAAATTAGAGCCTGGATTTTGCCCCAAGCCGTAGAAACAGAATATGATTCAAGATTTAAACTAATTTGGAAAGTTGTGGTTCAGGATTTCATTTAGTTATTCCTTAATGATTTCTTAATTAATAAAAACCACATTAACCAGAAAGGGCCTTTCCTTTAATCAGATATGAAAGTTTGATTACTTTTGGAATCCAGTTAAAATTTAATCTAAAGTCAGTTATTATTGCATTTCTTACCGCTTAGATTCTCTATTTCTAAATGGCAGAATGTGAAGCATTCTTGATCATAAATGTTTCTTAATGTGTAACTCATGCCCTGACACAACAGGTCACTAATTTATATGCTGAAAGATGTAATATTTACCTAAACTAAAATTCTTCCAGTCAGATAAAGAAGGAATAAAACCTATATTTTTAAAAAAGAAAAAAAGGTGTATTTTGATGAGAAAAACATTTTAAATGTATGTTTTACCTAAAATGAGCTAATGAATACTTACAATTATTATAAAAAACCTTATGGCGTAAATATAAGATTAATAGATACTTACCATATTACGTTGAAGTCAAAACGTTTATCCATTATAAATTACTTATAATTTGAAGGAATAAAATCAACTTAAAAGTAAGTCTTATGATAGACACTGAGTTCAGTGTCTAAGTATATAAATTTAGTTATTATGTTTTGTTTATGTTTTTAAATAAAGTGAAATAATTGTCAATAAACTCCATGCTCACTTGGTATATTTTCAAATTTCTGTGAAACTTCTGAAATCAGTTTCCCTAAAATATATTGTAGTAAGGTATGCATAATGACTTAAATTATTTTATTGATACCCACATAAACATATGATTATTGATGATCTTTATTTCTTTTTAAAATTATATATTTATTTGTAATGGCAGAAAGTCCAGGAGAGGTCTTCCATCTATTGGGTCATTTCCCAGTGGATACCTCAGCCGAGGCTAGACCAGGCTGTAGGCAGGAATTTGGACCTTCATGCTGAATTCTCACATGAGTAGAGGTCCAAAGTGCATGACTAGGGCCCTGGACTGGAAGGAGAGCAATCAGAACTGGAACCCGCATTCTCACAGGGGATACTGGTGTGGGAAGGAACAGGCTAAGCCTCGTGCCACAACGCCTGCTGCCTACAACCATTCCTGTGAACACATAGTCGTACGCTGTTGGCATTAGTTTAAAATGAAAAATGAGAACACCTCTTATGTAATAGTTTATTTATATTACTGTGTACCAAAAACAATATTATTTCTTTATTCTGGAAAATTAAAAAGAAATTTCAATTAAATTGCCTTAACCTTGAAAGAAATCTATGCTAATTTAAGCCAGCCAACATAAACAGGGCCTTTTCTATTATTAAATCTACTCAGGGCTTAAGTTTTCAAAATAATTTTTTTTTATTCTCCCAGTGTATTTCTTTTCCTAGTGTGGAAGATGAAATAACTCCCTTATGTAAAACCTGCCTAGAATAATATTATTCATAGAACAATAATCATATTGTTCTTTGAAAAAAATAAAACCAGATTTTCAAGTTGTGTTCATCTGTTAACAATCAAAAATAGCATCAGTATTTGGAAATACTAGACTAAATGTCCCTTTCCTTGTAACTCAAAAAATAAGCTGTAGATCAGTCTGTGAGCTTTCATCTTTTTTCTTGCTTTGGTATAAGTCAGTTTTCCAGCACTTTGCCTAATGTAGAAACACTTTCAGATCTTCAACAACAATTTACAGAATAAGGAAACTAATGAATGCGGAAGAAAACCAGGGTATGTCTCAATACTGTCATATATCTGCTAGATCTCTGATCATGTCACGTGTGTGCTTGTGCGTATGCATTTTAAGACACACACAACATTGTGAAGTTTATCATATACTTTCATCTAACAGAAGTGAAGAGCACCTGGACTATAGGCCATAAAAAGTGTCCCAAATTACTTTGTCTGCCCTTGCCAGCTAAATCACAGACATGATTCAGAATCTAGTAAATCAACAGCAGGATGATTTTTAAGTTGGTATTTTGTATGAGCTAGGGATTATGTTGTGAATAGCCACATGGCATTTGGCAGGGGAAAAAGAAAAAGAAAACAGGTTTCCCAACTTAACACAGTATCAAAATTGGCTCTCAAAGTAATCACGTTTAGTTGACAAGGCAAAATAATTGTTATCGAGGATTTACATGTTTTCTGTAATACTAAATTGGGATGCTACCATTTGTGGTTAAACTCTGGCAAACAGATAGGATTTAGTAAAAGAGAATCTGTCTCAAATTTTCCTTCTATTCTCTTAATAAAGTTTTTCAGTTAACTTCCATATGCATTTATATACAATTGTCAAACTGAATAAAAAGTTATATAATTAGAATAGCTATGTAAATAGTATGATTACCAATATGACTACCCCTTCTGAGATCTGCCCCACAAATAAAATTATAGAAATCAAAACACAGGGTAGGCATTGTGGCTGGGCACCTTAAGTGACAGCTTGGATACTCACCTTTCCATATATGAAAGCTTGACATCACTCCCACCTCTATTTCCAAGTTAACTTTCTGTTAGAGTAACCAGGAGGCAGCAGTTTTTGGCACAAGTACTGACATTTGAGCAACCAATATAGAACAAGATGGAAGTTCCAGCACCCAAATTTGGCCTGGCCCTGTCCCCATTTTGCAGGCATTTGGGAAGTGAACTAATAGACAATAAAAGTAGCCTCTTTTCCTCTCTCTTTGTTTTTTTTTTCTTGCTCTCCTTTCTGTGTCTCTACTATTAGAACAAATGATAAATGTGCCTTCAAAAATTAATAAATATTAATTTCAAAAGAGAAAAATCACAGTTTGGATGACTAATGAAATTAAAAAGTATCCCAAAGAGGATTTTTAAAATGAAATAGAAGCACTGCTAAAATGATTTGCATTATATGATTAATGAAAAAACCACGTGGTTTGAAGCCTCATTTTTTCCCCTACTAGTTGCATTGAATTATCTATAACTTAATTTCTATTTTAGAAATAAAATCTAAAATTATACCATCGTGGTTACTAAGAGGAACAAACAATAGATCCGACAGTATAATTTGTACACATTAAATAGCAACTATTAGAGTTATTACACTGTATTCACTTGAGTAAAATTATGCAGATATTGATTATGTAAATGTGTAATGTAGAAATACTTATCCAGGAATTGCTACCTTTCTAATACCAACTAAGAGGGAGATTCCAAAAAAAGTAAAGGAAAAGATACCCGCTTCCCGCCTAGAACACAGGCTGCGGTTGACTTTCAGTAGAGTCTGCACTGCTCCTGGTTTCACTCATCTGGTAAAGGCATTTGCAGATGATGACAGTCTAGTTTTCTTAAGAATATATCAATTTGGAGGCCACCTAAAAATTATCCTCCTTCTGTGTTCAAGGCAAACGAAAGATAATGTAACATGAAAAATAAGTTTTCTCAAAACTGTCATGTTTTCTATTTGTATAGGATAAGTGGAAATAAAAGAATAAAAACAAGTTTCTTTTATTCTTTTTTTTTTAAAAGATTTATTTATTTTTATTGGAAAGTCAGATATACAGAGAGGAGAAGAGACAGAGAGGAAGATCTTCCATCCATTGATAATCTCCCCAAGTGAGTGCAACGGCCAGTGCTGTGCTAATCTGGAGCCAGGAGCCAAAAACTTCCTCCAGGTCTCCCACATGGGTGCAGGGTCCCAAGGCTTTGGGCCGTTGCTTTTTGAGGCCACAAGCAGGGGGCTGGATGGGAAGTGGAGCTGCCCGGATTAGAACCGGTTCCCATAAGGGATCCAGGCGCATTCAAGGCCAGGACTTTAGATACTAGGCCACGCCGCTGGACCCAAGTTTATTTTATTCTAATTAGCTCTTTCATTTCTAATTTCATAAGCTGAAAAATAGAAAATGCCAAACCATCACAAAATAAAGGTGATATAGCCATATTCAGTTTACTGTGAAGCAGCATTCACTGATCATGGGCATTGAGTAACACATGGAAATAAAAATACACAGGGTAAATGAGATATCTATTGGGAAAGAGACAGCAACAAATAGAACATAGTGTGTGATTTCAGGTAAAAATTGCTCTAGGATATGCTAATAAAATGATCAATATTTTCACATTTATTTATGAGAAGGGCTCACTTAAAATGGATAATTGTATGGGAAAAAAGAGAAAGAATTCAGCAGTAATAAAAATCCACAAGTGAAAGTGAAATCCACTATAATTAAATAACATAGGTACCAACTTATAAGCATGGAGAGGCTGAATGTTTGATGCATGGATGAAGAAAACACAAGCATAGATTGAAGATAAGCCAGTAATGAGACGGTGCCCATTGGATCCACAAGTAGTTGATAGTCATAGTTGTGTGTTAGGCTTGAGAAGAAAGGTGCTGTGTTTGAGAATATCTGATAATGCTTATCCTATCCCTTAAATGGGACAAGCAGTGTTGTCCCTCTTTATGGATACAGTGAGCAACACTGAGAGCAGCAATCGGATGTGATCACCCAGTTTGTAAGTAAAGATACTTGGGATTCAGCCACAGGTTATTGAAGACTTCAGGCCATTGTTCCATATTGTGGTGTGTTGGCTTTCTGTATTGACTAGATTCGCCCTGTCTTGCCTGGGCATGGTTCCCTAAAATTCAATCTTGCAGAATCTAAAGCTGGTACTGGTACTGAGATATAAATTTCTGCAACAAATTTACACAGTTGATGTTCAACCTAGCAGTAAAAATACCCACATCCTGCAACACAATTCACAGATTCAGTCTCCAGTCCCTGGTCCTGACTGTAGCTTCCTTCTAATACAGATAGCAGGAGTTTGCTCAAATAATGGGGTTCCTGCATCCCATAGGGGATAAGGGATTATGTTCCTATCTGCAGGGTTCAGCTCTGTCTCAGGTAATTTGGGAGTGAATTTCCTCTCTCTCACCAGACCTGCCACCCCACAACCACACATTCTATGACTCTCTATCTAAGCATCTTCCTCTCTCTGAAACAAACACACACACACACACACACACACACACACACACACACACACACACACTCCTATCCAAGTGCATGCACATATATGTACATATATTTAATGAATATATTTCAGTATATAGAAAACTTATGTGAATTATGTAAACATTATACTTAGAAACAATGCAATGTGGGAAAAATTCTTAATATCTTCAGAGACTATCATGATTTGAATTGTAGGATAAAATACGGAGAACTGGATAAACAGCCTATAGGTACCCATCAAACTGTTTAATTAGTGAAAGAATAAAATGATTAAAATTAAGATCACTTAAGCAAGTTCTCAGGCATATTCTCATTTCTATTTCTTTGTTAACGAGTATTTAATTAGCTGAAATTACATTAGGGAAAGTTGTGTGCCTTCTATATCTTTGCCAACGTATAAAATACCTCTTTATTCACAAATGATGGAGGTAAGTGGATAATGAAATATATTTCTCTGGAGAAAGAAAAATTGTAGTCAATTTAGTGTTATTGAATATCAGCTTGTGTGTATTTTTGCTTGAACAAAATTAAAGTCAACAGCAAGCAAGGGAAAATTTGGTTAGAAATGATTTTCATAATTCTTTAGCAAAACACTTTGAAAAGAGAATTGAAAATATTTTATTATAAAGTTTTAATATATCTTTATAACATTAACAAAACAAAATTGCTTTGATTCACAAGAAAATTATCTCCTAAAGTGTCAAATAAACAATGGGGCAAAATTATAGAATCGCTTCATCATTCTGCCATTTCAGACTCAATTTGGCGCTACTTTTTTCAGAGATTAAGAAACTGAAAATGAGGCAGTTTTAAAAATCATGATGATCTTTTGCTTATCCCTAGAAATTACTTCAATAAAGCCTGTCAAACTTCAAAAATAAAGCATAAGGAGAAGATGAAAGTTATTTGAAATGTGCAAAGATCTTATAATTATGATTTTTATAATTAAAATATAGAAAATTATGCCTTAAATTGGATTAGATATAAAATTTCTCTGTAATTAAAATATAAGACTTTGAATTTAAGTAGGTGTTACTACTATTTAAGAGTAATTGTGTGAACATAAAGAGTAAGTAGCTAAATAATGCAATCTATGAAAATATTTTAATAGGATAAATGTATTTTCAGAGAAGCTGTTTTAGTCATAGATTATATATTTATTTAGTGGTACTGTAGAAAAACAGATAGACATATAGAAAATAAGCCATGTTTAGATTTTTGCTGTCACATTCTGATTTTCGTATCCAAAATGATTTCTTTTAAATATATTTTTGTTTTGAATTTTGAATTATGTGGTACAATTTTGTATAGGCGGGGATTCCACACCCCCCACAACTCCCACCCCTTATCAGATTATTCCCATTTTGTTACAATAGTGTAGTCCTTCATAAGGAATCATCACTCTATCAGTTTCTTATTTAAGTGTACCCCGACATTGTTGGTACAGTATCAGACACTCCAGCATCCGGTTGTCTACACATGCCCAACAGTTTTATTGGGATCCATCTTTCGTCTGGAAGCAGGGATGCTTGTTCCATTTACCCCCATATCTGTATATGATAGACCCCAGTGCTCCATTTCTATACATTTCCATAAGTGGGAAGCCATGAAACAAGGTCAACAACTGGTATGAATTAGAACAGCCACAACAACAACAACAACAACAACAACATCAACAACAAATTACAGCACCATGAAAAAAATGCACCATTGAGTAACCAACACATGGGTGACAAAAAGGAAACACAAAAGTCTCTTGGGAAAAATTATGCCATCATATAATCCATGAGTCCGTGATGAATTCGACAAGAGAAAAGAAATTGTTTGGAATAAACCAAACTGAAATTAAAAAAAAAAAATCAAAACACATGGGATACAAGCAAAAAAGCAAACAAATAAAAAACAGCATGGATTGCATTATTGAAGTTACACTTTCCATGTTGATTTCCTTATATAAGCGAGAACATATGGTATTTGTTCTTTTGTTATTGACTCATTTCACTGAGCATAATGGTCTCTAGTTGGGACCACCTGGTTGTAAATAGAATAACTTTTTTCTTCTTAATAGCTGAATAATGTTCCATGGAGTAGATGTATCAGTTTCTTTACTCACTCTTCTTTGGATGCACATCTGGATTGTTTTCATGTCTTTGCTATTGTAGATTGTGCTGCTGCAAATATAGCCTTACAAATCCCCTTCACATATGCAGATTTCACGGCTATTGGGTATATTCCTAGGAGCAAAATGTTTTTTTTTAATGTTCATGTATTAGTGTCTCCTCTCTATGCTGCATGCAATGATTGGGGCAAATGCTTCATCATGTTTTGCATTCATTATAACATGATCCAACAAGGTAATTTCCTACGCACATATTTTCAAGCTACTGGAACTCTTGATACACACTGATCTGCTTACAATTGCTATATTTTTCCCTTTTCCAAGTCATCATATCATTGAAATCACACATGATTAATTTATTCAGATGGCCTTGTTGCCTTTAAATGTAGGCAGTTATAATTCCATTTATGCTTTATAAAGGCTTGATAATTTTTGATTATCACCACTGAAAACATTATATTAAATAAATATCACAATTTCTTTTTTGAAAAAGATTTTTTTTTTGGTTTATTTAAAAGAGTTACAAAGAGAGGAGGAAACACTCATGCAGGGAAAGAAAGAGAATTTTCAATCTGCTAGTTAACTCCAAAATGGCCCTGATGGCTACTGCTAGGCCTGGCCAAAACACAGCAGCCTGGATCTTCTACTGGCTCCCCAACATGTGTGCAGTGGCCCAAGCCCTTAGATCAGCCTTCACTGCTTTCCCATGCCCATTAACAGGATGTACTGGAAGTGGATCAGCCAGCTCTCAAATGGTACCCAAAGGGATGCAGCCTCACAGGGAGAGGATTAATTACCCTACTACTCATTCCCACATTTTATTACTATTATTGCAGTTTCTTATAGGTTTGTAGTTCATCAAACATTTCAGTTTGTATTAGGACCACTTTACATAAGAGGGAAAACACACACACACACACACACACACACACACACACACACACACATATATGTTGTTTGCAATCACTGTGCTGACTGAGCAAAAGCAGATAGTCTGCTTAGCTATTTTGGACATGGCAATTTGTTTTTTTTAAGCCACTTTCAATCATATATATTCCTGTAGCAATCAGTGGCATACCCCTCATCAACTTTCTCTCTCAGCAATGTGTCTCTATGGTTTTAGATAGCAAGCCTTCTTGGTGGTTTCTTTTTAATGTACTTTCTGGTTGCAATAACGCGTTACTAATTCTGTTGTAAAAACCAGTTACCTGGCTATTATTATTTATTGAAATAATATAGCTTCCGGTTCCAGCAGTTTCTAATATTTTAATTTAGAAGAAATTTGTTAGCCACCTTCAAAAAATAATGAGAACATTTATTCATCTGATTAAACTGTAGTTGGGATGAAGCTCATGTGTAAATAGACAAATGTAAAACATAAGTTAGTTAATATACTGGTGTCTTAATTCATATAAGTAGCCACACATTTGGAGTTGGGAGCCCACCTGGCAGGCTAGATCTCAGTATTCATCAGTGAGTGTTGGAACAGGGAATGGTGATATAAGGCTGGACATGAAACTGCTCCACAATTGAGAGAACCATTTCTGGGACCAGATTCAGTGGGACATATGTGGGTTCACCCCTGTGGAACTGCAGTATCCACTGGTTTGCTCAAGTAGTGGGGGTAGTGATGGGCTGAGCTAGGAATGACCATGGAACACCAAGACACTCATGGGCAGTGGGATTGGGAACAGGCCAGGCTGGTTCAGTGGGACAGGCTGGGCTATGACATCCACTAGCACACACAATGGCCAAGATAGAAGAGGCAGGCTATGCCAGGTAAAGGCCTCACACCCACTTGCATATGTGAAATCTGGATCATGGAATGGACCTAATAGGGAGACTTGGGGGACTCCCCTTGTGGGCCATGGCTCCCACTGGTGAGCATGTAATTCAGGCCTTGGGGTTGGTCAAGCTGCGCAAGACAGCTCCACTTGTCCGCAAGTGTGTTGAGTTTCTTGAGGGCACAGGAGGAGCAGACTGGATAGGCCAGACCAAACCTTAGCACACTGACATGTGCAGGAGCCAGGATATAGATTGGGAATGCTGGCTGGCTTAGCCTATCACATCTACTGGTTTGCATGAAAGCCAGTGATGGCAACTGACTGGGAAAGGGTAGGCTGCAGTACCCATCAGTGAAACTTGGGACTAGGGGTGGACTATAACAGGCCAGGAAGCAGCATTTGATGGCAAAAAGCCAAGCCTGTGGATAATCTCTGCCAGACTGGGTCGGAGTAACCACTAGCACTTGCAAGATCTGTGGCTATGTGCAGAGCAGGTTGGAAGCCCAAGGCGATGCCACGGCTGGATGGTGGTACCCACTGGTAAGCGCAAGAGCAGGAATGGGTGCAGCAAACTGGGATGGAGATGAATTCGACATCCTTTAGCATGGGTGTGGATTCGGTCAGTGGATGCCAGACTGGGCTAGGCTCCAGCACCCACTGGTGTTCAAAAGAACCAGAGTGGGTTTAGGACAGGTTGAGATAGATCTTGGTACCCACTGAACCCTGCAAGAGCTATATATGTGTGTGGACCAAATGTGGCTGAGCTGTAACACCCAACAGTAACAGCCAGAATGTGTATGGGCTGGTCAGGCAAGGCTGCTGTTCTACCAAGAGTGGCAACAGTGCCAAGTCAGGCTAGACCACTGATGTGCACAAGATCTGCCACTAGGAGGTAACCTGATAGAGGAGTTGGGAAACTCCTCTGTCAGCATGCAGTACCTGCAGGTGAGCACAAGAATCAAACCTGGGCACAGCCCAGTCAGGCCAGGTTACAGTGCCTGCCAGTATATACATTTGTCAGGCCTGGACATGGGCTAGGCTGGGCCTGTTCATAATACCTACTGGCAGATCTGAAAACAAGGATGGGTGCAGGAGAAGCTATATTGGGTCACAATACCAGCAAGTTCATATTTGGGCTGGACCTGGGGGTAGTACAGTTTGGTCAGGCATCAGTTTGCACCACCATGAGCCAGAATAGGGGGCAGGATAGGCCAGGCTGCAGCACATGCTGGCAAATGCAAGGTGAAATGGGATATGCCAGACTGGGGTACAGCACCCAACAGCACACGTAAGACATGGTGGAGGGGTGAGGTGACAAGCCCATTAGGAGGGGAAATGAGGACACCGCTGTTGGGCCACTTTTCAAACTGGTGAGCATGAAAACTGGGGACTAGGTGCAGACCAGGCTAGACAGGACAACAACACCCATTGGCCTGCATATGATCTGGTTTAGGGGAAGATCCAGGCTGGGCTAAGCAACTGTATCTACTGGTATAGGAATGAGCCACAGTAAGTACAGGCTGGTTCAGGTTTTGCCACAGCATCAGCTGATAAATGCTGGAAATGAGTGGCAAATTCTGTAAAGCTAGACTACAGAACCAACTGGAAAGTGCAAGATCTGGGCCTGGTTGTGGGCCTAGTAAAGAAACCATGGGCACCTCTCTGATTAGCTGCAGGTTGCACCTGTGAGCATGAGAATTTCAGGGTTAGGTGTGGAGCTGGCTGGATAGGCGGTAGCACCCACCAGCATAAGTGCGAGCCGGTTAGTGGGTGCAGATGGACTGAGCAAAGTGGTAGCACTCATTGAGGTGTACAAAAACTGAATGAGTTGTAGGACAGCCAGGACCAGTCTGCTGCACATACTGGTATGTTTAGTAACCAGGGCTGGGGGCAGGGCTGGGGGGGGGCAAGCCTGGTGGAGTTCTTAGGGTTCACACCAACTGGGCTACATTTGCCACTGGTGCACATGTGTGTGGTGGACAGGATTGTTCTGGGCCACAGCATCCTTTGGTTTGTGTAAGAGATGGGGCTAGACATGGATTCACTCATACCTCACTAGATGGGACACAAAGATTAGTTATGTCTCACTGGGGTATTGGGGATTTCTCTCCACACCCCTACTTAAAAAAAAAAAAAAAAGTTCTGTACCTAAACTGATGACGAATGTCTTGCTAGAGTTATAAGCAAGTTCAGACCATCCGAAGAACAACCAAGTTCAGCAAAATTATGCTTCAACGCTATAAACAGCTAAATACTAAAATGAAAGTAGACACGAGACAGCTGAATAGTAATCTATAGCCATTTTGAGGTGTATAGAACCTGGTTGAATATAAACCAAAATTGAAATGTCTATGAAGAAGTCACAGGATGTAGTTAAGAACCTGCATTTTCCTATTAACATATTGGTTAATCAATACCATGTCAATTAATGCCATAATGTTGTAAATTGTTGTTGATGTTATGTTGGGGCTTTTAATTGATTGGGATGATACTTTGCTGGCTTTACCTTCAGACCAGAGATGGTCTCACCAAGAAATCGTTGAACTCACTAGGACAATAAGATGCTGGACTTTATGCTTGGTAAATACTTCCAATGAAAGAATCTCAACTGAATTTGAACTGTGGTAATGCAACAAGGTGGAGAAATCCACCATGGGGAGAGGGTTTGGGGAGGGGTGGGGGGAATCCCAGTGCCTATGACACTGTCACATAATGCAATGCAATTAATAAAAAAAAAATGGGGCTAGAGAGAGAATTGACTGCAAACACCAGTGTGTGTGTGTGGGGGGGGGCTGATATGGGTGATGGACTGACCCATACCCTATAGTGGCTATCACAATGCAGGAGGTAGGTATGAGATCACCTCTGGTGAGGTTTCTTTAGGGACCCTTCAAGTGAACCACTAGAATAAGAACGCCAACCATAGCAGAATTATAGGATCAGTTGTCTAATGGTAGAGTGCATGTATAACAACTGGCCTCCTCAGTTGTTGAAGATGGTGCAGTGGACAGCATTTGCAGATGCACATAGGGAACATGGCAGTCCATTGGGGCCTGCAGAGGACATTTAGTACCGTAGCAGAGGATAGAGAGCAGAACGAATTAGACAACTCTGCCAGCCAAATGTTGACAGCAAGTATCTAAGGTGAACCATGTCAGTCAATGGACCTTGGAAGGATTTCCTCTTCCTTGGAGTAATGAAATCAACAGAATTTCAGGACTATTGACATCACTTGAGTAGAACCCTCATAGCATCCTCCACATCAGAAACCTTTGGATAACATTGAGTGGCCATTCTGCATCCCTGAGTACTGATGCAGTTAAAATGCTGGGAGTGGCTTCTCCTCTTACTCCTTCCACCAGATATAGGAAGAAGAAGAAAAAAAAATTGGACACAATGGTCTCATCCACTTTCCCCTATTCCTTAACCTTCCCCCTAATCAACTATGTCAACATCAACAACATTAAAACCTCAAAAACTAAATAAAAAGATAAGAGTCATTATTATTCATTGAATACTTGCTATTTTAATATTGTTGTATGTCATCTTATATTGCTTTACAATATAATTTTGTGATATTTTTATGATAAATTATCTTCTCCTCTCATCAAATATTTTCTTTGATTTATAAAATATCCCAATGGTGATATAATAATTAATAATATTATTTCCTTTTTAATGACCTAGTTTGCAAAATGTTTGTATAAGCAGAATATAACATAAATTATGATACATGTCGTGATAGATTAGCATATGCTCTGGGGCTGGTATTTGGTCTAGTGTTTGAGACACTTGCAGCTCATATCAGAGTACCTTAAGACCTGCCTCTGCTCCCAATCCCAGCTTCCTACACACACAGACCCTGGGAAGCAACAAGTGCTCACTCAATTAGTTGGTTTCCTGCCAACCCTGTGGGATAACTGGATTTACTTCCAATCTCTGGACTTGGGCCTGGGCCCAGTACCAGTTCCAGTGGGCATTTTTGGAGTGCATCAATAGATAATATTTCTCTTTGTCTCCCTATATTTCCTTATTTCATATTAATTACCTAACTAAAAATAAAATAAAAGAATTTAGAATTTAGATAAAATATTTTTTCAGAGTGTGCTACAGAACTGGCATGGGTAAAGTAGTAAGTGAAAACAGTATTGAGAATTAAGTTCCAGAACAATGAAGGAAGCTATGTTTGTCTTCATGAAAAGCAGCCAGGTCAATTGCTGCAGAAATAAGAGAACTGTAACAAAATTTCTAGATGCCTGATGCAAGTCTTTACTATGAAATAAAAAGCTTCTGAAAACATTTTGTTTAGAAACATTTTTCTTCATTGAAGAGATTTAGAAAAATCTGGTGTGATGGTGTGGCTAATCCCTTGCCTTGCAAGCTAACCCATATAGGTGCTGGTTCCTGTCCTTGCTGCTCCACTTCCCATTGAGCTCCCTGTTTGTGGCCTGGGAAAACAGTAGAGGATGCCCCAAAGCCTCAGGACCCTGCAACTGTGTGAGAAACTCAGGGAAAGCTTCTGGCTCCTGGCTTTGAATCAGCTGAGCTTTGACCTTGTGGCCACTTGGGGAGCAGATGGAAGATCTTTTCCTTTGTCTCTCCTTCCCTCTGTATATCTGCCTTTCCACTAAAAATAAATTACTATTTTAAAAAGAAAGGATCAAAACTATAGGGGAACATAGTGGAAGAGGAGGAAGGAGACAGTGAGAGAGAATGAAAAACTGAATTTATAAATTTCTCCAGAAAGTATATCAGAATTCCCCTTGATTTTCCCTGGGTAACTATCAGTGAACTTCTCATTAGAATGAACTTTAGAGCGTTTGCTGATTTGCAAAACATGGCATGAGTGATGTGTACATTGCTTGCATAATTGGTTTTGTGCCTACATATGGCACATGCTATTTTGGAAATGTACCCCCTCTGTGTTCATTATATAGCCATTGCTCACTATATTCTTTGATAATCACTTATGGTTACTCATCCCAGTTTATTATTAGAAAAGTAATGAATCAGCTGTTTTATGTACTCTCCTTTGACAATTAAACTTAGTAATTTTTAAACCATAGCAGATAGTAATAGGGAGCAAGCAGATTGTTGAGATTTATTTGTAAGTCTACGTAATTTATGGAAATTGTAAAAATGTTGATAATGCTTCCATCTCATTATCTATAATGATTGCTTGATTAAGCTCAAAGCAAAATTTCTTAAGCCAGGAGCTTCCTCTGGCTCTCCCACATGGGTACAGGGGCCGAGGCACTCAGGGATATCTTTCACTGCCTTTCCAGACATGTTATCTAAAATCTGGATTGGAACTGCGACAGCCAGAACCTGAACTAGAACCCATGTGGGAAGCCGGCACTGCAAATACAAACTTATTTTCACATTTTATTTTGATTTTCACACAGCTGGATTTTCTCCCTGACTATATAACCATGAACTTTCAGCAGGGTTCAACAAATAAAATGGAAAAGGTTAGGTGCTCTTTTCACTACAGTTCACAGACTTCCGTGTGGCTTTAGAGAGGAGCCCAAGAAAAACGTCCATCCAGGAGACTCCGTTATTCTGAACGCTTCCATCTCGAATCAGTCCCGTTCTAGTACAGTAAAGCACAAGGAGTATTTGCCATGGATAGACTTGGGGTCCCCAGACAACATTTTTAAGTGGTAGACTGTTTACAACTTGCTAACTAAGAAGTACAGTGGCTTTATAGACCCATGGAACAGCAGTTCCATATCTTAGATATGGTTCATTGGTGAAATAATCTATAGATGCCACATACATTATGAGAATTAAGAACACACTTAATCCTATTTTTTAGTTAGCAAGAGAATGTATACTCAGTCGTGACCTCTGGGCCAAACTAGAATAATTATTATTTTTTTTAAAGATTTCTTTTTATTATTATTTTATTGGAAAGGCAGATATACAGAGAGGAGAGACAGAGAGGAAGATCTTCCGTCCAATGATTCACTCCCCAAGTGAGCGCAACGGCCAATGCTATGCCGGTCCGAAGCCAGGAGCCTCTTCTGGGTCTCCCACGCGGGTGCAGGGTCCCAAAGCTTTGGGCTGTCCTCGACTGCTTTCTCGGGCCACAGGCAGGGAGCTGGATGGGAAGTGGAGGGGGCTGCCGGGATTAGAACCGGCGTCCATATGGGATCCCGGGTGTGCAAGGTGAGGACCTAAACCACTGCGCCACCGCGCCGGGCCCTAGAATAATTATTTTGATTATTTTGATGCATTGTGAAGAATGTCACAATGCAAACAGGTTATTCGTGGAGTTAAATATTTGAATACTAGCACTTGAGAATATCACAAATTATTTTGTATTAAAATGTTTCACAGATAACATTTTTCTGAATGATTTTGGTAGAGAATAAAGGCAAAGTGATGAAAACCTTTTTATATTTCTTAGAAAACATTGTAATATATATTTACTAAGTAAGGCACTGCCCTGCAGACCTGGGAGTTGGAGGACACTGGGAACAAAACTAGACTGCTTCTGACTTTCAAAGATCTGTCAGTATTTGTGGAATATGTTTTTCCTTGTGGCCACTACTGAACCAGTTCTAGGAAACACACACACACACACACAGGTCCCAGCTTCAAGTTATTTAAAATGTATAGTTTCCAGGCTTTTGTCCAAATACTTAAGTATGAAGGATGCTCCACCCATAAATAACATATAACACCATCTCATCAACAGCCATCACTATCATCATCTAACTTGTACATGTTATACTGTGTGTCAGCTACTGTGCTCAGAATTGTTCACATTTATTTCCTGCAATCTTGCCCCATTATTGTATGGAATGGTTTATTTATGTTTGTCGGAGCAGGTAACTAAGCTGCAAAGTAAGAAAATTCCCAAGGTCACCCATTCAAAATCGTGGTGAACTCAATCTTGGCACTTCATTACAGAGTTACACTATGGTTTCTATCAATTTATCCCCAGTATAGTGATAGTGTGTAATTGTTTTAACACATGTTAGACAGTGTTTCTAATGCCCTTTCCACAGATAAATCAATACATTTAAATTGAATCAGAAGATTATCAACATGTCATCCGAGCAGGGTGTGTAAAACTAATTTAATTGTTCTGTAAGCCGAAGTAAGTCATCAAGCAGACATCGACAACAAATTGCATATTTGACATTGTGACTTTATTATAAACTGCAGCAGCAGATGGAGTATAAGACCAATGACACAGCTTATCTAAGCGTACCTTGTTAACCTTTGATTCCACTGTTCTTTCAAGTGAGAACTGAGAAGTCAGAGTAGCATATGTCGCTGTTGGCTGCTGCACAAATTAATCTTCATGAAAGCATCCTGAAGAAAAAAGGGTTGAGACAGAAAAAGGATAGCTTTAGAAAGAGCAAAGGAGAGAAAGATCAGTACACAACAGAAAACCAGCCACAAAAGAGAAATTTAACACAAATATCCAGATAAGACAAAGGGTGGCGAACAATGTGAAGATAGAGTACCAAGGCATTTAGCAGTAATAAAATATCACAAAATTCTATTTCAGAGTTCTTTATTTTTCATAAGTATCCATTGTACCATTAAACTGTTTATAACTCAAAATGTGCTTGAAGTCAGTCAAAGTAACCTGGGAAGAAATTTCTCCATCTGCAAGGGAAAATACCTTGTTTTTATGCTCTCAGCTATTCTGCCAAAAACAGTGTTTTTCTATTTAGAGTGAACTGACTTTCAGTTATGCATAAATTAAATGTCCACACATCTCTCACAAATCTATGGAAAACAGAAAAAAAAGTCTGCTAAACTAGACAATAAATTTATTACAAAAAAAAAATAATCTTCTGCTTATTCAACAAATACATAAAAGTAAAAGAGCTTCAGTAAACCCAAGTATGTCAGAGTTAATGAGCTAGTATTTGAAAGGAGGTTTTGCCCCTTCTCCCAAACCACCATCAACTAGGAATGCTGCTGTGCCTTTTTGTATAGTTATACCTTATATTATACAAAAAAAAATAAATAAATACATAAAAATAAATAAATAAAATTACATTGCATTTTTGGCATTACTGGGCGAAGACATTCAATAAACATTCTACAAAGGCTTCTTGTATGTGTTTGCTGGCGATGTCCTTTCTTACCCTTCAGGGAAGGTGAGTTTGTCTGCTTGCACACAATTTTTTAAGTGCTTTTAGAGTGTCAGAAATTCTTTAAGCACTGTAACTGAAGACACAAGGAAAAAAAAAAAAAACACTACTTTTAACTTTCCAGAAAAATTCTGGGATAAACTATTACAAATTTAGTGCAAAAGGGTGTGAATGTAAAATAGAACAAACAGGCCCTAGCGCAGTGGCCCAGCAGCTGAAGTCCTCACCTTGAAAGCACCGGGATCCCAAATGGGCGCCAGTTCTAATCCCGGCAGCCCTGCTTCCCATCAGCTCCCTGCTTGTGGCCTGGGAAAGCAGTTGAGGATGGCCCAAGCCCTTGGGACCCTGCATACATGCATGGGAGATCTGGAGGAAGTTCCTGGCTCCAGGCTTTGGATAGGCAGCAGTGCCGGCCCTTGTGGTCACCTGGGGAGTGAATCATTGGACGGAAGATCTTCCTCTCTGTCTCACCTCCTCTCTGTGTATCTACCTTTCTAATAAAAATAAATAAATCTTTAAACACAAGATAAAACAAAAAACCAGAACTAAATAGGAAGATAAACAGTAGACAAGCAGATGTAAGTAGTATTTCTGAGATTTTTTTTGTGTCGGGGGTGACAGTGAATATCAGCTTCAATTTATTAGAGGGATTAAAATGTGTGGGTTCCTGGGAGAAAGTGTTCTAGGCGAAAAGAGGGGTTTTCAAACCCCTGAGGCAAATCTTTTTACTCTTGATGGATGGCGAGGGTATCTTGGTGTCTCAGAGGAATAGTAGAGGATGGTTAGCAATCAAAGGGGTAACCAGGGAGAATTATTTAACTTATTTTAATTGGAAGGGGAAGCAGTTAGAGTTAGCATTGTCCAAGGTGTTTGTCTTTAGCTCAATGTTTACATTTATACCCGATTTTAGTTTTCAAGAAAATGTAAATAAAATAGACAACTCAATATGGTAATTTTCAAAGTATCTTTTCTTAAGGATTGTGTCACCACCACCACCAACAACAAAAAAGTATGGGGAAAAATAAATTCTCAGAACAGCAACCTATTAACTTAACTAGGTAGCGAACAACAAACAGTTGAGGGGTCATCTCTATTGTAAAGTGGCACGACTCTAGCAATGGCAAAGAACCTCGAAAAACATTTATGTAATAGTAAATTGAAGTCTGTGGAAGTAGAATGAGTTGCCCAAATACAAAAAAGTCAACTGATTCTGCTCTTGATTTTTTCCAGGTTTATTTCTTTAAAAAACCTAAGTTTATTAAAAGAAAATCACGCAATAAATTTCTTGACTGATTCGATGTGCCAGTGCTGGCTAATGTAAGATTTGTCATTCTTCCAAGTTCAGCTCTACCCTTTGGCAGTATGGAGTCAGCTGTGAAGGCACACCTAGGTAGATATTAGCTTACATGTGTAAGAGCTACCCAATATGGGAAGAAAATAAAATTTATGTGCAACTCAACAAGAAGTCAAATCTTGAAAACCAGGCAGAGCCTCTTTTCTGTTTCCACAGGTCGTCCCTGCCTATCCTTTATCAAAGAATTTCATTAATTTCAGGATCAGATATCAAAGTTCTGATTAGTGAACTGAAAGAAACATTTGCTTCCACCTGATAAATTCTTGATAGTCAATGTTACCCAGAGAGGTTTCCCTTTGGAAATTTCATACCTAAAGTAATTGATCTAGTTTCATAACTTCCACTCCCACCTACCATGGGCAACTCAATGGAATCTAATGTTGGCATCAGCTGGGGACTATAGAGAAAGTCAGGGAAGAATTCCATGAAATATTATCCCAGACAGGCTATAAGGAAATAAAATTTGAGGGACTCATAAACATGTCCATGGAAAACCCTGCCTGAACACAAACTAGGCTGGCATTTCTTGAGATTCCTGTGAACACTATTAGGTGAGGGAGTTTCTAGCGCTACACTTCTTTACATATTTATATGATAACGCATTTCTTCTTAACAAATTTATATCTCTTCACTTCTTTGCTAACCTTTTTTTCATCTCCTTGTCCATTGGCTTGTATTGTATTGTAGCTACAACAAATTCCATGGATTCAAATCAGTGGTAATAATATCACACTGAGACTGTTTATAACAAGGAGATATTGCAGTATTACAAGTCAGGTCTTTCTTAAAATATTCATAATTTTTAGAAAGTGAAATTAACCATCATAGTAGTAATTACAGGCACTATGTTTTATTTATATGTCCTTTTGCAAAGTAAGGAACATTTCAGTATTACTTCTGCAATAAATTTGCGACTTTAAAATGATTAGTTTTAAGTGGAAGATGAAAATGTATGTAAAGGAACTAGATTTTTTTTTCTCAGAAACTATTTTTTTAAAAACACAATGAAGTGGAGAGACACACACAGAGACAAGAACAGACGCAAAAAGCTCTTTCATCTCTTGGTTCATTCCCCAAATCCATGCAGCAGTAAGGACTGGGCCAGGCTGAAGCCAAGATCCTGCAGCTCAGTCCAAGCCTCCTGTGTGTGGAGAAGGGACGCAATGACTTGACTTAGAACTACTGCCTCCTACGCTGCACAAAAGGAGGACACTGCATATAAGCATCCTAGGACAAGCCTTAACCACTGTACTAAACAGCCGATTTCTCCAGACAGCAACAGCAAACTAAGGAGAATTCAAAAAAATATTATATTCACAGAGACAGTTTTAATCAATCCTCTTAAAATTGAATCATTATTCTTTCAAGAAAAAAACATTAAACCAGATGTCCAATATGACTTGAATACATGCATAGGTTGTTAAGTAACTCATTTTTACATTAAGTGGTTCTGGTCTAATCTTAGAGTGATTACAAGTGGACTCATTAAACACACCAGCTTTGTAAGCCAAGCTTAATTTGTTACAAGTATAGTAATCAATAAGATATATTTTAAAAGTTAAGCAATAATATTCCCAGAGAAAATTTGTTAAGTGTGAAATATTGACATGAATGAATAGATCGGTCTACACTAAATATCCAGCGAAACATGATATAAGAGATTTAGTCAACTTAGTATTAATGAAAGGTTTTTGGGTCTGACAAAGTAGCCTAGTGGCTAAATCCTCACGTTGCATACTCCTGGGATCCCATATGGGCATCCGTTTGTATCCTGACTGCTCCACTTCCCATCCAGATCCCTGCTTTTTGTCTGGGAAAACAGTAAAGGATGGCCCAAAGCTTTGGGTCCCTACACCCACACTGAAGACCCAGAAGAAGCTCCTGGCTTCTGGCCTTGGATCAGCTCAGCTCTGGCTCTGTGGCCACTTGGGGAGTGAACCAGGAGATGGAAGATGATTCTCTCTCTCTGTGTGTCTGCCTTTCCAATAAAAAAAAATAAATCTTAAAAAAATTTATAAAACAAATCTCATTATGAACTTACGTGTTTTTATTTATAACTATGTTTAGCAGACATTCATTCTTATGTGTTATGCCAAAATGGTTGGCTGTCCCATCAACTTATGTTGAAGTGTATTAGTCTATAGAAAAGGTTGAGTCCATTCAATTGCACTATTTGGAAGGTTGTAACTTTTTTTATCTATTATTTTACAAGTCCATATTTAATCAGTGGAATTTTATTTTTATTTTTCATCTTCAAGAAAAACTTACAAATTATATTCTTTAAATTCCAAAACCATTACTGGGCACTATTAATCTTGATATGCTTCATTATTCTTTTACAAAGTTGAACATTCAACTGAATATGATAACACTGAAGAAACTTTACTGTTTAAATAATAACCTAAGTAGTTTTTCTCATAAATCTATATTGTGCTGACTTAGGCACCTTTGTTTTTTTTTTTTTTTTAATGAATGAAAACACAGCCTTGGTTTCAGAGGTAATTTAAAGATTAAACTCTTAAAGGTTTTTTGAAGTATTTAATTCTCTCTTCTTGTATTTCTTCAGGTTACAATACCGTTATAAAATTCAATCTTTTGCTAGGGTAAATCCAGGATTACACTTGCAATTTCTATATGACTTCAACCAGAATATTGCAAAAGAATAGTGAGATAATCCAACTGGCATTATCGTACTGGTAGAAATATATCATTTCTTGTTGCTGAATGGAAAGAAAAAAAAACATTTAAAAAACCATTCCGAAAAATACTAACAGAAATATTTTGCAGTTTGTTTCTTATGTTATATCTACCTCTCCATGCAAGAAGGCAATAAAACTCAAATTTAGCATGAGGCCCGAAATTCTATGAAACAAGACCTGTTAAAATCTCTCAAGAACAGATATGATGTTTAAAGAAAGAATTCATACTGTATACATCTACCAGATGAGAATAGAAAAACAATCATATGTGTGCCACTACCTATTTAGAAAAGATAGTATGAGAATATTATAAATACTTTCTATTCATAATTATCTTCTGAAATACACACCTTATAATGCATGTCAGGGAAGGTTCTGCTGAGTGTCTCCATGCTCGGGAAAGAGCAGGTCCTAAGTAGGGCTACAAATGATTGTTTTCCGGGATTTACAGTGTCTCTAGCCATGAAGACACAACCTAGCAGTTAAACATTCAGAGTTCTCTAATTTTCTGCCGCTTGTTTAAACCTTAACTGTCCATTAGCATATTTTATTGAAACATCCAGTTGTCAGCCAAAATTAATTATCTAATTATAGGTTTTGGATACAATGATTTCTAACTATTGAAATTAACCTGTTGAACTTCATTTTCAACCTTCAGCCACTGCTATTAGAAAGAATTCCTTCTGGTTTTGTTACTCCCAAGGCACTAATAATTAGTGCCCAAGGCATCCAATACCTGCTCTACTTATTTTTGCCAGTTATTTTTGTAAAATACCTATTGAACCATGTCATTATTCTTAATAAAAATTCTGATGTTTTCTTGTGGCCTCTAGATAAAGGGCAAGTCCAATTTCATGACATATACATTTTCAATCATTCTAAACTAATCTGTGTTAATTATAAACAAGTTCAGATGCGGGCAGTGGATCATATGGGTTAACATGTTCTTTACTACCTACATAGCTGTGGCACTGTATGCCATTCGGTATGCGGTGACCTCAGCTATAAAATATGAATACTATATATGATGTAGCAAGTGGCTGTATTGCACAGGCCTTTCAGCAAACAAGTGCCAAAGGAAGCAAGCAGCAGTCATGCCCTTTGTTTCCTACTTCTGAAAACATCAACCGAACTATAGTGAAAGCAGAGATGATGACACCCTTCCCTCCAAAACCCTAGCAGCTCTACGGTAGTGCTCCAGGAATGCTATTCAGATGGCAGCTAATGTGATTTGCACCCTCTGGAGATGTGAACAAATCATGTTACTGTGTGGTGGCATCACTCATTTTCTAGAGCGTGTGATATGTATTTTGATTGGTGGAAAGGTAATGAAACATGTTGACTTGCTCAGAAGTCTAAAGGTTTATATCATGTCATTAACATTTTGGTTTAGCAAACTATTGCAATTCTTTATGTCTGGGTTAAGTGGCTGCCTCTGCTTTTATCCTCCAACAAACTCCAAAGGAATGTTGAAACCATGCTGTGCTGAGAAGGGCTAATTGGTTGTTTTAGCTTATTAGAGCTAGAAGTGTTAAATACAGAGCCTGACAGCAATGAGCTTAGCAACAATACTAAACCAGAGTTATATGGACTGTAGCTAATGAATGGTATGCATCTTGCCCAGTTTTTAAATTGTATCTTTTATTTACAGTAGATTGGATTCTACACTGGGGTTGAGGTGAGGATCTAGAAGAAATAATATGAATTTCTGGGAGAATTTAAGTTGGTTCTTCTTATTTGAGTCATCCTACTAAAATATTTTCTTTGCGAATTCAACAGTTGCATAGATTATTAACATTTTAGAACTCAATGTATCGGTTCTCTGTAACGCAGAGAGCCTCATAGTGTTGTTTATTCAGCAGATGTTCATGAAACACGGTGCACTAAGCATGGAGATCTTCACTGTGGTGGTGAAAAGGATGAAGCTGCTCTCCATGAGATAGACACTCATTTCACTGGAGAGACAGACAAATCAAGCAGTCAGTGCAACAGCAGGGGAAGTTGAAGGTGCAAGGGAAATAGACCTGTCTAGTGTGAAAAGATTGTTAAATGTAACTTAGCACAGACCTCTCCTTGATTTTAAATCCCCTGGATGTGAGGCTGGGAACCACAACTTCATAAATTGATTCATTGTCTTGATTCAAATGCCCCTTTCTTTGATCCGTGGGCTACTACTCATCCAATCTCTACTGACAGAAAGAAAATTGCCTCAGATGAAAGTATTTGGAACGAAACTAAGTAAAAGAAAAAAATATATATATATCGGCTAGGTCTTGGTCCCAAGGACATCTACTATGCTTCTCCCTATAGGCAAACATTTTTTTTCAGTGTACAAGCATGAAGATTTTAAAAATTCTTAAAGTCAAAGCAAAAACAATGAATATTTAATAAGCTAAATCATAATAAAAATTCATGTCAAATGGATGTGTATACCACATGTCATACTCAGAAAAACAAAGAACAAGCTGAGGCGTATCCATAAACAGCACGTTCCCAGAGCTCTTAGGCTGACATGTTCAAAATGTGAGCAACAAAAGTAGCTTCCTAAATTTCAGATTCTTTTTCTGAAACTGAACATTTGACTATTTCTGTAACTGAGTGGGGAGGAGACTTCTATTCAATAATGATGAAAATGTACCTTGCTGAATACTGAAGCGAATACCAAAGCACTGAAAGCATTCCAGCAAAGGCAATCTCAAAGAAGCTGGTGGTGTGTAACTGTCAGCTCGTACAGTTACATGTTAGCAAGATCTTTTTTTTTTCCTCTTTGGTTGAAGTAAAACTCTCATGTTTTCTACTTCCTACTTGAATTGTACCCTCAAGGTGAAGAGAGGACTGGGCAATGCTTAGTTTCCCTGTCATCTGCTATTCATACAAAGACAGCTCTGCTCCAGCCAGTTGCGTTGTCACTGATGTTTGGCTTCTGGCCAGAATGAACTGAACTCAGTTTCCAATGCCTTTCTTTCATTCTTTCCTCCCACTCTGCTTCATTTCCTGAAAATTAGAATTTCTCCTTTTCACCGGACGATTTCTCTCCATCAGAAAGATTCACTCAAAATTGTGAAGCAAGACCTTTCTTAGGCATTCAAGGTGAAATCCAAGCTCCATATAATTCATTGTGTTTTTTTAAACACCTAATAAATATGCATAGACTGCCAACTATGTGCTAGACATTGTTTAAGCTTTCTGAAGAAGGAGTAAACAGAATACCTCCGACTCCTTTCCGGGTATGGGATTCGTATAGTACAGAATATCAGAGATGAAATAAGTGAGGGAGTAGAAGGTAGCTTCTGTTTGTCAGATGTTTTGATGGTAACTTAATGGCAGTTCACTAATTTCACTTCACCGGCTGTCTCTCCTTTCTTTGGCCACTGGGCATCTTTAGGGGTAAAATAAGTTATAAACTGAAACAGAACTCCAGAGTAAAGCGTCTTCTCTTCCCGTGGCAAGTGGCTGTATCTGAAACTCCCCACATGGAATTCATTTGACATAATAAGCCTAATACTTTCAAATTTGTAAATAAAATCCTTATTTTGCATGATGTTGTCTCATGACTATCTTGAGATATGAAAATAACTGCCCATTTCATGGGTAATTTTTCATTTAGATTTTCCTTTTCTATGCATGGTATAATTCATAATTTTATGAACCTTATAAATGCAATTTTTATAATGCCTTCTTACTCTGGCACAGAATATCAAAGGATGCTATTTGCTTTGCAACTCTTCTAACTTAAAAATTTAAGTAAAACTTCTGCTTTTCTCCAAATGAGGTTCACTGCCTTATTTATTTTGCCTGTTGGAGACATGGCTTTTAATGGGGGAAAAAATAGGCGTCCTACAAATCTTGCAAACAAATCAGCAACTTATCATAGATTTTACATGCATCACAAATTTTTCAGAGTCAAATTTTCTGGTAATAATGTCATCCTGAAAGAACTGCAGCTGTCTATTCAGGTGTGTTCAATCTCTACTTGATAGGAATAATTACCTTCCATGCTCACTAGGTAATTGCCTCTTGATTGAGGTCATCAGAGCAATCAAGCCAGTGAGAGGTAGAAATCTAGAGTAGGGAAGGAGACAAAACGAAGACTCATGAACAGAGATTTGACAGGAGAGTAAGAAAAAACACATCTAATTTATTTCTGATATTTACTTTGTACTGATAATTTAATAGAGGCAGTCATTAAAAACCACTGTAATATATAACCCAGGTTAATTGGCTTGATAGTTTTATTTTTTTAAAGTGAAAAAGTCAATATTTTTAAGCATTTGATTAGGACCATTAGCACATTCATGTAAGTGACACTGCTCTAATTTATTATGCAGATATTCATGGCATACATAAAATATGGAGGACATTATTCCGGTCCTGGAATGGGTCGAGATGGAAACAATATTGAGACTGTCTCTCCTAGCAGAGTTCACCTTCTAATTAGGGAAGGAAAGATGACATATTTTTCTTTAAGTTTTTGCAGTAAAGATAATTTGTAGGTAGAGGGAATAATGGAGAGGATTTATATAAATGGAATAATAAAGAAGAAATGTTTGACAAGCTGATGCTTTTTTCCTCCTGGAGGATGAATTTTTTCAGGCAGAGGAAACAGCAATATGAAATATTTCGACTGTTTCAGAAACTTCAATGGGATCCATGTAGCTAAGAGCAACGTAAACAACGAGGAAGCTTTAGGGTTTTGCAGACTAAATTTCCAAGGTATGACTTGCAAGAACTGGGACTGAATGTTGAAAACAGAATTTTCTCATGAGCTCAAATCCTGTCTTTGTAAGTAGTGAAGAAAATATGAATATTATCACAGAAGCTTTGAGGTGGAAACTGATGCAAACACACACAATCCACTAAGAAATTGCAAAGACAGAGAAAAAAATATAATCATCCTTTCATGTAGTCAAGCAGACACAAGTCTTTCCATATGCATTTTCAATAAGTGATCTTGAGGTAATCACATTTAATAGCATTATCTTCCAAAATTTCTTCTTCATAATCTTGTCTGGTAATTGGGTCATGATCTAGGTTAAATAATTGTCTTCATCCAGAAAACAAAACAAAACGAAAATACAGCCATTTGGATCTTTATGGCTAAAGTTGGTTTTACAACTTGGATCAAGGTGTCCAAGAAAATTAGACTCTTCTCTCCACAGAAGGTCAGTGATGGGTCATTATTTTTCTTGATGTTTACTTTTCTAAGTGGTAGTTATCAGGTCCTAAAGAATGTCAGATAGTGGACAAAAGACTGTTATAGTTTCTAAAATAATTTGTATATCAAAGTCTGAGAAGTGACTGTTTCAAATTTTCTAATGTTTTAGCTCATAGAATGGGGGTTCTCCACCAATTTTTAGAGTTGAGAATTAAGACTTTTTAAAAAATTTATTTATATTTAAAAGGCCGATTTACAGAGAAGAGAGACAGAGATGAGTATCCCATTCACTGGTTCACTCCCCAAATGGCCACAACAACTGGAGCTGAGCTGAGGGGAAGATAACCAAGTGCTTGGGCTCCTGTGCCCATGTGGGAGACTCAGAAAAAGCTCTGGCTTCTGGTTTCGTCCTGGACCACAATGGCTGGGGCTAAGCTGATCTGAACCCTGGAGTCAGGAGTTTCATCTATGTCTTCCGTGAGAGCGTAGGGTCTCACAGCCCTGAGCCATCCTCTACTACTTTGCCTGGCCTACAAGCAGGGAGTTGGGTGGGAAGTAAAGCAGTGGGGATGCATATCAGGGCCCAGATGGGATCCTGGTGCTTGGAGGTGAAAGATTAGCCAATTGAAATATCTCACATGGGCTTTAAAATCCAGATTTCTAAAGATGTATTTGAAAATCAGAGTCACAGAGAGGACCTAGAGGCAGAGAGGGGAAGAGATTTTCCTTCTCTTGGTTCAGTGCACAGATGGCCACAATGGCCAAAATTATGTTAGTCCAAAGCCAGGAGCCTGGAAGTTTTTCTGAGTCTCTCAGGTGGATGTGGGGTCTTGGTCATATGGACCATGCTTGGTTGCTTTCTCAGTGAAAAAACAATGATCTGAATCAGAAATGGAGCATCTGTGACTAAAATCTGTGCCCATATGGTATGCTGACTTCACAAGCAGTGGCTTTACTACACTGCCAGAACTCTGGTTGCTCTTGAATAAATGTATTAAGGGAGGGTTTGAACAATGATTATAAATCTTCCTTATTATTGGTGGTACAGAGATGCTACTTTCCTATTTATTCTATACTCATAGTGTTTTACTGTGCTTTATGAAGATGAAATGAAAGTCCATTTGTTTCAGAGAATAAAGAAGCAGATTAGAAAACATCTTTGTCAGAGTATTATTATTATTCTTATTATATCCTCAGTGATGCGAGATATTCAGTGCCATATCTACAAAAGTATTTCAGTTTCAGACCATGAGACATTTGAAGGCACCTCAAGAGGTTTGGTGGAAATGGAAATAATAAACAAGTTTATTTTGTTTCAATTTATTCAAATCCATGAATAGGAAGGATCTTCAAAATTTCTTGACAAAAATGTTACACATGGAATCTGAAATTTCTTTACTCCAAAACAAATCTATATTTTAATATCAATTTCCAATGAACTTTTTGAAGTAACTCTATACAATTTTTTAAGCCAAGAAACATGTGGTATAATTTATTTTGTATTAATTAATTACCTTATAAAATAAGTTACTAATAAAGCAAGATTGAGTAGGTGGTATATTTGACCTCAAAGCTGTGATTTCCTATTCTATGCAGGGAAACAATTTGAAAAATAGATTTTTATGAAATACCTGTGTTCTATTCATCATCCAGCAAGCTTCTGAAAAAAAACACGCAGATAACATTCATTCTTTTAGAAATATTTTGCCATTTCTAAAATGATGTAGGGAAACTTACATGTAGGGAAATATTCCATGCTCAAGTTAGCATAGTAAATCTACTTTAGTAAGCTCAGGTTTGGAGGGAATTGTTTTATGAAACAGTGTGCCACATTATAGTTTATATTGCATGTAAAGCTAAATCATTTTAACAGTTTTCTCTGATTCTTTAACACAGAAAGATGCATAGCTTTTAATCTTTTTTGCTATACTCAGGAATCTACCATAATCCACATTTTCTCGGTTCTTTTTAAAGTCTGATGAAGTAATAATGTAAGGTAACCGCATTCAAGGGCCGGCACAATGATTCAATCAGCTATTCCTCTGCCTTGCAGCACCACCATCCCACTTCGGCTCCAGTTCATGCCCTGGCTGCTCCACTTCTCACTAAGCTCCCTGTTTAATGTCCTGGGAAAGCAGTGGAACAAGGCCCAAAATCTTGTGACCTTGTGCCCACACAGGAGACCTCAAGGGGGGCCTGACTCTTGGCTTCATATCAGCTGAGCTCTGGCCAGCTGTTTCAGGAGTGAACCAGTGGACAGAAGATCTTTCTGTCTCTCCTTTTCTGTATTAATTTGCCTTTCCAAGAAAATTAAGTAAACCTTTTTTTTAAGAAGATAACTGCATTTCCACATAGGGCATTGTTTCCAACAAGTATTTTTAATAATGCCTTCTAATAAGAATATTTTTAATCATGTTTACAAAAAAAACTTTTATAACCTTCTGATAGTAACTTTGAAGATAAAGCAATGTGTCTTTAGCAGCTGCGTTTGTTTTTGTTATTCATTTTCAATAGGTGCTTCCATATAACAGGTGTCCAAAAGATTGCTGTGAAAATGATGTACATATTTAGAAAGCTCCTATTTATTCTCATTATTTTGTTTTGACACTTTAATTTAATTAAAAATGAATACTCTATTCCTCGATTTCTTAGCGAAGTCAATAATTATGAACATTTGTTCTATATCACTTAATAACTAATTTCCCATGCAATTATCAGGACCATTATTAATCTATTTTTTAGCAAAAATGTAATCTCACTTGTTTAGTTAAAACATGTGAATGTGATATGGCTTAGATCTATTGGTATATAATTCGGGATTATTTTTATACCAAGGACAGCTTTTAATGATGTTCACAAAATAGAATATTTTGTGCAAATATCGAAAGGGAAATATAGTCCTTCTTTCATTATCTGCAAAGCGGTTGGTGAACTCTGAAATGAGTCAAAGATTTACACTTTTCTTAGAGCAATATTTCTAATTGCCATTTAAACTACATACTGTTATATTAAGCTACGAACATTGCTCTACAGTGTTCATGTCTTGGATATTTTTGGTTGTCCCATGTTAAGAAACTCTCCAGGGCTCAGTCACACGATAGTGAGTTTGTCACTAACATATCAGTGATGCCCACGGGTGATTCAGAAATCAAGACCTCGGGAATTTTGTGGCTGTGGTATCTGAATAAAGAGCCCTGCATCATGCAGCACCAGGGAAGAGAATGTATATAAACTTCACACTGAAACTCATTCCCACTTTATTTCTGCTTCAACCTAGAAATCATACACAAATCTTCATTTCACTGTAATTTATAAGGATTTCAATACTGTGAGTGGGCCTGAAAAATTCAACATAAGAAATATTTTGTGAGCACTGTTTACTCTACCAAAGAGAGAAACCAAGAAGTTTCATCTTAATTAGCTTTTCAATCAGGAAGAATTAATAATATGCAAAAGCTGATATTGGGCCAGTCAATCTATAACCAAACCAGTGTAATGAATGTTGAATACTTTCCTACCATTAGTTTAGTCTCCAATTTACAGCATATACATGTGAAAAATTAAATTATATATGAAGAAATGTATAGGGAAGAAACTTACAAGATGAAATTCTCTGTCATTTTCAGAATTATGGCATAAAGTTTACAGTTATCATATGTTATTTTTAAGATTTATTTATTTATTGGAAAGTCAGATATACAGAGAGGAGGAGAGACAAAGAGGAAGATCTTTCGTCCTATGATTCACTCCTCAAGTGACTGCAACGGCCCATGCTATGCCGATCCAAAGCCAGGATCCAAGAACTTCTTCCGGTTCTCCCACATGGGTGCAGGGTCCCAAAGCTTTGAGCCGTCCTCGACTGCTTTCCCAGGCCACAAGCAGGGAACTGGATGGGACGAGGAGCTGTCGAGATTAGAACCGGCACCCATATGGGATCCCTGTGCATTCAAGGCAAGGACTTTAGCTGCTAGGCCACGCCGCCGGGCCCTATCATATTGTTTTTAAAAAGTTAATTTAGAGCCCGGCGCGGTGGCGCAGTGGTTAAGGTCCTCACCTTGCACGCCCGGGATCCCATATGGGCGCTGGTTCTAATCCTGACAGCCCCGCTTCCCATCCAGCTCTCTGTCTGTGGCCCGGGAAAGCAGTCCAGGATGGCCCAAGGCTTTGGGACCCTGCACCCGCGTGGGAGACCCGGAAGAGGCTCCTGGCTTCGGATCAGCATAGCATTGGCCATTGTGCTCACTTGGGGAGTGGATCATAGGTTGGAAAATCTTCCTCTCTGTCTCTCCTCTTTGTATATCTGCCTTTCCAATAAAAAAATAATAAAAATAAATCTTTAAAAAAAAGTTAATTTAAAGTGAAGTTCAAAGTTAAGTTTACTGTGGTGTGAAAATTGAAACATGGCTCGTTTTTCATAATACATATGTTTATGACATTTTTGGAGATACCTTTTGAAGACAAGGTGTAATTTGATTTAATCATGATCCAACATTTCGTTAAAATTTCATAGACACTTCAGGGTCAAATGTATTCTCTTAGGTTAGAGTTACAGATCAACTTTCTATAAAATATTTGGTTAAACTCTTACTGTTTTAACACAGCAGGAAGTTACCCATTTTGTCGGTAATACCTAATTTGCACCCCATTGTCTGTCGTAGGGGTAGTCATGTGAATCACTGTTTTGATACTTGTGCTAGAAGTTAGGATAAGCATGCTAAAAATGCTGCTTTACTCATACAAAGAGCATTTGAGCTAGGAGTTATAATTCTATCTGTTTATCTGAAGAATAAATACAGAATAAGACAGACCGAGTTGAATGTACTCATATTCACAATGAGATTATCTGGGCATGTATTATTGGCTGCATTATTGTCCTACTGAATAATTTTTGATGTCTTGGACATGTATATATATATATATATATGCTTATTACAGATGTTCTGATAAGTGCAGGTGTCCACATCTCATGTCTGCTAATATAGTGATTGTTGCCCTCAAGATTGTGTTTTTCCTTGATGAGCATCAGCCTGTCAGGTTGTGATCTTCTGATCTATTATCCAAAAAATGTCATGTCTCCTCTAGATGACTCTTGCTCTATCTCTGTCTTACCTAATGAAGCAAATCAAACAATAAATAAGCAAACAACTAAACAAAATGACCTCTGTATCACATCTATCTACACAAACACCTCCATCGCAATGTTTTCTAATCGGTTTTCCATTAAGGCCATGCAATTAGCAATTGCTGCTCTGATAGTTGCAGGTAGATTTTTGGCATATGTCTAGGATGCTTATTTACATAATTATGTAAAGTTTGATTTCATGCATTGCAATTATTGGAAATATCTGCTTTACAGTAAAATTAACTGTGGAAATAATTTCAGAATGGTGGAAGTAATTATATGAAATCAACATAGCATGAATAATATAAAATATGAAAGCAGTATTTCTCATTTTATATATTATTTTCATTTTTAACTGGGCATAAAATATGTCTAAGCTGATGAATCTGAAAGATTAGAAGCTCTACAGAAAATTACAGAACTCTCAAATTTCTGTTATTGCGTGTTGAGCAATATTATTATGCTAATGGATTTCCTGATTTTTTTTATATTTTTCGTGGACGAGATTGCATTTTAAATACAATGGAGCTCATTCTGTTTGTGTCATATAGCATACCAACATTTATATATCATTAGATGCTCATGAATGATGGCATTCGTGCAACATTTAACTAACAACTGAAGATTTATTCACATTAGAGATCAGTAACCAAATAAAAATGATTTATTCTGGGCACCCTTCAGATGCATTTCAACTTCACAAATTGCTCTTGATTCAACAGCCATTTAATGGAACATAATGATAATCCTGAATCATGATTAATTTTAAATCACATCTAATAAATCCTTTTTAAAAATGAAGACTTTGAATATTTGAGAATATTCACTGATATTTAATCTGTGCATTACCAAATAATGTAATGAAGTAAAAAAGAGGATTTGTTACCTACCCAATGAAACTTAGTACTCTGACTTTAGAAATTTAGAACATCTAAAGAATCTCCAAATATCCTTGTGTCGTTTCTTTGTTTTCTAGTTTATATTTCCATTATACTCTCTCTCTCTCTTTCTCTCTCATCAACATAAAATTTTAAGGTTATTTCATTTGAGCTATGAACGCATTATACTTTAGCATCTTTCAAAGCATGTACATGTCTAAACGGTATACTATGAGATGTTTTTCTCAAATGCTTGGATTTTTTGTTCATTGAGTTTCTCCAACTAATGCCATTTTCTTATACTAGTTATTTTTCGGGTTCCAATCTACAGGCTGTATCTATATGCAAGCTAGGGAAACAATGCTTATGTCTCTTATATTGCTTTTGTAACAAATCAGTGTTATACATTAACTTCAGACTATGGTAAATCTTAACTCTTTTTGCATAATGTCAAAACAAAGGTGGCAAGATTTTGATTACATCACATATATCTGGAAATGATGATAGGTGGTAGAAAAAATAAATAATAAAAAATACATGTGTATAAGTTATGATATAAGTATAATAATCCTCTTAGAATAAAGATAAAGCAGGACATTAAATGAAATTTGATATGTGAGAAGATTGGATTTCAGATAAGAGACTTAAATGATAAGGATTAGATGTATAAGATTGCACAAAAATTCTGTTCAAAAAGGATAATTAGATTATATTTGAAACTCCCAGTGGTAGCCATTTGGCCTAGTAAATATGAAAGCCAAATAGCACATTTGAGATTCTGGGGCTTCATCTCCGACCCTGGCCTCTGGTTCCACATAGCTGGGAATGCAGACCCAGGGAAGCAGGGTGAGGCCGTAGTACTAGGATTTCTGCTTTCCAAGTTGTAAGACCTGGATTTTATTCCCAGACCCTGAATTTCACCAAATCCTGTCCCTGCTGTTGGTAGAGGGTGAGACATGCATGGAGTTCTGGTTACCTGACAATTGAAGCCGTTTAGGGATCAAACCAACAGGTTGAAAATCAGTCTGTCCGTCTCTCTTTCTCTCTCTCTCTTCCTCTCTCTCCTATTCTCTCTCTCTGTAACTTCCCCTTTCATTTAAAGAACTATTATAATACTCTTAACTTTAATTCTACCATTCCATGAATTTTGGACATTACCTTGTTAAAATGGACAAACCATTTAGCACTTTGAAATGCTGCACATTTTTGTCTAAATCCAGTTTTTAATATATGTTGTAGACATTTCACCTTAACCAACAATTAGGATTCATAATTTATGCATTGAAATTTGGCACTTGGTGTGGAAAGGTAATTAATAGAATTGAAATATAGAAAGAAAACATCTAGATCAATGCAGGCATATATAAAATGGAAAATAAAATGTACTGAACAACATAGATAATTCAAATAAATTAGGAAAAACAGCCCATGTTAAAAAACATTAACATGATTGAATACAGTAGTTAATTTATTAATATTTCTGTGGGTGTAGTGAGGATTTAATATATTCTAGCACAATTCTTTCAGTTAAAAATGTTTCCTTCACATGTTTTCCATAACTTTCAATAAATGAGGATAATTGCCTCTAGAAGTGATTCATCTTGGTAAGTGCCCTTATAAATTACAACAGCTAATTTTTAGTGAATTAGGTTTATTGGGCTACTGCTGAGTTAAAAGGGATATGTTTTTTCTGTTGAAATTTCCTTATTACGTTAATGACTTCTTGTGAAACTACAATGACAACTGGAATAATTACTAATATATAAAATCTAAACAGTTTTGCTCATAGGACAGTCTACAACAAATTTCATCTTTTTAAAATTTTTGTTATTTTTAAAAAGATTTATTTTATTTTTATTGGAAAGGCAGGTTTAAAGAGAGGAGAAACAGAGAGGAAAATCTTCCATCTGATGATTCACTCAAGTGGCCACAACGGCCAGAGCTGAGCCAATCCAATCTGAAGCCAGAAGCTTCTTCCAGGTCTCCCATATAGGTCCAGGGTCCCAAGGTTTTGGGCCATCACCGATTGCTTTCCCAGGCCACAGCAGGGAGCTGGATGGGAAGCAGGGCTGCAGGGCTTAGAACCGGCAGCTGTATGGGATCCCAGTTTACTCAAGGCGAGGATTTTAGCCAGGGGTTACTGTGCTGGGCCCCTCCTTGTCTTGATTTTGGTTTCCATTATTCAGAAATATATTAATATAATTTAAAATGTCATTAAAGGAATATTTATATTGCATTCTATCTAACAAAGTAGGCAACTTAAGTTTTCTAATCCATTATGCTTTTTATATTGATGCATGGGACTACTTATTAGCTAATTAGTAGGTAATGACAGGAAGGATTGTTGAAGCCTACATATTATTAGGCTTCCGTTTTCTGGTAATAATGTTGTTTATAGCTTTGTATAATACTAGTTGTTAATTTTTTAACATGTGCAATTCTTATTCCACTTCATATTGTTAAAGCCAGATGCTGGTCTTGAAAGATCTGTAAAGGCAGAAAGCAAATAAAGTAAGACATTTGGGTGTGGTAGGGGACGAATACACCCAGGAATTCACACTGAGTAAAATGTAATCGCATGATTGCCAGATTGTATGACATAGGAGTCTGAAATGAAGTTGGCCACGTGTTCTGTAGCAGAAAATGCAGCTTGTAGTGAACCGTGTACAGCCCTTTCTGTAATCTAGGCAGTGTCATGCTAGAGAAGGTAAGTAAGATAGCACCTTGAGTTCAGCAGGTTTATATCTAAGGCTGAAGTTCTCTCGTGTTTTTAGGTAGCAGTCCATTTACAAATATGTTGACCTACCTGTTCCCAAAGTGAGTGCAAACACTGAATCTAATTTCTGTCTCTACTTCTCTCCCCAACTTTCAGACATAAATAAATAATTAGTAAAATTCTTCGAAAAAAAGTCTGAGATGAAGAGGAAGAGAAAGAACATGCAGGAAGAGAAGTGAGAAATAACCATGACCAGTGAGGTGTGAACAGAGTCTAGAAAGAGGCAAGATGCAATTGAGAAAATAAAAATGAGACAGACACAAGATAAGCACTACAAAAATGGGCAGTCAGAGAAAAGGCCCTTTGAGGAACGAGGTTGATCTTAAAGCTCAATGTCTCAATGTTTCATTGAAATGCTTGGGAGTCAAATCACAGGAGTTGATGTAGCACAAATCTTACTAGCTATTTCCCATATCAATGTTAAGCAGCCAGTGCTTGATGGTCAGGAAGTCAAAGTGTGACAACTCTGTGGTCTTGAACCATTCCCCAACTGCAGACCCTTGTCCACAGGCAAACTCTGCTGCCTGCAGTGTGACCTCAGTCTCCGACACCAGCCATCTGGAAACTCAAGATTCTCATTACAATCTGCCCAGCTCTTCCGTATCAGGTCATGCTGCTGTTTCATAGAAACTGCCTGTGGCAAGAAATATAGAGAAAACTCTTGTTTGTTGATTCACTCTAAAAATATACTCTAGAGCTAGGTAGGATAGCAGTATGCTTCAGTTAGCTCTTTCCTTTTTTCCTCTCTTCCATCTCATTTCTCCCTTCCCTCTTCCCATAAAAAGCAAAAATCTGGCACTTCAGGTTCAATGAGAATGATCAGAGACTGATGGTCTGTGGGGAGAGCATTGTGACTGAGCATCTTACATGTGTTTTGTTTCCTGTGCGAGATTTTTTAAACGTTCATAATATTTATTGTGGTGACTGGTACTGTGCACTTCACATGTATTGAGTATTCTGAGTTAGTTGGCCATACTGACAAAATAATTCACATAATAATCAGTGTTGTAGTATCAGAAAGGTTTGGAAGTGGAAAAGGAAACAAAGGTCACATATGAAGAATGAAAAGACAAGTATCAAAGACACTGGATTAAAGGATGTCTGTGTACTCATCAAAACACTCAGAGAAACGAAAACATGGAAATATTTCCTTTGATCTTAACACAAGTGCACTGGAAGCACAAGTCGCTCAAGAATGGTTAATGCTGTCCTTTTTTCTTTTTCATCTCATGCATAATTAGAGTGAATTATTCAGGAGGATGTTGCAGTCTCAAATGAATCGTTATTGATGCTTTATTATGTAAAAATCTAAACATTGATTAAAAAAATGGTTGGTAGTCAGTGTATGTTTTAATGACATTGTGGCAAAAGCTTTGTAATAAGTGTCACAAGTCAGTTTTTGCTGACAGCAAACCAGGACTCCAAGAGAAATGCAAGTTGATGTCACTTCAAATTTGTATGAGACTTTACATTTATGAATTTATAAATATTTAGTATCAATGGGTCAAAAAGAAATCTGCTCTATCAGTGTGTATACATGTGCATGTAGTAAATTTTTCTTGAAGCAGCGATACAAGGATTAAAATATTAGTAGAGGCATACATTTGGGTGGTTTTCTGGGAAGCAGGTCTTTGGCTGGTGACCTAAATATTATACTTGAAGAACTTGATCTGAGATCATTAACTTTTCTAAGTCTGAAACACAAAGCATGACACTGTCATTAAAGTTTTTCTAATTTGGAATATAAAGGAGCATGGCTGTTTTGACTTCAAATAAGTTTGGTTAAAATTCATCATTGACTGCACCAGCATGGGAGGGCAGCCCACCTACATGTTGTGCCTGTGCAGGAGAGAGGCAGGCCTGTAGGGGCCTGGGAAAATGGGATTATAGATAGCCTGGGGGATGCATGCTGCGACCTTGGGTTTGTTGAAGTGGGTGGAGTGACCTGGGGATTTCCCCATATCCTTGGTCCTTTTGGAGTGTGGGGAGGAGAAGGCAGAGACCTAGGATAGCATGCTGACCTCCTGTGCTGGTGGGCCAGACTTTGGGAACTTTGGCCCTAGGCTTGGATGTGTGGAGGAGTAGGTTCCTGAACCATCACATTTGCTAGGAGTTTGTATCCCTGGTGGGTGGACAGAGCTCTTGGTTGGCACAACACACCACTGGAAGATTAAGCTTAGAAAGGTTGGGCTGGGGAACCCAAGTGCTCCCAGGTACAGGGACAATGGACTGATTAGAGGAAGGGGCAGAGGGATTTGTGGGAAGCAGGACCATTGAGGGAGTGCATTGCAGAAGAGGAGTGTCTTCTGAGGGACTTCTATTGAAAAGGCCACTGTACTTGAAGATAAGCAAAGGTACTGCAGCCAAGTGGTTTTGAGGGGGGACTGGAAGACTTTTATGGGGCAGACCAATGTGCACCAGCCAGTGTAGGAGACCTGAGCTGGGCTAGGTAGCATCTGCCACCGCTGACCACCACTTATCAGTATACACTAAAGCTAGGCCTGGGGACCTACCTGGCAAGACTAGATCACACTACCTGCCAGTAAGAGTTGGAACAGGAGATGGGTAAGAGTGGGCCGTGACACTGACCAGCATGCCATGTCTGGGGGCAAATTCTGTGGGGCATATGTGGGCCCACCCCTTGTGGAACTTCAATTTTTGCTGGTCTAATGAAGGGGCGGGATAGTGACAGGCTGAGCGAGGCATGATCAGCAACCCTCTGCCACTCATGAGTACTGGGTTTGGGAACAGGACAGGCTAGTCCAGGCTGTAGTACTCATAGGCATACCCAAGAATGGGATATGTGGCGGAACAGGCCACAATATTCATCACCTCATAAAAGGGCCAGAAAGGAGGGGGCACTATGCCAGGTGGGGGCCTAGCATCTGAGGGCACATGTGAGATCTGGATCCAGTGGTGAGCATGGTGGGGACATATAGGAAACTACCCTGGTACGACATAGCTCTTGCTGGTGACCCTGTGATTTAGCCCAGTGTGTTGGTCAGGCTGGGCAAGGTAGTGCCGTCTATTGGAAAATGTGTAGGTTGGTTCTGGAGAAGTACAGACCCAACAGGGCCAGGCCAAACTTAGCCCACTGGCATGTGCAGGAGCCAGGTTGCAGGGCAGGTCATGCCAGGCTAGGCTATCACACTTACCAGCATGTATGAGACAGGAATGGGAGTAGACATGGCAGGGCTAGGCAGCACACACTAGTGAGAGTTGCGATAGTGGGCAGGTCAGGTCAGGCAAGGCTGTAGCATCCAATGACAATAGTGAAGACCAAGGATGAACTATGCTGAGTTGGGTCAGAGCACATACTGGTATGTGTAAGATCTGTGCCTGGGAATTGACCTGGCTGGAGAGCTAAAGGGACACCATGGCTGAGTGGTTGTTCCCATTGGTGAGTGCAGGAGTCAGAATGGCAGACATGGTGTGGTGTGGACACAATCTGGAATGTACCAGGCTAGACTTGACTCCAACACCAACTGGTGCTTACAAAAGTCAGGGTAAGTGTAAGACCACAACACCTGTTGGACTGCATATGAAATAGGTTAGGGGCAGAACCAGGCTAGGTTAACGGAATGTACCTACTGGTAAATGCATGAACTTTAAGTGCAGGTTGGTTGACCTTTGATGCAGCATCAGCTGGCAAGTGCTGGGACTGAGAGGAAGTCCTATAAAGTTAGATTTCAGAATCACCTGGAAAGTGCAAGATCTGACGCTGGGAGTGGGTCTAGTAGGGAAAGGTTGAGCACCTCTAGGATGGTCTGCAACACCCTCTGGTGAGTATGAGAATCAGGGCTGGGGGTGGGCCCAGCTAGATAAGTGGTGGCATCTGCCAGCATAAATATGGGCTGGATAGTGGGATCTGTTGGGTTGGCTAGGCTTCAACACCTATTGAAGTGCCCGAGAGCTGAATAGGATGTGGGACAGACTGGACCAGTCTGTTGCACACAATGGCAAGCACAGAAACCAGAGCTGTGGGTGGGCCTGGTAGGACTTACTGGGAGTTGCTCTTATTAGGCTGCAGTTCATGCTGGTGTGCATGAAGGCTGTGTGGTGAGTAGGGCTGGGTTGGGCTGAAGCACCCATTGGTTTATGTATGAGATGGCACTGGAGACAAAACCAACCTAGCAATTGTCCATGTGTACATAGGCTTACGTGGGTGATGGACTATGCCAGGCACGTAATCGCAAGCATGCAAGAGTCATGTCTGGGATCACTTCAGACAAGGTTTGTTTCAAAGAGCACCCCAACTGAACTGCTGGACTCAACTTCACCAAGGGGAGAATCGCAGGATCTGTGGTCTGACCGTGAAGTGCATATGTCAGACCACTGGTTCCTTGTCTGCTTAGGGCAATGGGTGGATACCCAGATGCATGGAGAACATGGCAATTCATTGGGGCCTATAGAGGACATGTGGTACCACAGAAGATGAAGGAGGAAAGAGCAAATTGGTCAACTACCCCAGCCAAGCATTGACAGCAAATATCTGGGTGAATGGGGACTCTAAGGTGGACTGTGTCAGCCAATGGACCTTGGAAGGCTCTCCTCATCCTTGGAGCAGTGAGATAGAAACCATTTCAGAATAATCAAAACCACTTGAGCAAAACTCTCGGAGCCTGCTCCACATCAGAGACCCTGGGACGGCATTGGGCAGCTGTTCCCCATCCTTGGGTACTAAGGCAGTTGGGAGGGTGGGTATGGCCTCACCCTTTATATCTCCCCTAGCCCCAGACACAGGAAGAAGAAAAAGAAAATTTGGAGACGTTTTCTCCTAATCCTTGACATTTCTCATCCTAATCAACTATATAAACCTGATGAAATTTATATGTATTTGTATATAAAAGGAGGAAACACATTATGTATTTACTCAGCATGGCTGAGTAAAATGACTTCTGACTTGTAGTAAGCCATTATCTAATTGTCAGGATGTATTAACAATGAAATGAATAAAAACACACAGTCTTCAATTATATTGTGATATTTAATTTATAATCACATTTTATATTTATGTGCAAAAAATGACAAGTTGAAATGCTCAAATCTTACTAAGCTCAAATGTTCTATGTACTGAATGAGAAAAATAGTGAATATTTCTTCAATAATTATCTAATTTACATCTTTTTAGGTATCATAATAATATTCATCTTTGTTTATTTTTTCTTTATTTTACTTTTTTTTAGTTCAAAACAGACTGACTTAATTTCCACACATTTTTCACCAACATATCCTGAATTGTAATGTGTTTATTAAAGTTACCCAAAAGACTCAAATTTCTCATATTTCTATGTTAAAATTGTCCTTATTCTTTTGATTCAAATACATTTTAAATTGCATTCTGTTTTGGGAGGTCACATGTAGAATAAAACAGAAAATCAGATAGAAAAAATTAAGAAAAACAAGAGCGCAGGGGAGCCCCCGTGTCTCCCTCTTCCTATTTGTTCTAAGTCGTTACAGTGGCATCCTAGTTCATCTCACTGTCATGTTTTACTTTTTGTTATATAAACTTCTCCCGGAATTACAAATGTAGAGAAAGGCAGAAAATACAGTAATGTAATGTAAAAGTATCTTTAAAATGATAACAGGAACAATTATCTAGTTTACGTTTCTTGATACAAAATGTGATGCTTGGGCGCAGCATGGCAGCCTAGTGGCTGAAGTCCTTGCCGTGCATACAGGATCCCATACTAGTGCAGGTTCATGTGCTGGCTGCCCCGCTTCCCATCCAGCTCCCTGCTTGTGGCCCGGGAAAGCACTCAAGGACAGCCTGAAGCCTGGAGAGCCTGCACCCACGTGGGAGACCCAGAGGAAGCGCATCTGAACTCTAGCCGTTGTGACCTCTTTGCGAGTGAGCCAGCAGATGGAAGCTCTTTCTCTCTGTCTCTCTATAAATCTGTCTTCCCAATAAAAACGCATAAATCTTTAAAACATAACAAAACAAAACGTACCAGCATTACTTCATGGGGGAATATTTAAAACTATTTAAAAGTATCATCTTTTTCTATTTTTGAAAAAGGAACTAATTTGAAAATCCTTTCTTATTCTCTTGGGTAAATTTAATAAATTGTTTACAATTCAGGATATGTTAGGGGAAAAGTGTTGTAAAATTCAGTTTAAATGTTTATCCCTCTCAATGACCTGTGTGTGTATATGGATGTGTGGTTAAGTCCAGTTGTATCTCTAGGGTCTCTGATATAACCTGGTACTTTCTTCCCCCATAAAATCAGTTAATGAAATAATCAGAATTGCTTGAAAGTAAGTGCCTTTCTGATTGTGAATTAACATTGACCTTTATATAGATATTTAAAATGTGCTATATCGATTGCTAAATGTGTTGAAGAACCAGTAAGCCTACAATGAATTAAAGAGCCACCAAAAGTCATTTTTTGTGGGGAGGGACTATTTGAAAATACCAAGTAATATCCTATAATAGGGGGCCCGGTGCAATAGCATAGTGGTTAAAGTTCTCGCCTTGAATGCCGGGATCCCATATGGGTGCTGGTTCTAATCCTGGCGGCTCCAATTCCCATCCAGCTCCCTGCCTGTGGCCTGGGAAAGCAGACGAGGGACGGCCCAAAGGCTTGGGACCCTGTACTCATGTGGGAGACCTGAAAGAGGTTCCTGGCTCCTGGCTTCGGATTGGCTCAGCTCCAGCCATTGTGGCCGCCTGAGGAGTGAATCATCGGAGGAAAGATGTTCCACTCTGTCTCTCCTCCTCTCTGTATATCTGCCTTTCCGATAAAAATAAATAAATCTTTAAAAAATATGTCCTATAACAGACCCAATAAATGATGCGTTCCTGTGTGTGCTCGGTGAGCAGATACATATACAATTTGAATACATTAATAAACAAGAGTTGTCATAAATATGAAAGTCTAGAAATTATAATTTTTTAGCTAATACCTAGTAGGTACAACATGCATATAGACAATTTTTAAAAGATTTACTTTATTTTTATCGGCAAGTCAGATAAACAGAGAGGAGGAGAGACAGAGAGGAAGAATTTCTGTCCACTGATTCACTCCCCTAGTGGCCACAACTGCTGGAGCTGCACTCAGCTTTCCAGGCTTCCATGCACACGCAGGAACCCAAGGCCATCCTCCACTGCTTTCCCGGGCCACAGGGAGGGAGCAGAATGGAAAGTGGGGCTGCCGGGATTAGAACCGGCGTCCATTTGGGATCCTGACACGTGCATGATGAGGACTTTAGCTGCCGTCTACCTCACCAGGCCCTAGACAATTTTTAAAATATTTTTCAAGGAACTTGTTGAAAAGATAATATAAAATAAATAGAAACCTAATAACCTCTACATTTTACAAAAGTATATAATTTATTAAGTTAATCAAATATATATATATCAGATACAGCTATAATTTTGTGAATATACAGTCTAACTCCTTCGCTAGAAATTCAGATTGCTGATTTTATGGACTCCTGCACCTGGAATTTAATGGCACAGATTATCTCTTCCTATTTTTTTTAATGATAAAATTGATGCTCAAAAAATCACATGGCTTGCGTAAAGTTAGAATTATTTTATATAACAATCCCTAACTACCTCATGTGAATTTGCCCTTATAATAATGGACACAAGAAGCAATTAAAAAAATTGTTTCTTCAAGGAGCTTTCAATTGCTTTATAGAATTTGAATGAGTTCCTTACTTTTCAAAAGTATTGTTGGGGGGCCCAGTGCAGTGGCCTGGCGGCTAAAGCCCTTGCATTGAATATGCCAGTATCCCATATGGATGCCGGTTTTAAGCCCAAAGGCCCATTTCCCATCCGGCTCCCTGCTTGTGGCCTGGGAAAGCAGTGGAGGATGGCCTAATAAAGCCTTGGGACCCTGCACCCGCCTGGGAGACCCTGAAGAGGCTCAGTCCTCCTGGTTTGGGATCAACACAGCTTCAGCTGTTGTGGACATTTGGGGGGTGAATCATTGGATGGAAGATCTTTCTGTCTGTCTCTCCTCTCTGTATATCTGATTCTCTAATAAAAAATAATGTTTTTTTAAAAGTATTATGAACATGTGCAAATTTTCCTAACTGCACTGAAAGTTTTTGGATACTGAAGTTGAATATTAATTTTAGTGCTGACTTACATAAAAGCCATTAGATAATTAGATATTATGAAATTTGGTCTTCCTCTGCACTCAGTTTTCCATGGTGGGGATGGTTAAAAGCTTAAAAATAATCAAAAAACAAAATACAACTTTCAGTGGTTTCTCAAATTTTTCATTTATGTATCCTATTTAAAATATCTTTTCCCAAATTATCAAATAATAGTTGATCATTTTGCTGAATTTGTGTACAGGCACTTATTTTAGTTTTTCCTGGAAATCTATCCCCAAAACTTAGTAGTTTAAAATAATTGTGGACTTTTTCGTGATTCTGTGTATTATAGGAGAGTTTTCAATAGATCTCTGATGGATAGCTCATTGTGAACATCATTTGTTCGTCTTTTGATCCGTAGCTGAAAGAGATTGAATGGGTCTCTTCATTGAAGTTGGTCTCACTGAGCTTTCTTCCGTGTGGTAGTAAAACTTAGGTAGGCAATCCAAACACTTACCAAACATTTCTTGACTTAATGATGTGATTTGCATTGATGTCCAGTTGCCAAAATAAGTTGGTAGGTCAAGACCTGCATCAAAGAAAGAAGGGCTTACACAAAATATACCATACTCTTTAAAAATTCATAAAGATAAAAGTTTCTGTAACTTTAAAAAGTATGGAAACATAGCTTAAACTGTAAGCTAGTTACATTATAATGACTTCTGATTTGATGCAGTTTCCTACATAATTTTTTTTTTAATTCTTGACATGATTCAGTGATTGTGGTAACATCTTTAAGCAAACATGTTATCTTATGATAATAGTAATACATTTAAATTCAAATTAATAATATATCAGAAGTATTATAAAAACCTTTTAGAGATATTTCCCGCTGGTGTTTAGAAAACCAGTGACTGTACAGAGTCAACCATGCCATATTAGGTACGAAATAATGATTTCTCTTAGAAATATTTAAAATATGAAAAGCTATTTACATGCTTAACTAAAATAATTATTTTATCTCTAGTAATTATTTTCACTACTCTGGTTGCTTTAGAATCAATTTTTATGTGAAACAATCTGATAGAATAGAAACAATTTTCATTATATCTTTTGAGTTTAAACAAAATTCAAGCCTATAAACATAGATTGCAAGAAAAGTAATATAAAATGAAATATGTTAACATAAAGAAAATAATTGCTCAAAACTGAATGGTTAAATCTGAAGTATGGTTTAAGAATTATTGTCAGAAATTTGTTTTAAATGTACACAGCGAAGGGACATAGACTCCGTTAAACCCTTGTTATGCCTCCTTGGGCAAAATAAATTTCTTTTATCTAGCTCTTCACCAGAGGGTACTCTTTATTTTGTACTGTTATTTAGGATACTCTTTATGTTGTATCTCTGTAATACTTTGCACATTTTGCATCTTTACATATAATTAATGATTTCCTGTGGAATATGTGAATATGTGAATTCTGAGGATGGGAACCCTGAGAAATCTGAATTCAAATGATTGAATTCTGTTGCACTCTGTTTGACTAGTAACTAACATAAAGCCAAGACACAGCAGATTCTCAGCAAAGAATAGTCCAGAAGTTAATTAACCAAGAAATAAATTAACCTTGATTTTAATATTTAAGAATAATGGTTCATGATGGAAAATGAAATAAACTGATTTCAGCATGACTCATATCTACAAAATATTCTCATTTATTTTTTAAAAAATCATTTAATCAATGCCAAGATTATAAGATCGTATCATACACAAACCCCACTCCCATCCAAAAGAAAGTTTCATGTGAACAAAATGTTAACACTGCTTAAAAACAAGAAGACATCCATTTGGAAAGATTAATTAAACATTATGAAAAGTTCTAGATTCGTAATTTTAAAATTATGGTAAATCATTGAACTATTTAAAAATGTAAGAAATTTAAAACAAATTTTGAAAAATGTCATGTATTTTTAAAACATCCTAAGATAACATCTCCAGAGGATTCTGCTTTATTCTATGTTTATATTTAGCTGTAATCCAAGTAGTACTTGGGCAAATTACAAGTAGTACCAATGAAAACTTCAACAGTAACCACAGCAATAATAAAAGTTATCAGATAATCACTGTCTCCTAATGAGACATTTAACTTTAAACATTGACATTTGGAGGCATGTGGAATAAAGCTTACCCCTTTAGCCAGAAACATCTCAGCACATTCAACATGGTAATTATTATGTATAACTTTGTATTTGCAGTTAACATCACAAAGATTCTACTCACAGTTCAGAATAAATTCAAATCTCTTGGCTATGGTATTGTACAGCTTGTTATAAAGGAATTTGTATTCTGCTGTATCCTTGAATAGCAGAAGCCAGTATTTCTAAGAGAAAGTAAGCTGTAATCAAATATAGAATTATGCGTAGAGCTATGATTTTATAGTCATATATAGGACTTCTGTATTAAAAACAATACTAGTTTTTAACTCATAGGTAAGACTTCTATTATGCTGATTTTGTGATTAAATTTCTGAAATTTCAAGATTTGCACTGTGGGTTGTGATTTCTAGAGCATATTAAACGTATTAGCTGTCAATATCTTTGCATATCACTGCCTGCAAGCCATAGGACTGAGTCATTGTATTATTAAAAGGAATATAATAAATTCATATTTTGATTTTTTGGGACATTTTGGATAACTTCAGATGGCTTCTGGATTTTTTTTTAAGATTGATTTTATTTTTATTGCAAAATCAGATATACAGAGAGGAGAGACAGAGAGGAAGATCTTCCATACAATGATTCACTCCCCGAGTGACTGCAATGGCTGGAGCTGAGCCGACCCGAGACCAGGAGTCAGGAGCTTCTTCTGGGTCTCCCAAGCAGATACAGGATCCCAAGGCTTTGGGCAGTCCTCAACTGTTTCCCCAGGCCACAAGCAAGGAAGTAGAACTGTTGGGATTAGAACCGGCGGCCATATAGGATACTGGTGGTTTCAAGGCAAGGACTTTAGCTGCCAGGTCTTGGCGCTGGGCCCAAAAAGATTTGTTTTTTTGTTTGTTTGTTTTGTTTTGTTTTGTTTTGGATAGACAGTTACAGGAAGGGAGAGAGGCAGAGGTAGAGTGAAAAAGTGAGAGAGAGAGCAAATATCTTCCATCTGCTGGTTTGCTCCACAAATGACCATGTGGGCTAGTGCTGGGGCGACCAGAGGCAGGATCCTTGAAGTGCATCTGCATCTGCCACATGGTTGACAGGGGCCCAATTATTGGAACATTTCCACCAGCTTCCCAGATGCCTTAAGAAGGGACTGGGTGGGAAGTTGCAGGCACAAATTCAAACCTGTACTTGCAGAATGCTGGTGTCACAGGCAGTGGCTTATCTGACTGCCAGCAATAACTCTGTCTTATCATTATTTTTGTCAGCCCCACCTAACAGTGTTTACATAGCAGAGCTGTACATTGTGTTAGGTACTAGAAATATTCCAGATGTTATTTAACACATAGATGACACTGTGGCTAGATCAAGTGCATGCTTTCTGCCATTTGAAGGAAGAAAATTGAAGATATTCAGATTTTGGTATACATTGGGCGGTTTCTCACTGATCTACAAATGCTAAGGTACTCCTTCATATTGCACCACTGAAATCCGGGATGATACTTTAAAATCCAGGGAACTGATGGAAAAATTTTTAAGTAGGAAAATTGGTAACATATAGTAAAAGCCAGAAACTCCTTATTAGAATATTTTTCATTCCATTATTTCCTTAAAGCAACATTAAGGCGGTATAGCACATTGAATGACAGAACGTGACTATGTTATGTGATTTTACAAATAAAAATATGAGTGATTTTAATTAACATAATGTAAAAAAATAGGAGGAGGCCTGAATTCCACCAAAGTGTTTAATGTTTAATGTTCTTGACTTACAGAATAAAAAATATCATCTCTGTTGATAAGTGTGCATAAGTAGATTGATAAATGTAAAATATTCCAAATTCTGCTGCATGCCAGTCATGTAGTATCAGTTAAAATAAGATCTGATCACATATTAGTAGTTTCCATTTCTAAACCGAATTTGGTTTTTACATGGTAGAAGATATTATATTCTTTTGTAGTGTCTGAAGGAATAAGTGTAAGAAATGAGCTCTGTCTTATATTTGATGGAACATGCTAGTGAATATTATATTCATCTTTTAGATAATACCTGGCTGAAAGTCTATCCAGCCATTCATGCTCATTTTTTTTTATCTGTACCATGTTAATTTCAGACAGAATATTACTGCATTAATTAGTTTGTGGAAGGAGACTGTCAGTCACTTTGCACGGTAATTTCTATATCAGAATATTTTGCTTCTAATTCTTTTTTCTAAGTTTGGTGGTAGGGTCTATTAAGCAGTGACAGATATTTTAGATATAGTTGGTATAAGAAATAAAATTAAACACCTATTTAATGTAAACATTTAAAAGTAACCTGCTATTTTTTTGTTTATTTGTGAGGCACAGAGAGAGAGAGAGCTTCCATCCGCAGTATGTGGGGCCAGCCCAGGGCTGGAGCTGTGGCCTGGGAACTCTCTGCAGGCCTCCTTTGTGAGTGGCTGCGGTCCCACTTCTCGGGCCTTCACGGCTCCCTCCCAGGTTCTGCGCTTACAGGATTCTGCAGTCCATGCCCGAGCTGGGAACTGAGCCCAGTAACTCTGATGAGCGACAGACACATCTTAAATGACGCCTTAAACACTAAATGCCTGCCCATACAAATAATATTTAAGTCACCTTATAGATGCAATCACTTCCTGAAAGCTTAGCAAAGTGTGCATACCAGTTTGAAATTGTTGTGTAACAGTGTGGAAGAAGAAAGCCTTAGTGACAAGGAAGAAACGTGGAGAGCGCTATCAGGGATTAAAGAAATATTTGAAACAGCTTTTATATTTGCTGTTGAAAGCAATGCACCTTTGATGATAGTATGAACTAAAAATGTGATTTCCCCAAATTTAAAATAATAGATTTCCTTAAATATGCAGTAGTAGAGAAAACATTAGGAAATTAACATTTACTGTAAGAAGTGCAAACAGAATACTAAAAAACACAAATATTTTAGTAAAAATAGTCAAGTGCAATTATGTATGAAATATAATGAAAGAGAAGGACAGAAGAAACAACTGGAATGAGAACACACAATCATGAAAAAGATTTTGCTATCCTAAACATTGATAGACAATAATTGAATTTGTGTACTTCATAGTCAATCTTACACATAAACAATATGTGCGAATGTTTGTATTGAGAGAAACTGGCAGGGTGAGCAGAGGGAAGGGCTGCCTCTTTCATGGCCCAAGATTTTAGGGTTACCCAATTCATTTTGTAAAATTAGAGAATCTCCCTGGTAAAGGGGTTATATCTTCAAATGGTGTGAATCCTAACATAAAAATGCTAGGAAGTTCTCAGAAAAGATCGAAAAGACACAAATATTCTATTAAAGGTTGCTATTTTTTCCCCTTGATAGAGCCTTCTGGCCTTCACTTAGGATAGCAGAATATAGGTAGAATCTTAAATATCCGGATAAAAATTCAACTTAAGAATCGCAGAGGATTATTGCATAACACTAACAAATTCTCCTGTTTCTCTCTTAAGTGGGAAGTCTGAAAAAAAAGAGCTCTTGAAACAACAGAATCCAAAAAAGAAAGCAAACACCAGTCTGTCATCTATACCAAGTAGCAAGAGAAGGAGAAAAAAAACCAAAACTTTATAAAATAAAGATCCTGAGCAGAAAAATAGACAATGGGAAATCAAACATTGAGTAATTACCACAGTTGTTTGAATGTGAAATCATATAAAATTAATTTGTATAAAGTTGAGAAATATTAAACAGGTTAACCAGGCTACCATTTGGCACGCTAGGGGACTGATTGCTCTGACAGACGCTCTGTAACAGAATGATATGCTATAAAACATCATGCTCCCAGCCTGATAGAAAGACCAGCACCCCACGCCTCTGTAAACCAACACCGGATTTTTAGGATAGCAGAGATTAGTAAACATAAAGCAATCACAAAGCCACTTTGTTTATTTTTTCTGGTTGGTTTTGAATTTCTAAACCTTGGCAATAGATGAGTGAGTTTGTGGAGCCTGAGACACTCTGGCTAAGCCAGTCAGCTGGAAGATGCCCAAATGAACTCTAGCAGTTTTATTTGGATCAAGAAGAAGGAAATGCAAATCCTCTTTGAAGAAAAGTAGCTTTGTATTTTCCTCCTAAAGATGTTAACACTGAAAACCACCTGAGTGCAATTTTTAAAGCAAAGGTCACCTCCTAACCATAAATAAAAGTTAGTACAAGGAATATTGGAACATTTAATTTCTATAAACAAAGAAATTTAGATATTAAAACAGCAGAGAAGAATGTATAAAATTTCCACATTCACTGAGCACCTAGAAAGCAAAGTGATCTGTGTAAAAGCCTGCATAGATGATCAATTCCCTTTCCTGGAAAATGTTCCAGATTTAAAGGAAAACATGTGAAATGTTTTCATTTAGAATGCAGAGTAAGCAATTTGGTCTAGGACAGAGCTTGCAGAAACAGCAGAGTATAATGAGTGAAGTTAACAGAATTCCAAGAAAGAAGGTGTACAGCAGGCTATCAAGAATGTAGACGGGCTCCAACAATGAATGTTGAAGTCAGTTGAATCTTCTCTCACTGACCTTTCTAGAGTCCCTATTTACTATTAAGAGCAATTGCAGGGAAAGCATGGGGTCCTAATCATTGAACTTCTCTTTGCAAGAGTACTAATAACACAAAACTGTGAAAAAGATAAAAGAAAAAAAACTTTCCCAATAAGTACATTGTTTCAAGCCTTTAGAAGAAATGTTGGCATCATCACTGCTTTGTGATATAAACCATGCTACTGAAATTGTCCAATGCCTTCTTTTTAAGGTCAGTAATTTATTTTTATTCCCTAAGGATAATCTTGGCTCTACTCATTTCTCATAGAGAGACCAGTTGCCATAACAACCAGGGACTTAGTGAAAACAGAGGTCTTTTTGTTTTAGAGGTCTATTTAATGCAATTCTATAGTTTCCAGAGAAAATTTCCATTGAACTTTCCCTTTGCTGACTTTTTACCCCTTCAATTCTTTGCATTCAATTTCTGAAAACCAGCCCTTTATTCAAAAATTCTTCAAATAAAACAATTGTGCTGTTGGATGTGAACTTTCTAAAACTACGGAAAATGAATTTGAGGAATTAGTTAAGAATCATTTTTACATTTAATTTTTTTAACATTTTGCATATGAATCACCACAATTACAGAAAACAATTAAAAAGCATTCAATATTTGCCTTTCAGGGCCTGGGGCCAGTTTCATGTTTTGTTGCGATGTGAGAACCCAGAGTAAAGGATTGGCAAGCAACTGACAAAATGGTTATTCTTTAGCAGAAGCACAAAATTGTTTCAGGTTGTTTGAAATTGATGGAAATGTATGTGGCCAATCACTTAGAATAGATTCAATATCATCTCTGGAATGTAAATGACTATGAAATATACAGAAATGAAACATGTGAAATATTAAGGACAACTTGTAGAGAACTATTAAGATAATAAATTATTCCCTTATGCACAGAGCTATTTAAATCAATCTCTGGGACTACAAACTTAAAAACTTTCTGTCATGTTTCTAAGCAAGGGAATCAGGAAACTTGAAATGACAGCTTTAATTTAATATTTGTCACAAAAGTTTATATCAACATTGTATGTTACTGTGGAATCTACATATTTTCTGATGCTTCTCCAACTACTTATTCTTTGAAGTCATAAGACTGAAGACTTAAATTTTAATATCTAACAAACAAAAAAGTCCCCAGATAATGAAGGATATCCCTAATTAATAAATATCAATTCTGAGCTGCTTACTATAATTCCAAAGTTGATGAAACTATATATTAACACATATTTTCAAGGAATATGACTTGAAAAATTTAAATGAATTGCTGACTCTTTAGGCAAAAAATGTTTGGATATCTCTTTTGTGTTAGGTCACATTAAAATATAATTTTAAAAAAATGCATTTATTTGAAAGAGTAACACAGAAGAAGAGACATGCACGCACATAGGGAGAGAGAGAGAGAGAAAGAGAAGGAATCTGCTGGTACATTTCCCGAATCGCCACAATGGCAGGAGCTGGCCTGGAGCTTCATACATATCTCCCATGTGGGTGCAGGGGCCACCTGACCATCTTTCACTGCTTTGCCAGTGCTTTAGCTGGTAGCTGGATTGGAGTTGAGCATCTGCGTCTAGAATCAGTTCCCGTAAAGGTTGCCTGCGTCATAGAGAACAGGTTTGCCTGCAATAACACAACACCAGGCCAAACAGAAGATTTTGATAAAATAGAAGAGCAAGGCCCAGGCTGTAATGGAATTTAAATTCTTATAAATATGAGATAATGTTTTCTGTCGGTTTCCAAATGTATTTGCTGATGAATGAAAACATATATGTGGATGTGTATTCATTTAGTGATGCATCATTATTCCACCAATTTAGAAACAATTTCTCTTAACATTAAGCTTTCATCTTTCATGATTTTATAGTTAACTCATAGACAAATATTTAGTGTATTTTATAATAAAGAAATGAACTGCCTACTACAATAGCTATTGAAAGGAGGAAAAATACAGCTCCAGACAGATGCAGACTAATACTGTATGATATCTGACTTACACAAATCTTAGTAAACAGAAGAAAGGAGGAAACTATCCTTTTAACTGGGGCAATCAGAGACAGTCTGTAAAACAAAAAAGTAGGATTTGATGTTTTGTAAGAATTAGTGAAATTTTAGAACCTCAAAAGAAACAGTAGACAAATTCATTAGCCCTACCCATAATATTCTTACTAGCTTTTTGAATGGGACAAAAAATTAATCAAATTTATTTTGTAAAAGGAACACTGTAATTACATACTTCAGGATGCTAATGGGTTAAGCCACCACCTGCAGTGGTGGCATCCCGAGTGGAGGGGTGGGAGTCCTGGCTTCTCTACTTCCAGTTCAAACCTCTGCTAATGTGTCCTGGGAAGCAGCAGGACATGATCTAAGTGCATGGTACCTGAACCCGCCAAGCAGACCTAGAAGAAGCTCCTGGCTTCAGCCTTAAACATCACCTGCCTTCACAGCCATCTGAAGAAAGGATGATCTCTGAGTTTTCCCTTCTGTCCCTATGTGACTGTGTCACCCAAAAAACAAATGATCTTAAAAATAAAGTGGACTTTAAAAAATAAATATAGGGCCTGGCGCGGTGGCGCAGTGGTTAAGGTCGTCGCCTTGCACACCCGGGATCCCATATGGGCGCTGGTTCTATCCTAGCAGCCCCGCTTCCCATCCAGCTCCCTGCCTGTGGCCTGGGAAAGCAGTCCAGGATGGCCCAAAGCTTTGGGACCCTGCACCGGCGTGGGAGACCTGGAAGAGGCTCCTGGCTTCTGATTGGCATAGTATTGGCCGTTGAGCTCACTTGGGGAGTGAATCATCAGACAGAAGATCTTCCTCTCTGTCTCTCCTCTCTGTATATCCGCCTTTCCAATAAAAAAATAATAAAGGTAAATCTTTAAATAAAAAAAAAATAAAATATAAGCATAATTGTGTTGGGCTATAATTTCCCAAAAATTTAATATTGAAAACAATAGGGCCTGGAGTGTTAGCTCCATTGGCTAATCCCCCCCTGGATGCCAAGTGCCAGGATCCCATATGGGGAGCAGTCAATGTCCTGGCTATTCCACTTCCCATCCAGCTTTCTGCCTGTGGCCTGGGAAAGCAGTAGAGGATGAACCAAAGCCTTGGGTCCCTGCACCCACATGGGAGACCCAGAAGAAGCTCCTGTGTTTACAGGAGTATATAGATGAATTGGCTCAGCTCTGGCCATTGTGATTATTTGGGAAGTGAATAGCAGATGGAAAATCTTTTTCTCTGCCCCTCCTTCTCTGTAAATCTGTCTTTCCAATAAAAGTAAATACATCTTAAAAAAAAAAAAAAGGCCATTTTAATACCTGTCTTGGGACTGTCTGTTAAAAACATAAACATTAAATCAACTTATGATATAATATCATTCTAGTAAGTGTGATCAAGACAATTCACATTTACTAACTATAATGTATTAACTACTCCGTGTGGGTATAAGATCCCAAGGTTTTGGGCCATCCTATACTGCTTGCCTAGGCTATAAGCAGGGAGATGCATGGAAGCAGGCAGGACATGAACCGGTGTCCATGTGGGATCCACACCTTGCAACGGGAAGACTTAGCCATTGAGAGTCATTGTGCTGAGCCCTATTATCCACTTTAAAAAAATCATCCTGTTAACCTTTATTAATAAAAAATCACAAATAATTTGCTTTTTCCAAGAATTCAAACATTGGGCTCAATTCCTCAAGGTATTTCTAGTAAATGAAATATTTTATGTTGGGTATTTTCTGTTGGCTATCTTATCTTAGTTCTTAGCAATTCTTCCTGTAAATTACCTAAGGCCATTAACTATATATTAATATTTGTGAATCAAAAATCATTGTAGGTAAATTACCACATAATTTAAAACTATACATTTATATTAATGGTGACAAGTTTATGGTGTTCCTTGCAATGCACCTCTTAACAATGAATGATTATTTTTTCATAGATAGTGCAATATATACCTCACAAATGACTCACACATTGTAATCATAATTAGTCATTCAAGATCATTGAAACCAATTAGCCATTTGAAGATATGTATATAATTATTCATAGAAAGTTTATTTGTAACTTCTAAAAATTAAAAACAATTTAAATGTCCATCAGCAAGTAAAAGGATAAACACACTGTGTTGTATCTACAAATGGGATACTACTCATCACGTTTTATTATGATATAGGGTGTATCTCCCAATAACTATCGAGTGAACAGGCCAAGGAAATGCACTGGATGCTCTCATTGATATAAAAATATTTTAAAACCCAGGCCAGTGTATACTGACCGGAGATAAATCAGTGGCTCCCTTGGGCTTAGGGATGATAGTGCAGGGGGGAAAGAAGCACAGCAAGTCACCAGAGGCAGTAAAATAGCCTGGACGATAGTTATGGATTAACACAAGTACACAGTTGTAAAACTGTATTAGACTTATTTAAATTAGACATTTGAATTGTGTATGGTACTTCCCTGCCTTTATCACTCCTGAGAACTTCTGATAACACAAAGCACAAATTAGTAGTTTCTTCAATTCCTAGATACCTGTACTCATCAAGTTTTGACATGAAACACAAGCGGCATATCAAATCAGAAAGACAAAATCAGTGTGACTGCTTGGGCCTCACTTTCTGGTCAAGCACAGAATGACTCACATTTTATCCTCCTTTGCCTGTGGCACCAGCGGTTCTTGGAGTAATAGAGGGCAAGTGAGATATGTGAGGTAATTCTCAATACTATCTTATTTGATCCATTACTACAACACTTTGCCTAAAGTCTGTTCAGTGTTCACTTGTAAACACTTTAATGGCAGTTACTACTTTATAAGGTGGGCATTTTTTTAAAAAAAGATTTATGTATTTTTAATGCAAAATCAGATCTACAGAGGGGAGGAGAGACAGAGAGGATGTCTTCCATCATTGATAATCTCCCCAAGTGACCGCAACAGGAGGTGCTGCGCTGTACCAATCTGAACCCAGGATCCAGGAACTTCTTCCGGGTCTCCCACATGGGTGCAGGGTCCCAAGGCTTTGGGCCGTCCTTGACTGCTTTCCCAGGCCACAAGCTGGGAGCTGGATGGGAAGTGGAGCAGCTGGGATTAGAACCAGCGCCCATATGTCACTAAAGTGATGAAAAATAAAGTAAAAATCTTCTAGAAAATGATGCTACTGCATGATTCATGTGATGCTGATGAAACAAAAATAAAAATAAAAACATCAATGCCCTTGAGATGTAGCAAATACAGTGTTGAAAAGGACATTTATAACCTCAAGTGCTTACAAGCAATTAAAAAAATCTCTTATGGTTGATCAGTTAATGAGTGACAATGACCTATTGAAGCTATAAATGACTAGGAAGTGCTACAAGTTCACAGCAAAAATAATTAGATTTGACACCTAAAAAAAAAAAACCCTGTAATTTGAAACAAGAGCAAGCCATTTCCTAAAAGAATGAGCAAAACAACCCCTCAGCGATCTTAGTTTTGACCATCATGAAGGGACAGCCACTTAAAATTAGAGATAAAAAAGAAATAGCTGTAACTTTTTGCCCTTCACGTGTGTTAGGAGGGATTGTAATTTTTTTTTTTTTTGTCTAGGTATATTTGGAAGTTTCATTGGTAGTCTGCCTTCATTGCCTGGTAGAAATACATTCTGTTGATTGTCCTTGATTCATGATACTCTGGTCTCCATTAGAGCCGTTATCTGTGTAGTTATGCATGTGTGTGTATTCTCCCAACTTATTTCGTTTTGTATTTTTGATGGAACTTTGTCTTATATTGGAGTGAACAACATTGTGTGATATTTGTCCTTTTGCATTTGGCTCATTTCACTGAGCATAATGGTCTCCAGTTAGGTCCATTTGGATGCAAATAATAGAATTCCATTCTTTTTAATAGCTGAATAGTATCCCATACAGTATATGTACCACAGTTTCTTTATCCAGTCCTTTCTTAATGGGCATCTATGTTATTTCAAAGTTTTTTGTGATTGTTGATTGAGTTGCAATGAATATGGGGTACAAGTTATTTTCTCATGAATGAGATCCTTTGGATATATTCCCAGGAGTGGGATTGCTGGGTCATGTGGTAGATGAATTTTCAGTTGCCTGAGTATACCCCATACTGACTACCATAATGGCTGCACCAGGCTTCAATCTCACTGGCAGTCGAATAGGGTCCATTCCCCCCCCCCCCCACAGGATAATTATTTTTACAGTTAAGGAATATTGTGATTTTATCATGTCAAGTTCCCTCTTACTAAATGCTATGCGTCACTTATGCATAATACATATACATTTGCCCACGTGTGCCCAAATACCTTTGGTAGCTCCCTTTTATTAGTAATCATAAGTATGTGAGAGTTGAGTATAGCTTAATTCACATTTTAAAAAGGATATGGCAGAATTGGCTTTTCAAGGGGCCAGTGGTTTGACACAGTGCCTATAGAACATATCATTTGGGATGCCTGCATGCCATATTTTAGTGCTGCTTAAAATCATAGCTCCTCTGCTTATAATTAAGCTTCTTGTAAATGAGCACCCTGCAAGTCTGCAGAAGATGGCCTAAGTGCTTGGGCCGCTGTAACCCACGGGAGAAACCCAAATGAATTTCTGGGCTCTGGCTGTTATAATTGTTTGGAAAGTAAACAAGAAAATGAAAAAATCTCTTCTGATTCTGTCTCTTTCAAAGAAAGTGAAATGAATCAATAATAATTTTTGAAAGTATATATACCCTTTCCTGATTCTCTAAATCTATTTGAAGTATGTTTTTACCCATTTGTACAATAATTTGGCTTCTGCTTTTTTTTTTAAAGAATTCATTAAGATATTGCATATTTCCCAAGGATGTTTAGTACTTTACTATTTCCCATTGAAACTAAGCTGGCTAAAAGTTATGTTCTGTCCTAAAGATAGTATTTTTCATTGCAGATTCTTTTCTGGTTGCTTGTTGCTCCCTTTGGCAAAGTATGTACACTTTATCCACTTCTGAACATTCTGCTATAGAGTTACTGCTAAAACTTGCAATTAACGATGGAATTAGGTTGTGGTATCCAAGTATTTACTAACTGAAATTAATTATATATAAAATCATTTTCTTCAGAATGAATTCTATTTTGAGGCACATCTGAAACGAATGTGCAAACGTTCAAAGCCTATTCTATTTATGCTCTTCAGTATAAGAATCATGAGTGAATTTAGGTGTACAGTACTGAAATCATGACTGTGCTGATGGGACTGAATGTTTATTTTGAGTAGTAGAATGTAGCTCATGGCTACCATATTTCTTGGTGCAGTTCTACAGCTACAGAAAAGTTGTAGCCATAAACATCATTCTACTAACATCATTCTATGAAGGAAACATTGATTCTATTCTAAAAGTAGGTTTATTAAACAGTTCTTAATGGAATTGATAGGAGCTTGTTCAGTGAGAAAAGGAGGAATGAATAAAAAAGTGAATATTATCATCTGCAGTTTTTAATATTTATAATACTGTGTGAAAGCTAGCGAACAATTTTAGAAAAATATCTACAATTCTTTGTGGCACAAATGAGCAGCATATCAATAGTCTCTTAAAAAATCTGACCTTATTACATTTTCACTACTGTAAATTGATTCTTGCCACTTGCAATTAGTATTAGATTTAGTGATAGAGGACCCAGCACATAGCCTAGTTGTTAAATCCTTGCCTTATATCTTCCGGGATGCTGTATGAGCTCTAATCCTGGCTGTTCCACTTGTTATCCAGCTCCCTACTTGTGACAAGAAAAGTAGTAGATGATGAACCAAAGCCCTGGGACCCTGCACCTGCCTGGGAGACCCAGAGGAAGCCCCTGGCCACTTGGCTTTGCATCTGCTGGGCTCTGGCTATTACAGCCACCAACAAACAAGGCTCTTTCTCTCTCCTCTCTGTCTATCTGCCTTAAAAAATAATTAGTAATAATTGTTAGAATAGCATAAATATTTGAAATAAATTCCTTTTTTGATAAATAGAACCCCAACAATGTCCTTGTTACCAAGTGATGACCAAAGTTGGCATTTGCCATGGGAGCTTGGAGTACGGAATGTGCCATTCCTTGATGCTGCCTAAAGGCTTCCATTGTTGAGTTATACTTCGAACATTTGAAAAGTGATACTGCGGAAGTAGTGGCAGAAATTCCAATTAGAAAATTCCAAGGAATCTGACTTTCAGTGACAAACTGAACCTAGATTTTAAAAAGACTGATCTTCTAAACTAGGACAGTATGCAATAAACTTTAAGTGCTTGAGCCAGAATCCATCCTTCATTGCTGTAAGAAGAAAAAGAAGAGGAATATCTAACATATGCTAGGTTACTTTGCTTAATTTATAATGCTTGCCCAAAAGTACCCATTGTGTCTGAAATTAGTAATGTAAGTTTCTCACAGTGACATTACAAATTCTTATTCTGCAAGCAAACATGAGTATGTAAAGAAAGAGTAGAGAAGAAAGGAATTTTATATTTCCTCTACTCAGAACAAGATTTTTTTATGTAGCTCAATAGCTTAATTAGCAGTATAAAAAAATAAAAATAGATATATTAATTGATGAGAACATAGAAATGGTTCTGTCCACTAAAATGCATTCAAAATTAAATGATACTGTAAAAAAAATTAATCTTGTAATGAGCATAATGTAGTGTAATTCCAGCATTCTCTTTACTGATATAGCTGATCAGATTTGTAATTTTTCTGTATTTTATTGCTGACAGATGTAGCTGTTGAAAAAAAAAAGCATGAATGCATAGTGCCTTACGCAGCACAAGTGCGCTGTGGTTTTTGGACTCTATTAGTGATTGCTGTATTTTGCATATACATTTGGGGAGTATTAGATTCTGCCTTGGAGGAAAATCGCAACTTGTTTGAAGTAGGCTCATTTTATGAAATCAAACAGCTGTTTCTTGCAGGGGAGTCAGAAATAAATGAACATATGTTAGTGCTGAAAGTAGCTGATACTGTCGCAGATATTTATGTTTTCTAGAAAGATAAAAATTTACATTTAAAAGCACAAATCTACCTATATAGCATTTTCATTGACTGTCTATATTGTGATGATTCAATACGAACATATGTATAGGAACTGGCAAATTGATTTAAATACATTTAGGGGTACAAGTTAGTAGAAAAATATTACAGTGTCTGTTCTCTATTTTGTGTAGAAATCATTACTTGGCACCTTGAAATTTGGCAGAAAATGATGGTTGATTTTCAGGTTGTATGTGATGGAATCCAATTATAAATGATTGACTTTTTAAAACTTGACCAATGTTATTTATTTAGTTTCATTGTCGCTACCCTATATATTTTATATGATAATTAAGGCTATATGAATTCAGATTAGCTTGAGAATGTGGATAGGAATATGAAAAATGTTGGAGTATTGGAAATATTAGTTTAAAACATTTTAATCAATCACCACTGCTGTAGGTTGGTTTGTATATTACATGTTAAAAAATCACAACGCCTTGTCAACGCTTGACAGTAGTGATCATGAAAGCCAAAAATTTTTTTTTAAAGATTTATTTTTATTATGTTTTTTTTTAAGATTTATTTTTATTGGAAAGGCAGATATACAGAGAGGAGAGACAGAGAGGAAGATCTTCCCTCCAATGATTCAATCCCCAAGCTACAACAACATGTGGGTGCAGGGTCCCAAAGCTTTGGGCCATTCTCGACTGCTTTCAAAGGCCACAAGCAGGGAGCTGGATAGGAAGCAGGGCTGCCGGGATTAGAACCGGCGCCCATATGGGATCCCGGGTGAGCAATCACTACGCTATTGCACCAGGTCTGAAAGCCATAATTTGATCCACTATTTCATTATAGAAAATTACCATTATACAATTTTCCTTTTGTTTCTTTTTTAAAATGTTTGGAAATAAAAGCCATGTTTATGATTCCCTTTTAGAAGGTAAGACTTTCTTTCACTTTTCCTGGTAATCATACTGCTTTAAGAACAGAAAATGGAGAAAAATGTGAATGTCAGACAAGTTAGGATTTGTTGCAGCTGTAGCTACTTCTTCCTAAACGGTGAACTCGTGGGTCAAGCTAGAAGCCAGCTCACCGAGCTTCGTCGGCTTGCTTTATTTCTCCTTGGTGGGCTTTGTGCCCCAGAGCCTCCACTTGTCTTTCCAAAGCTGCAATCAACCGACATTAGCTTTTAGTCCACTTGCAGTTTTAGTTTTGAAGAAGCCAGTGCCTTTTTTTCCTAAACCTTGAACTTGTGCTGTGGGTTACATTTAACACTTACTGTATTTAATATTTACACAGTAAATTTTAATGTATCTGATTCATGATAAACAAAGGTTCCAGCAAAGCACATAATTCTTTGAATTTAAGCGTCACAAGTTATAGATAGTATAGAGCCAATTCTTTCTTGCTCTATATTATTTGTTTATAGGCTTATCACTTGATACATAGTAAAAAATCAGTATGTGTTTATTTAGTGGATAAAAAAAAAAATGGAGGAATGGGGCCCAGTGCGGTGGCCTAGTGGCTGAAGTCCTCGCCTTGACCACTCCAGGATCTCATGTGGATTCTGGTTCTAACCCCGGCAGCTCCACTTCCCATCCAGCTCCCTGCTTGTGGCCTGCGAAAGCAGCTGAGGATGGCCCAAAGCCTTGGGATCCTGAACCCGCATGGGAGACCTGGAGGAAGTTCCTGGCTCCTGACTTCAGATTGGTACAGCTCTAGCCATTGTGGCTGCTTGGGGAATGAATCAGCGTAGGGAAGATCTTCCTCTCTGTCTCTCCTCTTCTCTGTATATCTGACTTTGCAATAAAAATAAATAAATCTTTAAAACTGGATAAACATTTTTAAGATTTATTTGTTTTTATTAGAAAGTTATACTTACTCTGGGAAGACAAGATAAAGAAAGAGTTTCCATCAACTGGCTCACCCCTCAAATATCCACAATGAACTGAGCTGAGCTGAGCTGAAGCCAGGAGCCAGGAGCCAGGAGCCAGTAGCTTCCTCTGTGTCTCCCACATGGGTCTCAGGTCCAAGACATTGGGCCATCGTCCAGTACTTTCCTAGGCCATAAACTGGGGGCTTGAAGGTGGAGGATTAGCCAGGTAGCCAATTCACTGGCCTCTGGATCAATTTCTTAAATTACTATTGATAGAGTGAGAATTTTCATTAGCCTGGACATTCACTTTGTTTTTTTTTTTCATTTTTTTTCCCCAAATCTTTAAGCTGTATTTTTTTCTTGGTGTGTTCATCTTTGATTTCAGAATGGTTCCTGCTTGCTCGAGTCTTTGATGGTCTACATGGGGAGGCGTTTTTTCCCATATACTTTAGAAGGCAAGGATGCTGTAATAAAAAATCACTGAGTTTTCCAATATGATAGTAAGTGTTACTAATAAATTGCTAGACAGATTTCGTCTGGTGGAGGAGACTGTTGATTTGATTTCAATCTCTGTTCCACACCATTGTCAAAAGACCCAGCCCTGCACATCCCTGTGTCTCTACACACACATACACACTCCTCCCCATGATATAGCAATCATCCATTAATCATGGCCTAATCTTTGCCTCGCAAGCCCAGGATCCCACATGAGCACCAGTTTGTGTCCTGACCGCTCAACTTCCCATCTAGCTCTCTGTTTGTGGCCTTGGAAAGCAGTAGAAATGGCCCAAGGCCTTGGGATCCTGCACCCACCTAGGAGACCTGCAGGAAGCTCCTGGCTCCTGGCTTCAGACTGGCTTAGCTGCAGCCATTGCGGACACTTGGGGAGTGAACCAGTCATTTGTCATTCTCTCTGTAAATCTACTTTTCCTATAAAAATATATACATCTCTAATAATAATAATAATAATGTTTAAAAGTATTTTTAAATTGCTATTGCTACATTGCAATTAAGGTAATTGCAATTTTTAAAGCACTTTCACAGATAGGCACATAAAAAGATTTGAAGTGAATGCTGAGTACAACTTATTTCGTACTGTGTTTCGAGGAGTCGACTATGCCGTTTACCCATAAATATCATTGACAAGTTCAAGTTCAGGTTCAAAACATTAGCTAAAAGGAGTAACTTAAAAAGTTCATGGAAAGTGGAATTAAATGATATTTTTCGATTTACACAATAAATTTTGAAATCCATGCCACTTTGTTCTAATACACATTTCCATTAAATTCTTGAAGTACTCATATATTATTCTAAAATTTCTATAAAACAGGCATACTGAAATTACAGAGCCCCCAGTCCCACCTCAGACACTCTCTGTGGATTTTTAGAACTACTACACACAGTACAGTTTCACATATACAGTAATGTTCCTAACAAAAGTACAAATCTAATATATTTTGCAATAAAAATTATACCTGAACTACAGTAAAAAGTAACATAATAATAACTCATGGTAATACTTCACATCTCCATAAAAAACTCCATCTGCTTTCCAAATATAATATATCCTCCAAATGCAATCAAGCTGTGCAGGCAATCTTCATTCATATCCCCTATCTTGAATCACAGGTGTGCTTTAATATTCTTAAAATAATAACATTTTTTTCTTTTATGGATTTTTTGTTTTGTTTGCATCATATTCTCACCTTCTGGTTTTTACTTCCGGTTTTTACCTTCTGGCTTAATACTACCTGTCTTTCTGCTTCTATTTTTCTTTGAAAGCTGTTCTTGACCTAAATTTTCTTATTCAGCAAAGAAAAGACGAATTAGCTAAGGATTAACAATATAGTCTTCTTGGGTCTGGTGTGGTGGCCTAGAGGTTAAAGTCCTCGCCTTGAAAGTGCCAGGCTCCCAAATGGGCACCAGTTCTAATCCCAGCTGCTCCACTTCCCGTCCAGCTCTCTGCTTGTACCCTGGGAAAGCAGTCAAGGATGGCTGGGGACCCTGCACTCACATGGGAGACCTGGAAGAAGTTCCGGGCTCCTGGGTTCAGGTTGGCACAACACTGGCCAGTTGCGGTCACTTGGGGAGTGAATCATTGGACAGAAGATCTTCCTCTCTGTCTCTCCTCCTCTCTGTATATCTGACTTCACAATAGAAATAAATAAATCCTAAAAAGTATATATAGACTTCTTGTAAACTCACCTCTGCCACTTAAAAGCTGCCCCACCTTGAGTAAGTAAATACCTCTGTACTTCATCCTGTAATCCAGGAATAATTGTGGTATACCTACTTCATGCATGTATTCTGAGAACTGTACTTCTTAAGACAAAATAGACACAAGAACAGAGTCTTCTATCCAGTTTTTCCCCTGATATATCTAATACGATGGTAATAATTTTTATGTTCTGTCATAATACCCTTTTATCTACATCCATAATGTCGTGTGTAATTGTTGATTGTTAACATTTGCTGGAAAAAGGATATGATATATACAGGAAAGAATTATATCTCTCTTGATTTGCTAGAGTATCCTCAATTCCTAGCATAGTCAAAACACGTCAAGAATCTTTATTATGTAAAGTAAATGCTCACTCTGTTAGAAGGACTGAAATAAGGATTCTATAGATACTGGAGACTCAGCATTTCACAACAGATTAGCAGCGAATCTCATGGTAGTCCAGGAAGCTGAGCATGCATCCACCATCATTAGATAACCTAAGCGTTCAAACTTCCTATCCCAGTTTCCTCTCTGCTTCTTGATGAATTTTCCTATACAACTTCATGAGGACACCAAATCAAAACAATAAGTAGAAATAAAATTTAGAAATGAAGTCTGTAGTATGAACTCATGGATTTGCTAATGTAATGCCTGAGTCATTATTTTCCAAAAATGATTACTTAAAAATTTTTTGAAATAATTGTTCTGGATTCTAACTTTGCATGTGACTGGTTTGGAATAATAAGATATCCTTTATCTCATTCTTTGCACATTTTTATCATTGCATTGATAGCAAATCTTACGTGGATTTTGACCTCCCATCTTGTCATGTGGGGTTTTGTGCTTCTGATTTTACTGTTAGGGCCTATGTTAATTGTCACTTATTGTTATTTTTTTAATGCTCACTCCACATTTTCAGTTTTGCTTATATAGTATTTCATCTGAAGTTATCTTTGTCAATGATCAAATTTAGATTGAAAGTGTTCCTGTCAGGTGGCCTCCACGTGTTGAAAGTGGATAGAAACTTCATCATTCAGTAACATTTTACAAAATAATTTCCTGTGATTCTTTAGCTAATAAATATAACTTTCCTGTCAAAACTGTGTATATTAAAATGCTTTTAAAAAATACAAATAGTAAAACACTTAAGACTATTCTTAATAGTATATTTAAGTTAATTGTACATATATATATGCATTTAAAATGCATTTGTTGAATTTATTTTCCCTAAGGAGAAGGGCCCACCCAGTCTCCAGGCCTGGGTCATCCTGAGCCTGGGTGTCTGAATCTCATTCTGAGTCTCTCTCGTGGGTCTCAGGACCCAAGTCGTTGCCACTATCCTGCACTTGGCAGGAAGCTGGACTAGGGAGAAGCACTGAGATTGAAGCGTAGGGACTCTCAAATAGCATACTGGCATCCCAGGTGCATATTCATCATTGAGCCAAATAATGCTTCCTAGAGATATTTTAAATGTTTGATTTTCAAAATAAGATTATGTGGTAAATACTTGAGATATCCAGCTTTTAGTATATGTGATGTAAACGTGGACCTACTTGAGGTATCCTTAAGTACGCGTGAATTGACTAATTTCCTGTGCACATGACACTTGCTCTACTAAACACAGCGGCTTCAAAGAGTGTTCTTTCAGTTTCGAAAGGCATAGCTCTTTCTAAAAAGCCACAATGACTCACCAGTTATAATCTGAAAAAAAAAACCCTCATAACTTTTGAGTTATTTATACATTTGTATTTTGTCTTATATACTTATGTTTATATAAGAGATTTAGAATTAATCAATGAAGTTGCCATCCTACCACCATTGCAATTGTTTTTCAAACTCTTTAAATGACTTTAGTGTGAAATTAGTATTGAGAAGCCTAAAGTTAAACATTGCTACATTGTAAGCATTTTTCTAATACAAATTTAATTTTCAATATCCATGACCACATTTCTTACCTGTCAGACATCTGTAATTATATATTTCACAAGGCTTTCCAGCATAATAATCACAAAAAATATTTTTCTTCCTTATGATATGAATGATTTATATTTTTTAATCATAGCTAACTTTGTCATTCCTTATTCTTTATGCCATAAAACTTTTTTGATATCCTAAAAGCTTCTTAATTTTAAAGATGGCATGGAGTCTCCATTTCTTAATGATTCCAGTTAAAAAGTGATGCTTGTATCTGAGCTTTCTTTCAATCTAATTGCTACAACCTCTGCACCCCACTATTATTTTTTACATAGGCCTTTTAAAATGTGTTTTTATTTTTAATTGGAAAGTCAGATATAAAGAGAGGAGAAGAAACAGAGAGGAAAGATCTCCCATCCACTGATTCATTCCTCAAGCAATCACAACAGCCTGAGCTGTGCCGATTCAAAGCAAGGAGACAGGAGCTTCTTCTGGGTCTCCCACAGAGGTGCAGGGTCCCAAGGCTTTGGGCCGTCCTCAACTGTTTTCCCAGGCCACAGGCAGGGAGCTGGATGGGAAGCAGGACTGCTGGGATACACATCGGTGCTCATAAGGCATCCTGGCACATGCAAAGCAAGGACTTTAACTGCTAGGCTATGCACTGGGCCCATATAGGTTGTTAAAGTTGCTTTAAAATAGCTCCTTAGCTATTGCTGTCCCCACACTCAGGCAATGAATCCAAATTCCAGAAAGGGAACTGATTCTTTCATGTGTAAACTTAAACATAATATACAATTATATTAAATGAATTATGTAACATTTAAGAAAATATCCAAACTTCTTTGGTCGCGCCCTGTCCTCCCCCCTAAAAAGAAAAAAAAAGACAAAAACCCTTATTTTATGAAGAATTTGTTTTCTGCATACAATAATACAAATATAAGTGTATATATATTTATTTAATTTATTTTTGTTCCTAGGAAAAAGCCTATGTTTTTTTATCATTACAGGATTAAAATTTATGTCCTTTATTTTTTATTTTTGATGTTGAGTAACATGAATATAGCACAGTTTGTTGGCTGTTCCAGTTAGGTTCCCTCTGGTTTTGACCTTGACCACTAAACTGGCATTCCATATTACTGGCTTTTAAACTAGATACAGTAATTGTCTCACAGCTGATGTCGGTCTGGAATACTAGTTCACTAACAAAGTCGGCTGCAATAGAGAATGGAATGATTTACTACCTAAGAGATGAGATACTTCTACCAATTTAACAGTGGTATATATATATATATATATAATTATATATATAACATATAATTATATATATAACATATAATTATATATATAAATATGTATAAATTTGAAATTTGTTATATATATGTGTATATATATATATATTTGCCTGCAGGCAAACCCTATGGAAGGCAGATTGAAACAAAAACCATGTTCCCAGCAAGTGCATGCTGGAGATTTGTATATTCCATTTGTACATCTATTTTTCTCGTTCAAAAATGTGACTCCTTATAATAATAAATATGATGAAATACTTAAGGGAAATTGTTCAAATGTTTGCAGTTTGCTTTGAATCACAACATTCTCTAAGTGATTGATAGATAGAGGGTTAAGTGGATAAATCAAGAGTGGTTGAAATTCTCATTTAGAATTGAAGTGATAGACATATGATGTCCTCCTAAATTATATCACTTCATCTATAAATTTGAAACTTGTTCTAATAATGTAAAGAAAACAATTTATAGGGAAAGCATGGCATCAAAAGTAATAGAATCTGGGCCCAGCGCGGTGGCACAAGTGCTTAAAGGTCCTCCCCTTTCTCGCCCGGGATCCCATATGGGCGCCGGTTCTAATCCCGGCAGCCCCGCTTCCCTTCCAGCTCCCTGCCTGTGGCCTGGGAAAGCAGTCGAGGACGGCCCAAAGCTTTGGGACCCTGCACCCGTGTGGGAGACCCGGAAGAGGCTCCTGGCTTTGGATTGGCATAGTATCGGCCCGTTGCGCTCACTTGGGGAGTGAATCATTGGACGGAAGATCTTCCTCTCTGTCTCTCCTCTCTGTATATCCGCCTTTCCAATGCCCTAGTTCTGAAAATTAAATGGATTGTTTTACACACCATTGAGGAGGACTATTACTCAGTAGCATTAATTTAGCTACTTTATAATTCAATTAAAAGCACATTTTCAATACATTTTATTTTGTGGATAGTTTTCTTAGCCAAACAACTGTCAGATTGAATAAATTTGAAAGTCAAAACCAAACACAACCCTTTACACTCCATAGATAATAAAAATATTACCAACTAGCAAACCACTATTTGCACTAACTACAATGCCAAAGTAGTTATGCTACTACTGATTTAGTAGATTGACTGCTGAGCTTGGACCTGGCCAACACCCTTTCCTTATAGGCATTTTAGAAAGCTATGGACAATATTTTTTTCAGCTGCATATGCATGCATTATTTGTACTCTAAAATATTTGTAAATGAGCATTTTGTAATAATAAGTACTAAGCTTTTACAATTTTTTTTTTTTTTACAAAAAAATAAGTCTTTTGCAATTCTCATACAATGCCTGCTATTTGGGTTTGTTATAATTTCAAAGCTATGCTTAGGGAAAAGGTGATGGAACATTCTTCTTTTTGTTCCCCTCATCCTAATCTTACCTAAGATTAAGTGCTTGCATGTAACTACAAAGGGATTGTTAACCATTACAGATGTGTCATATGATCTTCACTGACCCTCAGATATGAACAGTTCTGATTCTGTTTGTGTCTTTTTATATTTGACTCTAAAACTTTCTAGTAATTTGAGCTCAAGATCTTTTCTAAAGAATTATGCTTGCTTGAGAGCAACTTTTTTTTTCTGCTCTAACAGACTTTATGTTGAAGTAGGATGTGATGAAAAGACAGAATAGTCATAGCTGAAAAAACAGTTCTTATCACAGCAATTTGTCATCCCTTTTGCTATATTTTCTAAAAATTTGGAGTTTATGCTGATATAATGTGTTATGCCAGTGGGTAGTATTTTATAACCATCTGTCTATAATTAAAATTCCAGTTTATCTTCTTTATCTTAGTAAAAAAGATTCAAATACCTCTTGCCAAGGCAAACATTCTCAATCAACTCATTTGATACTTCCAATTAAGACAAATGTATCAGAATTATAATTTAAATCCCATTGTTATACTTGGAAAAACTGTTTAAAATGCTGAAGATTTATGTATTCACTTGAATGGTAGAGTTACAGAGAAAGAAGGAGAGACAGACAAATCTTCTCTCCACTTGTTCCACTCCCTAAATTGTTGTAATGGCCACAGCCAGGAGCTAGGATCTCCAACTATGTGTCCTGTGTTGGTGGCACAGAATCAGGCGCTTGGGCTGTCCTCTGTTACTTTCCAGGTCCATTAGCAGAAAGGGTTCAGAAGTGGAGCCAACTGAGACTCAAACTGGCATTGGAAAGGGGTGCTGGTGTCATAGGTAACAAATTTACTTGCTATACCACCTGCTGTTCCTCAGATATCAATTTCATGGCCAAAAGTTGCACATGAGCATGCACATCATAATCGCTCAGTGAAATCCATACTTATTTTTCATAATGCATATTTCCATAAATGTTTGAAGCTCATGTATGTTTGTGTGCATGTGTACATATTAGTACATATACATGAGGGCACTTAAATGTCTGGGATATGGAATTAAGAGATCACGAAGGAATTCAGAACCTGTCGAAAATACTTTGATCTTTTACCTCAGTGTACAAACAAAAGGAGCTGAGCAACTTAAACTGCGGTCTGACCATTCCATAGTGAATTCAGTTCATATGTAAGCATGTATTAACAAATTTTTCAAATAAGTATTTTCTGAAATATTTTTCATATATAAACAATTCTGAAAGAATTCAGTGAATTGTTTAAAAACAAATATGAGATATATAATTTATGAATAATACATAAAAGTGATAATTTTCAGACACATTACTGACAAGCATCGTATAAATAATCTCTTAAAAATCATTTACTGGAGCCTGGCATGTTGGTCCAATTGGCTAGTCCTTCACTGCAAGCACCAGGATCCAATATGGGTACAAATTTGTGCCCCTCTTCCCATCCAGCTCCCTGCTTGTGCCCTGGGAAACCAGAGGACAGCCCAAGGCCTAGGAAAGCTGCTGGCTCCTGGCTTCAGCTCAGCTCAACACCAGCTGTTGTGGTCATTTGTGGAGTGAACAATCATATGGAAGATTTTTCTCTCTGCTTCTCCTTTGTGTATATCTGCCTGCCCAACAAAAATAAAATAAATCTTTAGAAACAAAAATTCCTGGTTGCTCTTTTTCTGATCCGGTTCTAATGTGCCTGCAAAAGTAACAAATGATAGAATGAGTGCCTGCATATAACTACAGTTGGATTGTTAACTATTATAGATTTGTCATATGATCTTCACTGACCCTCAAGTATGAAGAGTTCTAATTCTCTTTGAGTCTTTCTTTTTTGTATTTGATAATGAACCTCTGTGTGTCACCTGGTGTTTGTGTCTGTTTTTACCAGTGTCTGTTTCTTTATGCTAACTTTGTTATGAGGTGCACTACATGAAAGACCACTGAAGCCAATTTAGAGTTTGGAATGTCTTTATTAACCAGCTGGAAACTGTCCCCACTCAGAACAGGTTTAAGATAGCCCTTAGCTGTCTTTGAAGTGAGATTTAAAAGGGAAAAAGTCCATATCCTAATAACCTTTACGTTGACATGCAAGCAAGCATACAGAAGCTACAGTAAGCAGGCTGGAGCCTAGATGACCAATTCTATAGTTATAGTTACAGTTTAACTTCTTGGAAGTTGGTTCCATTTTTCATAGGACCTAGCTCTCAGGACCTGGTTCCTCCTTCAATGGGACTCTCTTTCCATGGGGCTCTGTTTCTAGAACTTGGTTCCACCCTAAGGTAGGAGGGCCAGTCCAACCTGACTGGTGATGGTGGGATGCAATCCACTCTATAATTTTCACCCTATCACATCCTTAAAGTTAGACCATTAAAAAAAAAATCTGGGCTTGGCGCAGTAGCCTAGTGGATAAATTCCTTGTCTAAATGCTGCAGGATTTCATATGAGCTCTGGTTCATATCCTAGCTGCGTCACTTCCCTTCCAGCTCCCTGCTTGTGGCCTAGAAAAGCAGTGGAAGATGGCCTAAAGCCTTGGCAACCTCAACCCACATGGGAGACCTAGAAGAAATTCCTGGATGCTGGCTTCAGATCAGCTCAGCTCTTGCCTTTGAGGCCACTTGGGGAGTGAACCAGTGCATGGAGAACCTTTCTGTCTCTCCTTCTGTCTATAAATCTGACATTCCAATAAAAATAATTAAATCTTAAAAAAAAATCTTCACCCTCAGCATTTTCTAAATTTTTGCCTTTAGCTATTTGCATCCACTGTATATTGATAGCTGATTTTAAAAAAAAAGTAGCTTTATGGCACAAGAAGCTATGGGATCATTTGTGACATTCACATTCCATATCGCTGTGCCTGTCTCAGCACTAGCTATTTTGCTTCAGATCCACTTTCCCATTATGGGATGGCAGGGGAAAGCGATCCAAGTACATGATCCCCGGCTACCAATACAGGATGGAATCCATGGCTGCTGGTTAGTCTGGTCCAGCAATGTTTATTGTGGTCATCTGGGGAGAGAACTGACTGATGGGTGATCTCTCTCCTCTCTCTCTCACCACATTTCAGATAAATGAATCTTTATATAAATGGAATGAACTTTATATATTTAACACTGTGTTAAGGAAAACTTCCAAAGGAATAGCTAAATATTATAAAAAATCAGCCATTACTATCTTCTTTGAAAATGAGTTATGCTAAGAGTATAATGTGACTTTATTCAGGTATAGAATGTCATTTCTACTTTTAAAAATAAATGTGCATTTCAATAAGTACATTTAATAGAAATCTTCATAGATCATAGAATTAGTGGCTTAATCTACATATTATGACTTATTTAGGTTGAAGAATATTTTCCATGAAATGTTTTAGATTCATTGTATGTGTATTTGCGTTTAAAATTTCTTTTAGCCACTTTGACATTGAATTGCTTGAATGAATACAGAAATAGGATAGAACTCATTCATTAAAAATTAACAGTAGTATCAATATCACATATTAAGATGTAAAACAGTGGATTATAGTGAATGTGGCTTTTCTGGTTACTGAGGAAAATAGAATATGAAAGGATCAACTAATCATTCTCTTCCAAATTCATTCTTCTTTAAAAAAATTTTTTTATGAATACTGTTATTGGAATGAGTGAAAGTAAATTAAGTTTGATTTCTAAAATATGGAATGGCCTTCTCACTCACCTTTATCCCATTTAATAAAAAAAATGTTTTTCTCATAACAGATAACAAGAAGATGCTTCATAATTTAATTTTAAAGTAATCTTTGGTCATTTACAATCTCTGTATTCAGTTGCATAAAGGTCATGTAATAGAATTCTGAAAAAGAATGAGTTCTTTAGTAATTTTTATTCTGTTTGGGTAACATATAGCAGAGCTCAAAAAACATACTCTGCTTGAAGGAATTTGAATCTCTTTGCTTGACTCCCAATTGTGAAGGTAGATGTAACCTAAAAAAGTTAATTAGAAATGAGAGTACTTTTGCCTTTAAGTTTTCAATCTAAAAATGTGCAATATCCATGAAGTTATTAAAATATAGTTAACTTTAAAATATAGTTAATTTTAATAACACTTTATTTTTAGAGTTAATCTTAATTTTTAAAATCTTCAGTGTTTTAGATGAAAGAAAACTAGCTATATATAGTGATGCCTTATTCAAATAGATATAGCTTCTAACTATATATAGCCCCTGCCTATTACATTTTAAATCTGAGATGTACATATATTGGAGTGTAAAAAATTGATATTTTATGTTTTCTCTATAATATTTTATTTACTGTCACTTTGAATTTCCATAGTTTTTCACTTCTTTTTTTATTCAGTCCAGCCTGCTTTACTTGTCAGAACTGGATAAAGATCTATTAAACCGAGTTAATTCTGAGATTAAGACAAAACAAAAGCTTTTATTGAAGGACACAAAACTTTCATTGTGCTAAAGAGGGCAATATAGCCTAAGGTATAAACTATAGATAACAGATGACATTTAAAGCTATTGGTACAGAACTGTAATCAGATTTGGGATCTCTTTGACCTTGGTTATCGATTGGAGGCATGGTTTTTTTCCGGTACATGTTAGTTGTTGAAATAGGAGTTGTCTGTGGAAATGTGTCAGTAATATAAAAAAATGCTCTTTAATAGTTGTTCTCTCTTGTTATTATATTTTCCGAGTCTTTGCTATGACATTTTCACTCCATGAAATGGCAACACTTCTCTCCTTTAGACATATCTGTGAGCATTAGACATCTAGCTCAGCAAAGAGGTCAGAGTGGCTTTCGCTGGAATTTCTGGCAGGTGATTGAACTTCTTCAGGCTTCGGTTTCATCTTTATTTATTTATTGGATTGTTATTTATTTATTTGAGTGGCAGAAAAAGAGAGCAAGAGAGAGTAGAAAGAGGGAGCAAGAGATCCCATCTGCTTCATTCCCCAGCTGGGCTAGGCTAGTGCCAGAAACCCGAAATCCAAAGACAGATTCAAATCCAAGCTTTCCTACAGAGAATGTTGGTATCCCAAGTGAAGTATAAATGCCTGTGCCAAACATGCATCATCACTTTCATTTATAAAACAGGAATAGCAACATTTCAGATTCACAAGTTTGTTTTCATACTTAAGTGTTGCTGTAAGTTAAATATATTGAATCAATCATTAGAATGATCATTACTGTTGCGCAAGCATTTTCTGTGAATCTTACCTGGTGCATGAATATGTGCCTGTTCCTTAAGATTCACTATGCACTTATTCTTCAGTCCTTCTTATGTAATTGTTCCAATATTCAAAGTGTGCCCAAACTCTGTTACCGTAAAAATTCACATCTATTGTACATAGCAAATTCTATTTTTTATCTTCTTGTGAGTTTCCTGCTAGTAACTTCTGTCCCACTCACAGCATGGCCTGAAATGTCACAGGAAAAAGAAGTTAATGACATCAGGAAGCTGAACTCATCTGGGTACCCTAGCATATTCTCCATAGTTCATGCTATGTGCTATCTTCTATAAAGATCCAACTGTGGCAATATTCGTAGGAATGCTGGAGCAAGATATCTATTCTCAAATAGGTAGTCTGCCAAAAAGGTAAAATCAGATAAAGAGCTTGAGATTAGATGTTGACAAACAAGTATTTTCACTGTACATGTTTTGCCAGAAAGAACAAGTAAGCACAATAGGTTATGCCTGAGTAAGTGTGAAACAAAGGAGAAAAAGGATAATTAAAAAGATAACTAAACAGAGGAGAAAGATCTTCAAATTACAGGAAAAAAAATGTAAAAAAAAGTCTGTCTTTTCATGGTAGTTTTTCAACAAATGTATTGCTCTTTATATTCAATGTTTGTCATCTTCTTAAAGCTAATCTCCTATATAAGTGGAGATATTAATTATTAGCATTCAGGAATATTATCTTGTACTTCCTGGATATCTTATTTGATAGTATGCTATTAAGATCTCTTTAAAAATTTACTTGAAAATTATGCCCAGTACATGCTTTTTCAATATCATTCTGTAATCTGAATCAATCTTAAAAAGGCTGTCATAAAAATATGTTTGGAATTCAGATTTTGATCTGTAAAACAACCATCATTTAGGTATCCTGTATTTGGTCATTAGATTATTACATAAGTTAATAAAATGAAGCAAATCAAAATGGTCCATTTATAAGTGGTATTGGAGCTGAACATAAAGTCCACATGTCATCAGTTAGTGGAGAATTCCAACATCAAATATATTTGTGAAACACTTTTGATTTACTTTTCTTGCTTCAGAATTACACAATTAGAAGACAGATTTTTCTGTCTGCCTGGGTTCCCTAGAATGTGTAGCCTGAGGCAGATGAATAATTGCTGTTCCAAATTAGTGCAGTTCTCCTGAGCACAAGTGAGGGAAAGGAAAGGGAAGTGAGCTGGAAGTGAGAGCCATTACGAGCATATGTTGGCATGCTAACTGCTTCTGACTTCTTGATCCCTTAGGATGGCTCCATAAAAGCCAAATACACTATGTCCAAGTTAACACAGGGCTGACTCTTTTGAGTACTACAGGAACAATGACTTCTTGGATTCCATATCCAATTGACCTAAGGTTGCTCTATTACAGGTGCCCGATTACTTGTAGACTGTATGTGTGTGAGCACAAAGTAAGCCAGCTGTTTCGGGAGTCTGTGGGCGGGGGATGCAGGGATAAGGGAGAGCAGTGAGGTGGACATGGTGTGCTTCAAGCAGAAGTTACCCAGTTCTAACCCTCATAATAGCAGCAGCTGATAAGGCTAGGCATTCTTAAATGGCACATGTGGAAATAACGCACATTACAAACTGCTGCTCTCATAGCTAAATTCTGTATTCTAATGTGGGGCTTCATTAGCTCTAAGAACAGTAAGTTTTCATCAGTTTTCCAAAGAGAAATGAGGAGAATGGGAATAAATTTTTAAGCATTTGTAGCTTATTTTGCAAAACGTAAAAGTACTTTAATCTCTTGGGAATTTAGAAGAAAAGCAGTGAGTGAAACTTGCTATCATCTCTGTTAACATTCAGGTTCCATACTGGCATCACTGTCGGTATGTACTGTTCCAGATAACCTGCTTACTCGGCCCTTGGCCCAGTGTCTGCATTCTGTAAGTCATATTAGTTAATCATGTGTACTGTGTCTGGAAAGAGCATTGCTGTGCTCTGTTCCCAAGTATTTCTGCAGTTAGGATGGCATCTTAGCAGAGGCTGGAGAAGGCCAACTCACTGTTGGACAGGCTGTGTTGATGAAGTGCAGAGTATAAAAAGTTCATTTTCATCTCTATGGTCTTTGGTCATAGTTGCTTTAAAAAAATTCCTTTCATCTGAAGCTCTGTTGTGTGGTATTATAAATCAATAAATAAGTTGTTACGTAAGCCCTGAGATGGTGGTGGAGGCAAAGATACCTTGAATAGATACTGAAACTGATAAACATCTGCTTCCTTTAGAATAGAAGAGGTCCTATCCAGCCATTCTAAATCTTATTCTCTTCAAAAAAATTATTCCATAATAAAGGCTCATTTTTGCTCTGTGTTGGAAAGTCACACATTCAGAGATAGTAGTTACATTATTTTTGATGAGAAGCTGTGGTGCTGTTGTTATTTTGCCATTATGCCTATTCTCTTTGTATGGGCCCAACGTGCAGAGTGAAAGGTGGTTGGGTGGTGGAGAAGCTGGCTGTTACTGAGGTAGTATATCTTGCCCATTCATTATTAAAAACATGCATTGTCAGATAATTCTCTTTGGTGACCATTACCATAAGACACAACGATGATCAAATTTTGCATCATACCCATGTATTACTTACTTACTGGCTTGTCCCTGGTCTTTCAATGTTTCTTTGCAGGTATCTAAACTGGGAGAACATTGTCCAGCAATGCATGTTTACGCCATCCTCAGCAGTTTTTTCTATGCTAGCTTCCTGTGACGGTTAATATAATGGCCTATCTATATACAGAAACTTCTGAAAACATATACTTCTAAAGGAAGGTGACTAGAGCTGCAAGGATTTGCTAATTGAAGTCCTGTCTTCCATTTAGATTTGTTTTGATTTTGTTATGAGACCATCACAGTGTTCTTGATGAGACTCCTATAATAATAGATTGGTTAAAAAATAATGCATAACAAACTCATGAACATCATTTTAACATGTCACAGAAACAGAATTGGAGAACCAAGAAAGCAAACTTTCATTGCCTATTTTATTCGTATCATTAAGGAGAATTATACAGAAGTTGATTAGATGAAAAGGAATATGATCTAAAGGAATTGAACTGGTAAGGGAGTGGCCTGTTTCATAAGGGCAAAGCCTGTTTGGTCAGATTCTGCCTAACTTTTAATGTGTTCAGATCTGAGGACAGAGTTGTCTTCTGAGTACAGGGTGGGGCCCCCTTTAATGAGGAAATAAAATCATAAGGATTTGTTTTCAAGAAAATGCAGAGGATGCTATTCAAGGTGTATTTTTGGAAAGATGGCAGGAGATCAGAAAGATGTTTCTACTTCTCTCGTTTCCTTCAATGTCAGGGAGCCATTTGTTAATATAGATTTCGTAAACCCTGACATTTTGCTTATATTTTAAGTTGCTTTATTGATAATATAGTTGCATGAGTCAAGTAAAGATTACCAGAGGGAGTTAGCTTCATTTCACCACTTTAGAAGAACAAATAGCTAATGTATGTATCAGAATTCAAAGTTATATTACATTATTAATTAAAACAATGTAAACTGTGACGATATTTAGTTATATTAAACTCTAAATCACATTTAAAGTATTTTCACTTGTGTTTATTTGAGGCATTCAATCAAAAATCACAAAAAGGACATTATACAGATTTTATCTTAATATGTAAAATTATTGAATATCAGTAGTCCTGTATGTATTTTTTTCCATTATGAGGATCAGCCTAATTCAGCCTCTTCTGTCTGCAAATTCAGGGTTCTTGAAACATTTGTGAGTTTATAATTATCACCGATTTACCCTTTACTGAAATTTAGTTCCAGAGAATATTAAGAATACATAAATGATTTTGCTGTATAATATCAAAAATAGGATTGAAAAAAAATAAGGCAGAGCCAACATATAGATATTGGAGAGAGGAGCATTATGGTGGTCAAGAAAGGAGCCCTGAGGAAGTGAACAACAGTTCGGCCTGTGCATTTTGAACAACTAAGCTAAATATTGCCTTTTCTTATATGTGATCCATATGTCTCGTTATAACCATAAGTTATAGTGAACATTTAACTGTCTGTAACTAAACCAAGATTTGCTAAATACACTAAACTCCAAAAGCAATGTACACACACATATTTCATTTTATATTTACTATGACATTGTTTGCTACAGTTTTATTAATTTGTTAGTGGTCATTAATTATTAGAAAATATAATATTGCAAGGAGCTTATTTTACCAAGAATCAAAATCTATAGATGTAGTTATGCCTTCATTTAAAATGCAATGGCACCCTTCTGAAACTTTTGAGTCTGAAAGCTAGAATTCTCCCCTGAAAATGATGAGATTAACTGTATAGGATTCTATCGAATTGGAAAGTAATTCTATGTGAAAATCAAGGGCTAAATGAAATGTCCTTTTATCTTTGGAGGAATGTGCGTTCTCAGTAGTTAATATTTAACTCTGAAACAACGGAATTGCTGTATTCTTTCTCTTTCCCAACAACAAACATGAATCATGCTAGTGGAACACACACAGACATAATCCTAATTTTCATCCATTTGTCTAACATAATCTAATAGTAGGATTAAACCCTTTTAACTAAGTTCTTTCTATTTTAATTGGAATCAATAAGTTCATCACTTATACAACAAATATTTGGATATTGAGTTTAAAAGCTGAAGACAATCTTGTTATGTTTTGACTCCAGAAAGATCCAAGGTGTAATGTTAATACTTGACAAAGAAAATATTTCAAGGATTCTGAAAAAAAAAAATCAACTCCAACATAAAAAATAGAAGTTTTCTGCTTTTTTTTCCCAGTCCATTAGAGTTGGATAGTCTGTAGGTATTAACATGGTTAACTGTACTGAAGTTTCATGAGCTCCTTTTATAGCTGAAGCAATGCAGAATATTTTCAATCCACACCCTATAAAGGCTGTTACCTAAATTTCTGCTTAATATTCCCAGAATAACAAGTGTGACATTAGGTAACTAGTGTAAATTTACAAAATAGTTCAATGAAGAGAATTATATCTAGACATTTTTATTCACAAATTTCAACAGAGGTCAGGCACTTCTTCCAAGTTTTATAAGTAATTATGATTTGCACTAAGGTAACCATTTGATAATTTAGAATACATCGATTTAAAAAATTGTTCCATGCACTTAGTATGCTAAAATGATCACACATATATCCTTCTAGTGTATTTATTATCATCCGATACAATGCTTCTGGAGTTAGTAATTATTTTGTATGTTACACTCACCAGAAAATTAGCAAAAGAGATAGCTTGATCATGATGGCCATAGTATATCATCCTGTGAATTGTGTCTGAAGGCAATGAAGGAGTTCTAGCACTAGAATTCTTAATCATTTGAAATCAGTAATTTGGTAGTAAGGCAGAGAATGAACTCAGGAGAGCAATTTAGATACTGTACAAATCTAGGAAAGCACTAACAATGCCTCGGAATGAGACTGTAAGAACTACGGAGAGAGATAATAATGTTGCAATTAGATAATTGTTCTCATGCATTGGAAATCCCAGTTGCCAAAGCCAAGGTCTTTTGTGGAGAGGACATTTGCTGAGAAGTGGCCGAGAAGTCCCAGGCAGTGTTCCAGTGTGGCTTCCTGATCCAGGGTCTTGGGAAACGTTAATGGACTCTAGGCAGGAAGGAGTGAGAGTTTCTTATGGAGCTCTGAAGGAAGGAAGAAGCCATGCAGAAATGCTAACAAAATCTTACTCCAGTAAGTGACATAGGCCAGCACGGTATCATTATGTGTTTTGTTTGTTTCCTTTTAATTTTATTTTTTTGTTGTTGGTTTTTTTTTCTTTTCTTTTCTTTTTTTTTTTTTTTTTTTTACTAATTACATTGCATTATGTGACACAGTTTTATAGGCATTGGGATTCCCCCCACCCCTCTGCTTTTAATTTTATCTCTTATTTGGAACACAGTGTTACATAGAGAAGGAGAGGCAGAAAAAGAGACCTTCCATCTACTGGTTCATGTCTCATGTCAGAATGCTGGGTTGAATCCTGACTTTTTTGGTCCCAGCTTTCTGCTTTTGTACTTGAGAAGGCACTGGCAGCAAATTATCTAATTTCTGTTTGCTTGCAAAACCCTTTATTTCATCTTCCTTTATAAATGATAGCTTTGCAAGATAAAGTGCTCTGAGTTGACTTGGACTCTATCTTTCTACTCTCTCCTAGTCTGTAGAGTTTCTGATGAGAAATTAATTGTCAGAAAGTTGGGATAAAATCTAAGGTATTTTTAAATCTCCACTTTGCCTCCAGTAAATCCCAGAGGCAATTTTTTTTTCTTTTTCAGTCTCTTTTCCTAATTTCTGGAATAGTCATTGATATGTTATAATGCTTTCTCTGCATATCTTGAAAGATAAAAGAAATCCAATGTCACTAGCCAGGTTTTTCCTATGAAGGGTTGTTTGAATTAATAAAGAAAAATTAATGAACGATATAGAGATAATTCACAGATCAGATCAATAGCTGTCTAACGAGATGCTGAGCAAGTGAAATGCAGGCATAAACAAGTTGTACTTTGCTACGTTCAGATGTATAGGATATTCCAGATGAGACATATAAATGAAAGATGCGCAGCAATCTTCATGCCTTCATTTGGATAATTTCTCAAAAGAAAAATGCAGCATCTACAACTTGATGTAATAGAATTACATCCTGTTCATTAATGACTATAGATTTTGAAGAATATTCAATCTATATAAATTCAAAACATCAATATACTCTAATAGTGAAAAATAATTTTAAAAGTAAAAGGAAGCAAAATATAGTTATGGACTATCTCCTACATATCATATAATTCAAGTATAAATTGTAACCATTATAAATTATTTAATCTGTGATACTTTACCTTTATTAAACTGAATATATTCAGTGGTGAAATGTGAATATTAATATATTCAGTGGTGAAATGTGAATATTAGTACTATCTGCATCACAAAGTTGAGGATTGAAATTTTTACAAGTAGTTGAGAATTTTACAACTACTTGTAAAATTGTTTAATCAGGGTATGTCACATGTAATAACTTGAAAATAGATGAAGATTATAAGTACTCTTTAGGGAATACTGTGATGTTCCCATGTGGAATATATTAATTTATTTTTGGAACAAGTCTTTACCTGTTCACTGCAATAATTAGTAGCAAGAAACAAGAACAATTTGAATTTTAAAATGAGTTTAGATAAACTGCTTTGGATACTCTGGAAAAACTGGCTGAAGCCATTGGAAGAAAAAGAAAAGTGCTGCATTTGAGCTAACTTCTGACCGTTAAGGAAAAAATAAAGGAAAAAAAATCATATTTAAGACACATATCTCAAACCTAGAAATCAAATTACATATTTCTCCAGGTAATAAATCCCAGTAAAGCTCAAAATGAGAGCTAATTCCAGTAGTTGACACTTCAAAGTGTTCTCCATGTATCTTGAAAGGAAACAAACACACAGAAAAAAATACCTAGCCTTCTAAAAAAGGTGATAATGATAGAGGCCAGGACCATTAAAAGGAAGGAACGCAGAACCTGGAAATATTTAAGAAGTTTGGATGGTATACATGCTACTCAAATTTATGAGTAAAGTCCTGTGAGCAGAGAAACAAATTGGGCTGAATGGTCATTTGAAACTGGAGATTTCATATAGCTGTAAAAGTTGCACCTGACAGACAAATCACCAGTGAACATTTGTGAAATGTTATTATAAATGGAATATAGTGCTCTCTAAGAAGCTTTTTGTTGCTGTTGCTGTGAAGCTGTATTTTTGTTTATTTGAAAGGCATAAAGGAAGTGGAATGGCAACCTTTCATCTGATGGTTTATTCCCATGACAAGATGACTAAAATTTCACTGCAGAACACCTCTTTTGAATACTGTCATTGTAACTTTAGAAACTCATCTATGAAATTGGTGATAATGTCTCCTGGTTAGACCTGTTACTTTAGAAGGACTTCAGATTTTTTAAAATTGAATGCTTGGGCCCGGCGCAGTGGCGCAAGTGGTTAAGGTCCTCGCCTTGCACACCCGGGATCCCATATGGGTGCCGGTTCTATCCCGGCAGCCCCGCTTCCCTTCCAGCTCCCTGCCTGTGGCCTGGGAAAGCAGTCGAGGACGACCCAAAGCTTTGGGACCCTGCACCCGTGTGGGAGGCCCAGAAGAGGTTCCTGGCTTCGGATCATAGCATGGTCCGTTGCGCTCACTTGGGGAGTGAATCATTGGATGGAAGATCTTCCTCTCTGTCTCTCCTTTCTGTATATCCGCCTTTCCAATAAAAAAAAAATAATAAAAATAAATCTTTAAAAAAAAACTGAAATTGAATGCTTTTTTTTTTTTTTTCTGTGATGACCATAGATTTTATTGGATTTCCTAGGATTTAGTTGTGATGACCTGAAATTTCATTTTTGACACCATCAGGTACTGTGTATTCAGGATCATGTTCCTGGACATTTGTTTACTGCCTTTTTGTAGTTACCCAATAGGTCCCTGTGGAGCCATAGTAGATTTAGAAGCTGAGAAATAGCAGATGACCTTTCTCGTATATTTTAGCCATTTTGATTGCTTTTTTCAATTCTTCATAAATTGTGACTTCTAAATACTTTGCTTAAAATAAAGCAAAGTATATGGTGAGCATACTTAGTTTTCTTTGTAGAACTGTAAATAGCATTACTGGGGTTCAGGGCCAAGTTAGTGTGCCATTTGTTGTTTGAGTTTTGGCCAACCATTTCTGTTCACTCTAGTTTTCTAGGTGAACACTTTCATTATATTGATTCTGAGATGTTGTACTACTTTCAAGCCCAAGTTTCCTTATTCCAACCCATTCCACAAAAAGTAATATTTCTTAAGCAGCTCCCATTGGTAGTTTCTCTTCTCTAGCACCAGTCTCCCCTTTTCTAATCTTCTTTGAAAACCTTCACTCCTAAATGAAGTCTGAGAAAGTTTTACTTCAAGTCAATGATGAAAAAGTAGACTGATTTGCTGAAATCATCAATTTAACCTCAAACCCTGTCACTGCTGATGGTTGTTAAGAATGGATGCATAACACAGCGGGAGGTAATGAAGCCTCAGCACTGGTTGTTAGGCTTTCAGGGGAAAAAAAAATGTTTCTTCTCCCTTTACAAGTTGATGAAAGAGAAATGATTTTCCTTCTTGTGCAAATTGCAGTGTAGGTTTGTGAGGTCTGAAACCATTGCAACTATTTTGGTTATCAGGGGAGCTAATTTTAGCATGAAACTGTCATGTTAGAGTGCCTAAAGAGAAGAGATGGAACTGTGATTGTTATAGCAAGCTTACAATCACGCCAGGATTAAACCCACCCAACCTCTCTGATCTTTGAAATCACACGATTCCCTGGTTTGCTTAAAAACAGCATTAACTTTCTGCCTTCCTTCCCAATTAAAAAATTATCAGAAAATATATTTGCTCAATAACATCACATCTGAAATTTGTCAGTGCCGGTTGGTATTCTGTTTCTACTAAAACAGTTAATAGTCTACTCTTCACAAATGTGAATCTATCCTGCAGTTCAGTAGTTTTTTTTTTCCTCTTGAATTTTTAAATGACATATAAATAGCACCAAGTGTGGTGGTTTGACTATAGTTTCTGCAAAACACAAGTGTTACCAATATGCTGGCATTAAAAGGTGCAGGATGTAAGACTTGATTAGGCCAAACGTGGTCCTCTCACGTGTGTGGAGTTACGGTCTTTATAAAGCATGGTTCAGGTGGCGTTGGGTCATTTGCCCTTTTGCCTTCTGCACCAGAAGACGCAGCATTTCTCCCCTCTGGAGGATACTGTCCTCGACAAAAAATGTGTTTAGCTTGGACTCCCCAGTGGCCACGCAGGTAAGACAGCTTTCTGTTGTTTATACGAACATACTGTTACCAGCTGCAATGGACTTAGTGTGTTGTTGATGCAGAGTTGTTTGTTCAAATTGTTGAGCGCATTAGACTCTTCTCAGTCCTGCTTTTGATATATGTGTCATGTTTGTTGTGACAATGATGTATTTTATTAGTTATGCTTTTCAAATCGTATTTTCAGGTTTCAGGTGCTTTCCTAGAAATTCATAGTATGTGGCTACCATAGGAAAAACTGAGCTAATATGGATTTTGTGAGAGAATCTTTCTCTTTCATGTGCATATTTTAACTTTGGTAAAAACCTTTTGGTAGATGTTAAATATGTAACCGTGTTGAGTTTTGGGTTACTCCTTGCAATGAAATGGAGGTTTGAGAGTTGGAAAAAAGAAGGCAACAATCATATATTTATTTGTTTTTCTAAGGAACGGGAAAAACACATGGGAATACTACCAATTCTTGACTAAAATTATCTCATATTAACGTGGAATGTTAACAGTATTCTTTTAAAAATAGAGTTGTCAAAAATAAATATGTTGTCAGTTAATACATGAGGATATGGGAATCGGCTACCTTTCAATTGCAGACAAATATAAGCACCTGTCGTACAATAGTGTGTTCTGTGTTTAACTGGGTAACTAATTAAACACCAGTATTCTGCTTAACATTCTAAAACTTCTTTTGCATTCCTGGCAATAAAAATCTACCTTTATTTCTTTAAGCTGGAGTAACATCAGAAATGAAGAAAACCTTGAAATTAAAAATGATTGTATTCCAACATTTGAGCCCTTTTGTTAGCATAACAAAAAAAACTTATGAAAACATTTAAATATTAAACTGTGAAAATGCTTTACTTAAGCTCAAAATTTATTCAAGTACCATCATAGGAGACATATTTCCTGAAGGAGAGGTTGTAGCTAAATTCCAGGCTCTGTTCTCTTCAGCAGTATTCAGTTTCGCTAGTCGGTGGTATCTGGGTCAGGATTTATGATTCGTTTTTATCAGTTGACAGAGTGGAAGGATGTATGTCCCTTCTTTGCTTATACAAAGCAAGTTGGCTAGCCTCATGCTGGCTTTCCTGCACCCTGGGCAGGCGGAAAGCCAACGGGGCGTGGTAAGCTCTGAGGAAGTCCATTGGTTAGTTCTGAATTAAACAGTATCCTTAACTTAAAAGTATTGATCAAAGCCTATTGCCTATTTTTGAATATCTGTATTATAGAATCTCCAGTTACAAAGCAAATTTCTGAAGATTGTTATACTAATATGCTGTGGCAGTGCTGTGGTATCAGTGCAGCTACATTATGGTGACTAAAGAAGGGTTTGTTGAAAAATTCGCAAGAATTTGGGAGACACCTATTAATGGTAGATTGTCTTATATCTCGGGATATTAAAAACTTCTCAGCTTCAGAAGGAGTATTTTTTTTCAGTGACGGTATTGGTGTTGTTTACAGTAATAAAAGAAAAAGACTGTTAATTAGCTTAAGAACAGAACCAAATTCAGCTAATTCGTATGGCACAGAAATATCTTTAAAGAAGCACAGGTTTTAGTGAGAAAATGGCTAGTGGGATACAGGTGTGCAGTGCTGCTTGGAATGCCTGCATTGCATACAAGATTGCTCCTGGAGTGCTTGGGTTTAAGTCTTAGCATTGCTGTCCTATTGTGCTTTCTGCTGATGGGCAATGTGAGAGGTAACAAATGACAGGTCAAATACTGAGGTCCCTGCAACCCACGCAGGAGAGGCATGCATTGTGTTCTGTGTTTTGGGTTGCAGCCTGACCCAGGCATGGCTGTTAGAAGCATGTGGGGCAGTGAATCAGAAGATGGGAGATCTCTGTCTTGGCCATGTCTCTTTGATATGAAAGTAGATGAAAAATTATGTTTGCAAGCATTTGTATAGAGCTGTAAAAGTGCTATCGCAGTAAACCATAGTTTGTGTTTTAATTAGAAAACCACCAAAGCAAAATCTTCCAATCATTACAAAAATGTGTTTGTGAGGTAATGTCTTCATTGGAGTATAGAACACCAGTTTGAGGTTACCTTTATACAAAGTTAAAAAGTATAAAATTACATTACTGTATAGGTTTTTTAAAAAATTCATGTAGGTCAAATTAACATAAAAATTAAAGTCTTTATTTGATATTTGAAAGACTGGGGTCTGCTGATGTGCAAGGTAGCCTCCTTTAAAAAGACCTGAGTTGATGTTGGTATATACTTAAAAAGTCATAAATAGAATAAATGTTGAGTGGAATTAAAGGTAAACCAATAGGTAGAGACATGTAGAGCTTAAAATTTCACATAAATTTCCTCCAAATTTTTATTTTTACTTATTAGGTATTTTGTAATTTTCTGAAGAAACATTTGTATGCACACAAAACTGCATCCATTTTGGTTCTATCTTTCTGCCTCTTATCTTCTCCTCTCCAGCTTTATATATATTTTGTTCAAATCTGGTTAGTATGTCCCAAGGACGGATGTTGAGCACAGTGCTGTATGAGAGTGTATCATTCATTTTTAAATGGCTGTGCAGTATTCACAGCATGCATTTATTGTAAGAGTATATTAGTGTTATTGCAGATTGGTTTGTCACAAATCAGCTGTGGATACTTTTTTGCAGCTGCTTTCATGTTTCTGCTGCCATTTTGGGGATAGAGTCCTGAAGTGAAGTGTCCATATTTGCTCATTTAAATGCTGTTAAAATTTCCCCGTAACGTTGCATAGATGTACACCCTAAGAAAAGCCACATCAAGTTTGCTTTTCTCTACATACTATCTGCTATTTGCAGGAAAAATAATTCAGATGTATTGTGCACTGGAAATGCTTTCTGTATATGTATTCCATATGTGTGTGTGTGTGTGTGTGTGTGTGTGCATGAGCTCATATTCCATTTTGTGTGGGTTCTCATGCACATAGGTTCTGTCTTGTTGAAAGACTGGACTTGACCCCAGTATTCTCCTGGATTGTAATTGGAGTGCTCAGTGACCACCTTCTCAGCAATTTGCTTTCCAAGTAATGATTGTTCTTCTCTTCCTTCATGAAATAATGAGGTCCGGGTCAAGTAAATTATGAAGGGGGAAAACATTGAAATTAATGCACATCGTCCTGAAGAAGTTCAAATAACCCTGGAATTATTTTACTAACATTTAGCCTGAAGAATACTTTAAATTCTGCTTCCTCATGAGTCTTCCCCCCAACTAAGTTGATTTGAAATGAAGATGCAGCCTTCAAGAAAATACTGACACAGCAAGAGTCTTTGCTGGTATCAAACAAGATGCTGCAGTTTCAAAATAGCTGATTTGCCTCTTCAACTGCAAGAGGACCCTTCCCTAGAACAAGCAGTTCTAAATTTCCTGTATATAAAAAAAGATACTCTGATTGCCAGGGGACCCAGTGATTCAACTCTAGAGTCACTCACTCACTGGATACTGTAGTATCTGACTTTTTTTTTTTTAAGTACTATCATTCTCTTTTAGAATAAAATGTATCTGCTTTGGAAAATATATACTTGATAATTTCATTTTGAGTATATCATTCAAATGTGTAATTCCAGAATTTAATTTTATAAAGTTGCTCATATAATGCCTGATGAATCCCTGCTGTTAGGTTTCCTACTAGCAACTGAGTTATCCATTGCTAACAATGAATTTGGTGGGTTTTGTAAAGATTGCAGTGAAGAGATTTTGAAAATAGTAGCTGTTGCTTAGTGCTTTTAAAAAATGTTTATTTGAAAGGCAAATACAGAGAGTGAGATAAATCTTCTATCCACTGGGCAATCCACAACTGACCAGAGGGGCTATAGCAGGTTGAAGCCAGAAGCCTGGAACTCCATCTGGATCTCTCATGTGGGTGGCCCAGACTCACATCGTTAGGCTGTCTGTTTCCACTTTCCCAGGCATGTGAATAGGGAATCTGATTAGCAGTGGAGAAGCTGATACTTGCTCAAAGAGGATGCTATCATTTCAGGTGATGGCTTAATTCATTGTGCTACAATATTGGTCTCGTGTGTGTGTGTTGCTCACAATGTTTTTTCAAATGCTGTCATTTTTTCTTGCACCCTTAATGCTTCTTTTCAGCAAAGTCTTATTTCTGCCCTAGATGCCTATCTTACTTTGAATTAATTCATTTTCTTATATGTGAAATATATACATATATACACACATAAAATACCTTTACACACTGTATGTACTTTCATAGCACACATACATTTGACCTGATTTCACAAACTGTATTTTCCAAAGCCTGACAAGCTCCTGTGTCCATTATATCTTCAACCATCTCTTTGTTCACATTTCTTCTTTCCATTCTACACTTCAGTGAACATCTCATTTCAGGAGTCTCCCACCGAAGATCCCAGTGATCCTTTATGTTGCAAAGTTTGCCTATCTCTGTCATTAAATGTTGAATTTGTTAAGTAATCTATCTGTCCCTTCTTAGAGCACTTTCATTTAATATGACAATGAAAGTTCTTGTCAATTTTATCTGAAATTCAATGTGATTGCTACTGCATTTTGGTATAAAATTTCTCCATGAACTTTTTCTTACATAACTCCCAGCGTACTCTTCACTGTACTGATGTATTGCTGTAACTCTAAGCCTCTCATGATTGTGTGCACAAATCACTTGAACTCGGGGACAAGGTAATTTCAATCTTTTTGATTGAAACAGCTGAGAAAGCCACCCTCATTCAATTCTTTAGAAGTGTGAGAAGCATTGTTTGCAAAAAAGTCTAGCAAATTACCTTCTATGTTTAAAATATTTCTTTTATTTATTTTTGAAAGAGTTACACAGAGAGTAGAGGCAGATCTTCCGTTTGCATGTTCATACCCGAAATGGCCACAACAACCAACACTGAAGACAAGAGCTGCCTCTGGGTATGTCGCGTGTGTGCAGAGACCCAGGATCCTGAGCCCCCTCCACTGCTTTCCCAGGCCATAAGTGAGGAACTGTATCAGAAGTGGAATGCAGCCCCGGCATAGTGCTCAGTTGGCTAACCCTTCCTTTGCAAATGCTGCGATTCCATATGGGCACTGTTTAGCGTTCTGGTTACTCCACTTCCCATCCAGCTCTCTACTTGTGGCCTGAGCAAACAGCACAGGAGATCCCAAAGCTTTGGGACCCTGCATCCTTGCAGGAGACCCACAAGAAGCTCCTGGCTTCAGATCAGCTCAGCTCTGGCTGTTGTGGCCCTTAGTGGAGTGAACCAGCGGATAGATCAGTCTCCCTGTCTCTCCTTCTAACTGTAGATTTGCCTTTCAAATAAAAATAAATCTTTAAAAGAATGTATATGATACCAGCAGTGCAGGCAGAAACTTAGTTTACTACAACACACTGTTAGCCCCTCAACTGACAGTCTTAAAAGAATAAATGCTTTGTGAAAGTTGGATAAGCTTTCCGGAATCTTGCTCTTCTCTTAATCAGTAACAGTTAGGCATCTGCCAAAGCCCAGTTCCAAAATAATCATCTCCAGAAAGTTATCCATTATTTCGAAATTTTTAAGAAGGGTCTGATAATGTGGCCTAAAACACTATCAGTTATGTAACACATTTTTATTTTCTTTCACTATTAATCGATAGTGAACCATTGCATGAAAAAAGCAAAAACAAAGTAAAAAAAATATGGTCTTTTGTTATTGCTAGCCCTTAAGAATAAATATGCTACATCTAGAGTGTGTGTGAATGTGTGTATGAATATATGTGTGTATATTTAGATGCAAAGATTTACACACATTTGTTAAAACAGATGGTGTTTAATATATACCCTGTCATGACAGGAAATTGTTTCATTTATCCTTACAGAAACTGTTAACATAAAAATATTGGTTAATAGCTATTCAGTAAACATGAACCATGTTAAGAAATATAGAACGGATTGTTATGCATTTCTAATAACATTTTAGTACAGTGATTTACATGTTTTTTTTTTTCTATATTCATTCTTTGGTTTCTAATTGAGTGTTAATTGCTTTCCTGGCTACTTGGCTTATGAGTCTGTCCTCATCCATATTCAGGCTGGTGATGCTGAATAAAAAATCTATTAGGAACCAGGGCTGAGTAGGATTAAGATAACTTTATGCCCAACCAGCTATCTTTATTAAAAATTTGGGTTTTACCAAACCTAATGATTTGATACTCTTAGTAGTAGATTAATATTAATGTTTTGTGTTTTGTATATTAAAATGTTAAATTATGATATAAATTTTGAGACCTCTTATATTTAGTAGTGTAATTCAGTATTTCTTCCTTTTCAAGTATGAGTTTATTTTTCTATAACACTTAGAATTTTAAATAGGAAGTTACTTTGAGTTCAGGCAGACATTTAGGAGGGAATTCTTGAGATTCTAAATGAAAAAAGTCTTATGTTTTTCACTTTAAATTTAACCACATTTAATCAGGTTTCTGTTGACATTGAAATTGGATTCTAGCTAATGTGATATTTCTTTACATGGATGACCATACATTCTTCCGTACAGAATGTGCAATATTTGCCCCACAGAATTCTAAGTTGAAAAGGGAAGATGGGGTGAATTTAGAAAGCGAAAGAAGAAAGCAACTGACAACAGAATAGTCCATGTTTCTGCAGCCAAATAGTTTTTTTGTCTGAGATCTTCTTCTAAACTTCAGATTATTTTCAAATTTTTTCCTTACCTGGTATCACAACTCTGATTTTCCTCATGCAGTGTTGTGAATTTGCTGTTAATGTAGGTGTATTTTATTTCACATGTATTTAGAATTGGATCACCATGGCCATTATATGGCACCTCACTACGACCTGTGCAACAGGAAGAACATGTTAACAAAATGCAATACATTTCTGCTGGTGGAAATTAACTGTACAGTTTTGAGGTGTAAACTCATGAGTTGGCAGTACCTCTCTCGGTCCTGTTCCGCTGAGTATTATTTGCAGGAGGGAGAAAGAGTTTGTTCATTGGCAAATGTTGGAAACATGTGAACAGAACAGAGCTTTTTGAGAGCCAGAGGTTTGTTTTGTTTTGTTTTTTCCCTACTTCTGAATAATCTGTTCTGATCATTAGGCAGTAGGTCCAGGCAGTGCTGTTAGAAAGCTGACAGAGTGAGCTACAAAAGACAAATCCAGCTCTTGGGAAATTGTGTTTCCTAACTTCCTATCTGTTTGTTCATGTATATGAGCTTGGAAGAAAATACAACTACCTACTTCTACAATCCCTAAATTACACAAATTTCTCATTCCATAAATTTTGTTTTGTCTTTAGATGTAAAATCTCCACACTTCCCCAGGTCTCTAGGAACAGGCCCCGTGGCACCACTGGAGGATCTGCTCTGCTCATCACTTAGTTGGCTAAAGCTAATCGGAGAGAAACTTTTTACCAGGCTTATGTTCATTGGTCCATAAATGAATGACGCTCCCCAGGCCCAGGGCTCGCTAATCTCAAGTCTAACTTCCAAGGATGCTGAGCAGTGTGTGTGCTCGCCACTTCTCAAAGTCCTAACGGCTGAGGTACAGTGACTTTTGCTTCTGTGTGAGAGCTGCTCGACTACACAGGAGGTGATGCCTCCCCTTCAGCTGTTGCATAATGCATTCTGCCTTGTTGCTCTCAGTGCTTTTGACAGCTCTAGCATTAGTTACTGGTGGTTGATCTTGGGCGTTTTGATCCATGAATCTGAGTGGCAAGTATGGCTTGTCCTTACGCTCATTGCTGCTTGTCCAGAAAAGCAGCTTGTGGGCCTGTTCGGGACTGTGCTGAGAACTCTTACTAGCTAAGTATTTTAGAAATTCTCTAACTCTTCAAAAAAGGGAAGCAGCTTTCTGGATGGAGTAGCATGTGTTAATGACTCTTCAATCACATAGCTATCTTACCCTGCCTTTTTACTGTGTATATATAGATATTAAACAAAATAAAACTTTTTAAAGTGAAGTTTTTATATTCAGCTTTGTAGGTTTTACTGCCTCCTTTCATTCTTAGTTTCCCTTTCCCACATAAACAGCTTTTGGAAAAAAAAATTGTCAAAGAGTTATTTTTATTGGAAAGGCAAATATGCAGAGAGCAAGAACTTTCATCAGTTGATTCACTCCCCTAGTGGCCACAATAGCCGGAGCTGCACCGATCAGAAGCCAGGAACCTCTTCCAGGTCTCCCACATGCGTGCAGGGTCCCAAGGCTTTGGGCTGTCCTAGACTACTTTCCCAGGCTACAAGCAGGAAACTGGATAGGAAGTGGAGTTGCTAGGACTAAAACTGGCACCTATATGGGATCCTGGTTCATGCAAAAAGAGGCCTTGAACCATTAGGCTACTGCGCCAAGCCCATAACTAGCTTTCTCCCCTACCCCCCTTTTTAAATAGCTTTTTCTCCTAGTAATACAACAGCATGAATTTTATGTGTTCACAGGAATAGTTGCCAGAATTTGTTTGAAAGGCAGAGAGACAAAGAGAATGAATGCATGAGAATCTTCCATCCACTGGTCCTCTCCCAAAATGGCCCACCACCTGGGCCTGAATGAGCTGAAACTGAGGAGCCTGGAATTCAGGTCTCCCATGCACGTGGCAGGGTACGAAAACATTGGACACCTTTCACTGATTTCCCAGGTAACTTAGTGGGATGCTGGCCCAGATGTGCACAGCCTTTACTCCGACCAGTGCTCACATGAGATGCTAGTGGCAAAGTCTCTAACTGCAGCACATGGCTTGCCCCATAGTCTTAGTTTTTAATTTTGGTATTTTGGTTAGATAATTTTAGTTTTAGTGAGTGATCATTGGAAAATATTAACTACATAAAAAATAAAAGCAATATTTTTAAGTAAAAATTTTGCAGCATGTCATACTTCATTTGTAAATAACTGTAATTTTAACATGAAATAAGTGTAATTGAGCAATAATTCTGAACACTTTTAAAGCTACTGTGTGTTGACTCACAATTCTAATTCTAGAAATCTATTAGTAGCAAACAGACATCACTCTAGGAAAGTTTTTATATTTTAGTAAAAAGTGACAGCAAATAAAATATCCAAGATGAAGTAATTGATAATAAAACCATGCTGAAAAAGTATACAAAATACTTCGTGACACATGACATTACATTTAGTAACAGGTATCTGAGGCGTTGGATAGTGCTATTCATATGGAAAAAAAAACAGAATATAAAATATAACATGAAATGAGCTTAGAAATAGATTGTGCATATTCATTTAGAAGTACACTAGAAGTATATTGTTCATATAAGTCTGACACACCCAGGCATGCATATACAAAGAGTGGTATGTATTCGATGTAATGATTATAATACTAGTTAGAATAACTACATCCCATGTTGGAATTCCCTAGTTTGAATCATGCTTTTGGTATCTAATCCAACTGCCTGCTGATGGGCTCCATGAAAAGCATGTGGTGATGGCTCAACAAGTTGAGTCTATGCCTTTTGTGTGAGAGGCCTTGAATTGGTTTCAGTCTATTCCAACCCTAGATAAGAGAGGTATTTAGAGTGAACCACTGTATAGCACTGATTCTCTTTCCCCCTTCCTTGTTCCATTTCAAACAAAAAACACATAAGAGACATTTACAAATAATGTTTCTCTAAACGATAGTCAACAAAATATAATGCAAATTGATATTTTCTATTTTCAGAATAATCTTGCTTAGTTTCTTGATGAAGAGTGGATTTTGAATGTGGGTAACCATTTAAAATATTTATAATTTTAAATATATATTTTATGTGCATGTTTTGAGTTGATTTATTTTGCTTTTCTTACTCTATCGCAATTTTTTAAAAAAATATGAGCAGTAAAGTATATTTTTTTAAATTCACAAGCATGAATTTCTATCTCCATTCGTTTTTTCATCAGATGTAAATGTTTTGCCTTCTTAAGTATTCCCTTCTAGTTTCCTTTCTGTTCCATTTAGGGGAGTAGGGGAGTGCTTTCATAATAAAAGCACACGATTTTATTATGAAAATATGAGTTAGGATAAATATTATGTAAATGAATGGATTCATATGTATATTTCATTTAGTTTGATTCACATGCATTTTTGAATTGTCTTGGTTTTCATGATTTGTTACATAGCATAAGTTCTACTAAAATGGGAGTTAATATAGTCAAATAAAATGACATTTTTATATAGAAAACAAACTCCTGCCCCCAAATATATATTCAGTGTTAGGACTGAGTTATGTTTTAGAGATAGTGTTACATAAAATGTCATACTGTTGCAGAAAGAACATAGATGTGGGAAGCAAAACAATCTGTTGTGTGAATTCCATATATAGGACTGCCTCAGTATGTCACTGGAGGGTGTATTTGATCTCACCATGCCTCTGCTTTCTGGGTTATGTCATGAGATTGCAATATTCGCCTCACACGCTTTTGGGAAAACTCATAGGTGGAATATGATCAAAATATTTAGGTGCATGCCTACCAGGTACATTAACTACTCAAGCTAATAGAGAATATTAGTTAAAAGTTTATGTTTGCAAAGTACATGGGATTTTTTTAACATGTAAAATTTTACTCTTTAAAGCATCAGGAGTTCTTACTAACCAAAGAAACTCAGTTTCAATTATATATTAGGTTAACCATAAATTTTGCAAGGACACAAAGTGGGGAACTGACTGAAGTGGAAGGGGAAGAAGAAAGAAAGCCTACAGCATACTAAAAATGTGGAGAACTTTCATTGAGATATGTGGAAACATAAAATTAGAAACTAGTGAAGTTAATCATCCTACACATTATACTTGTCAAAAGTGAATGTCCATGCGTATTTTCTAAGTTCCAGCCAAGAGAAAAGGCTTATAGCTCAGGTTTGCTGTGTCTTAGACCTTCGCTGTAGAAACAGGTTTGCTATTTTTGTCATTTTTTTTTTCAGTATACTAGGGTGTGAGTTCACTCTAACACCTGAAAAGTGTCCTAAATTTTGTGTGATTATTGAGTATGTAGACATTAATGCATAAAGGTGAATTTAATATTTGCACTTCAAAAATGCACTGGTGAATTGCCTCTCATACACAATGAGAGCAGAAAAGGAAATTGGTTAAACTTAACAACGAAGAAAAGTTTGTTTGAATTTGTTTTAAAGTAGAACAGCAAAACAATGTTTACACACACTAATATATCAAGATATTTGAATTTTTGTATACACTTGCTATAAATCAAACAGCAAATATAAAAGAATGAGAATATTATGCTATATACAGGTAACTTATCCTAGAATGTCAGTAATATCCTCAAAATACTCTGTTAATAGGAATACTTTTCTATACTAATAGATTTATACTATCATTTTATGAAATGCAAACAAATGAGAGGTAACGGTATCCAGAAGGCATACACAAACATTGGGCTTGTTCAAATTCTTTAGCATTTAATATGCCATGTATCATACTGTTTGCATTAGTTCTTTAGTTTTAAATGAAGATTAAAGCAGTCTCTGTTGTGTGGTTTGTTAATTAGTAGCAGCATATTACTTCCAACAGTGCTTGTCCCATAATACATCTAGTATATTTAATCTTGTCTTTTTCATCCAGTTTGTTACTATAGAGAACCAAGTTCATCTATTTCACATGAGTTTAAACACCTAATGATACTTCCAACACTTGTTCCTTTCCTCCTTCTTCCTTCCATCCTTTTCATTTCTTAAATTTTTGTGATAATGTGCATTCAATTTACCTCATAGATCACAAGCTAAATCTCTCACTATTTAAATAAATCTTAAAAAGTGAAAAGTGGAAAGACCACTGCGCCATAGGAGTGTAAACAAGGGCTTTACACAAGCAGTTCTCTATGTGAACTTCAACGCAGTTGTTGGCAAATGCCTAGGTTGCCCCGTAGCTAGGCAGGTGTAACACTGCTGGGAGAAAAGCAGCCAGTAATGGGAGGGCATTCTGAATATGGTTAATGCCAAATTGGTATTAATTATACCAGTATGCCAGAATATTTGCTTTTTTTTGCTTGTTTTAAAGCAAGATTTATTAGAAAAGCTGAGAAAGGAGACTCCCGCCCTAGTGATGGGAGAGGGTTTTGAGACAGAAAGGACACTTACCCCCTGAAAATCCTCCAACACAGGCTACTCGACTCCCAGTCAGGAGGGGCGACAGATTGCTTGGGGAAGGGGGTGCAGGGACATATTGAGTGTGAGTAGCTGAGGGCATGTTTGGAAAGGAAGGAATCACTTCTGATGTCTTCCATGAGCTGTGTCACTGCACTCACAGGTAGATGAGGGAGTGGTTTAGGTGGGAGAAGCAAGAGGGCATATCTGGGTCAGGCCAAAGCACTGGCCCATGTGGGAAACCTAGGTTGTGATAAATAGCATTGCCCACATTGCCCATGGAGGCATGCAAAATCTGGAGTTAGGAGGCATGCCTGTCTGGACTAGAACTTAGTACCTGCACACAAGAATTGGAGCATAGAGCAGGCCATGTCATTCTGGGCTACAGCACTCAGCAGAATGCGCGAGAACTAGATCTAGGGGTAAATTCTGTAGGAAAAATTTGATCTCGCTTTTTTGGGAATGCAGGACCTGCCAGTTTGCATGGAGACCTGGGTTTAGTGATGGGCTGAATCAAGCTGGATGACAGAACTTGCCTGACAAAAATGCACCTGAAACTCGTGGGAACTGGAGTTTGAGGAGGCTAGGTGAAACCATGCTGCAGCACCTGCCAGCTCATGCAAGGGCCTGGACTGAGAACAGGCCATGCTAAAGAGGACCGCTCCCCCTGCCAGCGTGTGAGATTACAGTCGGGTGCAGACCTGGCAGGAGACCTTGAGGAACTCTTGTTAAGTCACAGCTCCCACTGGGGAGTAGTTTGGCTGGGGTTAGGGATGGGCCAGGCCAGGCAAGACTGCAGAACTCTACATTTGTATAGGCCAGATCTTGAGACAGGCTGTCCTTCGGCTGACCTCAGCCCCTGTTGGCACACAGGAGAACCAGGATACTGTAGGGGTTTTGTCTGACCAAGCTAGGCTTCAATACTGGCCAGCAAGAACTGGGACTGTGAGTGGGCCGGGCTAGGCTGGTTCAAAGTTCTCATCAGCAAGTTTAAGACCTGTACCTGCGTAGAGAACTGATGGGGAATGCTGGGTACTTTCCTGTTGGACTGTAGTTTCCACTGGTCAATGCAAGAGCTAGGGCTGAAAGTGGACCAAGCTGGGCAATGCTGCAGTACCTAGTGGTGAGTACCAAGGTTGGGGGCTGGCCATGAAAACTGAATGGCAGCACACTCCAGCATATACAAAAATCTGTTGCTGGGAGCAAACCTCATAGGGGAACTCTCTTGCTAGGATGCAGTTCCTGATTAGGTAGGTTGGACCAGGCTGGACTCCTGCACTCATTGGCATACATGTAATCTAGGAGTGGAGGTATGCCAGGCAGGGTCACTCCATAGCACACACAGGCACAGAAAGCCAGAAGAACATGGTACAGACTAATACTGTTAAGATGAAGCTGGATGAGGCCTAAGATTAGTCCAGGTGGGCTGGACTACGACACTTCCCACTGAGAGCTGGGATTGGGGGCAGGCCAGAATGAGTCAGACTATAGCAATTATTGGTGAATGCTGAGACAGGATGTGGGCTATCTCATCTAGGCCACATCACCTATTAGCGCACAGAAGACCTGGGGCTGAGAGCAAGCCTGATAGGTGAACTTCTGGGACTCCCTTGCTGGGCAACTGCTTCCACTGGTGTGAAAACCAGACTTGAAGGTGGGTCAGGATGGGCTAGGCTGCCATACCCACTGGTGCACAAGAGAGTCAGAATGGTTGCAGGCCAGTCAGGCTAGGCCACAGAATCAATTGGCAAGTGCCAAAACTGGATGAAAAGCTTGTAAGCATTGACCATAGTACCCCCTAGCAGGCACAAGATGTGGAGCTGGGAACATGCCTGGCAAGGGAACTATGGGTGTTCCCCTGCTAGGCTCTGTCATTGATAAGCATGAGGGCCTGGACTGTAGGCCAAACTGGACAAGGCAGCAGGACCTGTTGGCATATATAAGGTCCAGGTGTGGGGGCAGGTCAGGTTGAGCTAAGTTGCAGCACCCATAGGTGTGCATGAGCCAGACGGTATACAGGCTGAGTCAGATGGGATATGCTGCTATGCTGTAGGAGAGACTGGCATGTACAAAAACCAGGGTTGGGGGCCAGTCTTGTTACTGTTATTGGTGGTTGTCCCAACTAGGCCATATCACTTGCTGGAATACATGAGTACCACGTGTGTGGCAGGACAGCTGGACTGGGCTGCAGCACCCATCCAATCACATGAGATAGGGGGCTAAGGACAGAACTAAGCAGTCACATCCATCAGTGTACGTGTTGGGTGGTGCAGCTGATAGAACCTGACCCTGCACTGGCTGGCACATACAAGAGTCAAGTTGGAGGTCACCTTAGGCAAGATTTCATAGGGAACGACACAGATCACTGGACTCAGACCCTAGTTACAGGGCAACTCTCAGGATATGTGGCACAACCTCGGAGTGCATGTATCAGGATTGTGACTCTCCATTTGGCTTATGTGGTGGGTAGCATTTCCAAATGCACACCAGTAGAGGATGTAAACTGTGCCTCATCAGAGGATGGAAAGCGGATCAGGTTGGACAATTCTGCTTGCCAAGCTATACAATATATTTCTTGGTCTATGGTTGCACTCAAAGGGACTTTCACCCAATATATTTTGTTTTTCACATTGGAGAAATGAAACAACTGTTCAATCATCAAAACTAGAGATAGCATTCTTCACTTGGATCCAGTTTGTTGCGGAGAAGATGGTTCATAATCCATTGTGTTATAAACTTAAATTTGCTAGGTGATGCTCAGTACCTCATGGGACACAATAAAGCAAAATGCAACCTTGAAAGAAAATGATTGATAAAGCTATGCTTAAATTATATATACAACTTCTCTTTTCATATTAAGTTAGGTTGCAAAAACTACAATATATGACCATACACATTATTGTTAATATTATCTTGATCTATTTTTTTTCAGAATTCTAAGTTATAGAATTTCCAGAGCCTATTTTTTGGTGGTAATGTAAATTATTTTTCATGATACAGTTCATAGGCTCAGGGATAAACAGGGCCTATTTCACAGCAATAACTTTTCACTTATTTTAGATAAGTAGAAACAATTAATTACTGTTGTATGATAGATGGCCAAACTATACACACTGTATTTTGTTTTGTGGTAAATGATGTATCCTAATATTCTTTTTGTATGCTGAAACAGCCAACAGGATAAGAGTGGCTCACATATTGCACACATGTGGTTATAAACTCAAATGCACATCCACATACATAAACGCATACACACAATCGAAAGAACATCAGATGACAGCACCAAAAAGCAGTGATGGGGAAACGTGAGTTTCTTTGTTGTTGATTCACTTACTTGGAAAAAATGAAGATATTTCTGTCCTAAGATTATTCTAAAAATATTTCTGATAGGTTTCTTTTTAATGATATTCAGTGGCAAACTTAAGATTTTTGTGCAAGAATGTTGCAACCTGTGTTAATTTCCATCTCATATAAAATGTACATAAAAATTAGTCATGTGATGCATATGTAAGATGATATTTTGTAAGGAATTTGTTTTAATCCCAACAAGTAAAAATAATTGAATTAAAACCAATGAATTGTTACTAATTGTGATGGACACTAAGAATGTTTCTCTGATCATTTCAAATTAGCTGGGAAGGAGAAGAAATTCGAGAAGGAAGCTGAAGCTGTTTCAATTCCTCTTATCTGTCAGATACACTCCTGAATTCTCTGAAAATACTGTTAAATTTATTTCTTAAAACACCTCTATGTAGGGATTGATCACTACTTTGGAGATACTTCAGATGAAATATAGCGAGTCACTGAGCTCTACCAAAGTTTCCTGCTTAACATCATTTATGTCTATCCTTATTTCTAACTTTTTTCTTACTGTCATTGACCTTTATTACTTCTCAACTAGATCTCTGAAATATTTTCCTTAGTGGTCCATAGAACAATATATTGAATTTCCTGCACAGCCGTTGTTTCCGTACGATACAAAATTAATCACATTAGTGTTGTGCTTAATATCTTTCATATGTCTCCATTTTTCTTTCTTTTTATTTTTAAAGATTTACTTTATTTTTATTATTTTTTATTGGAAAGGCGGATATACAGAGAGGAGAGACAGAGAGGAAGATCTTCCGTCCAATGATTCACTCCCCAAGTGAGCGCAAAGGCCAACGCTATTCCGGTCTGAAGCCAGGAGCCTCTTCCGGGTCTCCCACGCGGGTGCAGGGTCCAAAAGCTTTGGTCTGTCCTCGACTGCTTTCCCAGGCCACAGGCAGGGAGCTGGATGGGAAGTGGGGCCACCGGGATTAGAACTGGCGCCCATATGGGATCCCAGGGTGTGCAAGGCGAGGACCTTAACCACTTGTGCCACCACGACAGGCCCACGTGTCTCCATTTTTCACAGGATATAGTCTAAAATTCTTGGCAAGCTCTATGAAACTCCAGAATCTGGTCCCTGCACATCACGTAAGGTTTATTTTCACACAATCTGTTTCTCTCCAAGACTTTCAGTCAACCCAATATAATTGCAATTTCAAATCTATTTGCTGCTGCTTTATATCTATTTCCTCCTCTGTCTCATTCCTCCCCTTAGCTCAGTTTCTACCAGACTGCTTTTTGCACACTAGTAATCACATCAGTTCTTTCATGCATTGCTCCCTGTTACCCCTGTTCCTTGATCCTTCTTGCAAGAGATATCTCACATGTCTACCTTAGCACACCTGACTTCAAGTCTTAACTTGCACGTTTTCATAGGACTATGAGACTGTCAGTTCTTTGAGGGCATGAATCATTTCATAGTTTGTATGTGAACTTGATAACTAGCATATTTCTTAGAGCACAGCCGACTTCATCAGTGAAAGAATGTAGATCAAGGGAAAGGTTTAATGCCCACCATAATCTAGAGTGGAATATATTAGGAGTCATCTTAGTAGTCATTTCTGCATAGTAAACAGTCCTTAACAATCCTTTGGAATGTTGTAAAGTATGTGTATTAGTTTTGTCTTATGTGTCTGTACATGCCCTTTTCTTACAGGTTTCCATTTTCCAATAGATGAAATCTGATTTGCTCAAATTGAGTCAGTTGCCTACAATCTAATAAAATAACAAATTCCTGAGGTTGTGAAATTAGATGTGACAATAGTCACCATCTACTAGAAATAGCTGTGGGTGAAAATAAAAACACAGCTTTGTAAGGGGGCTGTTGGAGGCAGTCACAGTATTTCAGCTCAGTAGGTAGTAGTTCAAAATGGAAGGGAATGGCCTGATCAAGCTCATGCCATCCCTGTTGGAGATTCTTCTTGGGAAGTTCACCAAAAGGTGAAGATTCCTTTCTCGGTCTGTACATCTTTGTCCGCTAAGTGAGTAAATGGATGCATACATGTAAATGTGCATAAAACCATCACATGTGAAAAGTTTATCAGAAAAAAAACCCAGAATTATAAAACTACTGAAGCTTCAGTCTTTAAGGACCAACATAACTAGAGACAAACCATTGTCATTTTATTTTTACTTTCAAAGAAAACTTGGAACATGATTTCATATTTCTTATTGTAAGATTTGGACTTCTGTGATTGTTTATGTTGCTCCCTCTAGCTGGTTTTTGCTTTCACACACATGTGCTAAATTGATTGCATTGCTCAAAGGATGAGGAAAATCTTCCAAGGTCCATTGGCTAACATAGTCCATAATGGAGCCTTGATTTGCCCAGATATTTGCTGTCAATACTTGACTGGAGAGTTGTCCAATTCATTCTGCCCTCGATCCTCTGCTATGCTATCAGTTGTTCTCTGCAGGCCTCAATGGACTGCCATGTCCCCCACGTGCATCTGGGCATGCTATTCCCTGCACCATCTTCAACTACCAGGTAGACCTCCAGCCCTAGCTTTAGTGTGCACTATTGCATGGTGTGCAGTTAGTGTTAACTAACCCAGCTCAGGTCTCACACATGGGCAGGTGCATCTGACCCATAAATGAGCTCCAGCTTCCCTCCTCCAACTTGCTATGTCTCAGTCCTCTTGCTTACCTGCCAGTACAATGGTCTTGTTGGTGGAAGTCCCTGAGAAGTTATTCCTCACCTTCAACATGCTCCCTTAGTGGTCTACACACATACATAAACATACATCCCATACCTTCTTCCTTGAACAATCCAGTCTTTGTGCCTAGAGGCCCATAGGTTCCCCAGTGTGGTCTTCCCAAGCCCAGTCATCCTGCCTGCCCACAAGGGTCCAAAATGCCTAGTATTTGTGCTGTCCTGGAACCCTACCCCTGCACCCACCAAAGAACCAAGCATGTTCGCAATTCCCCAACCCCAGTCCACCATCACACCATGCCAGCATGCTAACCTAGGACCTTCCCATTCTCTTAGCTGGTATCAAGCATGTGTGGAAATCCTCAGGCTTGCTCCACCTGCTTGGGCAGTAACTCCTGATCCACGCACACACACCACTGGTGCCATCCCCCAGGCTTTCAGCAGTAGCCTTCCCACACCAATAAAAGCTAGGCTCTCACCTACTTTTACATTTTTATTTTTAACATGTATTCATTATAGTTCTTTAAAATAGTATATTTTAGTATTTATTTTTCAGTAGATATATTTCTACTGACTTGACTACATAAAAATATAAGCTCAATCATTAGTTGCTCATACTAGACTCATAAAGCACTCTTACAGTTTGCATGAAAGAGTGCTTTGTACTGTCAATAGAGTTGATATGCACTAATTCACACCCTAACCAGGCTGTGAGTTTCTCTGTCAGAGAACATGCATTTAATGCTTTTAACCCCAAAGGACCGGGAGGATTCCAGACTTTAAGTAGGTAGGCAATAAATAATTTACTCTATTTTACTTCCCACAATCATGCTCCCTTTGTTGTTTTAGATTACTTATCTGCCATTTCTGCAACAACCTTTTGTGCCAGTTCACTGAACCACAATATTTAAATGTTTCCATCTAGCATTTATTTTATGCTTCCTCTGGCTTTTATAGCATATGAAAATTCAATACAACTAGGAAGGTATTTGGTAAATTAAAAAATAAAGCATCCATGTTACATTGTTTTGCAGAATATTTATAGCTTGGATTATATACAGATATTAAATTATCAGAACTGTAAAATAAGTTTTTAAACTTTTATACAATGCAGAAAACACAGTAATACTCAAAACATTTGGAAAACATGAATTTAAAGTTAGCATACATTTTCAACATACATTTTGATAATCCCTCATAAATAGGCTAGAAGATATTAATTATAATAAATGTAATCTATTCGTAAGTGCTTTTAATAAATACATATTCTAATTTTTGTCCCCTTGATAACTCAACCAATATCAATGGAGGTTAGCCAAACATGTCTAAGCACGATCAAAATGCTTGTACGTAAGGAAACTCTACTAGAATTAGCACAGAAAACAGCAAAGGAAGAAGTTGTTGAAACTTGGATTAAAACAAATTTAATTCTCTTTAGCAATCTCTTGCTTCACTTCTGTTAAACTAATACTGAAATAGAGTTTGGACACTGACTTTTTCCCATACCATTCATGGCACCTCATGCCAAAGAACCAGCATTTATACACCAACTTTCATCGCTTGATGGATGAATAAGATGCTTCACTAATAGAAAAGGTTGTCAGCAAGGGACAAAATTGAAGGCAGAAAGTATGGCTTGTATATTCTCACATTTTTTCCCTTTTCTCACTATATGTATTTTGAAATCAAAGAGCGAGGTAACATTTATGTACATCATGGAGAGGTAGAATTAGTTTGAGTAACTCAAAATGCCTTTCTTACACTGCTTTTTAATTGCATAAGTTTTATTTTTTGAGAATTTATGTATATATTTGATTAGGGTGTGATGGGTCAAGGGCTAGGGGAAAGTGAGTGAGACCATTGTTCTGACATTTGCTTTTCCTTCCTGTATCTGGAGGGAGGGGAGAAAAAAGGAGAGAAACCATACCCCGCCTCCCAGCTATCCAAGGTCCCCGATGTAGGGCATGCTCCAAGGTTCAAGTGGTTTTGATAGTTCAACAGTTCTGTATTGCTTCTAACCTTGTCACTCCAATCACAATGAAATCTCTCCAGACTCCACTGGCTGGTAGAGTCTACCTTAGAGTGGAATAAGCCATCAAATTAGGTCAAGATGAATAATGAAAGTAAATGACAGTATTTCTACAAGGCCCATTTTTTTAGGGTCCAAACATTGGCCTTGTTTTTTTTTTTTTTAACTTACCACATACGTAAACCAAATATTTATGAAATTAAGTTTTCACATGTAAAATCTGGATGTTCTCTATTGTCTACATTTTTTAAAATAACCAGTGCAGATACTTTGTAATTTAAGAAATAATGAAATGTTGGATTTTAATTTACTCGTAAGTTTCAAAGAAAAATAGCAATTATATTTAAGATGAAAATAATTTTAATTATTAATAAGTCATTATTTGATTTATAGGACCTGGGATATTCGACATTGCAAAAACATATTTCATAAGTAGTGTTTGCTTTAACCAGCTTGCTCTTTCCTATAATCACTGTAATCCTCTGCCTGGTCTGTTAAGTGGTGAATTCAGGTAGAATGTTGGCGCCATTTGCCACAGTTGACTATGAGTGGCTGTGACTTTTTGACAAGAGTTAAAAGCACCGATAATCAGTTTTTCTCCTTGTATTTTCCTTTTTTTTTTTTTTTTACTGGAATGTTACAATTGTTTTAACAACAACAACCAAAAAATCATTGGAAAAGAGGTGTCCAGAAATTAGCTGAGGATGAATTTCTGTTAGTATGAAGAATAAGCAACATGCACCCAATTACAAATTCATGTAGCACACTGTCTTTAGAAGAATTGTGAGAAGTTAGGATTTAAAGCTTGGTAACAGAAACAAGAAAGAGAAAATAGTTGTTGAGGTTATCAATCAGTGGGACACAGAAGCAAAGTTACATTGTGTGAAATGACAAATAGGAAGGCTTATATTAACTAAAATTGTTGGCTCCTTTTATAGAATTTGGAGGTACTGAAAGATGGAAAATGAACACTGTAGGAACACTTCCAGGGAGTAATTGAGTAGAGCAAGGCTATAATACTCAAAATACCAACTCCTGTAAATCACACCTTTTATCATGAAGTTACATGTATTAATGAATTAGCAAATGACTTTTTCCATTTTCATTTGACATAACCAAATCTGAATTGAAATTGCAGGAACAAATTGGTTATTTTGATGACAATGTTAGAGAACAAAATGTTAAACATGGCTTTCAGCATATGCTAATGGTTACGTGTAGCACACTTTTTGGATAAACAATGATACTCTAGGGAATACTATTCCCATTTAATTGAAAGGATTTTAAGAAAGAGGAAACAATAGTTATCTTTAATTCTGTAGCAAAATATACTTAGAGTTTTTAGCTGAAGAATATAAACAACTTATTTAAAACTTTCCAATGCTATCAGAAGGTCACCCATCTTATAAAGTATTGGTGTTCTCCTCTTTCTATGGCCAAAAGATAAGATAGTAATAATAAAACAAGTTGTTTTCCAGCTGTTTATTTTTAAGAATGTTCATATTTTTTTTTCCTTTTATGTAATTCAGAAGAGAGGAAGACCCATATTTATTGTGCTGTGGAATTAGTTGAAACATCCCTTGATGTTACTGAGGGTACACATTACCATGAAGCTCGTTTGGAAATGGAGCCAGGATTTAAACCAGGAACTTCATTAGGAGTGTTAGCATTTTAAGTGGCATCTGCATAACTGCATCAGATCACTGCCCCTGGGATTTTCATACTTAAAATATTGATAGTCTAACATGTACTGGGGTATTAATGTAAATCTCCTACAGCCTCTCCTTGATGCTAACTCTGCCAATATGCTATGAAGATGACCCTATTACATAAATCAGTACTTCATGCTCCCACCTAAAGATGTCTAATAACCTTTCTACCTACATCACAGCTTCTAGTGAAATATAAGATGTTTCTTCATGACCTGTCACTACTCAAAACCTAGCTCCATTCTTCCTTCATGTTCTGTTTCTGCAATTACATATACTTCTCATTAAAAAAGGTTTATTGAGAAGGCAAATATACATAGAAAAGAAAATATAGTGAGAAAGATCTGTCAACTGGTTCACTCCCAAAATGTCCACAAAGGCCAGAGCTGAGCTGATTTGAATCCAGGATCCAGGAACCAGGAGCTTCCTTTTGGTCTCTCACTTGAGTCCAGGGTGCCTTGACTTTGGGCCATCCTCAGCTTTTATCCCAGGCCACAAGCAGGGAGCTGAATTACCCTCATTTTTTAACTTCTATATTTTAATACCAACTGAGACTTTCTTCTGAAGTATTTCTCACTTTTAAAAATATATTACCTTAATATAATGACTCTACTTCTCTATGTACAATTATTTGTTGTGTATATTGGCTTACTCATATGGCTCTTAGTCTTGAATCTGAACATGTCAGCAATGTTTTTGTTTCTTGGAACAGAAATTATAGCAAATTGAACAAAAAAGATACATAGTCTCTTAATTTCAATATTCAAAACCAATCAATAGTTCTCCCAAATTTCCTTTAGTAACGATGAATACACCAACAAGCAATGACAACAAGTAGAAAATGACCTGCTGCCCTTTTGTTTGACCTGCATTTGCCCTTGAGGAAAAGTCCCTGCATAGGCTTGAGATCTCTGTTTCGGCAAGTTATATATTTTCACAAGTTAATCACTTTAAGGTACTATCCTTATTTTCCATTCAGGATTCAGTTTCATACCTTTGTGCATGTATGTTTGCTTGTTATAACTCAGCTGTAAAAAATTAAATGTCAAAAAAACTGTTTAATGAGAGATACCAAAATCCTGTGTGGCATTTGTACACAAAAATTGTGAGAATATTCATTGTACATAACTGATTATTACTAATAAAACCAGGGCAAAATATGTAATTACTGCAATGCTTTCCTTACCGATTTTTATAAAGATTTATTTGAAAGGCAGAGTTAGGAGAGATAATTCTTTCCATCCATTGGTTAACTCCTCAAATGTGACAGCCAATCCTAGGCTAGAATGAAGCCAGAAGGTTCATTCAGAACAGGTTTCCCATGTAGATTCAGGGGCCATCATACGCTGCTTTCCCAGGCCACTAATAGAGAGCTGGATTAAAACTGGAGCAGTAAAGACTCGAATCAGTGCCTGTATGGGATATTGTCTATGCAGGTGACAGATTACTGCTGTCACAATGCCCATTCCTTTAACTCTGATTTGAATTCTATTTATTTAATCCTCATGATTAAATGGTTCTCAACGTAAATGAATCGGGCCTTCTTGAAGAGAAGTGAAAAGTTCTAAAGAAATGATCAAAGCATTTAGACCCTAAATAGAAGGGAAGACTAGATGATACGCTTCCATCCTTCAAGAATCTGTGTAGTAATTCCATGGTAGTGTCATATTTCCACCATGTTATTTAAGAGGCTGCTTCAAAGAGGATTCACTTTGTTGTTGGTAAAAAGATGGTATCTACCACAAAAAGGAATGAAAACTAAAGCAGGATCTAGTGTAGAAGTTCTGGAAAAACAGAGTTCAGTTAGATTTAGGAAGATTTGCGGATAGTTAAAGGATATGTAGACTGGTTTGGCAAAGAACAGGATATTCTTGAATTAGCATAATGGGAACTAAAGAAAAGCAACATGTTAAACAGTTGAAGGTATGTTTAGGTCTATTGCATGGAGCGATGGCCTAATTTAAGAGAACAAACAGAAGATTGTGATTGTCCTACTTAGTCAGAAAGCAAATGAAGAGAACGGAAACTGGAACATGAGTTTTTCATCAGAAACATAACTAATCTAGCATTATTTTGTTAAGCATGTCCCCTGCCTAGAATAGAAAGGGTAATTACTGATGTGGTTACTTTGAGAGATCCTGAAAAAGATGACATTAACTAAAACCCATGAGCTTATCCCAAAGTAATCTTTACTTTAAAATCATTATATTTTAATTCTTTTTTTTAATGAATTATTTATTTTTATTACAAAGTCAAGATATATAGAGGAGAGGAGAGACAGAGAGGAAGATCTTCTGTCCAATGATTCACTCCCCAAGTGAGCGCAACAGCCGATGCTATGCCGATCTGAAGCCGGGAAACGGGAACCTCCTCCAGGTCTCCCACGCGGGTGCAGGGTCCCAAAGCTTTGGGCCGTTCTCTACTGCTTTCCCCAGCCACAAGCAGAGAGCTGGATGGGAAGTGGAGCTGCTGGGATAGAACTGGTGTCCTTATGGGATCCTGTGGGCCATGTCGCCGGGCCCTATATTTTAATTCTTAAGTGTTTGAAAAAAGTAATATACATACACATACATATATTCAAACTATTTTCCTATGTAGTGAAGACACAGTTGAACTCCTGGGATTTGCATGTAAAATAGACATTTGAGACTGTTTCAGCAACAAACCCTAAGACCATGGTTAGGACCTGTTAGGACTGTGCAGAAATGTTGGTTCTTTTTTGTGAACATTTAATCAAAAAAGAAATGTTGAAAAGAAGAAACTTGGTTTAAGAAAATAGTAATCCTGCTAGTGATGTAAAATGGAACCCTTTTCACTGACATAATGTAAACTAGTTGGAAGCAAGACCTACCAACCACTGTATGGTCTCCATTGATGCTTAGACCTGCCAAAAATACCTCTTTGAATTTATTAGATGACTTCACTTCAGAAATCGTGCTTTTTACTGAAATTTGAAAGTGCAGAAGCCTGGAATTGGCTTTACAAATAAATGAAGTGGTTTATACAAACAAAAAAAAAAAACCTTAAAAACTTAGAGTATAGGGTGCAGCTGGTAAGGAGGTGGTTAGATCTTGTGGTTTTAGCATTAGTACTGCACAGGTAGTTTGAGGTCGTGTCTGTATAGATCAGAGCTGGTGGACAAATAAGAAATTTCAACACATTACCTGGGTTCATCATCATTGATTCCCAGAGAATATCACTTAAGTAAGGCAAAGGGGGTGTATTTGGTATTCTAGTCAAGGCATGACATAATGTGTGCTTAAGAGTTTCTACACAATTTTTTTAACAGACACCTACATGTTCAACATGTTTGTGTTCTCCAAAGTCATGTTGATACTTGGTTCATAGCCTATAAAATTTAGTGAACATTGAGAAACAGATGACTGCTACAATTTCTCTTTGCACACTCGTGAAACTGCTGTTTCATATAGGCATACATGTATACCAGTTCACCACAATTAGATGTGATTAAACAGGCTGTGCATTCATAATTAAGCATGTGCAGGACATCACAAAGTACCCAATTATGTCTGTATGTGTTCATTGTTAGCTTGTTAACATCTCAAATGTCTCCTGAGAACTATTGGCCTTTTAACTAAGAGTAAAGCCACCTGTGTCCCCTGGGAAAGCTGTCGGGGCCGAAGAGCTGGATGTTTGCTTTCAGGCTAATGCCTCTCCTGCTCTCTGGTTTACCTATTGATTTTGCTTTAGCTTATGACAACTTTTCCCTGAAACTTCTGCACAGGATTACAGTCTAACATTTATTCAGCAGGGCTAATAACTCTAATCCTAAGGGTTTTCTAAATAGCTCCCAAATGACTGACCTCATGCTCCTTTTAAGAAAGTATCAGAGTTATTAGAGCAGCAATACATGTACTATTGCTAAGTTAAATTTTGTCACAATCTCTTTACAAAACTGTTCTTAGCATCAGTCCATTCAATGTCTAAAGAGGTATTTTTTACAATGCTAGAAACAAACTTGTCAAGAATGAACACAAAAGAACCAAATGTTAGCTTAAGTGCCAAGAGTTCTGATACTTACATGAAAAGAGAAGCGAAGAAACTATTTTTTAATGTGTTAACCCATAAAAAATATGATAAATAGGAAGATAAGTCTATCTCCTCTAATATTTGAAGCTGTGTGCAATTTATAATTAGAAAGGGAAAATGAATATACTGATGGTGAAATTGCCAAAGAATTGCTATTAAAATACAGGCTGCAAACTCAGCAATATGCAATCATGTGCATCAAAGGTATTGTAGAATATGAAGAAGTGGGCAGAGATCAGGCAACAGCTACATAGGAAGAAATTGCTGTAAAGACCAGAGGAGTACAAACAGCCTAGAGTACCAGTCTCATAAAAAGCAATCCCGGAGGGAACTTCCTCCCCAGAACTGAGCAGTATATCCAAGTCTTCCTTTGTTCAGAGATACAGAAGTTCCAAATACATACAAGGAAAAGTATACACATGTGCACATATTTATCTAAAGCAAAAATGTAAAAAAAATTAGGTCACACGTTTCATTATATACTAAATGATAAAATAAACAGATCAAAACAAGTACAAATGAGAGAAAACTAAAAATAATCGAATATATCTTCAGAAAATATAGAACTAGCTATTTATTAACATGTACTAGAACAACATGGGAATAAAAAGACTAAAAACTGAAAAATGTAGATGAACCAATACATTAACACTGAATTCAAAGTAAAACGTACTGAGCAAGAAAGGTGCTTTTGGTCACCCATCTGAGACCACCAACTTGACAGCTGATTCTTGTCCCACGTGTGTGTGAACAGCCATTGACTGAGCACTACGGTTTCCTCTCTGAATGAAGGCAGTGAGCCCTGTGGGCTGTCTTGGAAAGAGCCAGTTCCTGGAGGAAGCTGGGGCTCAAGGGAACCATTCAAGCTGCATGAACATAGAGGAAATTCCTGAAGACCTGAGTAAATGAAAATGCAGATAATATGGGAAAGTATGATGTCCCCAAAGAAGTGAGGAATTACAAGCACACGATTGCTTTTTAAAGGGAAGCAGAAAACATGAATTTGTTTAGAAAAATTTGACACAACTCAAGTCCATGAGTGCCAAGCACAATAAACTGCAGATAAGCACAAATTTTAATATAAGTGGGAGTTTTACATTTAAAATTGGTTTGAAAAGGTTTTGCAGTTTTTGAGAAATTTAATGAAAATCTTAGGAACAATTCTAAGAATGTATATTGGTTTCCCTTTCCTCCATCTCTTTTCCTCTCACTCAATTTTCTTCTCTCTTCATTCATTCCCTATTTTTTTGGCTATTGAGATTTTTAATTACATAAAAAGGCTTAATGCTTTCCCATATAAGTTGAAAAGTAAAAAGCAAGAGCCTAGAATAGAGACACAGCTATAAATAATTTAATGGAAACTGTTTCACACATACACAAAATTTTAAGTAATTGGATTTTAAAACATGTGTGAATGTTTGTTTATTTATTTATTGAGAGAGATGGAGACGCAGAAAGATCTTCTACCCACTGGTTCGCTCCCCAAGTGGTCACAATGTCCAGAGCTGAGTGGATCTGAAGTCAGGACCAGGATCCTCCTGACTTCCCACGCAGTGCAGGGTCCCAAGGCTTTGGGTCATCCTCCACTGCTTTCCCAGGCCACAAACAGGGAGCTGGATGGGAAGTGGAGCAGGTGGGACATGAGCTGGCATCCATATTTGGAACACGGTGGTTCTAAGGTATGGATTTAACCCTAGGCTATTGTGCTGGGCCCAGTAATTAGATTTTAATGTAGCAATATTAACTGTGGATTTGATTGATGTCTAAAAAATTGTTTCAGAAACTATTGCTGCAACACTGATATGGGCATTTGTTTTATAACTATAGGCCCACACATAAGGTGGATCATGTGTTATAAGTCTTTCAGTGTCTGTATTCCATTCAACATATGACACTGGCATATTTTAACACAAATAGAATTTCACTCTTTTATATAGCTGAGTAATATTCCTGTGTGTGTGTATCATCTTTTTTTTAGTCATTTATATGATAAATGCCTTGGTCAGTTTCTAAATTTGGCCGTCATGACCAGTCTGCTATACATATGGTGGGGGCATGGATACATGGCCAGGCAGCATTTCTTTGAAAAATTTGAGTAAGGAATGAATCATGGTTTAACAGTCTGATCTTGAGGACAAGACAACAAGTAAAAGCTGCCAAGAGGTAGAAGTAGTCCAAACAAAGCAAACACAAAGTGATTAAGTGCACAGGACATTGTAATAAAATGAAAGGAACGTCCATGGCGATTTGGAATCTCTGGAGGACAAAGAATACCCAAATCTGCCTTTTTAGTTGAGTGGTTGAAAATACTGAGAGTTGCAGAAAAATTCCGAGATAGGCTTCACCAGCAAGTCGTCCTTGAATAAGAAAACATTCCTCCTTATTTGGGAAAGTGAGGGCAGCTGTGTGAATTTTATTAGTAAATAATATGTATTTATCTTACAGTCATAATTTAGATCCAATGGATTTTTTTTAAGATCTTTAAAAGGCACCTGCTCTTCAGTTCACATTGTAAGAGAAAACTTCAATGATTTGTTAAAATGTTCAAAACCACATTTTTTAGGGATGAATTAAAATGACTTTTGTAATAGCTTACAAAAGTATCTTCAACTGATTAGAACTCATGTTGGTACATATTTTTCTTTTACTTTTCCACAAAATTTTTGCAGTCCCTTTTATCAGAGCTGGAAAGAAATTCAATATGACTTCTATGAACTCTGTTCCAGCTAGGAATAGTCAGTACCAGCATACTACTATTGCCAATGCATAAAGAAATAGCCTTTTGATTGGTGCTGTCACCTAATGACAATTAACTAAATTAGGTTGTCATTGCAAGAATTTTACCTGTCTTTTTGCTAAACCAAGCAAATTAGAAAATGTTATTTAATATTTTTTATCTAAACCAAAGTTCACAAAACAGCGCTCCTAAGAATCAGCAATTAGTTGAAGCATAATTAGTGAAATATACACCGAGAGGTGCGTGGTCCTTTACATGAGATGTGATATTAATGTAGGTAAAGTATAAGGAATGTATTGGAAGTTGTGCTGTAAATGCTATTTGTTTCTATGTCAACTAAATACTTTGAGTATTACTCCTTTGGCCTTCAAACAGCAAGGAAACAGTAGCAATATTACAGTATTGCAGTATTGCAGGCAGAAGAGCATGGTAATTAGCATGAGGTTATTAAATTGCAGTCATGGAATGACTTAAGGGAAATTTAGTAGGATTTGTGAATGTGTTGCATGTAGAATATGAGAGAAAAGGATGGACATTAAATATGAGTAGAAATGTAGAAATTCAGCCTTAAACTTGAGCTACTAATATTGAATTCCATTACTCTTTCTGTGCTACAGGGGAGGAGAATATAAGACTCACAAAGTATTGCCTCAAAAATGTATTTTCTTACTGTTAAAATCACCTGAGAAGTTTTCTGAGACTCTGGTTCAAAAGCTCCATGATAGTGCATGGATTTAGAAATATTTTTATATCTTCATAGGTAATTCTGATTCACAGCTAGGTTGAAAACTGTTGAGTTAGTGACACATGGAGTTGGACTGACCATAAGGTTGAAATAGATATGCATTTAGAACTATTTTACCTCTGATTTGAAATGCTGTACTATCTTGGCAATACGTCTGTTCTCAGTCTCCTAACTGTTGAGGTTCCACGGGTAAAAACATCTTTGCTGTCCAGGTGGTTTTAATTCAATCTGTTGGGAAGTTGTTTTTGTTTTAGAGCTTACTAAAGTTTTACTTTTTTGGAAAATAGACAGTTTTAGATTTATTCTAAATGTTTTTTATAATATTAGAAGTTTGTAGCTGAACTTTGAAAAACAATATTATCAAGGCCCATTGTAACCTAAGTTGGTTGTCAGATAACATGTGCAGAAGATGGGAGATAATATATAAATGTATGCATGAGAAACAGGTGAATATAAATCTGTTATTTTATTAGAAGTGTCTTTAAGCCTCAGATACTAAGCATTTAAAATGACATTTAATTAAGAAGAATTTGTTCTTATCAGTTTATTCTCTGTTAGCGTATGAGTATATAAATAGACTGTCAGACTTTAAGTCATAATCTTTTCCCACTAGAGTGGCTAATCACTTATGGCTTATGGCTACTCTTGAATATCAGCGTTTTACTCAGAAAATATTAGCTCTAATGTTTGTGACAACTTTAAAAACGAGTTATCCTATAGCGGCAAAAATACGGATCATATCCTAAACATGTTAAAACACACAAGATATTTTCTCAGTTCTCACAATAGTAGAGAATGATATAAAAATAAGTGATAAAAATGTTAAGCATATAGGGTGGTAAATAACTTGAAAAACTTGAAGATAACCAGTATTGTCTGGTGTTTCTAAAGTAATGAACCAGAATAGTTGTAATTAGAAGGACTTCACAACTGGTAGAACATTGTTTTCCTTCTTGGCAAAGGAATCAGGAAATACAATGGTAAAACCAAAAGCTAGCAAGTTCTAAGCTCTGGAGTAATTTTTCCTTTTTATTTTAATGTCCATGGAATGCCTTTGGATAAAATATTAATGTATTATTTCACATGTGAGAAAAAAATACAATTGAAGTTGTACACAGGGTAGGTTGCTGAGATGCCATGCTGCATTGCCATCTCTGAATGTGAGTCCCAGCTTGGCTCCTGATTCTAGCTTCCTGCTGAGACGCACACCGTGAGGGAGCAGGGCCTGGGGCCTCTAGACTGCTACCAAATGAAAAACCAGCCCTGAGTCCTTGTTTCATTTTCCTATTTAGGATATCTATCACCTTTTTACTTTTCATCTCAAAAGTTTACTTTTTCAAGAGACACCAAGGAAAATCTAAAATGAACCACAAAACAATTTACATATGCAAATATGTCCTAGTTGCCATATTTTTAAAATGTCAAACAGAAGTAAGTAAAATTACAATAATGAAAAATTGGAATTGATGCTATAACCTTATTTTGAATCAAAAAAGATAATTCACTCATAGCGTTAAAATAGGTGTTTCTGGGTACTGTGAAAAACTGGGAGTACAATTTAGCTCCCAGGTTTTTCATGAACTTAAGAAAGTTACTTCTTACACGTGTGCACTACTTCAAAATGGATGAATAAAACTGAAAATTCTTAACAGAAAACAGTCATTGTATGAACTACCGTAAATTTTAAATGTGGAGTCCAAGGTTAGCCACAGGAAAAGGGGCTAATTTGAGTGTGGTTTCTTCAAAACTATTCTGAGATGCTTAGAAAACTCCAGAGTAATCAAACTCATCTGAAAGGTTCTGCTAGTAACATTGAAAAAAATTTAAAGCACATATTTTGTAAACGAATTCCCTTGCCGGAGTTGAGCAAAACCATCAAGGATTAACAATAGGTATGATTTGAGATCTCCATCTCAAATCTAGTTTTACAGCCCATAAATCAACTCTATTACAAATAAATTACCAGATTCACTAAATGAGAGACTGAAAGGAAAGTGTGTCACTCAATGGAAATATAATTTATAAGGTAGAGAATCTTGCTAATCATCCCCTTTGTAATTTTTTCAATCCACTCTGCCTTTTCATTCTGTTCAAAAAGTGAAACCACCACCACACTCTCTGCCAACATAACTAAAAATTCAGTGACTGGCTAATAACTGCCAGCACACATGGGGTCCCTGGTTTTATGTTGGCAAGGCAGATATAAAAGGAGACAGAAGTGCCTAAGAACCATGCTTGTTCGCTGGATTGTACATGTGCACTAGGAATGTGCTCCCCACAGGCGTGTGCTGCAGTAACGACACAGCCTTTTGGGAAATAACAGAGACAGCCTCAGGCATACGAGGGTGGGAAGCTACCCTAATGCTTTATCATTAATGGCCTGGAAGATTTCATGTTATGGTGTCTTGGGTTTTAAATTAAATGTCAAATACAATTTGCTTTTGAAAATGTGAAGTGCAGGGCTGCCTCTGGAGACTCTAATTGGGAGCTGCCTAACAGTGAGTGAAAATAGTTAAACATTCTTACTTGGTAAATTGTCACACCCGTCTTCAGAAATTGTTGTTGTTTTACTTCTTGGGCTTTAGGTCTGAGGCATAATCTGAGGAAAGTATTTAAAATATGCAGTGTCCAAAGTAGTATCAAATGCATCAGAAGTGACACACTCTTCCTTCTGGGGGCATGCTACCATCTATGTCCTAATTTCCTCCATACTTAGTCTCAGATATTAGGGCATTTGTGAAAGAAACAAGCAGCACACATTGACGTACAGGGGTTTATACGTTTCTTGTTGTTCCCGCCCTGCTGACAAAGGTCCACTTTAATAATAAGACTGATAATGGGATTTCCAATCGACTTTAATGCGTTAGCATTATATCTTTCTGAACTATCTGCATATTAGTGCTAATTATGAGGTATGTTTAATGCTAAAAATGCAGGTTTAAACACAACATCCTTTTTACTGCCAGTTTTAATTAGAAACCTAAAGAAACACATGCAATTAAATATGCCCATAAAAATAATAGATATGTTCCTATAATCCTAGTCAATTTGTTGCACCATTAATATCATTCAGTGTGGCAGTTTTAAAAACGTATTGGAGTAATTCAAGTGGAAAATGGCTAAGAACAAAATTACTAGCATTTAAACTACCATAGCGACTTGAGGAAAGTGAGTGCTGTTCCAAGTGTCTTTGCTTTGCAATTGCTTTTAAAAGTTAATGGTTTGGTTATTTCTTATGCCCTTTTAGAACCATTCATCTTTTTGTAAAAGTACACAGCTTTAGAATACAATTAATTTAACCTCTAAGTTATATTTGCAATGTTAAAAGAAATACTAATATGTTGAAGTGATTCATTTACTTTCACAAGTACATACTTTTAAAACCACTCTGCTATTCTGTCTTTTGAAGCATCTTAACCTAGACCAAATAAATACAATGTTTTGTGTATCTAATGGGACATGTACAAGACCTGAATCATAGCACCGGGCAATACATTTGACAGGATGTTAGGTTGAAGTATACAGACATACTTTCTCTTTATTCGCTTTGAATCCCTATCTTTCTGGATACAGTAAAGACAAAATATCACATGCTTTACATCTAAATTATCCTCACATAATTTGATTGGATTATGTCAATAACTTTATGGTACAGAGGTCACCATGCTGTGTTATCAGGGAAAGAGTCCATGGCTTCAACAACACTACACTATCTGTTCAAAAAGAATGCTATCAGATATACTGTTTTGACACATAGATTACTTGAGCTTCAACTGAGGTCAAGTTCTAAAATTTACTTCCTTCTGTAGGCAGAGAGGACTGCTGTTTTAACTTGGTGAAGTTCTGTTTCAGCCCTGGCTGCTACACTCTGGGTTCAGATTCTGCTGTTAGGCCTGGGAAAGTAGGACATAATGGTGCGAGTGGACTCCACCACTGTAATGGGAGATGTGGATAGATGTCCTGGCTCTTTGATTTCTGCCTGGACCAGCCCTGGCTTACGTGGTCATATGTGGAAATGAACCAGCAGATTAGATGCCCCGTTCTTTGTCTTGGTTGCTGTGCCTTTTTAAATACAACAAAAAATCAAAAAAAAATTTTAAGTATGAAGTTTTTGAGGAGTAATTATTGGGACTGACTCTCCTATGAAGCTTACATTTATTAGCAGCTTTACCATCTACAACTATTTTTCAGATTGATGCCCTCAGCTGTGACAACAAATCTCAAATTTCATCAATCATGTCATTGAAGTAAACATTGCCTTAAGTAAGACAGTTGTCTGGATCAGCAAACTTGTACATGCATAAGAAGACTGTCCATTGAAATGTCTCTAATTAGTCAGAACTGTTCTAGTTCTTGCATCATGACCATGCTTAGTACTTGCTCTAAAAGGCCCAGCTCAACTCCAAAGCAGATACTGAAGGTGCTAATATTTGCAAAGTGTCAACTAACCTGCTGTCCTTGCAGGTGACCAAAAAGTCTTCCTTGAAAGGAACCCATAGCAAATCTTGCAGGCTGTCACATGAATAGCTTAGATTCAGCATTGTAATTGATGGCCTCAATGTGTGACATGTCTGGTTTGCATTATTTTGCTAACACGAATAAACTTTTTCAGAACTTGTGATCTGTGATCCATTATGTATTCCAGGAATATAATTCTTCCCATCTGGATTCTGTCCTGAAACCAGCTGGTTTTCTTTCCTAAGTGATTACAACCTCCATTTTATTCTGAAGCCTTTATATATCCCAGCATTTAACAGTTGATATATATCATTCTTAGACTCTAGGAGGAAAGTAAATCCTGCAAATGAGCAGTAGTGAAAGAACAATGAGACACAGTCTCCATTAGTTTGTCTAGTGTATCTTATATTTGGGTAATGGCCTAATTTACTATGGTCACCAATTTCTCATGCTTTTTACTTTTATGATATGCCTCTGGAAAGCATTCAAGGTATCTGTCACCTGAACTTTCCTGATGGATAACTCTGTGGCTATCACGCCTATTTGCACTTCTAACATCACATTCGGCTACGCTCTAACTTGGCTAGACTTATTTTCTTAATCTGTTATATTTCTTTGAGACTGAGAACATTTCAAAATTGTGACTCCATCATAATGGGCCAAGAATTCAATGCACAATCAACCTAGACATTTAATATTGTTTTATTAGATAAGATAAAATGGATATAACTCTACTCTTTTCCAAAACATAGGGAAATATTATTAAATGAAAATAGTAAGACATATGTGCATATGTCACTTAAATAACTAAATGCACAATTATTGTTATAGAATATTGTGCAGAGAATATAATGGGATTGTTGGCAACTTGTAAACCTTGTTAAAGAATGGAAAATCAGTTTATTTTTGAGTTAATGTTTTGAAAGATTGACCCTGAAATAAGAAACTGAACATTAAAAATTGAAAATATTTACTAGCTTAAAGAAAATCAATGTGGAGAAGTTAAATGGCTGTTCTAAGTTTTTCTGAGGCATCAAAGGACTGAATGTATTAGACATTTTGTTGGTCAGATCCACAGGCTGTGCTTTTAGGTAAGGTAAGGCAGAGGTACATAGTAGCATTTTATTAGGAGCTTAGCTTTAAGTGGTCATATTTCTTAAGTTTCCAATATCCAATTGTAACAAGACAATTTTCAACAGTTTCTGTGTTAAAAAGTAAGCATATGGATTTGAGGCATAGATATATTTTCTGAATATTTCTGTTGCATTTTCCATTGATTATTTTAATGCTAATATGAAATTTCATATATCTCATAGATCCAATTCTAAGAAGATGCCATACTTCCCTCCCTTGCTTCCTCAATTTCCTCACCTTGCTTCCTTTTTTAGCTTTAACTTTTAGAGTAAAATATTTTGAATTTACTTTGTAATCATTGGCATTCATTTTATTATAAAAGAGAGGATTTCATTCTTTTCATGGCCAAGAAGAGTTCAATCATGTGCACATACCATGTGCATATCCAGTCAACAGTTTGTGGACGTCTGAATTGATATTATGCAAACTATTGTGAAGTTGAGCTTTTAAAATAATTTCATGTACTTTGGGTAAATTCCTCGGAATGGGATGGCTGGTCACTTAGTAGAGCTATTTTCAGATCTCTGAAGAATCTCCGTACAGTTTTCCATACTGACTGTACTAGTTTACATTCCTGGCAACAGTGTATTAGGGTATTTCTTTTCCATATTCTCACCAGCTATATAATATATATATATATATATATATATATATATATATATATATATATCTATATATCTTCTGAATCTTTTTTTTTATTTTATTTGGGTAGGTTTTTTTATTGATTACATTGCAGTATGTCACACAGTTTTATAGGCATTGGGATTCCCCCCACCACTCCCAAAACCCTCCACCATAGTGGATCCGTCCACCTTGTTGCTTTACCATAGTTCAGATTCAGTTGAGATTCTTTCCTTGCAAGCATTTGCCAAGCATAAAGTCCAGCATCTTATTGCCCAGATAAGTTCAACGGTTTCTTGGGGAGACCATCTCTGGTCTGAAGGTAGAGCCGGCAGGGGTGTGCAGAGAAATCTTCAATAGTGAGGAGTAACTAATCTTTGTGTCCTACCTGGTGAGTAGTTATAAGTGCATTCCCGCTGACCGTTTCCTGTCTGTTTATAGGCTTTCCTTGTTGTTCTCTAGCTATTCTAGATTGTTCATTTGTTTGTTTTGAGGGGTTTCTGGAGTGATCCTGATGGTCATTGCCAGAGAGGATGGGGTCCCAAAGTTGAAACCAGGCAAGGACCAGAGAAAGCTCCTCTCCCGAGTCCCGGAGGAAGTTTACTGTTCTGTTTCTGCAGACCGCTCAGGGCTCCTGGGTGTCGTTCTGATAGCCTTGGATCCTGCAAGGCAGGATTTGGACTTATTCCATCGTATGTGGTAGATCCAGATGGGGGTGACCTCAGAGTACGCGGCCTCTGAAGGCACTCCAATTCCTCGTGGTCTCCTTGGAGGTTGGGATGTAGTCCTTTGTACTCTTACTGATAGTCCTTTCACCAGTTATATTTAAAAGTTTTGGTTTATACCCATTATAACTTGGGTGAGGAGAATTACCACTGTGGTTTTCATGTGTTTTTGCCTGATGACTAGTGATCCTGAGTATTTTTTCATGTGTGTTGCTCATTTGTATTTCATCTTGGAAAAATGACTGTCCACGTCTTTTGCACTTCTCTTAACTGGATTAATTGTTGTTGAGTTCTTGAGTTACTCATCTGTATCCTGAATATCAATCCTATATACTATGTATAATTTATAAATGTTTTCTCCAATGTTGTTGGCCTATTCACTTTATTAAGTACTTCCTTTGCTATCCAGACATGTGTTAGATTAATGCAATCTTATGGTATTTCTCTTTCATTGCCTGGGCTGATGTCTGATCCATACAATGGTTGTATATGCTACTATCTTAGTTTCCTCTCTGTTTTTCTCTGACACTTTGATGGTATCAGGTCATGGATTTAGGTCCTTGATTCATGCTGATTTGATTTTGTATATAATATAATGCAAGAGTCTTTCATACATCTGTATGTACAGATCCAATTCTCCCAGCATCATTGAATAGATTGTCCTTTCTCCAGGAAGTGCTTTTAGCACATTGGTCAAACATTAGTTGCCTATAGATGTGCAGGTTAATTCTGTTCCATTGATGTATGTGTGTTTTCATGCTGGTACAAGGTTGACTATAACTATGTTGCAGTTTGTCTTGAAATCAGGTATTGTGATGCCTTCAAATTTGCTGCTGTTTAAAGTTGCTTCAATGATTCAGTTTCTTTTACTGCCATGTGAGTTTTCAGGTGGTTTGTTTCCAACTGAGTATATCTTTGTTGGCATTGTATTGTATAAATTTTCTTTGATAGTATAGATATTTTGATAATAGCCAATAGTAATTATTTTCATCCATGAAGATGAAAGATTTTTTCCATTTTTGAATGTCTCTTATTTCTTTAATGTTTGTATAAAATAAAAATTACAACACACACCCCCATTCTTGGTTGAACATAACACAAGATACACAATTTTTAGTAGCTATTTGAATGAGCAGATTTTACATGTTCTTAATGATACATTGTTTCTGCATACAAATGTTGTTACATTTCGTGTAATTTTATAACTGTTGAGTTTACTAAGTTGTCCTACGAGTTCCACTAATCTGTTATTAGTCTTTTGGCTACTCTATACATGATATTACATCATCTGTGAACAGTGATAATTTGACTTCTTCCTTTCTAATTTGTATCACTCTGATTTAATTTTTGTAGCAATGACTTTGCTGGAAACTTCCAGAACTATATTGAGCAGTAATGAGAAAAGTCTGAATCCTTGTCTAGTTCCAGATCATACTGAAAATACTTCCAGCTTTTCCTCATTAAACATGATATTGGCTGTCAGTTTGTCATACTTCCATGATTGTGTTTATGATATGTTCTTCAATCACCCTCTGGAATATTGTATATTGTAAATTTTTTTCTGCATATATTGAGAACTTTATGTGCTTTTACTTATTGTTTCATTACTGTGATATATTACTTTTATTCATTTGTGTATGTACTTTTATTGATATGTTGAACAATCCCTACATCCATGAGAAAAATCTGGGCAGATTATGCTGAATGAGACTCTGGATATGCTGTGTATTCATCTAGTATCTGCCAACTACTTTTCCATCAGTATTCAGCAGGGATATGGTTTATAATTCTTGTTGTGTCTTTTTTTCTCCTTTTGGAATTAAGGTGATACTGAGTTCACAGAAGGAATTTGGGAGGATTCCCTCCCTTTCAAATATTTTGAATAGATTAAGAATAATAGTAGTTGATGGAATTCAGCATTGTAGCCATCTAGTTCTGGAGTCCTTTGTTGAGAGGGTCTATGTTATGGAATCAATCTACACTAATTATTGGTGTATTTATCTTTTGTGTGTCTTTGTGACTTAATTTAGTGTACACCCAAAAATCTATCCTTTTTTTTCCAGATTTTCCAATTCGTTGGTATATTGGTGGTTGTAATAATTCCTAATGAGTTTGTTTTTTGTGCTATAAGTTTCAACATTTAATTTTCCTCTGATTTTATTAATTTTGTTCTTCCAACATTGTTAGTTGGACCAATTCTGTTTGTTTTATCTTTTGGTCAGAAAGCCATTTCATTTTACTGATCTTTTGTGGTTTTTTTTAACATTTAAATATTATTTATTCCATAATGTTGATTTTAATCTATTGGTGCTTGGCTTATTGTTTGCTATATCCTTCATCACTCATTAGAGCATTTATTTCACACTTTTCCAATTTCTTACAGGACAAACTGTTATAAACTTTCTTCTTAATACTGCTTTGGCTGCTTTCCCCTAGTTTTGATATGTTATGTTGACATTTTCATTGGTTCCAAGGAATTGTTTCATTTGTCTTGATTTCTTGAATGACACATGGTTCACTCAGGAGAATGTTGCTCAGCGTCCATGTGTTTATATATTTTCTATAACTTTTATATTGCTAATTTCCAACTCCATTACATTGTGGTCAGAAAAGTTACATGCTATGATTTCACGTTTTTTTTTTTTAATTGGTGAGACTTACTTTATGTACTCATGTATGATGTAGCCTAGAGAGCTTGTCACATTCCCTAGGATGAAGATATGGGATGAACCATGATTTAGATGTCAGTTGTAATAATTTGGTCAATAATGTAGTTTATCTCTATTTCTTTTTATGTAAGTGATCTGTCCACTGATGAAAATGCAGTGTTGAAAGACTCAATTATGATTGTATTGGCATATATATGTCTTCAGGTACATAAACATGTTTTAAATTATAAGATACTTTAATATAATTTTTCCTTTGTCATTAAACACAGGAAATAATACTTCAGAAAACATCATAACAAAAGTAAAATTACAGCAAGGAAGCTGTCTATTATGACATTATTAAATTTTTACAGAGGGCGTGCTCCCAGTGTTTTAATTCGGCTTTGAAAAAGTTGGATTTACATATCTAGTCTTTTGAAAAAATAAGTATTTGAGAAAAAAAGGGTTTCATAATGAAATGGAGAAAAAATATAAACATGTATTTATTTAATGTTGCTTTATTAGAAGTGATGTGGCATATATGTACATATGCAAATAGTTAAGTGTATGCAGTTACATATACACACATAGGTATATGTGCATATAGTTAAATATATGCAGTTAAATACACGCACACACGTACCTTTTCCATTGGGTATTGTTTTTGATTTTCAAAGATTGCCTTGAAATTATGTACAGGTTCAGTTTAACCATGAACCTACAATAAGACATTGTTTAATTATAATTTAGTCATCTTGTTTCAACTCCCAGACAAAATAATAAAGCAAAATGCCAATTTTTAAAAAGATGCCAAGTGTAAATTTCACATAGTTAACTCATTTTAATGAGGAATAAGTAAGCACAATTACATTAATACACTCAAATATCATTGTTTCCCTATTAAATAATATCAGATTAAATAAATAATCAGAACAAATAATATCAGACACAGAATAAATTGTGTGTCTTTGCAGAGGACTGTGGTCCTCAAGTCACAGTTACATTATTTGTCAAGGAAAGCTTTAAGACTCAGAGCTCTTTGTGTATCCTCGGAATCTTCTTGCATTCTAAACCCATCAGTTTATGAGACTATGTACTCAGACTAATTTGTCAGCACATTTATCAATGTTTTAATAGCTTTTTATACATTTATTTTATATATTTTTGTTTTCCATAATTCTTTTCAAATTTAACGTTTTTTGTTCATGCTACATTTCCTGAGGCTCAGGGATTTCTCCTTCAATCCTCTCCCCTCCACATAGTTTTTCCCTATGCTTTAGCAATAGTTTAGTTCCTCAAAAATAGTCATACATCCTCAACATTCTAGTGTCCAGATATTTTAACAGTTTCATCTTATTCAGAAGTAGAGATGTGTACTGCAATGTATCCATATTTAATGGTATACATCTCTCCGTTGTTTAGATTCTCTAGATATATATAGGTAATCATACATATATACAGATTTATCTATTGACTTTGTATTATGCATGAAGATTGCATTATTTCAGAACATACAATATTTGTTCTTTGGGGATTGGCATAGTTCATTGAGTATAATGGTCTTAGATGAGACTATTTTGTTGCAAATAATAGAATTTAACTCTTTTCAATGTCTTAGTAGTGATCCATGAATTTGTACCACTTCTGTCTTATCCACTCTGCCTGAATGCACTGAACGTAGGCAGGCATCAGTCCCTTCTAATTACATTCATTTTCATGAAAACTTCTGAAAAATCTGCAAATGTTTTCTGTTCTGCAACCACTTAAGTTAAGAATATATTTTCTTGTCAGTGAAAAATGGAAATGGTTTCTTGCATACATTCACAAATCTAGACATGGGGTCAGAAATGAGGTGCGTTAATTCTGATGCTGGCTTTGTATTACATGAAATATTAGGCAAGCCTCATTGATTTTCACATTTATCGAGTACTTTATATTTGCGTGTCATTCATGTCTGTGTCAGTTATATGGCAAAATGGGTTATGTTGAAAACAGATGATTTTACAAATTGAACTATGTAATAGAAATATTTTAATTTATACTAAAATTGAAATTTTTCCCCCCCGGTTTCTAAATCCTTTTGTAGTTTTCACTATTGATGCTTTTTTTCCCCTTCCTTCTGGGCATTATTTCCAGCCATGTTGGTCTTTTCTCTACAGCCAGGACATGATGACTCCTGTGCTATTAAGGTCTTTTTATTCCTTCACATTAACTGAGTAAGTTAAAGCTGTATTCCCTTTCTTCATGGCAAGGTGTTTTATTTTTTAAAAGGGATTTTATGCAGAAGGAAATGAATATTACTATTTTATATATGATTTGTCATAGAAATTGGGTGTGTTAATGACAAGTTATTTGTTACCTGGCAAACATGAGATGGGGTAGGAGGTATGGCAAGTTGCACAGTCTAAAGCAGAATGGAAAGAACCTCTGATGCTAAAGAGTTTGGGCTTTGTCTTTTACAGGCAATGCTACCATATGTGCTAAATTTGGGTAAAATTGTTGAAAATGTATGATTTCAATATATCCTTTTGATTCCAAAGCAGTGGGAGGTGGTAAAACAGTAAAATGAATACAAATCTGTTTGCTTCACAAATTTCTATTTTCCAACACTAAATGTAGAAAGTTTAGCAGATATTTTCCAAAAATCTACAGCTCATTGCTTTACTTTTCTTTTGAATAATGCATGAAATGTTCAGACACATAACTGAAATCACTTCTCTCCTGATTTATATATTGCTACTGTGATGTATTTTAACTATTTGTCTTACTTTGTAAGATATGATTATTAAGTTGCTTTCTATAGACAACCACTGCATATTTTTCTTGCTTTTTGTTTTCAGTAGAATAGGTGGTTGGCTGAAGGGGAGGGTCTTTTGTACTTAGACTTTGCAAATATGCAAACAAAAAAGCCACTGTGCCTTAACCTTGTTTAATTTTAAGATGTAAGTAATCAGTTATTAAATGCATGCTTATTGAATAAAATCTAGAGTAGCCCCTGTAAGTGTTAAGTATGTTACTCTCATTTTTATCTATTTTATACGTAATCTTTTTTTTCTTTTATATTTTTGTGCACACTATTTTTGAAGCTTATTTTAAATTTTGTTTATTTAGGTTATTTGTTTCATCTTTTAAAGATAACTTCTATGGCTCTACAATTGTAGGTTGTGAACAGAAGCATAAGACAAAGCAAATTTAACTGAGTAAAGAGGGATTCCTGGCCAAGCAGATCTTAAATGTGAGAGAGGACTGAGATCTCTGTTTTAGAAACAAGGGCAGTGAATTTTTAAATAGAGTTGAAACAGATGTTAAGTAAAGCAGCTGATTGGTTTCCAGTAGGGATTTGGAGTTGGATTTGGTATGACGCAGTATAGCCAATTTGCATGTGTTCAAACAGGAGTTACCTGGCTATATACCCCATCATCTATATGACTATGTATGGTTACTGAGGCTCACATTTGTCAGTTACCAAAACATGATCATAAAGTCCAGCTCCAGTTAGCTTATGTCAAGACTCAGAGGCAATCTCAATCTAATACTGTTGCTGATTCATGAAATTGATTTCCTCACAACATGTTATTCATTTTTTGATCCCTGTTTTCATCTTAAATGATTTTTTTTTAAATTTTCAGTGCTTGAGTAGCAGAGAGAGAAACACCATTAGTGTATTCCCCAGATGGCTACAATGGCCAGTATTAGGACCAGATCAAATACAGGAGCCAGAAATTTCACACTTGTGCCATTTTCTGCTGTTCTTTACAGGCCATTAACACAGAGCTGGATCAGAAGTAAAACAGCTGGGACACAAACCAGCAATAGTGTCAAAGATGTCAATTGAGAACTGTCTCTGATTTTTATATATATGTATTTTTTGTAGGGGTAATTATTGTCCTTTTTTCCTAGATTTTCTCTATGCTGCACACAAGCACTAATATTTCTTGGATTTCTTTCTTTTTTTTTTTTTTTTTTTGGTTTTCTTGACTGATAACATTAGGTTGAAAAGTTTCTTAAGCTCTAGAACATATTTGATATCTCCTTATGTATTTTTATCTTCTCTTAAATATGATTAGGAACATTAAAATTATATTCACTGCATCCTCTATTTACCATTTGCCTTTCTGGAAGGCTTTCTAGATAATTTCTTAAATTAGTGCTTTATTACAATATTGATTCATATGTTATTTTTAGATTGTATGTGTGCTGTATTTTAGATTATATGTGTGTATGTATTTCACGCACAATGTGAGTCTGAAATTCAAATACTAAGAATTTTTGTACATCTGTTTCTGATAATGTTTTTGCTGTCTCATTCTTTTGGTTCTATTATGTGTTCTGTGAATTTTAGCAATGTATTTTTCTTAAGCAACAAGACAGCTCTGTGGGAATACAGGCAATGACCATAACCAGAATTCAGCAAATTTTATCCACATACTATAAATTACAAAGCAAGCATGGATCATTTAAACTATAGTAGCATGTCATTGCTAACCATTTGAGGAAGGTGTAAAACAATTTCATCCTGGAATATTTGCAGCAATACTAATTTTTTAATAATTGCTTTGCTATATTTTTAGCTATCACAAAAAAATGTTGTGTTTGTCTTCCTGGGTTTGGCTGATTCTGCTCAATATGCTATCCTTCACTGCGTCCATTTTGTTGTCAATGCTAGAGTTACATTCTTCTTAGAGCTCAATAATGTTCAGTTGTACATATATGTCACCTTTATCCATTCATCTGAAGATGGACAATTTGGTTGATATCTAATTTTGGCTATTGGCGGGCATTCCACTATAAGCATGGCCATGTAGGTATCTCTCTGATTCATAGCATACAAATTGTATGAGTATTTACCAAGGAGTGGGATTTCTGGATCATATGGGGAGTCTGTTTCAAGGTTTTTTTTCTAGATATTTCCACAGTATTCACTAATTTCCATGCTCATTAATATAGATAAATATTCCTCTTCTTCCACAATCTTGTCAGCATTTGTTATTCTGTGTTTTGGATGTTAACCAGCCTAAAAGTGAGATGGTATTACATTGTGATTTTGATTTCCATTTTTGTTAGCCATTTGTATTTCTGCTCTTAAAAACTGTTTGTCCTCCATTCCTCACCTGAATTATTTAGTTTTTATTAAGTTTTTAAGTTGCTTTTTTTAATATAGATTTTAATCCATTGTTAGGGAGGCTGCCCAATATTTTTTTGCATTCGATTGGATTTTTCATCATTGTTTTACTTACAGTGCAGAAGCTTCTGAGTTTGATGCAATCCCATTTGTTTAGCATTGCTTTTGCTGCCAGTGCTTTGGAGGTCGAATCCAAGAAGTTATCCTCTGCACTGGTATCTTACTGTATTTTCCTTTTTTTTTTTAACCAGCAACACCATAGCCTCAGGTTGTAAATTTAGGTTTGTAATAATTTTGAATTGAATATGGTGAGAGGTATAAATCGAATTTGATTCTCTTACGTACAGCCATCCAGTATTGCCATACTATTTGCTGAAGAAATTATCTCTGCTCTATGGTATAATCTGTACACTTAATTTAAAAAATTAGCTGGCTGTTTGTATGTGCATTGACTTGTTGGTGCTCTATTATGTTCCACTGATTTATACATCATTTGTATGCAAACACCATGCTGTTTCAATTCCTATAGCTTTGTATTATGCTTTGAAGATATTATGCCTCCAGCTTCATTTTCTCCTGTTCAGGAATATTTTTGATATTTGTGATTTTTGATTTTGATATTTGGGACTTCTGGTTTTGATTGCAAATGAATTTTACAATTGCTTCCTCTAATTCTGTAAGGATGTCATTATTTTATTTGGAATTACATTGAATCTGTACATTGTTGTAGGTTTATAGACATTTCAATGATGGATGCTGTTTTTTTTTTTATTTATGCCATGATGCAATTCTATAAGCTCTGGGGTTTCCCTTCACTGTCCTCAAATCACCTCTTTCTCTGCACTGATTTCACTTATGTAATTAAAGTAGTATAGACCTTCAAAACAGTCCTAAGTATATCATTCTGCTATTTAAGTGAATACTAACAATTTAGGTATAGACAGCGGCACAGAGTCCAGCATTGCATTGTCAAGACATATTTAACAGTTTCATTGGGAGTCAATCTTTTCTTTGGAAGTAGATATATATACTGCATTGTATCTTCACATCTGGATATGATAGTCTCTGTTACAAATAACTATGTAGTGCTTAAAACAAAAGCCATAAAACAAAAACAGGAAGAAAAGTAGGAAATTTACAGTAATAAGAAAATCATTGTGTCATTGAATCAGAGAAAGCAAAAACCTTCCTGAAGCAAATTGTGCTATTATATAACCTGTCAGTGAAGCCATTAATAATAAAGAAAAGCTTTTTTTTAAAAAAGTGAAAATATCTAGCAAATGCAGTATCGAAGGGGCTATTGATCTTGTATTTTGTGTGTAGGTTTCCTTATACCAGAGAGAACATTTGGGGACAGGCACTCCAGTTGAGATTATTTTGTTTCAAATGCTAGGATTTGACTCTTTTTAATGTCTGAATAGTACTTCAGGGATCAGATGTTATCACAGTTTCTTTATCCACTCCTCCTTTGACAGACATCTGAGTTGTTTCCATGTTTTCACTATTGTAAAATGTGCTATTGTAAACATAGATTTATAGATCCCTTTCTCATATGTAGATCGCATTTTCCTTTGGATAGATTCCCAGAAGTGTGATAGCTAGATCATATTGCACATCAATTTTCAGCTCTCTTAGCACTGCTCATTTTAACTTCATAGTGGTCATATTAGCCTACGCTCCCACCTACACTGAAGGAGGGCACCTTTCTCCACCCCCATCCACACCAGCAGGTGTTGTCACTTACTTTACCCATTCCTTCACAAAGGCATTTGTTTTGCTGTTGCTGAGTTTCTGAACCTCTTTGTAATCCTTGGATATTACTTTCCTATCCATTGTGTAGTGTATTTGCTCCCATTCTGTTGGTCACTTCTTCACTTTCTTGAAAGTTTCCTTTGCTGTACAGAGACTTTTTAGTTTGATGTAGTCCCATTTGTTTATATTGGCTGTGATGGCCTCTGCTTTGGGTGACTTTATTAAGAAGTCTAACCATTCCTTTATCTTTTAGAGTGCTTCCTATGTTTTCCTCTAATGGTTATATTTCTGGATACAGATGTAGGTCCTCGATCCATTTAAACCTGATTTTTGCTTAAGGTGACAGGCGGGGGTCATGTGTTACATATCTGCAGGCTGGTATCCAGTTGTCCCAATGGTATTGGTACAATTGGGCAAATAATGGATAGAAATCTTAAATACCTTGCAATTAATTTAACCAAAGATGTGTAAGACCTCTGTAATGGCAATTACAAAACATTAAAAAAAATAGAAGATATTAAAAGATGGAAACTTGTCATGTTCCTGGATCAGTAGGATCAACACAATCAGGATGTCCATATTACCAAAAGTAATGGCTCAACAAAATCCCAGTCAAAAGCCCAACAACACTGAGAAATAGAAAAGATGATATAGAGATTCAACTGAAAATTCAAGAGACCAAAAGCCACAGGCATGCTGAAGAATAAAAATCAAACTAGAGGAACCACGATTCCAGACCTTAAGACATACCTGCAAGCAGTGATCATACAAAGCCTGGTACTGGTACAGAAGCAGAGAAGACCAATGCAACAGAATAGAATCCCCAGAATGGAGAACACACATGCACACTCAGATAATCTTTGACAATAATACTGAAAATAATCTAGGGAAAAAGCATTGTCTCATCAATGGTATTGTTTCTTCTGATTCATGAGCAAGGAGTATCTTCCCATTTTTGTGTATGTCCTTGAAGATTCCACTCATCCATGCATAATTTTCATTATACATGGCTCTCACTTCCTCGGCTAAATTTATTCCTAAATATTTGATCTTTGTGGCTACTGTTAGTGGTATTTCATTTTCTCCTCATTCCATAAGTTCATCATTAATATAACTTTGTATGTTTATTTTATAACCTGAACCTTTACTGAATTGACATACCAGTTCTAGCAGCTTTTTGGTGGTGTTTGGTGTTTGGATTTTTCAACGTACAGCATCATGTTGTTTGCAGACAGATAATAGTAAGTCTTTTCCATTTTTGATACACTTTATTTCTTTTTCATAATATCTCATTACAACTTCAAGTATTATATTGATTGGGAGGACAAAAGTGGAAATTCTTGTTCCAGATTTGAAGGGAAATGCTATCAATCTCTTTGATACATATAACCTTCATAATTTTGAAGAATTTGCTTTTATTTTATATTGCCTGAATTTTTTTTCAGTGCATAAAGCAAGATATATTGAAGAATGTAAGAGGTCCTGTACCATAGTGACAGGTGTTTGCTCCAAAGGAGGAAAGAGCCATGCAAATAGTGGAAGTGCCGTAGTTTATGCACCATCTAAGGGAGGGGAAAATAGGGTGGAGATAAATAAAAGGGAAACTCATTCACCTTGGAAAACTATTTTGTTCAGGACAAAAAGGACATCACAAGGGTGTGACTGGTGGCTTTCTCCTCCCATTCTGATAAGCTGAAATCACAGGCACCATCTCCCTGATAGTAACTCATAGATGATGGGATTGATCACCAAGGGAGTCTTATCAAATGCTTTCTCTGCATCTATTGAGATGTCCACATTTTTTTTCCTTCACTCCCAATGTAAATAATAATGTTTATTGATTTGTGAAAGTTGAACTCTCATTGCATTTCTGGGATAAATCTCACTTGATCATGATGCATAATTTTTTAACGGGGTTTTGAATTTGACTTGTTCGTATCTTGAGAATCATTGTATCTGTGTTCAACAGAGAAATGCTCTGCAGTTCTTTTTCTGTGGTGTTTGTTTGGTTTTGGTATGAAAATGATGCTGTACTCAAAAAGAATTTGGAGCTTGATCCTATTCAATATTTTAAAATAGTTTGTAGAATATTGGTATTTTTTCTTGTATCAGTTGCATTTGTGACATTGGTCAAATCTGCCACAGTTCATAGGGATAGAAGTCTGGGGTGTTTTGATTTGTTTTTATTATTATTACTTTATTTTGATGATTTTTACATAATTGACTAGGGTGCAAAGGGAAGACCACTGTTTCCACATTCCTTTTTATTTATTTTTTTTTTCTGTGTCTCTGGGGAGGAGCGAGATAAAGGGAAAAGCCCCACCCAGCCTCCTAACCATCCCTAGGTCACCAATGTGGGGCATGCTCTGAGGGCACTGCTTAAGTGGTTTTGATTATTCAACAGTTCTGAATTGGCAGTGATAATCTGGGCAAATTGAGACTCTAAGGTGAACTGTGTCAGCCAGGGGATTCTGGAGAGATTTCATTGTATTTAGAATGATGAGATTGGCAGCAATTCAGAACTGTTGAACTATTAAAGTGGTTTTGAGATGAATGTGTTTGCTTGGTTGTGTATGTTTTCCCCCTCAGAGTCTGGTATCAATCCACCTTGTGAATGGAATAGCCAGCATCTTGTTCTTGTTAGAAAGACAAAGGTGGCTGCCCTCTTGACCTATTGGAAAACCAAGTCTTACTGGAGCTCATAGGATGAATTACAACGGCTCTATCACTGTGATATCAATGAATCCTCCTTCAGATCCTTCTGAGAGTCCAGCTGGTGATGTGGTTATTAAACAATGCCTGGTCCTGAGATTAGGGGATGTGAAGTGAATCATGTTCCAGTTAAGAAGTAATTGTAAGCTAGACCAGAGATTTTACTTTGTGAAATACTAGTCTAGAGAGATGGAATACACTTTGGTTTTCCTCTATTCCCACCTGTTAAATTGCCAGTGACACTGAGAATTTAGAGCAAATTGTCACAGTTCTGGTGTTACCCAGCAGTTAACCAATTCATCCAGGTTAGGTACAGCTTTTATTTAAAGGTGGCTTCTGGTGTTAGCCTCCAAAAGCTGAGGTGAATCCCCCTGCTCGCACAGAGTATATGAGTGTAGCGCTAGGGCTAACACATCAAATTCTCACAGTTGCTGGATGCAACGGATCTGTTTTCTACCCAAAAGCTGAACTCACAATTAATGTGATTCCAGTAGTAGTGCTGTGTGGCTTTTAACTGATGAGTATTATTCTTTGTACAGGTTTCACAGAAAAAGAAAGCCATGGTCTTCCATGTTCGATACCTAGTAATATTCAGCCCCCAGTCAGTTCTCCAGGCAGAGCACAAGGCGGTGGGTCACCATGGAATTCCCTACCTGTGGGTTGTGCAGCCACTTCTCTCTCTCTCTGGATGTAGCCATGTGCCTGACTCCCTTTGGTGTCTTTTGGAGGTGTCTTTGTTTTCATTTCTTTCCTGAAAGTTTCTGTGAGTCAGACTTCTGGAATTGTCGTTTTATATCCCAGAGAAGTTTAGGTAAGTGTATCTTTATCAGCTTCAGCTCTTTGGCTTTGAATTGTTTGCCTTCTACTTCTGTGCTCAACTATGTGGGCTATAGACTTTGATGTGTCTTCACTCTTACAACAACCATTGATTTTAACATTTAGTTACTGGAATTTGGGACATACCCTAACAAGGAAAGTTGATTTTAGTTTTCAGAATGACACTTTTATCTAGGTTTGGCTTCTAATAAATTCTTCTCTTTTATCTTTGTTGTGATGTGAAAAATATTTCATAGTATTTTTCGTGCTTTAAGAAAGTTTCATCATAACTGTTCCAAATTACCAGAAATCTGTCACTTAGTCATAAATAAAATTATAAAGTTGACTTGTAGTCTCATAAAACCAGTGGTGCTTGCTCTTAAATCACAGTGAAAGGCTCTATATGAGTAAAAAAACAGCCTTTAAAGTTAAAATGATGAAGAAAACAAATCCTCACTATGTTTAAATATACAATATACAAAGCCATGTTACAGGATATCTCCACAACAAATATTGTGAGCCTGGTCTCCCATCGGTGTCCCATAGCAATCTTTTAGGACACAGACCTGTCATTTAGTTTGTTGTGATAGATGCTATCATAATTCAATTTAGTTATACACGAAAGTCAATATTCTGACGACTCTACCTCCTGACAATCTGGTCTTCAAGGGAAATATGACAGGAAACATGAGAGGAAAAACACCACATTTCCCCGTTATTTCTACCGTATCTTCTATCACATTTTATTATCTACTGTTCTGTGCAGGTGTGTTAGGTTAGATAATGTCACTGTTTTTTCTCTTTCTTTATGTCCCTTTTGGGAGGGCCCAATCTGAACCTATTCTGCCTTTAAAAGATATCTTTCAAGTGAAAGTGCCGCTAGTTCAATAAAGTGTCGTGGTTGGAATGGAGAGTAAGCTGCATAGAAGAAATGATACTGTCGCATTTCATTCTTTTCACTAAAATTTGCACCAGTCTTTTATATTGTGGTGTTGTCAAATGTGAATTGGAGCAACAAATTCTAGTGTTGTAATTTGCCAAGTAACTAAATCGTCATTATCTCTACAAATCTATAGTGATTGGTGTAAAGGAAGGAGCTAGTCATGGTTAAGTAAGCTAAACTCTACTACGCACTGTTTTTTTTTTTTTAAGATTTATTTTTTATTATTTTTTTTTTTTATTGGAAAGGCAGATATACAGAGAGGAGAGACAGAGAGGAAGATCTTCCGTCCGATGATTCACTCCCCAAGTGAGCGCAACGGGCCGATACTATGCTGATCCGAAGCCAGGAGCCTCTTCCGGGTCTCCCACACGGGTGCAGGTTCCCAAAGCTTTGGGCCGTCCTCAACTGCTTTCCCAGGCCACAGACAGGGAGCTGGAAGGGAAGCGGGGCAGCTGGGATAGAACTGGCACCCATATGGGATCCCGGGCATGCAAGGCGAGGACCTCAACCACTGCGCCACTGCGCCGGGCCCTACCCACTGTTTTTAAGTTGCATACTTTCAAGATGCCATTGTGTCTGTTTAGTCTTAAGAGGTAGGTTGTAGATACTATTGCAACGATATCTTTCAAAACAGAATTTTAGACATTGTAGATTGATGAGTACAATAAGATCGAGGGATTCGCAATTATTCATGAAAGAAAAGCATGTGAATGCTTTAGATAAACTCACTAAGACAGTACATTAAAACATGCTGTTATAGGGATGGCATTGTGGCATAGAGGGTGAAGCTGCTGTTTGTGGTACATGCATCCAGTATGGGCATTAGTTTGGGTAGCAGCTGCTCTACTTGACATCCAGCTCCCTGTTCACACGCCTGGGAGAGCAAAGGATCTAACTATGTGAACCACTGAAACAATGTCTTTCTCCTTATCTTCTTCCTCTCACCCTCCGTTGTCCTTCCTTGCTCTATCCTACCTTTTTTCACAATCCCTGTGCCTAAAATAAAGAAATCATATTTTAGATTTTTTTTATTGAGTTGATCAGCAGAGTTAGAGGCAGATTTTTTTTTTCTTCACTGATTCACTCTCCGAATAGCTACAGTGACCAGACAGGGCCCGTACAATGCAACAGCTGCTTTCAGGTCTCAGGTGGCTTCCGGAGCCCAAGCACTAGGCTATCTTCTTTCACTTTCTCAGGCTCATTAGCAGGGAGCTTCATCAGAAATAGAGCAGCAGGAATTCATACCAGCCATTTTATGGGATGCCCGCACTGCAGACTAGGGCTTTACTATGTCACACCACAGACCCCAATCAATTTTAAACATCATGTTGAACTGCAACATTGAAGGTATATATGTAGGAATTATTTTAATGGCTTAAAAAAACCAATGTCAGCCGTGTTGTCAGTGTAGAGTACTTCTGTGAATTTGGGGGAATTACTTCTCAATTACGTATGAAATGCTGCAGTTTAAGGAAACTTGCTATTAAGATAGCTCTGACTTTTACTGGCTGTGAGTTTGCACAAATTCAGTTGTAGGAGTAACAGGAAAGTGGGTAGGGGAAATAACTTCTTAAAAGTTCAAATGAGACTGCAGAGTGAAGATGTCAGTCTACTATTTGTCCAAATGCCCAGAACAGGCTGGAAGAAAAGGACCAAAGCTGGGAACCAGGAACTTAAAGTCTGATTTAGGGGAAAGAAATCCAAAAATTGAGCCAATCTCTGCCAGGCTCAGCATAAGCAGGAAGTCAGAATCAGAGACATCACTGTTACCTGAAACCAGGCACCCTGACAGGGATGCTGGCAGCCCAGGTGGTGAAAGTGCACATTCCTACCTCCAAGGAGGAAATGTTTTTAACGGTCTAAAGCATAAGAGAGCTGATTGACATCAGCTAATCAGATTTCAAAATAACTGATAGAACAGATTTTTAAATGTTCCTAACACAAATTATGAATATTTGAGGTAATACATATATTGCTTGTTTTGATCTGATTTTTGCATACCATGTATGTATTGTAATAACACTGCTATATAAGTATGTAACAAGTATGTAACAACTAACATTTTAAAATACATACTAAGAAGGAGCTAGACCCACAGGTTTGCGTGAGGGTTGAATATGAAGTGGACAGGATCGGGCTGTCCATGGGCTCATCTGGAAGACAGGGCTGGAAACAGAACTGACCCAGCGACTGCAACGAGCAGCATGTGCATAAGCTGATTGAGGTGACAGACTGTACCTGATCCTGTACTGGCATGCACACACAGGAATCAGGTTTGGGATCACCTCAGACAAAGCTTCTTTGGAGATCCCTCCAACTGAACTGCTGATCTCAGAACCCCAACCATGAAGAGACTATGTCAGCCAGTGGATTCTGAATAGATTTCATCGCGATTGGAATGGCAAGATTGGCATCAATTCAGAATTGTTGAACTATCAAAAGTGCTTAAGCAGGACCCTTGGAGTGTGCCTCGCACTGGGGACCTGGGATGGGTGGGAGGCTGGGTGGAGCTTTTCCCTTTGTTTCTCTCCTGACCCCAGATACAGGGGAAAAATGGTATTAGTGTGAAAACAATGGTATTACTCACTTTCCTGTAGCCCTTGACTCTTGTACCCTAAGTAACTAAGTAAGATTGTTTAAAAAACAAACAAACAAATAAAGGAGCTAGAATTTATGTAATGCAATGCCTGCTCTTTTATTTATTTGATATGTTCCAAGATTTAAGGAAATCTGTAAAACACTTTTCTTCCTTGCATTATCTGCTTCCAAATGATGTGCTTACTAACAGCTCTAGTTGATCGGTTATTACGTGAGTAGGATTAAAAATATGTTAATACCAGTTGCTCTTATACACACTGAATGTACCAAGGTGAATGAAACAAAAATTGTTCCTTAATGGACACAACATGCTATCACAAAGAAAGATGATTGATTGGTGTAATTTTAGGCACTCACAAATGTTGAGAAGGAAGGCAAGACCTAGATACTGCAAAGAAAATTAGTGATTTTAAATGAGAGTGCCATTGCTGTTTTAGGGGAAGTGATCAAGAAAAACCTTCAGTGGTGGATACTCTTACAATGTGGAAAGAACTGATGGCAGAAGGGCCAAGGCAGATACCTGGCTTATGTGATCATAAGAAAGAAGGCTTGAGAGTGTAGTGTGTCTACAGCACTGGGAATGAAATCAGTAAGCTTGGCATGAGCCCATTGCACATTCTTGGGAATAAGAAAGATTTTGTAATTTGCCATAGGAATAAACCGTTTAAAAAGGTATATGACATGGGATGATTTATTACAGAATTGTTATTACTGTGTACAGACTAATTTATAAGAAGCCAAACTGTAGAACAAGATTGAGAAGCTACTGTTAGTGATGGAAATCTCCCTGTGAATCTTGAGTCCTCATGTAAACTCATAACAAGGCAGATTCCTTAATGCAAGGTTAATAGAGGATTTACTTGAAAGAAAATGGCAACATGCTATCCTTTAATTCATTTTATTTAATGTGTGCTTAGCTCATTTAAAGTGATTAAGGTTAATGATTTTAAAGACTTGCATGTGCAAACAACTGAACAGTGCAGTTATTGATTACAAACCTAAAGATCTACTCATTAAATTTTATATAAAAATAGGGCCCGGCGCAGTGGCGCAAGTGGTTAAGGTCCTCGCCTTGCACGCCCGGGATCCCATATGGGCACCGGTTCTAATCCCGGCAGCCCCGCTTCCCATCCAGCTCCCTGCCTGTGGCCTGGGAAAGCAGTCAAGGACGGCCCAAAGCTTTGGGACCCTGCACCCGTGTGGGAGACCCGGAAGAGGCTCCTGGCTTCGGATCAGCATAGCATCAGCCGTTGTGCTCACTTGGGAGTGAATCATTGGATGGAAGATCTTCCTCTCTGTCTCTCCTCTCTGTATATCCGCCTTTCCAATAAAAAATGATAAAAATAAATCTTTTAAAAAATTTATATAAAAATATTTGTAATAATTCAGGGAAGATACACAGAAATATAATTTTGTTCTACATACTAGTCTTTGAATGTCTTTGTATCATACGCATTGTAACAAATCATTTTGAATCTCCATTTTTAAAAAAGATTTATTTATTGGAAAGGCTGATTAGCAGAAAGGACAGTGCTCTTCTATTTGTTGATTCACTTACCCAGTGGCTGAGCCGATCTCAAGCAAGGAGCCAGCAGCTTCCTCTGGGTCTCCCAAATGGGTGGACCATTCTCTACTGCTTTCCTGGACCTCAAGTAGGGAGCTGGATGGGAGGTGGGCAACTGGGATGTGAACCAGCACCCATATGGGATCCCGGTATGTCCTAGGCTACCACACCAGACTTCAATCTACATTTTCACTGCATTTAAACTCTAACAACTAAGCCTCAGTGCCTGAAAAAGAATAGATTTTTCAGAGATGCTAAGTCACATGTGAAGTGTTCTGCAAGATATCTTACTTGTATTTCCCTGATGATGACTGATCCTATTTTTTTCCTGCGTGTCAAACAATTGTACCACCCTTTGAAAAATGTCTGTTCCTATCCTTTGCCCATTTTCTAACTAGATTGTATTATTGTTGCTGAGTTTCTTGAGCTCCTTAAATATTTTAAATATCAATCTCTTGTTTTTTGCATAAGATATTTTATACTGTGATGTCAGTTGCCTCTTCACTGTATTAATCCTTTCCATTGCTTTGCTTAAACTTACTAGTGTTATGCAATCCCATTTATCTATTTGTGCTGTTCATTACCTGTGCTTCTTGGATTTTATTCCAGAAGTTCTAGCTTCTGGACAGAGAGACAGAGAGGAAGATCTGTCCGACGATTCACTCCCCAAGTGACAGCAATGCGCAGTGCTGCATTAATCCAAAGCCAGGAGCCAGGAACTTCCTCCAGGTCTCCCACGTGGGTGCAGGGTCCCAAGGTTTGGGCCATCCTTGACTGCTTTCCCAGGCTACAAGCAGGGAGCTGGATGGGAAGTGGAGCTGCCGGGATTACAACTGGTGCCCATGTGGGATCCCGGGCGTGTTTAAGGCGAGGACTTTAGCCGCTAGGCCACCATGCTGGGCCCTCCATGGAGTTGTTTTTAGCTCATTTTTGACATCTCCACTGGTAGTAATGCATGAATCAATTTGTGGTATTCTTAGTGTTTCATTGGGCAACATTTTGTTTTGTTTTGTTTTGATACACACAGACATGTAATATGTCTTGAAATCTTGTATTTCACTGCACGCAGCTTTGATTTAGTTTACTATCTTTGTTATTTGGGGATTTGGGTAATATTAGAAAAAACTGCAGCTAAATGAATGTTATCCAAAACTTAAAAAGTAAACAGTGCTGGTGAGTAGAGATAAAGGTACCTCATTATGCTTTGCTAGGAATATAGATTGATAATAATCAGTGTGGAAAAACATGAGAAAACTAAAAATGCTTGTATCATATCACCCAACTATCTTTTTCCTGGCTTTCTAAGAAAATGCAGTCATTATATGAAAAATATGGAACAGCTACCCATAGTCCCATGTTTATGGCCACCTAGTTTACAATATTTGAGAGGTGAGATCATCCCGGATGTCTCATTGATGAAGAAAATTAGGTGTTTATACATACATGGTATAATATTGCTCAGTCGTAAAAAGAGTCCTGTATTTTGAATAAAAAAAGTGCACTGAGTGAAAATTGCTGCAGTGAGTGAAATAAGTCATTCACAAAGACAATTACGATCATTTTTATTTCCCTCTTTATATTAACTATGTGAATATATGCTGTGGTATATATTTATAAATATCATTTAACGACTTTGTAAAAATGTCAATTTAAATATTCTTTCAGTATTAAAATATGTAATTATTTTTATTAGAAAGCATTTCCTTGAATACTTAAAATATATTTCATAATGTGTTATGGCATCCTATTAGAGAAGCCTTGTATGAACACCTACTAAATCTGTCCCTTGTTATTTATTGTCCTGAGCTGTTAATTTATTCATTATCTTTAGTTCTTTTACATTGAGTCATCTATCCATGAGTTCATTGCTAATCTCTGTGCTGATTTAAGAATATCCAATGAGTTACTGAAACTTTGCTGAAAACTGCAACTTTTGGCATCTTCATAAATTGACCTTTTGATGTCTCCAGATCAATGTTGTACCCATTATAACATGTTTATTCTTTGCCCATATGGCTATATGTATACTTTTGCATGAATGTGGACTTTGTACAAACCATCCCTAGTGTATGACACTTAAGTGTTATAATGATATTTGTATCTTTCAAGGTAATAGGACATTAGTGCATTGTTCATATTTTATGAGTTGAAGATTGTCAAAAGAATAGAAATAATATGAGCATTACTGTTGCAGGACATAAAGGTCAATAGTCTGATTTTATAATGGAATGAGAATTCACTGATTCAGATATAGTTCTCATTGACTCAAAATTCTAATCTTACAAACTTTAAGTTTGATGGTAGCTCAATGTGTTTTTCCCCTACAAAAAGCAAAATAGAAATAACAAATGTTTTAAACTATAAAAATTACTTATCATTGTATGTCATATTTCTTAAATGTAATCAGAAGGAAGAAAGACAAATAGACCTTTTCTTGAGGAAGTTATTATGAATCAATCATTAAATGTTACATTTCTTTTTTACTAGTGATGCTTAACCAAAAGTTACTAGAGCCCACCAAGTATTTGGTCTTGAAATATAAATACAACTTTTTTTCAGGTAGAAGACAAACAAGAATATATTTAATTTAATGTGGCTAAATTACAACCTCATAAGTGACATAAGATGCTCATTGAAATTCTTGACACGTTTCCCAAAGTAACCAAATATCTTAGACTCCAGGATCCATTAGGAATAGCCAGCAATTACCAAGAAAAATTTAAAAAACCCATTGAAACATTATGTGTAACAATATTATACCATTATGTCTCAGGTGCATAATATTCAGCCAAGATTTCAAATGACTTCTGACCTTCTGCAGCTACTTATGTATTGTTGCATTTTACAGACTTCCTTATTTGGAAGATAGATTGCCGAGAGAGAGATGAAGGAATACTTTCCATCTACCATTTTCACTCCAGATAGGTCCACAACAGACAGCTCTTACACAGGATGAAGCCAGGAAGCAGCAACTACATCCTGGTTTTCCGCATAGATGTCAGTGGTCCAAGTAGTGGCTGCTTTGCCCTGTGTTAGCAGGAAGTTGGATCAAAAGTGGAGAAGCTAGGTCCCTAACTGGTACTCCAGTAATGAGACTGGCCTCTGCATTATAATGTAATAGGAATTTCCTATCCATATCTGTCAAAATTCTGCAGAAAATTTAGTGTTAAATTTTACTGTCTTTCAGGAAAAAGAAACCAAAGACTATTAATGTGCTACACTGGTTATTGTTATAAAAATAGTACTAGACCAAAATATTAAATATTCATGAAAATCCTTATTTCCCTTAAGTTCCAGCTAGCAAAAGATGCTGAGAGAAACAAATCACCAAAGGGGGGGGGGAACTATAACCAATACAGATAATAACAGGAGTTATAAGCAAAGGCAGTTGACATTAATAATTAAGTGCAGAAAATTCCCCGTGGAGGTTTTGGTGAGCCACAGGCACAGTGTGCAAAATCACTTGGTAAACTCATTGTTAGTTGTGTTCTAGAACAGAGGAGTATATATCAACATAACTGGCTCCTGTATCCATTTTTCTAGTTCAATAATTTGTCTAGTGCAATAAATAGTGCAATTATGCTTTCCTTGTGAGGAAAAAACTATCCCCATTAGAACCTGATGTTTTTACTATCTGTAAGGGAATAGTCAAAATAAAGTATCGCAGTAGGCAAAGTTTATTATCCAAGGCTTTTTTGTTTTGTTTTGTTGTTTGTACTTTGTATTAAATGAATTCTAACAAAAACTGTATTATGTTTGTCGAGATTAAGCTGCATACTCATTCAAGTTTTGCTATAAAATGTATCTATCACATTAGGACATTTTCATATTGGCTTACGTTTCCTATTCTGTTTATTTTCTGTTTCTGAGAACCCTGTTCTGTCTTGACAGGAAGCTCTTTAATGAAGAAACATCAGAGCAGTTAAAGACACTGGAACACAGAATCCCAGCAACAAACAATGGCTTCCTCTTGGAAACTAATCCTGTTTCTGTCAATTGCCGGCTGTCTTTCAGGTAAGTACCTACCTAATTATTTGATTATTCTAAGTGTCAAATAACAAAGATACATTTACCTTTCCATCACAGAATATCCTCAGGTGTTCATTTAAATGTTTCAATTATTAAGTTTTCAAGCAAAGAACAAGCAAGCATTCCTCTATTTAACTCACAAAATGTCATATGCAAATCAATGTAATAAGCATAAATGCTGCTAAAGTATCTACTTCATTTGTTTTAGAATCTTAAAAATAACCTTTAGAAATCTTGATATTTTTATTAATGTAAATATGAAAAATATATGCCAGGTAATTATACATTTAGTTACAATGGTAAATTTCACCAGGTAAAAACTAGAACCATATTTGATTTATTATGCCTGATACCATTTTAAAGCATCTCTGATGCAATGTGTTCTCTACTTCTCTGACTTTGATCAATCCCATTGTTCTGTGTTTTGTGTTGTACCTGAGATATTTTATTCTACAGAAACAGTTAGCATTCTTTGGAGTACAGCTACCATGCAGAAACTTAATATGACAAATTATCGGGTTTCATTTAAAAATGAGTAGAAATCTTCATAATTTAAATACTATTCATGTAATATTTACAGCTTGATTATATTTAACTTAGTGTCCTTTCGATGGGTAAAATTTGGAAATTGTGAAAGGTAAGTACTGATAACTTTACAATATAAAAATTCTTATAAATATTTACAACCTGAAATACACTATAGTATCTATTTAAACATACATAATCACTCAATATTGTGTGCAAATATTCAATATAAATGTGCTCTCTATGTACCCGTCTAAAGATAGTAAGACATAGTGCATAATCTTGTGGGACTGTTACAATATAGAAGATACAGCTAAAGATATGGAACATCCACTTACAAGTTATTAAAATTATTGTCCAAACAACTGATAATTTTTTCTGTATTTTGTGTCATGGAGAGTAATTGAATGTTTAAAACATGGATAGATAGCAAAACAAATGCATATCGAAATAGATTCTTTTATAGTCATTTTGAATCATATTTTTAATAGTAATTTTGCAAGTTGCTGAGCATTTATTGACATTTCACTATTTTTCAAGTAATGTAAAACTGTGTAAGATGCATGGGGTCTTCCTAAAAGTCAAAGGTAAATTCAACATACAATCAGATTTTGCTTCAAAACTTACTTTAGAAAAAGGAAATAACCAGTTTCCAAAGAAGATGATATTTACCATCTTGCTTTCACTTCATTCTAAACTTTTTGCTTTTCTGGAAGTCAAGTCCCAATTCTTGTTAACTGTATAATTATTTTAATATTCACCTCACTGTTTTCATTATTTCATGTTTTTTGCTTTTCCCTCGTGATTTTTAGTTCTATATGAGTATCACATGACAGTTTATTAAAAACATGGAATTAATAACTATCACAGAAAAATGAGGATAACTATGTCTTAGATCATAATAGTTCCTGTAGTTTTAAGCAGTAAAATTGATTGAAGAAAATCATGGTCCTGTTTGTGGTTAAGTAATGTTCAGTATGTTTAAGAAATATAACTCATAGAACCCTGTGCTTTAAATGTGGCAATTATATTAAAGATGGGCCACTTGAATGAGGATATATAGCTCATATTAAATATAGATACGCAATAAAAGGAAGAAGGCATTTATTGCAAAGTACAGAGAAGGACTTGGAAGCTAGTGCTTAAATATATGGACTTCCGTAGGACTTAGAAACATAATTTTTACTAGATTGACATTAGATTGGATATATGAACAGTTCATGTCTAAGATCCTGACGGGTCAGTGGAACTTGTGACCTTGCTTGGGTTGACCAGTGGCTGATGCCATGTCTTAAGTAAACTTATGATGACCGGGTAGACTGCTGGTTCCATGGAGGTGGCAGTTAAACTATATTCGGACCCAGAATTCCCATATATAGAGTACTCCAGAAAATACTGGCCAACAATGTTCTTATTTGTTGCAGAAGAAGTGATTCCCTGAGTTCAGAGATTAGACTTTGCAAAGTCAACTGGATCACTCCTTTAAGTCAGTGAATTCCTTGTGGTAAAGAATAAGCAAGCACGCCTTGGATTATGGGGAGGAGACAAGAGTCTGGGCCCTGCTTTTACATTATAGGGGTTAAGTTTCAACGTGAGTTTGTGATTCTCTCACACATGGATGATATTTGAGGCAAAGGGAATGAAAATAATCATTCTTGGGTTTTGTTGGAGGGGGAGAAAAACTCTGTGTGTATATACACATATGTATACACATATATATGCTTAAAATATATTGCATCTACTGAGTGTATATGTATATGTGTGTATATACACTGAGTGTATATATGTGCTTTATATATATATATTGTGTCTGTACATATTGATTGTATTATATATAAAGTATATATATTTATATATATATTTTAATAGAGTGTGCGTGAAGTAGACCAGAGGCAAACCTTTAAAAAAGTTAATACTGTAAACTTCTATTTTAACTCTAAGAACAGTTAACAATAATATATTAGAACACCTATCTTATCTGAGTGATTTATTTTAATGGTTAGAGAAGATCATTTTTGTGATATTTTTCTTATAGGAAGTTTAGTCTAGAAAAGGTTGGAAAAATAATGACAGAAGTCTTGAAAAATAAGACTTTGGAGTGTAGGTCTGTAAATTTGTGGATGTGTATTTTAAACCTGCAACAGCTACTGTTGAGAAAATCCATTCCACTTAGAGTCCAGAGTACTTGAGTATTATAGGTTGTGTAACCCAGAGACTATAACAAGTGTATTCACTTAAAGAAAGCAAGTGAACAAATATATAGCATTTGTTTTCACAGTTCTACAGTAAGTTCTGTTTTTTTTTTTTTTTTTTTTTTTACTGTATGGGTTGGCTCAGGGGGATCAGTCTCTTCAATTTTGGAAGTTGTGATGTGAATGCATTTCATATTGCTGTAATGGACTTTTCCTTAGCAAACTGGTAATAGTCACATCTGTGATCATCGGTTGGTTTATTCAAACTATCCTGTGATTGTAGTTGCAGCTTTTCTTAGAAATGACAGACCCCAGTGGGCAAGTACTTTTCAAGCCACTTTGTTCTTGCTCCATATTGTGTAAATAAAAAATAGATTTAAAGGAGAGGAAGTAAAATAATCCTTATGAAGAGGGTACTTGCAAATGCAAATTATAAAGAGTGTGTATAAATCATTAAGAAATATTTGTACCCATTTTTAGTTCTACCACATATTTATTTCCTTGACTTCTTTATATGCAAAGGGCAATAATTCTGTTTATAGTTAACAATAAAGAAGACTGAATGTTTCTTTGTGTCATTATTTCAGTTGTAGTGCCAGGAAAGATAATTGAGCTAAACTCACTAGTGGAACTTAAAACATACTGCAAATCAGTAGATGAATTTATTTTTATCTGTAGGACATTGGTAAATTTCAATTAAATTCAAATGGTAGGACAGAATATAGGAACCTAATTGGGGCAAGATCATAGCTACTACAGCTAACAAGTAGTTTTTAAAAGGCATCATTTCAGCTGTTATTATGTCAGAATCTATGTTAGTGGTCCATGTAAAAATTACTCTTAAAGACCATGTTATCTTCCAACTTCCAACTATGCGTAATGGTAGCAACTGGGGGGGTAGGGGGAAGTGTGGTCCAGTAATTACTCCTTTGAACTTCAAGTAATTTTCCTGAATTTGTTGCTTTATAAATCATTTTCATTAGCTATCCAAGTTGAAAGTAATAGTATCGAATTTTAAAAATTTAAATGTTTTTGCTTAATTCTGTAGCCTACCCAATACTTTTCTCATGCATCATAGTTCTTTTGATCTTTAGTCATTATTTCTAATTTCTGCATAAGAATTTAACATTTGTATATATGTGTGACAATATTAAAGTGAAAACTGCTTTTCAGTTTCAACATCAATGGATGTGCAGCCTACACCTTGATCCTGCGTGGTAGTACGCATTAATGATCGTGGTCATGTTGCCTTCACTTGCAGGAGGGTGTTTTCATTTGCTGACATCCTCAAGGAGTGGCAGTCTCATATTTATATTCCCATTATTACTTTTCCTGTAAGCTTTTTTTTATTGCCTTTCTTTCCATTGTTTTACCTCCCTTTGGTATGTCTGGTTATCCTTGGAAATGTACTTAAGAAATGAGATAGAAAGGTAGCAGTCATGACAAAAATCATTAAATAGGATTCCTAGGAAGGCATCATGTCTATGAGGTTGTAAATGGGTGCCTCTTGATTAATGTGATAGAGAACTTAATACAGCAGCCGCTGGGACACTAGATCGGGAGAGATAATGCATTTGAAATGTGTCATGTACAAATATTATTAGGAATGAGTTAGCAAGACATCTGCTGTAAGTGTATTCATTAACATGCTGTCACTTGGAAATTTTAAAAAACTATTCTCTAATAGCAACACCAATTTGTCAGCATTCCAAATCTACTTATATGCAAGCATCTCTGTTGTACATTAAAGGCTAAAGAACAGTATTTAACTTTGTTAATTAAATCTGGGAATATTTATTTCTCTTTTACACAGAACAAAATGTTTTTCCTGCTAATTTGCAAATGCTAGAATGAATGTGGTGTACTTCCTTCTGCTTGGTCAAGGCAAGCATTGTTCATTACATCTCAGGAAGGTTCTGTCACGCAGATGAGAACTAGTGGCAGATTTGTGATGGGCCTGGCTACCATAGCAGTGTTTTTCCATGATAACATCCAACATGCAGGTGATATATATATGCAGAAGGCCCTGAAGTATCAGAGGTACACTGAACTCCTTCATAGATCTAGATAAGTACATCCAGTTACCATCTGATACTTCCAATGCAAGCTGTGCTGTTTTCAAAACAGTGACAAAAGGATTTTTCCTCTACTTTGACCCCATTCCCCACTCCTGGGTTAAATCCAGTTTATTGGAAAGGTGACAGTTTGTTCTTTTGGCCAACAGGATGATGCACTGTTGAACAGAGTGTCTGCCATTGATAAGCTTATATAAATACTCCTACTTGGTTAGCAATGTGGTAAATCACCCAGAACCTTGTCATTGCCAGTTTGTGCTAAGAACTAACAAAGGCAAACAAATACCGAAGTGCTTCACAAAACAGGTGCCTGGTAATATTAATTTTGACTAGCCTTTGCAGCTGAGATGAATTGTGAATGAGCATTTTTAAATTATGTGTTTACATGTTGCATTATTACCCTAGTAGGTCATGGTGATAATGGAGGCTAACTCTGTGTGAGAGTCCAAGTTGGTTCTTATCAACTCTGCACTGGTGATGTTAGGTATGTGATTAATCAGGAGACAATTTAATTTTTCCTTGTCAGTGAGGAGTAGGAGGTGGGTCACCAAAGTTGAGGAGTTCTGTTGTTTTTGTCTTAAAAGCAGACAAAATGTTAAAAGGTATCTGTACTTGTCAGCAGTTCCTGCAGTGATACAGAATTATAACATGAATGAGAAAGCCAGGTTCAGAATCCAAGAACAAAAGCAGTGAAATATAATGTCTCCGTGAGTTCAAGACCGAAGAGAACTAATTTATCAGGTCAGGTGTAGTGCATTTCTTTAACATTAAAACATTGTATTGAAACATACTTTTCCATTTTAGTATTGGATAAGGAATGAGTGGTGTAGGTCAGCGTTTTGTGTCTAGAATATGCTACAATGTCGTGTAAAATTCTTATGCTTATTAAGTTAGGCTGAGTTCTGCATCATCATTTTCAACAATGACATTTTTGCTGCTAAATAAGTGAATTCTTTCTAAAAAATGCTCAAGAAATGTTTTGTTTTGTATGTGTCCACAATAACTATTGAACATTCACAATAACTCTTTCTCTTGAAAAGATCCTATTTTTACTATACTTTAAAATATTTGCATCTGTTCATGGTGAAAATTATTTTATTACTGCTTGAGCATCTTAACGGGTTTCCCAAGTAGTCAGTTGAGCAGTTTTTTTCCATAGGAAAACAACTCATGTGTTTATAAGTCATTGATTCAAACACAAGTGTGCTTTGGTAAATAAAATGGAGAAGCAGTTCCATTCATTGAGCATCTAAGCAAGCAGACACAATTGAGATGCAGAAGCAATGTAGGTGACAGGTCTAGAAATTTCAAACCAATTTTACAGGCTTCTCATGACCTAATCAGACCATACATAAATAACTGTGAAAATGAAAAAGAATGAAATGCTTTATGCTAACTTATGCTTTCTTTAGCTCTTTACAAAATTCCTTATTATAGCTGTAGAATTTCTAGACTGAGACTTCTATGTTTAATACTTATTTTCCATAGGTGTCGCACATGCTACTTATATGAATCTCAAAAACAGTACTCTCCATTCTAATAGTAATTACAGGTTTGATCCTGAAATTTGCTTAGCACACAACTGTTGATGTGTTCAAGTAGTAGCCATGAGTGCTTGGTTGGACAACATATATCTAAGTTGGGACCATACAGAGATTAGCCTGGTTCCTGTGAAAGCATGACACATAAGCCAGTAACCATGCTTATATCCTTGCCTAACCCTCACCCTAGTGTTTGCTAGAGCATTATGAATGCTCCAGATAGAGAATAAAGATGATTTTCAGTGATATATTTCCTTTTAGAACTTGTATTTGCTACAATTATAGTATGCTAAGGTTTACATAAATATTAGCCTCTTAGGAAGAGGTGGTCTGCTCTAATGGGTGTTTCATGATAAGATCATAGTACATTACTTACTGTGAAGCTAATGTACCCCATTTTAAAATAAAAGGACGTATTTGACACATCCCTTGGGCTAAGAAAAATAAGTTATGTTCCTCGTTGTAATTTTTGGTTCAAAACACATAAATAGATATTTCTGAAACCTCTACTGTGGTCATTTGTATACTTTTTTTAAATAGTAAAAATTGAGTCTCCTCTGCTTATCCTGAAGACCTGGGTTCAAGCAGTATTATCTTAGGTTAGTTCATGGTATTCTATAGAAGCACTGATTTTTTTTAAATAATTAAAGTGGAGAAAATTAAAAAAAAAAGCTTGAGATAGTCTTTCAATCAAGCCTCATTTCCCTGGTGGTGTGTCACTCAAACACATAACCTGGTAAAATTCTCCTCAAGCTCCTGAAGGTCCTAAGTGTCCTTTTAGAAACTTGGCTTCTAAGCCTCTCCAGTTGCTCCTTTGTAGTAACGCAGACAGATGCAGTGGCTGACAGTGCACTTGCTGGCCTAGAGCTGTTTATATTGAATGCCTAAATTCAGAAAGAACGATTTTAACCTGGGCGCAGGATTCTTATTTGTTCCTGAAATAACCTTGAAGAAATCGACTTTTCTGAATTTAGAAAAAAAAAAAAAAGATCTGTGAAGTTCAACATGTAACATTTATTTCATTTATGGTTTAGTTTGTCCTCTAAGAAACACCAAGTAATAAATTTGGAAAAAGTTCAAGTAGCCTGTGTAATTTGTCAAAGATACAATGTATTAGAAATGAGGTTCTAGAGAAAGGCATTTAGAATATTTTCATTTCAAGTCCCAATAACATTAAAAATTCTAGCATTTTTAGTATAACCTGTCTCTTCATTTAGATATTTAGTGACAATTACACATTTTTGTAGCCCCTAAAAATGTAGCCACGAATGAGACAGAATCCATGTCCACATAGAATTCCTATGCAGTTAGAGAAAATGGACAGTCAAGAAAAGATAGGATGAACTATCATAAGGAATTTTAAGTAGGGTGAAAGGATAGTGCTGCAGTTATCATTGTAATGATAGTGTTATCTTACATACACTGATGAGAAGGCATTAAATCCAGATATCCTAAGGAAAATCCTGATAAAAGCAGGTCACATGGTATCTGTGGGGTCAGGGTAGGAGGAACTGGTAAAACAGGTAGCATAGAAGTATCAAAACACTGAATGAAGAACAGACTCAATATATTTGAAGGAGGATTGGAAGGGAATGGAATGAATGAAGTCCATGGAAGAAGAGAGAGAGGTGATGAAAAAGATGGGCAGTGGATGGGTCACATTTTGCTAACCATTTGACAACACATTAGAAGGTCATCCTTGCTGCCTTGTGTAAAACTTACTTTAAAACAAACAAGAAAATAAAATCTTAAAAACCTCTGCAATTTCAGTTTTTGGTATAGTCCTAAATAATCAATTTAGATCCATATGCATTCCATAGCTATTGACTGAGTTCATTTGAGTCACCACTAGGAGCAGACTATTGTGAGGAAAAGTGGTCTCCAACTTTATTAGTAGTATTTATAGTGATAAGAAGGTTAAATTTACATTGTATTTACCATGGTAGCAATGACAGCTGTTTGATGTTTGCTCTGGTCTCATTTAATATCATGAAAACCACAAATGTGTTTAGAGATTGTAAAACAACTCCTAGAAAGTATTTAAAACAAGTCGTAATAGAGAAGACTGATAATTAAAGATTCAATTAACATAAAATTTTCCACAATCTGCTTGCTATATTTTCTACTCCTTTATTGATTGCTGCTTTTTTTTTTTTTGAGGTGTAAGTGAATTTTTATTGGGAGAGAATTTGTCAGCTTAAACAGCAGGAAGCAAAAAGTGAATCAGGAAACTGCCTGCTGTCACCTATTCGTGACCTCTGTGATATGATACAGGAGGCATTCCGATTTGTGACCACCCCCCCCATCCCACAACTGTCAAGTGCTTTTCCATTCAACCTAATACTTCTGGATTCCTACTACAAAGGAATGCATTAAGAGCATGGAAAAGTTGCTTACTGAAAGGAAACCCCTGAAAAAGAATGAGAGGGAATGTAGAAATTAAGAATGATGTAGAACATTCTTTCAATTGCAATTAACTTTACTTTCATGTCTTCACAGTAATGCAAAAACAGTCACTTGCAATGGGTTCAGATTACTTGAATACCAGATGCATTTTAGTCTTCTACATAAATGTGTGGAAGTTACTTGTGTTTACATAAAATGAAGCTATTAATACTTTTCTACAGCAGTAACTGCACACAAACCAAGGGGTGGAGTTTTCCCGAAGCTGCAGTGTGAAGAGACTATAAACAGTTGATCCCAAGCACATGAGCGGGTTCTTTGCTCTAGGAAACCCGAGTGGAGTAAGGAATGGAGATGTGTGAAAAGGTTCTGTGAAGGGAAGGATGACACCCTCTATCCATTTAGTTTTCTGCCCCTTCCGCTGAATCCCATTCTTCTCTTGCATTGTCTGACGTTCCTAATGTTGGATTGTCTCTAAGCAACTGCATGATGAGGATGCTGTCTCCGTAGGTGTCTTCATTCAGTGTGTCAAGTTCTGCAATGGCCTCATTAAATACCGTTTTAGCCAGTGTGCAGGCAAGCTCTGGGTTAAGAATCTCATAGTAGAATACAGAAAAGTTGAGAGCCAGGCCCAGGCGGATTGGGTGTGTGGGCTGCATCTCTTTCTTGTTTATATCAAATGCCTCTTGGTAAGCTCCTTGGGAATTATCTATCGTTTGCTTTCCATCATCACCACAAACAGCTTCAGTCGAGTACCAGAAATAATCTCCCTTCATTTTGAAATAGAAGACCTTTCTGTCTGGATTAGTTGCATTGGCTATCAAATGCTTATCCAACAATTCCAGCACCGTGGTGCAGATGGAGCTTGATGCTCGAAATGACCCTCCAGGCTGAGCTGGAGCCGCTGGCCACGTTGTTGTAGGCCCCCCCGAGAGCAGGTTGAGCCCCTCGTTGGACAGTTCGGCGCCCTGCTCCGTCACGGCCTTCATGCAGATGGTCATGTCGTGGTAGAGCCCGGCCTGCTGTGCCAGCTTGGCCTTCTGGATCAGCTCCGTCTTCTCTATGGCGGGTCGGGAGAGAGGCCTAGGGCGAGAGTTTCTCATATCCATAGCCGAGATGTGACTCGATTACTGCTTTTTGTATGTGGATAAGTAATATACTCAGAACTGCAAGATATAAATGTCTTAGGAAGGCAGGTAGAATCAGGAGTGCTGTATTACAAATTAGTCATGAATTATGGACCTTTAGATAGCTCACTTCTTTTTGTAACATAAAATTCATTTAAATTTGTTTAATATTCTTTCATTTACTTCTCAGTCATCTCAGAAATTCTATGGAAATGCCTCAAATTAAGACAGACATTAAAGAAACATTCTAATAGTTAAAGCTACAGTTCTAGACTAATCCATGTGAAATTTTATTAAAATGTGAAATGTAATTCAACTTACATCACTACAGGAAGGAGGGAAGAGAGCTGGGAGGAAAGAGGGAAGAAAAGAAAGGCAGACCAGGCAAGAAAAGCAGAAAAGCAAATGTCCCCCAATTTTCAGTATTCAGTATTGGGATGTGGCCAGAATTTAGGAATTCATGCCCATGCCCGGTCTCCTGCTGTGTAGGAGGCGGCAAGCCAATTACTACAGTTATTGCTGTCCGTAGGGTCTGCATTAGCAGAAACCTGGAGTCAAGTGACAAGAACATAACAGGTAATCCAATATGGGCAGGGGTCTTCCAACAATGGGCTAAATGTCCTCTTTCCAATGCATTTAGTGTTTATTAACCATGATTTACAGATACAAGAAATGAATGACATGTAGGAGAATGAGTGGTTCTATTCTGATTATCTCAGACAAATATTGCCATTTGCAAGGATTAATAGTAGAACTGAACATTTAGCTTTTTCAGTTTCATTCTGCCTTTTGGGGAGAAATAATATTTGGTAATGCTATTAAGATATGTATTTAGAGTCCTAAAATTTTCCAATATTCTCCCATTTGGAAAATAATGCCTCAATTTCCTCTCAACTACCATCCTCACACACGCTGGCTTTGAAATTATTGAACTCCTAGTGCAGGCTTCTCATTTGGAGGGCCACACGCCACAGGATTTGGAGTTTTCTTGAGGGCGGTCTATGGGGTCTATGGTGTTCACACTGTTTTCATTATGCTACAAATTGTAGCCTCGACTGATGCAACAAAGGCATTGCTGAAAAAGATACAGAAGCCATTGTTCTCATATTGCAGTGTTTCCACACAATATTCAATAACGTTTAAAATCTGGTCTCACTTATTGTTCTTGAAGAAACCACATAAAATGTTCATTTCATCAAACAACACATTGACTGCAAATGTTTTAATAATTTTGTGACAATATAAGTGCTTAAAGCATTTCTACTTTGCACAGAAGTACAATGATTGCCTAAGGGAAAAGCATTGTGCTTTTGTTTGAGTTGATGTAGCTGTTGGAATTGTGAGAAACCAGATGTCATTTTTTTTTTTTTCATGGAATAACACTATAACTTGAAAAAAAAGACACATGGTTACCCAGAATAGAATATTTGGATTTTTTTTTTCTTAGCAAGTGAACTAAGTAAGCCTGCCACATCAAGGAAGTTATTTGATTGTGCTTCTTACCAAATTCTCAAGCTTTCCTGTCCAGAGAACTTGAACCTACCTCTCTGATCTGGAACATTTCTGAATATTTAACACTTATTCCAATAACATAAACTGTTTTTATTTATAATTTAAAGTAAAATGGACACATTTTAATAAACTAATATTTAATGATTCTAAATGCCATTTCAAAATTGATCGAAACACAAGGATTTTAGCAGTATAAAAGCATCACTGATACAATTTCAGATTATTACAACTATCCCTTCAGAACTATCGCTTGTATATTTTGGAAGTAATACTAAAGAACATAATGCTTTGAAAATGCTATTGAAGCAGTGTGTTCTGGCTACTACTGTGTCGTTGAGGTTTGCTTCAAGTGCCTCAGTCACAGCAGCATTGTAATTGAGACTATGTGTAAGAGGTTTGCGTCAACATTTCTGTGATCAAAATAACACAGTGGTACTCTTCATACCAGGTATGTGTGTTTGGGTAGCAGGGTAAGGAGGTTGCAGTACTTGTGCTATTTGAAAAATATATGGTAGTTTTGCTGCCATTATGCTATTAAGGGATAATGAAGTAATTCTTGTAGAAATGCATGTGTGTATAATTTCTCAGTTTTTATTTTCAATATTTGTGGGATAGATTTTGAGTTATTATTTAAATATTAGAATAGATGGGAAATCCACAAGACAAAGTCTTACACCAAGCAGGTGTTAGAATTGTGTTTTCTTCAGAAATTAGTGAAGTCCAGAGTAATAAGAAAAATGCACTATGGCACAATGACCTTAAGGGTCATCATAGAGACCTCCCCGGTGGCGACACTGCTGCACAGGTTGGAAGGCAAGCTGCTAGAATTAGTTTCTCTAATGTGATCAGAGTTTCTTAGAATGAATAATTGTCACAGTTGTCAAAGTGGAAAAGTCACTAATTACATGAAGTAATTATACTTGCCCCTGAAGTACACTTAAACTTGACTTCTCTTTTTCTAAAAGTGAACATAGCCAAAGCAATACTGTTTGTATCTTAAAAGATAATATACTAAAAAAATATATATATACCAATTAGGACTAGGATGCAGGATAGAAAATGTTGATGGAATGTGAAGCCTGTTGGTGAAACTAAAGCAGCAATAAAACAAATTGCTAACATAAACAAGGACCTAATTTAAGAGGATGACTTTGAACGGTCAGCTTAATAGCATTTTCTGTCACAAGTAAATGCTTTATAAACACTGCCTGCCTGAATAACAAGATGGCAATAAAAGAGACAAGCATAGTGGTATGGCATCAGCATTTTGAAATTTTAGAGAAATTGCCATCATTTATATGTGGAAGGTCAATAATTTCAAAGTATTAAATGTGCATGTCTAATCCTTTGATTAATTTCCACTTAAATTTCAATAAATTCTACTTGAAATTTTAGTATTTTTGTATTCAGCCATGTAAACCAACAATACTAAAAAATGCTTTGGAAAAGGATCTGAAATAAAGTATGTGCATATTTACAATACGAAGATAGTCATTTTCAACTTTGAAAGTAATAAAACAAGTCAGGGGATCTTAGCATTATGTTGCCTGTACTAAACTTCTCACATGTTTGTGATATTCAAAAATTCATCTTTCCATAAATATTTGGAAAATACAATGGTAAAATCATTACATTTTAAGAACATTTAATGAAAAGATACTTGAGCATACTACGATTCAATTACATGTTTTTTTAATACGTTAATTTACAGGAATTGTATACTATTACAGTTTTAATGATTTTTGTGACTGAGTTTTTTTTTTCAAATTCATTTTTAAAATTTGATTTTATGGCACAATTATGTAGGTTCTGGGATCCCCTCCCCCAAATTCCTACCCCTAAACTGATTTTGCCCATATTGTTAGAATTGTATACTCCTTCATAACAAATTATAATTCCTCAGTGTGTTGTTTAAATATGCTCTGACATTGCTGGTATGCGCAATGTCTGTCCACCATGCCATTGTCTAGATATGTTCAGCAGTTTTATTGGCAATCCATCTTTGACTTGGAAGTAGGGATGCATATTGCTTTGTATAGTTGTACATTGGTAGTCTCCATTACCCCATCACTATACAGCCTTTTAAATGAGGAGCCACCAAATAAGGTCAACAACAGATATGAAGTTAAAGCAAAAACAAGACAAGAAAATGCAGCACCATAGTCCAAAAAATATGCCACTGAATAACCAATCCATGGGTGATGAAAACACAAACACCTAACTTGCATGATGATTCCCTTATATTAGAGAGAATACATGGTATTTGTCCTTTTGGGATTGTTTATTTCACTGAGCATGATGGTCTCTTGTTGGGACCATCTAGTTGCAAATGGTATGATTTCATTCTTTTACTTGGCTTAGTAATATTCCATGGAGTAAATGCGCCACAGTTTCTTTAACCACTCCTCCTTGGACGGGCATCTGGATTGTTTCCATGTCTTTGCTATTGTAGATTGTGCTGCTGTATATACAAGATTACAGATCCTTTCCCATATGCAGCTTTCATTTCTTTTGGGTATATTCCTAGGAGCAGAATAGCTGGATCATATCACAGGTTTATTTGCAATTCTCTAAGGACTCTCCATACTGATTTCCATAGTGGTTGTGCTAGCCTGCACCTCTCACCAGCAGTAAAGGAAGGTAACTTTCTCCCCACACCCATGCCAGTAGGTGGTGTTAGAGTTCTGAGTATTGACCAGTTGTACTGGAGATAGGTAGTACCTCAATGTGTTTTTCATTTGTATCTCCCTGACAGCGAAGGAGCCTGAGTGATTTTTTCATATGTTTCTTAGCCATTTGAATTTTCTCTTTTGAAAAATGTACATTTCTTTTGCCTGTTTTTTCGTTTTTGTGTGTGTTTGTTTTGTTTTATTCTGTCCTTAGGTTTTTGAAGCTCTTTGTAAATCCTGGATATTAGTCCCCTATCAGCTGTGTAGTGTGCAAAATTTTTCTCCCATTCTGTTGGTTGCCTATTTACTTTGTTTCCTTTGCTCTACAGAAGCTTTTTGGTTTGATGTGGTCCCATTTGTTTATTTTGTTTTTGACTGCCTGTGCTTTGGGCATCTTTTCTTGAAAGTCTTTCCCCATTCCTATTTCTTGGAGAATGTGTCCTATATTTTCCTTTAATAATTTGATGGTTTCTGGGTGTAGATTTAGGTCCTTGATCAATTTAGAGCTGATTGCTGTGTGATGTGACAGGTGCAGGTCTTGCTTCTTAATTCTGCATGCTGCTATCCAGTTGACCTAACCATATTTGCTGAAGAGATCAAGCTTTTTCCGTGGATTATTTTCAGTTTTCTTGTCAAAGATTAGTTGACTATACAAGTGTGGACTCGCTTCTGGTGTTTCTGTTCTATTCCATTGATCTTCTCTGTTTCTGTACCAGTACCAGACTGTTTTGATGACTGCTGCTCTGTAGTATGTCTTGAGGTCTGGAATTGTGATTCCCTCAGCTTAATTTTTATTCTTCAGGATAGCTTTGGCTATTTGTGGTCTCTTGTGATTCAAGATGAGATTTTCATCTGGAATTCTGAGAAGAATGTTATTGGGATTTTGATTGGGATTGCATGGAATCTTTATATCACTTTTCTAACATAGACTTTCTGATGATGTTGATCTTGCCAATCCAGGAGCGTGGTAATTTGCTCCATGTTTCAGTGTCTTCTATTTTCTTTTTTAAGTTTTATAGTTTTCCTCATATGGGTCTTCTACATATTTAGCATCTTAATTCCTAGTGGTGATAATGTACATCCCTGTCTAGTTCCAGATTTTAGTGGAAAGGTTTCCACACCTTTTTACTTACCAATTGCTTCGAATATCTTTTTCCATCCTTTCACTTTGTTTCCTCTGATCTTTGTTCGTGAGATGGCTCTTGAAAGTAGCAGATAGATAGGCTTTTTTTTTTTGACCCAGTCCTCTAATCTATTGCATTTGGTTGAGTTTAAGCCATGTATATCTGATGTTATTAAGATTCCTCTCCACTATTTTAAAAGGTACTGTACTTACAATTTCTTTTTCAGTCATGGAATTATTTGTGTACAGTAGTGTCATCGATCTGTGTTCATTAATTTTGTATCATGATATCCTGCCAAAGTCTCTTATGAGTTCCAGTAGTCTCTTGACTATTTTTGGTTTTTTTTTTTTTGGTTCTCCTATGTAGAGAATCATGCCATCTGCAAATAGAGATAATTTCAGTTCCTCACATCCAATTTGAATTTCTTTGATTTCTTTTTCTTGCCTAATAGCTTTGGCAAGGACTTCCGATACTATATTGAAGTGTAGTGGTGATAGTTCCAGATTTTAGTGGGAAGGTTTCTACTCTTTCCCCATTTAGGATGATGCTTGCACCCTAAGCAACAGATAGCTTTTATTTTTTGATCCAGTCCTCTAATCTATGACATTTGATTGATGAATTTAAGCCAGTAGCATTCAGTGTTAATGTGGATGGATGGCAATTTGAACCTGTCATTTTAGCACTGGGTTGTTCTATGATTTAGTCTTCTGTTAGTCTTTTAGTGGTACGTTCACATTTGCCTTTGGTTTTGGTGATTGCTATTCCTTTGTTCTTTCACCAGAACATCTTTGAGTATCATTTGTAAGGCAGGTGTAGAAAAGGCAAATTCTTGGATTTTTTTCTTTACTATGGAAGAATTTTATTTCATTTTCAAAGATGAAAGAACTTTGCAGGATACATTATTGTGGTCTGAAAATTTTTCCCTTTTAGAACCTGGAATATGTAACTCCATTCTCTTCTGGCCTGTACTGTTTTCTCTAAGACGTCAGCTGTGAGGTGGATTGGGATTCCTCTGTATGTCACTTGAATTTTTTCACATGCATATTTAAGGATTTTTTTTCATTGTTCAACTGAAAAGAGCTTAAATATCATATGTCGTGGGGAAGTTAGCTCTTGATCAATTCTTTTGGGAGTACTATGACCCTCCTGTATATTGTTTCCTAATTCTTTCTCCAGATTAGGGAAGTTTTTGTTTAATTGCATATACCTTTAATCCCTTCTGGAACTCCCATAACTCTTATGTTGGTTCTTTAAATTCTTAGTTACTTTTTTTTTAGCTTGACCCTGCTCTGCTTCCAGCTTTTTGTTTCTTCATGGTGATAGCAAACATCTTCCAATTCTAAAATATTTTCTTCTGCTTTATTCTATTTTTGAGACTCTCCACTGTAATAATTTGCTTCAGAATGTTCTTAATTTCTGATTTATCAGCTTTCATTTGACTCATTGCTGCTATGTAACACATCCCTTAAATTCTTTGAACTCCTCTATGTGCTTCTCATTGTTGTTCAGAAGCTTTGTGATTTTATTAAATTCTGTGTCCCCCAATTTTTCAGTGTTTTCCTCATTTGACTCTGTGGGTGGCTGAGGGTTTTGCTCCTTTGCTGGAGCATCTTCAGTAGCAGTCACAATGCCTCTCTCTTACCTTTTGTCATTGCACTTCTGGTTGGCAGATTCTTCTCAGTGCAGAATTCTAAGATGTGCTACAGGCCTGTAAGTTATTTTTTTAGGTTCAGTCAGTGGCGTGGGTTAGGAAAATGCCAGTTGTGTTAAATAACTGTTTTGTTGATGGCACTGATCTTGTCCACGCATGCTGGCTAATAAGTCTGAGTACCTCCTGGCTTTATTTTTGGTGGAATCTGTAGGGTGCCATGACGAGACTGTGTTTTCTGTGGAGCCTGTGCAGTGCTCTAAGCTGATTTTGTGTTCAGCTTAGCTCTTGAGCAGTTCAGTTGTCCTCCTTTCAGTCTAACAATGCCTGGTTGCATGAAACTGGCATCAGAGCTCTACTGATTTTGTGCATGCACACTTTACCACTGCTCATCCTGACCTCTGAGCCCTTATATCGCTGTGCAAGATGGTACCCAGCAAACTGGGCTATCAGCTGTCAGATCCAGGGACCACACATACTATATAGGATGCAAGGCTGGCAGTGCTTTCCCTATGGGCTCAGCTCATTTCTATTCACTAGAATGGAGCCTAATCCAGGTTGTCCCTTGCTATCTGCACTCCCTGCCTCACTACTCAAGATGGCACTCAGCAGGGCACTGCTGTAGAATTGGGGACTGCCAGCATTCAGTTCTTGGCTGCCACAAGAGCCGAGCTGTGGCCACTGTTGGATCCTTGGCCATTACTGGGGCCTGGATCATTGTCATTTCCCTATGTCCAAAGGGTCTCTAGGTACCCCCTTCCAATTGCCTGTCCTGTGTCTTCTGTAATCTACCCCTTGTGCTTCACCTTATCTAATGATCCTCCATCACCCCATATGTGTCTGCACTTTATGCTGCCATCTTGCTTCCCCCGAGACTGAGTTTTAAAAACTCACTTTTTAAGCACAGATAAACATCATTTCCTTGGATTATTTTATTGTCCTAATCTATTTTCCTGCTGAATCATGGCTTATGTGTTGAAGTCGTTATTGTGTAGCATAATAACCCTGATACTATAATTCAAGTTAAAAAATATAACTTCAATAATAATGCATAAAGCTGAAAAAAGTTCTTATTTATGAAATAGGTGTGACACAAAGGGTGTGCTACATTGCAATCAAGGCTTGAAAGACACAACATTTACAGGAATATAACAGTAGGTGATAAGAACATCATCTACTGTTATACTTAGGGTATCCTTGAATATGAAAGAAAAGTTAAATAGATGAAAATAGAGGTTAATGATACAGAATGAATATAAAGCTGATTGGGAGTTGAGTGGGCTTGGGAATCTTTGCTGCCACTGGCCATTTGAATTTTATACGTTCAAAGGTCTTAAACTATCTGCTTAAAAATGATCCCACTGTACTTGTATTTCGCTTAGTCCTACATGTGGTTGCCTTAGCAGGACTACACAGGCTGTTATATTGCAGACCTAATATGGCTCACAGGCTGGATGTCCCCCACCTGTTGAGGAAATACAGGAGGGACTATCATGGCAGAGTGATGAACAAGAGTCATTTGGGTAGTGGTGCTTTAGCCAGTCTATGAGAGATATGGGAAAGGTTGGATCATCCAGATCAATCCATGATCTGAGACAAACAGACTTATAGTTAAATGGAAGGAGAATCCAATGGAGGAAGTAAACAAGAAAAACACATGAAAAATAGCAGACTACAGTAATTATGTATATGAACAGAAGGTTAACAGTAGTCAAGTACTATTTCAAACAGTGTCACTAATTTTAATGAAAATAAAGGAGAAAAGATTGCTGGATCCTGAAGTGAGAAAGGTGTCAAATATTTCATGCCATAATAAAAGAAAACAAATTTAAAATTCTGGGTTCAGGAGGCTGGCACAGGTTAATAGCAAACTAATCCACCTCTAGCACTAGCAGCCCAAATGGGTGCTGGATTGAGTCCCAATTGCTCCACTTGCCAATCCAGCATCCTGCTTATGGCCTGGAAAAAGCAATAGAGGATGGCCCCAAAGGCTTAGATCCCTGTACCCATGTGAGACCCAGAAGAGTCGCTTCAGATCAGCTCAGCTCTGGCCATTGCAACCATCTAACTAGTGACCGGTGTGTGGAAGATAAGGCTCTCCTCCTCTGTAATTCTCTCAAGTAAAAATATATCTTGAAAAGAAAAACAAAACAAAACCAAAACAATAACTTTGTTCAGACCTTAGCTTTGCTGTTTTGTTTATTAGATGTGTGACTTTATTGAGGTCCTTAAGACAACTTCAAATTCATCAACTCTAAAATTAAAAAATTGTGTGTGATGAGGTTAACACAGGATAATGTGTAAATAGAGAATAGAGGATCTAACAAAAATATCTATTACATAAGTGTTATTGAATGTGAATCTAAGAATATTGGAATTAAATGCAACTTTTATGTCATAGATGTGTGTCAGGAGCAAATAACTGTGCAAAGAGCCATCGCAAACACTTCTCAAGCAGAGGAAAGAGCCTAAGTATAGACTGCCATAGGAAGACAGCCAGTGGAAGAAAAATAGATAATGTTGGGAGCCAAGCAGAAAAGAGTAGTGCAAGGTAAGAAGCTGTATCAAATGACAGAAGTGTGCCAGTACTAGTGACCTTGATCATGTTAGTTTTTGTTCTGTAAAATGCCACCTTACACAGAACAACAGTACTCACAAGTCATTTTTCAAAACATCTAGAAAAATAGATGCCATGTTTTATGTGAATATATAGGCTTCTTGTAACATTAAACTGCAAATCATTTTGAAAATTTAATGGAGAAGCAGGGAGATAGGAAAATCCATGGAAGGAATTAGATCAGTTTTCCATCTGTGCTTTAGCTCCTCAGATGCTTTCAGTATTCTGATCTGGGCTAGACTGAAGGCCAGTAATCCAGCCTGGGTCTCCTACATGGATTACAGGAAAACATCATCTGAACCAACATTGGAACTAACAGGTAGTTGAGTCATAAGCAAGAATGAGGAATTTAACTTGGTTTGATAGGAGAGGCAGACGTGATACCCTCTCTGTCAAATTTCCACTCAGGAAAAATTGATACAATGAGAAATACAAAGGAAAGGTTACTAGTATAATGTAAATTAAGAGCCCGCGATAACTCTGTACTTCTTTGTACAGTACTTCTATGTACAATGCATAGGGAGCATTGTGAACTGTTGTCTTTCATAACAACTCTTCTAAATTGTCTCTGGTCTTGCTAATCTTGTTTAGGTGCTTCAGGAGGATTGTTGCTCTCCCCCTTTTATAAACACTTCACAGCCACAAATTGTTCCCCTGATAACTCTGGTGAAGAAAATCCTACTCCCAATTTCCCCTTTACCCTTCCTTGTGATAACTAATATATAAAAATGTACAAAAAATGTATGTGAGTTAAACTGACAATTGGATCATTGAGCTATGTTACAATATCTGTCAATACTCTTAAGGAACAGTAGTGTCTTTTTTATTTTTGATTTATCTACTTAGTGAAAGATTAATCTTCTGGTCATAAGATAAATCAAAAGTAAATTCTTATAAAAATTAATAGAAAAAGTAAGACAAGGGTGGCAAACATCACTATGCTTCTAATCTCAACATATGAAATATATGAAGAATATACGAAAGTTTGTTATATAAGTAACAACATTTTTAAAAACCAAGAGATAATGTTTAAAAAGCTGAAAGGGGAGAGGATTTATGCAAAAGAAATACTAAATTTGAAAGAAAGTAAAACCAGAGAAATCAAGACATGACTAAAAATGCATAGAAGTAAATCTACTGATGAACATGACAGACATGAAGGCATGGCCATGTGAGCTTAATAAAATAGAAAAACAGACTAGAGGTGTTCGGAGACCAGGACAAAGATAATGCTAAAAGGTCTTGGTGAAGGATGCTTAAATAGAGGAGGGGCAAGACAGAAAAGATGGAAATAAAAGGAAAAGAAGTGCAAGACTGTTAGGACAATTGGAGAATATCAAGTTAATATCAAGTAAATTATATTTGTATTTACAAATTTTGAATAGAATAAAATATTTTCTAGACACATGCCACTTTTACAGTTACTTTTTCTTTGCTTACAACATAGAAATGTTCAATTTGAAATTAGTTTAATTTAGCAACTTTTGAAATTTGTACATCTGTTTTTTAAAAATTGTAAACATTGAAATATATGTATATATGTATGTGTGGTGCATATATGTACAGATAGTTGTATGATAGTGCAGTTGTTGCAAGGTGACCAAATTTATCCCCTAAGCGATGAGCCAGAGGGAGATTCTTAGAAGCTTGGGAGTGATTGACTGGCCAGTGCTGACCAGTGGACTGTCCCATACCACTGTAAGTGGAAGCAGGGAGCAGCCCCAATCAGCTGTGCTCAGGGGTTCTTAACCAATGACCATCCTATCAACTACGAAAACATTAGCACATGATATAAAAGCTTAAATCAAACAAGCTTACATCGGTGGACACTAGAAATTATCCATTCAATTCTAGCGTCATGAAACAGATACCACGTTTGATGTAACAGAGGCCTAACTTGCTTAGTCTAAGAGCTCTGGGGCATATGAATTAGAAGGTAATAGTTGGCTGTCAATGGGAGATTACTCGGAATTAATATTGTGATCAAGATTCAGTTGCTAGTGATAGCACGTCCTATGGTATAACTATCAGCACACGTTTGTTTCAGTATCACATTTCAAAGTGTTTCTCATGGTTGCAGCTTTTAGTTTTGTTCATATCTTTACTTTTCTTAGCACCATCAAGACAAATCTTTTGCTTGCCTGTCAAATGTGTCATACACATTCTTCACGGTTGGAGCAATCCTGTTCTCCCTGACATTTTTCTGTTCTACTTAATTCTTGTTAATTTTTTCTAAATAAAGCTTTAAGAAATGTAATATCTTTTTTTAAGGATTTATTTTTTATTGTAAAGTCAAATGTACAGTCAAATGTACAGAGAGGAGAGACAGAGGAAGATCTTCTGTCTGTTGAGTCACTCCCCAAGTGACCACAATGTCCGGAGCTCAGCCAATAGGAAGTCAGGAGCCAGGAGCTTCTTCTGGGTCTCCCAAGTGGATGCAGGGTAGCAAAGCTTTGGGCTGTCCTCTACTGCTTTTCCAGTCCACAAGCAGGGAGCTGGATGGGACGTGGGGTTGTTAGGATTAGAACAGGTGCCCACACAGAATCCTGGTGCATGCAAGGTGAGGACTTTAGCCACTAGGATATAGTGCTGGGCCCGACATGTAAAACCTTGAGATGCAAAGAGAAGATAAACTTTATCAGTGGTTTATTCCCCCAAATGGCCACAATACCAAAAGGTGGGCCAGACAGAAGCCATAATTCAGAAACTCGGCTGCTTTCCCACCTGGATGGCAGGTGCTTCACTACTTTGGACATCTGCTTTCTTTCCAGGTGCATTAGCTGGGGGTTGGATTGAAAGTGGAGCAATTGGCAGAGAAGCAGCATTCTAATATGGGATGCTGCATCAGAAGCAGGATCTTAATCTGATAAGTAACTGTGTAAGCCTTTTAATACCAATTCAGTTGGAAAGAACTTTAGCTATGATTTGGATGAATTTTTTCTTTATTCTCCCAACCTGAAGTAATAATGCTTTTTCTTAAAGCATTGAAAGTACAGCCATCACAATTCATATGAGAAACATCATATAATTTCTCAAAATACCTTTTTGCAGCTTGTTTAATTGGTGTTTTATGGCAGGAGTCAGGGTCAACCAACTACTGAAGCAATGACACAATCTCTGTGATTTAATTTTTGCCAAGTTTGCTTATCACTCAGGTCTCTATCACACTGGAATTCATTGTTGGTGGTAGATTATGGTAGACAATGACAGTTGGAGGCTGGAATGCTTACAATTTTGCTGTCTCATAACATCTGTGTCTAGTACACAGGAGCTTGACAATTTGGGCTGACCAATTAGAATGCAGTATGAGACCACAAAGAGGATGTTGGCCAAACCAGACTTAGGTACCTGTAAATATTTGTTTGTTTTTTTATTCTGATGACTAAGTGAAGCTATTGCAGTATTTTAAGTTAGAATGTCTTCAGAGGCTTTTGCATGTGTGATTTGAAAGGTACAAATAAAAATTCACAGCCTATGACAAATAAGATTGAACAGCTTTAAAAATAATGAATAAATGCTTTTTTTCCGCACCAAGACACATTCTTACAAAAGGTACCTCTTACTTCCAGACTCCATTCTCCTATTACGATGAAGAACATTTTATTCATCGTTAAAATCCTGAGCACACAGGTTTTTTGCTGAAATCCTCAAAGGATAATCAAGGAAATAGCTCTAGATTATAGGCCAAGCAGGCACCTAAAACATAAAAATTGAATGTAAATTCCTACTACTAATTGTCTTGAGTTTTTACTCATTTTTAAGTGATTCATTTCCACATTTGGGACCCTATTAGTGCAGATTTGACCTTAAATTGACTTTATAAGAAATGTATAACTCATATGATCACCAAAACAGAATATCTAACCTCTATTATTACTGTAAAGTTGTGTCAAATGTTGTAGTAGCCAATTAACTATGTATAAGGTGAATTTAATAATGGTCAATAATTTGTATATATTGACAAAGCAAAATTAATATTTTAACATCCTTCTTAGGTTACTGTGTACTCCCCATTTAAATTTTTTCATCTAGAACTTTTCCTGGGTAATTGTTTTCTGCCTTTGATTTTTCAGTGTTATAAAGAATCTTTGCCAAAATGCATACCTGATGGCAGAGCACTATGGTTTGGATTGTGTCCATAGAACTTTTGAGTGTTTTCTAGAATTTCCATCTTATTCACTGCTTACTGCCAAGATGAGTCACTGGTTTGTGCCAGTTGACTTAGTATATGTCTTTGCCAGGGGTTCACAGGGTGAGATATATCTTTGCTTTCCTATACAAATATTATATAGTGATAGGAATTCTACTCTGTAATGGTTAATGATCATAGCCACAATTTCCTATGTAAGTATCTGCTGGTTATAATTTCTGTACAAGCCTGATTTCTAAGTTTCTCTAGAACATTCTCTATTGGTCATACATAGTATATCCAAGGTCACAGCATAGCTCTTCATTGATTTAACTGTAGATAATTTTATTGTGAAAAGCATTTGAGTCACAAATTTATATGACCTAGCCTTGTCTACTCTCCTTTCACTGTAGAAGGTAATGTTTAGTTTATTTGCTCTGGTCTTTGGGAATAGATTTTCTGAGTGGAGGGCTTTAGTTGGTGGCATTTTTTTCATTAAGTGCAGCAGTGTGAAAAGCTAAAAGTAATGCACACAGTGAGGCTTTAACTCTGCCTATCTAAGAGATGTTGCTGAAACCTGGACAAAGCTTGTGCTCAGAAAGTAGCATTGTTCAGTTTGTCTGTGTTTTGACTTTTATGTGAATTCTGCTTATCTCTTGTGCTTGCATACCGATAAAAATGGTGCTGCACTTTGGGAGAAGGTAAATGTGAACTATCATAATCTACCAACTTTATGATGGGATATAGTGAGGTATTGGGCTCACCCAGGCCTTTTCTTTCAGTATGAGCTCTTAACTTGGAATACAACTGTGAAAAGAAGTGCCTTAGTTACTACTCAATAGGTAGCATCAATTTTGCCCAGCACAAAGCTGTAGGTGGTTAACAATGGCTTGCTACACTGCTGTTAATGGTACCACTTTAGATCAGTAAAACCCAGTGATTGGTTAAATTCAACACAGCAGTGTAAAAGGTGGTACTCTCATCTGATTCAGGAAGACTCTGGTGTGGTAATCCTCCCATCATAACTGATTTTTGAAAGGATACAGATATATTCTCATTACTGTTACCATAAAGTTATGGGGTTTTAAATAATGTTTTGTGAAAGTAATTCTAGGAGTTGCTTTACTATGAAAGATTTATTCATCTAAATTACTCATTCTCTGTTTTAGAATTGGTACATTGACAAGGGTGGGTGTTTGGGTATCATGTGGGCACCGATTTGACCTGGAAAAACAGTCAAAGAGTCAAAGATGGCAAGAAGTCTTGGGATTCTGCACCTGTGTGGGAGACCTGGAAGAGGCTCCAGGCTCTTGGCTTTGGACTAGTGCAGCTCCAGCCATTCTGACCACTTGATGAATGAATTAACAGACAGAAGATCTTCCTTTCTGTCTCTCCTTCTCTGTGTATTTCCGGCTTTCCAATTAGTGGAAAATCATATATATGTTTCTAATTATTGGAAAAATCATATTTATACATATAATTTTTCCAATAAGTTATCTAATCATACATTTCAATGACTTAAAACAAGAAGGAACTCTAAATTAGCAGGAAGTGAGAAATAATAAGTATGTGAGCTGAAATAAATTAAAACACAACTATAAAGAGGTCAGTAGAAACAAATAGCTGGCCTTTTGAGAATATAAACATCATCTGTGCTTTTCTGTATGACATTTTTGAGTTTCATAAGTGGCCAGTTGGTCACCTACACCCAAGTCTCATAAATTCATAAATTCTCCAGAAAAATGATGAGCTTTCTCCTGAATCTTCCATTTGTAATTAGCCCCATTGACAAGGAATTTTCCACCTCTATGAACTTTGCAGAGGCAAGTTAGTTAAGCCCAAGCATCGTTTCTTGGTCTCTGAGAAGCCTAAAGAAGCAATTCCTTCCCAGGCTGCCTCAGTTCCACAAAGCATTCTTTACCATGCATTTCTATTTCTTACATATTTCCAGTATTTTCTGGCAGTTCTGAGCCATCATAGTTTCTAGGAGGGTTTTGGTGGTTATGAGATTTCACCTGTGGGGCAGGATATTGGTTTCTTTTATCTCTGTGTTATCACTACATGTTGTAGGGACATGTCACCAAAAAGCGGTTTGAGATTCCTCAATTAAAGTTCCCTAAATCTCCTATGTCGCCCTTGCTTGCCGGGACTCTTACTTATCGTGCTCTGCTGTCTTCCTTTCCTTTCTTTGCTGTGAAAGAAGCTTTTTATCCAGTGAAGACTAAGGAAGATTGTTCTTTGGAAAGGTGCTCTTTTTCAATTTAAAGTTTTAAAAAAAATTCCTTTTTTTTTCTCGGGTGTGAGCTAAATCCCGCAATCCCTGTTTAGTACTAAAAGGGAAAGGAAATCGGATCACCCAGGGAAGCAGAAAAGGGCAAGTCTAGGTGAAACTTCACATCAATAAGTTATATGTGATCAGAAACTGCCTAATATTACTACAGAATTGTAAAACCTTTGCAGTAGGGAATAATTCATATTTTAACATACACGAGAAATACCATTTTAACAGACAAAGGCTGAAATACTTCATTTTCGTGTGTGACAAATGATGAAGTCATTTTAGAAATGCTGTCACACTCAAACTATCCCCATATATATGTTTTAAATAGACTCCTTTATTAATCAAAAAGGATTAGGGAACACTGTGTACCATAAAATATAAAAGGTGATATTTAAAAAAATTGAGCCACAGCTACATACTTCTTGGAACCAATTTCATAAACGCTTGTAGATACATTGTTAATTGATTCACATTATCAAAATATAGTGTCTTCATAACAGACTCTCTAAAAACGCACTGGTGAATTTCAAATTGACCTTTTTATTTATATAAAATAATGTAATTATTTTCTGAAGACGCTGAGAGATTAAAGCATTTTCCAGGATCTCTACTGTCTATACATGCCATTGAGCCGGTATGTTTAAAATGTCTTCACCTGTCACAGGCTGTGACTGCTCAGGTATCTTCAGAACAGCAGAGTTGTGGCAGACTTTTTGTCTAGTGCTGATGCATCCATGTGAAGAATTAATTTTCATTTGTTAGTATGACCATGATTTTATACATAAAACGTGTATGATCTTATAAGACTAGAACATATGATCTAAGTGTTTATTTTTGAAACTTTTTTAGACTTTAATTTTTGGGGGAACACTCTTAATTTTATTTAATAAAAATCTACTTAGTCACATGTGTAGGAATATTTTATGTATTAAGCTGTACAATCTTATAAATATTAAGGAGTTCTGAAAGATAAGCAAGGTGAACATGAAGTACAGTACAGTTAGGAGTCTGCTCATACGTAAGAACTCTGTGGCCAACGATGACTTAACTCTACTCTGTGTACAGAAGGGCTGTATTCTGCCCACTGTGGCTCTCCACCCTCACAGGGCTGGCTGGCTGCCACACCACCAAAGAAACTGGGGGCCACATAACTTACATTCTCAGCCCAGGACCCATCCTAGGGACAATGGTTTAGCTGGTTCTTTACAAAAGTACCTATCCAGCCATGTCCACACTGGGAATTGCAGCACTTAAAGAAGGTCATCATGAGCTCATCCACAGAGTATGTCTGAAATCACATGTGGTAGACATAAGGACATTGACACTTTAGATATAACACCTGCTAATTTCCAGTTTGATATTTTTGTGTTATACCCAAATACACTATCTTATACTACAGGACACATATATTTTAAAATGCTGTATTTTAAAGAAAGATACAAATTACACATAAAGCATGTGTATACTCCATGAGTTAACTTCAATTGCCTCTAAAAAGCCACAGAGGCCAGCCTTGTGACATAGCAGGTAAAGCTGCCCTCGTTATCAGCATGGACACAAATGTATGTCCTAGCTGCTGCATTTCCAATCTGGGTGCCTGCTGATGGTCTGAGAAGAGAAGCAGGAGATGCTTGAATGTTTGGGCCCCTGCCAAACATTTTGGAAAAAACTCCTGATTTGAGCATGGCTCATCTTTAGCAATTGTGGTTATCTGGGGATTAAACAAATGGGCAAATCCCTTTATCTCTCCCTCTCTGTTGTAACTGTAACTTTCAAAATAAGTAAATGCGGGCCTGGTGCGGTGGCACAAGTGCTTAAGGTCCTCGCCTTGCACGCCCTGGATCCCATATGGGCGCCGGTTCTATCCCGGCAGCCCCTCTTCCCTTCCAGCTCCCTGCCTGTGGCCCGGGAAAGCAGTCAAGGACGGCCCAAAGCTTTTGGACCCTGCACCTGTGTGGGAGACCCGGAAGAGACCCGGATTGGCATAGCATGGGCCGTTGTGCTCACTTGGGGAGTGAATCATTGGACGGAAGTTCTTCCTCTCTGTCTCTCCTCTCTGTATATCAGCCTTTCCAATAAAAAAATAATAAAAATAAAATCTTTTAAAAAAATAAGTAAATGCATCTCCCAAAAACGCAAGTTGATGATGCTCACTTCCAAACCAAGTTCTATTTTCAAATAATTGCTACAAACTTTGGCCATCTTCATTAAATCCATCAGTAATCGATTAGATGCTTGAGTGTTAAAGCTTGAAATATCTGATATTTGAGTTGGTAGGTACCCTCTATTCAATGCCTAAAATTCATATAAGAACATGGCATTTACCAAACATTTAGAAATTGGGAAGATAGATTGCTAACATTGAATATATTGTCACAAATATAGGTGTGTGGAGAACGGATATCCTCATAAACCATTCTATGTTAAAAGTAAAGAGGATGAAAAATGAGCCTTCTTGATAATCGCAGGATATAAAGATGATTTTTGAGAACTCACAGAAAACATAATTCCCTGAATTTTAAAAGCACGTTACTTGAAATGTGAGCAGCATGTTTCACTTAGTCCTGCACCATGGTTTGTTTTCTTTTGCCTCCCTTTAAAAGAATTCCCTTTCCTACTTCCTTGTCCTAGCTGCCAATAGTTTGTCATCTCTCCACCTCCTTGTATACATTAATAGGAAACATACATCATGTATTCTGCATTGTGCAATTTTCACATTGTTGGCAAAGAGAATCATTCATTTTTATATAGTTAGTGTCCTGTTTACACATTTCCATCTTGTACAGTTCAAATTTAGTTCTAACTTTAAAACTATGCTTTCCATGTGCAGTGATGATAAATGGTGATCAAGTAGTTAGTAGGGTTCAAATGGTGCTAATCAGATCAAGATAAGATGCTTGCTGCAGATTTGAGATGAAAAAGTATAAATAGGAGTATACTAATAAAATGCATTAAGAGAAAACAGCCATTGAATGGAACATTCTGCCTGGGCATGTTATAACTGATGTAGTTGCAAGAATCCACGATGCAGAATCTGTTAATTTTATATTTGAGATAACAGTACAGAGAAGCAGTTAAACTTACCCAAGACATGAGTGATAAGCAGGTAAGTTGAGTACCTGAATGTGGGTTATCTCAAAGAAAAGACCCATGATATTCAGAATGACCCACACTTTTTTTAAGACTTTTTATTCAAAAGGTAGATATACAGAGGAGAAACAAAGACTTTCTGTCCACTACTTCTCTCCCCAGATGGTCATAGTGGCTGCGGCTGAGCTGATCTGAAGCCAGGAGCTTCTTGGTCTTCCACATGTGTGCAGGGTCCCAAGGCTTTCGGCCATCCTCTGCTGCTTTCTTAGACCACTAGCAGGGAACTTGATGGGAAGTGGAGCACCTGGGACACAAACTGATGCCAATAGGAAATTCTGGCCAATGCAAGGCAAGGATTCAGCCACTAGATCATCTCAATGGGAGCTTGAGCTCACCTCTTATTTATTTATTTACTTACTTATTTATTTATTTATTTAATTTCCTAAGATGTGAGTGATGCTTACCATCATGACTACTGTATTCAAGGTACATTGGAACACACAGAGGCTTAGAACACATATAAAGTAATAGTAATTAACAGGAGAGAAATAAAAAAAATTGACACTTCTGATTCTAATTACGGCTGATGGAACAGGTAGAATTAGGGACATATTTTCAAGGTCTTTCACTTGAGGGAAGCTTACTTAGGAAAGATACAAAGCTACTGTAAAAAAAAATCATTGAGAAAGGTATAAAAAGCTGATGATATGATGGAACAAGAAAGTATTAAAACCTGGGAATAGTGTTTCATTTGCTAATACAGTTTCAAAAAATGTATTAAATACATACAATGTTTTCCAAGAGCCATCGCACCAGGCAGTGTCTTGGTTAGATAGGTTACAATGGAAAGAAGAGACATTGCAAGCTAAAAAAAAAAGCAGTGTTATAATCTGGTTCTATGGGTTATTTTAGCTCCTTTTTAGCATCTTAATTGATATTACTCAACATTTTCATTTTCTAAGGCTTTTGGAATAAAAAAAAAAGCAACAGTAATCAATTAATCCTTATTTGCTCTGTCCCATTCAACATATGTGGTGATTCATGTGTGTTGCCTTAATATTCATAACATATACTTATAGTAAATTGCTAACAAATGAAGAAACTAAGGTTGGGTACTGGCTTGGTTCATTAAAATAGTTCATTAAAATTAACCCTGCTATCTAAAGTACATTGAAGAATTCCTGAAACAAAAGGGCAGTAAACAAATATTACCATTTGTATAGCCAAATGACTCAAATACTAAGAAGGCAGCACAGCACTCCTGTTAATGATTTCTCTAATCTGTCAATAAGTAGATTTCCCTGATGTTCGCATCTATTTGGTTTTGGCAATGATGCATTCTCTGCTTTGTAACTGGTGTTTTTCACCCAGATATAGATTTGCAGTCCCACAGACAAATTTAGGAGCAGCCTTAGACACCGAGAGCATGATGAGGAATGGTGGGATGCAAACAGAATTTATGGAGGATGATGGCAATGGATCCAAGCACATATTTTGTTTTTCCAGACAGTGCTATAACCAGAGTCAGGGACTGAAGATGAATGAAAACAGTGGCAGCTTTGATTTACAAGTAAAACTAGCATCCTAGAGGTGGTAAGGTCATTGCTTTGAGGTGGTTCTCTATGGAAGAGAACAGTGGTATGTTCTCTTTTCAAGAGAAAGAAGTTTGATACTGCACAGAGCAAGTACCCAGGAAGTCATGCAAGAAACAGTGGAAGGTGGGGGCAAACTATAAAGGGTGGTAAACATAAGCTATGTATTATTATATAACCCAGTTACCACAAGCAGATGTGCTAGATTGCTGCAAGTGAAGAGTTCAGCCAGGATGGAGGAAGCACTGGTTTCAGAAGCAAAGAAGTGACATTTGTTAAAGAACAGGACCCAGTACCAAGGCAAAAACAGAGTACACACACAATTGTAAACACACAATACCTCTTTGCTTGCCCACATGAACTTAAAATTAAAAATACATATTTTTTGAGCTGAGCCTTCATGGTTCTTTGCACTCAAGTTGCTGCTGGACAATCAACAAAATAATAATAAACCTCTTTCTTCATATTCTAAGGTTATGCAAAATAATTCAAGTCTTTGTTTTCAAAGTGCCAGGAAAGAGAATGCAAATTGTCATTTTCCCATCAGTGCAGCTGTGCTTTCATACATCAGAAATTGTTTGAATATTTATCTCTCATCAGCATTGTGAACCAAATCATCCACTTCTTCATATTCACAGTATTGCTTATTGTAGGAGTTCCTGAGCCTTAATAACTTTATCAAAAGAATTCTGAGTTAGAGTATATTGCGTTTCAATTTTGTATCCAGTAACAGATACATTCCAAAGGCTGTTAAGTCCTCCAATGTTAAGAGATCACCCAAACAGATATAATTCATCTGAATTACACATACACTGTTGTAATTTATCAGGTTGACTCAAGGAGGATAAATCTTCCTAAAAGACATGGAATTAATCATAGTGCTTCCTGTACTTATCTGGCAGTTTACTAAAGTTAAATGTGAAATAAAAGTAGATTCACATTCTGTCTCTAAGCTATTTAACAATCTGTGGCTGAGAGTAAAATGTGAGGAAGATGGATTTCTGTTCAGTTTCTTTCAAAATAAAACTGCTTAAAAAGAAGTCTATTGACTGCTATAAAACATGCCAGTGTAACACTGAATGACTTATGTGTAAACCTCAACAGTTGCAAAATGTGGAATGAGGTGTATGTTTTTACTCTAGGTAATCTGCTTTCTTTCTGCATTTTTATTACAGCCCATTTGTCAAACTGTAATTTCAGATGAAAAGATTGTCTTCAGTTATTGAAGATAACAGCTCTGTACCTTATAATTGTATAACTGAGGGCAAATACTGGTATAAATCCTCTTATTTCTGAGAGGAGAGCAGAAGGTAAAGAGTTAACAGAGGTTGGCAGCTTACACTAGTGCATTTTGTATTTCTAAGAGTTTCCTAAAGAATCACAACTTTCAAAGATCAGTAACATCACTAACAAAGCTATGGGTAGCAGTGATTTGCAGTAATATTTTCCCACTTTTCTTAATAACCCAGTGAGGAAGATGATTTCAGCTTGACTTCCATATCAGAAAATTGAGGTTCACAATTACCTAATTCGGTGTTCAGAATTCAAAGCTACAAAAGCCTAAATTCAAACCCAGATTTCCTAATTTGTTTCAACTTGAAGTAAATGTGGCAGAGTAGGTTCTGGAGTTCTGGATCTTGTCTTTGTTAAATACACTCCCATTAACACTCAGTGGACCCAAGGCTACCAATCTGTGACCATCATCTAGGTGATTTCGGTAAAGAGGTAATAGTTTATGGAAACATGAAAATCACATTAGTTGTAACATGTAAACACTCTACTGTGCTTTCCTGTTACTGCATTAAACGTCCTTTGTTGGACAGTCATTAGACCTCTACTGTTCTTGTTTTTGATTTCTGACGATTTGAGTCTGGATAAAGTTCATCTTTCAAGAATCCATAATGTAGTACCCAGAGCTCTCAAAGACAGCATTTAAAAATGAAAGGTAATTATTGTGCCAGGAATGAATCCAATTCATCATAATCTTGTCGACATGTATTCAATCAGTTATTCCTTTTTCATGTTTGTCAGCTTTTCCTGTTATCTGAAAACCACTCTGCCAGGCATTGGAGAGTGAAAATGTGTAAGGAACACCCCCGAGCCTTGGTATGTTAATAATCCTGTGAGATTGACATGCAAGTAAGCAACTGCAACTGAGTGATACAAAGTAATGTGGACAAAGTAGTAGAAACACTGAACCTAGAAGCAAGATAACTACTGAACAAAGAAAGTTAGTGCAGGTGTGGAGACCAATAAACTGGCACATTCCAAAGAGGGATGGACTCCAGGAAAGGAAGCTAGATAGCAGGAGTTCAAGCTCAGACTTTTTTTTTTCAAGAACTGTGATGTACATGCACATCATCAGAACAGGAAATTCAAAAGCAACAAAATAAAGCAAGAATAAAGTCAGAGAAATAAGTATCAGGCACAAAGCATGACAGCATGACTGAGCTGGGAAAGAAATACTGCGGAAAGGAAGAAAAATGGATTCAATTTTTACTTTCACAAAAAATTTGTTAATGCAAGTAATGACAAACTGTATTCGTAAAAATTCATGTTGATCATTTTTATGCTAAGAAAAATATATTTGCTAATTTATGATTTTAGAGAATTCAGAAGTATCCACTAGAGGTTTGATTGTTCAGATGAAATGGAACAAACTAACTTTTTTTTTTTTTTGGCAAATATATAGCTAAATTTTTTTTTAAGATTTATTTTTATTGGAAAGGCAGGTTAGATTTTACAGAGAAGAAGAAGAGACAGAGACAAAGAATCACCATCCACTGGTTCAATACCTAAATTGCTGCAATGACAGGTGATAAGCCAATCAAAAGCTAGGATCCAGGAGATTCTTCCAGGTCTTCCAAGTGGTTGCAGGGCATTAAAGCTTTAGGCCATCCTGGACTATTTTCCCAAGCTACATGCTGGGAGCTGGATGGGAAGCAAAACTCTAGGACATGAACAAGTAACCTTATGGGATCCTGGGACCTGCATGGTGAGGATTTAGCTGTTGAGCCATCATGCCGGGCCCAGAATAAGCTTTCTTGATGTCTTTTGTAGTTCATACGTAGTTTGGGTTGGTTGCATTTCTGTAATTCCCTTTAAATCTGCAGATTTTTCTAAAAATATTTCAGATAAAAGTTGGAACTATTTACTCATATTATGGTAACTATGTATTATACAAATCTATTTTACCACCATAGCATATGAATTACTTTCAAAAGTTAAAAGTCAAATGTTAACGTTTCATATGACTCAAAGATATTATTTTTTTGTGAAATAACCTTATTGCAAGATTTTAAAGACCTTTCACTTGAATATATAAAAAAGGGTAAAGTCTCATGTTCTCATAGCCATGGCACTGTAGACAGTTTAGTACACATCATCTGCAAGTATTATCAGTAATTTCATCCACAGAAATTTATTTTGCCATATATCCTTAGTAAATTTTCAGTTTGAAAAAAATATGGAACAATTATAAGAAATCACTTATATTGCTTGGCTATTAAAGGGGATAAAAAAACACTAAATGGAGTTAGATGGGAGTCAAAAGCTGGAGCTGGGAAGGAATCCATAACTCCTGGGTAACTCACTTTTCTGGACTTCATTAACCCTTACGCCTGTGCCCCTAGATCCTGGTTTCAAAGGCTACCTTAGAAACAGTTGCATGATGATGAGAGAATGATGGGAGACTGTTTTAATTTTTGTTTACTTTTTTTTCTTCTACTTAATAAGTAATTTGCAGTAAATATTCACAAAAAGCCGCACATTGTAAGGAGAGATCTTCTTTATCTCTAAGCTTACAATCATTGAAATGAAGATGAATGTTCTTTCTCAAATCAAGGTCACATTTAAACCTTGCATTCTCTGAAAATGATTGTAGAATATATACTTTTTTCAAGAATTCATAAATGAATATTACAAAAACATCTTTGTATGGGTTCTGAAATTTTTGTCATCAGATATCTTCATCTCCATATTTGCATGAAGGACAGTCATTCATGTGGATATATTTGAATACATACGAATAGTTATGCTATTTTTATACTCTCATTTATCTATTATATAGAGATAAATGTATAGGTACTATATAAATACATGTATTTGTATAAGGAAAAAGGAAAAACACATGATAAAATGTTCTACATTGCTGAGGAATATTTACCAAAGTAAAACTTACCAAGACTAATTACTTAATAATCAAGATGCCATTAGTACTTACAATTGCTGTTCATCTTTGTTGAATATTACAAATAGAGGGAACCAATTGTTTAAAAAATTAGTTTGCTCTTGCTGCATTTTAGGCTTTTGAACTTCTCTAAATTATTTTTACCATGGAAATCGTACATTTTTATCTTCCTAATTTTTTTTTCAGAAAAACTGCAGGATTAAAATTTAACCTCAAATTCAGTTAGCACAGCCTATATCTTTAAGAGTACTTGAAAGCCAAAAATGACACACTAATCCAAAGTAATTTCATGGGAGATGTCTGATGCCTGGCGTGTCTTTTCTCTGTACTGAATCTGGTGTGTATCTTGATAGCTCCTTCCTGAAGTGTAGACACATCAAACATTCAACACTTTTCCAAGGGACCTGTGCTGTCCACAGCTTGGGCTTTCACCAAAATTGAAAAATACCCCACCTTCTACCTCTTCTTCATACCAATTCATCCTTTAAATCTATGTTTTAACCAATATCTTGATGATCTCTTCTTCAAATAGTTTCTTCAAGTTTAAGCCAGATTCCTTCATAGGTTTTGCCAAAGCAGTCTCCTGTTATTTTTATAGTCCCTATGTTATCCTGCTGTCTGTTCTCTACAAAATCACTTGTCAAAGAAAAATAGCTTCTACCATCATACTGCATTATTAGTCTTAGTTTTAACCCCACGACGTGCATGGTGTCATGTAATCACATTATACATTTAAACACATGCACACTAAAACTGGTGCTTACCAAAATATGCCTATAGTTATATACTCAGCAAATAATAAAACTAGGAATGGATACAGAAGTTTGACTTTAGAGCCTGGAATATTCACTGTTACCCTTGATGATATGTCTTATTTCCCACAATATTTCTATCATACAGTACTGGTGTGTTGACAAATGTTACAGTAAAAATGGGGAACAGCACAGAGCTATGAAGGATGAGCAGGAATCTTTGAAATAATGAAATCTGTACCTTCTACAAATTTGCAATGATAACATTTTATAAAATTGAATACAATACATAAAGGAGTACACAACACATATACATGATATGCAAGACCAAAGTAAGATTTGTGTTTTATACTGATGTCAATATCTACCATGGGTTATATACATTTATACGGGAGATTCTCATTGTAGGAAAATGGATCAAATGTACACAAGTCCCCTAACTTGCTGCATGCCTAGAATTAAAGTTTAAAAATAATTGAGAGAAATAATATGAAATAGAGTTTAGAAAGAGTTAAGTCACTCTCAACAGCTGTGGCTTCAGATTCAGAAACAGATACTGGTGCACCTGTTCCTATTTGGAACTTTCGTATGTGACTTAGGCATTAACTTTCTGATGAGTCAGGAGGCCTTGATAATGTTGGTATGTAAAATATCAAAAACCAAATGACAAATTTCAGAGGAGATTGTTTTTTCTTAGAAGCCTTCTAAACTCTTCTGCTTTGACGCATGACATCTGCAGAAATGAAGGTAAGTCATTTTGCTCTGGAAGACATTTTCTCAGTGTACAGAGAAATAGTGAGATAGGGTGATACATTTTCACCCTAATCTGTCCATTAATTATTGGAAACAAATAGAGACTTAACACATGAAATTAGAAAGAAGGAAGCATGAGAAAATTATAAGTGAAACCACTAGGAATATTCAGGTGAATTAATGTTGATGTGGAAGACCAGTCCATCTTGTTTTCCGTAGTGACCCATGCATAGGTTTATAGCATAATTAATCTTGTTTTATTCATTTTGGCTTACTTTTCTATGTGCTGCAGTAGATAAAAAAGTGTTAAACATTGTAGCTCATATTATTTATAATGGAAGCATCAAATATGCTCCTTCACATACAAATACATTCATAAAAACATTACAGTAAAGGAATCGATTGAATATGTCAAAGAATGACAAGATTTTTATGACATTTTGGTATCAAAAGATTTTCTTAAAATGTCATTTTACAGAAGTCAATTTAAAACACGAGCTATTAAAAATTGGTTTTTCCTTATGAAATAATTATGAGTACCACAAACTGACAATGGAAATAGGTGGATAAAAGTGGTTCCTTTCTTTGGATTTCTGAGTGATTTTCATGTAGAAATTATTTATCAAAGTACATTCGCTACTTTTTCATGTGTCTAAGTGTCCTGTGCCTTCAATTCTCCATGAGGGCATGTATTGTAGAGGACTGGTTTTCAATTCTTCAGATATGAAGTGATAATTTTAAGTCATTTGGTAGAAAGAGTTTTGCAGAAATTAACAAGGAAACGTCTGGTTAAGGCCATAATACACTGAAATAGCAGAATGTTGCACTTGAGGTTGTTGCTGAAGGACTATACTTTATATATGCACATATATGTATATAAGACCTTTTTATTTTTATTGGAAAGGCAGATAGAGAGGAAGATCTTCCATCTGTTAACTCACTCCTCAAATGGCCAAGGCAGCCAGAGCTGAGCTGATCCGAGGCCAGGAGCCCGGAGACTCTGTGTGGCTGCAAGGTCCCAAGGCCTTTGCGCCATCCTCCACTGTTTTCCCAGGCCACAAGTGGAGAGGTAGATGGGAAACAGGGCCATTGGATTAGAACTGATGCCCATATGATATTCCTGCACATGCAAGGTAACGACTTTAGCCACTAGGTTACCACCGCACTGGGCCCAAAATATACTTTTGTAATAATATGGGAGAAAACTGGTGGGGGCTTTGGCAATGAAGAAGGAGGAAGGTAGAGGAGAGGATCCCTGTACTTACAAGACTGTATCACGGAAAATAATAAATAAGAGAAAGGTTTAGTGTGCCGTTTGTCTCATTAAAGATTATAAAAAAGAAACATCAAATTCTTCAAATCTAAAATTTTCTTGATAATCCATACAGCCATCAGAAAACTAGGCTATATTTTAATAGTGTTTTTTCTAGTCTCAAAAATAATGAGACACCTTCAATTCTATACTGATAGTGTCATAAAACTATGACTAATTCTGATTTTCGTGAAAACATGAATAATCAACTAGTAAAACGCATGATTCATAATGCATATCATTGTTTAGTGTTCCCTGGGCTTTTCCCATTGTGATTCAGCATTCTGTGATTCCTTCACCATTATCTCCTTTCTGGTGTTCAGTACCAGTCCTGCTACTAGGCATCCTCCCATTACCACTCATCTGCCAGCATCCATCTTCAGAACCTTTCGTTCTTCTGAGCTGAAATTCTTTCTGGTTGATAATTTTTGATGAAGAGTGTTCTTGGCATCAAAGTGATGCTAACATATTCAAAAAGTAAAAAATGATTTTTGTAATTTGTACACTCTAAAATTATCCTAGTACGTCTATTAAGTCGGTCTGTCTTTAGCATGTGTTTTATAGATTTAAAAAGTTCTCACTGATTTCAAATCTTGTAACAGGTCGAATATTAAGAAATTAAGCTTAGCTAGATAATTTCTGGGCCCTGCGACATCTTAATCTGTAATTATTTTTCATGACACATTTTTATAATTACCCTGCAAGTGCTTAAACTGAATCTCTAGGATACGAAGGGTTAAGAGCTAAGGAGAAACACTTAGCCTTAGAGCCAAATCAGTAGTAAACATTAAGTTTGTCCTCAAGGCTAAATATAATGATTTCTACTTCTTGTGCTTACTTATTTTAGGCATAATGAGCTCTAGAACATTTTACGTATTTTTAATATTATGTTTATCATTATCTCATTTGAAAATATCTTCATATTTTATGGTTAAATGAAAAGTAAATCTAAGAATTCTTTATCAACATATAATTTCAATTGTAAATAGCAGAAAAACTAATTCTTTTGGAAATTTAAGCAATTTTTATCTTCTGAATGATGAATTAACAGGATTTTACAGTTCCTTTATTTTCTTTGAGTCACCACACAAAGCATCAAGTAAATAAATATTATAATTACGTGCCTGGTTTCAGAGACCGATGGCCCGGCAGTGAGCGTCAGCAGAAATCCCAGACAAGCAATATGTAGCGTAGTAAGCTGTGGGGATGCAATGCCAAGGGGTGCAGAGTTAGCCTCTTTGCAGCATCCAATCTCATGGAGCTTTTCATTCCGCACAAACAGCGAAACTCAGAAATCAGCAGGCCGACTCTGATTCTGTCTTATTCAAGTCACACACACAGAAATCAAAAAGCTGAATTAATTCTCAGTGAATATGATCAGAGAGAAAAGCAAAACTTGAGACTATAGAAATGTATACATCTCTAAATTATGTTTCCTACCAATTTCACTCTTAAATGTTCTTCTATTGTATCAATTTATTAGCTTTAAATGCCTGATTTGTGCAAGGCAGTATTGTAAAAAAAGAAGAAAGTAAATGGACAAAAAACATAATGTATAGTAGACATCAAACAATGAAGGAAATATAGATAACATATTGTAAGGACTGTGATGGGGGTAGATACAGAGTACTGGAGTACTAATAGGGTTAGAACCATCATTCAGTCATGGCCAGTGATGAAAGGCTACCCTAAAATTTATATATAATAATATATATAGTTATATATATTATGTACTGTTGTATTCTATATTATATAATTATAAAATTGTATTATATATGATATGTTATATAATATAACAATATGTAAAATCTAGAATATGTAATAAATTATATAATACTATATGACATATAATATATATTATATATTCAGGTACATATAATGTTTATATATATCCTATAAATGCAAATTGAACTCTCCATTAAATAAGGATTAAACAAGTAGTAAGTAGAAAGAATACTGTTCCTTAGTATAGACAAGGAGTACATGCAATATTCAAATATCAGAGTGTCAATTTTGTCCATATACTTTCAAGAGTTACCATAAATCAAGGGTAATGCCTGTTTGCTTTTTGGAGACTGGGTTCATTAAGCTTACTGGACTCCAGTTGCATCCATTAATTTATGGGATAACTCCATGCCTTACTATTGTGAACTGAGCTGCAGTAAACATTGGCATACAGATGACTGTTTCATATGATGATTTAATTCTATTGGGGTAAATTCACAGAAATGGAATGACTAGGTCATGTGGAAGATCTATTTTCCAATTTCTGAGGAATCTCCATACTGTTTTTAAATTTTTTTTGTAAAGCCATATACAGAGAGGAGGAGAGACAGAGGAAGATCTGATGTCCATTGATTCACTTCCCTAGTGACCCCAATAGCCAAAGCTGTGCCAATCCAAAGCCAGGATCCAGGAGCCTCTTCCAGGCCTCCCACACAGGTGAAGGGCCCAAAGACTTTAAGCCATTCTTGACTGGACTGTTTTCCCAGGCCATCAGCAGAAAACTGAATGGGAAATTGGGCAACTGGTATACAAACCAACACACTTATGGGATCCCAGCACATGCAAGGTGAGGAAATTAGCCACTAGGCTACTGCAATGGGCCCATCTATCTCCATACATTTTTGCATTATTATTATTATTTCTTTACTAGTTTATATTCCCACAGAGTGTGCTAGGATACTTTTTTTCACAACACCATATATCCTTGCCCACATTTTTCAAAAAATTACTTTTGGATGCTAGCTATTTTTCAAAAAAAATAATTATTACTTATTAGAAAGGCCGAGATAGAGGAGAAGACTGAATCAAAGATCTTGTATGCACTAATTTACTCTCCAAATGAGTGCAATCGCCAGACCTAGGGAGGTCTGAGGCCAGGAGCCAAGAGCTTCAACTGGGTCTCCGAAGTGATTGTAGTAGTCCAAGAACTGTGGCCCCCTTGTTTTGGATTTCCATGCAAACCAATAACTAGTTGAATTGGAAGTGAAGCAGCTGGGTCTCAAACCAGCTCCCACCTGGGGTGCTGGCATGACAGACATCAGCTTCAACATGACACCACACAGGGCGGGGGTAACAGGCTTTATATCTGGGTCAAACCTCATTGTCATTGTTATTTACAGATACTCAATGGGGAACCAAAGGGCCTCCTCAGAGGTTGTCTCCTAGAGTTCTGCAAGGTGGCAGGATATAAAATCAGCACTAATAATAATAATAATAACAACACAGTAATATTATTTGTATACACAACAGCACAGCTGAAAAATAACTTCTAAGATCACTCCCATTCACAATAGCTCCAGAAAAGTCAAATACTTTCAGATTCAATTTAATTAGGAATCTTGAAAATGCAAAGAAAATTACAAAACATTAGGAGCAGAAATAAAGACCAAAAACAATGGAAAATCTTCCAAGATCATGAATTATAAGGATTAGTATCAAAATGCCATACAACCCAAAGCAATTTACATATTTACTGTAATTCCAATTTTGACATTCTTCTCAATTCTGAAAAAAAAACTTCTAAAATGTAGAAGGTGTTACAAGCCACCGGATAGCGAAGCAGTCCTAACTGATGACAATGGAGCTGGAGGCACAGAATACCAGAGTCAAGATGTATTAGTAGGCAGCTTGTAGTCAAAACAACCTGGTATTGTCACAAGGTATGAAAAGATTGTTTTTTTTTTGTTTGTTTGTTTGTTTTTTACAGAATGAAATATAAATGACCAACAGAAACATGAAAAGATAAACTGGACTCAAAAATTTTAAATGTATATTAGAAAAATACATGTCAAAAATAACTTTGCATATGTGAAGCGGTGAATAGTTATATATTGGGAGAGGAAAATAGCAATATTATTGAGATCCCAAAGAATTAGAACTTTAGTTTCCTTTAGAGAATCAGTTAAGTGTCTTGATAATACTGTAAATGTGTATTGGTAAGGTATCTGGAGAGAGAATGCTTTTTCTCATCTCTGTGCTACATAGAGTGCTTCATTGAGTTGACTGAGTAAATACTGATTTTTTAAAATGTATTATAAAATGTAATGTGTCTAAATCTTATTTGTATTATAAATAGATTTCCTTATTCTTTAAGATGCAAAGTTATTTCTAATCAAAGTTAGATTGATGAGTCAGACATTCAAACTCTTCTTCCTAAAATAGTTATCATTACCTATATATATCTATTTGAAAATATAGCACACTTATTGGGCCCGGCGCGATAGCATAGTGGTTAAGGTCCTCTCCTTGAACGTGCCAGTATCCCATATGGGCTCAGGTTCTAATCCAGCTCCCTGCCTGTGGCTTGGGAAAGCAGTTGAGGACGGCCCAAAGGCTTGGGACCCTGCATTCCTGTGGGAGACCCAGAAAGAAATTCCTGGCTCCTGGCTTCAGATTGGCGCAGCACCGGCCATTGTGCTCACTTGGGGAGTGAATCATCAGACAGAAGATCTTCCTCTCTGTCTCTCCTCCTCTCTGTACATCTGCCTTTCCAATAAGATAAATAAATCTTTTAAAATATATATAGCACACTTATCACAGAATGTAGAATGGTATGGTATGACTTTGAATAGAAACATCAGCCTCATTTTTTCTCAAGGCACTTCCAGCCTTGAAGTAGATTATCTGAAGGTAATTAACCTGTTATTTCCTAAATAGCTGGCTGATTTACCTAATATGGTATATTAAAATCTGCCCCATTTTACCATGCGTGCTTGAGAGCTGTCCACAGTTGAATAGTTAATACCTAGTTCAGCCTTGCCACTCGGACAATGACTCTTCTTAAAAGTGCTTTGTTGTGTTTTTCTTTCCAATAAAGGAAGTTATGGAGCAAAGCTTTGGTGTATAGCTTATTTGTTGAATACGTGGAAATCTTCAATTTACATAATTTTTTTGGCATTTAGGATACAGCAAGTTAATAACTACATATTTGCAACAACAAGAGACCGTTCCTCCTAATTTTATTGCAACATATAGTACAACTAATTAAAATTTGCAACACCGTACCATCTTAAATGTAGAAGTTGCAGTCCATTTTGTTTAATGAAATTAAAGCCATACAATATGCCTAGAGAGAAGAAAGCCCTTGGTTCTCTGCTGAATTCATAATTGAAACAACTGTTCTGGTCTAAATAGATCATGAAAACTATGGTTGTTCTCAAATACTAAAAGATTTATTGTGCATTAATCAACAAAGTCGAAAATTCTAATTATCTAGGGAAGATTTAGAGATTATATTTTCAAGTGATGCATTTTGGGGTGCTTTGCAATGCCTCTGTACATTTAATTGAGCTGTGAATGGTATCAATTACTCTTTGAATGAAAGGAGAATTCAGCAATAAATGCCAATGCAACTTTCTGAGCTTTTTGTTTGTAGTAAAATGCTAATTAACAGAAAGATTGCAACCCAAATTTCATTGTGTGCTTGGATTTACGAACAGATGTTATAGCATTGATTATCCAAGGAAAAGTCCAGTTCCATGAAAAGGTTATATGCTTAACTTTTTAATTGACTTGTTCCCATTATATTCTTATAATGCTTTTTTTTTAAATTGAAAACTACGAAAACCAAATAGCAAATTAATACACACAGTAGACAACCTAATTTTTCAAGCTTTTGTATATTTTACTATTTGTTTTAATATAAAGAAAAAAAATTTCAAATGGTTCATAGATAAAATGTTAAGACTAAAATAATCCTTCTACTCTCCTCCTCTATTCCCTTTTTTCTAATTTTTGATAGTGCCTTTAATTATTACAAAAATTTATTTATCTGAAACACTTAAGCCCAGAACCAGAAACATCTCCCAGGTTTCTCATTTGGATGGCAAGGACCAACACAGGCCTCAGGTTATTTAGTTAGGTACTCTGACTAAATTTGTTTCTTGTTGTATAGACTTGAGGTGATTGCCTATATCTCCAGTGGAATGGATTAATACCAATGAATTTGATTATTGAGAGGCAGCATTCTTTTTAACAATGATGTCAATGATAGTTTAAATACAATGAAATCTTTATTTTCCATGATACCCTTTTTTTTAATGTATGGGGGTTCCTCTCTCCTCTTCCCCATCCGACTTTTCATTTCCTCTCCTCCGCCCCATTTTTCCTCATGTAATCAAAATAGCACATCTCTTAACGCAAGTTACAAGTTTAACTTTCTAGTATTTGACAAGACAGGTATAATCAATGATAGAAAACCTAGTTTTGTAATAAAGGCATATATGTAATTTTCATTGTTAGTCCTGTTATTCGGGAGTAGAGGCTCATACTGTGTAGTACATTTACTTTCTGGTATGCTAGTCTCCCTTTGCAGGTCTTTGTGTATTGGCTATTTTACATTAGAATACATTTATCTCTTTGTGACTAGCTTACCTCTCAAAGTATAATGGTTTCTATCTGGGATCATTCTGCTATTTTTATGGCTTAATAGTATTCTGTAGAATAGATGTACCACAAGTTATCCATTCCCTTGTTGACAAACATGTGGGTTGTTTTAATGTTTGCTATTGTGTATTGTTCTGCTATAAATGCAAGATTCCAGGCAGCTCATCTCTCACATATAGATTTCATTTCATTTTTGGATATATTCCCAAGAATGAGATAGTTGGGTTAAATGGCAAATCAGTTCTCAGTTGTATGTAGACCATTCTCATTGAAGTTACAAGGAACCTCATAGCTTTTTCTATTTGCGTTTCCCTAATAGTTACTGAACATGAATTTTTTTCATGTGTCTATTTTAAATTTCATCTTTTGAAAAATACCTTTCTATGTGCTTGGCTCATTTCTTTACTGGGTTTATTGTTTTGCTGTTAAGTTTGTGGAGTTCCTTGTAAATCTTGAGTATTTGTCCTGTACCTGTTCGGTAATTTGTGAACACTTTCAGATTTGGTTTGTATTTGCAGTTCATTTTATATAATCTCCATGATTTGTTAGGTGAGTGTCTGTATTCTTAGAAAATTTTGTTCAAAATTGATTTTATTTATCTCTTCAGATATTTTGACTTTACCCTTTATTGTAAAATTATTTTAATGATGCATCATCTTTTATGAAATTGTAAGAAGTACAGTTGGTAAATGAAGTAGTGAATTATGAAGGATAAAACCATAAGATGTAATCATAAAATAGTCTTTGTCAAAAATTCCTACAGCAATTCTACCTTAGTCAATGTAGCAATTCATGTATGTAGTCCGTATTAATTTTTGTCTCATTTTCAGTAAGTATCTCTAGCAGGGGTATATTTCTGAGAAGTTATAGGATGTCAATCTTTTTTTGAGAAACACCATGATATACGTGGCACAGTCATTAAGCCAATGTGGCTTACACAGCCTAATGATGATACTCTTTTCATACACATGCACTTTTGTTTTTGCAAATATAACCTATCACTTGTATTAAAACAGTATTGCTTTGCATACATAGTCTGCCAATGATAGGAAAAGAATACAAAGATGGTATAGAAACCCTTAATCAGTAAAGGGAAAATGTTGGAGAAATTCAAACCCAGTGCCAATTCCTAGTGTTATTTTCATTTGACAGGATCACCAAACTACATATGAGATCTCCATTTTTACTGTGCACTAATTGCTGTTATTCTAATGTCTAGACCCAAATGTGACATGTGAATAATGATGGCTGGCTGCCTATTTTTTTATGAGATTATGAGTAAAAGGAAGTGGACTTCTAAATACTTACATTTTGTATTTCCCTATTATTGCAATTCCTGGTATTTTTCCAAGTCTTTTTCTTATCTAAATGTTTTGCCAAATGAATAGGACTAACTTAATGAAGAAAGCTTGTGGCGCTATGGTTGAAGTACGTGGAGCCATCCCTGTATTTCGAGTAGAGGATGTAACCCTCAAAGATACTGTGCTTCAGGGCAAGAATACTCATTGGAGAGTCACAAGCATGAATAAAACAGACATATCAACATTAGCAAAATTCCTCCTCTTCAGTGGAGATTCTAACAACACTGTTTCCTACTGTATTATAATTATCCTATAATTTATTCTTAAAAAATTAAATGTAAAAGAAAGCCAACTTGCATTATCATTGATATTATACAAAACTATTTCATAATTCATGGCCAAAATAATGTGCTTAGATAAATGAATATACGAGCATATTTTGTGTTTTCATTGGGAGTTACTTTCACATCCTCTCTCAAGATTGAAGATGTTTTAGTGAACAAATTACTAAGGAAGTACATTATTCAGTCTTACAAATACCTACTACACACTTTCTATTGCTTTGCCTCAGTGAGATGATAGTATTACCTCCTTTTATCATCACGTGTGTGGATTTAAAAGGCATGTATTGAGAGGCCATCACATGAAAGGCATTTTTGCAGATGTTGGAAGATCAAGTCAGGAGTGGGAAAATGTGTAATATGTTCTCAAATATATACTAAGAGGAAAACGGAGTGCCAAGCAGAAAAACGTGTAAACTAAAGGCAGAATAAAATTAATTATATGGGCGTCTGAGGGCAGCTGTGAGGGAAGAAAACATTTGCTAGGCAGAAGGCACAGTGGAAGGAAGGGATGTAGAAGGCACAGGGACCTTGTAAGCAGACATGAGCACGGAGTCAGGGGAGAATGTTCTGGGCTGTGTATTGGCAAGTGGGTTCAGCCTGACTGGAAAATACAGTCCTAGTGCAGAGGACGAATGAGAACTGACAGCCAAAAGGATGCTGGGTCCATGCTGTGCAGTGCTTGAGATCGCATGAGTAGGTTACAAAGGAATTTGGTCATGAGAAACTGCGAGTGTTTTTAACATCTGAGAACATGATTGGAATGACAGTTTAGGAAAACTATTTTAGCAGGTGTATTAGGAGTATTTATCAGCTTCTGCCTTGTTCATTTGGCTTGGTGCAGTTGAAATGCCTCTCTGCTTCTCCGAATACATTTTTTAAAATATATTGCAAATGTTACCTCTTTGAAGAAGACATTCATTACTTTCCAAAGTAATCATTTCTTGAAATTAGTTTTGACTTTCTGCATTTAGTATTTATAAGGTTTTTTTTAACTAAGTCATATTATTTCTGCTATGAAAATATTTACTTTTTTTAGTTTTAAAATTATTATTAGTTAGTAGGCAGAGAGCTAGGAAGAGAAAAAGAAAACTGGGGGGATAGAATGGCCAGTAGCTCTGGTCGCTGCATGGATCCCTATGGCAGAGTTGGACTGAAGCTGAAGCCAGGATACAGCAACTGCTTCTGGATTTCCCACATGGGTGTCAGGAAGCCAGCTACTTGATCCATCAGCACTCCCCTGCTTTGCAGGGTCTGCGTTAGCAGGAAGCTGCTGTCATCAGCTAGAGGTGTGTATTGAACCTAAGCACTCCAGTATGGGATGCTGCAATCTCTACCCAGTAAGCCAAATGTCTGCCCCTTTATTTATATTCAGCTATATAATCTAAAGCCCAGATGAGTTATGCCTTGAGAGAGACCTAGAAATTCCTGTGATTCTTTGAAATTTCAAGCGGAAGGAAAATACATTCATTTAGAAAGTTTTTGATAATTTGACAATGCAGAGTTAGATGAAGAGACAACTAAATCAAGATTATTTCTGCATTATTAGTGAGCAAGTAAGCATGATCATACCGTGTTTTAAAGCATGATCTTAGTAAAACAAATAACCATACTAGAATGGAATTTTTCATATTCTAATTTAGCCATGTAGATCAGGACAGGTATTTGTGGAAGATTTGGAAGGCAGAAGAGATTAGTTGCCAGGAAATCCTTGGATAGAAGCAAATCTCTTCAGTTGCTCTCTTTTTTTAAAAAGATATATTTATTGTTATTGCGAAGTCAGATATATATAGACAGGAGCAGAGATCTATAGAGAGGAGGAGAGACAGACAGGAAGATCTTCTGTCCATTGATTCACTCCCCAAGTGAGCACAACAGCTGGAACTGCACCAATCCAATTGAGATCCAGGAGCCAGGAGCTTCCTCCAGGTCTCCCACGTGGGTGCAGGGTCCCAAGGCTTTGGGCCATCCTCGACTGCTTTCCTAGGTCGCAAGCAGGGAGCTGGATGGGAAGCGGGGCCTCCGGGATTAGAACCGGTGCCCATGTGGGATCCCAGAGTGTTCAAGGCAAGGACTTTACCTGCTAGGCCACCGTGCCAGGCCCTTCTCAGTTCTTTCTTCAGTGCGACAGGAAGCAAAAACTGGTGATTTGTACTCTGGGATTGTTAAGGCTTGTCACAGCTCCTGTGGATCACCAGACTGCCATGGCTTGTTACGCCCATATGGGTACTGAATATCTCTCAAAGACTTATGTGCTAACTCCATAGGTGCCCACTGGAACCTTTAGGAAACTAATGGACGATCCTTACATCACTGGACAGATGTCTCAGACATAGTTGTCCTGAGAAAATTATTGGAGAAGCACGTATTTGGAGCATCCACTCTGTCTCATTTCCAACTGTGTAATCCTTTCTCCACTCAAATTCCTTCCTTCATACTCAGCCTGCTTTTTTAGGATACATGGAGAAGCTTGTACTGCAAACATAATTCCCACTTTAAAGACTTAGTAATGAAGGACTTAAACCAAACATTAAGGATACAAGTGGAAAAATCTTTTTTTGAGGTGATAGAAAAATGCACTACATTAACAAACTAAGTCTCTGGAACCATATTTTGTGACACGGGGGTTTAACATCTGTGACACTAGCATTCAGTATGAGTGCCAATTTGAGTGCTGGCTGCTCCATTTCCAATCCAGCTCCCTGCTAATGTGCCTGGGAAAGCAGCAATGACAGGCCAAGTGCTTCTGCAGCTGAAGCTGTATAGGAGAACTGAATGGAATTGCTCCTTTAGCACATCACTGTGACCCAGCCCCCTTGTGGACCATTTGGGGAGTGAAGCAGCATTTGAAAACTATTTCCACCCCCACCTCTCTCTTTCCATTCCCTCCTTCTCCCCTCTCTAACCTGTCCCTCTCTTCCTCCCTCTCTTGCCCTCCTCCTCTTCACTCTCCGGCCCTCCTCCCATCCTTCCCCTCTCTCTCTCCTTTACTCTCTTCCCTCTCCCCCTCACTTCCTCCTCTTTCTGTCTCTTCACCCCACTGGTGTGTGTATCTTTCTGTATCTGCCTTTCAAGAAAATGAATCACTTAAAAAATAAGTAAGTAAATCTTACGTATTTCCAAAAGTGAAAACTATCTAAAAATAGAACTTTCAACTTATCTGAGTATAATCTGAAGAATTCTGGAAGGATTATGTGGTTGAGAAATTACTAGGGAGGTGGGGAGAATGAATTGGTTATGCAACTTGTGTGAGCAGGAAGGTCAAGTCAGATGGTGCTAATAGCCAACTGTTTCCAACTGAGAATGCGTCTTGAGGTCAATAAAGTTATGCATGCATATGTCACTCTTTGACATATGGGTCACTCAGTCACCGAAATGGCAAGGCCTAAGAGGTTCCAACAGGGCATTGATAAATGTGATAAAGCCCAACGTTTTACGTATCACAGGATCCTTCATATCACCAAAGTTTCTTGTCCATTGATCTAAAGAACGTACTGCATCCTTTTTTTGTCTTTTGGGGAAAAGCACGCTCATCTATATATTCAACATTTTATTTTTGTTTTCATTGAATTGATTTACTAACACTGAACATGCATGGTAGAATGAATCCAGGATTTAATCAAGCAAAAAATTGTAATACTTTCCTTGATTGCTTAAGATCTCTAGCTGCCTTAAAAGGAGCAGTTCGGGTATTCTATTCAATGTCAAGTTGATTCAAATTGCAGGTAAATTAAACTCTAAATTATTCTTCTATAATTTTTCATCATTATCATTCATAATGTGACTAGGAAACATTATCTTAAAAAAAAATTCGGCCCATCCAAAGGTCTGGTTAGATCTGTGCTGTATTTTTATTTCCTCAAACTATTTTTGAAAGACATCATTGCTGGAATGAAAAGCAGTTACAGATCCAAATGCTACATCTTGGATGAAAACATACCTTGTCTGGGAAATTATGCCTCAAGTGAAATAGCTATTATTTTTAACAACACGTTTAATTCAATAATCAGCAATGTTTTGTAAAATTAGTGTTTACATGAATTTCACTAAAATTCATACCGCCTATAAATATTACAAACTTAACCAAAGTTTAAAAATGCACTTAAAAACCATGGTTGCATCTGTCTGTATACATTTTATAGGCCCAAATCCAATAAGGTAAGTTATATAATTTTATCTATTTGTATTCATCTATATAATTGGTCTTATATGTAATTCAATTTTCATATGTGTAGAGGAAGAATATTTTATAATAAATAACTTCATAAATAATTTTTAGTGGTATGAAAATCTTTATAGAGCAAAATGCATAATGAAGGGTTAAGAAACATTGGAACCAATGACTTTAATTGTTTCTGCTTTGTCAAGGAAATGGAATTGTATCTGAATAATGGCCAATCCTTATACTTTAGAAGCAAAGCTGTTTACAAAAGCTAAACAAGTGAGAGCTGTGAGCAGTTAATTTGTAGACAATTTACTGTTAAGATCACTGAGATAGTGGCATTTGCTTGTGAGAGCATTATTGGAAAAAATCTTGTGGACTCAGCACATACCCAAAAGTACAAATTGAATACTGGAACAGGATCAACTTCTGGAAAACTATTAACTGCACCTGAAGTTCGCCTTACTAAATACTCAGAAACCACAGTAATCACCGTGTTAGCACCAAGCCTGGAAAAAACAGCCTAGTTATGGAAAATGCAGTGTCACCATTACTAGAGCAAGTGGCAAGATTGCTAATCAACATTTAATTAACATTTTTGTAATGCAGAGTCACAAAATAGAAGATAGAGTTTACTAAGCAATTTGAATTTTTCTTTCTTGGAGAAAGGTATGATAAAAATTTTTTAAATCATTGTATCTCCCTAGCTGATGTGTACTTCTATCTCGTGTATACTCTGGCGGTTTGCCTCGTCTTAGTATATCAAGATTGAAGTGTAAAAGTACAACTTGTATAAATTTTAAAGACATGTTTATTGTTTAAGGAATTCATTATTTGGGAGCAGTTGTTTCCTCAGGAACTAAGAATGGTCCTGAAACTCCATTGTCTGCTTACTATCCTCTTTAGCTTGTTCTGGACAGTAAAATGCTATCATCTTGGGGAAACTAGCTGAGAGTCTTCATCAGGATTACAGAGTCTGTGGGAGTAATTAAAAGATAACTTTTTAAAATTTTTTCATCATAAAGAAATGCTAAATAAATGGACAGAGACTTTGACTTGAATTGGATGTTGCACAGTATTTACATATATCCTAATATCAGACACCACTTCATAATTAGGTAATTTTCATAATCAATTTTCAAATAAAAATATTAAAATCAAAACTATTAAATTACTCACTGAACTTCTGAAATATTTCACTCTCAATCTTTGTATAGCTTAGGAAATTCCTTATAACCTAAAATTTAAATATTTTGTTGATATAATTAAACAGTGTTACTAAATGCTGTGAAAAAATGAATTTCTCAAGTCATTGTCATGTTGTGTATCTAATTGCAGTCAGATGCTAAAGTGGCATGTGATTTTTATTGAATTTTAACATGTTACTATGTGATAAAATCTTTGATATGCATGTAAATACATGATAGAAAATGGGTGACTTATCTACATCTACATAATAAAATATCATAAATCTATGACAATTCAAATATCTGGCAATAGGTTATTCATTATATTAATTACAAGTAATTAATTTAAAAATACTGATTCACCTTGAGGATCAGCATAAGATTATAGCAAATGAATCATAGGCCCGGAAATCAGCCTTCACATTGACAACCAAGCCATTTCTGACACATTTCAATTCAGTTCTTCTAAAGGGAATTAGGCAAACCAGTCTTCTTAAAAAATAGTACTGAAATGATTCAACATCCACATTCAGAATATTAAAGTCAGATTCCAGTTTGATGGGAACATATCTAAAAAACTCAAAATGATTTAGACATTTCAAAAAAAAGTTAAAAATATAAGCTTTTATAGGAAAATGGCAGTAAATCATCAAAACTTGTGTTAAGTGATGATTTAGGCTTCAGAACTTCACAAAGCTATTCTCAACCATTGTCTATACCAACAATGTAATAATGCACTTCAATAGCAGAATGATGGACTTGTGACTGTTGATGAAGAATTATACTGTCATAGTGATTTGGGAAAAATGTTGGGATAGAAGGAGAGGTTCCGTAGCCTATAGAACTGTATCATGAAAAACAAAAAAACTAGAAAAAGAGGGAGAAGTGTTGGTCAGAATGTTGAGAAATTGGCTCGCTCATACATTACTGATAAAAATATGTACTCACATGGGTACTTTGGAGAGCTGTCTGGCAGTCTCTTAAATAATTTTTAAAAAGGATTGCCATTTGATACCACTGCACCGACCCTGGTTGTATGCCTTTGCAAAAGAAAACATAGGTCCACACAAAAACTTGTATAAATTATGTTCTTATCAACATTGTTCATTATAATGAAAAACACAAAAAAGTACACATCTAACAACTCATGAATAGGTAATAGGTGATGCATTCATAAAATGAAATTTATCAATAAAAAAGTGGAAATATTGAAACATGTTGTAGCATGTGTTATCCTTTCAAAATGTTTCCTCAGGATTCTGCTAATGTGAAACATTCAGGAATAGGGAAACATATTCAGACAGAAAATAAGTAGTTGCCCAGGGAAGAACAGCACAGGTAAAAATAGTTTAAGATAAGGACTTTGGTAGAAATTTGTGGTAGCAATGTTGTTGCTTGAGAATTTGAAGAACTTGAGTAAACAGTGTTATAGCAATACAGAAGAGGCATCAAATGGCTCCTAACATCTGCACGCTCATCATAAATGAGCACCAAAGTGTCAGCATGGAATCTGTGGCTCTGGGTAAACACTCAGCCTTGGTGAGGTGGAAGTCCAGTTTGGCCCAAGGCTGAATAATTAAATTTTCCAGCATCCAGTGTGTTGGTCGTTGAGTAATGCGACAAGGGTTTATTAGAGTGCAAGCATTATGAGAAATAGAATCAGAGACAAGCAGTACTTCAGACGTAAAGAAGTATGGTATAAGGAATGAAGTTGCCACTAATGCAGCATAATAGAGCTATACAAATTACACATGAAAGTGACTGTGATACTAGCACATACTAGCAGGGTCAGGAATGTGATGACAATTCACGTATTATTTTTAGTCTTTATAATAATTCTTACAGTCTGTCAGGTGACTCTTAGAAACGGAGTTTCTTTAAGGTTAAAAAAAAATCCAATAGTTAGATTAAAAACTGCAGTTGTAAGCATTCCAACCAAAACCTAGTAAGACCCAGTATATTCTCACATCTTATCTCAAAAGATATTTGATACACGTTATCTTAGAGAAAAAAGTATTTGATAATCTAAGTGTGCTTTATTCCTTGATATGTACAACCATGTCAGGAATATTCTCGTGAAGAACATGGAAATCTGTTCATACTGCTTGTTTCTAGGGAAGTGGTAGTGGGAGAGCCTCAGAGTGGCAGAGTTATGTGGAAGACTTTCCTGTCTTTCTCCCACATTCTGTAGCTTAATCTGTTCAGACAACATAGGTATGAGTTGTGTCCGTGTTTTTCTTACGGTTTCATCAGAGACTCAAAGGATGGCAAGGCCATCAGCCCAACACAGAGCCACACATTATCACCACAAGCCTTCTTCATCACCAGTGTCATACACGTGACAGGGTACAGGAGAAATTCTATTTCTTAGTTGCAATTCAGGTTTACTGTTAACATTAACTATTAATTCTGTGAATGAATTGGTATTTTACTTCAGCCATACAATATAGAGTAATGTATTGCCACATCCAAGTATATACTCCTGGGTCTTAATTTTGTAGATTAAACAGTAGAAATTTTATATCAGGTCCTTGACCAATCTCTTAATTATTTACCATGTCAGGGATTCTTTAATGTTGCTGATTTTATTGTACTCTTGTGGGTCATTTGCTCAAAAGCTATTTGCTATTTGGGAGATAAATTAGCTTTATTACTTCCTGTTCATGTTCGTTGAAAAGCACTACAGATTGTTTTTTCTCCCTAACACATTTTCCATCCTCAGCATTAGTGTAACTATTAAATATAAATGCTTTTATTTTTCACTTCATAAGAAGGTACATGTTAATTATTTCTCCTAATAAAAAATACAAAATATTCTCACTAATTTATCATGTGGAATCAATGATTCATAGGCAAAACTAGTCAGGACAGAAGCATGCTGTTTTTCAGAACATTCATGTAATCTTCTTTTAAAAAAATGTGTGTAGAAGTTAAGGTTTTGAAATTTAATATTTACTGTTTCCAGAGGATCAACAGTGCACTGATTTATTGAAACACTAAGTCTCTATTAGAAAAAAATATAGGAACGAATCAAAGAGCATTGTTGCCACCTTAAATAATGTTTGCTATAGACTCATGTAATGAAACATTTATTAATACAAAGTATTAGTATATAGGGTAATTGCATTAACAGTGTTCACACTATATATTGGGAAATTTTTAATGATGCTTAAGAAAATGCTTGATTTGTAAAGAAATATTAAATCAATATAATGTGAAACTTTAAATTAGAAAACATCATAAGTATAATTGTGTGTAGTGTTTTATAGTCTAGAAAAGTTTGATATTTTATCTATATTTGCTTTAATCAGTTATCATTTTTATAATTAGTAAAATCATGTACTAAGCCTTATTAAGCTTTCATTAATACTTAGGATTTGATAGAGATAACCATTCCTATTTCAGGTCTATTGTTGGAATAAACGTGAATGTAGGTTCTATTGCCTTCAGTTAGAAAGCACGCATGTGCACTAACTGAGGTCAGACATGTTAAATTTAAATACCTGGAATGTCTGAAATGCCAGTAAGACTTACCTTGTTGCATGAATTATATCTGATAATCTTCCTAAGTGTCTAATGTTACAATTTAGCATTAAGACTTAATAATATATGAAATATAATTATGTAAATATAATTTAATGTGCTCATTGAAGGCATTTTATAGACATTATGAAAAAAACGGATTTTTAAAATTTGAGTCAAGGACCACGTTGCGAAAACAATTATTTTTCCTAAGAAATGGGGAAGGAGAACTTTGAAACTCTCAGTAGACGTTTTTAAATATAGAATAGACTGGTAAGAATAGACTTTTATTCCTAGAGTCATTAATTTGGCACACTTGATGAACCCAAAGTGTGCTATTTTAAAGTGGCACATACAGACCTTGCTCCTGCTATGTCGGCATTCTTCAGTAACAACATACTTAGAAATAGTGTGCAGATATTTCCACCGATTTTCCAAGCCTAAAAAGGAAGCATTTCTTGATGGAAATATGGGTCTCTTGAAGAGCTGAATTATACTGTATACTTAGTCAGAAATTTGAAATTTGCCCAGTGCAGTGAAATCCTGCAAAAACTGTTTATCAAGTAATGTCAGCGAGAAAGTGCTTTCTGTGCCCTGGATACTGAAAAGCGAGTCAGGCAGCCTCTCTCCCTGAAAGAAGCAAAGATGGTTGCAGAAATCCCAACAGTAACACCAGGAAAGGTGAAGGGTTTAACAGAGCTGTGCCCTCTGCGCTAAAATTACAGGGGGAAAGTAAACCAAGAACATGAGACTGATTTGTAAGTATCATCTGGTAAGACTCTCAGATCTTTAAAGTAATGTGAGGGCAATGTAAAACGTACAGAGGCCCACTGGTAGTGGAGTATTTCAGTCTGAGAACAATAAAGAGCCCATGGCGCTGGGAAGGCTACAGAGATGAGAGGGGCTGAGGCTCAGATCAAGCAAAGATCTGTGACATGGTTATAGAGTCTGCAGGGACTTTCTCTCCTCCCAAGCAAAGAGCTGTAAGCAATAAACCAAGCATCAGATTTGTATTTGAAGTTCTGCAGGATATAGTGGAAGTAGATTATGGGAATGTTGAAAGGAATCACTTTGCAGGAACATAAGAAAAGAGTATTAAAGCCTAAACTCAAACCAGGATAGGACCTATACCTAGCAGATAATTGGAAGGTAAATGCTAGCAAAATATAAGAAGACTAAAATGGCCCTGAAACAGTAAAGGAAGATTTGAAGGTTGAGAGATTACACAAATGCAAGAAAATACAATGTTCAGTAGTGTCAATGTAACTAAGCAGTTAAACTCCGTAAAATGTGAGCAGTGCAAATTAATTTGGAAATTCTGAGGGTATTTGATTGTTTTGTCAGAGCACTTTCAAAAGGAAGGTGACTGAGGAAGACTGGAAATAGATTCTATGGTTTTTTACACATTACTTATTTTTAGATATCTGATTAAATTATGCTAAAAGTGTTTGTTTTCTCATTGTGGCCCTGGTGTTACTAATGCTGTCTATGCAATTAGAAGTATGGATGGAGTAGTGTCTTAAACATATTTTTAGGCAGGAAATGTTAGATTTACTTTATATCATAAAAGCTACTGTAGTTACCACAAAAAATTAATATGTTCATGGCAAATTTGTTTTTTGGTTTTTGTTTTGTTTTGTTATTTTTGACAATTTTTACGTAGTTAATTAAGGTAAAAAGGTATAAGGGTTATAGGGAAGTGGGTAAGACTATTATTTCCATATTGTTTCCTTCAAATATCTGAGATAAAGGGGATATTGAGGGAGAAGCCACACCCAGTCTCCCACCCACCCCAGGTCCTGCATGCGGGGCATGCTCCGAGATACTCGTTGAAGTGGTTTCAATAGGTCACCAGTTATGAATTGCTGCCAATCTCACCACTCCAAGCACGTTGAGGTTGTTGAAGAATCCACTGATTGACTTAGTTCATCATAGAGTCTCCATTTGCCCAGTGTTTCGCTGTCAACATATAGCTGAGGTTCTGTCTTTTCTTGGTTAAGGTTCTGAATCTAGCAGTTGGATTGGGGAGATTCCCAAAGAAACTTTGAAGTGTTCCCAGACTAGATTCTTGTATGTACTAGCAAGTACAGGGCCCGGCACAGTCCATCACCCCAATCAGCTGGTGGTTGCAATTGCTGGGTTGGTTCTGTTTTCAGCCTGGATTTCCACTGGAACCAGTGAGTGTTGCAGTCCAGCCTGGTTCTGCCCAGCACACACTCGGCCCTCACATAAACCAGTGGGAGCTGCGACCAGCAATAACCCCCACCAGGCCTGTCATGGCAAATGTTGCAGAACTCTTTCCCGCTTGAGTTTGTGGAGCAATGGACAAGATTACCTGGGTTTATATACAGTTTCTGGCACTTATCTGTGATATTAGCTGAGCAATGTCCCTCATTTTTTCAGAAGCAATAAAAGCATTTAAAAGGAACATTAACATGACCTGAAGTGTAAACTGTGTCAAAAGTAACTATCATGCAATTGCAGATTAAGACTTTGTGTCAACAAATGCTCCGTTGTCTTCTTTACTTCAGCTGTCACCATCATTCACAAGAATTCTGGGTGTCTCTTACCCTAAATATTTCCAGACATTAACTCAGTACCTCTAATTGCTTTCTGGAGAGTACTGATTACACAGCTTTGTTTTGTATGCATGGCATAACAAAGTATCAGACTGGGTGGCATAGCTGTGAACATTTAGTTTTTCACAGGTGACTGGAACACAAAGTCAAGGTGTCAGCAGGGTTAGTTTCTTCTGAATATTTCTCTCTAGTCCGTGCCACCCTTCTTTCTGTCTTTGAGTGGTCTTGGTTGCTTCTCTTAAAGACCTTAAATCAACAATGAGTCACATTTTAACTTCAGAATTTTAGGAATGCAAATTTACCTGAAGCAGTAAGAAAATCACAATTTGAAAGACTTTACACTTTAACTATCTCCCTACCCTAACAGCACTCATCAAAATGCATTTCCCAACTTTGGAGTTTTATTTAGTATGTTTTCATTGTCTCATTGTCTTGTGTGTGTTCATGTGATCATGTAGATTTTCTTGATCCTTCTATTTCCTGTGTTTAGTAATCTTTGGGATGACATCCACACAGCTCAAACGTTTCTGTTACTTTTGATCTGCACTACTCCATGAAGGTGCTGTTAGCCTTCTCCATTTCTGAAACGTTAGCCTAATCTATTCACTACTTGTCAAGGAAACATCTTACAGCCTATTGACTATGTTAAACACATTCCATTTGTGAATCCATCATTAGCGATTAGGACATTTATAATGTCTTGCGTGGAATTTCACTTCACATTTTGCAGTCAGTGATGGGCTGGGGACAGAAATAAGCAAGACCACAACTCCTGCTGGAGACTAACCTCTGTCAATACCCCTAGTAAGGCACTTGCCCCTGCCGATCTCAGCCAGCTGTTTACACATAGGCAGCTCCAAACTGAAAACCTACCTGACCATGCAGTGACCTAGAATTTGGCCATCACCACACAGTTAGAAAGGATATTTATGTTGTGTGTGTGTGTGTGTGTGTGAGAGAGAGAGACAGAGAATTTTGAGGAAGGGTCTAAAACAATTTTTTACTATGCGGGACTCGTAATTGGAGTACAAGTTTTGAACAAAAAGGAAATATTTTACTTCCCAATGCTGTGATTGCTACAAATAGAAAAGATTTAAGAAACTTTTTTCCCCTTTTTTGTATTTTCAGGAAATTTCTGATGAGGAAATCTTCAAAATATGGTTTATATATACCAATGTATTATGTGAACAACATAGAATTAAATAACCAAAAGCATTAGTCAACAAATCAAAGCCTTTACGCATATACTCCTTCATGGAAATACTGACTTTACCTGGTTTTTCTTGCTCAAGACATTTCAATGATTCCAGACAGTTTCTCCTTGAGTTAAAACAGTGCTACCAAAATTTGGGACTATTACATTAAGATCATGTATTTTTAAAAGGTCAAGGCAGCATTGAGTGGGCTTTTACTAAATGGTGGGTAATACAGTTTGAATCCATTGCTTTAGCAGTTACGCACAAAATTATCGTCTTACCTATTACAGTAGCCCCTACACCTTTACCTCGTAACTTCAGAGTCCATAAAGTTTTCTATTATTATTTTCTGAGTAGTAGTCTCGGCAGGGAATCTAAATCCCAGAGATGCAGTGTTTTTATTTTTACAAATGTGTTTACCAGCCATGGGTATAGCTGTGAAAACAAAGTAAAGACAGGAAGAAATGCCCTTTAAATGACAGCATCCCTAGGGTACATGACAAGCTCCTGGTTGGAAAATAAATTATGTTTAGATATTTGTATGTTCTTGTCAGCTTTGTTACTATTTCAAGCTTGCACTTGAGGGTTCACAGCTTTCACTTTATTACCATCACATTATATGTAAAAGCATAAAACCTAGAAAAAAAATGAAAGTCCCAAGTGATGCGCTAAGTCAGTATGTCGAGATAAGAAAAAGCTTTTGCCTGCTCTTTTTGACTATACAAAAAAAGCCCCATAAAACAGAACAATGGAATTAAAATTTGTGTTTGTCCTACTTAGTATTTTACTCTAAAAAATGCTTTTTCTGTTCTCTAAGTTTATGACTTACACAAACAGACGTATAAATATGCCAATGGAATACTTTATATATTAATCAGGAACAAAAATAATAGTTGTACTTATATCCTTAATTATTTTAAAATTGCCTGTAATGTAGCTATTTGGGAGAAGGATGAACTAACTCAATACATATTAGCTTATGAAATTGAAAATAAGTCACCTTTTCTCACTATGTATCAAGAAATTTAGACATATTTTGACAGATGCTTGCAGGAAGGTTGTACATTTTTTTTTTCTACTTGGTTATCTCTATCTCCTCTCCAACTGCTTCTCCCGGAGAGCTTAGTTTTTGTATTGTCCCAATGGCCTTCCCACCCCCAACTGCCCACCACCATCTTCAGTTTACTTTAAAGCTGTGAAGATCTCAGAGATTAGAGTAGTTAAGTTAGAACATTGTTGCCCTGGTTGGAAGCAAGTCACTGTGGTTTCCTGTATTACTTTACCCAAAACTGCAATGCAGGCACCCTCATCCTTCAGCAGCAATTTCTGGCACTGTAGCCGGAAGCTTAAAAAATAACAGATTTCCCACTGTTGGCTGCAAAATGTTGACGTATTGGTTCACTAGCTTCCTGAGTTCTGTTCAGTTGTGTCATTATTAAGCAGAATAATCATCGTCCCTTCACAGTCAGCAGTTTGGTGTGTTATGTAATCCTCTCTAAAGTTGATGCAGTTCATAACAGTTATGTACAATCATGTAAAACCATTAAAACATATCAGTGCCTAAAATATAGCAAGTCAATAACATGCAGTCATATAGACTAAACATATCATTATAGTGTACATATAATGTAGGTTTACAAAAGTTAACATATATGAATCACAATCCAGCAATTTTGGAGAAAAACAAATTGAAGATTATTATATGGGTCATTTTAATTGTATGATTTACATAAAGACAAAAAATGTAACAGGGCAATTGTACATGCATACAGAAGGAAGGGCTGGAAGAATCCTTATCCGTTAATGTTCTATAGGATTTTAGGTGGTTCATAAGGAATATGCATTGATTAAATAAAATTAAAATTATATACAAAACTTGGTAGGGAAAGGTATTGAAATGTTAGGAATGTTACAAAAGGTGCCTCAACAGATTGTACTGAAAATTCTGGAGCTAGGGCCACCTCTATAGTTAACTAGCCAAAGGACTGAATTTTTGATTCCCTAGAGTTCAGTCACTGGATATGAGCTGCCTAATGTGCATCTATGCAGCTATGTACAGTTCCTAGGCAAAATCACGTGATCACCAAGGTTAGTACACTCAGTCCTAAAAGGAATCTGGTTGGCAAACAACAGTATCACTGTAATTCTTAACGCAATTACTTATATGCCTATACATGTATGTATCTATACAGGCAGGAGCTCATTTTCAAATCAGAAATATAGGGGAAAGGATCAAAGTTTAGTATTTGCTTAAATTTTGTAATCTGGGTAATATTCTGCTTTAGTCAAGGATTTCACACATTAAAAACCATCACCACCACTACTCAATAGTCATAAAATCATAAAATTACTATAAAATGATAAAAAGTAAAATAAAAAAACAAAAATAGTAACAAAATATCTGTTTTAAAATTCTTGCATTGAAACTGCCTCATTAATGATTCAGCTAACCTTTAGGAGTGAAAACATATATTACGATTTTAAATCATACAGTGAATAGTCTAAATTTAGCATCAGTAAGTAAGTTGATGCTAATGTATAATTTTGAAAATTACTACAGAGAACTAGATCTAACAAATTTGGAAAACCTGGTAGTGTGGACACATGGCGAGTTGGCATGTAGCAGGTGAACCTGATGCTCTACATTATGCTCTAGGATAGGTTCATTAGCTACATTCCAACTTTCCATGATGGGGTTTGCTTGAAATTGCCCTACCAATAAACTTCAAAAATGTATCCTGCTTGAAATCCCTTTTAATCCTATATATAGAATATATATAGAGAGAGTAGATTATATATTCAAAAGAATGGGGAAGTGCCAACCTTTAGTAGCTTCTGATCATGTTCTCTGCTGTGTTGCATAATTTTATTAGCAAGGAATGCAATGTGAGAGGGGTGTGTGTCTGAGAGAGAATTGGATACTCTGAGAACTCCCATTCCTTCATTGTTCCCAAGATGACTACTTCTACACTGATGCATGATAACTTGTTACATGAACCAATAACTCCACTAATTTCTTTGCTTCATTTTCTTATATATGTTTTTATTTTGAAACTCTTCCAAGTTCAATTTTATCATTTGCAATGCAAATTCCTTTTTATAAGTGTTTGACATATACCAAATGATGGATTAAGCGTTGTATGAGTATTATCACATATAAAAATTATAAACAATCCTATGGGAACATATTAAAAAAATTTTAGTAACTTCAAGACTGAAGAATATCAATAATGGAGAATTGAAAGGCATGAATGTGTCTGTTTTGATTTGTATAACTTAAAACAATTAAATATATAAACATTCAGTATATATGTTTATAAGTTTGCTAGTTTAACGAATTTCAGCAGACAACACGCAATAATTGATATAAATTCTCTAGTATATTAATGTTAGCTATAATCATTACAATGGTAGTTGTCATTAGCTGAGCTGTTCCTAAGTTCCAGATATGAACACACATGATGTAACTCAAGAATGTGATCCAAAAATATCCAAGTGTGAGCTCTATAGTCCCTTCCAATAAAACTGAATTTCTGTAGTACCATAACATTTAAAAAATTAAAGTATTTCCTGTCTGTAGGTATTTAAATTTAAAAATAATTTCAGAGGTTAGCTCAGGTTAAGACACCACCTTTAACACTGGCATTCCATTTGCACACCAAATGTTGGTTTTGAAACCCAGATGCTCCACTTCTGATCCAACTCTGTGATGGTTTTCTGGGTAAGCAGTGAGACAATCCAATTGCTTGGCTCCCAACCCCAACGTGGAAGATTCATATGAAGCTCAATTCAGCCAGCCTGTTCCAGAATGTAGTGACTGGGGGCAAGGGGAATGAACCAGCAGGTGGAAAATCTGTCTCTTCCTTTCCATATACTTCTCTTTCAAATTAATATAATTTTAAAAGTGGTATGGTTTATTCAGAAGGTAGGAATACAGGCATGTGTGGCTCATGTTCAGGAAAAGTGGGCCAGAAAGGGAAAAGGATAATGCAAAGAGATTGATCCCTGGGCACTTTTCTTACTTTGTCAGTTCCCCTTCCAGCTTTCTGACTGTTTCACACCTTTCCCAGGAGTATCTTACAGTTCTGATTCCTTCCTCTGCCTCCTTCATTCTGTTATTGAGGTTTACCAATGAATTTATAATTTGTTGTATTACATTCTTCATTTCTAATAAGTCAGCTTGATTTTGTTTTGATGTTGCTATTTCTTATGTAATATATTCCTTGAATTTCATGAAATCCTGCATGTGTTCTCATTGTTTTTTTTTTAAGGCGATTCATAACTTTTTTTAGGATTCTTATTTTTACTGGAAAGTAACATATACAGAGAGAAGGAGAAACAGAGAGCTCACTCTTCGGTCCATTGGCTGCAATGGCCAAAGCTGAGCCAACCCAAATCTAGGAGCCAGAAGCTTCTTGTGTGTCTTCCACATGGGTACAGGGTCCAAAGGCTTTGAGCCACCCTCTACTGCTTCCTCAGGCCAGAAGCAGGGTGCTGGATGGGAAGTGTAGTGACTGGTACCCATATGGGATCCCAGTGCATGCAAGGTAAGGATTTAACCACTAAACCACTGTGCCAGATCCACTTTATAACTATTTTTAAAATGTCTTTATTCAGAAGTTCCCTGTTATCTTCCTCAGTTAATCCTGAAGTTGACAAAGATTTTTTGCTTCTTTGTGAGGCAGGTTTCAGTAACCTCATTTACAGTGCCTGTGTCTCCTTTGTGCCCTTGGCCACTGCAACTCTGCTTAGTGGATTCTTATTCTTGAGGCTGGTTTAAAGCTGTGTTATCCACAGGTCTGCAGATGAAATTCATTGATCTCATTCAGAACCTAATTCTCTGCATCCCTTGCACCACTCTCTCCAGTGAGTTTCTGTCCCAGCATCCCATTCTGCACTTCTGCCATGGGCTCTACAGCCAGAGTTCCTGGGTCCAACCTCCTCTGGCAGTGACCCCATGTTGTGGCTTCACCATGCTCAGCTCAGCATTCCTACTGCTCAAAGTTCCAGCAGTAACCAGGATTAGGGAAACAGCAACTGTGACTTGAAACTAAATAACAGGGCTATCAGTAGCACCCATTGGACAGATATTTTTTTTTTCCCTACCCTATTCTTGCTAGAACTACTGACACTTAAATCTGGGGACAACCAGAACCTATTTTGGATGGAAAGCATGCAATGCCATGTGAATATTTTCTGAGTGGGACCAGTGCAATGCTTTGAGCCAGGAGTGAACTCTCTGCCAAATCAATCTTCCAATCATCACCTAGGCACATCCTTCTTCGCACGGGAGTCAGCAAAGGGGGTGACTGAACATGACTCCAGAGCTATGGGACAGGAATGAGTCACTTTTTTCATGATATGTGCAATCCCAAACCAGAAACTGTTTATATGAATGCTCCTCTTACCAGGTGGGTGGAATCATGTATTCCATCATATATTCCCTTAATTTATCACCGAGAGACTATTGGTAATAAATCATCTCTAGTGTAACCTTTTTGTACCTATTTAACCTCTGACTCTGCATTGTGAGGCTCTTTGGTTACTTCTATAGACTGAGGCTTCCTATGCAACTGCTCTTTTTCTGCTTGGAGTAGTTCTGATATCTCTTTTCCATACTTGATTGGGGATTTTTTTTTTATACTCAATAGGCCTTTCTTTCCAGATTGCTGCATGTACCACAAGAAAAGCATATTTGGAATCTGTATATATATTAGCTTGTTGACCTTTTTATAATTGCAAGGCTCTAGGTAAAATAGTAAGGTCAACCTTTTAAGCTGAAGCATTACTTAGCAATGCCTGAGCTGCTGTTTCCTAGGAATGGTCTGCAACACATAACCTCCCTTTCTGACTTCCTGTTTCATGTAACGGCTGCGATCAGTAAACCACTCAACAGCAGAATTTTCCAGAGAATTATTCTGTCGTTCATCCTAGAGGTCAGGTCTGTTAGAACACACTTGTTGTGTAGTTTCTGTGCAGTTAACTCTTCAGTGTTCTTAGGTGGCAACAAGATCCCTGGGTTGAGGCCTTGGAACACCTTTAAACTCAGATGAGTTTTGCAATAGGTCCTGATATTTTATGTGTTGTCCTCCTGTTAGCCACTGATAGCCCTTAGTCGTTGAAACTTCTTGCTTGCACTTGGTGTAGTGTTTTAACCTCAAGTGACTGACAGAAAGTAAGCTTTCCTGCTTTATCCACCATAAATTCTGTAGTTGCAACATTTCTTAAGCACACAGGCCACACTGCAACTACTGAGTCTTGCTATTTTGAAAAGTAGGCTGGGAAGTTTGCACAACTTTTGAGTCAATATTGCCAGAGTCCATATTTGAAAAACTTACCAGAACATAACAGTGAACTAGGGTTTAGGGGAAACTTGATTTATAAAAGTACTAAAGTGTATCTATTAAAATCAAAGGAACTAAATATTTAGGCATAGCTAAAACTTGTAAGAGTATCTTCTATTTAACACATTAAGTAGAAGTAAATCTTTGAGATCAGGGTTTATCCTTAATTTTTATAATCCAATTTGGAGAAAGCAGTCCTTCATGGGAAGTCAGTTCTTCGATTCTTGCTAACTTAATGAATTGACACTTGTGCGTGACATCAATGACCACCTGAGACTCTTGCTATGAGAAGTGTAGGCTTGTGAAAGCCTCCTGAACCTGCAGAAACACCAGCAGCCTTTAGACAAGGCCATGAGCAAAGTGGAAATCCCTGTCTCCCTTTGAAGAAGAGCACAACTCTTTGATGTCCTCATCTTTGCCCTGTGCATGGACCACAGATGTCCTTCATGTAAGGGGCACTCTTCCCCATCAGGGTCCCAGCTCTCCACACCTGAAATGCCTTCTTGTTGGCTTTTCTGCCAAGGTCAGAATGCCTTTGTGGCTTGATTGTGAGGCTGCTGAGTACTATTTAGCATCGCTGTACTGTGAATCTGCTATATGTACGACCCATGTTGGAATATTTTCTTATACATTGTTTGACATCTAAATGATCACTATGCCCTCAAATTTTCATTTACACACACACACACACACACACACATTTTGCCATCTATCTCATGGGAATTTGGGATCCCATGACTAGTTTTGAACTGTATCTTTAGCAATGAGCCCATAAGAATACATGAAGAACTATACAGCTGAATAATCTCCTTGTAGGACTGGAGAACACAAAAGTAGACAAAGCTCTCTATAAGCCTAATTACACTTACACAATTGCCTTTTTAAAGTAATTGCAATTAAAATATTAAGCTTAAAAATTAATACATATAGCTTTAATACATATTGCAGTAATCTTTAAAATTGTCTCATTATTTCATAAATTTTTTTTATACAAAGGCCCTATTCCATATGTATAAACAACACTTTTACTCTGAAAAATGGTTTTAACTAACATCCAATTATTCTCACTGAAGAAAATATGTAGCTTCATGTATAAGGCTGTTTATAAATCCAGACATTATCCTCCATGTGTCTGTGTAACCACTCAAAATTTCAGAGCACCATTTCAAGAATATTATGTCCAGCCTAGAAAGAGTAAAAGTTTTATCTGTGTCCTCAGGAGGATAGAATAACTGCCACTTCTCGGAATCGTGCTTTTCTCTTTCTTATCATTTTGTGTTAAAGTGTGGGACATTGCTGTACTATTTCGAGTTCTTTAGGAAATTTCAGATTTGAAAGGAAGGAGAAATTGAGATTTTCCTTAGCTTCCTTTCTTCCTGCCGCACAATTGGCCAACTACTAGTTCCTTTGCAATGTTCCCTTCATTCTATGAATTGCTTCAGACCTAGGGTGATTAAGGAAGGAAATACCAGGACCCAGCACCATGGCTCAATGGCTAAATCCTCACCTTGCAAGCAATGGGAACCCATTTGGGTGATGACCCATGTCCTCTCTGCTTAAGACCTGGAAATGTTAGCAGAGGATGGCCAAAATCTTGGAACCCTGTACCCACATGGGAGACCCAGAAGAATGTCCTGGCTCTGGATTGGCTCAACTCTAACCATTGCAACCATTTGGGTTGTGAACCAGCAGATGAAAGATCGGTCTTTCCTCGACAGGAATCTGATCTGCTTTTGCAATAAATAGCAATCTTTTTCTTCAAGGAAGTAAACATGAAGCAATTTAAGGAAGAAAAGGACAGAATGAGAAACCATATTCTGTATCACTTCCTAACTCATAATTCAAGGATGACTCTCAAATCTAAACTTAAATGAGTATAAATGGTCCTTCCTGTGTATTGTACTCAAAATAAACAAAGTGTGACTTTTTACCCATAGAATTCTTTTTTTTTTTTTTTTGTAAAGACTTATTTATTTATTGGAAAGGCAGATATACAGAGAGGAGGAGAGACAGTGAGAAAGATCTTCCGTTCAATGATTCACTCTCCAAGTGAGCTCAATGGCTGAAGCTATGCCAATCCAAAGCCAGGATCCAGGAACTTCATCCAGGTATTCCACACGGGTGCAGGGTCCCAAAGCTTTGGGCCATCCTCAACTGCTTTCCCAGGCCACAAGCAGGGAGCTGGATGGGAAGTGGAGCTGCCAGGATTAGAACCGGCGCCCATATGGGATCCTGGCATGTTCAAGGCGAGGACTTTAGCCATTAGGCCACTCTGCCAGGCCCCAGATAGAATTCTTAAATCTTAAAATATTTCAGGTTCCCTTCAATATTGCAAATAATCTTCAGAATATTATTACAAACAGAAAGCCATCAAAAATTGCCAATTATAACATTTTTTTCTTTATTTGAAATGTAGAGCAGTGCAACGACTAGGAGAGACAGAAACAGAGGTCTTCTCCCTTATGAATTATTCCCCACAACCGAGTCTACACCACACTATTCCCAGGAAGCTTGAGCCCCGCCTGTCCTTGCTTCCCAAATGGGTGTCATGGGTCCATCCTGTATTATTTTCCCAGGCACATTAGCAGGAAAATGAAAGTCAGTCACTGGAGTGTAAACCAGTGCTTCAGTATGGCACACTAGCATTATAATTAATGGCTTAACTCTTTGTACCATAATGCTGACACTTAAAACTTATTTTTTAAATTTTCAAGCAGCTTAATATAATTACATTAAGCAAATCTATTGAGCATTCATTTGTAAGGCAACTGAGTAAATCACTAAGTTTTTAGGTGCCTTAGAATACTTCCCTAGTTTAGTAATTTTATTGCTTTAATGTTAGATGGTTTGACACAATATTTCCTTTAAACCAAGTGTGTAACTTTAGCTAACAACACATTAACAGTTTTGCATCTTCAGTCTTTCAGTAATCTGCTTTGCAATTTAACTATGTTTAAGAATATTTGTCCAGAAAGTTTCACACTACAAAGCAGACAATAAAATAACTTCATTATGAAAGATTGTGAAGGGCCTTGAAGAGGTTAATGACAGGTTACTGCTCTGCAGTTTTTGGTACTGTGATGTTGGTTCATAAAATAATTTATTCAGGTTATTATCAATTTATCATACTGTAATCACAGTAAGGGTTAAGCAATATCAGAGGACAAGTTTGTAGAACCAGTGTAAATCAATAGTATATTTAATTTGCTTTTGTGGAGTCCAATTCTCTGGATCAATTTTTGATCTGGGCATACTTTGCTGGGATCTGGAGCTATTTACAGTTGAAAACATTGCCTCTGGTTTGTTTTTCATGAGCACATCATGTGTGCATTATCACTACCTGAAAGGAAATTTGGAAAAATATATCAGAAGTGGTGGAGGTTGACGGCATTAATAGGCATTAATGTGAATTAATGCCTATATTCTATCTGGAAGAATTAACACTACCTTAACATGTGCACACAATCAATTTAAAATGTCAAAAATGTCCCATTTTTACTGTCTGTTGCATGTACACAACAGTCTGTACTGATGTTTTATGTGTCTTTAGCTAGACAAAGTATTATATTTATGGCATTTGCTTTGTCATGCAAGCAAAAACTGAAATTGATACCTTCCATATAGATAACAGAACATGCAATGGATCTTTTAGCATATGCCATCATAACTTGTCAATAAAACAAAAGTATGACTTTAACAAGTAAGTATTTGCAAATAAGTCTCTATTTCCCAGTATTTTGAGAGTCTTTTAAGGAATAGTACTACATGTTAAGCATGTTTGTAATACTTTGCCAAGTGTATTTATATTACATAATAGACAAAGTTGCTTGACCAAATCAATAAATTAACTATGGAAAATATTAATCTCATCAATTGAAGTAATAGGGTATTAGGGATTTCTCTGCACATCCCTCCTAAAAAAAAATGTCCTGTACCTAAACTGATGACACATGTCTTCCTAGAGCTATAAGGCAGTTCAGACCATTCAAAAAAACAAACAAGTTCAGCAAAATCATGCTTCAACACTATAAACAGCTAAATACTAAAATGAAAATAGACACAAGACAACTGAATAGTAATCTATAGCCATTTTGAGGTGTATAGAACCCGGTTGAATATGAACCAAAACTGAAATGTCTATGAAGAAGTCACAGAATGTAGTTAAGAACCTGTATTTTCCTATTAACATATTGGTTAATCAATACCATGTCCATTAATGCCATAATGTTGGTAAATTGTTGTTGATGTTATGTTGGGGCTTTTAATTGATTGGGATGATACTTTGCTGGCTTTACCTTCTGACCAGAGATGGTCTCACCAAGAAATCATTGAACTCACTAGGATAATAAGATGCGGGACTTTATGCTTGGTAAATACTTCCAATGATAGAACCTCAACTGAATTTGAACTGTGGTAAAGCAACAAGGTGGAGGAATCCACCATGGGGAGAGGGTTCGGGAGGGGTGGGGGGAATCCCAGTGCCTTTAACACTGTGTCACATAATGCAATGCAATTAATAAAAAAAAAAAAGCAGTGGTGAAAAAAAATAAAATATTAGGAATATTTCACTAATTGTAGAAAAGAATTTTTTAATACCTACACCTAAAATACTTTTCTTAGTGTCAATTCTCTGTGCAAAAACAAAACTTGTTAATTACAAGTGAGTTCTGTTTTCATAGAATACAGTCCAAAATACTTTCATGATTTATAATTAATACAACATTTTGGATTGAAAAAGCACTTTCTGGTAAATGTTATCAATACCCACTCTGAATTTTTTTTAAATTTTATTTTATATACAGTTCCATAGGCTCTGGGAATGCGAAAGATGTTTAACAATATTAGTCATTCTTTGTACATAATATATTTCACATTTGACAAACCCAATGTTAGATTACAAACTGAAAGACTAGAGATTCTGTTTACTCTCATGTGCATACTTTCATGTATGGATATATAGTAAAACTAAAGATTTTGAGAATTGTCAGTTTTGTTTTAGGTCATACAGAAAGTTTTCTGCCTGTAAAAGCAAGAAACATAGCTTTAGGCATATACTACTGTGTGTTTTCCTAATGGAGACTTTAAAAAAGTCAAGTTTCTAGCTTAAGAAGCTGTTAAATGGGGGAAGAAAAACGTAAGACTATTACTTTTTTTTACTCCATTCTCAATATTATTCTGATATAAATTCTAAATTAGTCATTTAGCACATGTACTTTACTATGTGACTTTACTATTTAATATTAACTATTAAATATGTGACTTTACTATTCTTAGAAAAGTAGCTTAACCTAAAATGACAAGAATATGGAAATTCTAAATATGTAGGATATTATAAATAAATAGACTATATTGAGTACATATGTATCAAAGCCGATGCAGACTTAAGCATGAAAAAGCAGCAATCTTATAAACAAGTACTATAAATGCAGTAAAAATTATAGTTTTTCAGACCATTGTATTAAAATTTGATTTTTCCTGGTGTTGTAAATCAGAACACAGAGCCTTCCACCTTTCAAGGAAAAAAATTTTATTATGAAGCAGGGTGGCAACTATCTCACAGGATAGTGCCCCAAGGGGAAGGAAAACAGTTTTTATAGTAAAAATGAATTTACAAAATATCATGCTGCGTGCATAAGAGCAGGGTAAAAATCATGCTACATGGACAACAGCAGGGTGGTCACTGGTAACAGCCTGTTAATAGAGAAAGCAATAACATCTCGCCAGACGAAGTGGAAGTAACCAAGGTCAGCATGCCCTAAAACAGATGATAACATTAAACAGGCCAGAGACCCTCAATGTTCCCAGAGCCTCATCTGAACGGCACTTTTGCAGAGTTCATGGTTGCTCCTGTCACCATTGTCTGTCTGAGCTGATTCATATCACCTGGTATTTGGATAGTGTAGAAGAAAGAAATTAAGGAGTTAAAATGTGAAAAGATCACTACAGTTGAAGTTATTTTGAAAGGACAATTTTTCACTAAAAGTAGTTTATCCCAGAAAATGCTACAAATTCTAAGGTATAGTTAGGCAATTTGATCCAAGTATGTTGAAATTTAATATTGCAAAACAAGTCCATTTTTTCTGCCTAGAAGGAATTGGAGTGACAGGTATAACATGTTTGAGCTATCAGATTTTCATGAACTATGCTCTAAAATGTGAAATATTGTATGTTTCAGTTTGATCTGGTTTTATTTTCTCTCTCTCTGAAAATAGACTGGTTCCAAATACCCTTCTGAGTAAAATAAGAGAAATAGTTAAATTAATAGCAAATCACTTCTTTAAGCACTTTTTTCTCTAAACAGCACTTTCTTTATTGCGTTAAAACATTTTTCTCTTTATTTTTGAAAATCATTACATAGTTAATTAGGGCACAAATGTTCAAGGGCTACAGGAAAGTGGGTAAGACTATTATTTCCACATTTTTTTTCCATATCTGGGGTAAAGGGGAGATAAAAGGAGTAGCCCCACCCAGCCTCCCACTCATCCCAGGTGCCCGATGTGGGGCATGCCCTGAGAGTCTTGCTCAAGTGCTGCATTAAAACTTTTTCATGTGAAAATAAAACGTGAGTTAAGCTTAAAATAATTTTTTCCACTTCTGCTTAGAACAGAAACTTAGGTAATTTCTCGTAAGAAAAAAATATTTTCAGGTCCAGATGGTAGCTTAATAGCTAAATCCTCACCTTGCAATCTCTGGGATCCCATATGAATGCGAGTTCATGTCCTGGTTTCTCCACTTCCTTTCCAACTCTGTTTATAACCTGGGAAAGTAGTAGAGGATGGACCAAAGCTTGGGACCTTGCAACCAACATAGGAGACCCAGAAGAAGCCTCAGGCTCCGGACTTCAGATTAGCTCAGCTCCAACCATTGCCAGATGGTGCCACAGCACCCATTAGCACACACCAAGACCCTACATCAGAAGTGAGCCTGGTGAGGAAACTATGGGGGTGGAGCAAGGCTGCTGGGAACTACTCCCACTGGAGATCTTGAGATCTTGAGAATTCAGACTTTGTATGGTCTGGGCTGGGCGGGGCTACATCAACCTCAGGCCTGTGTGGGAACAGGCTTTGGGAAAGGCCAGGCTAAGCCACTGCAACTGTTGGTGCAGAAGGGCTATGATAAGTACCAACAGGCCATGTTTTGCCACAGCATCTGCTGGCAAGTGCTGGGACAGTGTACAAGTCATGTCAAACTGGACCACAGTAATTCCTGGAAAGTACAAGATCCAGAACTGGGTGTGGGCCTAGTAGGGGAGCTGTGGGCACTCTCTGCTGAACTACAGTTCCTCCCACTGGTGTGCATGAGAGCCAGGCTTGAAGGAGGACTAGCCTGGAAAAGGTAGCCATATCCATTGACATACATGTGGACTACAAGATGGAGTAGGGTGGGCTGAGCTAAGCTGTAATACACATAAGGTATATGTAAGAGTTTGGAATGTGGCATGGACCAGACTGGTCTGCTATACATACAAGCATGTGCTTGACTTGGGGTCGGGGGCAGGCCTGGCAGGGTTTATCATAGGTCACCCAATCTAGGCTGCAATTCCTGCTGGTGTGCTTTAGGGCAGGTCTGTGGCATGTTGGGCATGGCTGGGCCACTGCATCCATATATTTGCATGGGACATGGGCCTTGGGACACAATTGACCAGGTAACTATATATACACATACACAATGTATGCATAGTATGATATGGGAGATGGACTAAATCAGACCTTGTATTGGTTGGGGTATGCAACAAACAGATCTGAGGTCATCACAGGGGAAGTTTCTTCGGAGACTCCAGAACTAGACCACTGGACTCAGAACTCCAGTGATAGAGAAGATCATAGAATGTGTGGTCTGACCTTGAAATGCACATGTTGGGACGAGGCCTCCTTGATTATTGATGCCTGTGCAGTGGATGGCATGCCCAGGTGCATATGGAGAACAGCATGGCCAGCTCATTTGGTCCTGCAAAGCATGATGAATGGCATGTCAGAAAATGGAGAATAGAATAGGTTGGAAAACTTTTCTGGCTGAGCTTTGGCAGAAAATATCTGGTTGAATGGATGCATTAGGGTGGACTCTGTCAGTCAATGAACCTTGAAAGGATTTTCTCAACCTTGCAGCAGTGAAACCAACAGGATCTCAGAACTATCAAAATGACTCAACACCTTTGGAATATTCTCTGTGTCATGGTTTCTAAGATGACATCAAGTGGACATCTCCCATTTCCTGGATACTAATGTAATTTAGAAGATGGGAATTTAGCAGCCCTCTTTGCATCCCCCACCTCCAAGATATGGGAGAAAAGGGAAAAAAGGAAAATCGGAAGTTTTTGTCCCACCCACTTCTCCCATGCCTTGACCCTCACCATCCTAAACAGTGGTCCTCATGGGCATGCATTCATTCTTGTCAACGATGTGAACTACATTATAAATTAAAAAATTAAAAGAATACAAAATTAAAGATCTAAATTTTTTTAAAGTCCCAGTATACGTTAACTATTAAGAGGCTAAAATCAAGATGTTGTCAGGGGCTTGGTCTGAAGGTCAGCTTCCTTTTCTCAATTGATTTAAATGATTGGCAGATTTCACTTCCCTACGGTAGAAGAAGCTTTATTCTCTTAGGGGCTAGATCCTGTTTCAGCCTGATGCTGCATGGTGCCTTGCTCCTGCAAAGCCATCAGAGCAATTTATTTGCAGTTGGCTGTGATGCCATAGAGTGTAAAATAATCACAGGCATGACTATCATGTCACTTTATCATATAGCAGTCTAATTAAGATAGTGACTATCCCATGGTATTCACAAGTCATTCAAAAAGGTAGCTTTGTACAAGGAGCTTAGGACAAAGGGCTGGATTCTTGGAGTTCAGCCCAATCTGCTTGTCACAGTGATATAATTGAATATTACAAGTCTGTTATCCCTAATTACAAAGTTCAAAAAGTGAAAGTAAAAATTCTTCATAATTAACTTGGTGGCAAAATCTGACCAGAAAAGACATAAATTATGGGACTTAATGTATTTAGTAAAATAATCATGTTTGCTTCTAAAATATTTACATATTTGAGCATAAAGCATATTATACATATACTCTGGTATAGTTATATGTTTTATGCATAGATATATGGACTACCCCAGGAAAGGCATTCAGTAATAAATTGATTATATAGAGAATTACCTTTCTGAAAGTTAGAATCAACTCATCTCTCAAGGGTTTCAGATATGATATTGCAGATAAAATCTATTACAGCTCTATAAAATGAACCCATTGAAAAGGAATTGAATATCTCAAAGATATTCACACTTAGAATAAGCACGTTAGAATTAATCAGTATTGTTTGGTTACTTACACTTCAAAACTAAATTCACTGCCTGGAATTTCATTGGTGATAATTGTGGGAAATAGGACAATATCAATAGGAATATGCATCAACTACAGGTGAAAATAAAAACTTATTTTACTAGTTTGAAGTTATTCAATGAATAACTACATAAAGTTAGATTAAATTTAGTCAACTAAATTACAGATCAAAGAGAATTGTGTCTTATTAAAATGCATGGGATATTCTAAGCAAGACTTTATGTGTTTTTGGTTTTGTTTTAAATAGGCTTGTGCAATTCATCTTTTTTTCTCTTAAAAAAATCTGGTCCTCCATTCAAAACTGTTTCCCTGAAGAGTGTAATGTAGCCATACAGATTTGAGGCTGCCATAAAATTTTATATGTTATAGCTCCCTCCTCTTGATTTCAGCCTTAATAAGACAATGATTGTACTTACTGAAGGAATCTGTGTATTTTAAAGGAACAGATGTGTGTATCTTAACTTCAACCCCTCAGAAAATAGAAGTCTTTATTTGTGTCTGTTAATTCTAAATGTAAAATATGAGAGGAGAAAATGCCTATAGCCAAGGAAGAAATACAAATTGGACCATCACCAAACCCCCTTTCTTCTGAAATGTGTTATAATTTGCATGCAATATGTATGAATTTACAAGCAATACTATAACTTACCCTTTAAAAGCAATACTTGAGTTAAATGAGCTCCGGTGAGAGCAGTTTTATCATTAGATCTTTCCCATTGTCGTGTTGGACTTTGAGAATTTAATTCAGAATGTTCTATTCCTTGTAATGAGCACTGATCTTACTGATGCTTTCTGGAAAATGCCATTTCTACAGCAGTTTGTTACAAAGCTTCTAAAATACAAATTTAAAAGATATACACATTGTCTAAACAGTGCTAAAGCAGTCAGTGAATGAAGTTGATTAAACAAAGTTATGTTTTCATTTAACAACTAAGGACAGTTACTTTGGCCTAGCAGGTAAAGCCATGGCAGGGAGCTGGCTTCAAAGTAGAGCAGCTGGGTCATGAACTGTTGCCCATATAGGTTGATCAGTCACAGACCACTCCTCCAGCATCTAACAATATCTGTGTAACATTTTATCCTGAAATGTTTGTCTGATGTCTCAATACCATCTAATAATGACAATGTATTTTTTAAAAAAATGTTCCTTGCAGAGATTTTTTTTTTTCATTTAATCATGGATTTTCTAAGGGTCTTGAATAGCTTTTAAGTACTTGGCAAGTTGCACAGCTATGCTGTCAATTATGACACATTATTATGAATAGTAATACAAATGAAACATCTGCTTGATCGCTCACTGACTACATCTGTTCTGTCACACTTGACACACTGAGCAGGAGTACATGAAAAATTCAGGGAGAATTTGTAAATGTGAGTGTTAGATCACTGATTTTGAAGGATGAAGTGAGTTAACATAACTAGACCTTGCAGAATGTGTTATGAAAGAACCAGACCCTCAATTTGGTTTGTCTTATCACTCAGGTTCATTTAATAATGAATCCTATCTTTGCAAATACATCAATATTAGTTAATCTCTGTTTTTTTATGGGTTCATTGGAAATAGAAAGATATATGCAGTGAGAGATGGGGTAAGAGGCAGCAGTCTTCCATCTGCCGGTTCACTCCTGCTAGGGCTTGGCCAGACTCAAGCTACAAGCCCAGAACTCACCTAGGTCTCTTAACTGACTGGCAGGAACTCAGTAATTGAGTCATTGCTTTCTGCTGCTTAGGATGCACATTACCAGGAAGTTGGAATCAGAAACACATCTGGGACTTAAACCCATTCCCTCCAATAGGTGATAATGGTGTCCAAGGTAGGTTTTATGAACTACCATATCAAAAGAGCATACCAGTGGGCATTTGCCTTTAGAATAATTAGTAAATATAAATTATTAAAATTAATGTGACTTGAAACTCCTTTTTTAAACTCTTTAGTTGTGCCAGATACTTACAGTGCAAGCACATATTTTTGAATGAGAATGTCCCAGTGTTTGCTACATTTTATGTTAACACATGGATATGCAAACAGAAATTAAAAGAAGGCAAAAACAAACAAACAAAAAAACTACATGTGATCAGCACAATGGCTCAATCACTTAATACCTACCAAGCACCATTCAGGTGCCAGTGTGTGTCCTGGCTGCTCCACTTCCAATCCAGCTCCCTGTTTGTAGCCTAGGAAAGCAGTAGAGGATGGCCCAAAGCCCTGCAGCCATGTGGGAGACCTGGAGGAGAATCCTGGGTCCTGCCTCTGGACTGTCTCAGCTCTGGCCATTGTGAGCAATTGGGAAATGAACCAATTAATGGAAGATCTTTATCTCTTTCTCTTCATAAGTTAGATCTGCCTTTTCAATAAAAATAAAATAAAAAGTACACCAACGCTTCAGGTTACATGTCTTTTGGAGGATAAATCCAGGTTTTGGGATGAAGACAGTGTTTGTCCATATATCTAGGGTATTCAGAAAATATGAACTCGGTTATTCCCCACATATAATTTAATGATCAACAAACTGAACCCACATGTGTTTTCATATGCAAGCAGTGAAGTTGATTTGAATAGAAATCATTTTTTGATATTGTCTCCTTGATTCTGTGGAGTCAAAACTTTAAATTTCAGTTTGTTATTAATAACTGAAGTAGATCATTTTATAATTGCAGCATGCTGTCCTAACTGGAGAATACATATTCTGTGTACAATGTTTACATAACTTTAGAAAATTAGCTTCTAAATGTAATTTTCCCAAAACCATCTTTCTTTAAAATTAATGTCTTACTTGTCATGCACATTTTTACAATACTGATGCTATTTCATATGACTCCTCAGCAACTGTGATAATTGATCCACCCAAGAATGAATATATGCCCATACTAGCCAACTAGACTTACGGGTGGGGACTTTCAGTGTTGACAATGAAAAATATTTCATCAGTTCCTGTTTTGAAGTAACAGATGTGGATTTCAGCTGCCATATATTCTATTGTGTGGATATCTGAAAGCAGTGATGAGTGAGAGATAGGAAAAAAAACTTAAAGTATAAAAGGATGTCTCATATGAAAGCAGAAGAGAATTCCTGGCTCCAATTATTTGTAAAACATACAAGGAAAACTATTTTTTTTTTGCAAAATTTGCTCATATGATTTAAGTTTTGACATCTGTAAGCAATTTCCTAACTACTATAAAGACACTGTGCTTCATTGAATTATTCTGTGGCCAGACTCTCCAGAAAATAAAAAGGCAGTTATCATGAGAGCAATATGGCAACATGGCAACTTGCTCATGTTTTTTTCTGTCCAGGGTCCTACAATGCCTGTAGGAAGGTAACACGTGAAAGTTGAAGCACTTAGGTCCCTGCTGTCCATGTAGGAAACTGAATGGAATGCCAGTCCTCTGGCTTTCACCTCCCCATCCCTGATTGTTGCAGTCCCTAGGGGAGGGATTCCATGTATGTAAGACCAGCATCCACATTTCTTCCTTCATATCACCCTGCCTTTCAGATAAATGAATCCTAAAAATTAAAGATTTGAGGAATAAGTCTAACTGGAGGGATCATAATTCCAGACTTTAGGATATATTATAGGGCAGTAGTTGTCAAAACAGCCTGGTACTGGTAGAGTAACAGAGAGGAAGATTAATGGATCAGAATAAAAACACCAGAGGAAAGCCCACACATGTATAAACATCTAATCTTCAACAAGAGAACATAAAACAAACCAGGAGAAAGTCAACCTCTTTAACAAACGCTGTTGGGACAATTGGATAGTAGCCAGCAGAAAAAATAAACAAGACCCTCACCTTTCACCATACACAAAAAATCAAATCCAAGTGGATTAATGATCTAGATCTACACCGAGAAACCATCAAACTATAGGAAGAAAATGTAGGAAATATTCAACAAGATACAGGCATAGACAAAAACTTTCTAGAAAAATTCTCAAAAGCTCAGGCACGTAAGACCAAAACAGATGGGAATGCATCAAACTAAGAAGCTACTGCACAGCAAAGCAAACAATCAACAAACCACAGTGCAAGAGAAACTCTTTGCACAGTACACCATAGTTGGTGGGATATATTTCTATAAGTATATTTATACAGAAGTATGTCGATCGGGAGGTATGTGCGTGTGTATGGGTGATCCCTTTCCTCTTAGGCTTTGAGTACTCTGAGTGAAGGCACGAGGTGGGAAGGGATAAAATTGCTTCCTTGTGACTTCCTTGCACCCCTGAGTGAATGCCCTGAGCGAGTGCCTGCTTCTGTGTCTTGTGGACTCATCTCCCTACCTTCCCCACCGCCCTCACCTCCGGGGAAAGGGCTGCCACATTTGCCTGGCTCAGCAGCAGCAGCCTCCAGGGTTTGGTTCCTAATGTACCTTTGTAACTGAAGGTTTGCACTAAAATCAGTTTGTTCTTTAAAACAACTGCTAAGAAACAGGGAAAGTAGGAAAACAATTTTTGCCCTCAGTTCCCTGTTCACAAATGTAATAGACCTGTCATAAACAATAATGAAACATTTAGCTGTTTAATTCCAAAGGGAGATTAGAGTATTCTAAAAGTAAGTTCTGTAGGCAGTGTTGAAGATTTAAATAGTCATTTTATTCTTTTAAGCTCATCCTTGTGAGAATAGAGGCAATGCTTTATATGCTGTGTTCATGAGTATGCTACAGTTTTCCCAGGACTTTAAGAAATTTAACTGATGCATAAGCATTGCACGTATTCATGAGGTGATGTTTCAGGACGTGCATATGTTGTGTAATGTTGGCTAGTCTATATTGGAACTCTTATTTCTTTATGATGAATACACAAATAGTGTACCATTTAAATATAGCTTTCTCAGTGTCTCTGGTCCTTGTTCCAATATTCCAATTGTTAACTTAGAAATTCTCTAAGGAAAACAGTGCATCTGAACTAAATTGATATTTTGAGATTTGGTTATTTATAGCTTCTCAAAGAGCAGTGACTTTTTTAGTTAATAGCTGTTGAATTCTTTATTTGGAGAGGTAAGCTTACAAAGAAATTGAAAATATTTCATTGTAAAAATGAAATGAAAGGAGGAGGAGCATGGGAGAAGAGCAGACTTTAGGGGCAAGTATTATGTTATTAAAACTATTACAACTACAATGAAGTTAGGGCAAAAATAAAGGGGGAAAAAGCAAGAGCCTGTGTTCTAGAGAGGTTGGTAGAAGCATGTATGGTTATCTAAGTATATCTTTGAAGTACATAAATTCTATTGTCTTTTTGTTCATGACAGTTTTTCAAAAGGAATGACAAATATTTTCTCCCAATGCCCTTCCCGCTGTTTAGGTCTGTGCATTCTTTGGGAGTGGTCATACAAGTCACCATATTCCACACGCACATGTAACCCAGCCGAGTAGTGTAGAATACGTAAGTGGAGGCTTCTACAACAGAATGGTAACTGGATGCAAATTTCTGATTTCTGTTGTGCTCTTACAGAAATGCCTGCAGAAAAATTATGGCCCTTGGGTCTCCTTGAAAAAATCAGGACTCATCCATTTATCTCCATTCCTCGTTCAGGTCACCAACATTTCTCATGTTGATTACTGCAAAGGCCTCTTAATGGTGTCTCAACACCAGTCAATCATTCACCTAGCTTGACATTTACACAGCAGTCAGGGAATGAGATTGAAGACACATGCACTTGCTCTGCATAAATGACTGAGTAAGGGCATGGAACTGCACAATCACTGGTTTCTCAGAACCCTTCCTCATGAAGCCTCTGCCTGTTGTCCAGCCTCGGTAACTCATGCCCTGCCTTTCCTTACAGTAGCCAGCCTGAGTCAGGAATGTCTCAAAGATGGATTATTTTCTTACTTGCTTCTGCAGGTCTTGGCAAATCACAGATTTCAGTGCTAACCATGCCATCTTTTAATTATGTTCATTAAGCAATTTTTCCCTCTTTCTGTAACTCTGTTTCTTTCACTCTAAAGTGGTAATTAAGGAATACCTTCTTAAATGTAAAGTGTATGAAATCCTGCCTAGAGTATAATTGACGTCATATACTTAAAATACTGTGATTTTCACTATTCTGGAAAATTTCCACTCTGCTAAATTTTGCTCTTATGGTACTACCATTATTTCTCAGTTTAAATATCATTCTCATTTTTTACTTCTCTCACCCTCCTCCTCTGACACTTCCCATTTAGACTTTGAGTTGCCTTTATGTAAACAATTTACTTAGCTTCACTTACTATACAGCAACATGATAGGATGCGTTTTTACTTACCTGAAGCTTTTAGAACTGAAAATCTGTAAATATAGAGAATACATGCATGTTGCTTATTATGGTATTCTATTTCTAAACTGTATGAAATGTATAAATATGTATGACTAAATTAATAATTGGTACTTTTAATCATCTTTTTAATTTATTGAAAGGCAATATAAGAGCCCATAAAGACTCAGATATATACAACTGCACAGTGGGTGAACAAGCGGCAAATTTGTGTGTACCTGAGAATGGAACAGATACACATTGTTTACTTAGTAAAATGTCCAAGATCATCTGTAATGTGAAATCTCAATGGATGGAAGATCTTCCATTCTGTGTCTCCTCTCTGTAGATCTGAATTTCCAATGAAAATAAGTAAAATTTTTTGAAATTTTTAATTTGTTTATAACTATTCTTCAAATGTGCTATCATGATCTCCCTTGTTGAGACCAGCACTGACCTTAGTGAAAACAGGACCTGATTCCCTGGCTCTTTGTCAATTGTTTTCTTAAAAACTTATACTAATCTCAGAGAATATATTCATTTAATTTCAAAGATAAAACTGTAAGAATAAAGTTGTGCTTACCCCTCCTTCTTTCATGCCCTCAATCTTCCTTCCTTCCTTTTTTCTCCAGTTTTTGCAGAAACATAATTTAAACTCATTCTATAATCAGATTGAATATAGCACCACCAAGACCCTTTAGATTTTATTGATTCTTTAAGGTTTGTTCTAAATCTTTAGTCATCAATTTTTTTCTCTGCTTTCCCCAAACCCTCCTAAAATCACCAATTAGACCCATGTGTGATAAACATTTCGTTCAGACTTCTTCCTCTTTGCTGCGTTTATAGATTGCACTTCTGTTTTACAATAGGCATATGAGAGAATACAAAAATAAGTATCATGCACTGTAATTCTGTCCTTTTCATTTTCTGGTCTGGTACATTGTCCTATCTGTGGGTTCAATCAATCAGGCATGTCTTTGTGTGTATTGTCATACATGTACATACATACACAAGCACAATGTTTAACTTTAAGAGGCAATATTACTTCTCTCCACTGGTATCACCGGGTAGTGTTCAAGTCTTTGGCCAGGCAATCTTCACTGTAAAAGTGAAATATTCCTGTCTCTTCTTGTCCCATGTTTTATGGATAACAGGGCAGAGGTGATAACTGCAAAACACAAAGGGTAGGAAATGACCTATTTTCAAAAATGGTTCAAAAATAGTTCACAAAATTTCAGATTCCCAATCTGGTCATATATTTGTATGTGAGTCTAGTAGCTAGGGTGGAAAGAGTGCTGGAGGGGCCGGTGTTTGCTGGTGGAGCAGCTCTTTGCAATCGGACATGCTCAGGAAGCTCTGCAGAGTCTTGGCTGATCACTCCTGGAAACAGCTCCCTTTCCAGAAATTGCCCTGTTAAAATTGAAAAACATTGACTGCACGGCCATTTCACAGTCATTGCAAATACGGACTCTTGAGTGAGATGGATGAATCTAACTCCAGTTCTATGCTTCTTTGTGTAAGATACCAATAGGGAATGCCAAGGATTATACTAAGAGAAATATCTAATTTTACATGGATGTGTCTTGCATTGCTATTATTGTTCTCCTGCCCACTTAACATTTTTGTTCAGTTCCCAGGAGTGATGACCCTTTAAACAGACTTGTAACTGCCATGAATGCTTTTGTAGTATCCTTTGGACTTGGTGGATCCTCTTCACTAATTGTTAGTTACTTCATTCCCTGAGATTGAGAGTTTACCAGCAAGTGCTTAGTGGCTGTTGTCCAGTAGTATATACATTCTAAGGGAGAAAAAAAAAAAAAACCTTCATCCTGAGTTGCAATCTTATGTATAATTGTTGGGCTAGTTGTCAATGCCTTCTTGCAGATTTCTGAAAATTTTCAATGTTCCAGAACTGAAGAAATCTTGTGTTGGAGAAAACTAAAAGTAGCTGTATGATATATTCAGGTTATAAATGCAGGTTGGTAGAAGAATAAAGTGAACCAATACAACATAAATAGATTAATTTAAATGGAAATTCCTTAAAACCAATGTAGTGTGAATTAATGGAAGGGACATTGCAGAAAGCACATTGTCTCTAGGTACTGAATTTTAACTCTGTCAGCTGCTAAATACTTAGCTTTAAGTATATCATTTCCCCTCCTTGAAGGAAGGAAACAATTTCCTATCATCCAGAGCGGCATAAAATGCAGATGAATGATGTGTGAGAAAATCCCATGAAGAGTGTAGAACTCTTTATAGATCCAATTGCTAATAACAATTTATACCAGCAACATTTTGCAGCTGTAGCAGTGTTTATAGATGCTAATCTTTCATGTCTACATTCCAGGGTTTTTTTTTAATTTTTTTCAATGTGATATCAAGTTCTTCAAGTATCCTCTATGTAACAAATACTAAATAATCACTTACTATTGGTATGACTGTAACTTGATACTCATTTATTCATTGAATTCCCATAGTAGAGCCCCAGTTCTTATTACCCTATTTTAGTCATTTGGGGATAACTAATGTTAAGTATGTTAAGTATATCATACATGATAACTGATTTGAGTATTATTAACTAGTACGTGAATAAAACAAATGATAATGTGAACACATTATCTCAATGGAAAAATAAAAAGATTAACATTAATAAGCCACTCAATGCTGTAAAGCTAAAATTAATGTAGAGTTAAACACATTAGGCACTGTTTTAAATTACAGAGTTTTCCCAGGAAGAAACACATTCTTCTCTAGGCCTTTCCCCAGGTCTCTGCCATCAGTGCACACTGGGCAGGCACGTGGGAAAAGGCTGCAGCAATACAATTGCACGGGCTTCTACACACAAAATGCAATATATTGTGGACTGTGGATCTGTATCACTGCGGAAGCTCTTTTCTTTTCATAACTTGGTATTTGTTAAGACAAAGAATTAAAAAATGTGCAAGCTCCTCAACTTGCCATGGTAAAGGAAAAAGCCCCATAGAGCAAAGTTCTAAACATGAATCATTACAGAGGAAAATTTGTTACTTAGTTTGAAGTGCTATGAATTAAGGCATTCTGCAGTATATAAAATCTTATGGCCTTGTTTTATGCTAATCACACTGCTTAAAACTCTTCACCATAATGCAAGAGTAGCGCTGGCTTTTTAAATTGTTGCTGTGACATACTTGACTACACTTTTAGAAAGTCAAACTCATTACCAGACTGAAAATTTATTTAAATTTCTCTCTCCTGGACAGTCACTTTCATTTTGGAAATAAATGAAAATATTTAAAAGCCCAGAAGAGCCAGTTTTTGTGAGATAAAAAGTATGTTTTATAATGTTGCACAATAATAAATTGATACTAAGCAGGAAAGTATTAGGCAAGGATGTGCTTCTTGAGTTCCAATGATCATTTATGTTTTATTGACCATTGCTCAGAAAGAGAAAAATATGTCTTCATTTCTTTAATTACCACCTCTCTTCAGCTGAGCTTAGAGAACTAAAACTGCCAACATTAAGTGAAGTGAAGTGAGTGCCTTTATGTTTGTGGAAGCATTTCTTAAAATAGGCATTTGATGCAGTGTTTGCTACAGCCAACATTAACTGCAAATGTTCTTCTGATCCAAAGGGCGAGAAAAGATGGATTTTCTAACACTATATGAGTAGTTCTGAGACCATTCACTCCTGAAATGACTAGTAAAAATTAGTCTTTGCTAATGTTTTCACATAAAACATGTCCATTTTTTGTAGAGTATGTGTCAACATGTAGTATGCTGCTGACCCAGTTAGTTTTGTAATAACGTCCTCATGCTATGTTGTTTATTGTTCTGAAACTCATTTAACAAGACTTCAAAGATCATATTCAACTTTAGACTAAATTTTCTTAAAAGTGCATTTAACATATTTAAAATTGCTTTATAAAAAAATTGATTGATTTTACTTAAAAAGCTACAGAGAGAATCTTCCATTTCATCCATTGGTTCACTACCCAGATGTCCAAAATGACAAGTTGGGCTACTCTGACGCTGGAAGCACGGAGCTAGTTTTGGGTTACTCACGTGAGTGCAGGAAACAAAAGACTTGGACCATTCTCTGTTGCTTTTCCAGATCATACATAGGAAGCTGAATTGCAAATAGAGAAGCTAGGGCTAGAACTGGTGCTCATTTGACATGTTGGCATCACAGACTAAGGATTAGTCTGTTATACTACTATTCCCACCCTAAAATTGCTGCTTTTATTCTAAGCATTATTGTTTATAAAGGGGGAATAGGTTGGTGACATATGTTTAAGTAATTGCCTCTATATGTGTCAATATCTTTGTAGTGACTTTTATCTTGGAGCTTTGGAAAAGAAATGTATCATCAAGCCTGTGATTATGCAAAGCATCAAAAGTTTGAGTTCTCTGTCTTCTCAGACATACCATACATCTTCCCTTCATGTTTTCTTCTGTCCTATTATTACAGAGTGCCTTCTCTTTATTGTTTGCTCATTACAAAAAATCCACTAGTGGCAATTCTGAAGTATTTGCCCTCTCATTCTTGTTTTCATACATGCTTGCCTTAATTTTTATTTTCTAGAAAGGCATTGTACTTTCTTAATTCTGTTATTGGCATGTGTGTACATTTTCAGATCTTCATAATAGGAATAGAACATAAAAGCACTTGCAACAAACTATGGTTGAACATAAATGTTATGAAACCTTTAAAACAGGCAGGTTTCTTTTTTTTAAGATTCATTTATTTTTATTGGAATGTCAGATTTGAAGAAAGGAGAGACAGAAAGATCTTTTTTCCGCTGGTTCACTCCACAAATAGTCGAAATGGCCAGAGCCAAGCTGATCTGAAGCCGGGAGCCAAGAGATTCTGCAAGGTCTCCCACATGCATCCAGGGTCCCAAGGTTTTGGGCTATCCTCTACTGTTTTCCGAAAGAACGAGCAGTGAGCTAGAAGGGAAGCAGAGCAGCTGAGACACAAACCAGCATGCATATTGGATCCCAGGATTAGCCGCTAGGCTACCACGCCCAGCCTGATAGATTTCTTAATAACATTTTTTTGGTATGTTTTCTACAGAAGTACTGAAATACCTGCTTTTCCAGAAAGTTAGCTCTTCATATGTGGTTCAGACACTTGGTCTTCAAATTAAGATATCATTTAGATTGTCCACAACCCATAACAAGGTGCTGGGGTTTCAGTCCCAGCTGTCTTCCAAACTCCAAATCCATGCGAATGTTTAATCTGGGAGGCAATAGGTGATCAAGTGTTTCTACTCCTGGCACCCATATCTGAGACCTGGACTAAATTCACACTCTTGGTTTTGGACCCAACTTCCTTTGACTGTTCAGACTTTTTGGGTGAGAACCAAAAGAAAAGACGGATCTTCCTCCCGCCCTTCCTGCCTCGTTTCCTTCCTCCTTCCCATCATTCCTTCCTTTTTGCTTTCTCTTCTCTCCCTCCCTCCCTCACTCTCTTTATCCCTGCTTCTCTCTCTCTCATAGCTTTCTTTAAACGACATCAGACCAAATATATGAGACAACAGGATTGTGTTATCTATAGATTATTCCAGATTGATGGTTTGGAATGATGCTTTTGATCAAGTCATATATAAAAAAAGGAGGAAAAAGGAATATTTTCTGTCTGTTGATTCAGTCCCCAAGTACCCACAACAGATGGAGTTGAGCCTGTCTGAAGCCAGGAGCAAGTAGTCAGGAGTGTGTTCCAGGTGTCCCATGCAGGTGCATGGTCCCAAGGCTCTGGGTTATCCTCAACTGCTTTCCCAGGCCACAAGCCGGCAGTTGGATGCAAAGCGGGCCACCAGTATTAGAACTGATGTTCAAATGGGATCCCAGGTGCCTGCAAGGTGAAGACTTTCACCGCTAGGTTACTGTGCTTGGTCCAGTTTATTGGCAAAATTAATATTTCTGGACACAATCTTTTCTCAAGTCATTAATTTAAATACATATATTTATTTGATTTATATATATAGATAGCAAATAATCAGCAATATCCCCATTCAATATAAAAGTGATTAAGCACAAGCCTTTGACACAATGATTATGATGAATTTCAGATTTTCACATTTCATTACAGTACCTGGATTCGGGTCCCAGATGTGCTTCTGATTCTGGCTTCCTGCTGAAATATATCCTAGAGGCAATAGGTGATGGGTAAATTGTCTGACAGCAATGAGGGAGATACAAAGTGCGTTCTGACTCTAGATCTTAGGGAGGGATCCATGTATGGAAAATTTCATTATATATTTCTGCCTTAGAAATGAATGAAATAATGTTTTTAAACAGATATATAAAGTTTTTTTTTTTTTTTTTTTATTGTTGCTTACACTGTATTGTGTAGTACAGTTTTATAGGCGCTGGGGATTCCCCCCACCCCTCCCCATACCCCTCCCCCCATGGTGGATTCCTCCACCTTGCTGCATAACCATAGTTCAAGTTCAGTTGAGATTCATTGCTTGCAAACACATGCCTAGCATAAAGTTCAGCGTCTTATTGTCCAGATAAGTTCAGTGGCCTCCTGGGGAGACCTTCTATGGTCTGAAGATAGGTCTAACAGAGTAAAGATCCGGTCGGTTAAAAGCCCCAACAAGGCCTCAGTATCAATATACAACATTATGGAATTAATTGACATAGTATTGGGTAAACAATATGTTAAAAATAATGCAAGTTCCATTCTTCGAAACATCTGGGTTGAGACAGCATCAATGACACGTTCAAAAAATAACAAACAACCAAACAATAAATTACAGGTTAAATCAAGGCGAACATGTGGTATCTAATCTTTTGGGATTCACTCATTTCCCTTAGCATTATAGTTTCCAGTTGTGCCCATTTAGCCACAAAGAACTGCATTTTGTTTTTTTTAACAGCTGAGTAGTATTCCATGGAGTAGATGAACCAAAGCTTTCTTATCCAATCTTCTATTGATGGGCATTTCGGTTGCTTCCATGTTTTTGCAATTACTGATTGTGCTGCAATGAACATGGGGATGCATGTTGGTTTGTCGTAAAACAGGTGTTTTGGATATATTCCTAGGAGTGCTATTGCTGGGTCATATGGCATGCAGATTCCGAGTTGTTTGAGTGTTCTCCAGACTGATTTCCATAAAGGCTGTACCAATTTGCAGCTCCACCAGCAGTGGAGTAGGGTTCCCTTTTCCCCGCATCCTCGCCAGCAAGCGTCGTTGGTGTTCTTGTTTATGTGGGCCAATCTTACTGGCAATTGAATGTCTTAAATTTCTTTTTCCTTACTAATTTGGAGGTTTAGTTTACTTTGATCACAGAAATCTATACTTTTAATCTACTCTGTATCATTGAGTATATGCAAATTTAAGTAACTATTTGTATTTTATTCAATTATTTTATTACTATTATCATCATTTAATGATACAGTTCCATAGGCTCCTGGTATTTCCCTTATCCCTGCCCCAATCCCCTCCCCAACCTAGTTCCTCTATATCATTACTAAAGTATAGTTCTTCATACACAGTCATATGTCCATCATTGCGATCATGGACAATGGCAGAGTCCAGCAACCTATTGTCAAGATATAGTAAACAGTTTCATTGTAAATCCATCTTTGTCTGGAAGTAGAAATGCATGCCATATTGTATCCTCACATCTGGATATGTTAGTCTCCATTGCACAGCTACCATAATCCCCTTAAATGAAAAATCATAATACAAATCAACAATAAAAAGAAAACTAGAAATTTACAATGCCATGAAGTTAAATAACATGTTACTATATATGACAGTCTTCATTACACAGTTATTATACATCCCCTTACATGAAAAGCCACAAAACAAAGTCAACATCAGGAAGAAGAAAGAAATTAACAACACCATGAAGTTAAATAACATGCTACTAAATGAGTGACATATAGCTGAAGAAATGAAAACCAAGAACGTTTTTGCAGAAAATGATGCTACTGTATGATCTATAAATAAGTGGCTTAAGCTCAGTCAAATGTCATGAATTAGTAGACTGGATTAAAAAACAAAACCCATCTATTTGTTGTCTAGAAGAGACACATTTCACCAACAAAAATCAGCAGAAACTCGGTTTTGATGTTTTCTGTTAGTTTCATCTCTTCAAAACACTTTCTTCTGATTAAATTCTTCAATGACTCATTTGTATTTTAAAAAGACATATATTCTACAATTGATGCATACATCATTGCTATGTTATGTCATCTTTTTAAAACATTTTTGCTCAAATTTTGCATCCTGTTTTGTATGTTTGTTTTTCTATAACATATAATGCATTTTTGTTCTTACTATCTACTTTTTAATACTTGCCTTTTTTGAGAATATATTACTTAATCAGTTCTGAGTTAGGGTTGTTTCACCTTTCTGGTTAATAGCTAGACATTCTCATAACAATAGCTTGTGCTTATGTTCAAGGCCTTGGAAAGCACTTAGTTCAGGAAAATAGTCTTACACTATTCTGTGCACAGAGATGTGTTCAAATTAGTGTTATAAAAATCCTCCCAAGTTATTTGTACATGAATAACTTGAAGGTTAATATATCACTTTCTGTTTCTACAAAGTGTCTGTGTTCCAGTGGGTGGATGGGTGTGTGTGTTATGATTTAGTTGTGTGCTATAGGAAACTGAGAAAGTTATATTTTCACCTCCCAAATGGCAAATTGTACCCAAGGTCAATATTTTGCCATGGTATTGTAACAAGGGCAATGTAGTGTATTAGAGCTGTTAAGTTACTAAATACTTAGACACTTGATAATACAATATTAAGGCAAATATAAGGCAGCTTCATAATCCTATAGAATTTGTCTCATTGTACATAAAAATCCTCTTAAAGACTATTCTGAAGTAATTTTCTAGGCAGTTAAGTTGTTACTTGCCCAATTTTAAGTGCCGTAGTTCTTACCTTACAGTGCACCTGAAAGGGCAAGACCAGGAGGTACTCTTTGAATTTTCAAAATGCTCACTTAGAATGAGCCGCAGCCCATAAAGTATGACTAATTGCAAAAATTACATAGTAATTACTTTGTACTATTCTTCCATGGACTTTGTCAAAATGATACTTACCTTGAGGTAGGTTCAGTGATCACCAATGCCACCAGAGATACAGACAGAACATAAGATTCCGCTGCCTCTATGTACTTGTAGATGCTTTATAAAATATATTTAGTTAGTTGAAAATTGCCAAGTCTTAGTATATGTAGCTTGACATAGCATCTTTATCTTGTATTTTAAAAGTTTTAATGTGAAAATATTAATTTAAAATTTTACTTAAAAAAGGCTGATATAGGTGCTGCCTCTATGATGTAAAATTTAGAAGCATATACTTGAGAATGAGTGGCAGTATAGAACATATCTTTAATCTTTTTATTAGTTAGGTTTGTTATTAGGTATATTTAAGTGGTATATTATGAAATTGTTTACCTATTTTCATCAATTAATAGCTCCAAGTTTTAATATCTTAATTATAGCTATTCTTGGTTTACTTGAAGAATCCTTACATTGTATAGATATGGAAGGAGGAAAGGAATATTGCTAAGTGTACTAAATTGACCTGACAGAAAAATCTACTGGAAATCTCTTTTGAAAAGTAATGTTAAACCTCTTTAACTCACCTAAGAATTAAAAGCTATTTTGAATATTAATTACCTAGTTCTAGAACAGGTAATATCAACATAAATAACAGTGTAATACAGAAGTATTTATATGTAACATGTTGTCCTAAGAGTGTAAATAAGGAGCTCATATAAACTTCTAAATATATCAGTAAAAACAATGAAAGTCATAAATATATGTGCTTAATTAAATTTTTCAAATATTTCTTGGGAATTTACAATACAATATAGTATATTAATGGCCATAATAACAAAGAAACAACTTTAATCTTATTGGCATACACTTTCCTTGACCAAGGTACACTCTGAATATCTTATTTTTTATTCTAGACATCTGTTAAGGTCTCTTGGAAAACTACACTTTTGTGTTATGCTTAGTTGAGTAATTAAGAATCGACTGAAGTTAATGAATCCAGATAGTGGATCAAGACAACACATAGTCAATAGCCTTTGGCATGGAGAGGTGACATAGATGTTTTGAAAGACAAATCTATAAGTAGGAGCTGTTTATAAAGTACAAAGAAAATAAACTTTTAGGCTTTAATAATTGAGAAAGCTTCTAAATTCTAGTAAAACGTACTTTAGTTTTTGAAATTATATGTAGACATCACACCAAAAGAAATGAACAGTGTATGGGTGTGTTGTGTGTTTCCGTTTTAATAACCAAATAGATGCAAGCCTATTGACACTAAAGAAGAAACTGTAATTTGAAGTTATATTGTAACAATAGGAAATGCTAAGTTAATACAATTTTAATAAATCGGAGCATTACAAGCTACTTTGCATTTCTGCAATGTACTTGTTATTCACATGAAAAGTGATTTGTACAGATGTTAAAAGTAAATCTAACTAAAATATTACATGTCCAAGATTTTCTAAGTAATCATTATTTTAAAAATAATCCTTCTGCATGGACCTTAGAATTTAGTTTTTCTTTCAATCTTTTATTGAAATAAATGTGGCATGACAGTATGTGACATAGAAGGCATAACAGGGTAAATTGCTCACTGTTTAGAAGGGAGATGTGTTTGGATTGTCTGAGAAAGTGGTGTTTGCATTGAGAGGCTGAAGGATGGGTAGGAGCTGACAAAGTCGAGGTTGTGAATGGAAGTCACAGAGGCCTAGTGGAAAATCAATCATGTTTCCAGGATGGTGTGAGGCTATTGGCGTTGAGACAGCAGAGGATTGTGCGAGTCATTCATTCCTTCCTGTGTGCATATGTATTATCCAAATAACATAGTTGACAAAAGCCCCTTGTATTAAATAGAAATAGAATACCAGTGGATTTGGATTGACCGAGTCATTGCTTCGTTTTGTGCAATGGTTTCAGAATTTTTTTTTTGAATGAATAATGTTTCAAGTGTCAAAGTTGAATTTCACAAATATTCATTGAGTCAAGTTTTAAAGTAGAAATAATAATATCCTTATGGATGAAAAAGAAAAAATAAATCTTCAGAAAGTTCATGGAAAGTGAAAAACTATGTGTGGATTTCGAAATTGATTTGCACCCATGAAGGAATCCTTTAATTGTATTTTATGCCAGCTTGCTCAAGCAACTTCCTACATAAATAATTGTTTATACCCATGATATATAAAAAGCTATTGGTGATGAATAATAATGTCCAATATAAATTTGAGATAATAGTGATCAAGGTGACAAGGTTTGCTTAAGGAGGCATGTGAGACATAGTTAGTTTTGGGCCACTGAATTAAAATATACAGACAGAAGAAAAATAGAAAAAATTGAGAATTAAAAAACAAAGCACAAGTTATTTCACAAGAAAGCTTTACATAGAAATTCTAAGAATCCTGGCTCTATAAATGAAGGTTGGGAAATATTGCCCTTATTTGGTAAACTAAGATTAGAACTCAGCTTACGCCATTCATTCAATTTTCCTATGTTTGTGTTTATATTCCATTGGCAGTGTTGAATAATTTTATCATTTTTTCCCACAAACACAGTAATTATGATTTAGCTTTACAGGAAAGCTTATTAACAATAAGCTAAAGATATTGTGTCAAATATGTTTCTCAAGCAAGAGAAGGAAAATTTGAGACTTTTAATTAAAATATATAGGAAGAATTTTGTGAGCTTGTCTAGCCTTATGTCTAACATATTACCATTTGTACATATTAATTATATTCTTTAAGCACCCTTTGAAAGTAATATAAAATCATCCATTTTAAAGATATGAATATTGAGGTTATGCTACTTGCCAGGACTCCATACTTTTGAGATTTTGGAATCTTAAGTGTATAAAACACAAAAGATGTTTCTTCACCATCATCAGAATGGGAGAAACATGGTATGATTAGTTTAAGCTCAGTGATAATTAAATTGCTACAGAAATTTCACTTATCCATAGCATATATCTGAATCAAGGAGAAGGAAGACTGAAATAAACCTAATGGCATTATTTAGAAAGGAAACACAAATGCTGGAATGATCCATGGATTGTTGACTCTTGATAGTTTATCTGGGTAAGTAATGGGAAAGAGAAGAGTTACAAACAACTTGTGATTTCCTGTATTGATTAGTTGGGAGGGATAATTCAAATAGAATTTCCAGTTGACTAAAAAATCGTAAATAACTCTTAACAGTATTAAGAAACAAATAGTACAATGACTATGTGTTTTCAGGAGGAGATAACTCCACAGTAATAAGTAAAGTTTAAAAAATGTACAACACCATGAAAGTTACATAACATGCTACTGAATGAGTCTTCTCCAAAAGATGGGAAGCTTATTATTTTGTTTTTAAAATATTTATTTCTTTGTTTGAAAGTTGAAGCCATAGAGGCAGAGGAAGACTAAAAGGGAGTTCTTGTTTCACTTCTTCAACGGCCTCTACGAGCAGGTCTGAGTGCTGCCAGATGCAGGAGCTTCTAGCCCCGGTTGGGTCTTGACGTAGGCAGCAAGCATACAAGTCCTTGGCACATCTTCTGATATGTTGGCTGAAACTGCACCAAAAGCAAAGCAGCTGTATTTCCAACTAGCACTCTGGTATAAGTGCTGACATCCAAAGAAGGAGCTTGACTCATGTCAAAACAGTGCTCCTGTTTCTGTTCTTCAAACGCATATGTAAGTTTGTAGTTTCTAATATTCCAGTAATTGTTTTTAAACAACACAGCCCCTTTCAGTAAGTTTCAGTTTGGTTCAGACCACAGTGCTGTTTTAGATATTACTTGTGATTTAACTGGCAAAATTAAAACAAAAAACCAAAATCTACAAAAATGACTTAATCATAAAAAGTGCATTAGATCCTCCAATATCCCCATTTTCTGTTAGCTAGCTAGTCCAGGGCCATCATCAAACTTGTTGAGCACATTTTTTGTTTTAATTCTAGCCTCCTTTCTAGTATACTGCGATTCACAAATATTCACATAACCGTAGTGGTTGCTTTCTGAGTACTTGAGATTAATAATGATTCTTTCTTAGTGTGTTGAGGTTTGCAAGTCCAGGTGTGCTGTAAGAGGAACTGTTGGAATTTACTGGATTTTAGGCATTACAAATCTTTGTTTTTGTCAGGCAATGCTTTCGTCAATACGAATGACCCCATGCCTCTCATAAACTACAAGGGGTGATTGCCTGGCAAATCTGTTTATATTCCCATGGTGTTATGTATATTCATTTTACACTTGGTAGTTTATCAGAATCAATTCACCTTTCATAGCTTCCGGCAGCTTTATTGCTCTAGAGCAAACTATCTTGCTTGATAAGTGCAACCTACATAGAAAAGAATTCCTTGTGTATGGAACCTCAAGCAGGATGAATTCAGAAAGGGCGTATTTGATCGTGGGAGGCAATACAGTTTAATGAAAAAGCATGCTATAAAAAGAGGAGCAAAGGCCACGATTTTGAAATGGCAAAACGAATGGCTATTTTTGAACACAGGATATTGGTCTGATAGTATGCAGAACTTGTGTGATCCCTAAGAAGCAAAGTCCTTGACCTTTACTGTATTAACAGTTACCAAATTAGAGAAAACTCAAATTCTGAGCTTAGTGGAAGTTAGAGGTTTGCTGTTAAAACTTCCCTACACAGTTGAATTCTGATAGGCATTTATTAATCATTTATTTACGATGTGACAATTGAGCTCCATTGCACATCAGGGTTAAAACTTAACTGTGCAAACAACATCAAGGTTTCTTACATCACTGTATGGCTATTGCTGCAATAGCAAATACTACTATATCAAAAGAGAAGCAATAACATGTGCAGGAAGATCAAATTTGATGAGAAAAATTGAATTGTATTTCACAAATGCATGTAATTGGAAATCAACTCTAAACTATGGGAAACATTGACAATGGAGCAGGCTGCATTACGTATGGAACTAATTTTATTAGCATCGTTTCACTGCGCCATTTCATATGCAATAGTTTCCATGGGCACATCTATTTTGATTCACTTAAAAAACAATTATTCACTTAAAATAATTTGATTCATTAACATAATTTTTGCCTTCTCATAATTAAAAACTAGTCATTGATAGTTAAGTAGCTTTCAATTTTCTTTTTTCATAATGTGTCAGTCATTATAAATAGTGTTGGAAATTTGCCCATTTAATAAAAGGACTATTAGTCTTAAGTACTGACAAAAAATTCTCTCATTAAACAATCTTTTTCTTTTAAATACTCCTATATTTCTACATGTTTTCAAAAGAAAGTATTATCTTTTGAGTAAACACGTATGAGTTAACTGTAAATGCAATTCATCTAGGTTCAATCATCCAACCATCCATCTATCATCTCTTTCCTTTAATGTTTTCTTTTATGAAGGACATCATGCTCCATTTAAAGAATCCTTGTAGTGAAACAGGGAAGAAGTGTCTCTTTTTTTTGCCAAAATAAATATTGACTTGTTTTTGTTGTCTCTTCTATCAGCATACTGCATTAACTCTGCAATCTCTTGAATAATCGGAATTGCTTGAAGTCCATGTGATATAATTGTGTGCCATATATCTCAATTAATCTTGCAGGCTGTTGCTAATCACATTCCCACCAGGCAGGATTACACAACTCCCAGAGCCAGGATTATTAAAATCCATATTTCACGTTAACAGCCATGTGGGTGAGATTAGTTCGTAAGCAGTAGTGCACCTGCCATAAATTCCTCTCTCCGTTATCCTCTGAAATACTGCTCCGTAGAAGATGAAAACTACATGGTGTGCATTCAGAACCAGCTTTATATTCATTTTTTTTCTGTTGATCCAGTAAGTTTACCTTCCTCTGCACTGATTGTAGATGCACCGAAGAAGGCTTCCCACTCGCAGTGAGATGCAGGCCTATGAACCTGAAGTCAGCTAAATGAAAAAAGTAACAACTACAAAAAACTATGGCCAGTTTGATTCTCCAAATTTTCCTTTTAACATCATTAAACATTGAAGCCTCTGAATAATGTACAAATTGAGTTGCATATGAATTCCTAATACAAATGAGATTCACCTGAGAAGATAATAATTACTTCAGGGTCAAAATTTTGAGGTTTTAAACTCAGCTCTGTTAAGTGCGTAATTTTGAAATGATGACACAGTCTTTTTCAAAGCAATGGGATCAAACTTAACAATTAGCTTGATTTTCAGTCTGAAAATGAATCATCTAGAAGTGGAGAATAAAATTGAATGTTCATTAATCTAACAAGAAAATATGTCTGAGACAGAAATGAAGAAATCTTTTCTCTTGTTAAAGTGTTTAGAATTCACATATGATCTCTCCACAGATATCTCAAATATGCTGTTATAATAGTCTATTAATATTAAAGGAAGTTTTAAAAAGTCCCCATTTTCATCCAAAATTGGAAATCTTCCATTATTTTCATTATTAATTAAGTAATGACATTTATAAATACTTGAAAAGGTAAGCACATCAATAAGCCCTTTTGAAAGATTAAGGATCCTTGAAATCTGTGCACTCTGTGGATTTGGAGTTATTATTAACATACTTAGTCTATCACTGAGTCTTTCTGTATCCTTAAAAAAAAAATAACATCCTCTATAAAAATGAGTAGACTTCCGAGGCCAAACCTTAAAGGAATAGAGAATAAATTGTGACCAATACCACTATTTTTTTAATACATAATTATAGAGAGATATCCCCTGGCTTAGAATAAAATTCAATTTTTTTTAATACATGAAATATAGGAAAACATCTCAGATATGAGAAATAAATACAACTGCAGCAGTTAAATATGTAGAGTTAAATATATAGAGCTTTTAGGAAATTGTTACTCTTTCCTGTGCAGTTGCTGTGGATTTTCATCTACATTTGCATAGAAAGATGTTAAATAGTTTTACCTCATTAACAACTTAAATATTATGAATACCTTCTTACATTTGTGTAATGAAACTAAATTATATCACTTGGTATGACATCAGTCATTCAGCATGCAGCTAGATGATTAAAAGACAAATAAAAATGAATTTTAACAAGTACATTAATTTTACCTTCTGTGTGTAACATACATTCAAACTTTTAATTAAAAATATGAAAGAAATCTCTGATTTCTTAGTTCTTAATCACTGCCAAGTGGTTAGATATACCTAAATATTCCATCTTCCCTTTCCAGTTATGTTCTATACTCGTTCTCAATTTTGGTGAAAAAAATCTGTAATCCTAGAAATAAAAGGAGAAAGAAGCTGCAGTTTTTCTTTTACCAGCATCACCAATGTTCATTGTTTTTAAAGATTTATTTTATTTTTATTGTAAAAGCAGATTTACAGGGATCAGCAGTCTTCTTAAAATCAATGATCCTGAACAACTCGGTGATCATTTTACTGGCATGGTCCTCGTGCTCTTTATTCAGAATCAGAGGTCCTGTCAAAATTGCTTGCTAATTATTCCTTTCCTTTATTAGTTTACATATCTGTAACACACAACTTGAAGATTTACTCTTTCAGTGTAAGAATATTTTCACCACTCTCTTTACTCTCAAATTCACTTGCCTCCTGATGATGAAACACTTTCCAAAACAAGCAGAAATTAAAAGGATACTCCCCCACTCCTCCAGTTTCAAAAATGGTACTTAAAGATGTACTACACATTGAAACACAAATAGTCATCATTTTGAAAGAACATCAAAACAGAAAATTTCCTACAGCAAAAAAAAAAACAAATCTAAAGAAAACCTAATAACCTTAAATATAAATAGTGCAAATTCTTCAATTAAAAGATACAGACCTGCTGAATAGATAAAAAAAAACTCAAGACCCATTTATTTGCTGTCTACAAGAAACACACCTCATCAACAAAAATAAAGCCTGAAAGTAAAAGAATAAAAACAGCCATCTCATGCTAAGGGAAAGGAAAAGCAAGAGTAGCCATCCTGATAGCAAAGAAGAGTTTAATATAAAAACATTGAAGAGACCAAGGAGAGTATTACATAGTGATTAAGGGCTCAATGGAGCAGGAAAACATGGCTATAATAAATGTATGTGTGCCCAATTGTCAGAGTTCCTGACCATTTAATATCTTAAAGGAAATAGACTCCAATTTAATAACACTGAGGGACATCAACACTCCATTTTAATCAATGGACAGGTTAAATCTACAGAAAATCAACAATCTGACAGGCTAAAAGTTTCATTACAAATTTATGTTATATATATTTAAGTTGTGGAATTTGATGATATACAAATATGTTTTTAAGATTCTTCTGCAACAGCCAATTTTTAAAAATGGCAGCTGTAGTAGTTGCATGAAAAAATAAAAATTGTGCTTGGTGTGGCTTCACTGATTTGAATATGAAAACTTTTATTGTTCTTGGTAGCAAAAAGCCTCCTCTGCCTATCTCTCATACTTTAAAATAAAATAAATATTAAATAGAAAGTTTTTAGAAAGTGAAGACATATGATCATAGATATACAAGTACGTAAAGATGCATGTAAACCTCTCTAGGAAAAAATTATATGTTCAAGAAGTACTTCTTAATTATTAAAATTCAGCAATCCTTTCATTAAACTGGAATAATGAATGGATTAAGAAAGTGGTAAACTTATAAAATGGAATATTGCTTAGCCAGGAAAAACAAGGAACTTTGTTATTTGTAATAATACAAATGAAGCTACATGTCATTGTTAAAGGAGATAAGAAAGATAAACAGTGTATTGTCTCACAGACAGGAAATCTAAGAAAATTTATCTCATGGAGTTAGAAGTCTGTCAGGGATTGCCTGGAGTGGGCAAGACTGAAGAGTGAGGTGATAAGGAAGACAAATGGACTACACAATTATGATCAGAAAGGATGACAAGATTCTGGGATCTACTGCACCATAGATGATAATTTTCTCTGCTGCTCTCTTATTAAAAAGCTTGAAGGGAGGTTCTTGAATGCTTTCACCATAAATAAATGTTAAATATAGGAGAACATATGCATACATACAGTTCCTGGACATTTTACAATGAAAACATGACAGTGCAAATTTTAATTACAGTTTGACATTTATAAAACTAAAGATGAAATAGACTTTCTAAAAAGGAAGGTTATCTTCTGTGTTTGTTTCAGGCACATCTTAAAAGTTGAAGTGCATCTGTTGAGATGTATAATACGTGGTTTTTGAGATTGCATTAGTGGCTGTTTTATTAAAGGAAGTATGTTGAAGGAATTCAAGCCCTTGAGGTTTTGACTGAGGAAAGGGATTGGAGAAGGGCCCTGGGGTTTAGAGTTAAATATTAGAAAAGCATCTCAAGGAAGTTGAATGCTGAGAAGTTGATTTCCCTGTGCTTGTTTCAAGCTTGTGTCATTGGCAAAATTACACTTGGGATTTCTGTGTTTGCCGTGTTTTCTCATGTCTTCCTTGTGAAGCGTTCCACAGTCCACTTTCACTGTAAAACTAACAGTTTGGGGGTAGAGACAAGGCCTATCCCACCTACATCTGCTTCTTTTCTCCTATGCCCTCCCACGGATGTCCCTTGCACACTCCTAGCCAATAGAATGTATGCACAGCAGCTCCATCTCCAGTCAGGGGCCACAACGGGGGCTGCTTCTGTCTCCTTGGGCTCAATCCTCTGTGGTAACAATCATTTTTTCCCACTCCGCCCTTGAAACTTGCCCTATGCATTCATTCCTGTTTCAGTGCCCCATAATCCAAAAGGTGAAACACTCTATACATATTTGTCTCTGTTCAGTTTTCCTAAAACTGCCACTCCATCCTGTGCTAGCCGTGAGTGAGGCAAAGTGACACTGTGTTAATTCCAGATATGAATTCCTATTGGAGAGAGAGAATGGTGGTGCAACTGTGCAGTTGCTGTGAGGAGGCAGAGCTCCCGGCCCACCGCCTGTGTGCTGTAGGCATGTGGGGGTGGGGAGGACAGGGCTGGTTAGAGCAACAAATGCCTGCATCTCGGGTCTGACACCTTCTGGAGAAGCTTCAGGGTCCCACTTGGAAGGATAAACTGATGACTAATACAAGTTCCTTATCAAAGATTTAAAAACAAACAACCAGAGGGCATTTAAAAGGGTGGGGATGTTAATTTAAAGACAAGAGAGGAACTGGTAGGAATTAAAAATACATTTGAATAATTTAAAAGTACTTCGTAGTTCTATGTCAATTATCTCATTAGAAGCTATTTCTAAAGCCACTGAAACATAATTTAGAATTTAGAGCTACTAGATAAAATGCAGTTTAAACTGAACTTGAATATCCTGTAGAAGAATAATACAGTAGTATTATAACATAACATAGTAATGTTAATATATTCTGGTTGTCACATGTGACAAATGAAGTAGTCATTTATTTGTTAAACATGGCATAACCTCTAAAATTCCAGTGGGATCTTTGAAACATGTGTTTTCATTTGCTGTCTCAAAAAAAAATGTTCTGTGGGTTTTTATTAAAGATTGATTTATTTAAAAGTCAGAGTTACAGAGAGGGTGAGACCTACTATGCATTGGTTCACTCCCCGAATGAATTGGGCCAAGGTAAAGCCAGGAGCCAGGACCTTCATCCAGGTCTCCCGCAGGCTACAGAGAATCAGGGACTGCTGTCATAGTCTGCTGTAGTTCATTAGTTGGGAGCTGGATTGAAACTAGAGCAGCTAGAATCTAACCCATGTTCATATGTGATGCCAATGCTACAGGCAGCGGTTAGCACATATTCTTTATCCATTTATCTTAGGATGGACTGATTGATTGATCCCCTAGTTCAGTCATTGTGAACAGTTCTTTCATAAATGCAGGGCCAGTTCATGTTATTTGTGTATATACTGAGGACTAGGACTGCTGAACCTGCTTTCCTTTGTAGTTAGACTGTTTGTAAGAAAGTAGATTAACATGCTTTCCCTTTTCTCTGTATCCTCCCCAGTGTTTGTTACTCTGTCTTTTGGATAATGCCCAGTCTGACAAAAATGAGGTGATATCCCATTGTGTTTTGATTTTCATTTCTCTGATGACTGGTGATACTGGACTTATATATTTGTTAGCGATTGTTCTTCTTTTGTGAACTGTCTGTTGAGGCCCTTCATGCATTTCTTCACTACAGAGGCTAATCTGTTGTTGAACTTTCTGAGAAGTTAATATATTCTGGATATTAATCCTTTGGTAAGTGGCTTGAAAATACTTTTTTCAGGTCCAAAGGACATATCTTCATCTGTTTCCCTGGAAAAGTAATACACATTGATGAAGTGCTCGTTTTGGTAGCTGTACTTTTTCAGTGTTTCTATATCCATTGTGTTGTCTAACTTGATTACTTTTCCTTAAAATTCCAGCAAAACAATCATAATGCAATGTATTCTGCCTCATGATTTTCTCAAACAGTATTCTCTATTGCCTTACAATTCTTTTTAAATTTTATTTTTGAGAGTGTTTACATAGTTGATTAGAGTGGAAGTGGTCGAGCATTAGGGAAAAGTGGGTCAAATCATTATTTCCACATTTTCTTTTTCTTCTTTCTGCACCTGAGGGAAAGGGGGTAGATAAGTCGAGAAGCCATACCCAGCCTCCCAACATCATTCCAGGATCCCTAATGTGGAACATATTCTGAAGGTTCTGCTCCAGTGGCTTCAATACTTTCGAAGTGCTGTTGATCTTGCAGATCTGAGAATGAGGAAATCCTTCCAAGGTCCATTGGCTGACATGGTCTACCTTAGAATTTCCATTTGCCCAGAAATTTGCTGTCAAGCTTTTCTGGGGTAGTTAACCAATTTGTTCTGTCCTCCTTCCTCTGCTATGATACCAGATGCCCTCTGCAGGCTCTAATGGACTACCAAATCCTCGGTGTGCATCTGGGTATGTGGTCTACTGTATCATCTTCAATATCTGACATGGCCCTGTTCTGACACAGACATTCCATTGTCAGATCACAGGTCTTACCACTATTGCCATGGTTGGAGTCCAAAGTCTAGAAGTACAGCTGGGGGGACCCTCAAAGAAAGCTCATCTGAGCATATTCCGCCCTATCTCCCATGTGTGCTTGCCAATACAGGGTCCAGCTCATTCCATCACTGACATCAGCCTACACACAAAATGATACTGCAGATTGAAATTGCAGGTTCAATCTATCTTCATCCTCGTCTCTTACACAAACCCATTGGATGCTGTGTTCCAGCCCAAACATGCTCACCACATGTACACCACTGGGAGCTGTGACCCAGTAGGAGCGACCCCCTAACTCCCACTGGGGATTCCTGTGCCTTCCAGCATGTACAGCAGACTGTTCCAGTCTATTCCAATCTCATTCAGCTCTCATACACATACTGGGCATTAGAGACTGACTCAACCCAACCAACTCTACCCTCCAGCCCTCACTCCTAACTCATGCCAGTGGTTGTCACCACCTGTCTAGCCAGGCCTACCACAAGTCCTGGTTCTATTGCTCACCAGTGGGAGCTGCAGCCCATCAGAGAAGTGCTCACAGTTTCCCAACCGTACCCACTCCCTGTCCCAGATCTTGCACTCTCCATGTGGTTCTGCAGTCTAACTCTTCAGTACTTGATTACAGTCGCAGCACTTGCCATCTGATGTTGCGACAAAGCCTGACCAGGCTGCCCTTACTCTGGCTAATGTATGCACTAGTGAATACAGTCAGGTAGCCCAGCCTGACTCTCCTCCTAACCCAGTCCACATGCAGGCAAACAGGAGCTGTAGATTTGCCTGACCTGGTCTGCTCCCAGTCCCAGCTCTCATGCTCACAAGTAGGAGCAGTGGCTAAACCCCACTGGATCTCGTGTGCTGGTGGGCGCTGTGACCCCGTCTGGTGTGGCCCATCTCACTTTAGGATATGCTGGCAATTGCTGCAGCTTGGCCGGGCCCAGTCTACCCTGAGTCCCAGTTTGCACTGGCAGGTGCTTCTACCCAACCTGGCCCAGCCAGCCCCCAGTTCTGGCACTAATGTGAACTAGCTGGTTCTGCACCCCATCTTGGTTCTCAGATCTGCCAGTGGATGTTATGAACTGGCCCAGCCCGGCCTGCCCCCAGACCTGACCCACTTGCATGCTGGCGGGTACTATAACCTGGCCTGGTCTTAGCTGCTTCTTGCCTTGGTTCTTGTGCTCACCTGCAGGGATCGCAAATTCCTGAGCCAGGAGCTTGTCTTACAATTCTTTTAAGAAGACACTTTAAGGGCCAAACCTATGGCAAATAAATAAACATTAGTTGTAGTAGAAATTTGTTTTCTTGCTAGTATATTTGCTGATGAAGTCCAATATATTGTTAACTATCAAAATTTCACTAATCTCAAAAAAGGACCTAAATTACCATTCCCAAAAGCAGGAAAACAATTTAAAATCTTATACTTTTGCATTTAGAAACAGTTGGAGAATACATAACTCTCTTCGGTTAGAGAATGCATTTCCTAAGAGAATTCTCGTTGTTCATTTGAACTGTAAGAGAAAAAAAAAATTAGAACTGACTGCTTTGTAAAGATGAGCAAAAAAAAAAAAACTAGTTTTCATGTCTGTTGTAAAACTCATTCTTAATATTCTTAATAGAACACTTAGTACATTTTGTCAGTTGGGCTTGGAGTAGGTATGGCTCTGCCATTTCCTTTAGATACAAAAGAACTTGGACCACAGCGACCCAAAACTCTATGGGAATATATTTCTTTTCCATATTTGAATTTAAGAACCATATGTTTGATAATAAATTTAAAGTGTGGTTTTGGTACTTATGAACTGCAAATATAAACAACAATACTAACATTTTATAAGTATAATTTAATATAGTTACACACACTTATTTCATGACTGTTTATATAATTTTATTGCGAGTAGCTCTGTATTTTCACTGATTGAGAGCATGGTGTTCATTGCTCATAGATCACTCTGTCCAGAAGAAGCTTTAGTGTAGCAAATGAACGAATAGTTAATTTTCACTGGCAGATTGTAGAAGACAAAATTTATATTGTGTATTTAGAATGAATTTTGAGCAGGATCATGCTCATTATTTGGGCTCTGTATTACAAAAGAATTGTGCATAGCAGAAAGTACAGTACAGAATGGCTTGACTTAGGAAAATGAAGGAAAACGATATTTAATGACAATTTTCCAACTGCTCTGTGCACCATGCTGGTTATCCTTCATGCATTATTTTACTCAAACAATAACATGCTTATCTTGAAGAAGGCATTATTATTCGTTTTGGAAAAAAAAAGAAATAAAATCTCTAGGACTTAAAATAAAAGCAACCTAACGTCAAACTAAAGAAGAAGAAAGATTCAAACATAGAGCCAAGCACTGTTGAATTCACAAACCCCATGTTATACTGACTGTATTCTGCCAAACTGAAAAGATATTATCATTTGTGGGACAAAAATAAAATTATACATACCATTAATATATCAAGCCACTTGTATTGAACTATAGGTCATGTTGAGAGCCCCCTTCAAGCAATTTCACTTCCAGAATATTTTTGAAAATGAGCAGCAGTATTGAGAGTCATGGAGTACAAGTTGTTAGACTTGAAACTTTACTTTTGAATAAAGTCTTTAGCATTCAGTTGATATTTTTATGTCCTGGTTTTCTCATCTGTAAACTGGGGCAATACAATCACTTAACCTAATGTCCCTACCACAAGAGAACTGTACAGCTAGCTGATAAAGTGATGGATAAGACCATTTTCTCATCTTTTCTGGAATCCAAACCCTTCTAGCTCTTTGCAAATTGGCAGCCTCAGGACACAATAGACCGTTCTTTAGCACAAGTACCTGTTTTTAGCAGTGGTAGTGGCAGGGATCTTTCAACATTTGGGCAGGCTGTTAATGAACTAAAGAACCACAGTGAACTAAAGAAGGAAAAGAGGCAGTGGGCTGTACTCTGATGTATATTTATGTGGTTTCAGGTGTGTCATCACATAGTCCAGAATACGGCAGGGGTGATGTTGCAAGCCAGGGCATGTAGACTGAAGGAAAGAAAGGAAACTTGAGGTTGGCTACTGGGTCATGACATAATATTGTATCTTTATGCTGTGAATATCTAAACCTAGTCTTTCTTTCTGTCACTCAAGCTTTCAAACAAACAAGAATAAATATAGGAAGCCTATTGTGCTATAGCAATATGCCATTGCTTGAAGTAACCGTATCTTGTACTGAATGTGTAGATTTTAGACTTCCTTCATTCCCAGTAAAGCTTCCTGCATGAACTTCCTCAGTGGCAGCAGCGCTGGCTCATGTACTTGAATCTTAGCCACCTGTGGGGGGAGGAGGGGACACAGATGGGATTCTGGGTACTAAGCTCCAACTTATTTATATCATGTCATACATGGGTTTATATAGGTACTTTTACTCTGGATAGCCATGAATTAGTCTTTCGCTAAAAAATAATGTGTAATATGTTAGGAAAGTAAATGGCATAAAGTGAAGTTTATCTCAATAATAGAATAGTAACTCGCACAAATTATTGTTCTTTTGTTTGAGAAAGAAAAGAATATATCCATAGCCCAAGGCTTACCAGCTCCCTTCACAAATAAAATAACATCATTAATTTGCTATTTTGGCTTCAATCACCTAGCTTGAAGAAACACATTTGGAAGGAATTCTTCATAAGTGGTCTTAAGAATACATTGGCTTCTGTTGTCTGTATCTTATAATTGAAAATTCTGTCTGAATCATTGCAATGTTGTTTTCCTTGTGCTTACTTCAGCCTGAACTCGTTTGGGTTAACAATTATACTGTTTACCTTTTTGAACACTCTAATAGTCCTTACTTGAGCATTGAGCCCTGAACATTCCTTAAAATTTCAAATATTGACAAATAGACCATCCAGTCCTTCATCTGACTAAATTTTTATATATTTTTATATTCATGTTTGTTTGCTTGTTTGAAGGGCAAGGGGAAATGAGAGTGAGAGAATAAAAATAACCCATTTGTTCATTAATTCCCAAATGCCTGCAAGATGCAGGCCAAAGATTAAAGTCAGGACTTTGGTGCCACTTTTCTACATAGGTATAATGGATGCAGCCTTGGATCCCAGGCACTGCAATATAAGACAAAATTACCCCAAGCACTATCTCAATTGTTAGACTAGAACCAACACCGAGGGAGGCATTTAAAAGTGATTTTTTTTCTTACGTTGTAAATTACTTTAAAACCTCCCATGAATTCAACAGTCTGGCATTTTCCACTCCTCTGCAACTCATCCTCATTATCTAGGATGTATCTTCCTACATCTTCAACTGTTCTTTTATCTGGATGCTTTCATGAATTACCTCTGGTACTGCTCCATGTAAGTCTCATGGACCAGTTAGCCTCAGTACGTCCTGCCCTGACTCACTGCTTTAATCATCATAGGATGCGCATTCTTAATATTAAACTATATGCAACCTTTGGAGATTAGAATTAGCCTGTCATCATCAACAATCATAGAATTAATTTTGCCGCTAATAGTTTATATGGCTAACAGTAAAGCTTCCGGTATTTTTAAATGCTGTAAGATTATTTTAAGTAATAAGAGGAAAAAGATGGCAGAATAGGGTAAAGACACATTTAAACACATAGACTCATTAGCCAAGGTGAAACCATAATTCTGGGAAATAGGAGATGGCAGGCAGAGAGCAGGACACCTGGAGCCATGCAGACACAGGGAAGCAGTGGAGACAGCAGAGCGGTGTTGCAGTGACCAGACCTCCAATCAGTGGTCAGTAAGAGGCTCCACTGGTGGCCAGGCAGGAAGGGGAGTGCACTGGGAGCTCAGCAGGTGAATCCAGATATAAAGCTAACCATCCTGCTGATTTGTTTGATTTAATCACAAACAAAAGCAAAAGAGGCAGAACCCAAACAGGCAAGTGCAGGAACAAAGTGATTTTCAGGGATCACCCTCACAAGTATTATATTGGGGCCCATTTTGTGTACTAAGCAGAAGATTGTATAGGGGAAAAGACTGGGGTAGAGGGACAACAGTGAGTTGGGCATGCACTAACTGAGCCAGAAGCAAACTCATTTCTGGCTCAGTGCATTGTATTGGTCCCACAGGGAAAGCAATAGCTACTTGTCATCTTACAGTTTCCATCCAAGATAGGTCTGAGTGACCCCTAGACCTTACCATCAGCAGGCCCAGACCCCTACCATGGCCATATTGGGTGACATTTTCCATACTGAGAAAAAGGTAGGTGGGGGAGGCTGAAGGAACAACAGTGAACTCCACATGCGCTAAGCTGGGGAGAACCCACATCTGGCCAACGCACTGGTCCTCTCCATCTCCCATTGTCTCGGGTGATCACTATTCATCTCTATCCCAGCTCGCAACCTGTCTGTTCTATTTTCACTCAACTCATGACTGTGCTTCCTATTTCCTGATAAAATGAGTCCAATAGTTTCCACTGTTGAAATCATGATGTATATGTTTTTCTCCACAGCACTAATCATCTCCAAAATGCTATATTTTCCTAAAGCATTTTGTTCATTGTGAATTCTTTTATCTTCTCTGCTATTATAGCTTCCAAGTGGAGCCAATATTCTGTTACTTGTGTCTGTGTAGTACCCAGAACATCACCTGGCAAGTGAAAGTACAATAAATATGTGCATGTATTTGTATGTATACCTCTTATTAAATAATCTTAGAAGCAAGGTGTGTGAACATTCTTTTACAAATGATAAAATTAAGGTTCAGATAGTTGAAGCAACATTTCAAGTGGCATGGCTCAATAAATAATGAAAGCAGAATTGCGACTTAAGAATCTCTCAACTATAAGTATATAGCAAAGTAAGATTAAAATGGAAGCTATAATATTCTGCTTTCTTATGTTAATGCCCAGGGTGCCCTTCCTGATCTGTCTTGTTCTAACTTTTTACAAACCCTGTATGTAGCAATCAAACTAATTCCTCCCCTTAAATACACCACGAGCTGCAGAGGCACAGCCATTCCAGTGCTTGTGTATGCTCTATTATATGCTTTTTGAAATTTCTCTTCTATAGGATATGACTATGTAAATCCATTCTATCTCACGCCTTTCTTCTCATTATTCTGTCATCAAATTGTCTCAACTGAAACTTTCCCCTATATCCTCTTCAATCAGTTTTGTCACAGCCATTGTAGAACACTTATTTAAATCACAAAGCAGAACAAAGCTCTGTGTCTGTGTCTTCAAATGCCCTGCACTCCCCAGCAGATTATCAGCTTCTTCCAATTTTTACTGATTTTCATGTATTCTGTACAGGTGCACAAATACAAGTTCTTCACTTGACAATTAGAGCTATCACTCTTTGAGCATTTACCGCCAAACATTGTTCTAAGCTATTACATATGTTAATTAATTCAATCCTCACAATCTTGGGAGAACAGGTACTATTATTATCCCCAGTTTTCATGTGAGAAAATGAGGTAGAGAAAACTTGCCAAAGTCACACCACTAGTGATTGTTTGAGCTGGGATTTAAATCCAGATGGCCTGGCGCTGTGAGAGTTACATGAAAGATACGAATTTTCAGCTAATCATTTGCACATGCGCCATAGATACTGATTTAATTTTAAAAGCTGATTAACAGCATTTAGAATATGTATTACACAAATGTGATGAGGAAACTGGAAGAATAAATGTTCCGTATCTGGCTCTGTGATGACAAAGCATCTTATTCTAGTATTTATGTATGTCGCCTGGTACGGGATATCATAATGGGCCCATTAGGGTTAATGGTATGAAATTAAGGTAGACTTTTTATTTCCTATTATGACATGAAAGATAACACATACCAGAGCTGAATATTTAAAAGTGTATTTTTACTATTAAGCAGATAATTTGACAATGTGGAAAGGCACTGTAACTATTACAAAAAAAAAAAAATTGCAGGGGAAGAGGAAAAGCAACCTGAATTTCCTAGGTGCGTCATGGTCTGTATTGATGTGAAACTTAAATTTCACAATCTTTCCTCCTCTGACTTGCCTCAGGAATCAGGGATGCCATCCTTCATACCCACATGAGAATGCTAAGATTTGTGAGATGGTGATCTGCCGAGAAGGCAAAGCAATGTTGAGATAAATTTCAAAGGTCACGTAAGGTACTGATATTTTAAAGAAAATGTATCATTTAAAAACAAAGGTAAAAGGCATTTTGCAAGTACTCCTACAATGGTAATGGTTTTTAGCATGTGTTTGAGAACAGTTTTGACCCATTCAATGTATTAAGCTTTGGTTTTTCTTCAATAATGGACTTAATATGTATTTAGTATTAGTATTAGAAATTTAGTATTAGAGTGTCCAGCCATGGGGTAGGGGCGAATCGAGCCCCTTGCAGCATGGCAGCTGCGGGGGTGACTGAGGCAGGCCAGAACCAATGCTGGGGACTCAGTCCATAGCTGCTGCCACCACACAGTGAACAAGTCCTAGCCATTCCCAGGAACCAGAGGGTTTTTTCCCTCAGGATAAGTACACCATGAGGGAAACTCGGGAACTGGATTAGGCCCTGGCTCCACCCAGCCGCCACCATCTTGTGGCAGAAAGATTCGGGGTAGTAGTGTTCAGCTGTGGGATTGGGGCAAAAGGAGTCCCCTGCAACGTGGTGGCTGTGGGGAGTATCCCAGGCAGACCGGACCCAATTCAGGGGACTCAGGCCATGGCCACTCTCACCACACAGTGAGGGAGTTCTAGGCTTGGGGCAGCCAATATGACCATTGGGCACCAGGCTCTGCCTGCTGACAACCCGGTGGCGAGCTCTAGAGGTTTTAGGGTATGTAATTGCTGCCTGGGGACAGCCAAGGATAAGGCCAATGAGAGTGTAGGTGAGAGATGAATCTTGTGTGATTCCCAGCGAGCGACGTGGTCACAGAACCTGCTGGCAAGTGTGGAGACTGAGACCTGGTGGTTTGGAGAGGAGATTCCATAGAATGTATTTGTGCCAGATTGATTCACCAGCCCACATGGGAGTCCTGAGATGGACTGTTAGCATAGAGCATCAGTGACTGCCATTTTTCAGTCTACACAAAAGCTATGGCTAGGGATCTGTCTGGCAGGGCACCAAGGTGCCAGACCTTGACTGAATGTTGGAACAGGGACAGATCACATTAGGCAGGGTCATGACACTACCCTGCACATAAGAGAATTAGGTCAGGAGAGGATTCTCTGGGGGAAGTGTGGGCCAAACCCTATAGAAATACAAGTCCCACTGGTTAGTTCAAGAGTTGAGGTGGTAATGGGCTAAGCTAGATGTGACTGTGGAACCTGCCATCAATCATGGGCAAAGGAACTGACAACAGTCTGTGCACATCAGGGCAGCAGCACCAGAATGTGCATTCTAAAAGTGTGGGGTAGGCGGGGCTGCAACGTTCGCCAGTTCATACAAGACCAAAGTGGAAGGGCAGACTATGCTGGGCACAGGCATAACACTCACTAGCATGTATGGGATCTGGGATTCAGAGTGGCTCAACTGAGGGAACTTGGGGGTAACTCCCTTGGTGGACCATCACTCTCACTGATAATCACAAGGTCCAGGCCTGGGGATCAGGCTAGCTGGGCAAAGTAGCTCCAATGGCTGGCTAATTTGTGGGTTTGTTATGGAAGGGGGCTGACTGGGCAGGGTCAAACAAACCTTAGCTCACAATAAAAAAACAGAAATCAGGATGGAGCACAGGTCGGTCATTTCAAGCTAGGCTCTTACACCAACTACTCTGCATGAGCCAGAGATGCCAGGCCATAGCATCAAAAGCAAAGGCCAAGACAGGTGAGGCACTATGCCAAGCGGGGTCAGAGCAACCACTGGCATGCACATGATCTGTGGCTGGGAACAGGCCCAGTTGGAGAACTAAGAGGACACTCTAGCTGGCTTGGGATTCCCGCTGGTGAGTGCAGGGACCAAAGTAGGGGCTGTATTCTGATCTGGATATGGCTGCAGTCTCCCTTGGCACAAGTGTGAACTGGAACTGGAGGCACAAGGCCAGGCTAGACTCCAGCATCATCTGGTATTCTGGAGGACCAGGTAGATGTAGAACTGACTAGGCTAGGTCTCTGCCCCTACTGAGCCATGTGTGAGCTGTGTCTGGGTATGGACAAGCCTTGACTGGGCTGAAACATTCAATGATAAGAACCAGAATGGGTTGAAGGCCAGTCAGGAAAGGCCACTGTTCCTGCCAGGACAGGAGATGGACTGAAGAAGGCTGGTCCATGGACCCCATGGTATGTGTGAGATCTGGCAATGGGAGAGGTTCTGATGGAGGAGCCTGGGAAACTCCTTCGTTGAGACACAGTCCCTGCAGAAGAATGCAAGAACCACAATAGGGAGCAGCTCAGACCAGGCCAGGGAAAGTTACCAACTGGTATACATTTGGCATAGGGTGGGGGCAAACGAGGCTGAACCAGTTCACATCACCTGCTGACAAATCCAAGTACCAGAACAGAGTGTGGATCGTGTCAGGTTTGGTGAAACGCATACCAGGACGCATTATGGCTGGGATTGGTTGCTGCTGGGATGAGCTAGGCTACAACCCCCACTAGCATCATTTGGAAATGGGTGTGGGCCGGGCCAAGTTACAACACCCACTGGCAAAGTGAGATGGGCCATACCAGACTGGTCTTCAGCGCCCAACCAACACACATGAGAACAAAGGAGGGAAGGGGCAGAGCTGGTAGGGACAATGTGGAGGGCTCAGTTGCCTGACCACCACTCCTACTGGAAAGCATGATTTGGGATTGGGGCAGTCCAGACCAGGCAGGTCTCCAACACTGTGAGTCTCATGTGAGTTAGATCAGAGAATAGCCAGGCTGGGCTGATTGTTTCAACTGATACAAGCATAAATTAGAGTGGGTGAGGGCTGGTTTGGCAGAGGCTGGCAGCATTAGCTGGCAGAGGCTGGCACTGGGAGCTCATTTTGTGAAGTTAAACTGCAGAACCACCTGGAAAGTACATGCTGCAGGAGTGGGAGTGGCCTAAGAGGGAAATAGTGGGCACCTCTCTTGGGTTACCACTCACACTGGAGAGCATAAACAGCAGGACTGGGGCAGGGGTGGCTAGACAGAACAGCACTCACCATCATGTAAGTGGGCTGGAAAGTAGGGCAGGTTTGGTTGAACTAGACTTCATTACCCATTGACATGTATGAGAGCTAAATGGGATGTGGGACAGACTGAACAAGTCTGCAGTACCTACTGGTAAGCATGGGAACCGGGGTAGGGGGCAGGCCTGGTGGGGGTTATGGGGAGTCACGTTGACTAGGCTGTGGCTCCTACTGGTTTGTGTGTGGGCACAGTATGAAGTTGGCAGGATTGTACTGGACTGCAACATGCATTGGTTCTCGTGGAAGACAGGGCTTGAAACGGAACTGACCCAATAATTGTAACCACCAGCATAGGCATCCTTCCAACTTAACTGCTGATCCCAGAATGCCCTTCATGAAAAGAGTTGCAGGTTCCCTGGTTCGCCCATAGAGGGCTCAGATGAAACAGTAGACCTATATCCAAGAGTACATGGAGGAATTGGCAGTCCATTTGAGCCTACAGAGGACACCTGGTACCACAACAGAGGACCCTAAGCTGGACTATGTCAGCCAGTGCATTCTGAAGAGATTTCACCATGCTTGGAATGATGAAGTTGGCAGCATTTCAGAACTGTTGAACTATTGAAACCACTTGAGCAGTGCCCTTGGAACATGTCCCATGTTGGGAACCCTAGGATGGGGTGGGAGGTTGGGTAGGGCTTCTGCTTTTGTCTCCTTCGTCACCCCCAGATACACACGTACACACACACACAAATGTGGAAACTGTGGTCTTACCCACTTTCCTATAATCTTAATTCTTTTTTCCCTAATCAATTATGTTAAGTTGTCAAAATTGAAAAAAAAAAGAGAGAATTTAGTATTAGTATTTTAATATTATGGAAGCCCTGTGACATGAAACAATGATATTGTATGGAAATTACAATTAAATAAGTAAAGAATCATTATATGTTTCCTAGAATATTTTTAATAACTTGGATGAAAAAAAGAAAAAGGAATATATTAAGCACTCAATGCAACTGCTGTTTTTTATTTGTTAATATTTTTTAATGGCATACTTTTTGTATTTTAGCTGCAAAACTGCTGTATAGAACCAATCTGGCTCGAATATCTGCAGGTCCTTCAGGCTCTTGTGTTTAGAAATCTCCTCCCAGGGTGTAGCTGTGCCCTGCCTTCCTGCCACTGCAAATGTCCCAATGGTGCATGGATAGATGCTTTGTTAAACAGAGTTACATACAGTGAGATTTCTATGATGATGTGACTTTCAAATCTGGCCATTAAAAAACACTGTCTAAATCCTCTCCATGATTTTTGTAAATGAATAGCAGAATGAAAATTTCCAAAATATGTTACGTGAGTTCCAAGAAAATGTGAAACTCTTTGCAAATATTGTTTCCTCTTGGGCATGAGGTCAGTGCAATTCAGACATGAACCTGTCTCCCAGGGGAACCTATTTCAACCACTTATTTGTGTGTTTAGGAAAACACAAAGGGTCCTGCCTCCTCCCCGAGGAGTCCTCAGACAGTAGAAAGAGGTAAAAACAGAACAGGAGGGGACTCTGGAAGATTAGATGTGCAAACTGTGATTTTGTGTATCTCCAAAGTAAAAACTAGCTTAACACAATATTTTGGTAAAGATTTGTTAAGATATCTGAGCTAATTTTACCCCAGTTTTATCTTTGGAAGTCTACATCTAGAGCCTAATAATCTAATCAGGCTGATAACTAATGGTACTGTCTTCAATTCCTTTGAGATTTATTTTGCACTGTTTGGGGAAGCTAAACTCCTTAAACAACAATAATCATTGACACTTACATTTGCTTTACTCTATTTGACATTCCTAACAGTTCATATGTAGTCTTTAATCTCATAACAAATATTAATAATATGAAACCCTATTGTTTACATTTTATAGATGACTATCAAAAAACAAATATAATAATTTTATTATTCAGGATAATGTTCTTAGCAAGTGTTGAAGCCTGGATTAGCACACAGGCTATTATCTTATATACTTAAAGCGTGCTAAACATGTGGACCATTTATATTAGTAGTACACAAAAGCACCTTGTTCCCAATTTTAAGCATCTTGTTTCCTCTAAATGGAAACATTTATGTCAAAACTCTAAAAGACATATCTTTAACTGCAAGTAAAAATTTGCATTTCAAACAGCCTTGATAACAATTTACATTAAGAGACTGTCTTGATGCACTTCTTACTTTATAAACCCAGTGACATTATTTTTACTTTAAGTCATTTTAAAGATTTATTTATTTTTATTAGAAAGAAAGTTTTACAGAGAAGAGAGAAAGATCTTCCAACTACTAATCCGCTGCCCAAATGGCCAGAGTGGCTGGAGCTGAGCCAGTCTGATACTAGCAGCCAGAAGTTTCTGGCGGGTCTCCCACATGCGTACAGGAGCCGAAGGACCTGGACCATCCTCCAGTGCTTTCCTATGCTCTGAGTAGAGAGCTGAAGGAGAAGTGGAACAGCCAGGACCTGAATTGGTGTCCATGTGGGAGGCTGGCATGTGTAGGCAGAGGGTTGGGTTAACCTGTTGAGACACTGTCCCAACCCCCACAGACATTTATTTTTAGAAATATTTATTAAATTCTAAGGCATATTGCTGAAACTGCTATTACCGTGTTACCTTATAAGTAAAAATAGTTTAATTACAGTGAAGGATAGTGAGTTTCTCTAGAAAATAGAAAATCTGATCTGTTGTGCTAACCAAAGAAAACAACACAGGGATTCCTAAATCCACTCCCTAAATCTACATCTGTTTAAGACTACTGGGTAAAATCCATCAAGATGTGGCTCTAACCAGGAACTAAGTAACTCTAGGTTATCTTTCTGTCTTGTCACTTTGGGTCATAAAACCTAATAATGGAAACATATCAGCATGCCATGCCTTGTTAAGGTTGCTGGCTGCTGTTACAGAACTTAACATTTAGCAGGTCCGCCATTCAATGAATATTTGTATTTACATTTAAAGTATTTGGATTTCCAACATATCACTTCTTTTTTTTGTATTGATGAATAAATGAACATGTGGATTATTATTGTTTAATCATAATTTGTGCTGGAGTGCTGAGTATTTGACCTTGTCCTGAAAACTAGTGAAAATCTAGCCATATTAAAGTATGGTTAATCAGACATATACATTGTGGCAAAAAGAGTGTATTTTTTTTTATTGGAAAGGCAGATATACAGAGAGGAGGAGAGACAGAGAGGAAGATCTTCCGTCCGATGGTTCACTCCCCAAGTGAGCACTATGGCTGGTGCTGTGCCAATCCGAAGCCAGGAGCCAGGAACTTCTTTCTGGGTCTCCCATTTGGGTGCAGGGTCCCAAAGCTTTGGGCTGTCCTCAACTGCTGTCCCAGACCACAAGCAGGGAGCTGGATGGGAAGTACAGCTGCCAGGATTAGAATCGGTGCCCATATGGGATCCTGGTGCATTCAAGGCAAGGACCTTAGCCATTACCCTATCACGGCGGGCCCAAAAAGAGTATATTAATATAAGAGGTTAACAGTAGAGATTTCTGGGTGGGGTTTATAGATTGCAATAACTGTGTAATACTAATATAAAATGTTAACAAGAGGAGAAGCTGAGGTGGTTTGGGATTCTTTATAGTAATTTGCAATCGATGCTTTGTAAATTTAAAACATGTCTAAAATGAGAAGTTTAAAGAAACAAATAACGAAATTATTTTGCTGTAACTGTTAACAGTAGAAATTAGAAGATCAAATTGGTTAACTTTTTTTATACAGTGGAAATCAGTTCTATAAACAATGATTCTAGTTATTTATACAGTTATCAAAATGCCAATATTTTACCTGGAGCTTTAGCCCACATTAGGTGCTTCAAATTTCCAAGGAAACTGGAGTATGGTTTTACTCTCAAAGACATATTTTCTTTAATATACAAACTTGATTGAACTTGTTTATGAAAAAAAACAGATCCATTCCTGCTAAGACCACCATCCTTAGTACCTGTTTTCTTTTGAAAAAAAAAAAAAAATTTTTTTTTTCTTTCTTTGAAAGGCAGAGCTACAGAAAGAGACACGTGAAAGAGTAATTACCCCAAGAGGCCTCGGAACTTGGGCTCTGCCAGGCCGAGCGCAGGGTCTGGAGCTTCTTCAGTGTGCCCCGTGAATTCAGGGGCCCAAATGCTTGGGCTGGCTTCTGCTTTACCAGGTGCATTAGCAGGCAGCTGGAAGCAGAACAACCTTGACAAGATTTGATGCACATCGGCATGCTGGCACTGCAGGTGGTGGCTTAACACTCTCTGCCACAACACAGGCTTTTACTATATCATTTTCAATTGCATCTCTGATTCTAACCTTAGGGGAAATCTTAAAGAAAGGCTCCTGCTTCCAAGGCTTTGGTAGAAAATGCCAGATTCCATTGTGTTCCTTTTAAATCCTTGGATGCCTGTTAGGGACTAAACTATATATTGGTGCCAAATCACTTATACTATGTTCCACTGGTTAAGTCAAGCACAAAACCAACCCTATTCCACAAGGAAGAAAAACAAATTCCACCTTGTGGAGCTAAGAGTAGAACATGTGATGGAGACGTCGGATTCTGTCATTAGACATTAATCTACATGAACGCCCATTTGAAAATGTAGATCACATTTTCAGAACCAGCGCATTTTTGTGATTTTATTTGATATAATATTTGTGTAATATTTTTTCTTTGCTAGGATATGGGTATGAAGCATTGCAAGAGTTCAATTCAACAAATGCTTAAAATTTTTGGAAGCATTTTGGTAGCTAAAGGATTTAAATGGTCTGTGCAAGAAAATTGTTTCAGCAGCCAGAGAAAGAAGAGAAATGTGGGAGTTCGTTGTTCATGAAAACCTGTGTTTGAGACCGTTTTAAAGCTGAAAACTTATTGGAATGGAAGTAATTGATTTAGTGAACTGGAATAATATTGGTGGTGATGAAAAGCAGATTTATAGAAGTGTCTTGTTACAGAGTCTGATAAACTCAGGGGACAAATGACACAACCAGAAATAAATGAGGAGTAGGTCAACGTGATAAAAAAAAAAAAAGTGCATGCTGCAATTGTAAAAATAAACCTTAAATTCTGACAGCTATCACTTCAATCTAGAAGGAATGGGAAGATTGCAAAGAGGAGGGAACTGAGTTGAGTCCTGGCGATAGGAAGGAATCAGGGCAAGAGGGTTGCCAGGCAAGGCACAGCTAAGGCCAGTCGCATTATTGGCAGTGAGTGTTTAAGTGTGTGAGGATCTGTGCTTTCGTGAGCAAGGAATTTCCACACTAAACTTCAGAGAGTAGAGCTCAGTGAACATCTTTTATTTTCACTGTTAAAATTTTTACTAATATAAGTTGTGTATTTCATAGGTTACATTCAGGGTTCCCTCCCTGCTTTTCTCAGTCCCTCCCTCAATCCTTGCCCTACCTTTTTTTTTTTTTCTGTAATTTTGCAAAGACATAATTTCCATCCTCTTTGTAATATAAAAGTTTAATACACCGCTAACCATAATAGGCAACAGGTCAAGATTTGGAAGATCCCAGTTACATAGCAGTATGAACAAGGGCTAAAACCAACAATCTGCTCATGAGCCAGCTGTTATGATTCTGTACATTTTCTTGCCTTGTGTATGAACTTGGATTACAGAGAAAACTATTTCCAAACAAAACACGTTTTTTGGAGACTGACCTATTTTACCAGGCCTAATGATCTTCAGTTTCATCCATGTTGTTGAAAAAGGCATTTCATTGTTTTTTATGGCTCAGTAGTATTCTGTGGTGTATATACACCAGATTTTCTTTATTAAATCATCAATTGGTAGAGATTCGAGTTAATTCCATATGTTAGCTAGTGTGAACTAACCTGTAATAAACATGCTGATTTTTATATGCTGATTTATTTCATTTGCGTGAATTTTCTGGAGTGGAATGACTGAGTTATATGGTACATATACTTTCAAATTTCCAAAAAGTCTCTCTGATATCTTCCATGATAATTGTGCTTATTAATACTCCCAACGATGGTGTGGAGTTCTTTTTGATCTTTTGATGATAGCCATTTTACCTGGGCTCAAGTAAAAACTCACTGTATCTTGGAAAGTTTTGAAACATAACAAGTTCATTGTCTGTTGATGGGCCTGGAGCAATGAAAGCTTTGCTGTGGCTTCTCCTGATGAACCATCCTGTCATTCTGCTCGACTCGACTACATTCCAGAGATCCTGATCTTTCCTCCACAAAGTCCAAGAATGATGTACATATATGTTTGGAATCTGGCAAAGAAAAAATGAGATGATGTATATGATATATGGACACTATAAAGAAAGTAACACAGCACCCATTTCAGCCAAGTGCTTGCCTCAGCAGTCTGAGCCCTAACTGGAGACTCAATCACCATGTTGCCTCCAGATTGATGCAAGGTATTGCGACAGGGCTGATGTCACAGGTCATGTCATGGTCTTCCTATTTTGCTTTGGAAAGAGGCTTTTAAAAGATACTGATTTTGTTTTCTACACCTCCTCAATTCTGATAGTTTTTAAGCCAACGAGAATGTGGCCTCATTTACATTGTTTATTATTAGGCTGACTTTTTTCCTAATTCCTACTGGGAGGAAAGAATTCCTAATTCTTACATCCAGTAGGAAAAGAAAAACACACTATCTATTTGTAATCTCATTAACAGCTTCCTAACCCATTACGCTGTGAGATAAATAAAATTAAGAAGTCCATAGCTGTGGCCCATTCATTCCTTGTACTCATTTTTCCTAGCACTAATTGTACATCAGACATTCTAAGATCCTGTGCTTGGTGAGCAGTTATCCTGTAAGGTTCACAGCCTGGTATATGCCAGTTTAACAAGCAAACTTTTCCAATTACAGTTTTTATCAGAATTTAGCTCCATAAACAGCAATATGGTTTCTCCAGCAATTTTGAGTCGCTTCTCCCTTATGTGACTGCAATCTCATATTTGTTCTCTTTGTTATGCTATTTTATTAATATTAAAAGAGCAAGGTCCATGTGCTTCACAAATACAATTCTAAGAGTAGCAACACTTTCTTTTCCTTCCCTCCTTTCTTTTATAAAAAATTTACAATAATATTTTAAATTTTATAATCGCAGGCTTAAAATAAGGATGTGAGTTAAGTCTTTCAAGCCAGCTGCCATTAGGGTTGGAGGCACCTGAACACTGAGAATTAAGGGGCAAACCTGAATCCATTTTGTACACTGCAACATGAACTATCCCATGTCTCATCTCGCTGGTGAAAAATAGGCCATAAAGAAATGAAGCAGTGAAGACTGCATTCTTTAATTCACAAATTGTTTTTGAGGCCCAGAAAGCACTGGAACTTGTTTGCCAAAGCAATTACTGCTGCTCATTAAAAGCAATGAAATGTTTTTAGTATTAAAATGGAATACACCAAATTCCTACATAAATGGAAATCCTAATAAATTCCAGTCTTCCCATCTGTATTGAGATATAATTTGCACAGAAAAAAAAAATTGTATGACTTAGGTTGTATAACTTCACATTTTAATGTGTACATGAATTGTTTATTAATAGTTACAGTTGAGCCGATTAACATAGCTATCACCTCACAGAGTTATCATTGTATGTTTGGGCTGAAAACTCTTAAACTTTGCTTTCTTGGTAAGCTTCAGTTACAGAGTTTGGCTAACCATGTGTTTGCACAAGAAAGAATTTGGATGTGAGACAGAAAGTACTGATAATCAAAGTGACAAACTGTAATGAGGAGAAATCTACCGGATAGATCAGGCTGGCATCTCGGGGAAGAGCCGAGTTGTCCTGTCTGCCTTGAGGAAGGGCTGTGAAGGGAATGCCTCTGACAGAGCTGCTGAGCGTCTGAACAGAGAGCCGGGAGCACACTGTGTTCAGAGTTGAGGTTTAAGAGCATGAGTATGGCTCCCACACCCCCATTTCTTCTCCCTGATCCCTCTTCTGGGAACTTGTGGATAGTACATTTGTGGATGTGGAGTTCTAGAAAATTCTCCCAGGGTCTTAGCACAGCAGGGCAGCAAAGTTCCCTAGAATTGCCCCAGAGAGAGCTCTGAAATCCGAGTCACTGAACAAGAGAATTTGCTTCAGTTTTCATTCCTGGTTGCTTTGAGGGCATAGTTTCTTTGTTCTGGATTTTGTTGTTGTTAAATATTTTTATTTTCTTGCCATTTTCCTCAGCCTGCCTTACACATTCATGGGCAGACATTCCCTACGCAGTTACATTACTGTTCAGTATTGCAAACATGAAATGCTGTCTGCCTTAACAAGCATGTCCCTATTTTCTCCTTACCACTTGAAATGCAATTGCTGTGCTCAGTGCTTCTAAGCTGACCAGCTCCTTCCTTTGCCCCTGACTTTACCCTGTCTCCTTCCGCCATCTCTCCTTTGTGTCCTCCAGTCTTCATTTTCCTCACTTTCTGCCCTTAAATGGTTTCCTTTATGTTCCTTAAAACAGTGAAGACTCTAGTAATTTGCTCTAGTTATAAACCAAAATTGGTTTGTTTTATTTTATATCTGTATCTACATAAAATATATAGATATAAAATCTTATAGACAAAATTTTGAGGACAGAGAAAAAAATAAACACATTGACTCCTGTATCCATAAACTGTTTAGTACTTACAGGTTTGACAAAGAAATTGGGGGACCACACAGAAGTTGTGCCCGAGGAAAGTTTAACAGCATGTTTGAGTAGCAGGAGGCAGCTTAAGGATGGCAAATGGGGAGGAGTTAGCCAGGTTTCTTGGGGTTTTTGGTGGATAGCCTGATTTAAGTAATTGTGGCAGGCTTTGCATCCCTGAAGCTATTACTAATTGTGTGGTACATAGCCCTGGAGCAACTGGGGCTAGTGGATAGAGGCTCAGAGTGCAATAGTCTGATAAGAGAAGGAGTGGGGAAAGTGAACTTAATTAGCTGTTCTAGAAGGCCAACAGACTGGCCTCCAGCCAGAGCCTCAAAACTGGGTCAAGACAGCGTTTTAAACAATTATATTACAAGACTGTATCTAATGTGCTTAATCGGTTTATGTAAGGCACAGTTTTCTTTCATCCAAGATCTAGCAAGGATAAATTATGACTTGTTTCAAGCTCAGAAACTACAACAGTTAACTATGCATATGAGATTATAATTTTTGACGGAAGAAAATAGTAGCAGAAGGATACTTCGTCAGGGATATCTATGAAGTATTTTTATTTTTTTGCTAGCTACACTGTATTAGTCATGCTTTTGTCTACCTATCTGTATGATAAAGATAGCACATATTCAAAGTAACAATTTGAAGCATTAAGTAAAAGGTAGTCTTACTGCTACCAAAGTTGTAATCTTTTCTATTATTCAGTTCTTCCATCATTTGCAATAAGCAAATGGACCATCAATGTAAAATTGGATGACTTGAAATCTCATGTACTTAAATATATAAGAGTAAAGTCTTGCAAAATCAATGATTTAAACTGAAACAATCTCAAGCACATTGAGTACATTAAGATTCATAGATGTGGGGCGCAGTGAGATATCCTAGTGGCTAAATCTTTGCCTTGCATGTGCCTTTCCAATAAAAATAAATGGATCTTTGAAAAAGAGAGAGATTCAAAGATGAACCAACAGAACCCTCCTGTCTTCTCTTTTCAGAATAGTGCTCACATTTTTCAACAGAACCCCATTCTTTTGCCCAGAAGAAACACTTCAACTACTCTCTAACTTCCTCAAAATCCAGCTCAAATGAATGTCATTCACCACTTGGTCAGCCAACCCTCCATAAAATATTTTTATTTGTTCTTTCTCCTCTGTGGAGGCTGCTTGGTTATCCCATTGCTAATGGGTAATTATAATCCAAGGTGGAATACAAATGTTGCACTAGTGCTAAGATACTTACTGTAACTGTGAGTCTGTATAACACCGCAATTCTAGTAAGGGAGTTAGGAAGGTAGATTATATGTTGGATATATCTTGCAGCTTGAAAAAAAAGATGGAAAGCCATGTATCCTCAGAGTCTCAGAATCAGCAGTGTTTCTGGTTTTTTGTTGTGACATGTAGAGAAAACAATTTGGAAAACCCAACTGTCTGAGTTGTAATATCTGGGTACTATTCAAGCTACTATATACTTTGAGTGCATAATTTCTGTGAATCAGGATTTATTCTGTGTAAAACAAGAAGCATATTTCCAATGTTCTTACTGTATACAAGTGTAATGAAAGTGTGTTGATTCTTATATTAGAAACTGTTTACTTGATCCCTGATAAAATTGTTATGTAGCTATGACTATACCTTAAGTATAGAATAGTGAGTATAATAATTCCTCAGCTGCAGGCTGTTTTCCCACTTTAACGTGCAGAAAAACAAGGTCATTGTCAATGACATGATCAATAGGAACTCTATTTTTAACCTTAATATATCTGAAATTGTGATACATCTTCAGTGAAATATATTAATGGACATTCTTGACCTTTATGTTTACTTGAAGAAAATCAAGTTTATAGAACAAAATAGAAAAGACATGCCCCCAATTATTGAAAAATATAGCGCATATTTTGACAGCACAGGAAAAAGGACATTGAGAGCAATTTGGGTTCCTAAAGTCCAAACTATACCCCTTCCAAGTACAGATGTTAAAGTGATAAACTCCAGGGATTCACATTTTGACACTGGATATAGGACCTTTAAAGATAATGTTACAGTAAAAGGAGGCCAGTGAGGTGGGCCCTAATGCATGGTGATTGGGGTGTTCCTTAGAGTGGAAACTTGAGACACTCAAAGACACCAGTGATGGACATACACTAAGGAAAGCTCATGAGAACACATCATGAAATGGTGACCTACATCTCTCCAGGAGAGACAATTCAGAGGATACCTAACTACCCACAGCATTGATTTGGACTTCTAGACTCCCAAGCTATGAGAAAGTAACTTTGTGGGATTTAAGTTGCCCAGTCTGTAGTGCTTGGTTATAAAACTGTGTAAAATTGATATCCGCCTGCCCCAAGAGATTCAAGACAAGCTGACAATCCTGAGATGACATATGCAGGTAGGGTCCAGCACAATGGTTCAGTGGCTAAATCCTCACCTTGCATGCACCTACATCCCATATGGCACCCGTTTGTGTCCCAGCTGCTACACTTCCCAGCCAGCTCCCTGCTTGTGCCCTGGGAAAGCAGTGGAGGATGGCAGAAAGCCTCATGGGAGACCTGGAAGAAACTCCTGGCACTGGATTGATCAGCTCTGGTCTGGCCATTGCAACCACTTGGGGAGTGAACCAGTGGATGGAAAATCTTTCTCTCTGTAACTCCTCCTCTCTGTAACTCTGTCTTTCCAATAAAAATAAATGAATCTCTAAAAAGAAAAGAAATATGCAGGTAAAGAAACCAGGGCAAGGTAGCACTCAGGGCAGAAGAAGTAACCTTCAGAGCACAATGTGTGAGAAAACTGTTGAATCCCTAGGCGTGTGTGTGTGTCTGTGTGTGTGCGTATGTTCATAGACGCTGGGGCAAAAAAAAAAAAATGTTCCCAGAAAAAAAAATAAAAGCAATGGACAGTGATAAATAAAGATAAGAAAGCAGTCAAATAAAAATTTACCTTGGGCTTGACATTCAGCTAAAGTAATTTGAATGCTAAACCATGGGCAGGCAGGCAAGGTTTAGGCATGTAGATACACGCTGAAAGATATGTTTTCTGTAAAACATATGTCAAAAGTGACTGTTTTTCTATTGCCACTAGGTGTACTATTAGAATCTTATCTAGCCTACAGGCTTTGTGATATATGAAAATAATAAGCTGTTTAGGTGTGCCTGTAGGTGATTGGCAGATACTTTTGGAGTGAAAACTTTTTTCTTCTTGAAGTTGTTATTCCATCTTTTTACAAACTTCTGTCCAACTTATACTCAGGTTTCGGTGCCATTACAATTTGTCCCCAAACAATTTTGTTATCACTTACTTATTGCACATTGCCTAGCTGTCATCTCTCGTTTGCCTTTAAGCAATTATTTTTAACATGTAAATTTAGAAGGTCACAAAATTAACCTCTTGCTTAAAAGCTACCTCTCCTGGAGGTCTCTGGAAGGGCCTTTACCATGATAGTTTCTGTCACTGAGTAGTGAAAATGGTCATGAAGTCAATCAATTATTCAACTGATGTATGGTTTTGCTTTTTGCTTTAGAGAAGTACCTAGTAGGGGAAATGAAGACAGTAAAATTAAATTCTACAAATCGGGTTGTACTTTTGCAGGTTCTTTAACACTTCAGATTTTATTCACATAGTTTTAAGCAAAGATCAGGCAAATATAATTTGAAAAGACATAAATATCAAAGCAGACATTTGTGTTGAATGACTGAAGAAACAGAACAGCTCTGAATGCTCTTGGGATTGCAATTGACCTAAGCATTGTGCTGGTGCTAAGGCTGGAGGATGAGAGAAAATGTGGACCATGCATCACTGCTGAATCATACCCCATGAGCAGTAACATGGCGGCTGAAATCCATCGGAGACTTGCTCACCAAGTCAGGATTGCAGGAATTTGCTTTTGTTTTCATTTAGACAGGTTGTGTTTAGTGGAGAGGGGTTTGGGGCAGGGGAGGACATGAGTTTTTCTGTCTGCTCTGGCACACAGCAGCACTGCAAACAATTTGGAGTACTGGAAAGAAACAGCAAGTCTAAGCAAGCAGCTTGTAAATACTAACAAAAGGGATTGGCTGTCTGCACAGTGGTAGTGACCCACTTGCGGAGAGCTCTGAGCCAGGTTGGGCCCAATGCCAGGGACTCGGCCCATGGGCACCGTCACCACATGGGGAGAGGGTCCTAGGCTTTGGGCGGTCAGTGCACCGAATAGGTGTACAGCTCTGCCTGCTGGCCGCCCGGCAACGAGCTCTAGAGTTTTTAGGGTATGTAACTGCTGCCTAGGAATATCCAGGGATAAGGCTAGTGTGAGTGTAGGTAAGGAATGAATTCTGTGTAATTCCTAATGATGGGGTCACACAATTTCCTTGCAAGCATGGGTACTGAGATCTGAGGCTTTGGAGGGTAGAATCCATAAGATTTATTTGGGCCAAACTGATTCAACAACCCAATGGGAATCCTCAGATGGGCTGTTAACATAGAGAAACACTGACTGCCACAGACCAGTCCACACCAAAGCTATGGCTGAGGGCCTGTCTGCAAGGGTTAGGTGTCAGTACCTGACTGAGTGCTAGAATTGGATTTGAGTTACACCTGGCATGATCAGGACACTAACCAACATGCGAGAGAACCAATTCTGGGGGTAGAATCTCTGGAGAAAGTGTGGGCCCAACCCTGTGGAAATACAAGTCCTACGGGTTAGCACACAAGCTGGAGAAGTGATGGGATGAGCAGGGTGTGACCAGGGAACCTGCCACCACTTACATGTAAAGGAACTGACAACAGTCTGGGCAGGTCAAGGCAGCAGCACCTGACTGTGAATCCTAAAACAGGATGTGGGGTGGGCCTAGCTGCAACTGGAAGGGGGCAGACCAGGCAGGGTCAAACAAACCTTAGCTCACAATAAAAAACAGAAATCAGGATGGAGCACAGGTCGGTCATTTCAAGCTAGGCTCTTACACCAACTACTCTGCATGAGCCAGAGATGCCAGGCCACAGCATCAAAGGCAAAGGCCAAGACAGGTGAGGCACTATGCCAAGCTGGGTCAGAGCAACCACTGGCATGCACATGATCTATGGCTGGGAACTGGCCTAGTTGGGGAGCTAAGAGGACACTCTAGCTGGCTTGGGATTCCCGCTGGTGAGTGCAGGGACCAAAGTAGGGGCTGTATTCTGATCTGGATATGGCTGCAGTCTCCCTTGGCACAAATGTGAACTGGGACTGGACACAGCAGGCTGGGCTAGACTCCAGCATCATCTAGTATTCTGGAGGACCAGGTAGATGTAGAACTGACTAGGCTAGGTCTCTGCCCCTACTGAGCCATGTGTGAGCTGTGTCTGGGTATGGACAAGCCTCGACTGGGCTGAAACATTCAATGATAAGAACCAGAATGGGTTGAAGGCCAGTCAGGAAAGGCCACTGTTCCTGCCAGGACAGGAGATGGACTGAGGAAGGTTGGTCCATGGACCCCATGGTATGTGTGAGATCTGGCAATGGGAGAGGTTCTGAGGGAGGAGCCTGGGAAACTCCTTTGTTGAGACACAGTCCCTGCAGAAGAATGCAAGAACCACAATAGGGAGCAGCTCAGACCAGGCCAGGGAAAGTGATCAACTGGTATACATTTGGCATAGGGTGGGGGCAAACGAGGCTGAACCAGTTCATATCACCTGCTGACAAATCCAAGTACCAGAACAGAGTGTGGATCGTGCCAGGTATGGTCACAGCTCATACCAGTGCGCATTACAATGGGATTGTAAGCCTGCTGGGTTGGGCTAGGCTATAACCTGCACCAGCATCACCTAGAAGTGGGGTTGGTCAAGCCAGGCCAGACTACAACACCCACTGGCAAATGCCAAGGTGAGGTGGGCCATACCAGACTGGGCTTCAGCGCCCAACCAACATACATGAAAACAAAGGAGGGAAGGGGCAGAGCTGGTAGGGACAATGTGGAGGGCTCAGTTGCCTGACCACCACTCCTACTGGAAAGCATGAGTTTGGATGTGGGCAGTCTAAACCAGGCAGGTCTCCAACACTTTGAGTCTCATGTGAGTTAGATCAGGGAATAGCCAGGCTGGGCTGATTGTTTCAACTGATACAAGCATAAATTAGAGTGGGTGAGGGCTGGTTTGGCAGAGACTGTCACTGGGGACTCATTTTGTGAAGTTAAACTGCAGAACCACCTGGAGAGTACATGCTGCAGGAGTGGGAGTGGCCTAAGAGGGAAATAGTGGGCACCTCCCTCTTGGGTTACCACTCACACTGGAGAGCATGAATAGCAGGACTGGGGCAGGGGTGGCTAGACAGAACAGCACTCACCATCATGTAAGTGAGCTGGAAATTAGGGCAGGTTTGTTTGAACTAGGCTTCAATGCCCATTGATATGTATGAGAGCTAAATGGGATGTGGGACAGACTGAACAAGTCTGCAGTACCTACTGGTAAGCATGGGAACCGGGGTAGGGGGCAGGCCTGGGTGGGGTTATGGTAAGTCACCTTGACTAAGCTGTAGCTCTGACTGGTTTGTGTGTGGGCTCAGTATGAAGTTGGCAGGATTGTACTGGACTGCAACATGCATTGGTTCTCGTGGAAGACAGGGCTTGAAACAGAACTGACCCAAAAATTGCAACCACCAGTATAGGCATAAGCTAATTGAGTGACAAACTGTGCCGGATTTGTACAGGCAAGCACACACAAGAATCAGGTCTGGGGTCACCTCAGATGAAGTTTCTCTGGGGATCCGTCCAACTGAACTGCTGATCTCAGAATCCCAACCATGAAGAGACTATGTCAGCCAGTGGATTCTGAATAGATTTCACTGCTTTGGAACAGCGAGATTGGCAGCAATTCAGAAATGTTGAACTATCAAAACTGTTTGAGCAGGATCCTGGGAGCATGTCCCATGTTGGGGACCTGGGATGGGTGGGAGGCTGAGCTTGCCTTTTCCCTTTATCTCTTCCCTTATACTAGATGCAGAAAATAATAATAATAATATAAAAAAATAATAATAATAATATTATTTCCCTTTATCTCTTCCCTTATACTAGATGCAGAAAATAATAATAATAATAATATTAGGTCTTACCACCTTCCTGAGGCCCTTGACCATTTGTGTCTTAATCACCTATATAAAGATTACCAAAATAAAAGAGGTTAAAATTGAAAAGAAATATTGGCTGTGTTAAATGTGTTGCTGTGTTCTCTGGAAGTCTATATGCATTATTTTTTTTTTAACAATTGACCATTTGGAAAATGCTACTTTTCCTAATAAGTTTACCAACATTTAGTGACATACCATATACTTCGAAATTCTAGTTAATGTAACGATAGTTAAGCAATGTGAAGAATAACTATTTCTGATCATGAAGCAAAGTTGTGTTTCAAAGAATAGAAATAATAAGGATTTTCTTTCGTTTCTTACCTAGGTTTGTAAACATGAGCTATAAAATCTAACTTTTTCTTCTGTAAAAAGCATTCAAAGAGAAAAGGAAATGTGCTGGAAAAATAAAATTAATCTGTTCGTATGGAACAGATTTGCTCATTCTAAGTCATGTGTACAGATTAAGGAAAGTAGAACTCTTTTGAGATTTAAATAGTATTGATGTAGCACCATATACATAAGATCGATTTCATCATCTGAGAGAAGTGCATTGAGGACAACAGCAAGCAGACAATCTATTGTTGAGGTAAGAGATAGAAGGTGCAGAGTGTTTATGTCACAGCTACCTGTGGCTTCATGAGGACTAAGTAGGAATTAGAAACACTTTCTCCACTGGTACTTGCATTTTTGACTTGCACAGGTACGGGCCATAGTTCAACTCCCAGCCACGATCTCAGCAGACATCACACGTAAGGCACATGTGCATGTGTTGCTGCAGCTACGCATTCAGCAGCAGGTGTTTGTGGCAAGTGAATAAAATACTGTGCAGAATGTAACATTTTTTACCTGAAGCAATAGAAATTATCAATATGTAATCTCCCTTGATTCCTTTCTAAAAATATCCATCAGTCCAGATGAAGTAGTGAGCATAATATGCTGTTAAATCCTATGCTTATGTATTTTTGCACACTGTTTCCAGCTTGAATCCTGAATTTTCTGAAAACGTATTGGCTCAGGTTGTGGTTTATACATCCACTGGTTCATTTTCTGTTTTTCCACAATGAAACTCAGTCAGGCCAAAGCCTGAGTTGAGCAGATGGATGATTAGCACAGAAGTACTGGGACGATCTTCTGCAGATTTTCCATGCCTTTACCAAGGAGCTCGATAAGAACTGGCACTGCCAGGATACAAGATGTGGGATGCAATAGGACACAAACAGGTGCCCATATGGGATGCTGGAGGGCCCTGTGCAGTGGCCTAGCAACTAACGTCCTCACCTTGAATGCACCAAGATCCCATATGGGTGCTGGTTCTAATCCCAGCAGCCGTACTTCCCATCCAGCTCCCTGCTTGTGACCTGGAAAAGCAGTCAAGGATGGCCCAAACCTTGGGACCCTGCACCCATGTGGGAGACTTGGAGGAAATTCCTGGCTCCTGACTTTGGATTAGTGCAGCACATCAGCAGGCAGAAGATCTTCCTCTCTGTATATCTGACCTTGCAATAAAAATAAATAAATAAATCTTAAAAAAAAAGATGCTAGAATTGAAGATGACTTCTCTACCTGCTACACCAGAGTGCTTGGCCCTTGGGCAGATTTTCATGTTGCTGCCACCTTGAGAAGCATTGCTCCACTTTCTTGGCCTTTGTTCTTAAGACCTTCACATGAATATCATACAACATTTATGTTTATCATTGAGGCTCTAATTGGAATAATTATGACAGTTTGGCTTCTATTATAAAAATTCCTAGAAATCATTCATGTTAGGAATCAGCACTGGATCAGAGTAATTAGCTTCTCTGGGTTACTCTAGAATACATTTATCTATTATCAGTTCAGAAAATATATTGGTTTTATATGTTTACATACATTTACTGATTGTGTATTTTATATGCACAATATTTTACATACATAATACATAAATGTAATTTTATACATTTGTTAACTTTTAAAACAAAAGCATTGATTAATTGATTTGAAATAATTTCAGAGAGAGGAGAGAGTTTCCATCCCCAAGTGGCTGCAACAGCCATAGCTGGGCTATGTCCAAGCCTGGAGCCAGAAACTCCATCTGGATCTCCTACATGAGTGACACGGGCTCAGTCACTTGGGTCATCATATACTGGCTTCCCAGGTACATTAGCAGGGAGGGGGATGGGACGTGGAGCAGCTGGGAATAGAGGCAGCACTCTTACAGGCTGCCAGTATAAGTTGCAGGTTAGCTTTGCCATACTACAACTCAAGCAAATAAAAAAAAAAAAATTACTGAACTTCTCTGTTAGGAAACCCCCTTTTGATTGATAATCAGGTTACAATGCCTTAGCCTGATATAGGTAGCCTGCACCCACTTTAAGTTTATGGAGGATCCTCCAACTTTACCAGAATTAATCTACAGTCCATGTGTGGTTTCCCAGTCCTATGGAGGTGTTACTTCATATCACAAGGACACAAGTATTCTTATACTTTGCTAACGATGCAAACAGCCCCTAAGCTGTTCAATGAACTTGTCCGCCAGAAGACAAATTTTCCCTAAGTCCAACACACCAGGATATTTCACTTCTGAGACTTAACTCATATCTTAAAAGCAAACCTTTGAAAAGCCTTCTACTACTTATTGTACTCAGTTCAGAAACTTTCATTAAATGAGAATTCCACAAGTTTTATCTACCTTGAGGCAGGTTAAGTATTTTCTTTCCACTGCATTTATATACTGTGTCTTGCTGTTATGTGACTTTCTGGTATTAGAACGTGTTCTATTCCTTTGACTGATTTTCCAGAAATGTGCCCAGTAACGTTATAAGTATGAATCTCCCACAGTTTCTTCCAGTAAGAGGGAAGCGTTTTATTCATCAGGAGAAAAGTAGCTTAATTTCATGATTTATAAGTAGGGAAAATAACATTTTCAATACTGCCAATTAAATTCTGTAAAAGAAAAGGGGAAATAAGCACGGTAAGGTGCGGGCAACACTATAAAGATCAATCTATGTAATTACGAAATAATACCACCATGGCATTCATCAAGTATTTCAATGCTTTTTGAAGTAATTCAAAGTATAAAGACAAAATCTTGAGTCTAAGGTCACCGCAGTCCTTTACGAATATGTGTCTTTTACTAAGTCTGAATTCACCTGTGCTCTTTTTTTTCTCCTGGAACATAGCACAATAGCAATATTCCCTGGGCATAATGAAGACCAATTAAATCATTTTAATAATATTTTAGTTTGCTATACCAATAAGATTGATCAGATTGCATTTACATACCATGTTTTTTTTCTAATTGTAAGGCTAGAAAGGCAAAAAGGAAACTTTTATTCAGTAACTAAAAATGCTGTACTTTGCCAAATCATTTATATGTTAGCTCCCGTTTAATTTTTTTTCTTTTCTTCACCATTATTGTAATTGTTTTAAATTTATTTGAAAAGGAGGGAGAGACAGAGAAAGCAAAGGAGAAATCTTCCATTCACTGGTTTACTGTCCAAATGCCCACAGGCCTGAATCAGAGCAGGTTCAGGGGCCTGGAACTGCGTCCTTGTCTGCATGCATGGTGAGGGCCCAAGGAGTAAGGCCTTCTTCCACTACCTCCCAGGTATATGAACAAGGAGTTGGCTTCAGCAACTGGGAGTCAAACTGGTATCCAGCAGATATGGAGTGCAAGCATTGCATCTTATTGTACTAAATGCCTAATTGATTTAGGATTATTTTAGAAATATACATGAGGGCTATGAATACTCAAAACAAAGAAATTTACTTTCTTGATTCAAAGTCAGAATTACAGGGTGACAGGGAGAAACGCGCATACACACTACCCATACACACACTCTCTCTCATTCTCCCTCGAATGACAGAGCATGCATGTACACTCTCCCCCTGGTTCACTTCCCACATGGCCACGAAGGCATGGCCTGTGCTAGACCAAAGCTAGGATGCTGGAACTCGTATTCAGGTCTCTCATGGGTGACAGTGGCCCGAGTACTTGGTCGGCTTCTGTTTAGCCAGGAGCTGAATCAGAAATGGGACAGCCAGGAATTGATCTGGCACTCATGTGGGATGCAGGAATAGGGTAAGAGTTTAAACCACCTCATACATTCAGATATAAGTGGGATTGTGAGCTTTTTTAAAATAATTTTTAAAAGATATTTATGGTGTGGAAACTCAGATAAATGGAGATAGCAGTGGAGATTAGGGCTGGATGGGGAGGAAGGGGGAGTTATCTTCCATCAGCTATTTCATTCCTGAAACGTCTACAGAAACAAGAATGGTCTGGTAAGTCAGTCGAGGTCCCCCGTGTGGATGGCAGGGAACAAAGTACTTGAAATATTATCAGATGACTCATAAGGTACAGACCAGAAAGCTGGAATTAGATGTAGATTCACGCCCCTAACTCAGGCTTGACATGGAACTAAGGCATCCAAAGCGGTATCCTAAAATAGGCAATGAGTGCTTAACCTGGGACGTGAATTTTAAATAGGCTCGTAGTAGGAAGGAATAAAAGCAGTCTCTTGGGTATTTTTTCTATCAAGCTCTTGGCGCTTTAAGTTTATTATTGTTTCAAATGAGCAATATTTTATGTTTACTTTTTTTTAAGATTTATTTTTGTTATTTTTTCATTGGAAAGGCGGATATACAGAGATGAGAGACAGAGAGGAAGATCTTCCGTCTGATGATTCACTCCCCAAGTGTGCACAACGGTAGATGCTATGCTGATCCGAAGCCAGGAGCCTCTTCTGGGTCTCCCACGCGGGTGCAGGTTCCCAAAGCTTTGGGCCGTCCTCGACTGCTTTCCCGGGCCACAGGCAGGGAGCTGGAAGGGAAGCGGGGCTGCTGGGATAGAACCGGCGCCCATATGGGATCCTGGGTGTGCAAGGGGAGGACTTTAACCACTTGCGCCACGGCGCCGGGCCCTTACGTTTACTTTATAAACCATGTTCAGCAAAGTGTTATGTGTGCAATGACCCTATGACAAGTCAGCAGCTGTAATGCTGTAGTGACAATCTGTCTCCTTTTGATATGATTGTGTGACTTAATAACAGTACTTAGAAGTACTATAATATAAATGACTCTTTAGGACTCTGGTAACTATGAATCTATGGGGCAAGCTCCTCATCAGTTTCAGAACTAGTACTTAACAGATTAGAGTAATCAGAAGTGGGAAGCAAGGCCTTTGCCTTCAGAACTCTTGGATTTGGGGGCCCAGCATAGTAGCCTACTAGCTGAAGTTTTTGCTTTGCAAGCAATGAGAACCAGTATCCGCGATTCTAATCCTGGTTACCTCACTTCCCATTCAGCTCTCTGGTTTTGGCCTTGGTAAGCAGTCAGGAGAGGGCCAAAGCCTTGGGACCCTGCTCCCACTTGGGAGACCCCAAGGAGGCTCTGGGCTCCTAGCTTCGGAACAGCTGAGCTTCGGCTATTGCAGCCAGTTGGGGAGTGAATCCACAGATGGAAGATCTTGTTCTCTTTTTCTCCTGCTCTCTGTATATCTGATTTTCCAATTAAATAATAGTAAGAATAATTCTTATGGTTGGGCCCAGCATTATAGCCTAGTGGTTAAACCCTTACCTTGCATGTGCCAGAATCCCATATAGGTGCCAGTTCATATCCTAACTGCTTCATTTCCTATCCAGCTCCATGCTTGTGGTATGGGAAAGCAGTAGAGGATGGCCCAAAGACTTGGTTTCCTGCATTCATGTGGGAGACGTGAAAGAGGCTCTTGGCTGCTGGCTTCAGATCAACACATCTCTAGCTATTGCGGCCACTTGAGGAGTGAACCAGTAGACAAAAGATCTTTCTCTGTTCTCTGTATATCTGCCTTTCGGATAAACATGAGTAGATCTTTTTTAAAATGAAAAAATAATATTGTAGTCTTTCTTTTAAATATTTGTTTTTATTGGAATGGAATATTTCTCTACAGAGAGAAGGAGAAATAGAAAAGATCTTCAATTTGCTAATTCACTCTCCAAATGACCACAATGGCCAAAGCTGAGCTGAGTTGAAGCCAGTAGCCACAGTACAGGGTCCTAAGGACTTGGGCCATCTGCTGCTGCTTTCCCAAACACATAAGTAGGGAGCTGGATGGGAAATAGAACAACCATACACAAACTGGCACCCAAATGGGATGCTGGAATCACAGGGCAGAGGATTAGCCTAATGAGCCAGGGTGCTGGCCCTCACTCTCAGTCACACGTAGGACCTCATGTGCTGCCATTGCTATAATAGCTTGTGAGGCTTAGCTCATACACATACAGTGTGCTTTGAGTAGTTAGAATTAAAACAGTACTCTGAACATCGGCTATGCAGTAGCACTCATGGAGGAATAGGAAAAACACCATTGTTTTGCTTGCTAATGATCTGGTGACAAAGAGATAAGCAACACAGTGTTTTGAAGAAGAATCCCACTTCTATCCCAGCTGTGTATAATACACACAGCATTGGTAAAATCCTGTGCTCCAGCATCAGAAATGATCAGCAGATGGCAGAGAACATCCAACCGCATGAGGAAACAAGTGTGCACTGATGACTTACAAAGGATTCATGTCCAGAATATAATACCAGCTTACAAACTCAACAAAAAGCCAACCAAGCCTGTTAAAGCATGAGCACATGACCTCAACAGTTTGCAAAATAAATGTGAACAGCCCACACATAAAGGAAAAGGTCCTCAACATCACTAGCCTCCAGGGAAATTCAAAGCACAACCACAATGAAATAACAAAAAAGAAGAACAAATGCTGGCAGGCATTAGTTATTTAAAATAATGAAGTTCTGCCATTTGCATGAAAATGCATAAAACTGAAGGATATCAAGTTGAGGAAATGAGCTAAATACTAAAAAAGAAATATGACATGTCTTCCTTTAGACCTGTGGATTAGATTTTAAAAATAAAATAAAACAGAAAAAAATCTTGTGTCTATCAGTATTTCTGTACTTTTAGTTTTGCTAAGCTTTGTTTTATACCTTTGTCAAAGTGATGGTTGCGAATGTTCCACTGTAGTTTTAATCTTTGATTACTTTGAAATTTACTCTGTGTGGACGTAATCATTTTTCCATTTGATAATTTTTTATAGGCCTTGCCTATATTCCTGCCAAAGCAGAGTCATTTTTTTTCTTTTTTTTTTTTTTTTTTTGCTTTTTATTGGATCAGCCTTCCTTACTGGAGCATACAGACCTTGACTGTGATATAAATTGAAAATCTGTTATTATGTAACTTAAAAAAAAAATGACTTGGTGGGAGAATCAATTGAGTTGTATACCTGTAGTTGCAAGTATACATAAAATGAAAAAAAAAATCTGGTTGTAGAAGTACAATGTTGCTATTGATTTTCTTCATTTGATTTTAAGTTCTTAAAGGGAGCATGTAATAATACAAAGAAGTTGCCTATGCTGAATTCTGTGTCCCTTTAAAGCTTTGGGCGCCTGAGCGACTTGCTCAACCTTGGAATCTGTTTCCTTCCTTAAGAGGACTGTTATGTGATGAATGCTTATTAAAGATTGAATATGTATCAGCTGGGCTATGAATGCTTGGTCTACATCATATGGAGTGTTGAAAACATGAATAGGCACTTAGGGGTGGTGAGAGAGGGATCATCTACTGATCTTCATGGAGTGTCTAATGCTGCTGATCCTTAGTAGCTATAATAACTCACACTCATTGACAAGATATTTGTATTATAAATTCAGATATAAATGACACCAGATGACAGGGGGAAAACTATTCCACTTACTCAATGAAATTTGAAGAGAGTTTTGTCTAACTCCAGATAAGTATTAAAGCTTTCCATTACAACAGACTTTTTTTCTTAAAACATAATTCTCCTCATCTTACTGAGGCATATCCAACAAAGTAAAAAAAAAAAAAAAATCTGTTGAAAATCCTAAGGAAAAAAAAAAAAAAAGAGGACTTCATTTGATTCTTACTTCTGTAATTTGGTCAAATGTACTATTAATAATGAAAGTTTTCACTTACAAAACAAAATGCTTCCATCTATAAAACATATTTAAAAATATTGAAGTACTAGAGGTGGGTAAGAAGAGAGCAGCATTTCCAGAGAAAGCCTTCTAATTTGAAAAAAAAAAAACTGGAAGATTACCGGGATAGTGACTGTGTACTAGAACATTCGGGCTCACTGAATTCCTGTTTGCTGATAAAGTGACCAACTGTCAGTTCATCTGCTAGTATCCTACTGACCTCTTTTTCATAAGGTAATCAGTTTTAAAACAAACTTACTGTGGTTTACAGGAACTATAAACTGATGACAAATAAAACCAACAAAGCAACAAATGACTTTTGGAGACCAGATATACAGTGCATAATGTCCCGTGTATGCTCAGAGCAGCTGTTGTCAAGCCTGCACTCAGTGAACACAAGAGAGTTCTTAGGTCAAAGGAGGTGTGGCTGGAAGCAAGGAATGGTTGACTTACCTGCCAGTGTGAAAGCTATGTACCAAGGGTTAAATTCCAAAACTTCAAGAAGTGCTGCTTTTTCAGTGTTTTAGTCCTTGATTTCCCTTACTATTCAGTTTCACAATAACAAAGATCAATGCTTCTAGTAGTTGATAGATTGCTATCATTGATCTTTTACACAGAAGGTGGGGAAAAATGCTCGTAATTCTTACTCTGCATTTCAGCACATTTCCTCCTTTAAGTGTTTCTATTGGCAGGTCTGCAATGTGTGTTCATTGTTTAGAAATGGTTCCCTTATGGCATGGGTTGTGGGTTATCTCCTCTGCTCACCCTCATTAAGTTCTTAATTAGAAGGATGGTGGAAAACAAATGAAGGTGCAATTTTCCCAATGCTAGCAAAGGAACAATATAGAACTTTACTGGAGGCAACATAAAATACTCTAAGCTTCAAAATCTGTCATTCTTTAGAAAAGGAAAAACACAATGGTTAATTTTGAGTTTTATTTATTTGAAATTCAGAGAGGATGAGTCTGCTGATTTACCTTCTAGATGACTATGCTGGTCTAGGCTGTTAGTCAAATCAAGTGCTTGCATCCTGTTCACCTACAAGGTGAAAACTTGGACCTTCGTTCTCTGCTTTTCTCCCAGGCCATTGGCAGTAGTGCCCAATACACAAACTGGTGCCCAACTGAGATGCCCGCATCACAGGGATCAGATTTATGTGCTATGCCACAATGCCAACAGAGGGCACCATAACGCTCACCCATAGTGGTTCCGTTTTAAATAAGCTTTTCCTTTTCTTTTTTTTTTTTTACTTTTCTTTTTTTTTTTTTTTTTTTACTTAAAAGCAAATTTGTTTAAGTCATGATTCCCCGTGGAAATAAACAGGGCAGATGAGAGAATGCCATCACATCCAATCCGCCGTACATCCACAGACAGCCATACAATCATGGTGATCGACGGCTGTGAATACTGTGTAAATGTTTGCCTTTAAAACCACAGGGGGATGAACTTCACACACCCTTGCTCCTTCCTGTTTGTAGAGAATAATGAAATTATATATCTGCCAGGAATGACTGACTGAGTGAAGGTCCTAAACCAAGAAACTACACCAACTTGGGCCCAGAAAGCTTGTTCACTGTTGAATTGATAAAGGATAGTAAAATAAAGTTTTCATGGGGTCGTAAAGCTCTGGTAAAGCGTGTTAAGTCTCTGCCTGCAGTACGGATATCCCATGTCAGTGTTGGTTTGAGTTAAGGCTGTTCCACTTCTGATCTGGCTCCATTCTAATAGCCTGGAAACGGTGCAGGACAGCCCAGCTGCCTGGTCCGTATCCCGGTGTCAGAGCTGGAAGCAACTCCTTGCTCTCAGCTTCTGGATGCAGCCTGGCCCAGCCGGGCAGTTGTGGCCATTCGGGAAGTGAAAGAGTAGAGAGAAAGCTGTTTCTCCCTCAGTGGTAATGACTCTGCAGTTTCGAATAGATAGCGTATCCTATGTTTTAGATGATGGTACTCTGCTATAATACATTAGATTATTCCCTGATAAATAAGTCTCTTATTCTGTCACGTAATTTCTACCTAATGTTATGTAAAAATCGACACTGAATTGATATGCTTCAAAATACTTTTGTCTCAGTGGTAATATACTAAGTGTCTTTAAAATATCTGAAGGTTTTAACATGTAATTTAAAACATTCTGCTTCTAAAATATCTGTACAATGAGGAGTGTTTCCTGGAAAGTTGAAAGATAAAGTCTTAATGATTATAGATTTATATGTCAACTACTATTTAATTTTGATATAATAGGACATAAATCTCCAAGCATTGATTGCAACAATATAATAACTCCATTTGAGAAATATGTCTGTATGCGTATTTTTATGGGCTTGGAGAACCATGTGTGAGATGTTTGAGAGATTAGGAGATAGGCTGTTCTCTGCAGGAACTAAGAACTACTTTTGCATCTGGTGCCATAGCCCAGTGGCTAAATCTTCATCTAGCATCCTCTGGGATCCCATATGGGCACTGGTTTGTATCCTACATGCTCCACTTCCCACCCAACTCCCTGCTTGTGGTCTGAGAAAGCAATAGAGGACTGCCCAAGGCCTTGGGACCCTGCTCCCAAGTGGGAGACCCAGAAGAAGCTCCTGGCTTCTGGCTTGAGATAAGCTCAGCTCTGGCCTTTGCAGCCACTTGGTGAGTGAATCAGCAGACAGAAGATCTTTTTCTCTGTCTCCTTATCTTTGTATATCTGCCTTTCCAATAAAAAAAAAAAAATCTTAAGAAATAAGACCACTCTAACCTCATTTGTGAGTGGGAAAAAATGATACATTGAATCATGTTTTCCCAGAAAGATCTCTTATTTCCAAAACCTAACTAAATACATTGTCAAGGTATTTCTTAAGAAACACAAAATGAAATATCACTTGAAATATGTGAAATTAAGTATGAGCATTTAGGCTCATCACAGGAGAACAATATCTCTCTAAACATATTCTCCTAAAAAAATGCTCTTTTAAAGAATCACGGATAAGGTGTAATTTATATTCATGCTTTTCATCTCATTAGAACCTTTTATGAGCAGTCTTTAGCCTGCGGCATCTGTTTCTGCTTCTGTTCAAATGGTTTATAAAGCAAAACTGAACTATTTGAGCTGTCAGAGTTTACATTAAAGCTGGTATCGACAAAAATCACCGTAGCCTTTCAATTAATTAACTAAGCAAAGCTTTAACCTCACCTCTTACAGTGGTAAGGAAGTGAGGTAATTGTGCTTCACAATTATATTTTAAAACTTGCATGGGGCAAGATGATCATGTTCTTCATTCAGCTACTGATTTGTCCAAAAGATAAATGTGCATTTAAATGAGATGTAAGATATGTGAATTTTCAAATATAGCCTCCCTTACATATTCAATAATTTCTACTTTAACTTAAAAAATTTATCCATTGTTTCTTCTACAAATTATGTGTTCTATACTGCTAAAGCATTGTGCACAACCTCCATTGTACCTACACAATTTATACCTATGAAATGATGTAGGCAATATTTCCATAACTTCCACTTTTAGCTTTCTTGTTCTATAGGCAAAAAGCAGTCGCCATAATCCATCCAATGTGATTGCTCATGCTCTTTCCAAAAGCCATGCTGAAACATAATCCTCAGTGCCAAAACATTAAAAGGTAGGCTATCGGGATGTGACACAGAGAATGAGGGCTTCTGCCCTGTGAATATATAACAGCTTGCATTTACAGAAGGCTTTACATAGTGTTTGCCCTTTTCTACCGTTGGTTTTGTCGTGAGAGTCCCCTTGGAGGTTTGAGCCATCAGCTCACCATTTTAGGGAAATCATTACAGCCCCAACATACTGGTGCTCTAATCCTGAACTGCTAGACTCTGGAACAAGTAGATTTTTATTCCTTAAGTAATACCCAGCCTCAGATACTTTATTTTAGCAATAGAAGTTTATTTTTTTTTCTCCCATGTCCTCACTAACATTTGGTATTATCTGTTTTTGGATTTCCGTTCTAATTAAAGAGATTCAGTTGTATTTTCCTGATGGCTAATGATCCTGAGTAGTATTTGTGTGTGTGTGTGTGTGTGTGTATGTGTGCGTGTGTGTGTTATCATATTTTTAATCATTAGAAAAAAAATGCCTGCAATTTCCTTTTTCCATTTCTTAAATGGATTGCTTTGTTGTTCTTTCACTTTCTGAGCACCTTACATATCCTGGATACTAATTTATAATTTATTTATAATTTATAAATATTTTATAATTTATAAATATTTCTGATTTATCAGCTACAAATTTTTTTCTTTAAAATTTGTTTGTATTTTTATTTGGAAGACAGATTTACAGGGAGAAGGAGAGACAGAGAGAAAAGATCTTCCATCCATTGGTTCACTCCCCAAATACCAACAACAGTCAGAGCTGAGCCCATCTGAAACCAGGAGCCAGGAGCTTCTTCTGGATCTCCCACATGGATGCAGAGGCCCAAAGCTATTACCTATACTCTGCTGCTTTTCCAGGCCATTAGCAAGGAGCTAGATCAGAAGTAGAGCAGCTGGGACTAGGTGCCCACATGTGCCGTGGGTGCTGCAAGGCAAGATTAGACTGCTGAGCCACCAGTCCAGTCCCACAGCTAGGTTGTCACTTTTTTGAGTTTCCTTGGCTGTTCAGAAGCTTCTCAGGTGGATATGATTTATTTTACCTATTTTTGCTTTTATTTCTGGGATCTTGTCTAAGAAATCAGTGCCTATTGAGAATGTCTTGGAGTTTTTGCCCCTTGTCTCCCTTGAATCAGTGATGTGATCAGTTTAGGTCTTAGATATTTATTCCATAGTTGATTTTTGTTTGCATTGTACACAATGATCTTGTTTCATGCTTCTGCATGTGAATATCCAAATCTTGCAATACTATTTGTTGAAGTGACTCTTTTTTCATGAAGGAATGATTTTTACCTTGTTTGTTACAGATTAGCTGTTCGTAGATTTGTGCTTAAATTTCTGAGGTTTCTATTTTGTTTCAGTGGTCCATATGTTTATTTTATGCCAGTACAATGCCATTTTGATTATAATATTCTTGTAATATGTTCTGAAATCTATTTTGTGACAGCTGCAGATCTTATTGTTTAAGATTGCTGTAGCTATTTATGGTTCCCTGTGTTTCCGTATGAATTTTAGGATCACATTTTCTAGATCTTGTAAAAATGTCATTGTTATTTTGATTGGTTGCTTTGGCTAGTACAGCCATTTAGTTATGTTAATGTTCCCATACCAGGAACACAAAGGTTTATGCCATTCTTTTCACATTTTTCTATTCCCATAATTTTTTTGTGAGTGTTCAATACAGAGAAGTTTTGTCTCCTTGATTAAGTTTATCAGAAGCTATTTAGACTATTTTCTATGGAACTCATCTTCCAACTTCTTTACCATCTACGGCATTGTTAGTGTATATGCATACTATTGATTTCTGTGTGTTGATTTTAAATGCCGCAACTTTACCAGACATGAATTTCTGTAGTCTGCTACTGGAGTCTTTTGATTCTCCAGATCATGCCATCTGCAAGCAGAGATAATTTGACATTCTTCCCTCCCACCCCCTAGGTTTCCTTTTCTGGCCTAATAACTCTAGCTAAACATTTCAGGACTATACTGAATAGTAATGGTGAGAGTGGGCATCCTTTTGTGGTTCTGGTTCTCAGTGGAAAAGCTTCAGGCTTCCCCCCATTCAATATGATGCCAGCGGTGGATCTGATATTTATTGCCTTGATTGTGGTGTTTCCTTCTATACTCCATCTGTTTAAGGTTTTTAATCAGGAATGAGTAAAGTTCTTTCAGTACATCTTTTGAGGTATTCCAGAGCTTTTACTCTTTAATCAGTAAATCATGACTTATGTCATTTAAGCTTTTGTTTTAAAGGGGACTTTTTGATGCTTAGCTGACCCAGCTCTATGTTGGTTTCCATTTGCGTGAAATACTGTTTTTCTATCCTTTGTCCTTCAGTCTGTGTGCATCATTTTGGGTTAAAGCGAGTAGACAACATACAGATGGATTCATTTTTTTTTTTAATGTCAATACATCCTTATCTGTTTCAAAAGTTAGTCCATTTACATTCAAGGTTATTATTGATAATGACTCGGTCCTGCTATTTTTCTGCAAATATCTCTATTGCTTTCTTTGGACTTGCTTTGTGCTTTTACTAGGATGCTTTTTGCCTTCACATTCTTTCAAAATGGTAATTACTTTCTCTGTTTCTATGTGTAGTACATTCTTAAGCATCATTTACAAGACTGGCAAGTTGGTGACAAATTCTTTCAATTCCTATTTCTGTTGGAGCGTCTTTATTTTTCCCTAATTTATAAAACAAGATTTTCACTTGATATGAATTGGCAGTTTTGGGGGTGGGGACGGGGAGTTGTGGGCAGCAGAGCCTTGGGAGCTTGAACTGCATCTCTTCATTATCTCATGTCCTCTAGGGTTTCGGATGAGAAATTTGCTGCCAATCTAAGTAAGGATCTTTAACTGTAATCCAAATTTTAGGATATTGACTTCATCTCTTGCTTTAAAAATTTTGGCTAAAATGTGAATATCTTTCCTGATCATGTCTGTCTGAGTTCTGTGTGCTTAATGTACTTGGACACGCATATCTTTCTCCAAATCAGTAAAATTTTCTTATTTTAATTCACTCAGTAAGTTTCCTAAACCATTCTGCTTATTCATTCCTTAAGTAGCTCCAAAGACAAATACATTTCATCATATGGTACCTAAAAGAACCTAACACATCTTTTAATTTCTCTCTCCTCTCTCTCTCTCTCTCTCTTTTATTTGATAAGAAATTAAAAACAATGTATCTTTCAGTTCAAATATTTCTTTTGCCTCACTGAGTCTCTGGTTGTCTTTTCAATGTGTGTGTGTGTGTGTGTGTGTGTGTGTGTGTATGTTTAATTCTTTCTAGTATTTCAATTTGATTTCTGTTTAATATTTCAATTTCTGTGAATTTTTCACTCAAATTATCTATTAATTTTTTTAGTGCTTCTTTGTGTCTTTGACTAGTCCTATTGCCATCCTTTTAAACTTTATTTTTATGTGAAAAACAAAGTTGCAGAAGATGAGACAGAGACAGACAGGGAGAATCAGACTAATAGAGATGGAGAGAGAGAGATTCCATCCAGTAGTTCATTCCCCAAATGACCGGAACAGCAGACATAGCTGGAGTGAGGTCGTTTGAGGCCATGGGCCAGGAAGTTCCTCAGGGTCTCCTGCATGGGGACGGGGTCTAAGGTCTGGAACCATCTTCCATCACTTTACAAGGCCACAGCAGGATTCTGGATTGGACATAGAGAAGCCTTCCTTGATGTGCATTAGCTGGAAGCTGGATGCAAATATGGATCCAGAACCTGGGTACTCTGATATGGGATGCAGGCATCCCAATTATTGTCCTGATTTCTATATGAAACAAGCACCCCACCCCTGTTTCTGCCCTGATAAGCTCTTGAGTTGCTCTATCATTTAACTTCCCCATTGCTGCATTTTACTTTCCCATACTTTCCCATATTACTCTTCCTCATCCTTAAATTTCATTTTTAATGTTGAACAGCTTTAGTTGACTCTTTAATTTCCTTGACTCGTGTGTTAATATCTCCATTTCTAAGGAGTTATGAATGAATCCATTTTCTTAGCGAATACTTCTTCTTGAGAAGAATTGTAGCGTTGCTTATCAGTACCATAATATGACTTTTTTTGCTTACATGTTTATTTTTTAAGTAGAGTTAGTTTCTTAAGGTATATTCACTTCACAACAAAATTAAGTGGAGCCTGAGTTCTCATTTCCCCTTGTCTCTCATCCCTAGCTGTCAACATCCCTAAAGCAATGTGACACATTTGTTACCATCTATGTCCCTATATAAACACTGTATCATCTCCCCAAATCCATACTTGAAAGTAAGTTCACTTGTGTTGCATACTCTATGGATATCGGCAAGTAAACAATGACATGTATGCATTGCTAAGGCATCATACAGAATAGTTTCCCTGCCTTAAACATCCAGTGTGTTTCAGCATTTTGTATTTCCACACTTCAAAATAGTCTCTATTGTTTTTTTTGTTGTACATATCCTATGTTGCGATCATATATTACACCTCTTATGTTTAATTTTTTGACGTAATTGTTTAAGGCTTGCGATCTTTTCTTTGTAATTACAAAAGAACACTCCATTGTCTGAATATACTCCAGTTTACTTATCCACTCATTTCCTAAGAGCTATTTTGGTTGCTTTCAAGGTGTCTAAATTCTAAGTAAAGCTGTTCTAAACATCTGACAACAATTTTTGTATAGATGTAAATCCATTTTGGAAAGCAAACACCAAGGAGAGTGATTGATAGATTGTCTACTAAGAATGTACTTATTTTGAAAGTAATATGCCATACTCTCAAAATGACTGTATACTTTAACATTCTTCCTATCATGGGTGAGAATGTTTCTATTGCTTCCCACCCTTAGGATCATTTAGCATTGTCTGTGTTTGGGATTTTGGCCATTCTATTCAGTGTGTAATAATATCCTGTTGTGATGGCAATTTGAAATTCCCTCATTGCATATTGAACAGCATTTCATGTGCTCTCTTGTCATCTTAAGCCTTTGGGGGGCGGGGAGTAATTGTCTGTTTACGTATTTTGCTTATCTTTAAATCAGGTTTATATTTTATTAAGTGTTAGATGGGTTTGTATATGTGATTAGCAACCTTTCATCAGATCTATTTTTATAAATATATTTGTTAGGCTAAGGTTCATATCCTTATTTGCCTGCCAGTATCTTGAAAATTTTCATTCCAGTGCAGTCGTTTTTTTAGTATATATCAAGGGAAATAGAGGTCATGAGAAATTTTTGTGAGATTTTTGTGCCTTCCAACCTTAGAACCTCAGGTATTTTTTAAGTGGTGTTATGATATCCCGGTTCATTACATGTAGTATACAATGAAGAAGAGAAACTCATTCAGATTAGAAATATTTGGTCCTTTTGGATACTTTTTCTAGAAAAAAAAATTGAAACAGCATCTCTCTTTCTTACATTTTCATATATTAAAATATCCTAGTCCAAAAATAAGTACAAACCTAACAAGAAAAATCTAGATTAATGAAAGCCTGTGGCGTGACAACTCATTAATTTTTCATGTGATCTTTATTAAGCCTTAATAGTCAAGAACAAGGTGGGTAACCTCAGACTTTCTTATTTACTTTCTCGAGTATTTTTCATCCATGGCTTTCTAAGAACAGCAGAATGGGAATCCTAAAGATGATTGGAAAAATGGCGATTAAAAACATTACAGAGTGGAATGTGTTTTTTTTCTGAGATCTGTATCTACATTTTTTGATGGGTCCCTTCTAAACATATCATTGAGAGCTGCACACATAGTCACACCAATTTTGTATTATTTGCATAATTTTTTCTAGCCTTTTCACAGGCAGTTTTCTATTATTTTCTTGCCAATACATATATGCCAAAGACTTTTAAAGTGAAAATAGGCTTAAGGGAAGGTGGATTGTATATTGCCGCAGATCAAAGCACAAAGAAAGAGCTGAAGTTACTGCTCTCAGTTAAGATCACTGGAATTCGTAGTGGTCTCATGACATACACACTCAGAACAGTCTGATCACTAGACTTGCTGGGGTAAAACCTTTGAATATTTGCAAAGACGCTTAGGTCAATTTCAGTATTGCCACCAATTCTCAAGGTATTTAATCCTCACACTTTTGCAGATCTTGTGGAAGTATTTCACTTAACTCTTTCAGGCACATTCGTATTATGTAAGAAGTGCCTGAAACGCAAGTTATCAAAGTATCTTTTTCTAATGAAAGAAATATTTGAGTATAGTGAGCTGTGTTTTATGTAATATAAGACCTAACTGCTAAAAAACACTGAGGTTTAAACAAAGCTAAAATTATGTATACATATATATAATCAGATTTATTTAAGTAAACATCAAATCTTCAGGCAATTACTTTTGCATATTGCTTCCTACATTGTATGTAGTTTACTTGAGATATTACAACAAATTCCATCTCAGTGACTTAAAATGTTCCAAATCACACTATGAGCAAGACTGTGGGCTCGAGGACAAAATCTGTTCTGTGCCTTTCCTTTAGCTTAGAGCATTGCCGACAGACAGTCTTTAATATGTTTAATTTACAAGTGCATTATTACAATCTGCTTTAGCTTTCTCATGAAATTTTTTCTGTATGCCTGCTTTCTGTTGGAAGAATCCAACCTACAAACATGTATCATTGCCCACTGCAATTTAATATTATTTTATCTTTACTCAGTTATATCCACAAAGATTTCATTTTCAAATAAGATCACATTCTGAAGTTCCAAGAAGAATGTAATTATATATGTGTTATGTGTGTGATGGGTTTGGGTAGAGGGAGTGAAAATTCAATTCAATTTCAACTCAATACAATATGTGAACTTAGGATCTAGAATAATCAGAAGTTGGTCAACTATATAATTTAAAAGAAGTCACGTAATCTTTTTTTATCACCTGTGAAACTATTCAGGCATATGATGACAACCTCTACTTTACTGGGTTAAGTTTAGTTTTAAAAATATTTGTGATTGTCTGACTACCTGCCAAATAGAAGTCTATAAAATATTAACTGTTGTATAATTTTCATTTAAAAGTACAATATGAATAATTCACTTAACTGGGTAATATTTTCTAAAACTTTCGAATATCCTAAGGAGAGTTTGCTGTGTTGTCATTCTGTTACTTTGATTTCAGAGAATGATTTCAAAATAGTATTATATACAGGTAAATACTAATTTTCTTAAGGTGACATAATAAAAATTGCATTACAGGTTATGAACAGTTTTATAGAAATCAAGTGATAATATTAAACACTAGTATTAGTTTTAAATCATGCTAAATGTAATTGGCAAGAGGCATCTGGAAGCATCACAATATGTGATTTTTACTGTTTAAAGAACAACAAATACATGTCCAGTTTTTCCATTTATCATTTATTTTATTGTCTCAATTCATTTTTGAGTTAGTGGGGTAGGAATTGTATTGGACTTCAATGAAGTATATGTGAGTTTAAAATAACTCACATCTTCAAGTTTTCTTACAATACAGGGAGAATTAAAATGTGAAAATAATTGCAATAAGAGTAGAATGTGTTGAGAACAAAAATAGTATAAAAATGAAGCTGTTTGGAGTAGATGCATGGGACCTAGTTAAAGTTAAGATAAATTTTCATGTGAATTACACAATAACATAAAGCATTCCACTGTTTCTCATTCATTTATTCAGAATGATAGGTAGGAAATGTCTGCAGTTGTTTTCTCTAAACTAAAGATCCAATAATCCTAGAGCACATAAAATATATTTTCCAGAGCCTTAACATGTTTATGATTTTTCTCTAAAATTAATCTACCTGGGAAGCCCTCAGATATGGAAACTTAAAATTCCCAATGCAATTCTTTCAAGAAAAGCTTTCTAGGTCCTTGCATGGTAGCCTAGTGGCTAAAGTTCTCATCTTGCATGCACCGGGATCCCATATGGGCACCAGCTTGTGTCCTGGCTGCCCCACTTGCCATCCTGCTCTCTACTTGTGGCCTGGTAAAGCAGTTGAACATGACCCAAAGCCTTGGCACCCTGCACCTGCGTGGGAGACCCAGAGAAGGCTCCTGATTCCTGGCTTCAGATCACCTCAACTCTGGCAGTTGCAGCCACTTAGAAAGTAAATCAATGGACTGATCATTCTTTCTCTCCCCTCTGTAAATCTGATTTACTAATAAAATAAATAAATATTTTTTAAAAAGGATTTATAATCATATTAGCGTATTTTCAACATTACTTGGAAGCACAAAATAAACTTTAACAATAGCAAGTTAAGTGGACAACAAATTGTAACATATCTAATGTGAAAACTACCTGCTTTTTCCAATTTATAGTAAGAGTAAGACGAAAATGAGTTTTTGACATATTAATTTTTATTAAAAGTGGCTACAATTGTGGATTATAATTAAACACTATCATAGCAAAGTTTTTCTGCTCTTGGTGTAAATATATATATATATATATTCTAAAATAGGGCTGAAAGATACACCCATTTAATTAAGAGAAATTATACTAATGGAATTTATGTTCTATTTAAGTACACTTTATACATTCTTTTTAGAGATCTTTTTATTTACTTGAAATCACAGAGAAGAAAAGGACAAGCCAGCAGTGAGGGAGCACTTGGGTCTGACCACCGCAACTATGGCTGGAGCTTCATCATGGGCACCTTATGGAGGCAGGGGCTCAAGTGCTTGGGGCATCTGCTGCTCCTTGTGTGGAGCATAAGCAGGTGGATCTTGAACTGGTACCCATATCGGTGTTCCAGTTATGTAGAAAGTTGTTTAATGGGCTGTGCCACAGTAACAAATGTTAGGTTCAGGAGCAATTGAAAAAGATGGAGACTTTTAGCTTTTCATTCAGGCTGACTCCCTGGCAGGAGATGGCCTGGAACCACTTCCACATGGCAGGTGACCACGTAAGGAAAATGGTCATCTAGGGTATACAGCACTGGGCTTTCACACATCTGAGGGACAGAAGATGGAGAAGGCAGCAGCTCCTCCATTTGCATGTGCAAGTGATCTGTATTGCGGGTGCTGGTCCTGGTGGGTTGAGAATGGCCTGAGTGGTCCCTGCAGGACATTCCAGACATTCCTAAGGAGATAAGGATGTTTGTCATGAACGCACTCTGATTCTGCCTCAGGCCAGCATCCTGCTCTTCCCAACCTAACACTGACCAGTACAGTTATCCTTAAACACATCTCATATAAATATGAAGTATAATCACAATGCATTCTTGAAGAAAAACTCGGTGTACATTGTTACCTAGATTTAAAAATTTGATTTGTGTGCATTGTATTTTTTTAGTGCAGATAAACATAATAGGACAGTCACAACAAAAACTCCAATGTAGCTATATACTGGGTTGAAAAATATTCTGTGAGAAGTGAGATGGGAACACATGTCCTGTAACATAAAGGGAGCCAGGCATGTGGGCTAGCAGTGAAGACTAGCCCAGATTGCCAATGTTGAAGTGCCCACTCCTGATCCCTGCGTCTTGGCAATGCAGACACTGAGAAGCACTGGGGCATGGCTCAAATAACCGGGCCCTTGCCATCCGTGGAGGAGATCAGGTTTGAGTTCCCACATCCTGTTTTAGGCACCACCCTCCTGCCTGACCACACTCTCAGTCACTCTGGACCATTGTAGATTGAGTCAGTGGGTTAATTTTTTTTCTCTCTCTCTTTCTTCCTTCCCCCTCTTTTTTACCACTCTCTCTTCCTTTCCTTATCTCTCATCCTTCCCCTTTCTCCTATACTCTCACAAAATACCCATAAATACTATATAAATAAATAAATAAATACTCTTCTCATTCTTAAGAAGGAATTTGTACCCATTGCTGGTTTATTTACTTGAAAGAGATAAAGAGTTGAAAGAGCCAGATGGTTATCTTATCAGTGGTTCACTTCCCAGATGATTGCAGCAGCCAGGTCTGGGCTGGGTGAAGCCAGGGGACAGGAGTTCAATCTATAGATGTGCTGCAAAAGCCCAACTACATGAGTTGTCTCTTACAGTAAGCTTTGGCTAGAGGCTAGTATCTAGAGCAGAGCCAAATTTTAATTGAAGCCTGGCAAATGATTTTTGAACTTTTTAACTAAAACAAACAAAAATCTGCTCCTGTTGCAATAGGGTGCAGTGGTTGATGGCTACCACCCACTTGACAGATTGACAGTTGACAGCATGGAAACAGGATCCCCACACCCCACCTTCCCTGAAGGCCTGAAAGTAGCTTTGGAGGATTTTTGTGCATGCCCCATGCCTCTTGCCTTCCACACCGTCCAGGACAACTGATGGCTCAGAAATGACTCTGGAGCCCACCTGGCCCTTCCAGCCTCCTATTGTACTAGGTTAAGTTCATTAACTGCAGGAAATCTTTGGGCTCTGGTAACTTCTGTCCCGCCTTCTGCACATGGAAGCTTAATACTGTGTGACTCTCAATCTGAGTGGAGGATGAGAGCTACATTTTCACATTTCATAGTGTTTTTAAAAATGTTTATTATTTTCCACCATACAGTTTGTATACATAGGAATTCCTCTCCCTCCCTCCATCCCCTCCCTTAATCCCCATTTTTCTCCATGATATTATAGTAGTATGGTCTTTTAGTAACAGTTACTAGTTTAACATTCTGATACTTGAGTGCTCTGTGGTGTTGTAGGTGAAGAAAAAGGCAGAACATCTAATATTGTCAAAATACATTTAATTGTTTCATTGCCTGCAATTTTTAAACCTCGTATCATTTTGTCTTATACCAGACATAGAAAACATAGAAACTTGATTTAATGTATTTTGTGTCATATAGTTACCCTAGTAAATTGAGCCTGAAGCCAGCCTCTGTGTAAAAAAGACAATAGCCATTTTAGCGTAAATTACAGGAGATTGTTTCATTAAAATAATACTAAGTGAAGAGAGAAAGCAAGTGTTTCACTGTATCATTCACCCTGACATCCCTGGTCACCTGCAGTTGTCTTGTGGACATCAGCATGGTGTCTTTCATGCTGAAGTGTAGTGCAGAACATCTGCAAGTTCTTTAGCAAAGGCTGCAAAACGGAAGTGTGTTTTTGTAATTTAATCTGTAGTTTAAGCACTAGAATTGAAATTAACATTGAGAATTTAAAATCAGGATATAATTTTAATTCTGTAATCTTTGTAAATTTTAAATATTTAGTTGTGCTAGTGAACTCTAACTTGTTGTATTTTGGTCTGCCAGCCTTACCAATATTTAGTGTCTTGATTTATATGGGACAGTCCTAAAAAGAGAACCAGGCACTAAGGAATTCTGGGGATTATAAAGTCAGTGACTCCGAGGGAGGGGAGTGCCTTCGTGCTGCTGGTTGATTTTGGAAGACTTCTGTGAGGTTGAGAGAAGCCTCTGAAGGGTAGAATGAAGACTTATGAAAACGACTCGTCTTCACTTATTTGTACATAATCAAATATTGAGAACATAGACCTGTGTTCTTTTTTGTTATGTTGAATGAGAGTAGCCCAGAGTCAAATACCACAAAATGTTATGATAAAGCAGTTAAAGCACATTTATATCTGCCAAAAAGCCTCCTCCAGGCGCCTGGATTTTTATTACTGTGAATAATTTTACTAGCATCTTGAATGTCATCTGTGATTAGAGAACATGAACTTTTCCCCCGATAATGAAATATGATTGCAAATAATATAGTACTTCTCACTGACAAAATGTTATAGTGCTATGATTTACCTGCTAGATAAATATATGTGTGCAAATTTATAACTTCATAGTTACATATCTGATGATAAACAATTATTTTATTAAAACTAGAAGTAGTTCTGCAGGATATATCAAGAAGTTGGCTTCACTGAAGTGAAAATGTATTTGTAAAATATAGTGTGTCTCCAGCATTTCTAGCACAGAGAAGATCTTCAGAAATATATTTTATATAAACAATACCATTCTTATTAATAGGGCTTTCCAATAAAATACTTAAAAGATATAATGCTTATGAAGAGTAAACTGTACAAGTTTTACTTCTGTAGGGTTTTTTCAGTAAAATAAATACAGGAGTGAATGCTACTAGATGAGAACAATAGTGCTGTTGGTCCAGAGGGTTTAAGCATAACTGCACTCTTAGAATGAAACACTATTGTGTGTTAAGCATGAAAATAAAATCATAAAAGTTTACCATCTTCACCAAAGATATTACAAGTTGTCACTTCAATAGACTGAAGTCATAGTAGTTGCAAACATTGTTCCTTATTTCCTGAGAACTTTGGCCCGCTAGCAGTGTCCCCATCAGTGTTATCCAACTAATGTTTTGGTTTTCCTGTCATATGTCCCAGTTGGATTGTCTAGCATACTTTAAAAGTGTTTTCGTAACTGGTTGTACCTATTTCCATGGATTTTTTTTTTCAAATCCTGCATTTGTTTTACGTACATTACTGATGAACTGAAGAACATCTCAGTTGTCTGTGACTGGGGTTGGGAAAAGAAACTCTGGAAGGCATTCTGGTCTGTCTCAGGTAGCAACCATCTCTGTTTGGAAAGGGGAATTCTGGTTTTGTCATCTTTGCTCACTGGATCCACGTTTAACAGTCGGTGTTCCAGTGTGGATCTAGATTGCAGTCATTAGATCTGCTGTCTTCTGAACCATTCTCTTCTGTGTGCTGCAGCACAGTCAAATGCAATGGCTCTCCAGGAAATTGCACCAGGTTATCTGTGCCTACTGACCATTTCTGTCTCTGTCTTGCTCTACGTATATCACTCTGTAGTTAACTGTCTTTTTACACACAGACATGCACATGTGTTATATATATATATATTCAGTGCATAAAATTGTTTTAAGAATTACCTATAAGCCTTGAACCAAGTGGTAATTAAACAGAGAGGGAAGGTTGACAAATGGTATAGAACTATAACTGAGTAACCTTGCTGTTTAAAGTGTACCTGCCTAGGCTTCTTAATTTCAAATACATCATCAATGAGGCAGCTAATGCCCAATCAGTTTGCATTTTGGTACATTAAATCATGTAAGGTTAGTAAGTTCACAGTCTAAATAAGAAGAAAATTGAACTTCTTCTAGCACACCTATTCTGTAAGATACATTGTTGATGATAGTATATGTCTAAGTTGGATATTCAAATTATATTTTTCTGCGAAGCGTTATTCCTATTCCCATTCATCATTACTAATGTTAACTTTGTAAATAACAACAGCAACAAGCTACAATATGCTCTCTTTAGCTTGTGATATATGTATTTTTTTTTATTTCAGGAGCTCTTGTTCTAGCCTGTAACATTTTGTTTTAATGTTGCTCAGAGAAATGATTGTATCATTGCAAGTAATGTCTCTTTGCCGTCTTACTAAATACTGCTGCAATTTGCAATTTGATTATAAATAAACATTAAATAAGTTTTGTTCCTTTATTTTTTTATTTTGAACATTTTCAAATCCACAGAGAAATTTATACCTACATTATTATGCTCTTAGATTCAAATTCTGCAAACTATGGTTCCATGGACACATTCAACTGGGCAACTGTTTTGAAAAGTTATATTGGAACTCAGATATACCCGTTCACACATGCATTATTTATGGCTGCTTTTGCTCTGTGACACTTTCAGTTGTGATAGAACAAGACAGCCATGGGACTGTGCGTGGCTCAATTGTCTAATCTACTTCCTGCAAGCACCAGCATCCCCTCTGGATTCCTTGTATTCTGGCTGCTCCACTTCCCATCTAGCCCCTTGCTTATTAACTGTGAAAGCAGAGGAGGATGGCTCAAAGGCTTGGGACTCTCCAACCATGTGGGAGAGCTGGAAAAAGCTCCCAGCTTCAGACAGCCTTAAATGCAGCTGTTGCAGTCACTGAGAATTAAAGTATTTAAAATATTTGTCAGGATTAACAATAATTCTAGCCTTTATTCAGATATCTACAACTGTCCCCTTCAATATCCAATCAAGAATCAGAGTGACAAAACAAAACAAAAACTTTATTTGTTTTTTTGAAAAATACAGTTAAATTACAGGGAGAGCCAGAAGCAGAGAGAGGAATTTTGGTATCCACTGGTTCACTCAAAATGGCAACAGTAGGCAGAGCTAGGCCAAACCAAAGCCAGAAACCAGATGCTTTTACTGGGTCAACCACATGGGTGTGGAGGCCTAAGCACTTGGGTAGTTTCTGCAGCTTTCTCAGCCTCACTGGCAGAAAACTGGATCAGAATAGAGCAGATGAGAAACAAAACAGCATTCCTTTGGCATGCTGTCATGCAGGCTGCTTAAGCCATTTATGCCACAGCACCAACCCCAGCAATATATTTCTTAAGAGTGCTTTAATCTCAGGCCCAGCGTGGTGGCACAAGTGGTTAAGGTCCTCGCCTTGCACGCCCGGGATCCCATATAGGCGCCGGTTCTATCCCAGCAGCCCTGCTTCCCTTCCAGCTCCCTGCCTGTGGCCTGGGAAAGCAGTCGAGGACTGCCCAAAGCTTTGGGACCCGGCACCCACGTGGGAGACCTGGAAGAGGCTCCTGGCTTTGGATCGGCATAGCACTGGCTGTTGCGCTCACTTGGGGAGTGAATCATTGGACTGAAGATCTTCCTCTCTGTCTCTCCTCTCTGTATATCCGCCTTTCCAATAAAAAAATAATAAAAATAAATCTTTAAAAAAAAAAAGAGTGCTTTAATCTCTAACCATGGCTCTTGATTTAATTGTTGTATTATTTATGCTTTTACAAAGTCTAAGGTGGATGGATTATGTGTCATGATTTGGGATTATGCAACTGTTTTCTCTTACATATATATAACGTTTTGGAAAATATTTTATTTCTAGCCAATTTTATTAAAAAGAAAAAAAAAGGAACTATTTTGCCACAACAAGCAAAAATTACTCTTACATAGCTAAAATATTGTACCAGTTGACGAATCTCTCCTTTCTCCCATTTTATCTACTAAATGCAGTGTGTAATAATTGCAACTCTACTATATATTTTATGAATTTCATTTTTTATTCTACATGTGATTATGACACAGTATTTGTTCTTTGCCAAGTTTCTTTCACTTTAATCTATTGTCCTCTCTGTTCAATCATGTTGCCTTAAATGACAGAACATCATCCTCGTTTGTGTCAAAATAGCATCTCTTGTGTACATATACCACGTTTCTTTATCCATCCATTGATGGACACCTCAGATGATTCCATGTCCTGCACACAGAGAAAAGTGCTGCAGTCAACAGGATGCTTTCTCTGACATGCGGACTTCACTTCCTTTGGTTATATATCCAGTAATGAGATCATTGATAGCACAGTTGTTCCATTACGACTATCTTCAGGAAACTTCAAACTATTCTATTGACCTTTTTTAAGATTCTTGTTAATTCTGATTATCCGTGCCTTCTGAGATATATCTTAAGGATTTCCTCTCATGTTGTAGATTGTTTCTTCAATTTCTCCCTCTTCATTTTGTAAGTTGGAAGCTTTCTGCCTTGACATAATTTGCAAATGTTTGCTTTTATTTCCTGTGATTTATGAGTCATATCCATAATAATCTTTGCCCAGTCACATGCCCCAAATCAGCTCCTTGAATATTCTTGCCAGCGCTGTATAATTTCAGATCTTAGATTTCAATGCTAGGTTAGTTGAATTGATACTTGGTGCTGATGAACAATCAGGCTCCCTCTTGTTTTCCTGCATGTCAATGTCTAATTCTTTAGCAACACCACTTACTGAAGAGAAAGTCCTTATCCCATTGTTAGTTCTCGACTCCTTTCACAAAAATTGACTGCAAATGTTTGGAGTTACTTCTAGGCTCTTGATTATGTTGCTTTCATTTATGGGGTTTTATTTTGTACCAAAGCTATATTATATTTTTATAAAAGTTTAATAGTAAATTTTGAAACTGCATTTTAGGATGCCTCCATCTTTGTTCTTTGGCTGCAGGTTGCTTTAACTTTTGGATATCTGTATCCATTCTAGGTGTGTGTGTGTGTGTGTGTGTGTGTGTTTGTGTGTGTGTAGTCATTCGCCAGTAATAAGTGAAGTAATATCTTGGAACTATTTAATATTCTGATTTTCCATGGTTAATGTAATTGTTTTATCATGCACTGAAAGTCCTTTCTATAGTGAGTTATTTCACTGCAGAGCAATTGTGTTTTCCATATGTATGTCCTGAAATTCCTTTCTTAGAATGTGCATGCTTGCTTTTCTTACAGCTTTGTATTTCTCTTAAAAAGTCAGTACTCTTATGTACTCATTTATTTATTTATTGAGTATAAATTTTTATATACACAATTAAGATATAATATAAATGCCTTTATGTAATGTAAAATATGTAAGACATATTATAAAAATGTATTAATCTTTGATGTTTAAATTGTTGGAACTAGCTGCACAAAATTTATTTGAAATGGCATCTTTGTCCATTTTATCCTCTCTATTCACTCATTATTAGTTCTCAAACACAAAATATTCTCACTTATAATTCCTCTTCCCTAAACCTAATATTTCTATTTGTTCAGGAATCTCTATTTTGATTGAGAAAAATACGAAGTTTTGATGGCTACAAAAGTTCATTACAATTGAACATCTAAAATAAAATAGTATATAATCTTCTTTTATTGACCATAAATTGTTAATTATAATTCAAATACATTTATATATGGCTCCATTTATGCCATTATATGATACCATATTACTATAGTGAAAATATTGACTCCCATATTTTAGGAGATTAATGTTTATGATTAACCAAGCAGGATATAGTAGAATGGGAACCATGATATGAGTGTTATTGCCCCCAAAAAGTTCTATTCAGTAAATTCAAGGTAGTTTTATTTTCTCTCTTTGATCTTTCCTGGAATGTATTACATTATTTTCTGATATACTGCCAAATGATAGTTGATTTTACCAAGAAAAATCCAAAGAGTCTACCATAAAACTGTTATCATTGGTGAACAAATCCAATTCAATCGCTATGTAAGAATTCAATAAACAAAAACCATGTGAATTTCATGAACAGCAACAGAAGCTTGATGAATACATGTATCAAGAAACAATCCTGTGCACAAAATTAAATCAAATGTAAGGATACCACATGAATGCTGGTCCCAAGAGCTTGGACAATCCTCCATTGTTTTCCCAAGCCACAACAAAAGAACTGGATAAAATGGAAGAAGAAAACCCAGAACATGTACAGGCATTCATAGGGGATGCTGGGACTTGCAGGTTGCAGATTAGCCAGTTGAGCCATCACTCCAGTGCAAGGTTACTTCTTTTTCCTCCTACTCTCATTAGGTAATTACAGAGAGTAAACTTTGTTCCAAATGATATATATATATATATATATATATATATGTATATATATATGGAAATGATATATATATATGGAAAAAATGTGCAGCCATGTTTTGGGAAGTATAAACGGACAACTCTGGGGAAACATTGTGGTACTATAGGTTAAGCGCTAGTAGGAACACTTTTTTGAGTCCAGATGCTTCACTTTTGATCCAACTGCTGTTAATGGGCCTGCAAAACAGCAGAGACTGACCCATGCCTTAGGCCACTATTATTCATGCAGGAAATCTAGATAGAATTCCAGACCCCTTGTTTCAGCCTGATCTAGCTCTTTGCAAAAACCTTTTCAGGGCCCGGCGGCCGAGCTTAGTGGCTAAAGTCCTCGCCTTGAACACACCGGGATCCCACATGGGCACCGGTTCTAATCCCGGCAGCTCGACTTCCCATCCAGCTCCCTGCTTGTGGCCTGGGAAAGCAGTCGAACACGGTCCAAAGCCTTGGGACACTGCACCCACGTGGGAGACCAGGAAGAGGTTCCTGGCTTCTGGTTTTGGATGGGTGGCTGCGCCCACCCTTTGCGGTCACTTGGGGAGTGAATCATTGGACTGAAGATCTTCCTCTCTCTCTCTCCTCCTCTCTGTATATCTGACTTTGTAATTAAAAAAAAAAAGAAAAACCTTTTCAGAGGCAAACCACAGGAGACTCTTTATCCACTTCTGCCTAACAAATCAATAATAAATCTTTACAAAAAGAATTAAGGAGTTTGGGTCTGAAACCACAACAACGATTTTAAAATTCTTTTATTTGACATTCAAGTTCTCAATAAAAATCATTTAATTGATCAAGCATGGTATAGATGACACCTCTTTAGGACCATGGTTGTTGGTTGTTGGGCATAGCCGTGGACACCGCAGAAGATTCTTGAATATTCTGGGGACATTCCTAAAGGAAGAGAAATGGCTAAGAGCTCTAAATGTTGTGGGTTATATAATCAGACTTCTTTAGAAGTGATTTACCTGCAGAGTCTGACTAAAAATTGTGACTCCTGAAGGATATTAAGGAGCAACAACCATTTTAGATAATTCAGTCTAAGAAACCCTCCAGATACATGTTGATCCGTAGTGCAATGATGTTCACAAAGAATGACCTACACATTTTAGAAACATGTTTCTACAGAATGAATTCTCTTATTGGAATATGAACTGAAAATATTTCTAGTCTTTGTAGATATCGATACAGGAGATTATACAATTGCTTGCTTTAATTGACTCAAAGCTAACAGGGTGTAATCAAAATTCACTAATAGTAATGTATTGTGGTACAGCTAAGTCCCATATGTAACCATTTATATGTTGTGTTAGTTTTGCCTTTAATTTTCTAGTGAAAATGAAATCTAACTATTGCAAAATGCTTCTATGAATATTGGTCATTTCTGTGGAAACATTTTCTTCGGACAAATTCTTTAAAAAAATAAATCACCATTGAACTTCAGGGTTGATCTCACCAATTTGCATGACAAAGTGTACCCTTTATTTCAATGAAAACTGAGCTACAGGTGGTAAAAGAAAACACTCCTCTCTCATGAAAAGCGGTATCCTCATCAAGTCTCTGGATAGTTTTGAGGGTGAACTTCTTTGTCTTCTTTTTCTTTTTGCTTAGCGACATTTTGTAATACATTTTTAAATAATAGATTACCATTGAAGTTGAACAGGGAGTTGTATTCCCTAATACATAAACCTGTAAGAGTTTAAGAACACTTTTATAAGAGATTGTGGAAGAAAAGTCCAATGATTCAAGCTCACCTGTGACAGAGGTGTACAGACACAGGTAGGCAGGAAGATAAACAGGAAGACTAACGCTGCAGTTTGAAAGTAACACATTGTTTCATTATTTTTCATATGGAATCCTAAGATCCTAAGTTTCCTTTATTATTTATAAATAAGTATTCCTGTGGGTATAATGTACACACACAGTAGTACATATATCCTGATGTACATCCTGGTAAACTGTAACAGTGGAATACCATCATTAAACCAACAGCTACCTCAGGAAGTGGGTTGTCTTGTCATCATCCAGAAACACACACACATACACAAGGGCTCCTTGTAGGCACAGAGCCACTTGGAAAACATGTAGAGCTGAATTTTAACTTACATTCAAAGGATGCATAGATTGCAATATATATCAAAAATGATGAGAGATTTGGAACTTTAAATATTCCAGTTTAAAAACAGTAGATACTTATGGCTGAGCACTAACTCAGTTCCCGAGAGATTTATCTGTCTTCCACATAGCTCTCAAAATTATTGCATGCATTGTGAATTAGAATTAAGTTGCCTTACTTAGTTACATAAGTTTAAAGATTTTCCAAATGGAATATTCTCTGTCTTCTGCTTAACATTATTTATAAGAATTCTTAGAAATCACTTCCCTGGTCATCATCAAAGCTTTTAGTTTGTAAGGTCATTTGGATTTTAAAGTTTATGGATTTTAAAGCTACTTTGGAGTATATTTAGAATAGAACTAAATTTTTGAAAGATTATTATTGAAGCACTTAACCTTGCACAAAGGAAAACATATGAGCATTTTTCACATATGATTTTATTGAATTAAGCTATGGATATACTGTCAGGATTTTGTAAAAGTGGCAATTATGGTTACAGAATTTTTCTCAGTAATATATATTCCTACTTCATGGTAATATTTAAAAACCATTTTGACCTTGATTTTTCTTGGAAGACTCCTCACCTGAGTATCTGGTCTGTAGGAGGCAATGCATTTTAAGCTTCTTAACCAGGTATATAATACACTTCATGATGTGGTCCCAGTCTTCTTTAAGACCCCAAACCAATATACGCTTTTATATTACTGGGGGAAAAATCATTAGTGATTTGCTAGTAGACATTGTAGCTTTCATGCCAATTCACACACTTATTCTGCTGAACAAATTCATAACATGGTAGAAAGTGCCATGTATGTTTCAGACTTCAGCTCTAAGCATCCCTTCCCTAGCTTGTTAGGTCTTGTGCTCAGCAATTTTAATCTAGTGTTTCACTTTGTTTTCTGTTGCTTTATATTCCAACATCCCCACCAAGTTTCAATGGCTTCTAAAGCAGTATAAACAGTTGTAACCTTCCAAAATTGTGATTATATCCTAATGATTTCTGTCTAATACAGTGTAGGAACTCATCACATATTTGCTTATGTCTATAAAAAATCTTTCCATGCACTCTTTGTAATGATGTAAAAATAACAAGGCCTTTAGTGTTAAATGCTTAGCTTTGAACAACTTTAAATTTTTTTTTCTGGCATCAAGATAAGTAAGATTTGCCCAGTAAAGCTAGTTAATTTGGTTCTCCTTTTGTTTATGTAGTTTCCTGTTTTATTAGATATCAGAGAGAGAATAAACTTTAGTAATCAGGAACAAATGTTTAGCAAATTGATAAGCAAAGAAAAAGCTGTGTTACAGGAAATAAAACACCCTGTATCTCATTGTGTCATCAACTGTCACCAAAAATCTTAGACTGGATGGTCCTTGGTGGCTTTTTTTTTTTTTTTAGGATTTACTTGCGCACAAATACAGACTGAGTGAATGACAGAGAGAGAGAGAGATAAAAAGAGAGAAAGAGAAAGAAGGAAGGAAGGAACAACAAGACACTAACTGAGAAAGCTTCCATCTTCTGATTCACTGTGATGTTAGCCATGCCCAGGCTAAACCCTCAGTCCCTCTTCTGCTGCTTTTCCAAGCCGTTAGCAGAGAGCTGAGTGTGAAGTGAATCGGCCAGGACATGAACTGACACCAATATGAGATGTAGGTATTGAGCATGGAAGCTTTACCATATACGCTACAATGCTGACCCCAGCAATCATGTTTTATTTTGTTTTTTAGTATATGTATTTTTGTTTGAAAAGTGTAAAGAGAGAGATATGTATTTCCCATCTTCTATTCCTCGCCCCAAACCTGTAATATTCAGGGGTAGGCTAGGCCAAAATAAGGAGATCAGAACTCCGTGCAGGGCTCCCATATGTGCAGTAGTGTCTTGAGTGTATATGAGCCATCACCTGCTTCCTGAAGGGTCCCATAAGCAGGAATTTGGATCAGACACAGAACCAGGGTCAACCGGGTACCCCATTTGGGATGTGAGTGGCCTAACTTCAGCTGAATAGCCAAGCCAAACGGCCTGGGTGATAATGCTTTCTACACTGTCCCTGCCTATATTTACTACTTTGTTTCATTTGGCTCTGTAACTTCGTATATTTTTTAAGTCATCCATTTATTTTTGGAATGTATAAGTAAGCAGGATTTCAGTTTCATGACATTGTTCTATATACTCATAATAAATCTGCTTTTTGGACATATGCCTCTACCATGTAAAAGCCATTATAACCAAATACAAAATAAAGGCAATATTAACTTCGTTTTAGAGGTGCTAGTAATTAAAAATAGGTATTTTGTGGTGATTTCTTGGCTCGCTTTCAAGACATTTAATCTGGATTTTTTTTCTTTTCTTTTTTTCCTTTTTTTTTTTTAACCACTTGGAAACATCACTTAACCTTTAATCATGTTTAAAGGCCTGAAATAAATTGGCCATGCTTTGGCAGCATCATTGGAAAGAAATTGGAGTCAATCCTTTAAGTCTCTGAAGGTACTCGGTAGCTCAGTCAATTCAGACAGATCATTGCTGTGGTCACAGTGAGTGGTTGTTATTGTGCTACTGGTGTGATTCTTGGCCATACAAATTCTTGCCCTTGATAATTTTTTTTCCTGTATTTTCTGCTTCTATGGTCTCCTATTTCCAAGACATTAGAAAATGAAACATCATACTGTTTTTGAATATGGCCATTTTCATTTATGATACCTTATTTGTCTTTAGCAGTGAAAATCCAAGTAGAAATGATGGAAAACCTTTTAGATGTGAATTTCCTGGAAATAAAAATTTGAGTTGATTAAATAACTGTTCAACGTACTATCAGAATGAATATTTGTATCTTTCTGGAAATGAAGGTTAATAGCTAATCTACTTAAGGGACACAACAGGATACTGTGATTAATGTTTTATCTATTCAAGAATTTTTAATCAAAACCAAATACTGTAATTTTTGAAAATAGATTAAATTGGAGAAATAAACTAGAAATGAGCTATTTGAAAAATTAGTTTGAAAAACTTTAAAAATTAGACTTGATGCAGTCAGACATTTTAGTTACCTTTGGGTATACACATAATTATTTTATGAATAGAACTGTCTTCCTCTCTAAACAGATGCATGCAAATGACTAAAGTTTATGAAAGGGAAATTAAAATCTTATTTTGATGCAAAATAATTGTGAATTCCTTTCATGGTTTTTAGAAAACAGAAGTTTCCCATGAGCTTTCTGAAGACATGGATTTCTAAGTTTTGCAACAAAATAAGCATCTTTCAGCTCCATTTTTAGTAAGCTTCTCTTTCTATATATGTACATATATGTGTGTATTTATAATCACAAATATGTATATTTAATAAATGGAATCATTGTCATTGTCTTTCAAGATAATGTTAAGCCTTAAATATTCAGTCTGAAAATTCTTAATTGATTCTGAATGAAAAAGTGAAGAATGAAAGAGAAGCTTCCTTGATTATCTTAAATAAAATTATAAAAATGTAGGTATTATGCGGTCAGAATTGCAACATAGCAACTATGCGGTCTGCATTGCCAACATCCTTATGTGCAGTGGTTCATGTCCCAAATTGCTCCATTTCCAATCCAATCCTTCCTAATGACCTGGGAAAAGCCATGATATATGCTTCAAGGTTTTGGATTCCTGAACTCAAGTGGAAGAGACCTGGATGAAACTTCCTTTTTTTCCCCTGATAGAATGAGACACACATGATTTCTTTATCCATTTGTCTGTCTATGGTCATTTGGGTTGATTCCATGTCTTCGCTATTGCAACTTGTGCTGTTATAAACATACACTTGCAGGTTGCACCCTTAAATACAGATTTCATATCCTTTGGCTAAGCTCTCAGGAGTTGGATGGCTGGATCACAGGGCAGATACATTCTGAGTTGTCTGAACACTATACTGACTTGCACAGACGCTGCCCTAGTCTACACTCCCATCAGGAGTGCAGTAGGACAACTTTTTCCACGCATCCTCACCAGCAGTTGTTTGTTGGTGTCTGTAAGTAGGCCATTCTGACTAGGGTTAGGTGGAACTTTATTGTGGGTTTCTGTTTGGTTTGGTTTGGTGTTTTTGTTTATTTGCTTGTTTTGCATTTCCCTAATAGCTAGGGAACCTGAACATTTTTTCAAGTGTCTAATAGCTTTTAAAATTTCATCTTTTGAGAAAAACCTGTTCATGTCCTTTCCCCATTTTTGAAAAGAGTTGTTTATTTTACTATTGTTGAGTTTCTAGAGCACTTTGTAGAACTTGGATATTAATACCTATCTGTTGTATGGTGAATGAAGATTTTTTTTCCCATTCTGTTAGTTGCCTCCTCATCCTACAGTCAGAAGTTCTATATTCTCAATTTTCTTTTTTTAAAGATTTATTTATATTTACTGGAAAGTGAGATATACAGAGAGGAGGAGAGACAGAGAGGAAGAGCTTCCGTCCAATGATTCACTCCACAAGTGAGCACAATGGCAGTGTTGCACTGACCCAAAGCCAGGAGCCAGGAACTTCCTCCAGGTCTCCCACATGGGTGTGGAGTCCCAAGGTTTTGGGCTGTGCTTGACTGCTTTCCCAGGCCACAAGCAAAGAGCTGGATGGGAAGTGGTGCTGCCAGGATTAGAACCTGCATCCATATGGGATCCTGGCACTTTCAAGGCGAGGACTTTAGCTGCTAGGCTATTGTGCCAGACCCTGAATTTTCTTCTAAATTTTATTTTTATAGTAAAGACCAATTTACAGAAAGAAGAAGAGACAGAGAAAAGCTTGTTTCATTGGTTGATTCATTCTCCAAATGGCTGTGATGGCTGTGATGGCTGTGATGGCTGTGATGGCTGTAGCTAAACTGACCCAAAGCCAGGATCCAGGAACCTCTTCCCAGTCTCCCACATGGATGCGGCGTCCCACAGCTTAGAGTAATCTTCCACTGCTTTCCCGGGTCACAAGCAGGGAACTGAATGGGAAGTGGAGCAGACAGGACAAGAACTGTGCCCTTATGGGACCCTGGTACTTAGAGGTGGAGAATTAGCTTATCGAGCCATTGCTTCAAGCCTACCAGTTATCCGTAGTTACTTCTTTTCATACAATGAATATTTTATTGCCAACTTAGTATTATAAGTAAAATTTTTCTTCAGTTTTGAAATGATTTTAATTTTCACTAGCTTGTCCTTATGGTATTTACATTACATTTTTGTCCAAATGCTGCATGTCTTCAAGCATTGGTAGAATATGATTGAGAGGACGTGCAACTCGTGCAGACCACAGTCAGTAGAGCCTTATAGTGATAACCAACTGTGTAAGCTGTAATAGTCATGTTACCTTATGAAAGTCCAGTGGCAGGGATACTCTGCCATGACACTTTTCATCAGAGCAGGGATTTTTAATCCATTTAAAAGAAATTTGTTTCAAAACCAAGAATCAGTTTTTACATGAACTATGTAGACAAAAAATCTCTTTTTAAGATAAAATTTTAAGATGCATTTTACTGGGCCATCGTTTGGAAAAGAAAGTGGCTACTCATAATTATTATGGAACTCATACTAAGACTTAGATAAATACTAGCATATACATATAATATTCTCAATGTCTTTCCAACTTTACCCCTTCTTTTCTTCTGAAAACACGGTTTCTTTTTCTTCGTGACACACACAAAAACTTACCCTGAGTTCTTTGATTTTCACATTTTAACATGCAAGTACAGCTTGCATAACCATGCAACAGCGCCCTCTACTGCACAAAAATTAGTTAATTCATGTGGAAAATGTTCTTTTATAGTGTTATGAGAAAGGTTAACATTATAGGAAACCAAATGAGTGATTTAAGAAGAAAAAAGAAAAAGCCGTAAAAGTGATATGTTAAAAAACAAATCATACTTGGACTTGATGTACTTGAGGGATAACTTGACCTTTTTCTGTGACTGGTGAAGGTCAGGCGGTGACCACAGCCCTTTCTCCAACAGGGTTGAGTCACACACAGGATATTGTTTCTCTAGAAAGCAGTGTTCTTTTGGAAACATTCCGTTTTCTAATGAACACGTTAAGTTTTTCCACTGAGTTTGTAATTTCAATGCTGCTCTTGCAAGCCTGATGATTGCTATTCTAGCTTTGAAGATATCAGCCAGAGCAGACTTTTATCATGACTGCTACAGTCACTGCAACATATGTATACATATATATTGAAATGTTAATATTCCGTAAGTGTAAGTTCACAATAAGACAAGAACATATTTTAAAGTTCATTAGTGGCTTTTTAAATGGCACATTTACATACTACCCATAGATGATATCAATTCTTGTGCTTGCTTACAAATGTTCTGATTCCTCTTTTTTCACAGAAATAAATGCCCTTTTCTTCTGGTTAGTTTTTTGTTCGGCTTCGCTTACAAAAGCGAACACTAAGTGATTTGATCTGACACAGAAATTATGAATGTGCAAAGGAAAAATTAAAATGATAAGTAATGCTAGCTACCAAGAGCCTAGTTTCTAAAATGTCTCATCAAGCATTGCGATCTGCCACTGCAGTTCCCCAGGACTGAAAAGTAGTTCTTAGAAACGTAATTAGAATTTATTGTGAGTTCAGACAGCATGTGTTAAATCTCAAGGCCAGATACTGAAAAAATTTATGTTTGGCAATTTCATGCGATTAAAGTAGTAGATGTGCAGGTGCCAATAAGACATTCCTAAATTAAGAATTTCTTTATGTGTTGAGCAAGCCACAGGTAAAACAAAACTGATTTTTATTGCCAACATATTTCAAATGGTGTTATAATGCTGATTAGGCTATCTCATGTTTAAAATATTGTATAGTTGATGATTATTCTCACATATGTGGAGGTAGTGCAAATGACAGAATATGCATTTGTTACATGGATTACATTTAATACTGTATGTGAAAAAATTTGTTAACTGGCAACCACTTCAAGCACACAGTCAAAAAAACAGTAAGCTTTCTGTATTGCAAATTTTCCCTTCGATTCTTCTGGATTTACCTTCTATTCTTCTAGATTTTCTTTCTGTATTGCAAATTTAGCCTTCTGGATTTTTTATGTTCTATTTTCCTATATGACTTAATTGTCTACTTTATCTTGAGTTGAAACTTTTCTTAGTAGCAAACTGAGCGCTTTACCATAAGAAATGCTAAATTCTTGGACAGAATTTGGATCCATCTGACCTATTAAAACAGTGTGAATTACGAATTCAGGCACAGAAATTTGACTTGTAAGCCCAGCGCAGTATGCTAGTGGCTGAAGTCCTCCCTTTGCATGTGCCAGGACCCCATATGGGCACCAGTTTGTATCCCGGTGGCCTCAATTCATATCCAGCTTCCTGCGTGAGGTCTGGGAAAACAGTTGAGAATGGCCCAGAGCCTTGGGACCCTGCACCCGTGTGGGAGACCCGCATGAGGCCCCAGGCTCCTGGTTTTGGATCAACTCAGCTCAGGCTGTTCTGGCCACTGGGGAGTGAATCAGCGGACAGATCTTCCTCTCTGTCTGCTGATTCACTGTAAATCTGACTTTCCAATTAAAAAAAAATCGTTAAAAAGAATGTACTAGAGGTTAGTTCGCAGGAAGAGTCTTTAGAGCTATCCTAGATCAATATGCCACAAATGTTTTCATACTTGTTGGGATAAGTTTGTGAAGATTTGAAAATGGAATCATATCCATCAACACTGAGCAATGATTCTATATGGATCTATGGCTTCTTTTACTCTAACATTACAAACTATTTTTTTGACTATAAACTTTTAAATATGCAAACTTATGTGTTCCTGACAGGCTTATATTAGCCATTCTCTGCTTTTTAAAGATCTGCGCAGATGAGCTGAGATGGATGGACTATGTATGCGGGGGCCTGTAGAGTGGTTTGCTCTCCACATACTCTATTAAACTTGTAGGAACAAGGAAATGATCTGTTGCATGTATGCAAGTGCAGTGATTGCCTACCCACATTCATTGTCATTGTGTTCACAGAGCAGAAAGAGACAAAAGCAGTGGTGTAACTAGGAAAGCAGCCTGCTACTTGCTACTCATCATGAAAAATTAGGCAGGAGCAAGTCATTAACTAAAAACTCAGTTCTTATCGTCATTATTTGCTATTAGATTGTATAATGGAGAAATCAAGTTAATGCATTTTGACTGTTTTGAAATTGCTTTGAAATTAACATCAGTGATTTTAACTTGTGGTTGAAACTTAATGCAGGGATTTTATAAATTGATAACCGGTTTGGATCATACTAAAAGCATTTTTAACTGGTAGGTATGTGTTTGCTGTTAAGCTCAGGATTGTAAGTCGATTCTTTTAATCAAAATTAATATTTATTATGGAGCACAGCGCAATAACCTAGTGGCTAAATCCTTACCTTGCATGTGCCATGATCCCAAGTGACTGCTAGTTTGTGTCCTGGCAGCTGCACTTCCCATCCAGCTCCCTGCTTGTGGCCTGGGAAAGCAGTCGAGGATGGCCCAAAGCCTTGGGACCCTGCACCTGCATGAGAGACCTGGAAAAGGCTCCTGGTTCCTGGCTCTTGGCTCCAGGTTCAACTCTGGCAGTTACAGCCACTTAAGCAGTGAATCAACAGACAGAAGATCTTTTTTGTCTCTCCTTCTCTCTGTAAATGTGATTTTCCAATAAAAATAAAATATATCATTAAAAATGTATGTATCACTTTATACCTTATTGAAAAAAATGAAAATACCATTTAGGTCCTATCATATAAGCCAACTTTAATTTCTTTTTTAAAAGAGATTTATTTATTTTATTGCAATGTCAGATATACAGAGAGAAAGATCTTCTGTTCGATGATTCACTTCCTAAGCAGCTGTAACAGTTGGAGCTGATCCAATTCAAAGCCAGGAGCCTGGAGCCTCTTCTTGGTCTCCCACGTGGGATCAGGGTCCCAATGATTTGGGCTGTCCTCAGCTGCTTTCCCAGGCCACAAGCAGGGAGCTGAATGGGAAGCAGGACCACTAAGATTAGAACTAGTGTCCATATGGCGTTCCAGCAATTTCAAGGAAAGGGCTTTAGTACTAGGCTTATGCTCTGGGCCCCAACTTTGTATTTCTTTATAATCTAAATTAATCTTAATATTGTATGTTCTTTTATTCTGTAAACATAGAGGAAGGGATGATTTGTTCATGTAAATGATTTCTTTACTTCCTGAATCTGTAGAATTTAAGCAGCAAAAGACAAATTTATGTAACTGAAAAGAAAAAGTATGTCTGTTACCTTGATGAAAGTAGTCTTCATTTTCTATAAATTTTAGGATGAGTGTGATTGTGGGAAACAGAATTTTGAATTGATTGTGAAAGGAGTTATAAATAAACAGTCTTATGAATGTCATAGTAGGATTTCCAAATTCTCTTTATGGAGCCAACGAAATTGGCAAGCATTCTCAGGTGACTTTTTTTCAGAATATGCTATTTAGAAACTAGCCTGAACTAAGCTCTCCATACACCAATAAATGCCCAGTTTGCTTTAGAACAATAATAAAGTATGTACAATTTAGTTTTTTCTTTCAGTGCATTAATTATTTTTGGCCTACATATTTTGTACATGTCATTTTATTAGTAGTAACCAAACATTTAATCAAATTACGAGAGCAATCAAACACCTGTGAGAAATGGGGTTACATAGATGTCGTGTGTGATGGATAGAGAGAATAGACTATAAAAGATTTTATAACAATATATAAGCTTAGTTTTTTCCTAAAAGGAAGTTTAAATTACATCAGGATAGAGATGGGTAAGAATGAAATCCTTATGTATGGCCAACATATTGTTTTATACAGAGCTGTAATTTTTTTTTAAGATTTTTTTTTTTTATTGGAAAGGTAGATATATGGAGAGGAGAGACAGAGAGGAAGATCTTCTGTCCGATGGTTCACTCCCTAAGCAGCCGCAGTGGCTGGAGCTGAGCCAAACCAAAGCCAGGAGCCTTCTCTGGGTCTCCCAAATGGATGCAGGGTCCCAAAGTCTTGGGTCGTCCTCGACTGCATTCCCAGGCCACAGGCAGGGAGTTGGATGGGAAGTGGGGCTGCTGGGATTAGAACCGGCACCCAAATGGGATACTGGCGCATTCAAGGTGAGGACTTTAACCTCCATGCTATCACACCAGGCCCCAGAGCTCTAACTTCTTAGAGACAGCGCAGCACATTACAGACCCCTGTATCTCTCTTGTTGATTCACTGAATATTTAATAGCCTCATCCAGAATCGGGATCACCATTCCCTCTTAGAAAACAGGCGTTTATGCACCTTGATTCTTCCCACAACCACACTAAACATCGTCTCCTGATGTTTAGGTTGTGGGAGGAGAAGAGACTGGAATCTAGATGTAATGCAACCTATGATAGCATCTACCATGCTCCATATGTATCATCTGCTAGCATCCCTTCTTATAGACGAACTTTTAATAATTTAAGTTAGCATTATCTGTAGGTCTTCCTTATTGAGTCTGATTTCCTACAGTACTAATTAATTATACCTCATGCATGTACTAGTTAGAATTTCATCGAGTAGCAATCATAGCAATATAGGTCAGCAAGTATCAGCAACACTTGATGATTCAGACTGAATTGATCCAGAAAGAGAATGAATTTAATCATATAATCTTTAGCTGGATGTAGTAAATTAGAATTGGACTTAGAGGAGGATATCAAGTTTAGCTAGGAGAAAGAAAGGCACCGAAGTCATTTGTATGAGAAATATTAGTAAGTAGGTGACTTGGATTTAAAACTGAAACTATTTATTAGCAAAAGGAAGATGAAATTGAATGTTTACAGATGAGAGATCCTAAAGTATATCACAAAGTGTCCAGTACATGGGTTAGGTCTGAAATCAAATGAGTAATCTTTTTTTTAAAAAAAGATTTACTTTATTTTGGTTGGGAAATCAGACATACAGAAGGGAGGAGAGTCAGAGAGGAAGACCTTCCATCTGCTGATTCATTCCCCAAGTGGCTGCAAAGGCCAGAACTGAGCCCATCCAAAGCCAGGAGCCAGGAGCTTCTTCAGGATCTCCCAGGCATGTTAGCGGGGAACTGGATGTGAAATACTTTCCCAGGCATGTTTGTAGGGAACTGGATGCGAAATGGGGCTGTAGGGACAGGAACCAGACACAAACTGGCGCTCATATGGGTTTTCCCAGTGTGTGCAAGGAGGGAACTTTAGCCATTCAGCTGCTGCTGCCCCCCGCCCAGTGAGTAACATTGAAATACTAGTGGCAGTTTGCTTTTCATGACCTGTCTGGGTGTGTTATAGGCTAAGAATATTATTTCATTTAAACTTTACTTGCAGATCTTTAGTAAATTTGATTATGTATGAAATATCGAGTCTTGTTATTTGACTTAATGGTATTGAGAAACATACTGTATCACAATTTTGCAGAGCTGAGTTTAGCAAGCCAACTTCAAAGAGCATGAGTACTAGCATATGAGGAAAAAACAGTAGAAAATCTATGGCAAATAAGGAGGCTTCACTTCGTAAGTAACTTATAAAGTCAGGCTTAAGAATAGGAACCGTTGGACTCAGCCTGGCAACTTACAGGATGTTGAGCACACACTAGTTTGAATAAGCCTGGAAAATTGTACATGCCGTTTGAGCACACGAACGAGCTTTGTTATTGGTGTATTTCCATGCTCAGTATGCTTTGCCTCAGCTCTTTTATTCTCATTTAATTTAATCTTATTTCTGCTTACATTTGTTTGAGAGAGTAGTTTAGTATATACCATAATTTTAATCATCAGATAATGTTTTGGGAGAAAAAAAATCGTAAACTGCCTGAGAATATGAGGTTTAACTCTTTAATAAGATAATAAATAAATAAAAAGATTTCATACAATCCTTGCTGTAAACTCTAACTGAATTTTAAAGAATATTTGATTTAATACATGCACTTGGACATTAAAATTGTTATGGCAATTGAATTTGTAATATGACTGTTGCTATTAGTTTCATAACATATTTGACTGAATAAACACTTCATTGTAGGGACAATTAAGATATTTGTACCTTAGTATTAACTTACTATAACTGAGAAATGGAAAGGCCCTTCCAGGCCAAAAATCCATATCTTTTATATAAATACATTGTTTAACTTCTCCTCATTTGGAAAACACTGCATCCTGCTTATTTTGCATTTCTTTGTAATATGCCAAACAGAGTGAATATAATGAATAAACGTTCCTGTCCCGTGCTTGCAGGTTCCAGCCACGTTGAGAGGGAGCACTAACCAGGGCTCCTGGCGCCCAGGGGACAATAGAATTCACTCATTTCAGTAGAATCAATGTAGCTTCAACAACCAAGAATATTACTATCTAATCAAGTTTTTACATGTTTTTATATGGTTTGGGCTCATACTTTAAAAATTCAGAAGACTCTAAGAGCTTGCTCTCTTTTCTAATGTAATTACTCATGATATTTAACAGTTGATTTTAAGATTTTCGGGACATAATAGAGTCCTCAAAAGTCATCAGTGGTCCAATAGTAGTAATGTAGTGGCTAAGTTCTCACCTTGCATTCTCTGGGATCCAATACGGGTGCCAATTTATGTCCTGGCAGCTCCACTTTCTATATAGCTCCATGCTTGGGGCCTGAGAAAGCAGTCTGGAGGATAGTCCGAAGCCTCGGACCCTGCATCCATTTGGGGGACCAGGAGGAAGGAGCTTCTGGCTCCTGGCTTTGGATCAGCTCAGCTCTGGCTGTTGCAGCCACTTGTAGACTGACCCAGTAGGTGGAAGAACTTTCTGTATCTGCTTTTCTCTGTAAATCTGCCTTTCCAATAATAAATAAATAAATCTAAACAAAAATCATCAGTAAGTCCTGATAAAGAACTGTGTCTCAGTTTTATTGAAGTCCTAGAAAAATTTAAAACATTTAGTGTACTTAGACCCTTATATAAATAAATAGTTAGGAAACCTTGATGTAAGAATAGGATGCTCTGAGGATGTGTACTCTTTCTGCTTGGTTGTTGTTGCACTCTTTAGTGAAGCATTCATCCTGTGACTATAATGTAAATTACAAGGGCTATCAAATTCTTTAAAAATATAAAACTATGAAACACGTGACTTGGCAGTGACTGTCAAATGTAGTCAAATTTAAATTTAAAATGCTATGCAATGGCTGTGACTTTTCATTTGCTTCTGTCGTAATCAGAAGAAATGTTCATTTTAAAAAGGATCATCACTTCAGCTAGGAAAATGGTGAGAAATAATATACGTAAAAACACACCACAAAAGAGAAAGAGTGTGTTAGGTTGAGTGAACAAAAGTTATTGTTGCTTTAATTCAACAGGACTGTGAGACTAAAATCTGTTCTGCTCTGTGAAATATTTTCCATATAATTCTTTTATTTTATCCTTCAAGATATTTCTCTTAAAATTGTCACATAAAAGGTGTAACTACACTTCCATTTTAACTAGGAGAATATGTTTGCATTTTGGCCCCAGGCTTTAGTTCAAAACAAAATCATTTTAAACCAGGAAAAAAAAAAAAGAAGAAACAAAATTCAACATTCTATTGTATGAGTCTACTCTTCTAAGTATGGATAGTGGTTGCTAATAAATTGAAGAAAGAACAGAAACATTTGTGATAAATTCTCTGTATTTTTAAAGAAAACTGTTACCAAGTGTGAATCAGGACAATGTATGTGCTCGGGTAGATGATTTGTCTCCAAAACCTTTGCCAGAGCCAGGAGAAGCCACATCCAATAAGAATTTTCTGTACAATTAAGCCTTTAAACAAACACGTTTTTAGCTATTGCCTCATTTGATAAGGCTGAAGTTCCTTCAGAATTCTCTGCCCACATTTGCTGCTGATTCATGGGGCGTGAGTGACTCTATACCTGATTCCAATGGCAGCTTTCATACTTTTAATATGATTTCTTTCCATAGGATGCTGTTATCCCATAAGGGAAACTAGGAATGCTGACTAAATCATATGACCTTTCATGTATCATACAATTAAGATATTCTGTTTTAGCTCCTCATGTGTTTGAATCTCATCTCACAAGCATGGTCAAAAGAATATAGAACCTTCCATAGCTTGGACTTGCTTTGTTTCTCAGATGTTTCGTCTAGTACTTATGCTTTCACATTTCTATGACTAAAGTTTCTACAGGTTCCCAGGTTGTAACTTATTTTTAGTTTCCTCAGCATGCTTCTCTCCCTAGTTCTCTCTTACTGAATATTGTCCACTCACTGAGTTTCATTTTTGTTATGACCATCAATAAGACTGCCTTCTAATAAAGTATTACCATAAAGTCATTAGGCTCTAGAAACTATTTCAAAATGGACGTTAAAAACTCTTTTGGGTGATAAGAGGCAATAGATCTAAGAAAAAATGGCTCATTTCAAAGACAGGAGCTATTTGGAAATAAAAAGTTATGGCACAGCTAGAGCAGTACCTCTTTAATCTGTCCTATAACTCACAAACAAATGATCATTTTTATATTATTTGCAATTGTAATGAGAAATTATAGAAAAACCAATCATTTCTTTTAGCTTTTTACATTCCTGTTCTGCTCAATAATACTTAGTCAATAGTGACCACATACAAGGCACTGTGGTGGGCCCTGTGGGGGGTTAATTCAACTTCTTATTGTATTGCAGCAATGAGAACTTCACAGTTTATGCAGATTATGCAAAATACTCATCTGGGGAAAAATATGATAATGCTCTCCAGGTAATAGATTTATTAAATTTTTGCAATGAAAAAATGGATACATTTTGTTTTCAGTAGACTTAGAAAAACATAAATTCTGTCATTTCTTTCCTGTCTTTTCCTTCTGAAAAATCTATTCTTTCAGATATAGGGATCACTTTTAATACATGAGCTAAAATTCAGATTTCATTAAAATGAATCATGCAGTTGTGCCAACTGGATCACTTTCTAACCAAAATTGTCTACTAAAGGTTTAAGCCTAACTTCTTAACATTTACTTTTTAAGTCTTTTCTTTCACTTTATGATATAAAATTATCACTCCCCTAAGCAATATCTTGCCCCTAGCTAGCGGGCAATATCTCTGGTATTCTATGAAAGCAAAAAAAAAATAATATTTTTAAGTTGCATGTCTGAATAATCAGCACATGTGTGCTTCACAGACTTTAATTGTTTTTATTTGTTTGGGAAGAAACAACTGTCATCACTGGATCACTCTCCAAATGCCAAAGATGCGGAGTTCATGCTGATTCCAGATCTTCATGGTGGATGGCAGGAAACCAGCTCCTTGAATTATCAACCTCCTGTCCCGCAGCATGTCCATTCACAAGAATTTGAAATCCGACAGAAGACAGACTCAGCCCCCAAAACTTCAATATGTATGCCAGTGTTTTAGCAACCTCAACTTCTAATCCATCCAGCAGTCCACTGCCCAAATGGCCTCAACGGCCACGGCTGGTTGAGACTAAAGTAGGAACTTGTCCCCAGAGTGCCTCCTAGATCCATTATCCTGAAGTTTGGCGGGAGACGGAGTGTCTGGTACTCTAACCTGTTCTCTAAGATGGCTGCTAACTTCACAAATAATGGCTTAACCTTCTCAGCTGCAATATCGTCCCCATAAAGGTTGGATTTAGACTTGAAGAAAACAGGTTTAAGGAGTCAGAAATGGTCTGCAGAAACCTATTTTTACATGCAGTAGAACATGTTGTAGAACACAACACTAAAAACTGAGTTACTTGGTGCACATCTTAGCATAGAAACAGCAAACACTGGAAAGCCATCAGTTGCTGTTTCCTTTGTATTCAACGACTACATGGGCTTCCCTCGGGGTCTGATGAAGTTCTTTAAATTTTACTGAACGCTTTCATTTTAGAATATACGTTTTCAATGTTAGAGATATAATTTGAGTTTCTAGATTAACAGGCACTACTTGGACTTTAGCAGGGCACAATGTAACTTTTTAACTGACTGTACCAAGAACTAGCCCTTCAGTGAGTGGCTCTTCAATCTATTGTCTTTCACCCGGTAGTATTCACAATGGTAGTTCCTCAGTCTCATAGAGAATGTATCCTAGCTTGTGAGTACAAATTTTACGTTAACTCTTAGCTAGGACTTTGCAATCTTTTCCTTCCTGGACATTTATTGGGAGTGTCAATCAGCAAATGTCTGAGTAAGAAATTTCTTTATATAAAAAGTCTACTTTTTATTGTTATTGTTTATAAATTAACGAAAATTAGCACAGTTAAACATGAGTAAGTATGTGCCCAGACTGCAAAATATTACTGCCGATGAAAAGTCTTTAATTTGATTCATTTACCAAAGAAATAATGTGATGTTTAGGAACATTACAACATATTCACAAAAAGATAATTTCTTAAAATACTTTTACTGCTTACAAAATAGCTTTCTAAATTCCAAATTTAACCTAATATATCAGTTTTCTCAATTTTTATATTGATATTTATTATTGAACAGTTACATATTTATTCAAAATTCAGAATGACACAGCAAGAGGAAGAGGTAGAGAGATCTTCCATTCACTAGTCCATTCCCCTGATTCTTAGAACAGCCAGGTCCAGGCCTGGTTGAAGCCAGGGGCCTTAAATGCCCTCTGGAGTTCCCACATGGGTGGCAGGGACCCAAGTCCCAGAGCCATCATCTATTACTTTCCTAAGTCCATGAATAAGAAGCTGGATCTGAAATGGAGTGTCTAGCATTTGAACTGACATCCTAACATGGGCAGTTTAACCTCCTGTGTCACTGGCCACTAAATATTATTGAAGTTAAAAAAAATTTACTAAAGTATACTACTAGAGATTTAATTTGGTGTTCATGACCTTTTAGCTACTCTGACAGTTTTCCAACAGCAGAGTTGCAAATATTGAGTTGATACACCAAAACAGTTTCTAAGTTATACTAAATGATTATATATACTAAATGTGTTTAATTCTGTTTTGAATAGGTATTATGGGGTTTTTGGTATTATTTTTTTTTAAAGATTTATTTTTATTATTTTTTTTATTGGAAAGGCGGATATACAGAGAGGAGAGACAGAGAGGAAGATCTTCCGTCCGATGATTCACTCCCCAAGTGAGCGCAATGGCCAATGCTATGCTGATCCGAAGCCAGGAGCCTCTTCCAGGTCTCCCACGCGGGTGCAGGGTCCCAAAGCTTTAGGCAGTCCTCGACTGCTTTCCCAGGCCACAGGCAGGGAGCTGGAAGGGAAGCAGGGCTGCCGGGATAGAATCGGCGCCCATATGGGATCCCGGGCGTGCAAGGCGAGGACCTTAACCACTGCGCCACCGTGCTGGGCCCGGTATTATGTTTTATAAACTAAGAAAATGTATAAACTTTTGGTCTATAAATAATACTTTTATCTGAGTGGGAAAGGCCCCCAGATTATATTCTAATTAAATAATTACTCTATAATTAACAGGAAACAGAACTATGGAAGCAAAGATGATAAAAATGAAACAAAATAAGACCATGAATAATTCATTACTTTTTTGAAACATGTATTTATTTTTATTACAAAGTCAGATATACAGAAAGGAGAGACAGAGAGGAAGATCTTCTGTCCAATGATTCACTCCTCAAGTGACTGCAACGGCCGGTGTTGTGCTGATCCAGAGCCAGGAGCCAGGAGCCTCCTCCAGGTCTTCCACGTGAGTGCAGGATCCCAAGGCTTTGGGCCATACTCGACTGCTTTTCCAGGGAGCTGACTGGGAAGTAGAACTGCCAAGATTAGAACAGGTGACCATATGAGATCCCGATACGTTCAAGGCGAGGACTTTAGCTGCTAGGCCACTGTGCTGGGCCCCATTATTGAAAAATTCAAACTTGAGTAGGAAAAGTATAATAGTGTGTATGAATAGGACAAGGAAGCAAAACGGCCCTTTCCTCCCTGAAGAAAAGTTTACTTCCTTTGCCTTTTACGGTTTAAAGGAATACTTTTAGAGTGTGTGGTAGGTCCATACCTCTATCAGAAGAAAAATTACTGTCGCCAAAATGAAACCCATGGCTTTGACAGGTCTCTGGAGAAAACAGGAAGAGAGGGCTATCTAGAGAAGAGCTTCTGGCTTTGCAGACACTAGAACAGGATGCATGCAGAGATTGCAAACATTTCTGGAGCATCCAGGTGGAGATAGCACCAAGGCAACTAGACATAAAAAATCTGAAGGTGAGAGGAGAGAGCTGGGGTGTTGTTCCTGAAAGGCAACACAGTTCATGCTGTGTCTATGAACGTGTGCTTGTACAAAGAAAAAAGCATCTTAGGTATTGTTTTTCATGAGGAAGGCAAACCAACTTGTTCATGGAATGAATTTTTACCGTTCAGCCTATTGCTTTGGCAGGTTGGAGACAGAGCTTTGGCCTCCCTGTTCGTTAGGGTGTTGGCACTACGGCTCCCCCAGTCTCCAGGGAGGCACTATGACTTCATATCCCGTGATAACCAAGGAATGAGCACTTTGAATATGATATAATTAAACATGGTAAGAAGCGATTAGGGTGCTTTTATGACATTTGGCTAAACATGCTAGGAAGCAAAAATACATAACTGAAGGTCACATTTGCAATTATTATAAAAGTATCTACATTTTAATTAGGTAGTTGATAAATGTCATTGAGTCTCAGCCACTGACCAACTGTCATTAAAAAAAAAATTCACCTAAAATATCTGATTTTTACATTGTCATGAAGTTAAATCTTGTAGCTCCGATAAAACATGTTCAGGGGCCCGGCGCGGTGGCGCAAGTGGTTAAGGTCCTCGCCTAGCACGCCCGGGATCCCATATGGGCGCCGGTTCTAATCCCGGCAGCCCCGCTTCCCTTCCAGCTCCCTGCCTGTGGCCCGGGAAAGCAGTCGAGGACGGCCCAAGGCTTTGGGACCCTGCACCTGCGTGGGAGACCCGGAAGAGGCTCCTGGCTTCGGATCGGCATAGTATCGGCCCGTTGCGCTCACTTGGGGAGTGAATCATCGGATGGAAGATCTTCCTCTCTGTCTCTCCTCTCTGTATATCCGCCTTTCCAATGAGAAAATAATAAAAAAAAAAAAAAAAAAAAAAAAAAAAAAAAAAAAAAAAAAACATGTTCAGCACTAAGTTTAAAGTGGGTTTAGTGACGAACTCAAACAAAATTCTGGAAGAATTTTTGATAGTATATGAGCTATCACTATCACTATAGATGTTCAAAAGCTGTCTTGTAGAGCGCTCTGCCTTTTCCCGGGAGTGAGCGGACCTACACAGCCTGGAAAGAAGTTCTTCACCCCAGTGCAGGTAGAATAATATTTGTGGCTCCTGGGTTTTTCTGACATTCACTCTGTTAACTTAGATGAAATATTGACTACCTTTCTTTCTCTAGTGGCAAAGCAGCTTCCCCAACCACAGTTTCATGCTTGTTTTTGAATAAAAAAATTGATAGAATTTCTTTCATATCCTTTTTTAAAATGAATTGTTAATAATACTTAATTCAAAGTTACTTATACTTATTCTGGAAAAAATAATTAAATGTACACAGGGCAGACATCTTTGCCTGGTGGTTCCATGCCCACTGAAGCACCTGGCTGTGATATGCTGCCCACCTGCTGATTCTAGCAGCTTCTTGCAGTGCAGCTCCTGGAAAGTGGTAGTAGAGACTCAAGAGCGTTATCCTTAGTATAAAAATAAAAAGCTGGGAATCTGTTGCAGACAGTTTTATTTGCAAAGTGACCTAAAAAGTGAATTAAAAGTAAATATAATTGGGCCCAGCACGATAGCATAATTGTTAAGGTCCTTGCCTTGAAGGCACTGGGATCCCATATGAGTGCCAGTTCTAATCCTGGCAGCTCCAGTTTCCATCCACCTCCCTGCTTGTGGCCTGGGAAAGCAGTCCAGGACAGCCCAAAGCCTTGGGACCCTGCACCCATGTGGGAGACTCAGAAAGAAGTTCGTGGCCCTTGGCCTTGGATTGGCACAGCACTGGCCCTTGGCCTTGGATTGGCACAGCACTGGCCATTGCGGCCGCTTGGGGAGTGAATCATGGACGGAAGATCTTTCTGACTCTCTTCCTCTGTGTACATCTGCCTTTCCAATTAAAAAAATCTTAAAAAGTAAATATAAGTGAGGGATATGAAAAAGCTTCTGAAAAATATGTGTACTCTTAATTTTAGTTTTTGAAATTTTCCAAGAGGTTTTTGTGGTACCCTTCCATATTCTACACTAGTACCAGGAAAATATTTTTAATCTCAGATTCCTGTAGTGTTCATGAATAAATTCAAAAGTCAAATATAAATCACAAGGTGATCCATAAGTTTTACTAACATAAAACTATAAATATATTTTATATAATATACTATTATCAAATTGAATATAATCATTAATAGAGTGTGTAATGTGATCTGAGGAATCAAGAAAATGAAAGTACAAAGAAAAAAATCTATTAAAATTATGATTTAACAAGGGTTCATGCATACATAAAAGAAAGTTCACTATGTGATGAAATGAAAATCTGAGTTATAATAGGATTTTCACTATCGCATTATAGAAACTTAAAAAGATTGGCTTCAGTCATTGTATAGTAAAATGTTTAACATATAATGAATTAAGGAAATGTCATTGTAATTACATAGATAGGGTTCAGTAAATTATACAACATATTGGCTGTGTTATGAGAGCAATGAAATGGTGCTGCAGGACATTTGTAGCAGAATTAAATGATCAGAGTATAGTATCAATAAAATTAGAGACTGCATTGCAAAGTGACTAAAGTCTGAATCAAGCAAAACAATACAAAATGTTTGCCTGGTACACCACTGTTGATGTTTACATATCAAATGAGACTATGTAAATTTATTTTGGTTAGGTGCATTATTTATATATATGAAGATCAAAGAAGATTTTGATTCCCCTGTGAGCATACAGGTAAAATCAGAGCATTTTAAAATTGGAATGCAAAATACACTTTGTGGATCACCGTTCCTTTTGGATCTGAACCCTAGTGCATAAACCTGTAGGACATGGATTAAGAAATGCTCTGATCCCGAAGGCCCAAGCAGGAAGAATAAAGGGCAAAGAAGTTAAATACAGATAGATTTGGAAGGCACCATATTAGGTATAAGGTGTTGAACTTACTAAGTTGTAGTCTTGTTGACCTGCACTTAGCGTTTCCACAGTTGGGAGGTTCTTGTGGTAGTTCGGTGTGCCTTGATGAAGGATGAGTGTCACAGATGAAGTGCACAACTAGAGATGGCAAAATATTGGCCTACTTGATGTCTTTGTTTCAAATACTGTGCCTATGTCAAATGTGCTGAGAAGCAAAAACAACATGGCCAGACAAAGTAGTGCTTTTAAACTCACTTTCATTATTCCATCTTTTAAATAGAACTCATCAAATTTAGGTAAAACTGTCATTGAGAGATTCAATATATTTTCTTTGAGGAAATTGTTCCATTTCCTTTATTCGTAGGCCCAAAGCTTGTAGCACTAAGCTTGTAGAAAAATAGCTTCATTGTGAGGTCATTCAAGGACTTTAATTGCGAGGTCCTATTTAGTGATGTCTCAGTAACCATTTTATGCACTGAATAGAAAAAACAAACATCATAAACCCATTTCCGTATGTTCTTTTTTCAAAGTTGTGTAAAATGACCCAAATTCAATTCAAATTCTATTTCGACCATTGGCAAAAACTTTTTAATGATCACCACTCACTTTCTCCTGCATGTACCACCTCCCTTGAATTCTAATCCTGTTTTGCACCTATATCTCCTCCCTTTTAATACTGAAGCTTAAGTCTTGACTTTCACATTGGGAACGTTGTCACTGGAAGGACTATATTATGCATGTGTAAATAACAATCATGAAGTTTTCTTTAATGGTAAAATTTATTTGCTCACAGCAGCCACACAAAGCAGCAGCCAATTTGACTGTTCAAACGAGAACGCACACCTTTGTTCATTCAGATTACATCCTTATAGAGATACTCATCTTCCCAAGAAAGTACCCACTGGGCCAGGGGAAGTCCATGATCAAAATGAGAGTAACTGAGGTTATATTGCCTTTTTGCTACATAGTTTGGAAAGTGACCACACTTTTTTCTCTAAATCCACTATGATTGTATAGGCATGTTTTTATCTGATTGGCTCTGATGCTGGAATTTGTCCACATTCTGTGATTTTTATGATAATTTTCCCTGAACTTGATACTGTTCTTCACATTTTTCTTACAAAGGCTTTGAAGGCAAAGATTGCATAGTTTATTGCTTTTGAACTTCTGTCGCTACCTTTCATTATGTGATATACAATAGATAATTTGTGTTGAATGGATGCTAAATCCTGTGCTGCATTATAAGTGTCTATGCCAAAGCACATCTAGATTATTTTTAGCCATCTTGATTTCCATAGATGTGATTAGCTGCCTTGAATTCCATTCCTAAACATACAATTGAGTGCTATCACATTTTATGAATTCTAGGGTTTATACTATACCATAGGAAACATGAACAAAATAAAGCACATACTTGTCATTTTTATATCGATAAGATGGAGGAATAGTTAGCACAAAGGATATTTCCAAGCTTACAGCAAGATGCTTTGTTTTTAGATTGCTGCAGTTATTGCTAAATATTGCTACCTGTGCTTCATCAGTGTCAAATACTAGTTGATCTATGCTGGACACATGGAGAAAAGACAGTTATAAGATATATAAGGTAGAATATCTAATGGGTATAAAGTATATAAAATATTGGCTTAAAACTTCACTGAAATTTAATTATCTAAAACACATGGGGATTTTTTTTAATCAGTAAATTAATTTGGTTATATTTCACATCTCAGTTTTGTTCTTACTAATTTGTTCAGGGGTTTATATGTTTATCTTACAGAAGAAATGTCAGTTTACTGCAACAATATATTGTGCCTTAGGTAATTTAACAATATATACTTGTATATATTGGACCAATTCGTCAATATAAGAAGAGTAGAAAAAACTGTAAGACCTCTGCCTTTCTTCTGAGTCAGACCATTCGATACCAAGTTCATTGTGAAATGTTTCAGTGATATATCTGTTCACATAACTAAGAATTTATTTAAAAAATAAAATTGCTGCATTCCAAATCCTGCAACTTCAAAATATAAATATTTTATCCTATAAGGAGTGGTATTCTTTTTTTTTTTATTTTTCAGCCTGGAAATTTCTTTCTTAAAATGTTTTTATCTGAGAAGCACAATTTACAGAAAGAGAAGGAATGATAAAGATCTTCCATCCCTTGTTCACTGTCCAAATGGTCGCAGTGGCCAGAGCCTCGGTATGCAATCTGAAGACAGGAGCCAGGAGTCTCCTCGAGTCTCCTTCATGGGTGCAGGGACCCCAGGATTTGAGATATTCTCTACTGCTTTCCCATGCATAGGAGCTTGATTAGAATTGCAGCAGTCAGGACCTGAAGTGGTGCCCATAGGGCATGCTGGCATTGCAGGCAAGGGATTATCTTGATAAACCATACGTTTTAGCCCCTTGTCTATTTTTCAATCATATGTACTGCTTTTGGTCCATCCATCCCATACATTTTAGAACTGTTACAGTTTAGATGCCTGACTTTTAATCTGGTGAATTTCATCCTCTCCATGTATTTCCTTGCTTTCAAAGCTAAAATGCTGTAAAGTTTACGCATAATATATTCTAAGTGCTGAGTTAAGACATAGAATACATCTGATTAACACCGTTCCCAACTCTCCTCTGCTGTACATGCAGACGACTGGAATGAAAAGATGCACATTTTATAAATTATTAACAATTTCTAAATATGCTTCACACAACTGGCTTCACTGAGGTGTTACATCCATCCTTATAAGCTCCATAAAACAGGAGCGGGCCGAAGTTGCACAGTTAGCATTACTTCCCATCAAAGAGCCTTAGCTCTTAGCCATTATCCTGCAAAAGGTCAGATATCAAATGTCTTTATACTGACTTTGATGCCAAATTGAGTCACACTGAGGGCTTGGGTATTGGATGACTTACGCTTTTTCTGTGCCCTGTGTCACCAATACCTGCTCCTATTCTGCTCACTTGGCTTAGGAGTCAGTGATGAGGCTGAAATAAACACTTTCAAACTAGAATTTAGGTAAGATCTGTCATTTTAGATCTGTCTTGACTAGTGGGAAAAAGTAGCAGCATTACGTGGAACTTGGATAAAAAGGATCCAAATATAGAAATTTGCAGTGATATTCCAGTTTTACCATCAGTTTTTTCAGAGCTTTAAAGATCCTTATAAACAAGTTGTCACACTTAGTGACATAAGTAGTATGCTACAGTGTAATTGGTATTGAGAAATTCAGAAATACTTACAATTAAGATATTATATACTTAAAATATATCTCCTATTATGTTTATGCTTTTATGTTGTTTGTAAATGTTGCCATAAGCAAAGCTAGTTCTGTATTTCATTAAAATTATTCACGTTCTGAATAATATCTATAAAAACAACCTTTTTGGTAAGGAAAAGAATGCTATTAGTGACAAGGTGGTGACATCAATCTGATTCAGTAGGTGACAATTTGTCGTATGATTAGGCAATATTTAATGAAAATATTAGTATTTCCTGAGACCCAATTTCCAGCTAGAATGTCATGTTTCAAGAGCACTAGGTTGAGGAGTGACTGAAACCCTGACGGCCCTCGGTCATTTTGGACTCGGTACTGTTTTGGATAACTGCTCCGCCTTCTCGCAGCTCGCAAATTTCATGTTATTCCAGTTTCCCATCAATCAGCTATACCTCATAAGCCCCCTCCCCAACCACCACCACCAATCCGCTGTATCCTCATGTCGCCCTGTCTGACAGCCCTACAAGCCCTTGTGCTGCCGCCCCCTGACTCCTGCCCACCCACCAGTGCCCTGCGGCTCTGACAGTCCCATCCTCCCATCCCTCACAGCCACCCTGCCGCCCACCGTGGCTTCCCAGTCTAGCTCTCTCCCTTTCTCTCTCTTGCCCCTTCCGTTGCAGCCCCCTCTCCCGCCACCACCGCAGGAGACATTTCTCTCCTCTCCTCTCTCTCTCTTCACTCTCCCTCTGCTCCTGTTCCTACCCTGCCGGAATAAAAGGACCTCCTAAGTGCTCGCGGGGTCTGGTGTTTTGGCTTATGGCGGCAAACTTACTCTAAAAAAGAAGACTTGGCTGTAGGAAATTAGCTATGCGTAAGAGCTGACATAAATCAGTTGAGTTTTATGACAAAATCTCTGGGCCACCTTAAGGATAAATATATTCCAGGATCTCTAAGGTTCGATGTATAAAAAGTAAGGAAAAAAGGAGAAACACAAATGTCTAACTCGGCTTTATTGCTTCCTTTGGTGCAGTATTACATGATTGAACAGCTGGTGAGGGTTTTTTTCTGTGAAACAAGTCAGTCTTTCCAAATGCTGGCAAGAAATACTAACAGGTTTAGACAATCGACTCATTGGAATACATGGTTGTCAGGCTTTTTATAGATACAAAGAGTCTTTAGGTGATCAAATTTGTTTTTCTTAAATATGTACAAGAATATATCTTTTAGGAAAATAAAAACAGCAATTTTCTGTCAATTATCTCTCTCAGTTCTGCAGGGTAATATATATGTTTTGGTATTCTCATTTTGCTATGATATAATCAAAAGTAGAAGTGATAATTCCGGTATTCAGTTATGCCCCCAGATGATTAAGTAAGCTCTAAATAATAGTAAAGCTATTTCATTTATAGAATTATTTGCATCATCTAAGCACAGTTAAGATAGGTTTATGAATATCAATTTAATAGTTTCTACACCAACCTGTGAGAGAGGGCTTCCTGTTACTCCGTTTCTAAAGGAAAAGACACTGAGCAGAGAATTATCCAGAGCCTCTGTAGATTCCTTATTTATTCATGCCATTTGACTGTGGAGCTGAAGTTGCAGGACTGGTGATGGAGTGGTGCTTCCAGAAGAGTCTCAGTCTGTAAAATAGGCCATAGGGAGAAGATAGGTATACCAAAGCTCAAGTGGAAACTTGCATCCCATAAGCTAGGCCGTAACACAAGCGTTGAAATAATTCCATGTGATGGTGTATACCCAAAAAGGCCCTCTGCCATTTTCTTCTTTTTCTTCATTGAATGCAGTGCAGTTCTCAATTGTACACATTTCCGTGTTTATTTTGTTGAATGTTCCTCTACTAATCTGTCAAGAACTAGACCTAGAGTGCATGAGGCAGCAGCCTAAGTTATGATTTACTCAGAACAAATCCCTGAAATCCTAAAGAGTTTGTGAAAATAAACTTGCCAATAGTAAGAGCATAAGAACTGAATTAGGGAGAAAACAATGTTGTTATGGGGGATTCCTTGAGAGATCTCAGTTCTTATGTTGTTGCAGGGAATTCAGAGGGAAAACATGTCAGCAACCTCATTTTTTATCTCACACAAAAGAATTTTCATGTGGACAACTCCAGTTTTGCAAAGCATGAATTAACTGGCAAGGGAGAAGTGGGCTCCTGCTATAGTGACAGGGAGAGCTGCAAGGGAGGAAAGACCCGGGAACTATACTATAATAACAGTATAGGAGAACTCAGTGGGTGGGTGGGGGGAAACTTGGAGGGGTAAGGGAAATCCCAGAGCCTATGGAACTACATCATAAAGTGATAATAATTTTTAAAAAGAAGTATAATTGAAAATGAAATTCCACTCCACATTTTGGCTCTGATGTCACTTCTCAGATTCTCTCTGGAGCAGCAATTGGACAACAGTCATCTTCAGGATGCCCAGGTGCCCTTCTCTACACCCATCTTTGTGTTATATGTTTCTGAGTAATCACCCATATTTATCTCATCAGTATTTTTTTTTCCTTTTGTGTTGAGTATCACTACAGTCAGAGTGATTGCTTTTTAGGCTTTTTAAAAATGTGTTTGAAAGTGAGTACAGAAAATGTGTTGTGGGGTAAAACGAGATCATACTAGGCAAGTCCAAGGTTTATTAAGGAGTCTTTAGTAACCAAACTTGGTGATAACAAGGCCCGCTAGAATTAACAAATCACAAGTCCATATAACAACCCAGTCAATTGAAACTCCATGAGGAACAAATAGCCATTTCCCTGAAGTTCATCCCTTAAACTGAAGACCTATGCCCCAGCTCCCCCAGCAATATGTTATCCTAAGAGACATGCAACGAATAACCTGGACACATTTACACAGATGTCGACAATCACATTTCCCTGGCTTCTCTGCCCCCAAGCAACTACTGCTAGGCTTCACCTCTCCCAGAACTCCCTATAGTATACACATTAGAAATACAAAGCATGTTAGCATGACTGTGTTTTCTGTCCTGCCCAAGCAGTGAACAGTGGGTGAGGACTACACACATCCAGGGGCAATGCTCAGGGGATACCTGTCCTCGGTCTGTCCTTGAGAAGCCAGAGAGCAGGCAGGTACTGGGAAGGCCAAGAGTCGAGGGTTCCAGAGCAACCAAGACACAAAACCAAGAAAGCAAGACCTTCCCTTGTGGACCTTTGTTGGGGCTTGTGATGTGAATGGCTACACAACAATACGATATTGCTCTTTCTCAAGTTCGAGGTAATAATAGGAGGGAACACTTAAATGGTGGGGAGGGAGTGGCTTCCAAGCTTGTGACCCTGATCTAGCTGCCTATTATACCACAGAGGGAAGCAGGAAGGAAGGGAAGTACAGAGAGAGAGAGAGAGAGATCTTCAGTCTGCTGGTTTACTCCCCAGATCACTGAAACAACCAGGGCTTGGCCAGATTAAAGCCAGGAGACATACATTTTTTTCTGGGTTTTCAAGGAAGTAAAAATACAAGTTTTTTCCTTAGGCACTCAGAATAAATAGCAAATTTCCCATCAGGGGCACTTACAGTGCAGGAGTCCCAGTGCTTGGCTGATCTGCTCTTTTTACCATGTCATTAGCAGGGATTGGAGGTGGAGCAATTGGGCTGTGAACCGGAACCCACCTGGGAAGTTGGCACTGCAAGCAGATACTTTACCCTGTATACCCTTACACTATGCCAGTCCCATCCAGAGTGAATTTGCTGAAACTTTCATGGCTCTCCTCTTAACACACATTATCAGTATTTAATATTTCTTGGGTCCTTGTCTACTTATCCAGGCTTATCTCTCCATTTCTTTTCCTCACACTGTGGGCTCAGAGCAGCTTCAATACATTAAACATACTATACTGTCTTTTCCTTATACATTTTCATACACATTCTGCCCTTTGTTTGTAATATTTTTTATTCCCTAATACTAGTTTCCCTAAGCTCAATGGTAAAGAGTTTTCAGGACTCAGTTCAGGTGAAATTCACATGGAAGGCATTTTCTCAGAGACCAAAATGGAATAAGAGGATTCTCTACCCCTGCCTGGCAGGAAGCCTCTGCAGTCCTGCATTTATTTTTCTGCTACGATGGATTAAAATTACATGCATATTTGTCCTTTATCCCTACTAGGTTATAATGCCCTGAAGACTGAGGAAATACCTTATTTACCTTTGTTTTCCTAGCATTTAGCACCTGCAAAGTTCTCATCACATGTTGTTTAATGAATTAATTGTCGGATTTGTAGCAACAGCTTTAGATTCACATTAGCTGATGAAAAGAAAGCCTCTACTGAAACAGATAAAAGCAATTACATAATGAATGAAGCGCCGGTTTAGAGCACAAGGTCAAATTAACATGTGGCTCATCTTTGTACAGTGTATCAATTCGGTACCACTTGGACAAGTGTGAATTTCGAAATTTGGATAGAAATATGGTTATATATATAGATATATATAGAGAGATATGGTTATATTATGTATACATATGTATTTACATGTGTCTGTATAGTATACAACCCCAATAATGATTCTGTATCTTTTTAACTCATTACAGCCCTTCTACTTTTCCAGTAATTGTTTTCATCTGGCTTTCTTAATTCTAGACCCATCCCCATACTTCATTTTAATTTTTAATACCGGCGGGGATAATCATTTTATCCCTTCTTACACATGAGCTGGATAGGTAGCTGAAATACAAAGTGGCACGAAGCGCTATGAAATGAATAGGCTCAGGGACTGACTACAAACTGTCTTAAAGGAAAACTCATTCTCTTTTCATTACTTTACACCTCTAGGTACCAAAAGTTGCATGTAATTCTGGGTTGTAAAAGAGATTTTATACCTTCCCGTAATCTGTTCTCACATAGTTTTCCCAGGAGAAGAACAGCTATTTTCAGTTAAAATTGATCCACCTTTATCAGGCTTGTGGTTGAACTGCAATGACTAAAGGATGTGAATCTCTTAACAACTCTTGATGGGCTTGGACACACATATAACATTCATTTTAAATGTGGAAAACAACTAAAAATATACTTTTTGAATTTCAGAGAACTCAGATTTACAGTTTCACAGACAGAAAATGTTAAGCTTAATTTAAGACCTAACACCTAAAGTGTTGTTTTCAAATTATAGAATTGCTCTTTGAATTCCAGAATATCTTTTTGATACAAGACAATGGTTTTAATACTAATTATGAGAAGAATTCATAACAAAGGCAATTTTTTTCGTTAGGTTAGCAACCATTAGGTTCAAATTTCATACATATTGAATGGATAGTTGATTTTCTAAAAATTGCTACCATCATTTGTAAATTGTCCACTTCACTTGATATTAAACAATAATAAAAAATTTTCCTTTCTAAACTATTTAGAAAATTGATCGTATTTTATATTTTAGCTATTTGAACTATGTTCTGAACAACTTTTTCACTTTGGATATTAATGATTTGATCTAATCTGTTTCCATCACTGTGCCCAACTTGTCCAGCCAAATACTTTGAGAATGAAAATAGGAACATTTCTCAATATTTAATAGGCTCTTTCTACTTACCAATATTAAGCTAAACAAGTCATATAACAGCAGCTACAGAATAAGTTATAACTAAGATTTTATGTTCCCTTATAAATTTGACCTCTTGGAAGTACATGAGACATATCTTACGAAGCCTGTTCAAAAAGTATGTTACCTATTAGATACATCTCTACTACATGATAAAGGATAAGGGATGATTATCAATCTGCATTTTTAGACCATGAACATGTTGTTTTTTCTCCTCTTCTGAAATAATAAGAGAGCAACCATTCTCATGTTTAGGAAAGAATATTGCAATATCAAGGACAATTTGATATTTAATGCCATAATATTTCTGACAAAATAGAAGGCTTATGCTTTTTGTTTCCCATTCCTTTCTTTTTCTTGTCTGGCCTTCCCTTTCCTCACCTTTCACAAATATTATTTCATTGTTTCTTGTAGAAACCAACAGTATAACCAACAGAATTTTCAGAAGACAGCATCTGAAAGTAATACTGTACTTTCCCTGTCTCACTGCGGTTTTGTTTCGGTTACAGTATCAGAGAAGTTTGCACAGTCTTCAGAAGAGAACTCTGCATAGCAGCAACATAAAGCAAAGTCCTCAGAATTCATTTTTTTATTGTTGCTTTCTTTTACAGACTATTCCAAAGCGCTTCCTAGTCTTCCTACTTCATACACTGCTTTGCTACGAGTTAAGAAGAGTTCCTCCTCAGCTCTGTTTGGTTCAAAGGCCCGATCGCGATACAGCAATCCTTCACTAGGAGCGCTGAGTGTTTCTTCACCCAGCTGGCGAGGGGTGGCTCAACATTATCACTCCCCCATCAATCTTTACCATTCCTCAGATGCCTTCAAACAAGATGGTGAGTGCAGAGAAAAATTACTCTGGATGAAGTTAAACAGTAAGGATGAGCTTTGATGTAACAAGACAACAGAACCTTTATGTTCTAGGATGATATAGAGGAAAATTGGAGGATTTTGGTGGAAAGACTGTTCAGTGAATTAAGACCACCTATGTTTATTAAGAGTGCTTATTGAAATTAGACTTCTATTCTCTCATAGAAACCATGGGTTTGCTTATAACTGATTTCAAATGGGTAGCTCCCAGGTCCTTCAGATAGATATCCCTAGCTTATTGAAATAAGCTTGAAAGAATTTGACGTGTTAGTTACATCTAAAAGGAGCACAGAAATAATTTACTGTTGTAAGATTCTAAACTAAATGATCTAAGAAAAACTAAAGAGGGAAGGCTCTAAAAGTATTAAGGTGGAGATATTAAGGTGATATTGAGGCTATCCTGTTCAAAGTTAGCTTTCTGTTTATTTATAGTCCATATCAATCTTGGTTCAAAGTTAAGACTAAATATATTCAGATTCTGAAAGTAAAAATAAATATTTTTATGGCAAGCAAAATGACTGTGGATATCAATGGTCTTAAAATAGATTTTTTTGCTGCAGTGCCTTTATTTTTAGGCATGGGTTCTATAAAATGATAGTGAATAAACAGAGCATACAAGGCATGTGTGTATGTATACCATCATTTGTGACTATAAAAAAAATAATCTATCCAACAATAAGATATTACCTAAACAATAATGATCAGGTATCCATTAATACCTGATTTGAATAGCATTTAAAAAATATTTTCTAGTTGTCATTTTTTAATATATTAAAACTACAAGGTTAAGTAAATTAAACCCACATCACCTGATCAGTTACAAAACTTGAAAATATTTTATACACTTATGTAACTGCAAATCTTGAACAAACACATAAGGTGACTATTGTCATTGCCTTTTGCAGATATGCAAAACTAGGGGCAGATAAGGATCTTTCACAAGGTCATATTTGGAATTAGTAATCTATGCACTTTTCATTTGCATATCTCCTGATTTTAAAACCATTGCCCTCTGAGCTATATTTCGGTTGTGACTTATGAATAACTAAATATTTCACAATCTGTAAAGACTGAACTACTTGGAAGGCTTCTAGAATTCTCAAGTTAGGTTTTGATGCCAGTAATAGGCAAACTTTTTCTTCATGGTTATTCCAGTTTTTGTTATATAAAGCCTCATCTCTCAATGATGACACCATGAGATATTGTAGGATCAGATAATGTTAAACAACCAAAAAAAAAAAAAAGAAAAAAAATCTACCAGCGACACGGATACTGTCAGTCTATGGATTAAACTTTGAGTAAGAAGCCTCCAGGCTATGAACCAATTTCATATAATTTAAATCCTTTGCTGATCTAGTTTAATCCATAGTTTAGAACATCAGAAAGAAGGGATCAACTGAGTGTTTTCCAAATGATCTTCTCTAACTATTGTTTCGTATCTGAGTGTTTGATGGATCTTCACTAAATGTAACTCTGAGTTCACTCTCTCTGACAACAGTCTGACATATGGCTTTTGTCAGGTAATTCCCTTTAGCCTTAATGGAGAGTAAAGCTCAGGTTGACGTGAAAAATGAGAAAGCTAACAGAGCCTGAAGAGAAAGCCATCCCACTGCCGCGTAAGCCAAGAAGTACCCCAACTGATACAGAGATTTTTTTCTGAGAAATGTAGAAGCCCAGTTTGCAGAGCAATTTAGGAAGCAGTCCGCTTCTATATGCAGGAATCAGAAAAATTCTCATGCAAATAAGAGCTTATTGCAGAATGTATTTGTTATTACTAATTAGAAACAACTTAGATGTCTAAGTGGTGGGGAATTGGTATGTAAGTTACAGTTTACTCAGCAAAAACAAAAACTGTTGAAGTGATTCGATTAAATCTTTATTATTTTTTTTTAAATGAATGTACCTCAAGATATAATGGCAAGCGAACAGGAAAGTTCAAGCATGTTATGAATAATGTAATATAATTTATGTAAAACAGTATGTACTATTTGTACGATTCAATTTTAAGACATGACTTAGAAATGACAAGTTCACTCTAATTTTTTGTGAACAAAGGAAAGGAAATAAAAGCAGGAATGGTACTAGGAGAGGGGAGATACATAACCTCTAGTTAGTGATATTTTATTTATTTCATTTTAAGCATTTATTTCACTTATTTGAAAGGTAGATTTTCATGAAGAAACAGGGAAAGAAAGAGAGGGGTCTTCAATTCACTGATTCCCCAGATGGCTGAGTTGGGTTGGAATCAGAAGACAGGAGCTTCATCCACAGGGTTAGTGGGAGCAATGCACTTTGTTCATCTTCTGTTACTTTCCAGGTGTTTTAGCAGAAAGTTGAATTAGAATGGAGCACTGAGAAGTACAGAGTGGTTTAGAGGGGAGGAAACTAGAGGGCATGTCTGGGTCAGAATAAGGTACCCACCTAAATGGGGGACCTGGGCTGGACTAAATAGCATTGCCCACTGCTTACTGCCCACTGGTGCATGCAAAAGCTGGGGCTGGGGGCAAAGGATATCTGGTTAGGCTATTTTACAGTACCTGGCTGTGCATGTTTGAGCTGAGGTGGGCCACATCAGACTGGACCACAGCACCCACGAGAATGTGACAGAACTGGATGTGGGTAGGGCACATTCTGTAGGGGATTTTGTGGGCTTGCCTGTGTAGGATTGCAGCTCCTGTTGGTTTAAATGGATTGCTGGATCAGTGATGGGTCTAGCCAGGTTGGACCACACAACTCATTTGACAGGGACCCAACTGACACTGTGGGAGCTTGGTCTGGGAGGAGGCTGAGTGTGGTCAGGCTGCAGCCACTGATACATGCAGTGGCCAGGACTGAGAGCAGACCGTGCCAAATAGGGCACATGTGAAATCTGGGTCTGGTAGTAAGCCTGGCAGGGGAACTTGGTAACTTGGTAACATTAGAATGATCTAATTCCAATTATTTTTCTTAGTTTGAAGTACTATTTTTTTCTTTTAAAGACTCACTTATTTATATTGGAAAGTCAGATTTACAGAGAAGAGAGGCAGAGGGAAAAGATCCTCCATCCACTAGTTTACACCCCAAGTGGCCACAATGGCTGGAGTTGAGCCGATTTGAAGCCAGGAGCCTCCTCTGACTCTCCCACGTGGGTGCAGGGTCCCAAGGCTTTCGGCTGTCCTCCATTGCTTTCCCAGGCCACAAGCAGGGAGCTGGAAGGGATGTGGAGCCCATTTGGAAATCATGGGTGTGAACGCAAGGATTTAGCCAATAGGCTACTAGGCCAAATCTGAAGTACTATTTCTTAATTAATATAAACATTCTATGCTTTTATTATGTTTTCAGATATTTCAAAAGTTTGATTTACTTTTTGCCTTATTTTTCGTATCATTTAATAAGTTTATTCCTACATTTCATAAAATAAAGATAATAGAGATCTTATTGATAATCAGATGAAATATCAACATAGTAAGTAGTTATGATTTATGTCTGGTGCAACAACTAGACTCTTGTGATTCTTTTTGCTGTCTGTTTCTATTCATTCTTGCTTGTGTAGCTTTGCCTCAGTGTTTCTTGAAACTGTATACAAAAAAATTACTTGTAGCAGTAGTAGCTCTGCTTTTAGAAGGAAAACAGAAAATGTTTGGTTAGTATCATTTTATTTTCTTGTCCCCTTTTGTAGGACAGATTACATTGTTTGTATTGCTCTCTATTTTCTTTGTTTTTCCTTTGGGTTTTATTGATTGTATGTCTATTCTTTTAGCAATTACTATGAGCTTATTCTATTCTTTCATTTCTTACCAATGTGTTTACCAAGTATCTGAAGTGTAAGACTTTCCAACAAAGTTTCATTTGTGATATGTATGTTTGTTACTTTGTATTGTTATTTTTAAACAAAGATGTTTCACAGATGGATATTAGATACTTATAAAACCCTTGATATCTATAATCACCATTTATTCTGTTAAAATCTTCTGTATGTTCCCATTGTTTCTGAATGAAGCATGTACTACAGGAATGAAAATATTACTGTAGTAAAATTAGTCACTACATTTTTTCAAGCATATATGTAGCTTATATTCTTTACACTTTATTTTTAATTCCTTTTTAAAATGTATTAGTTTTATGATACAATTCCATAAGCTGTGAGATCCCCCTTGCCCAGTCCTTCTCACCTCAATGATTTGCCGTATGTTGTTACAATAGTATAGCCTTTACATTTTAAAATATTTTTTAATGTTGAATGATAGAGACTTTATTGAGAGTATAAAAATTCTGGTTCAGCAATTGTGCATGAGTACTTTAAATATATGCTGACCACTCTCATTACATTTGGAAAATATTTCATCAATATAATTGTCATTCTTTTCTGAATAGACTGCATTTTAATTTTTTTTTGTTTTCCTGGTACTTTGTACTTCTACCCTGTGATCTAAAATTGACTATATCTATTTAACTGCCTAATACATGTGGCATAATTACAAAAGAAGACAATATTCATATTTCCAGACATGTAAAATTTTGTTCCAGTTCATGAAAATATTGCTTCTATAAAGATCGCTTAACTCTTTTTCTGTGGGGGACATGTGGGTGTATTATACATGTGCACACATGTATACAAAATTTCATCCTTTATGTACTTTAAGTATCTGTAAGTCTCAGTCTTACAGCTACTTCTAAGATTTTTACCTACTTCTCCACATCCATCTCCTAATTCGTCCTTTTGTATTTTACAACTCTTTATTCATTTTAAGAAAATCTATTCCTTCAATTACATGTGTATCCTAAGCATATCTGTAATAAGTAGTGAAATGGGCAAGAATGAAAAAAGAATTTTAAATTATATCTTATTAGATTTTAGCTTTCACTATTCACTTTTGAATTTTTTAGCATAAATATTCTTTATCCATGTTTTGAAATTTGGTTGTGTTTTCAGGTACATGTGAAAATAGGAACAATTAAATATATATTCCCTCTTTGATTTTCTCTTATATTCATCCAATTTGCAGTCACTGACATCTGGTGCTCCCTACTGCTTGGTAAGAAACAGTTCTTTTGATAGCAATTGAGGGTACCTTAGTACCTTTGGCAATGCTGAAATTCCTTTTCTGAGTCCAGGAATCATTTAGCTCACAGCAAGTAAGTTGTTTCTGCTGGCTTTTATCTTCCATAGTCCCTATGGTTTAATGCATTATAGCCTCCTGTGCTCACAATACTTGAAAGAGAAACACACACATACACGGAAAAACAATTCCCCATATGTTATAATAATTATTTTTACAGAGCTATACACAGGATTCTGTGGAAGCAGAGAATAATAAGGGTACCAAATCCAACCTGGGTTATATGATTAAGGAGGAATTATACTGAGGAAGTGATACTGTGTCTGATATATATTGGATGCATGGAAGTACTTTTCACACAAAGGAAATTGGTTCAGTGGCATAATGGCAAGAAACAGCATGTTGCCCTGTGTTTCGGGAGCTATACATAGCATTCTATGCTCGTAGCTAGACATACATGATTATGATGAAATTATAAATAGACATACTTTTTAAGAGCCCAAAATTGTACCTGCTTTAACCACAAACCTCATAAGCCTCTATTAAGCACTTGAGTCCTTTTACCCGCTCTTGCCTGAGATAGTTTTGAACATGTAGATTTAAGATAATCGTCAAAGTGAAATGAATCAGACAGAAGGCAAGTAAGCAGAGTCTGTAGGATGTTGTCATAGTTACAAAAGGAAAACGTAATTGATTCGAAGAAAGTAATAGGAACAGGATAGAAAGATGACAGTGATCTGTCTCCCTTGTACACCACGAGACAGCTCTATTTAGGCTTATTTGGTCAAAGCAACTAGTATTTGCTTTGGTTGTTTGAAAGTTTAAGTTTTATTTGATATTTCTTGTAATTATATTTCACTGCTAGGCTGAAGTGGACTGCCATAGATTAGAATTAACCAACAGGAAGAATCTTGAGATCTGGCATTCGATACGGTCATAGAAAAACAGGCACAGACTAAGTTGATTAAAAGAAGTGTTTTTGTTTGTTTGTTTGTCTTAAGAAGGGTTAAATCTGGATGCAGATTTTTTAGTCCATGGCCATTTGATAATGCTTCTTCATGTGCAATGGCAACAATTAAAACCACAATGGAGAAGGGAGTCCCTAGAGAGCATGGGTGTGAGTCTCAGATTCAGCACTACTGAAGTGTATTGACAGAGGTTTGTATCACGGAGACCCACTGACAAGTGGCAGAAATTTCAAAGGACATTGTGGATGTCAGATACTAATTTGATCCTTGCACAAAGCTCCACAGTTGAACTTATCTGCACTACAAAATAACATGTTCCTATAGCACAGTTGAAGTAAGACATTTGGGCCTGCAGAATCATAATTCACAAAAGAGCTTGCCCACCTCATTCAGAATCTCTCAGAAGAGATCCTGCCAGCAGCAGGTTGACTTGAGGCAGCCATCATTTCCTCTTCGTGGCTGCAGCCCAGTAATTCTCCAGAAGTTACAGGGAGATTGGATTCAAAAGTGTGTGAATAACCTTGATTTTTTTTTCAGTGATGCAAGAATGTCACTTTAATTTAGAGAGTGTAGACAGAGAAAGCTAACTGACCTATAATTGTAAAGCATCGGACTCTTAAATGTCATCCCAGACGTTCTCACATGCTCATGAGTGAAAATTCTCTATAATTATCTGAGAAAAGGATCTAATGGGTATCACATATTTTTAAATAAATGCACATGTCAGTGCAAAAGCTATGTGACTTATAAGATTAAACTTCATTGCACCCATATTTACTAAGATTTGTTTGCCATTTAGAAAATCACATTGCCTAATACCAGTGCCATGATATTGAGGTAACAAACACCGCCTACCTGGATCAGTGTGTGTCTGCAGCACGTCTGCATTCATGAGAATGTTACGAAGAAAACAAAGTCTTGGCTTTCTTGTGTCTTTTTTTATAGTTTTCCTATGAATTTACATATTTAATAAAATGTTTTATGACAAATTATTTTCCATTCATGTTATTTCATCAATTAAAAAAATCTTGCATGTAGGCATGTTAGAATACTCATGAATTTCACTTAAGTTTCACAAATAGGGAACGTATATAGTATTTGCTGCTAAAAGAATTTGAGAAACACATAGATATGCAGCATCCCTCAGTTCTGTATTCTTTCTCCAGGCTTGGCTAGGACTGAGAACGATGGGCATTTGGCCTGGGCTAGGTTAGGCTAAATTGGGAGCTTCATCGGGATCTAGCAGGAACCGAGACATTTGAACCATCTTCTGTTTTTCCAAAGCTATTGGAGGTGAGCTCTAAGGCTTGAACTGCCGCATGGGATGGTGGCATCATAGGCAGCAGCTTTGCTTGCTATGCCACATTGCTGGGCAAACTGCTTCTTAACACAATGACGTGGTTCTTTTTTTTTTTTTTTAAAGATTTTATTTTTATTATTTTTTTATTGGAAAGGCAGATATACAGAGAGGAGAGACAGAGAGGAAGATCTTCTGTCCAATGATTCACTCCCCAAGTGAGCCCAACGGCCAATGCTATGCCGGTCCGAAGCCAGGAGCCTGTTCCGGGTATCCCACGCGGGTGCAGGGTCCCAAAGCTTTGGGCCATCCTCGACTGCTTTCCCGGGCCACAGGCAGGGAGCTGGAAGGGAAGCAGGGCTGCCGGGATAGAACTGGCGCCCATATGGGATCCTGGCCATGCAAGGTGAGGACCTTAACCGCTGCGCCGCTGCGCCACTGCGCCACCGCGCTGGGCCCAATGACGTGATTCTTAATCACATCACATTCTTCATCATTTTACTGTTTACTTCATTGTAAGGAACTGAGACCCAGATTCAGTGTATCTGTTACTTTGTCTTATTTATTAGGGTTTTGCTGGCATTTTCTCCTTTCCTCAATCAATTGCTAAATGAAGACAAGGAGGGTAGGAAAGCATGCATGATATTCTTTGATTAGTGCTGTACTTAATCTGCTTTATTTCAGTTCGGAGCCAACTTGTACCACTCCAAAGTTAGGAAAAGCGAAGAAAGTACTCCTATGTGCCTAGGAAGAGAAAAAGGGATTAGTAAACCTCTAGGCAGTCCCTGATAACATGAATGGTGAAGACTTACATAATTTGTGCTGTGAATACGTGAAAATTACACTGGAGCTTGTAACTTGGATAAAAAAGTTAAGTAGGCTATATGATATACTTCATTAATTGATTGCTTGTGGCTGCAATTATTCAAGTCCAAGTGTTTTTGTGTCTAGAAACAGTTATGTATTAATACATTTGAAAGTTAACATTATAATTTCTTGTTCATACCATTTATTAGAACATAGATACTAGTAGGTATTTCATGTTCTAATATTGTCAATTTCAATAAATAAGTTATATAAATCAGTTATAAGAATCTTGAGTAAAATATGTACTAGAATGAAGTAACAACTGTGTCTTCATTTAGGACACACAATTTTATTGTAAGAAAAAGTTTACAATAATCCCAATAAAAATTATAATCTGTCATGACCTCATGTAGCATTCAAATCAATCTAGCTCTGGATGGTGAACTAGAGAAAATAAATTTTAAACATTTGATATTTAGGACGTAATAATCAGCATGTATCAGTTAAGCAACTAAGGGCTCTGAATGGAAATCTCTGAAACGGAACAAAGCAGCCGACTAGTTTTGGTTGGGATATACATGGTTCAACCACTGTTGGGTATGCCTACATTGCAATATCAAACTGCCTGTTCAGGCCCCAACTGTCCTGTTTCCAATCTAACTTCTTGTTAAAGTTCCTGGGAAGGTGACAGATAACGTCATCCATGTGGGAGATCCAGATGGAGTTTGTTTCCTAGCTGTGGCTGGGCCAGCCTCTGACTTCATGATTTTGGGGCAGTGACCTGGCAGAAGGAAGAACTCTGTCTCTTCTTTATACTACTCTCAAAAAAACATTTTTAAAAAAGTTCTTGGATCTAGATTTATATATTTACAAGGTCATTTTTTTATTGGAGAGGTAGAAACAGCTCTCTTCTGCTGCTTTAACTCTTTAAATGCATGCAAGGGACATGGCTACGTCAAACCAAAGCTTGGAACCCAGAGCAGCTAAGCCTGGAAACCTATCTACAGAAAGAGCAACTGGAATCGATGTACAGTGATCTTTCCAATCCTGAAAGTTATAGTCCTGTGACAGAATTACAATGATGCTTAAATCAAACACTTTCCTTTTCTCAAGTATCATTCTTTGAGATGACACTTTTATTATCCATTATTTTTTCTGAAAAGTACACAGACTTCACAGCACGAAGGTTCTTAAACACCTTCCCTTCCAAGTAATATAGGAAGAATATAAATGCTTTATTGGTGATGTACTTCTGTATAAAAAAAAATAACCCTAAAATGCAACATAAAAAATAACTGCATTTTCAACAGACTTTGTGGTTGTGGGGTCATAGGGGGCCTGCCTGATTGACTGTGTCTCAAGCATTTGCTTCCAGCTCCATTCTCATTTGACAGTTGGACTGAGGGAGGGTCCAATTGAAAAACTGCTCCCCATGACTGTTTTTAGGCCTCAGCTTCTTCATGATTTGGTCAAGCCAGCCATTTCAGTTAGTCATTCCTTGCACCTGAGAGATAACCTGAGCCAGACAGAGTCCCTACAGTGTGATGACTCTCTTCCGTTTGAGAAAGTAGTCCAGGAATTACAATTTCTCCTACCCTGTTTTGACAGTGTTCCAAACACTGTACTCGCAATGAAAGATGCAGTTAAAACCAATTATTTGCTATGTGGCTAATTTTGAACAAGTCATTTCCTAGAAACTCAGAAATTTCATTTTTCACTTAGAAAAAGCTAGAATTTTGAGCTCAGGAAATTGTATGGATGTGCTTTATAAATATTGCAATACTTTAAATAGTATTTACAGGATAAGAAAGACGGCAAAGGACATGTAAAAGGGGAAGGGGGAGAAAAAAGCAAAAAAATTCACTGTGTTTAGCCTTTGCATTCTTCATCTCTAAGATGGAGGAATAATTCATGCCAATGATAACTGCATTTTACAATATTATGCATGAAAATTACCAATCATGTCTGACATATGATTATACCGCAAGTAAATGTTATTACTCTTATAAACTACTTAGTATTAAACACAATTTATAGTTGGTATTATTTGATATTCAAAAGGTAATTTTGTTTACAATTAATATATCAACAGCAAATGAATAATCCATTTGTTTAAAGCCATAAATGATAGTTTTAGAATTTGAACTCATGGACATATTATCCTAAGCTAAAGAGATCTTGATTACATAAAGATATAATCATATGTTATTTTATATACTATAGGTATTTATAACTATTTCAAATTTTCTACCTAATATAGCAAACCAGGAATTGTTATTTGCATAATTTGATTATAAAAATTTCTTGATTTGAAAGGTTTCATGTATTCTAAATATCCATAAATGTATTTATTACAATGCAATAAGTACAAAAATGTGAAAACTATTTTCTCTATCAAAACGTTTGCTTTCCTTTTTCTTAACAAGTAAAAGTTGTAAGTAAAAATTAATTTTAGAGAGCCATACTTTGTTTTTTTTGTTGTTAGTTTGTTGGAGTCTATGGAAATCTCAGCTAGTTTAGCAGAACTCAGAAAATATTTATCAGTGTGTGCCTATCCAGAGCGCTCAAATTTTATTTGGTAAATTTTTACTATAAACTCTTACTCCCTTTGTTTCATTGGAAGTACATAAAATATGCTGACAGAAAACACGTCAGTTTACTCTGAGCCTATTCTAAATATCAGATCTAACTTTTCCCTGGGTTTTAAAAAAATATTTAATTACCAGATAGGGGGCAAGGATGAGGAAGAAACAGCCTCATCAGCTGTAGCTGGTCCTGGTCCAAACCAAGAGCCAAGAGCTTCCTTTAGTTCTCCCACATGAGGATAATCTTTTGTGGATTTTTTTTGAGGGTGTCAATCTCTAACCGCTTAATAGCAATGCTGAAAATCTGTCTTCCTGAAACACAGTTCTACAATCATTAAAGTCAGTGGTTTGTGGAAAGGATGAGTTTGATCCCGGGAAACATTTGATGATTTCTGGAGTTCATGCTGGATGATTTTGGAATCCAGGAGCATGAGTCATGGATGCTGTGAGATATCCTATAATAAACACAACCAGCTTTATCTAAAACCATTATAGAATACAGCTTTTAATTGTCTCCAAAATCAAAATTCACTTAGAATGCAATTGATCCTATGTAAGTAAATGGTATTCTAAATTTTTATACATCTGCAGACTAGCATATATTCCATTAACACACATGCTTATCATTTTTCCACTCATGCTGACATTTGAAAACCATTTTTATTTCTGCTTTTCTCATGAATGCTTTATTGATTTCAAATTGTCATAGGAGTTCTCTGAATATAAACCAACTGAGTGAACTAACATTCTAATATCTGGCACAGAATAGGCAGTAAGATCTATTTCCAATTGTCCACCCTTTCTATGCCTTTTGTCTTCTTATCTCTGTATTTGCTGCATTCACATACCAAGTACACAAAATGCATGTGCTTTGAAATTCTAATTCCATTATTTGAGTTTTGAGGGCATGGTCAACACTAAAGAGAGTTTGAATGACTGAAAAAAGGAATATGTGCAGAACACCTGAGCATCAGTACCTGAGCATCAGTGTTTTCATGGCTGTAGCTCTGAGGCAGGTCGAAAGGACTGACCCATCAATTTACAATTTTTTTATTTGATTTTAATTTTGAATTTTTCCTATATTTTGGCATTCTGATAGTTTTAAGAAATTATGAAAATTATGTCATTTACCTTATGTCTGCCTTAGGAGATGAAAGGTATGGTTAATGTTCGCAATGTTTGATTTTGTTATGTATCTCATACTATTCAAAGCATCCTTAAAATTAATTTAAAAAAAACTGTGCATGTCCTACACTAACTAAAAAGAGTGCGATTTTCTAGGTAGATCTGCTTTTGGAAATGATCTGATTACAAACAAAGAGCAAGAATTTTAAATAAAGTGGAAGAAAAAAGCCAACAGTACAAATATTTTGAGAAATCTAATACAACATCCTTTTTTGGTCTTTACAGAAAGTGTAGACTATGGGCCTGTGTTTGTACAAGAACCAGATGATGTTATTTTCCCAACTGATTCTGATGAAAAGAAAGTAGCACTGAATTGTGAAGTTCGTGGCAACCCAGTTCCCACTTACAGGTAGAAAATCATCATAATTGTTCTCAAAAATTGTCAATGAAATTCTGATATATGTGATATGTACATGGAGTTTCATATTGTCAAGTAATTTTTACATATTTGTCTTTTTTTTTTAAATAAGATGGCTTCGAAATGGATCAGAAATAGATTTGGAGAGTGATTATCGCTACAGTTTGATCGAAGGCACCTTCATTATAAACAATCCAGTTGAAGCAAAAGATTCTGGTCATTATCAATGCTTGGCAACCAATACTTTTGGAAGTATTCTTAGCAGAGAAGCCATACTTCAATTTGCCTGTGAGTAAAATACATGATTTTCTATATATATTTTTCCATACATATGCATACAGATATACACATAATTTTAATTTTAAATTTAATTGCACAAAGTTTAAAATCTCTGACAACAATGAGTAAACTCATCATAAGGAAGAGGACTATGCAAATGATGTATCTTGGGAGACTATGATTATTTGAATTATTAACTCTTGCAAAGTAATAGCTGTTATGCCACTATGGGAGGTTGAGCACTATTATGGGTGTAGATCAAGTTTTATAATTTAAATATCTTTTGAAATCTATTCTCTTTGATTTTGAAAAATGTATTCTTTTTATTTTCAGCCTATAATAGTTACTGCTATTGATTTTTCAGAACTTAAGGACATTTTAAAAATTGTGTCTTGATCTCTGAAATGCTAACATTTTAGATCATGAGTTTTGCTCCCAAAAAGAAATACATCACATATAGTGTTTTATGTATTAATACACCACATAATGACATTTTAATCTGTGACTTGGCATACAACATATATTCTGGCAGTCTGAAATTATACTAACTAGTGATGTTATAGTTATTTTACTTTGTATAGATACATCCTATGATGTTCCCACAACAAATAGCCAGTGACATAGTTCTCAACATGTGTTTTTGTTGTTTATAATATTAGCTACATATATACTAGAATATAAACATTTTCTAAAATAAGTTGTGTATTTTGTTAGCTATATATATTGATTTATTAGAATCTCTTGAGATTACCCATGTATGATGAATGTTTGTGCCAACGAAGGCTAGGCTACCATGTGGAAAACTTATTCTTTAGTAAACAGTCTCACGTTAACTTAAAATCTTGTGGATTATGATTTTTAAAAAATAAACAGGAAGGTCAGGAATATCTATTATGATAGATGTAACTGTGTTGATTACATAAAGTATCGTAACCTGGTTTTCATGTTAAAATTACACCCTCAAGAATGTAATAATTGATTTTCTGTATATAATCTTTTTTCACATATCACTTGGGATAAAGTTAAAATCCAGATATGTTATTATAGAACTGTGAAGGAGAAAAATAAATCAAAATGAAAAAGGATTTACAATGAATAGCTTATTAAACACTCAGCCAGGTCCTAGAATAATCTCGTCTTTTAAAGTACGTTTGGCTAAGGAGATCATATAGATATGTTTGAAACTACCGATATAACATACTAAATCCATGATAATGATTTTGTAAAATATGGCATATTATAAAAAATTATAGTATATCATGGAAGCTAAAACCATTCACAACATGCTTTAGCAAAGTAACTTAATAAACCAATAACCTTTCTGTTGGGTTTCTATTCAATAGACCAGGAAACCAGAGTACATTTATACAAAGTTTCTATCTTATTTTTATCTTTGTTATCCATTACAGCTATACGGTTAGCAATAGGTCATGTATCGATTCTTTTCCCCTAGCAGAAGCAAATTATTCCAGGATTTCTTTTAAGCCAAAACCAATTTATTGGATGAGACCAGGTAGCCACAAAACTATTCCTTTAGTGACCAACTTTGAGCAACACTGACTCTTACCCATGCAGCATAAGGCTATGTTCAACTCATTTAGAGCAGTGTTATTAATTTTTAGCTTAAACATTATAAGCATAATGCATTCACTGATGGCATCTTATTACTGTGCCCGTCTGCCGTCATATACCACCTAACCTAGACTTTAAGGAAGATAGGCATAGGATTCCATACAGAATATGATTGAGGCAAACAGTCAGTTATTTACATGGAATGGGGCACTTGTATCCCTGAATTACTACAAATCCCAGAAGCCAGCCCCATTGTTTATACCTTAGGTTTAACTCTATTGTTTTTCCATGTGACCTTTGTAGATATTTTTGTAACTGTATAATAAATAGAGAAGAAATTTATGTTTAGTCAGAGGCAATTTTAATTATTGCAATTTTTGCAATTTTAATTATTGCATTGAGTAGGAGTTTGAACATAGTTATGGAATTAGGGGAAGAAGGCCAAGTTATTGAGAACAAAGAAAAGAGCCTTTAAAACGAAGATAAAGTGAGATTTAAAAACCTGGGTTTGGAGTACTTATTTTGGTACAGTAGATTAAGTCATTCCTTGGGATTCTCACATCCCATATTGACATGCTTAGTGCAAGTCCTATGTGGCACTTTCAGTTCAGCTTCCTGCTAATGCCCCAAGGAGGTAGTGATGATGGTCCAGGTTCTTGGGTTATGGTCAATGCCTCCAGAGACCTGGCAGAGTTACCAGGGGCTTGCTTCATCCTGAATAGTCCTGGCTGTCACAACCATTTGGCCGCTGAGCCCGAGATACTTCTCTCAGGAGGAAGATATCTCTCTCCCTATCATATCTCTTGTTCTGTGCCTTTCAAATGAATAAATAAATGCCTTTTTTTTTAAAGTTGGTGGCTACTACCTTTGTATCTTGATTTTATTATGTCCAAGTTCATACATAGATAACACAATAAAGCCACTATCCATTGTTACTAGATTTTTAAATATGTTTAGTGATTCCAGAATAATCACTCTATGTTATACATTTAAAGCTCAAATAATTTCTGTTTCATATCCATCAGGCACTATATCATTTTATATGCAATATATTATAGATACTTCAATAAATATATTTAACAAATTTAAATGATTATGAGAACATTTTTAAAATTTTATTTATTTTTACTGGAAGGCAGATATTTGAGAGAGAAGAGTGGCAGAGAGATCTTCTATCCACTGTTCATTGCCCAGATGGCCACAGTGGGTATAATTGAACTGATGCAAAATCATGGGCCAGTGCTCTTTCTGGGCTGTCTGTGTGAGGGCTTAAGGAACTGTGTCAATTTTCACTGCTTTCCCATGGTATAAAGCAGGGCGCCATACCAAAAGTGGAGAAGCTGGGACACAAACCATTGTCTAGATAAATGCTGATCGTACTTCAGGGAGCAGGGAATTAGCTTGCAGCACTACCCTGTTGGCAGTAATTGCTAAAACTTGTAATCATGCTTTGCTACACACTAATTAAATGTTTTTTTAAAGTTTTATTTATTTGTTTTAATTGTTATTAAAATTGTATTATGTGATACAGTTTTATAGGCACTGGGATTCCCTCCACCGCTCCCATAACCCTCCCCCCATAGTGGATTCCTCCACCTTGCTGCATAACCACAGTTCAAGTTCAGTTGATATTCCTTCATTGCAAGCATATACCTAGCATAAAGTCCAGCATCTTACTGTCCAGATAAGTTCAGTGGCTTCTTGGCGAGACCTTCTCTGGTCTGAAGGTAGAGCTAACAGAGTAAAGTTCCAGTCAGTTAAAAGCCCCAACAAAACATCAGCATCAATATACAATGTTATGGAATTAATTGACATAGTATTGAGTAAACAATATGTTAAAAATAATGCAAGTTCAATTCTTCAAAACACCTGGGTTGAGACAGTATCAAGGACAGGTTCAAAAAGTAACAAACAACCAAACAAAAATTACAGGTTAAATCAAGGCAAACATGTGGTATCTAACCTTTTGGGATTCACTCATTTCCCTTAGCATTATAGTTTCCAGTTGGGCCCATTTAGCCACAAAGAACTGCATTTTGTTTTTTTTAATAGCTGAGTAGTATTCCATGGAGTAGATGAACCAAAGCTTTCTTATCCAGTCTTCTGTTGATGGGCATTTCGGTTGCTTCCATGTTTTTGCAATTACTGATTGTGCTGCTATGGACATAGGGGTGCATGTTGGTTTGTCGTGAAACACGTGTTTTGGATATATTCCTAGAAGTGCTGTTGCTGGGTCATATGGTATGCAGATTTTGAGTTGTTTGAGTGTTCTCCAGACTGATTTCCATAAAGGCTGTACCAACCTGCATTCCCACCAGCAGTGGAGTAGGGTTCCCTTTTCCCCACATCCTCGCCAACAAGTGTCGTTGGTGTTCTTGTCTATGTGGGCCAATCTTGCTGGTGTTAGGTGGTACCTCATCAATGTTTTAATTTGGATTTCCCTTATTGCCAGGGAGCTGGAACATTTTTTCATATGTTTGTTTGCCATTTGGGCTTGTTCCTTTGTGAAATGTTTGCCCATTTCCCGTGCCCATTTCTTGAGTGGCTTGTTTGTTTTGGTTTTTTTAGTTGTTTTGGAGTTCTTTGTATATCCTGGAGATTAGCCCACTATCTCCTACATAGTGCGCAAAGATCTTCTCCCATTCTGTGGGTTGCTTTTTTACTTTGTTGATTGTTTCCCTTGCTGTACAGTAGCTTCTTAGTTTGATGAGGTCCCATTTGTTTTTTCTGTTCTTAACTGCTATTGCTTTTGGCGTCCTTCTTAGAAAGTCAGGACCTACTCCTAGGTCTTGCAGGGTATTTCCTACATTTTCTTGCAAGAGTTTGAAGGTTTCTGGATGTAGGTTTAGGTCTTTTATCCATGTAGATTGGATCTTAGTGTATGGTGATAGATGTGGGTCTATTTTTTTGTTTCTACAGGCTATCAGCCAGTTGTCCCAACAACATTTACTGAAGAGGCCTTCCATTTGCTTGGACTGTCATTGGTCTTTTTGTCAAAGATTAATTGGCTGTGTCTGTGTGGGTTCCCTTTTGGTGCTTCTATTCTATTCCATTGATTTTCTTCTCTATCTTTGTGCCAGTACCAGGCCGTTTTGATAACCACTGCTCTATAGTATGTCCAGAGGTCCGGAACTGTGATTCCCCCTGCCAACTTCTTGTTCTTTAGGATGGTTCTAGCTATTTGTGGTTTTTTGTGTTTCCAGATGAATTTTTGAATCATTGTATCCAGTTCCGTGAAGAATGTTTTGGGCAATTTGATTGGCATTGCATTGAAAGTGTATATTGCTTTTGGTAGTATAGACATTTTAATGATGTTGATTTTACCTATCCAGCATAGAATGTTATTCCATCTTTTGAGGTCTTGTTCAATTTCTTTTTTGAGTAGTTTGTAGTTTTCGAATAGGTCTCCTACACTTTTGGTTAGATTTATTCCCAGATACTTCATACTTTCCTCTGTTATTTTGAATGGAATCTTGCTGGTTAGGTCTTTTTCCATCTTGGGGCTGTTTGCGTACACAATGGCTGTTTATTTTTGTTCATTAATTTTGTACCCTGCCACTCTGCCAAACTCTTGTATAAGTTCTAGCAGTTTCTGTATTGAGTCTCCTGGCTTTTCTATGTACAGGATCATGTCATCTGCATATAGTGAAAGCTTGACTTCTTCGTTCCCCATTTGTATGCCTTTGATTTCTTTTTCTTGTCTTATGGCATCTGCAAGTACCTCTAGAATTACGTTGAATAGCAGTGGAGATAGTGAGCATCCTTGTCTTGTTCCAGATCACAGCGGGAAGGGTTCTAGCTTTTCTCCATTCAGTATGATGCTGGCGTTGGGTTTTTCATAGATTGCTTTGATTATGTTGTGGATTTTTCCATCTATGCCTACCTTGGTTAGAGTTTTTAGCATGAAGAGGTGTTGGATCTTGTCAAAAGCTTTTTCTGCGTCTATTGATACTATCATGTGGTTCTTGTTTTTTAGTTTTTGGATGTGGTGTATCACATTTATGGCTTTCCAAATGTTGAACCATCCTTGCTTTCCAGGGATGAATCCTACTTGATTCGGATGAATGATCTGTCTGATGTTGTTTTGAATTCTATTGGCTAGGATTTTGTTGAGAATTTTAGCATCAATGTTCATCAAGGAGATAGGTCTGTAGTTTTCCTTCTCTGATGGTTCTCTGTCCGGTTTTGGGATTAAGGTAATGTTGGCTTCATAGAATGAGTTTGGAAGGGTTGCTTCCTTTTCTATTGTTTTGAAGAGTTTGTAGAGGATTGGGGTTAGTTTTGTTCGGAATGTTTTGTAGAATTCTGTAGTGAAACCATCTGGGCCTGGGCTTTTCTTTGTTGGGAGATCCTTGATGACTACTTCAATCTTTGTCTCAGTTATGGGTTTATTTAATTCTTCTGTTGCCTCTGGACTAAGTTTTGGTAAGTGCTGGAGGTGTAAGAACTTTTCCATTTCTTGGTGGTCCTCTAATTTATTGGATTACAGTTCTTTGTAGTAATTTCTAGTTATTTTCTTAATGGTTGCAGTGTCTGTTGTTATGTTGCCTTTTTCATCTTTAATGCTGTTGATTTTCGCTTTCTCTTGTTGTTTTTTGGTCAGTCGGGCCAGTGGAGTGTCTATTTTGTTTATTTTCTCAAAAAACCAACTTTTTGATTTGTTGATTTTATGTATAGTTTTTTTGATTTCTAGTTGGTTTATCTCCTCCCTTGTTTTGATGATTTCTTGTTTTCTATTGTGTGTGGGGCTCTTCTGTTGCTGTTTTTCCAGCTCCTGGAGGTGTGTGGTTAGTTCCTGTATTTGGCGTCTTTCTTGGGCCTTGACATGGGCTTCGATTGCAATCAGTTTACCCTGTAGCACTGCTTTGGCGGTGTCCCACAAGTTTTGGAATGTTGTATCAGAGTTTTCATTGGTTTTCATAAATTTTTTGATCTCATCTTTAATTTCTTCTCTGACCTATTGTTTGTTCAATAGCATATTGTTCAACTTCCAAGAGTGTCTATATTTCCTGGGGAGTTTTGAGTTGTTGATTTCCAGTTTCATCCCATGGTGGTCTGAGAGGGTACATGGTATGATTCTAATGTTTTGGAAGTTATTTATTTTTGCTGTTGTTAAAAGCACTTTTAAAAGTATTTTTCAGTCTTTTAAAAAAATACCATTATCATTTTATGACTGGGCTAGACTCCAGCACCGATTGGTGCTCGTGAGAACCAAGGTTGTTTATAGGATGGGTTAGGATAAGTGTCTGCCCCTGCTGAGCCATGTGTGAACTGTGTCTGGGTATGGACCAGGCTTGGCTGGGCTGTAGCACCCAACAACAAGAACTGGAATGGGTAAGGGCCAATCAGGAAAGGCCTCTGTTCTTGTGGGTCAGGACGCAAGCTAAGTAGGGCTAGCCCATGGGTCCGCTCGTGTGCACGAGATTGGTATTGGGAGAGGTCCTGATGGAGGAGCTTGGGTTACTCCTCTGTTGGGACACACTCACTATAGGTGAGTGCAAGAACCCAAACCAGGAGCAACCCAGATCAGGCCAAAATACGGTACCCACCGGCATACATTTGGCACAGTTCAAGGGCAGGCCAGACTGGGTCAGTTCATATTACCTGCTGGCATATCCAAGAGCCAGAATGGAGTGTGGGTTGGCCGGGTTAGGACACAATTCCAGCCAGTCCACATTAGGGCTGGCAAGGCTGGGCTAGGCTGTAGCCCCCAAACAGCATGAGTTGGAATTGGTGGTGGACTGGGTCTAGCCAGGCTACAGCATCTACTGAGCTAACTGTGCCAAACTGGGCTGCAGTACCTAACCAGCACATGTGAAACGCGGGAGTAGAGATGGAGTGGTGGGGATGGACCTAGTAGGGAAAAGCCAGGCTGGGCTGACTACCTTCTGGTACATGCATAAGCCAGACTAGATGTGGGAGGGTTTGGTTTTGCCACAGCATCAGCTGGCAGAGGCTGGCATGGAGGGAAGTCAATTCTGTCAGGCGTAGGCATGGCTAATCAGATGGTGGTACCCACTGGCACCAATGTGTACTTCATAGTGGGGCTGGTTTTGAAAGTATTTTTGAATTATTTGAAAGGGAGGGAGACCTACTGATACAGGCAGATGAGATCTTCCATTTAACCTCAAAAACGGGCTGTGCAAGGTTAAAGTCAGGAACCAGGAGCTGAACTCAGTCCCACCAAATGGGTTACAGAGGTCAAGTTGGTTTAACACCCCAACTGATTACATAAGCACTGCAGTAAAAGGTCATTTGTGAAACCATGTTAGTGATTTTGTAGGGTTTAACATAAGGTTCTTACCTTGAACTTCCATTTGTTGAAATCTGACTTCTCTATAAAGATTTGTTGAACAAACTGTCCTTACTCCTTTGTAAAGATAATTTATTTGTAGATGAGATGTCACCGAGGATACTTTTAAAAATACCATTAATAAACCATTAAATGTTATTATTAACAACTATTATGTCACATTTTTTAAAAAAATCACCCATTTCATTAGCTTGTGTATTTATTTAAGTTTAAACCTATTTTTTGTCACAAGAGCCATGTCATAAGTTATCCATTTTGTTACTGTGATGCCTCAGTTTTTGTTTTATTATTACGGTACATTCTGGCTATTTTGCATCCTTTGTGTTCCTATTGGAATTTTAAGATTTTTTTGATTCTGTGAAAAATGTCATTGGTGTATTCATGGGGATTATGCTGGATCACTTTGAGAAGCATGAATATTTGATTTTATTGATTCCCTCAGCATATTAAGATAATAGATCTTTCCAATTTTTGTTATGCCTTCAGTTGCATTACCTTTTTTTTTTTTCATTGTAGAGGTTTTTCACATGTCTGGTTAAGTTTTTCCAAAGGTTTATAATATTTTAAATTTTTATTTATTTTATTGGAAAGGCAGATTTACAGAGAGGGAGACAGAAAGTTCTCCTATCCAATGGTTCACTCCTCAAATGGTTGCAGTGGTAGGAGCTGAGCTGATCAATGTTAGCAACCAGGATCTCCCACGCAGGTACAGGATCCCAGGGCATTGAACCATCTTCTGGTGCTTTCACAGGCATACGCAGTGAGCTGATAGGAAATAGGCCAGTTGGTCCATGAACCAGCACTCATAACTTTTATTAGCTGTTCTGCACGATTGCTCCAAATTTTTGTATGTTGATCTTATATCTCAAAACGTATCAGTTCTGATCATCTGTAATGGATTGATTCTCTGTATATAAAATCATCTGATAATAAGCATAATATTACTTTCTCTTTTTTTCCTGCTGGTATTTTTCTTTTTAATTTAAAACAAAGTAAATGGCTTAGGCTAAAAGTTCAGAGAATGTATTGAATAAGTGTTGAAGGGAACAAACTTAAATGGTTCCAGATCTTAATGAAAGTGCTTCCGGCTCTTTTCTCATTCAGTTTTTGTTGGCCTGTTGCTTTTATTGTTTTGAGTATTTCTATCTGTAAATAATTTGTTCATAATTTTTATTATAAGTGAATGTTTTATCACTTATTTTCTATAGCTACTTATATTATCATGCCTTTTATCCTTTATTCTGTTTATGTAGTGTGTTCAATTTACTGATTTATGTACCCCAAACCACCAAATACCACTTGGTCAGAGTGAATGATCTTTCTGCTATATTATTGGATTCAATTTGCTAATATTTGCTCATTTTTGCATTTATATCCATCACTGGTATTCATGTCTGTGTTTCTCGTTTTGTTGTGTCCTCCTCTGGTTTTAAAAGAAAGTTAGTGTCTTGTGGAATGGTTCAGTTCACACCCTTTGAACTGTCTCTCGTAGTTGGAGAACAATTGGAATTTGTTTGAAAGGATTGGCATAATTCAGCAGGGGACCTGTCAGGTCCTTGGCTTTTTGTTTGCCAGGAGATTCTTCAGTTTCACCATGGGCCATTAGTCTTTTCAGCTTCTCTAGACATTTACAATTGAATTTTGAAAATGTATGTTCCTAAACAATTTGCCCAGTTGTACTTTTTTTCAAATCAGACATCACAGTTGCTCACAATAGCATTTAGTGATTTTTAAAAAAATTTTTATAATATTCACCATAATATTTCATGTCCCTCTTATTTTGTTTTTATTTGCCAGGTCAGCATACACTATTTTGTATTTGTTACTGCCACTGATTTTTGTGATACAGAAATTTAAAAAAATGAGGAAGTGTTAACTGATGAAGTAAACATTTAATGATAGTTTGAAGATTATGTTATGTAGTTTGAAAAACTGTATTTTTAAAAACTTCCTTTTTGGCACTCCTTGTAGTCAAAGTACTCTAATGTGAATCCAGTTCCTCAAGGAAAGACATTTTTAACTTAATTTCTTTCTTTTCCATTTCCTGCACTTTCTTAACTTTTAAAATTTGTGTAAGGGAAACAAATTTTATGTATTTCACATATACATTTTTATTACAGAATTAAGCTTGTGATAATACAGTAAATTGAAAAGATAACATTGTGAAAATGTTTTTACAAGTGAAGGAGGAGGGACTACGAGGCTAGAGTGAGAAGTATCATTATGGATCTTGAAAATTCTTACAGAAATTGCTCATTTGAGGCTTTCTGTAGCAATTTCAATTATAACTATGGATTCAATAGCACATTTAATTAACCTGAAACAGTCAGTTCGCCACCTTAAATATGGCAAGAAATTGATCATAGATTTATTCACTTATCCCAATAAATACAGAGTGTTCCAGTTTTGGTTTGTGTGGCTGGTGGCTTTGAGCAGCCGCTGCGCACCTCCCCTTCTGTCCTATCTATATGTGTTTAAATTTCTACCCAAGAGAAGCTTCCATTTTGAGTTCTCCCTAAATGAATATTTATAAACATGGTGCAGCTTAGTTAATGTCCATAAATTAACTTAGCATTAATACGTATGTATCTCACCAGGGTGTAATAAAATTAATAAGATAGAGCTGTCATGTTTCTACACTGGCCCTTAGATTCAAAGAGAAAGACATAAATGGGTTCAAAGTCATTGTGTTTTTGCTCATGTTGATTCTTGCTAATGTCAATGTAGTTAGTTTTTGAGAAAATGTATTTTAACCCCAGAGCTTATTTTCTCCATGAGGATAATTTTCTCACTTACAGTAGTGACAAGCAGCATACATACACTAAATTTGTCACTCTATTAACTGATTACCATGCTGATGAAGAGATTGATCATGTTGACACTGCACTCTTTTCAAACATTCTTCAGAAGTCAAAACCTTACAGCAATCTCTTCAAAGTTAAGATTTCTAGAAATAATTCATACCAGCAAGTCAAACATAAAATGAATCAAAAATAAAATCTCCTCATGCTGTCTCTTGCTTCAAAAATATCTTCATACGCAATCCTTAGTAAATTGATAGTTCATGTCTAAATTTCAACATATTGCTTTTCAGGCCACTTATATAACTTAAATTCTGAATATTCCATTATTTTTTTTTGAAGCAGTTAATTAAAATAACTCCTATAACTCTTTCCGCTGCTTATATACTTTAAGTCATTTAACTTAACCTTTCATTTTCAAGTAAAATTCAAAAATTACTTCTCTGGTCTTATAATAACTTTCTTCTAATTAAATTCTCCTTAGATTTTAAAACCACGTTTTACTAGCTTTTAATATCTAATTAAAGTATCAGAATAATCACCAACCTCACAATATTTTCAGTTGGATTCAGTAGAATATGAGGCTGTTTTAGATTATTTGAATATCAGTCAGATGAATGATTTTATCATAAAATAATATTTGTTTCTGATTTAGTTTCCACATACAAATTAGCTGGGCTTTATTTGAATCACTACTCACAAAGATTTCACTTGAGTTTTCCTTTAAAAGTATAATTTCAGTAAATTTGAATGTATAACCTGTTAATAAACTATAGTATGAACTCTTGACCACAGGGAAATCGTAAAACATAGATAATGACTTAATTTGCAATCAGCAGTATTCTCAAATCCTTAATTCTATTAAATAAACTATAAATTTGTCAATTTTTTATTGATGAGACATCATCCACACAGGTGCTTTCATTATTAAAAGCATGAATCACTCTGTCCCTGTCTGGCAGGTGACATCCATCACAATGGTCTCAGTTGCTGGATTTGGCACAGGGAATTTTTGTGTGTGCGTCTTTTTACTTTGTCCTTTGTATTTAGAAATACAGAAGGTCATTTCTTCAGCCAAGTAGTGTACAGCACAGAGAATAAGACCAGAATCGTGTGTGTGTGTGTGTGTGTGTATCCCCGCCCTTTTCTATTCAAGCATACTTATCCAATGAATGCTTCTTAATCTTTAGCAAATTTTCTATAAAGACCTCTGCCCACTTTACATAAGAAATTCTAAGGCATTACTGGTGTCAGGTTCCATCTTGGGACAGCTTAAGATTCAGGTAAATATTAAGTTATCAATGTAGCACAAAAAGGATTAAAAAAGGAGAAAGCAGAAAATGTAAATGTTTGTAAAGAATAATCAGAAAAAAATTCCCATTCAAGGAGTCTGATGAGGATGTGCGTTACTCAGCCTGTATTTCTTGGAGATTGGACTTCACTGTCAAAGGAATAGCCCTTGCTGCTATTGTATCTTGATAATATTAGTAGCACTGACTCAGATCTCACTTCATGTTTCATAATTGATGCTTTATGATGCTGTTGTTTTTAACTTAAAGCACATTATGCATTACATTTTCACTTAATACATTTATAATAAATTTATGCAAAGGAAATACATTTGCTGTATTCTGCTAGGCTTTATTTTGGATTTTTTAAGGAGATTATCTGGGTGGTACACATCCTCCTGGAGCTGGGGATTAGCAAAATCAGTACAAATCTGCTGATTTCATTTCAGTCTCTTTGGTTCAGGCATTCATTATCTTTCCCCAGATATCTAAGAAAAATTGCTATCTAGCATCTCACCCATTTTTTTCTTTCTGTTCACCAACCTCTCTTCAGCCACTCTATAGTTCCTCTGTATTATTTTCTGACATAATGAAAACAAGCTGTGTGAAACACAGTTCTGACTAGGTTGTCTCTGTATAAAATTCTTCAGACAGACCATAATTGCACAGAAGCTTGCAACTTACCCCACAGATATATAGGCAAAATAAGATAATCAGGACTACAGCAATTTGTACGCAGGAGAACTCAGCATGGGATGTCAAATTAGGTGATCATTTTGATAATCTAGAGTTAAAAGGTCATATACTGGGATTCCACCTATGGAAAAGGCCCCATAGTGAATGAGAGTTTAAAGATGACTGATTGGATTCTGGTAGGAATGTGAAAAAAAAAAAAAAGAAGGTGTTAGATTTACAGCAAGATTCTGAGTTTGGATCAGTTCAAACAACCCATATTGCTGTTCTGTAATAAGGTAATGTGGAGAAGTGAAGTAGGTTTTTTTAGGGAATAAAACAATTTTTGTTTTACATAAGTCTCTGTGACTTTCAGAAGGATAAGTCATTTAAGAAGGTTAGTTGGTAAGCAGAAATGGGAAAACAAGGCACACGATACATTGAGTCTATGTGAAACCATAGGACTAATTCATCAAAGAGAAATTTTACTAGGGAAAAACAATAGCAATCATGGATTCTTTAGAAATGTGTGCATTTGTCTGCTAGAAAGAACTTTGAGGGGCAGTTGTTTAGCCTAGTGTCTAAGACAACTGCTTCCCACAGCATTGAGGCTCAGCTCTGCTTCTTGTTGGTACAGCCCTAGGACGTCACAGTATTGGACTGAGTAGTTGGGATCCTGAAACCCACATGAAAAACCTGACTTATATTCCAAGGTCTTGACTTTGCACCTGCCCCAGTCCTGATCTTCGTGAGCATTTGACACCTGCACCAGAGAACGGAACCTCTCTGTTGGTCTACTCTGGGCTTCCCTGTCTTTTAACTAATTAATTAAGAAAGACATTGAACTAACGACGGAGAATGGAGTGATCTCAGAGGCACGAAAGAGAATCATTAAAAGATATTGCCATAACCATGATATTCAAAATTTTAAATTTGAGAACATCACTCCTGTCAAAGGCTTATATAGTAGTCTTGCAAGACCCTTGCATTTTGAGTTGCTTTGGCACCAGTTTCCACAGTGACATGGACAGGTATCAGAATGCCAGGCTTTTGGGTAGGAGATAATCTTGTGGAAGCTGTTTTGAGCCAGGAGGGAACACATGGTGCTATTTGATTCTACAAAGAGTCTATACAGCCTATGAGACAAAGGTTAAAAAGAAAGGAAAATGAAATAGATTTTTCCTTTTCAAATAATACATGCATTCATGAGATTTTCTTCTTCCAGGAAAATGTTCTCTCACAGAGAAGATCATTAATGTTTAAATATTATATCAATCTAGAAAGAGATTAGAATTTTCTCACATTTTACTGACAAGCTCAGTGGAATACGTTAAATCTGCCCAGAAAGCTGTAGCATTAAAAAAATAGTTTCTTAATCATTTTAATACTGACGTGCATTCCTTATTCTCTCCATTCTTGAATTTTATTTCAACAAAATATAGTATTATCATAGGAACTTGAAGCCTGCATACTCTTGCCTTAGCTTTGTAACACTGATAGCTTCACTTGGTGGTAATTTAACTGGCTCCTCCCCTCCCCCCATTTTGAAAGATGCAAAAGAAAGGAAATAAGAGGTTTGCCCTAATCAAGACTAGCTGATTATGGATGTTTTGATCAAAAGTTCCTCAGCAATTGTGAACTCTTGGCCACAGTTCCTATGTGAACTTTCTGCAGTGTTTCTCTTTGTTTTTCCTTAGCTACTGGTTGAATCCTCAGTGTTTGAAAATTTTCTGTATGGGTCATGTCAAGGTTTCTCAATATAACTCTTAATAAGTAATTTGTAACATCAATCATGGTTTGAACTATAAACGAAGCTATAAAAGTCTGTAAGGAAAGAAGGACGCTATAACAATTTCAGATTTCATATTCATGGGATCCTAAGAAATTAAACATGCAATCCAGTCAGCAAGAAAATAGGAAATATTGCATCTCCAAAATTATTTTTACAGTGTGATAGTCTAATGTTATATTCAGGTGAGGTCTGGATAGTTTCCCCATGCCCAGGTTGTGGTTTTGTCCATATGTTAGATTTATTAGCAAGTATGGAATTTACTAATGCAGTTAGTCATTTCATAAAGGTATTCTCATGGATGCATTCAAACAAAGAGGTACTATCATTGTTTATAATTTATTTATCCAGAATGTAAGTTTATCAGTCATTTCTTAAAACATTTAGTTTTATCAGGTAAACTAAAGTATCTCAGAGAAATCTGGGTATTTACCTATTAGGTTTTTTTAATTGATATTATATATGATCATGACTAGAGATAAAGTAAATTTCCCTTTCTATTTTACACATGATTTTTTAGGATTTATTTTTATTTTTATTGGAAATTTACATATACAGAGAGGAGGAGAGACAGAAAGGGGGATCTTCCTTCCACTGATTCACTCCCCAAATGGCTGCAATGGCCAGAGCTGTGCTGATCGTAAGTCAGGAGCCTCTTCCAGGTCTCCCATATAGATGCAAGGTCCCAAGGCTTTAGACCATCCTTGACTGCTTTCCCAAGTCACAAGTATGGAGCTGGATGAGGAGCGGGGCTGCCAGGATTAGAAGCAGCACCTATGTGGGATTCTGGTGCATGCAAGGCAAGAACTTTAGCCGCTAGGCCACCACTCTGGTCCCTAAACATGATTCTTAAGTTCTAGCAGTGTCTCTGTCAATTTAGGTAGAAATAATAGTTTCATATCAATTTTATAGTTTCAATGCCTTACATACTTAGATTTAATGTCAGTGAAAGAATTTGTTAAACTAAGAAATGACCTTTGATCTGATATTCTTTGGAAATGTATGCACTTGCTGTCATCTGATATGTCTACTAGTGTCACTACCCTAGCTCACGAGAAAGAGACTCAGAAATGCTAGTTTACTCTTCCTACCAGTTTAGCTCTGATTTCCTGAAAGGCAGAAGAATCTATACAATTGCTTTACCTAAGCTCATGGCATATTAAATAGCAATTAAAATAACCACATCTGTTCCAGAAAAAACAAGTATGTCCATAAACCATCAGTGAAGAACATCCAATGAGGTAATTTATATCAATTGTGTTTTCATAAACATGGGAAATCATCCACCCAAGAAATCTAACTCTGACTTATTTAAGCGATAAATCATGAGATTTCATAAATAGTCATTACATTCACAAAACAGTAAGGAATTATAATTACAGGAAGCAGCTAGCATGTGTATTAAACAAAATACCTGAATTGCTGTTCGTCTGAATGCTAGCAATTCTGGAGAGCCTGATTTATGGTTACTTTCTAAATTCCACTAGAGTGGAATAACCAATAATAACCATTAAACCTTTCTGTGCTTTCCTGTACCGTGTTTAACTAGAATTGCTTTTTTTTTTTTTTTGTAAATAACAGTTTTTAAAGAAATTTTGTTTGTTTCAATGTGTAGATTGAGACTTTAGAGAGAGGTCTCCTGCCACATTGATAGGAGGTGGTCCAAGGAGGAAAGACCCGAAATAATGGGGGAAACTGAGCGTTTTAAGCATCCTTTTGGGGAGGGAGACAGATGTAATCAGGATTTAGTTTTATAATTTAAAAGGCAGATTATCTGAGAGAAGGAGAGTCAGAAAGGATCTTCCATCTGCTGGTACACTCCCCAAATGGCCACAATGGTCGGAACTGAGCCATTGTGAAGCCAGGAGCCAGCAACTTCTTTCCAGAATAACCCACTGTCTGCTTTCCCAGGCCATAAGAAGTGAGTGAGATTGGAAGTGGAGAGGCTGGGACTAGAACTGGTGGGTTCCTATATAGGATGGCAGAACACTACAAGACGAGGGTTAGCTTGTTGAGCCATACCTTCAGCAAGGTCTTTATCAAAAGTGTGTCCAGTACCATATTAGGTGGATGTAATTCCTTTAGCAGATTTTGCTTTTATTGCCTTTACTTCCGGGATCTTATGCAAGAAGTCTTACATATTTTTCTGGGTTTACTCAGGTCGTAAGCAGGAAGTTGGGTTGGAAGTAGAACAGTCAGAACACAACTAGTGCCCACTCAGCATGCCAGCACTGCAGGCAAATTATTAGCCTACTCTACCACCACACTGCTCCGCTAAAGAATTTTTTTGACATGAACTTCATCTACTCTACGGTATAGTCTTGTAAATAAATAATGAAACACAAGAGTATCTTTATTAAAATAATAAAAAGAAAACACAGTAAGAGTAGGTATTAAGTCTGCCAGTTAAGATGCCAGCATTCCATACCAGTGTACCTGGTTCTTCCTGTTGGCGATCTATCTGATTCCAGTTTCCTTCTCTGAGGTCTTCTGTCCAGCAGGCCTGGAGACCACCCAGGGGTGTGGTGACAGTGCTCTTCTGCAGTAGAAACACTAGAGACAAACTGGTGGTGAAGAATGTCCGTTTATTTGAGAGAAGTCACAGCTTGTATAGGAGAAGAGGGCAGGCAAAAGGGTGGTCCTGACAGTACCACAACGTTGTGACTGGCTAACAGACCTATCTGTTATTTCTGGAAACTCCAGTGTAGTTAAAGGTCAGAAAGCATAGGAAGCACAGGAAATTATATCTCAGGGCAGGCTCCTTAAAGCAGAATGAACATAACATTTGACTTTCTAGAGTTTTTGCAAAGGAGTTGCTAGCAGAATAGGGAAGAGAGATGGAGGAGCAGCCCGTTGCTCCTGCTGCTTGCCCACTGAACAAGCCATGTTGGGGTCTGTTAGCCAAGGGCACAGTGTGCCATGTGCCTAAGGCCTCCCATATGTGCTAGGGAAGTGGAGATCCAGGGGTGATCTCTCACATTTTCTACCAGTGCACATCCTGGGTGAGAGAAGGTAATGACTCAAGTAAGCAGATTTCTGTCCCTTAACACAGGAGACGAGCGCATTCCTGGATTATGGCTTGTATTGGTCCTTAACCCTAGGGGACTTCTAGGGAGTGAAAAAATAGTTGACAGTGATTCCCTCTCTCCCTCTTCACGTATTCCTGCCTTACAAAAGGATAAATTTTAAAACTGCCACAATAGAAATAATTGCTTTATATCAATTTCCCTAATTTAAGTATTAATTACAGATAGAATTTATATTTAAGGAAAAGTAGTATTTACTCCCAGTGTTGATAAATGTTAATACAACTCAATGATGTGTGTCAAGCACCTTTGTAAGCTTTTTGCATTTACTCTGATACTTAAATGCACACAAGCTAAGCCTTATTTAGGTTTAGATATTTGTGACATAAAGAAGTTGAGTTTGAAAAAGGTAATTAACTTGCTAAAGAAGCCACAGTTAAAGTATGAAACGGACATTCAAGTTTTGTTCTGATCTCTGTGAATCATCTGAACCATTCAGCACTGTGCTCGGTGGCTTTACAATTTATAAATTTGAAATTAGAAAATTGAGATGCTAATTTTGATATATACTACTGGTGGCTAAACAGCTCAGATTAAATATTGGAACTTAATCGATGGAAAACATCTGGTGTACTTAGAAAAATTTAAGTCATCCTTTCTGAAAAGGTTTATTTATTTGAACAGCATAATGAGAGTAAGAAACCAAGGGAGATGGCTACATGGACAGACGGACAGATGGACAGCCAATCTTACATCTATTGCATCATTCCAAAGTTGAAATGAACAATAGCATGAGCTAGGCCAGGACAGAGGCTGGAGGCAGGAACTTCATCCTGGCCCACATCAAAGGGGAGAGGAGCTCAACTTCTCGAGTGAGCAACTTTGGCTTTCCCATGTGCATTAGCAGGGTGTTAAATCAGAAGAGGAGCAGCCGAGACTCACACGGACACTCAGTGCCATCAGCAGGGTGTTTTTATGGGGGGGGGGGACGTGAGATACTGTGCATTCTTTTTTTTTTTTTAATTAATTGCATTGCATTGTATTATGTGACAGTGTTATGGGCACTGGGATTCCCCCCACCCCTCCCCGAACCCTCTCCCCATGGTGGATTCCTCCACCTTGCTGCATTACCACAGTTCAAATTCAGTTGAGGTTCTATCATTGGAAGTATTTACCAAGCATAAAGTCCAGCATCTTATTATCCTAGTGAGTTCAACAATTTCTTGGTGAGACCATCTCTGGTCTGAAGGTAAAGCCAGCAAAGTATCCCAATCAATTAAAAGCCCCAACATAACATCAACAACAGTTTACAACATTATGGCATTAATTGACATGGTATTGATTAACCAATATGTTAATAGGAAAAAGCAGGTTCTTAACTACATCCTGTGACTTCTTCATAGACATTTCAGTTTTGGTTTATATTCAACCAGGTTCTATACACCTCAAAATGGTTATAGATTACTATTCAGCTGTCTCGTGTCTGTTTTCATTTTAGTATTTAGCTGTTTATAGTGTTGAAGCATGATTTTGCTGACTTTGGTTGTTTTTCGGATGGTCTGAACTGTCTTATAGCTCTAGGAAGACATGTGTCATCAGTTTAGGTACAGAACATTTTTTTTAGTAGGGGTGTGCAGAGAAATCCCCAATACCCCAGTAAGACGTAACTAATCTTTGTGTCCCACCTAGTGAGGCATGATTGAATCCACACTGACCATTTCCTGTCTGATTCTAAGCTTTCCTTGTTGTTCTCTGTCCATTCTAGATTTTGTGTTTGTATGTTTGTTTGTTTTGAAGGGTTTCTGGAGTGATCCTAATGGTCATTGCGAGAGAGGGTGGGGGATCCAGAGCCGGAGCTAGGCAAGGGCCAGAAAGCTCACCTCCCTAGTCCCAAAGGAAGTTTATTATTCTTCCATCAGCAGGGTGTTAACCCATGGCATCAGGCCACCTGTGTGCCAATCACCCTTTAAGAAAAGAAAATCCACGCTTCAGTGCATTCACAGCACTGTCCTTTTTCTTCATATATCCACACTGTTTGTGCCCACACAATGGCACACATAAAGATGCATGCCAATGACTTTTATTCCAATGTTATTTTATTAACAATACATTGTTAATATAATTTATTGATTTATTGTTAAGAAAATAATGTTAATAGAATTTATTGATCAATACATTGTTCCATATTATGTAGAAGACTTAATAGGCAATAGTATCTCAAAATTGCCCTAACTTGAAATAAGGAAAAATAAAGGGAACTCCGTGTCACCAGGTCCTACTTGATCCAGGGAATACAGTAGGGCTGTGCAGGTACAGATGGCGCTCCGGACTGTGGCTTTTCTCTTGCAAAATAAGCATGCATGGCCCTTCTGCAATTTTACTGAATTTAGCAGACAGCCTACCCTTAGGTATAAGCACTATCCAGGCATTTTTTCGTACCTCAAAATCAGTGCATCGGGGGCAAGCTTCCACAGCTTTCACTGTAGTACAAACTTTATTTTTTTAAGATTTATTTACTTATTATTTTTAAGATTTATTTATTTTTATTGGAAAGTCAGATATACAGAGAGGAGGAGAGAAAGAGAGGAAAATCTTTCATCTGGTGGTTCACTCCCCAAGCAACCACAACGGCTGAAGCTAAGTCAATCAGAAGCCAGGAGCCAGGAGCTCTTCCAGGTCTCCCACATGGGTGCAGGTTCCTAAGGCTTTGGGCTGTCCTCGACTGTTTTCCCAGGCCACAAGCAGGGAGCTGGATGGGAAGTGGAGTCACTGGGATTAGAACTGGTGACTATATGGGATCTTGGCGCATGCAAGGTGAGGACTGTAACCACTATGCTTTTGCACCAGGCCCTGTAGTACAAACTAGAACCTGAGTTTGTAAATACTTCTCATATAAAATTTATACTATCAATCTAATTTAACTTGCTACTTTTTTTTTGCTTAACATAACTTAGATGGTATTATAAATACAGATAAGATTAAATGAATATTTAAACATAAAACATAAAAAGTAACTGCCAGCTTAATCTTGTTTACATCAAAATCTTGGTACCTCTGCATGGTCTTGAATATGAGCCTTGCTTTGATGCTGCCAACACATTTCAGCATGACAACCAGCTAAGGACACATAGATTTTTTAATGTATACGCTTTCACTTGGTATTGCTTTTAGAAACCTGTGTCCTTGTGATGGTCCAGTGAAACTCCTCTGTCCTTCAGCTTTGCACATCACGACAGATGCTGTTTCCCCCACCCCTAGCCTCTGCCTCAGCCAAATTATCATCTCCCTATAAAACTAGGAAATGGAATTGCCTTTCTTCATTTGCACATTATACAGACCTTGCAGGCCTATCTCATTCCCAAATTTACAACCTTGCACAGAGAGAAAGAAGAAAAAAAAATGCTCTGGTATATTTCAGCATGACCCTTTTTGAAAATATGATTTTGCTAAATACTTTTCATCAATATAAGGATTAATAATAATCAGATGACCATTCTGGTATGGCCAATAACTAATAAATGTAATGATTGTTTTAGCTCTGTTTGTAGTTCTGTGTATCTGTGGTCTTCCTGTGTCTTACTTGTTGAATATGAATGGTTCATTAAGCCTGTGATGATAGAGTGGAATAAATATTGTCTGAAAAAATTTATGAAAAGGAGAGGAAGAAAGGATACAGAGAGGGAGATGGAAAGGAGGAGAGTATGGTTATTGTCTTGGCACTTAAAAACTACATGACATCTTTTATTAATACAAAAAATGACAGGAAAAAACATAATAAAGGACAATAGAATAGGAAAATAGATTGCTCAAAGATGTTTTGTTAATAAGATCTTAGGATAGAAATTTAGTTCACTGGGCATTCCATTCTCTCAAAAATATAGAAACTCATTAGAGAAGTTTCCTCTGCCTGAGGCCTTAGTTAATAAATGAGTTGATTATTCTCAATGACATAATAAAGACATGTAACCTAGTGATGATTCAATTTACCCTAATGATGAGAAATTCTAAGGCTAATGTGGAGATATGTCTGTGGCTTTGGATACACCACGACTCAATTCTTATAAAGGGCATATGCTTGTGCTGCTTTATATTAAAGTATTAATCCTAATAACAATTGTGAATAAACAATAGATTAAGAAAAAACTGAAGGTTACATTTGAGAGTGGTCCTGTGTTATGTTGGTAACTATCCTTTCGACGGCCTCTCTTTTAGTGCAATGTGAAATGGAAAGTAAGTTAGGTTGGTTTTCTCTGTCAAAGGGAGGCCTGATGCGATGAGAGATGGGGGAGGAAAAGCTTTACCCTTCTCCCTTTACCAAAGTCAGTGAGAGCTGATTTAGAGCTGGACAGAGCAATCACATATTATGGTCATATCAAATCATGGGCATATCTTCCAACATAAAGGCTTACCAAGCTCATCGAATTCAGTCACTGTACTTGCAAGCAGTAAAAACAAAGCACATTTGTCAATTAAAGGCAGGGTTTAATAGACACACAACACTTCCATGGAGAAGTAGAGGGGCCTGGTGCTGTAGACTAGCAGCTAAAGACCTTACCTTGCATACCTAAGATCGCAACTGTGTTTTGGTTCTAATCCTGGCAGCTCTGCTTCCCATCCAACTCCTGCTTGTGACCCGAGAAAACAATTGAAGATGGTGCAAATCTTTGGGACCCTGCACTGGTTTGGAAGACCAGGAAGAAGCTCCTGGCTCCTGGCTTTGGATCAGTACAGCTCAGGCTGTTGTGGCCATTTGGGGAGTAAATCAGCAGATGGAAGATCTTCCTCTCTGTATATTTGACTTACTACTACTACTACTAATAATAATGATAATAAGTGAAGTAGAAATTTGAAGGTAGAATATCCAAATGTGAATATATGGCAAGAAATTGGGGGAAAAAATTGCTTCTTTAAAATTTAAGCAATAGAAATAAGAATCTTCACTCCCCTACACACACACACACCTGGTTCACACCCCAGATAACTGCAATAGCCACAGCTGCACCAGGCCAAAGCCAGGAGCCAGGAACTCTGCCAAGGTCTCCCGTGTGTATACAGGGAACTATGTGTCTGGGCCATCCTCTGCTGCTTTCTCAGGCACATTATCAGAGAGCTGCATCAAAATGGAGTATCCAGGACTTGAACCAAGGCCCTCTTTGAAGTTTGCATTGCGAGTGGTGGTTTAACTCTTCATGCCACAATACCAGCCCTTCAGCACCAAAAGTCTAATTCCTCCTCCTTCCATGAGAACATGCTGAGAAACCATAGAGTTGTCTTATATACACCCCACCCTTCACTATCTTTTATCACTCCTGTGTAACTGATCAAGGTCCAAGCAAATTGCTAATAACCATGTTTTCTGAAGCCTTTCCTGATTGGTTTGCCACCTCCACTAAGCTCAAACTCCTTGTGTTTTCAAACTTGACTGCTGTAACTTTTCTCTGCTACAACTATTCAGCATTACTCAGTTAAAGAAAAAAAGTAAAAACTCCACCTCCAGACTCAACATTTATTTTCAGGGTCACATCCTACTTTCAATGCAGATTTGTTGTTTAATACGTGCAATGTGTGCTAGCAATTCTTGCCTCCTTCCTATGCAGATATACCTACCTGGAATACACCTACACTGGAAAACTTTTTCTGAGTTATGTTCTTTTCATATATTTTCTTTTTCTTGATTCTTCTCGGAATGATGTGATCTCACTGTTTCTGTGATGGTGCCTGCACTGTAGCATAATGTTGTGACTTTAATTCCCAAAATATCATTTCACATGTTAGAGCCTGGGAGAGGAATCTTAGGTCGAATGTTTCCTCGTCTGTGAAATAGAGATTATACTTGTATTGCTTTCCCAAGAAACGCATGGAGGAAGCCACTGTCTGCCTCTCTTGTGATGCTGTCACCTCCTGAGTGCCAGCATGACTTCCACCTGCTCTGCTTCTGCTCCAGCTCCTTCTTGCTGATACTCCTGGGAAGGCAGTGGGAAATGCCGTGAGTGCTCAGATTCCCCGTCACCATGTAAGAGACATGGATGGAGCTCCCGACTCCTGATTCCTGATTGAGCACTGCCCATCCCTGATTGTTGTGATTATTTGGGAATAAATCAGCTCATGAACTGGTTTCTCTTACTTCTGTTACTTTTATCAAATAGTTAGTCTTATATAAAAATGTAAGTCAGTGCAAGGAGAAAGATACGTGATCACATGTCCTTATGTACATACTGTCAGGGGCCCAAAGTGCCTAAAAAAAATGCCCAGCACATTATTATGTGCTTCTGTAATGCTATTATTAACATCTACAAAATAATATGAAGATGTTAAAATTGCTGACATTTAAATGATTAATTAATACAGTGGAGGTTTTTTTTTTTTTTGCTTTGTTCAGGATTTCCTTTTTTTTTAAATATATTTTTGTTTTGAATTCTGAATTATGTGGTACAATTTTGTATAGGCTGGGATTGCCCCCACAAACTCCCACCCCTGACAGATTTTCCCCATTTTACTACAATGGTGTAGTCCTTCATAAGGAATCATAATTCTATCAGTCTCTTATTTAAGTGTACCCTGATAATGTTGGTACAGACAATGTCAGACAGTCCAGCATCCCATTGTCTACACATGCCGAACAGTTTCATTAGGAATGTATCTTTTGTCTGAAAGCAGGGATGCATGTCTCATTATCTCCCCACATCTGTATAGGATAGACCCCACTACACCATCATTTTACATTTCCATAATTAAGCCATGAAACCAAGTCAACAACTGCTATGAGTTAGAACAGCCACAACAACAACAACAACAATATCAACAACAAATTACAGCCCCATAAAAAAAGCGCCACTGAGTAACCAATACATGAGTGACAAAAAGGGAACATAAAATTCTCTTGGGAAAAATGATGCCACCGTGTAATCCATGAGCCAGTGATGAATTCAGCAAGAGAAAAGGACTTATTTGGAATAAACAAAACTGAGATAAAAATATCAAAACACATGGGATACAGCCAAAAAAGCAACCAACCAACCAGAAAACAGTATGGATCGGATAACTGAAGTTATACTTTCCATGTCAGTTTCCTTATATAGGAGAGAACATATGTATTTATTCTTTTGTGATTGATATTGCTGAAATTACGATTATTCATGTTCAGCATATTCTAGTTACCCATAGGTTTGTAAATACCTTGGACCAGTGATGGAAGCTCACGTATCCTTCTCCCTGATGGGTATGGAGCACCTGCATTGAGGGAGGCTGATGCTGTTATTACACGCCCTTGTGTCTTCCTGCCCCTCTCTGCTGTCCTCCTGCTGACTTCTGGCCTTTCCTTTGTGGTCTTCCTCCTCTTCTCACTTCATGTGGTCACTCCAGGAGGGGAAATTTACTAACAAAGGTTTTTACATAGTCCTATGCTCCAGCTACTCTGAATCTTTCTCTAATCCCATAAGGTCTGCTTGCCCCAGTGGGACCTTGCTCTACTTACTGCCTGGAATGCCTGACCCTGGATCTTCCCAAATGTCCTTTCACATCATCACGTCTCAGCTCTAATATCATCTTTCTTCAAAGAGTTCCTCCCCTGAACTCCCTAACTAATTTATTTTTAAAATTAGCTTCTTTTCTTTGATGTGTGTCACGTCGATAGAATTTGCTTCAAAGTTTTCAGAAATTTTATCTACATTAATACATTAGCAAGCTAATAGAAAAAGCAACAGAATCTTTTCTGTGTTTCTAACAAAAATACTTCATGATTAAAAACAAGGAGTGTACTCATTTCCTAAAATATTTTATATACTTCAATTATTTTCATTTATTACAATAATTATTTTCTCATGGAGAAATGAAATTTAGACGTTTCAATTTGGGACAAAAACCTTTTGAAATTCCTACATATCGCCACTGAAATAATATAAATGCCTGAATACTTGTAACACAATCTTTGATACTACCATTATTCTTAAGTAATAAGTTATTTGTCATTATTTATACCATAATAGCACATTATTGTATTATGCTACTTCCAGCCATATTATTTCATTTTAATGAGGAAATAATTATATTTAAAAGTCTATTTTTGGGCCAACACAATGGCTTAACTGACTTATCCATCTCCAAGCACCAGCATCCCTTATGGCACTGGTTCATATCTCAGCTGCTCTAATTCCCATATAGCTTCCTATTTGTTGCCTGGTAAAGCAGTGGAAGATGACCCAAATCCTCGGGAATCTAAACCCATGTGGGAGACGTGAAGATGCTGGCTCTCAGCTTTGGATTCGCTCAGTTCCAGCCGTTGTCGCCATTTGGGAAGTAAATCAGCATAGGGGAGATCTTTTTGTGTTTCCTTCTCTCTGTAAGATTGCCTTCCCAATGAAAATAACTAAGTCTTTGGAAAAAAAAAAACTTTTAATCTCACAGAAATTGAATGATACGCAATTATGGTTTAACATAAATGTGAAACTTATTACCATAAATTTGAATATTTATTTACAGCAAAGGCAAAATACTAGAATTTTTAGATAAAAGTAGATAAATAAATGATATCATTACCAAATCCTTCTTTTCAAAAATATTATTTTTATGAAGCACCTAGAATCTTCCACTGCCCATTAATTAATAATGATTTGGGGTTTGTTTATCGCAGTTTCCCACAAATCATTAAATCTGTTCTTACTTGAAGTGGTAACGTGTGTTGACTTCCTGTCTTGTTGATGAGTTAAGACACTAGCCATACAGATATAAGAGTTCTGTGTTTTTGTTTTCCCTGCACAATATTATCATTATGTCTGTTTTTAAGCACCACAGTTTTTCTTGGGGGTTTACTAATGCTTTCTATTTTTTTACTGGGCCAGCTCAGAAGTTTTACACTTTAGGAGAATACAAGAACATGTGAGGGGGAATGTTCTAGCTTCTAGAATGTTTTGGTGGTATTAAGATGTGACATGATTTTATAGACTATGTGTGGTTTCCAAGTGCCATGTTAGTCATGATCTGTATCCTGAACTGCACTTTGAGTATAGAAAAGCAATAAGCTGTCTTTTTTAATGGGCATACAGCTCCATTATTCCTTTAAGCTTATTCTAAGAGTTTGGAGTCATGGTTTCTTATCCTATATTATCAATATTATTTCACTTGTGAAGAAAGGTCTTTTGTTTGATTTTTCTACATTGTGCTGGATACATCTCTAGGTATTTAAAGTCTATCATCTTACTTTGAAATACAAATTATGCTAAATGAAAATTGTTTCTAGCATAATTTTTTCTCAAAAAGTGATCTCAAAGTACAAACTCAGGGAAGTAAAGGTGCTTTGCCCTCAGGTGTTCAAAGACTTCTCTCAGACACTTGGCATGAACAGTGAATCCCTGAGCCGCTGGGTACTGCCATTGTTGCTGAGGTCCAGGAGCCAGCGCTATTGAGCCTGACATGGGGATATTTGCTTGCTGCTATGACAGGTTATGGGGAAACACGCAGAACTAGTACCCACAGGGCTTAGATCAAAGGTATAAAGTCCAGCTTGTAAGGCCTGTGATGTGCTATAGCAGTTAAGCTGCTATCAGCCCATGTCACACTGCTGGTTTAAATCCTAGCTGCTTCACTTCCAGTTCAGCTTCCTGATAATGTGCCTGAGAAGAGAAGCAGAAAACAGCTGAAGTATTTGGGTCCCAGCCAGCTGTGAGGGAGAACTGAATGGAGGAGCTCCAGGCTCTTGAGTTTAGTCTGGCACAGCCCTGGTAATTGGGTTCATTTTTTGAATGAATCAGAACTTGAAAGATCTCTTCCCTCTTTTTCTCCTCCCCTTCCCTCCTCTCCCCTCTCTCCCACTTATTTCCCCTCTTCTCTGCTCTCCTGCCTTCCCCCTCTCCTGTCCTCCCTTCCCCTCTTCTCCAATCTTAGATGTTCAAATGGGGTTTTATAAGAAATCCTGGATTTCAATCTTGATCTGGGATCAATCTGTTTTAACTAATTATTTCCTTAAAAAATAAGTAAGAAATATGTTACATCTAATACCCACAATCACTGCTTTCTAGCCCAAGGAAATATGAGAAAAAACTTCTTTCCCATCCTACACATTCTGTTTTTTTCTTAACATGGCCAGAAAGCATTGTGAGGTATTACAATACACTTGGTAATTTAATACACTTTAATACACTACAATATACTTGGTATTTAATACACACAGATTTACTGAGCATCTACTATGTGCCAGTAATAGTCTCCATATTATTGTGAAAAACTAAGTAAACTTAGGTTTATTTTGCTGCTGAGGCAAATCAGCACAGATTTAGTGAATTTAAAAACATTTGCCATCTTACAGGTATGTTGATTAGTTTTGTATTGCTTTGCCTGTGCAGGCCTCAGCAGGATTACATTCACTTTTTGCTTGTTTTTTTGCCGTTTTATATATATATATATTTTTAAGATTTATTTATTGTTGTTGGAAAGTCAGATATACAGAGAGGAGGAAAGATAGGAAGATCATCCGTCCAATGATTCACTTCCGAAATGACCACAACAGCTGATACTACGCTGATCCGAGCCAGGAGCCAGAAGCTCTTGCTGTTCTCCCACATAGATGCAGGTTCCCAAGGCTTTTGGGCCATCCTCGACTGCTTTTCCAGGCCACAAGCAGGGAGCAGGATGGGAAGCGGGGCTGCCGGGTTTAGAACCGGCGCCCAGATGGGAACCTGGCACATTCAAGTTGAGGACTTTAGCTATGAGGCTACCATCCTGGGCTCAGGATGGCATTTATTTTGCAGACTGAGGAAGAATTTTATTTTTTTCTGGTTTGCACATTTTTTAGCTCATAATCCTTTTTCTTCACCAAATCCAGTAACATAGCATTTCTCTGCCTCAACTTGTATCAATATTCCTCTTTGAGTCTTCTGTCTCTCTTTTACACTTTCTTTTTTTCAAGGCATGTTTATTTATTAGAAAGTCAAAGTGGCAGACTTGGAAAGACAAAGAGATCTTCCATGTGTTGGTTCACTTCCCAAATGGCTGCAACACGCTGGGCTGCACAGGGCTGAAAGCAGGAGCCAGGAAGTGCTTGTGTGTGTGTGTGGGTGTGTGTGGGTGTGTGTGTGTGGCAAGGAGGCATGTCCTTGGGCCATCTCTGCTTGTTTCCTAGCTGCATGAGCAGGGAGCTGGATGGGAAGTGGAACAGTTATGAAATGTGGAAAGAACATTTATCCCACAAATTGCAAAGACCGTGTTTGATCTAATTAGTGGAATAATTAGAGTAAGGCAGATTTATAGTAAGATAATTCCAAATTAGCACACAACATTGAGGAACAGTGTTAGTGTGTAATTTGCAGGGACACAAAAAAGTGGCATCAAGGAACTCTGGGAGTTGATAGTATCGTAGCGCATAGTGAAGTAGGACATGTTGGAACATAGAAGAATCTGTGTTGGGAAGTCAAGAGATAAAAAAGTTAAGGGGATTTGGGCTAGTTTGTTATCTCTTGAATTTGTATTTCATTAAGTAAACAAGGGATACTTAAAGGATTTCCATCAAGTGAATGATCTGATAAAGCCATAATTTTAGGGGTATTGGCCTTACAGCATTATGACATGAGTTAGGGAAAGAAGAGGAGTAGACAAATTAGAAATCTCAACATACAGTTGCAGTTATTTCACTACCAAGTGACACAGGATTTTCAGAAGCAGCCTATGTGACTGGTACACCCGCTGAACCCTGGCTGGTTACTGATCACCATTTCAATTTATTGATGACTCACAGATAACTTTTTTACTTTCATTTCTCCATGAACTTAAAAAAATTGGTATGGGTTTCATGCAATGATCCATCGGCTAATCCATCTACAGGTGCCAGCATCTCATACTGGATACCAGTTCAAATTCCAACTGCTTCATATCCACTTCCTGCTTGCAGCTTGAAAAGGCAGTGGAGGATGGCTCCAAAGTCTTGGGCACCTGAATGCATGTGGGAGACCCAGAAGAAGTTCCTGGCTTCAGATTGGCTTAGATCCTGCCATTGTGCTCATTTGAAAATGAATTAGAGGAAGGAAGATCTTTCTCTCTGTTTGTGCTTCTCTCTGTAAATCTGCCTTTGCAATAAAGATAAATGAATATTAAGAGAAAGAAAGAAAGAAAGAAAGAAAGAAAGAGAGAGAGAGAGAAAGAAAGAAAGAAAGAAAGAAAGAAAGAAAGAAAGAAAGAAAGAAAGAAAGAAAGAAAGAAAGAAAGAAAGAAAGAAAGAAAGAAAGAAGAAAGAAAGAATAAAGAAAGAAGCAAGTCGTGGTAGTATTTCTTGAAAGAAAAAAAAAAAAAACCTGGCTTATTTGAGAGGCAGAGAGAAGGCTTCCACCTGCTGGTTCACTTGCAAAATGTCTGCAACAACCAGGATTGGGACAGGGCTGAAGCTAGAGAACAGTCCAGGCCATGTGGTTGGTACAAGACAGCAAAGTACTTCAGTCATTACTGTTGCCTCCCACGGTCTACATTATCAAGAAGCTGGGGTCAGCAGACGTGGCCCAAAACAGGGATTAGAAGGAGATTCTCTGACGTGGAGGGCAGGTACCTTAAATATCCCCTCCTAGAAGCTAATGTGCTTGAAGATAAAATGCATTGTACCTAGTAAAATATAGGATTTTTATGGAAATTTAATTTGATGCTCCATACTTTTAGATCTAGCATATGGACATTCATAAAAATATTTCCATGTAGATTTTCATATATAACCTGGGAATTCAGTAAAACACAAAGTGTCACACAAAGTATAACAAAGAACAATAAAACTTGCAAAGAAATTGCAAATTGTCAAAAATCAAAACTGATAACGTCAATTCTGAACTTGTATCAAAGATTTTACTCTTTGTACTATTGATATTAAGATAGCTGATGAATATAGTTAAAATTTTTAATATTTCATATTTTACATAAGAGATCCTAGGTTTTATTATTTTTATGAAATTAGTATAACATAACCTTCAGTATATAATTTTTATTGAAAAGCTTAGCAAGCAGAGACATGACCCCTTCAACCTTCTACTCCTACATTTCCTTTCAGTCTCCTAAAGCTGCAATCTTAGTCACTTCCTGAGTACAGCATGCGTTATGAATACACAGCTGAAATCTATTCATTTCTCCCAACCATGCATCAGAAAGTCAAATCACCAGCTGCAACAGAATAAAATGTGAAAAATTGGAAATATATAATCAATTGATCCGCATCGAGCTGAGTGCAGCTTTCTTTATGTCATTCCTTCGCACAGACTCTGTTTAGTTTATTTCAGCGCTTAAGATAGTACACTCATATCTGTGTGGCAAAGCTGATTAGAAAAGGGTACCTCCTCCCATAGGGATCTATTTTAAAATGTCACAGTTAAAATTTTCCAAAAAGTTTTGAGCATTTTTAGCTTCCTGGCTGATGTAACATGCTGAGGAGCCCTGATACTTCAGCGCTGCTCTGTAGACATGGAAATGCTGATTTACCCTTGCCCCCTGCCAGGTCACCTAATTGGAAGGAAGGCTCTCAGTGGTAGGCACACAAATATATGACTTTTTTTTTTTTGACAGTGGAACTTAGAATAGCATAATAAATGGCTTTGTGATTGGGGATATAGGCTGTGCCTGTAAGTGGAGAGAGAATGTGCTTACTTGTTCTTTAAATAAATTTGATTGAACAGATGTAGCAAGGAAAAGAAAGGTAGATTAAAAAAAAAAAAACTTAAAGCAAAACAGTATAATTGCTTTACCTCCAGGTTCATAATTATATTATGTGAGTATGAGAACCCCACCCCTGGCAGAGGGTGTGTGTGTCAGGGGGCTTGGGGGAGGAAATACTATCCAAATAGCATCAGCACATTCTTCTAGCTGTACCCCCTTATTGCATCAGAAAATTTCATAAATGTATGTGTGTGCTGGTGGTAAAGTTGGAGTAACGACTAGGAAATCTCTTGTATTAAAAGTAGGGCAAGTATGCATGTTTTAAATGTTATTGACCTACTCTAATCTTAACTAGATATGTCATAATATAGTTAAACAGATAAAAGGATTTACATCTTTTGTTTCTGTGTCATCTAATCAAGCTAACAATTTCAAAAGTCAGCATTCTACCGACAAAAAGAGAGCTGAGTTAGAAAATTTTATTTATGTCTTGAATAGGGATTTTCCCCATGTTTGCAATTTTGGAGAAATTGAAGATTTCCCTCAAAAATATATGAGACTGCCAAAACCTTTGCCATTTTCCATTCTTTCTAAAGCATGAAAACAGAAAACAGAAGTAGATTCTTCTAATCTTTGCAAGCAATTTGAATATAGTGCTGTATTTGATAACTATTACTGATTTTCTTAGAATGTTCTGTGCTATATGTTATTCTAAAATGAGTGTACAAGTATTTGCAGTGATTATTCAAGTTCTTAATCGTCAACTGCATTCCATATTTTGGGTGTGATCTAATTGTAGTTACACCTAACACATGTGCCTTTAAGAAGTGAGAGCATGTGATCTAATGCCTAATTTCTTTGTAAGTAGCAGTTACTAATAATGGAAACAAAGAAATTTTAAATATTGGATTTATAAAGCTATCTAATTATTTAAAAGTTCTTTTCCTGTAATTCCTTAATGAACAATGTAGATTGATTAAAGTACAGACCTTTTCTATATAATCATTTTTTCAGATGATCTTAAAATTAGCTTAATCTGGATTGTTGAAATTATAATTACTTTTTATTCTTAACTACTATTCACATTGAGACAATGATTTTCTTTTCTTACCACCATGGAATTTTGATATTGGTGACAGTGCAGGGACATTGCTGTTACCACACACGCATTTAGTCCTCACCTGATGCCAGTCACTGGAAAATAAGTTCCATGTATATCTGCCTGAAAAAAGCAAAAGGTCAACCTTTAAAGAAAAATAAAAAATGTTAAGAGTAGTTACCCATTTCCTTCCCCTGAGTCTCTGCAGAACTATTTTCAACATATTTACAAACTGGTAAAAGCTATAGAAAATTATAAAACTTATTTTCATAAAAAAAATCTGAATGTGCTAGTGGTGAAAAATATACTTTTGATTAAACTGGGTGATTAAATTTATACTTGATATGCCAACAGTCACATAATGGCTACATTTCTGAAAATGCCGCATTTAATTAAACACATTTAATTAATTATCATGCGTACAGAAAAATAAAATCATGCTATATTTACACACAAAACTACTTTTTAAACAGACCAATTGACAAGCATCATGCTTGTCAGTCCCATTGGCTTGGCATTTTCACAGGCTCACACATCCCACTGGGATATCTCACTCAAGTAAAGCATCTTACTGTAGCCAAATCTTCACCTGTTTTTACAGCAAGTAATGTTAGAATTCATCAATAAAACAAAGACGTATTTGCATAATATTATGGAATGAATAAAAACAATATTGTATGTTTGATTTATGAATTTCTGTTCTAACTCCAAAGACACAACATTCACTGAAAGCACATAAGCCAAATCCTGAAATATTAAATATCAATTTGGAAAGAAATGTATTGCCTTCTGTCCTAAGCGCAGCTATATGCTGAACAAATGAAGTAAAATAGTGGGAGCTACCTTGCAGGAAAAAATAGGAAAGGAAACAAAACTGCTGCGCCCCGTTCCTGTGGCGGTAGAGTCTGCACACTGGCCTTCCTGGGACTTCATTTTCCACAAAGTGAAGGTGACTCACAAAGCTGGATTCTCTGGTGGAAACATGTTCTGTGGCCTCAGGATGTTTTTCACTAGTCTTAATCAATCTGAGGACTAAGAAAGCATAAGGCACAGATAACACTTTGTAAATAACATTATAAAGTTCTCAAAAAACATTCCCTTTAAAGATGTTATCCTTATGTTTGTGCATCATATTCTCTGATAGCATTGCTAGCACTGTCCAATTATAAATTCCTGCATACTATATTTTGCGTTAAATCACCTAAAAATAAGAGTAATTACTGCTAACAAGAATCATGCCAGTGAGAAGCGTATCCTCAATTCTGTCTGGCAATAGCATATATTCATGATTATTCTGTTTGCACTGAGTGCTTGGACAGATTACATTGTGGTGCCTGCGATGTTGACAATGGATTCTTTTTCAAGAGATAGAAAATGTCTGGTTGTATTTAATGGATGGGTAGTGACTGCTTCGTTGCATGCCGTGAGCTTGCAGATCTGTGGGTTCCCAGTCTGACATTTAGCTTTAATTTCATAGTTGGAATGCATGAATTGAGTTATTTTTCTCTTATCAGGTATTAGCCTACTTAGTGATAGAAGTGATATAGAAATAACACAGTACATGCTGGATTTGTCAATTTCCAAATTACCTAATTAATCCCTTTCCATTCTTTAACGATGAACCATTGTTTGATAGCAAAATATTCAAGGATTTAAACATATTGAGTGGGTCCAGGAGGTTGGAGCTACCATCCTTTTCAAAGCTCAGATTTCCTTGTTTTAGATTACAGATGTCTCTTCAAGTGGGCATCTGAGAACTCTCAATACGATCCTGTCAGCACTTCTAGCTTCCTTATTCTCAAATAACAAAGCCCAGACACAGAATACAGAGTACAGCATTTTCCCTAGAAGGCCTGGCTCGTTCTTTTGAAAAGTGTATGTTAAGATTACAATTATATTACTAGATACTTGCATTGTTACAGAATTAGTGGAAACAAAGTGAGTATCTCAGCCATAGATCACATGAATATGACTAGACCAAAGATTTTAGTGTTTTTTACTTAATCTTGGTTCACTGATGTTTGCATCTTGCTTCTCACATATGAAGAAACAGCCCTAATGGGATGATAGATTAGATCTCCCTTAATAATTCATTTACTTTATGCATTATTATGGATAGAAGTCCCCAAAATAACAATAAATTGGCCACTCCAAAATAATTACAGGCATCTTTTTATGTATTGGCTCCATTTTGTTTGAAAAGTATTTTAGCATCTAGGTGTGTTCATAGAACGAAACTTGAAGATAAGTTGACAGTTCACTGGAAGTATACCAGAGTAGTAACCAAACTCAGTTTTACCTTATATTGTTATTTTTATATGCTTCTGTTATTGCCACCAAGTAATAAAAAGTTCATAAATATTATTCTAGTGCTAAGGAATTTGAACTGTCAAATGTGGCTGAGAGATGTACAGTTCTGGTGCTTGCTACATAGCTCCTGCCAAATTTCAGTTTCCAGAGACATAGCTCTGTGATCTCTGCTACTATTTTCTGCTACACAAAATATGCTCCACCTAGCTCTCCACACATCTGTCATAACTCACTCCAAGTCATTGCCTAAACAACTGTAAACCTCTCTAGCCCATTTTCCTTACTGTATTCCTAACACGTAACACTCAATGTGCACCTTCTAAATAACTGAAAAATTCTATCAACCTTCTCATATATAAGATGTCAAATATATATGCTTAATAAGTGATTTTTGATTAGCAACAAGATACAAAGATGCTATATTTTCACAGATTTCATTCTAGAAAAAGAATAACATTTTTTTATGTTATTTCAGTGAACATTTCTCCCCTTTAATCATCCAAGCTGATAATGTAATGCTATCACAAAATAAGGAAGAGGGGAAACCCCGTATCTTCCCTTACTGAAGGATCTCAGAAGTTTGAACATCTTCTCTTGTTTTGCAATGTACAATTGCTGCTCTTTTTTTTTTTTTAATTGAAAAGTCAGATATACAGAGAGGAGGAGAGATAGAGAGGAAGATCTCTGTCTGACAACTCACTCCCCAAGCAGCCACAATGGCTGGTGCCGCGCCTATCTGAAGCCAGGAACCTGGAGCTTCCTCCTGGGTCTCCCACGCGGTTGCAGGGTCCCAAGGCTTTGGGCCGTCCTCGACTGCTTTCCCAGGCCACAAGCAGGGAGCTGGATGGGAAGTGGGGTGGCCAGGATTAGAATCGGCACCCATATGGGATCCTGGTGCATGCAAGGCGAGGACTTTAACTGCTAGGCTACCATGCCAGGCACATAAACTCTGCACATACACCCTGCACTAATACTCAAGGTGAGCCCTCCCTGCAGCCATGCAGCAACATTCATTCCAAACCTGTGGCCTCTAAATGGTTCAGGGACCACGTTATATGTTCTAACATGTTATTGTCATCCTCAATTTCTTACTTCTTGTTTAATTCCCTAATGATGCCCTTGTATTAGTGAATGCCCTGAGACCTGCTGGCTGATGTAGTTCTGATCTTGATTCAACTCAGTGTTTTTATTTCCTCCCTGGTCTGTTTTAGCTTTTTACCTCAGGCTATTCCTGAGCTGTACTGCGTTTCATTCTCAGGATCTGACTACACTCTCTGTACCTCAGGTCGAATTCCTACTAGCCTTAAAGGAAAGAGTGATGTGGGAAAATGGTGGGCATATATATGATGGACTGAACCTTCTTATGTGCAGTTAACAGATCAACCATGAATCCCCTTTCAGAGACCCCGATGGAAGCATAAATCACGTAATTTACAAACGCAGCATTTCATAACTCAATAGACTTCTTCTACATGTGTTATCTCTATGTCCTCAAACCTCCTAGTAACTCCAAACTGAACAAAAGCTTATTCTTATATAGTGTTAATCAGACTCAGTGATTTTAAGTGATTTCTCCAAGACAGAGCAGAATATAAGTGGTAGAATATATTTGAAATTCACTGTCTTATTCCTAAATTAAATCATAAACTACCTTTCCTCACTACCAAGTGTATAATAGTGACCAAACTTCTTGGCTTCTGTCTGCCTCAGTTTCTTTCATCCTGCTAAATGATTTCTTTTGTCAAAGTGAATTAACTATGCAAATTGCCTTGAACTCTTGCAGGAAAAAAAAAAGAACTGTGGGAGTGATAATTAGATGCCTAGGTATTACAGATGTTTTAAATGGAGTTGAAGGGTTCATGGAATAAAATTTTCCCATATTTTCATTAATATGGATTTTTAATACCCTTTGGAAGTTAACCTGAAAAGTGTTTTCCTTCTTTTATAATGCAAAAGTGAACTTTATTCTCTTTGACTTTGAAACTCTTTATGGCAAAGAAAAAAAAATGCTCACTTTTCATGAAACTAAAGGGTAAGTACTGGTTTGAGTATTTTCACTGCTGTCCCACTAGAGAAATATATTTCTTACTGAACCACTAAGCCAGTCCTCTACTGGGAGCAAAAACTAGTATTTCAGATCCATTGGAAATCTCATTTCTGAATTTAGGTCTGTTGAATCACTAGTCATCGGTAAAGTAGAAATCAGTTTTGTTTATTTATGCTTTTAAACTTACCAAAACTAAGTCCCTGGCTCTAGAACAACAGACATAAGCATTTCTTGTGAGTTCCATAGCATTTTAAAAAATCTAAATATGATGTATTTTAATATTTGCGTTTCTCATGAACCGTTCAAAATAAGTAGTGTTTATATTTATCTCTTTGGGATCCTTTTTTTTTTTTTAGTAAATGGGGACGGAACTGTTTTAAATGTTTAATGGAGAGGGTATGTTCAGCATAGTTGAGTCTTGAAAATTGCCTGCCATTGTAATGCACCATACCAGGAAGCTTTATACAATGGTATATCTGCATTTCCTTGCAGATTGTCAATCTATTTACTTACTAAACTTATCTCAGAACTATTAAATCTGCTCATACTGATTATTGACTATACAAATAATATGTACTTTTTGCTTGTCAGTAAAATACAAATATATTTCACCATTTACCATCAAAGGCATTTAGAATACTCCTGAAATTCCCTTCTTTCATTTTCCTGTTCTGTACGTCAGAATTCTCTGCCATGGCAGGGTAACAAACTGCATATTGAATAGTTGGTTCCAATGCAGTCTTTAACTATCACTTAATAAGGAGCTAAACACATCCTATACCAGTTGTTTTCTGGTTAGTAAGTAGCATACATTAAAAACTATCAATACATTGATGTCATTTATAACTGTATAAAGGAAAGGAATTTTGAGATTTTTCTCCCCTTTACATCATTTTATTTCAGGGGTAAATAAGTGAATTCTTAGAAACCAGCTCTTTTCTAAGATGCTAAGGTTAGAATCAACTATCTTGGCTTGGATTCTTGTCTTCTGTCTGCTTTTTCTTTTGCACTCATACCCAAGGATGAATTATTATTCCACAACTTATAGTTTTTCACTTCCTAAGCAACATTGTAAGCTAGTGATGATTTACTTCTAATAGGTGGCAGTGACTTTGTAAAAGAACAAGAAAAATCACTAGCACCAACAACAAAAACCAGCACACCTGAAGAAACAAAGCCTTTAGTTCACAACCCAAAATGTTGTTTGTGATTTCTTAAGGTAACAGTCCTTTAAGGCTTTGTTGGTGGTGATGATGATGATGATCATGATTCTGCAGAAAGCAGTGAGAAAAAGCAGAGACAGAGCAACATGAAGGAACAAAAGAATTCATAAGCAGAAAGAGTTAAAAGAAAAACTAAATAGAGGAAGGCTCTACTTCCCAAACAGTATAAAAACCAATCTTCCTTGAGCAATGATAAAATATGTCATCAAACCAGATAGTACACATTGGTAGCCTTGGGGAGATGTTGGGGATTTTGAAATTAAAAAGACAGATACTTGTAGATGAAAGCTGACACCACACAAAAGCTGACAGGTGCCTTATGGAAGAACTTTCCATTCTGATTGTTTCTTCCACCTACATAATGGGAGGAACTATTTTGGTTTTCTTATTAATGCTGTGTCAATAACTTTAATTCTAACTACCATTTACAGAGTCTATTTATATTTGCTAGGTCTGAACCAAATCTCTTAATACATTATCCCATGGGATGCCCAGGGCTGTCCCTCTGATTTGGTAGAAAGTGAAGTGACTTGCATTTTATGGTTGAGACAGAGGTTGAAGATGGCTGGCTGAAGGTCTAGCAGGTGTGGGGATGGGGATGGATTCAGATACCCAGCAGGAACTTGTTTTCTTTTAGACTCCAAAGTGATCCTGATGCAGGCAGGATTCTTTGGTAACCATACTCTTGCTTTCAGTAGGAATGCATTCATTACTTGTCCTCCTTGAGGATAAAATGTAAGCAGAATCAAAATTCACTGCAATATTTGGGAAGTTCCTTTATTTTGATGTAGTTTCTCCTAATGACCAGTTACTTCTCCCTCCTTTCCCTGAGTTTGAATTTCAGGCCAAATGAGTCAATAAATAATATGTGGTTTTATATATAACATTTTGTACAAGTGTATCACAACCTGTGAGGGCATTAAAAATATTCAATCACAGCAAAATATTAACATGAAATATAAGTAGATGATATAAAGTATTAACATCGCCATTACTCTAATGTCTTTCTTTCCTCTCACAATAAATTTAAAAGTTATAGCAGTGATGTGGCTACCATTTGTTTAACAATAATGCTCATGGAATGAGAAAATTAAATGCCAACACTAAGAAGAATCAAACTCTCCCAATTTTTTGCATTCTTTGTACTGAAGGTCAATAAAACAGAAAAAAGACAGAAAACAATTAAAATACAGCTCAAGTGTTCTGTAGAGTTCGAACAATCACTTTGTGCCAGAAGCATAAATGAAAAGAAAAATATCCTCAATTTTACACACATACTTGATATTGAGAGATCACAAAAAATAACCATGGACACCAACATCATGTATATTGTTAGGGACCATTTTGAATCAGAAGCATTGTTCTCTGCCTTGACAAATTTGTTTTTAAAATCATGTTCTCAGTGAAAATTCAAGGGCGTCATTAGGCAATATTAGCATAAATAGAATCAGCTCCTTTATTTAGGCATGGAAAATAATATTTCAGTAAGAAACATAAGCTCTGTATACCACTTCAACCACTTGTTAATGAGGAAGCACAAGATAATTTATGGATTGTTTAATATTAAAAGGCAACAAGTATCACTTGAAAATAAAGCTTAGTTATTGCATCTAAAACTTGCCAGTGGGTTATGCCACAGCCTTTCAAGCTGTCAATCCACCTGAGTGTTGGTTTTATCTATCTATCTATCTATCTATCTATCTATCTATCTATATCTATATCTATATCTATATCTATATCTATTTTAATTGGAGAAGAAAGGAAAAGAAAGAGGGGGAGACAGAAAGATTTCCTAAATACTTGCTCATGTGTAATCCCCATGTGGTTACAATAGTAGGTCTAGTCTGTATTAAAACCAGGAGCCAGGAAGTCTCCCAAGTGCATTGCAGGTGTTGAAAAAAACTGGGACCTTCTTCCAGCGCTTTTCCCTAAGCACATTAGCAAGCAAATGGATCCAAACACTTCTCCAGTTCCCTACTAATATAGTACCTAGGAAGGCCGCAGTCAAAGCTGGCCCAAGTGTTTGGCTCTTCATGCCTATGTAGGAAGCCTGCTGTAGAGCCAGACTCCTACATTGTCTGTCTCTGCCCATCTCCCTCCATCTCACTCCACATCACTCTTTCTGTAACTATGCCTTTCAAACAAGTCAATAAAAAATTCTTTCTAAAAAAAATTGTCATCTTCCATTAGAAGTTATTTACTGGAAAAATTATGACCAACTATGAAGGTATTAATTGACTTTAAGAGAAGCAAATTAGTTTGAATTAAATCTAGCAGCCTTTTAGCACTTATCTATAGATTTTCAGAGTATACAGTAGTATGAAATTGGACATGCTCAGGGAATGTTAGAGGTAGGATGAATTGAGATTTTTTTTTTTTTTGATGCAGAAGGCAGTGTAGGAATAACAACAACTTCAAAACATATGTTTGATCTGCACCCTTTGAACATTGTAAAGTAGGAATCACAACATACAAAGCAGTCGCAACAGTTGAATTATAATGATTATATAAAATAAAATGCTCCAAACTTTTAAAATTATAACCAGAAAGAAGAATATTTTCAGGTCCTTATGAAGAGATTTACACTAGTGTTGCTTGTGACTTTTTGTGTAAGGGAAAGTGCATGGTGCATATCCTGAGGAAAATCACTTTTGAGTTCTACATTAGCTATGCTTTTTTAAAATTCATTGAAATCTCTTACTATTAATTACAGCTTCATTGTTCTCATATCGATCGTGTACATGATATCAAAAGGGATTTAAGTGCTATTTAAACAACAAAACCTGGGCTCCTCAGGTAGTATATACTGATTAAAACATCATTATTTTTAAAAGAAAATAAAAGGGTGAGGCTTGCTTGGTAAGTGCTGTGTCCTGCGGCTCTGATTTTTTAGTGAACAGCAGCTCTTAGTACTGGATTTTTGGTTGTTACTGTGATTTGTGGGCAAGGTGGCTCTGCCTCCAGCCATGTGCTGTCGAGCTCACAGTATATTCATCAGACTGGTAACAGAAGGTTGCATAGTTTTGTCTAATCAGATTCCAAAGCTTCCAAGAAAATTACTCCTATCTCATCATGCTCACTATGGTGACACCTAGTACCAGATTTATGATCAGACATTCAGCTGAACTGAACACCGCCCCACTGAGGCTCAACTGGGGCAGTTGAAACCTGATTGAAAGTGTAGTTTAGTGCCAAAATTGTGAGCAGGGCTACCACCCGACATAATACTATGCCAAGCACCTTAGCTGAGTTTAGCCAAGATGACTGAGGGGCTATGACATTTTAATGCAAGATGCTAACAATGCCTATTTCTGAAAATAATTGTAGTCGCATGTCTTTGCATGGATCATATCTTTTATGCTCATAATTTATGTTTTAAATGTGAGCATTCAGCAATATATTAACAAGATACTCCTTGGGAGCTGTTACACTAAATTCCCTGTCCTCTTCCTGGACTACAATTATAGCCAGCTTTGTACAACAGGGGATGTCCTTCTAAGGACACAATCCCCAAATCCACCCACACTTATCCATCCCCATGGACCCGTCTCAAAAAAAGAGGAAATTTCATAAAGATCAGATGTGAGCAACAGTACATTACTGCCCCCAAGATGATTTGGCTTCTAAGACACTGTTAACAAGCAGTATATCTAACAATTTCAGTATTCAGCAAGGATACTTGCTGAAAAAATCTGAAAGCCACTGTGGAAAAGAGAAGCCTTTAAATCACCCAATCCTATTTAGTAATTCTCCTAAGGAATGACAGGCCTGACCCATTCCTTGTTAACATGAACAGAATATTTGCTAGCCAAATGATAATGGAGTGATGAGGAGTCCCTATTACAAAGCAAAGTCAACAATAACAAATAGTCTCCTCATCAATCATGATACTTTTGATCAAACTGTATTACATATTAAAAATCAACATAGCATGCAAGTATTTTGGACTAGAGCCAGAAAAATTACCCTCTTCTATATATGTGTAGTTGAATACAAAGCTGAAAATAAAAAAAGTGAGGGGGAGTGCTCAAGCTGAATCAATTTCTTTTAATCAAATTTTCACAGTTTTAATAGTTACCACACATGAAGGAAAAATCAAAACAAGTCTTTTTGCAAAATGGGGCAATATTGAAAACTTTGTGTGCTGCACTCATAATTTTCCAGAGACAGATGTCTCTTATCTGCATGGTGTTTTTTTGTATCTACCCCAACTCCCCCAAATATTTATGTATTTGTTTATTTACTTACTTAAATGGTAGCTGAACAGAAGCAGAGGAACAGGCAGAGACAAAGGCAGAAACAGGGAGAGGTGAATGCAAGAAGAGACACAAAAAGAGGAACAAAGAGGAGGAGAAGGTGAAGAGGAGACAGGGTAAAGAAAAAGGAGAAAGAGAGAAAGATTATTTCTGTGCTGTGGTCCACTCCCCAGATGCCCACAGCTCCCAGCGTGAGAGGTGTCTGAAGTAAGGAGCCTGGATTTGGGTCTCAACATGGGTGAACAAGGATTCAAGCATTTAGGCCATCAACCCTTGCATTTCCAGAAATATAGCAAGAACCCTGTTTGGGGGTTGAGTATCCAGTAGTTGAACCTCGTATACTGATGAACTGATGTAGGATGTGGGCCTCCAAAGCAACCTTTGTTGTACAGTATCTGTCCTTTCTTATATATTTTGAATCACTGATAGATATTTATATTGGATAATATAAGATTATTCTATTTTCACCTTTTATGTTAAAAAATCTTAGAAGCGAGAACAGAACTGGAGCATATCCTCTTGGTCCTTAATATTAGCCAATAGAAATTCTTTTTGAAGGAATGATACTGAATTCACAAATGGTAAGAAGAACTATGTATGAATAAATGATATGACATTGTCAAGCATAAGTAAATTGTAGAAAAGAAAGTGAAAGCTAAAAAAGAAAAAATATCAGATTGGTATCCCTTAATTTAATAGAATTTTTGCATAGAGACTACAAAATAAAACTATTCCAAGAAAATGGTTCAAAAAAAAAAAAAAAACTGAGAAGCATGGCATCAAACAAACTTACCAGAAATCTAAGAAACAAATATAACTTAAAATATATTAAAAACATTAGAATAGTTATTATCAAAGAAGAAAAAAAATGGAAATAATAATGGAAAAACATGTGAATGTGAATTTCTGAAAAAGGTGGACCTTGAAGGCTTGCTGTCCCAATTTCTTATTGAAATGTTTAAGAAGTCAAATTTCAAGATCTGATGTGGCACAACCTTTGAGAGCCATGTCCCATATTGATTTTAACCAGAAAATGCTTGAAGATCAGGAAACAACAATGTGACACAAGTACAGAAGTCAGTACATGATTGTCTCAAGTCCCATAGCCTTGGACCATTGCCCTACTGCAGACCCTCACCTGCAGGCTTCTCCCTTGGTCTTGGACTTTTGCCCACTCATGGACCATTGACCTTAAGTCTCTGGCTCCAGCAGTCTGTGAATACAAGATTCTAGACACAGTCTGTCCTGCTCTTCCTTATCAAGTCAATTATTATCTTTTACAGACTGCTCATAGCATAAGGTAAATTGTTTAATATTTTGATTGACTTATGGACCTTAAGTCATTTTCATATAGCATAATTATTCTATGTATATTATTTAGATTATACCAAGTAATGCGCAAGTAACATTGATTGCAATTTCCAGTAGTTTATTTCTGAATAAAAGCATCTAGATTTTTATGTATCGCACAAGGATTATTAGTGAAGTAGCCACCACAGCTTCTAACAAGGTTGTAAGCAGTGACATGGTGTCTGCTGATGAGGAATGTGTGAGTGTCCTTTATGAAGAGTAGCAGAAATGGTAATTTGCAAAATATTAACTGAAATTTGTAAATCATTTAAGCTTTTATCATTAAGATAGTACTACATACTGATTAGGAGTATCGTCACCTGTATTCTGTGTGGACATTATATATATAATACATAATATACATAAAATGCATTGATATATTATATATTATGTATATAACATATGCATTGATATATGTTGTTACATATTATATATAATACATATTATATGTATAATATATAAAAATGCATTGATATATATTATATATTTCTTATAGGAAACATAATATATATTACACATCAATGTATTATATATAATATACGTCAAATTATATGTATAATATAAATTGTATTTCCTATAATAAGAAAGATATATATAAATGTATAATGTATGATATATTTCAAGACATTATGTATATATATTTTTTATTTCCTATACATATATTTTATTTCCTATAATAAGAAAGACTAGAAAATATCAGCTATCAGCTTTGGTTCCAGACACACATAGTGAGAAAGGGGTAAGTAGGATAGAAGAGAGGGAGAAGGGAAGAGATGATAATTATTAAGTAACTTGTATTGCAAATAGCTTCATATTCCTCTCTGTCATTACAAGAGTCCATCACACTCACAACATTTCATAAACTGAAACGTTCTACTAGGCATTCTTATGCTTTCAACTTCCAATTTCAATTAGTGTTTATAATAGAAAAGTGATAATTAATTTAAAATGTTTCATATTTTATTTACTAACTCATTTGATCAACTTCACCTTGATAAAATTTGCACATCACTAAGTACAATGCAGAATTAATTATTAAAGATCATTATTAATTAATCACATATGTATTCCTTTATTTTCTTGGCATTTCACTTAGCACACACTGTCATAAAAAGGAATAATTATCACTCAACTATTCTGGCCCAGGGATAAAGAAACATGTAGTTGGTTCTTTGCATGTGCTACATAGAAATTTGAATATAGGATTGGGGAGCCTATATAAGTAGAAATGTATTCAGAAACAACAGAATGTCCTACTGTGCTGTGGAGTGAAACAGAGAAACAGAAATCAATTGAAAGAGCTACAAATACAAGCTGGAGTGACCCTCATGAGAACAAAGCCCGAACATCTGCATAATTGTCACTTGAATGAGCTAATTGTTTTATTTCTGAACTCACCCTATAACTATCCCTTTAAAAACTGGTTTTGCTGACTTGTTAAGCTGAAAGCACATTTTGGTTTGAGAAATCTCTCTTTGCCCCATGATGCTGGCTTCAGGAAATCAATTATTTCCTTTGTAGCAAAGGGGTGGGGGGAGAAGTGGGGATGGGTAGAAGAGAAAGAAGGAGCTACAAACAAACAAACAAACAAACAAAAAAAAACCAAAAAAAAAAAAAGCACAAGGAACATCTAGCATATATAAAATAAATATTCATGAATCTAAACTCTATGCATATAGATGTGTGGACACATCTGTATTTCATTTAAAAACTACTAAATGAAGGAGAATACTTTCCCACACAGAGTTACATAAAACTTAGGATACTTCTCCTCCATAGAGATAGAGCAGAAGACTCACTGCTTCAGTTCAACCTGCATTTCCTTACCTCCTTTCCAATAGCAGAGCATGAAAATACAGGAAAGAGGTACTTCCACCGCAGGGAAGTCTGATAAATACACTTCAACTAGGAAATTAAAACAGCATTAACATGTAATAATGGTAAATGCTATTGATATACAGGTCATAATGGGGGCTAACCCCCAAACCAAAATTTTACAAACTACCTGACCAGTGCTCCTCAGTTATAAAGGTATCCAAAATGGGGCGAGTCTGAGGAACTGTCAAGGCTCAGGAGAGACTAAAAAAGCATGTCAACATGTTGAGGTATCCTCAATGGGGATTGAGCAGGAGGGGGGCGAGTATATCAAAGTTGATGGAATCTAATAAACTACAAACTTAGCAACTAGGTATAAAATCTGGTTCTTTGCTTGTGATGTTTGCAATATTTAGATGCTATAACATTAAAATTTGCATTTAAGTTATATAGAGATTTCCTTTACAAGCTTGCCAGTTTCTCTATGCGTATCAAACTTTTCCAAAATAAATAAATTTAGAAGTAAAACATATTCTAAATGTAAAACATTTTAAGTAAAATGTTTTCCAAATACACAGCATGGCCGTGAAGTACTATATTGCTAGAAAGAATAGAGATGGTTTAATCTGTTGGTGTTGGTGAAAGCCTCATGGAGAGAATGTAGATCGAGCTTAGTATCAGGATATGAAAATGAATTTTTTCATGAATAAAAAGCTTCATAAAAAACCTTAAGTCAAGAATTTTCCCTTTTTTTCATAGTGATATCTCCACTATGAGTTAAGAATACCAAGAAGTCACTTTTCTACCCTAAATATATATCAGGATACCCTCTTAATAACTTAAATAACGGCAAGCTCCTGTAGAATATTTCTAGATAAGTTAATCTAGCCATTTAAAATTCAAGTGATTATTATTATATGAGAACAATAGCTGGCAGATGTGTATCACATCACAAGACTCTTTTTGGTATTATATATACAGATATCTATCTATCTATATGTATATATATATATATACATACAAGCATATTGTATATCTCCTACTGAAACTTAAATTAGAAAAATAGTTACAGTAAAATTTTGTTGATAGTAGCTCACTAATACATTCCTATGTCAGGTAGGATTTTAGACAAAGAGAGAACAATAACCAAGAAAGTATTAACATTCTACAGGTTAATGTTCCATTGTTCTTGGCAGAGCATGGCAGCATTGATAGAATGAACCATGGGAATTCCTGCAAGGTTTCTATTTCTTTAGGTTGGAGAGAGGGAAAAGGGGTGGGCGAGACAGAGAGAGTGATTTTGAATCTCCTATTAGCTACTTCACTCCCCAGAGACCCCCAACAGCTGAGTTTGGGCAAAGCCAAAATCAAGGGCTCAGAATTCAATCAGGCTGTCCCCCATGGATGACAGACCCAAGTCTTTCATTCATCATCTGCCTCTTCACTTCCTCTTAGCAGAAGGCTGGAATTGGAAGCAGAGTAGAAACAAACTCAGGCACTTTAACATGGAAGGAAATTTTCCCGAGGAGTATCCTAACAGCTGTGCCCAGTGCCTGTGCCAAACAGTGTTTTGTAATTAGCATGAATTTGATTATGTGCATGAAAATAGCAATATGCTATAATATGTTCTGATAAAATTATAACCATTTGATACATTCCCATGGGCTATCTAGCATTACATGTCTACATACATGTATGTGTGTGTAAAAACAGGGGTTTGTCTAAGTAGTTTGGAATCCATGTGGGTAGAGAAGATGACATGTTGGCACTTATAAAATTGAATCTGCCTTAACATATGTAGTCATCTTGGGGTTAAGGATCAAGAGAGACCACATTTCTCTTTACTTTCTGATTATTGTACACCTGTTGCCATTACCTTGCCAGAGTTTGTTCCAGAAAGGAGCTGCTGGTATACCTTCATATCAGCTGGTAGCATTCTGTTACTAAGTGAGATAAAACCAAAATTACCTTTCCTGGCTGCTGTTGCTATAGTGACTGTGGTACCTAACATTTCCATCTCCCACGTAGTATGTTGGCTGCAGGTTTTTCTAGAATTCAACTCTAGACTTCATGGTGACATATGCCACATTTCAAACAGATGCTTCACTTGTCAGTAAGCTTTTCATTGTTTACAAAGTGAAATCATCTTTGTAATCCTCACTTCCAAAAATGGGGACTTATTTTAAGCTAAAAAACATAATAAACAAAATATCACTTAAATATTTTGAAGTTTCATTCAAGCTAGGGTCTTATAAAGGTGGAAAATCATGAACATGAATGTGATGTAAATAACTTTCTTTATTTGAAAGGTAAAGTGAGTGACAAGATGCGAGAGGGGAGGGACAGAGATAACATCTGTCTGCTGATCTCACACCTTAAATGGTCATAGCTGTGGGACTCAGCCAACCTGAAGATGGGAAGTCAGTATTAATTTCCCACATGGGTAGCAAGGGCACAAGCATTTGGACCAGCTTCTGCTCCCTTTGCAGTGATCATCTCAGCAAAGAGCTGGGTTGAATGCAAAGTAGCTGTGATAGGGAGGTGCACTCTAATGTAGGATGCTGGTGTCACAATGCAGCAGGTCAACCTACATGCCATATTGCCACTCACTGACATGAACAGCTTTGGCTAACCTAACCCCCAACCCAACCCTTCCCCAAAACCACCAACCTGGAACTGAAATGTCATAGGATGTTACTGTTTTTTTTTTCTTTCAAGAAATTCCTTTGTATTTAACTTTGGCAAAAATAAGAAAGAAATATAGTAATACCATTACATTTCAAAACAGGCAACTGTCCACAAAACACACACACACACACACACACACACAAGCTTATAGAAGTTAAATTTACAACTTCTTAAAACTGAACATTCATAAGCAGATATAAATGATAACATGACTTTCCCCTTGCTATGCCTTGAAGAGCCTTTCTCATCTTACTATTAAAAAATACCAGTGATTATGAAGAATAATGAACTAGCTGTGATTCTGTTTTATGATCATCTGAAAGCTCAACATCAAGTGGGAAGAATTTATGTCAGATATAAATTACATAGTGATTGATTTATTAACACCTAAATCTAATCTTGTGGAATAGCTTTGCTTATGGAAAAAAAAGAGAGAAATTAGAAAGTGAGAGTGCCCCCTTTTCAGGGGGGCAGCATTACTGTCCTGACACTGTTCTGCAGTCACTAGAGTTTCATCTCTATGCACCCTAATCATTCATAAATGAGACTTACTGTAGATGTGTAGGGTAGAAAACTAAGTCTGGAAGAGACACATGGAATCCAAACTGTTTAATCCCAATGGAAAAAAATTAAAAGTAAGGCACAGTGATATTTAATGCATTGTGAGCACAAACATTAAAAAGCAAGATTTTTCATATTTCCCATAAATTCAATAACTCAATGTAAGGCATCATAGATAAAAGAATTTACTTAGTCCAACTGTGCTAGCGTACATGGTGTCCACTAGCCAAGGAATTGAAAGGGATTATAAATACTGACCTTCTCTGTAGCTCTTTAACATAGAGCCTCGATCTGCACAGAAAGTGGAATGAAAAATCCATGTGCCCTGTCTACTGGCAAATATAACGTTTGAAGATAACTTTCAAGAAAGAATGAAGAGCTTAAAATGCAAACAATATATGACTCCATTAGGAAAATAACTACAACATTAGGGAAAGATAAAACAAATCTGGATTATCAGAGAAAGAAAATAATTATTATAAATCTAAAAACCTTATCTTGTATGTCTTTCTTATAATTTAATCTTTTATTTAGACATTAAAATCATTTAGAGAAGGACTGAAATGTTGAGTCTTTAATGGATATCTTTCTTACTGACTTTATCAAAGGCATACATATAAAACATAGGATCTAATCCCAGTTTAGAGTTTAAAAGGAAATCCTAATGCAAAGAATGGGCGCTCCAAGAAAGAAATTGCTATAGCCAAAGACAGACATACAATACTGTGTTCATATATCCCTTACAATTATGTCCTTAACACAAAGTAGCATTTAATTTCTTAATGCAAGAAATACTTTTTAACATAAAACAGTTTTTGCAATTACAACAGAATGCCACAGTATGTCATCTGTGTAAAAAATGGACAAAATGCTGGAGAGACAGATAACTTCAGATGCACAAGAAACAATAAGAATATATATTTCAAAATATGTTTCAGCAAAAGCATAGTAGTAATTAGTGATAGCAACGGCAAGATGAAATATAAACAACATGACTTTTATTCAGTTTTTGTTATGGCTTATTTAGTCATTGAGATGGCAGAAATACAGCAATAAATAGCACAGGCTTAGTACTATTGTTTTGAAGCCTATTGAAGATAGATGAGTATTTAACAAATGCCTTATTTAGAGTCAAAATGAAGACAGTAGGACAAGTTTCAGTAATAGGCATTTGTCAGGAGACGGGGTTAATAGGATTATCTGGAAAAAAAGTGATTTTGAAACTAAATGCCTAAAAATGATGAAATAAACTCTACATGAATACTAGTATTGTACATATGACAACTGGGTTGGAGAAGAATAATACTGCTGTAGGCAAAAGCAATGAGTGTAGGCCACAAGAGAGATAACAGCTGTTAATTTCATATAGGTAAGAATCATCTGCAATAGGAATATAAAAAGAGTAGGCATTTCTGTATCAATGGCAAAAATAAGGCAAATGCTATATATATATATATATATATATAAAAGATCAAAATGAAACTAGAGAAAGATAGTACAAGAGGTGGACCCTAAGGTATACCATCAGTTTATTAAAATCCATAGGGATAATAAAATGAATACTGTTAGAAAATCTATTAAAGAACATAACTCAGAAATATGTGTGTTAAAATAGATTTTTGATAAAATGCAGAAAAGTCAATAAATTATACTTTGGTTTTAAATGGCTTAGTGAAATACAAAAGTGAAATTTTTCTAGTTTCATTAATTTCACTTTGAAATAAATATCACACTTAACAAAAATTTTGATGGAATTTCATTAAAGAAGAATATTTAATTTTTCCTCATGAGATTTGATTTTCAAAATTACCACACCAGGAAAACAAGCAAAAGTATAGAAAATTAGCAATATTAAGGATTTTTATGATTTTATGTCTTGAAACCACTAAAGGTACTATCAGAACAAAATAAAAATTTTGATTAGATAGGAATAATAAAAGGTCATTGTGCTAACAAAGTATGAAATTTTAGGAGCAGTCCCTAAAAACAAAATGCAACCAGAGAAAATGAAAGCAGTGTTATTTGAAAAACAAATATTTGTCTTGTTCTATGTTTATTAATTCTAGGAACATCATAAGCATTTACTTTAAATTGATAAGAAGGACAAATGACAGAGTACACTAATAGATGAACTTCTTGAAGCTTGGACCAAGTACATTGTATTTTACATTCTTAGAAAGCTAGTGTTGTTCTTTAAGCCTTGAAAATCTCTAGTTTAAATATGTTAAATTAGTTAATGTTCTAGGTTTTCCTTTTATACTTCTCTGATTGTTCTTTTCCATCATTCTCTTGTATTGGTGGTCTCTCTTATGTCTCCAAAACTTTATGTATTACATTATTCTTAAGGTCAACATGTTTTTTTCAGTGGTGATGAATGTGCTTCTAGAATCTTGATATCCATTTTGTAATTTTGATTCTTTTTATTAGCTGAATGGCACTTGACAGTGTATACCACTTTTGTGGTCTTCAATTTCTTATAATTCATTAAATGACCAAAATTCTAGAACAAGAACTAACTTAAAGGATATTTCAATAATAATTATGTAATGTATTTCAGATGGTGTGTGTGTGTGTAAAGCTGAATTGTTATTGTTGAGCAATGTCCATGACAGTGGATAAAGGATGATCTTGCTACCTTTTAAAGTAGTAATAACTAATGCTTAGTGAAGCTTCACTCTAAGCTAAGGCTTCTTTGGGATAAATTTTAAGTGATTCCCTCTAATAATAACTGTAAGGTAGATATTATTCTTATTATTAGAAACATAAGGAAACTGAAGTTTATCATGATGTGCTGAGTATAAGAGGCAGTATTCAAAACCCATGTCTTACAGATCATAGAGATCAAACTCTTGTATTTTGAAAAGAAAAAGCATGCTCCTAAGAATGACAAAAGAATACAGAAAAGACATTTATACATGCAGTAGGAATTGGAGCATTATGTCTTTATTTCTACTAATTTTATTGGATCTAACCAGATATCCAGTCCTATTTTCAAGTTTCAAGTAGCACACAGATCAGGTTTTTTTAAATTGATTAATGTTTGATTGATTAGTTTTATGTTTTTTTAAATGGCTATTAAAACATAAATATTGAATGGTGTGAAAATTGTATGGCAGTACCTACAAATTGACCTCGATTTTGTCTTTTGACCTACAAAATCTTGAATATTTACTGTCTGGCCTTTTGCAGAAAGTATCTTCCTAACCTTGATTTATACTATATAATAGAGGTTATATCAGAGAAAGCAGTCAATTTGCTATAATATATTTATACAAATTAGCAAATAGACACATTAGCTGTACAAAATTTACCTGGGAATTTGGTGCAGAATTGCTAGTGTAAGTATAAAATAGAAAGAATGGTCAAGACTAACAGTATGTTAGACTGCTGATAGATGAAATTTTTTTCTCTAATGAAAGATTTCTTTTTCTAATAATGGAATTTTTCACAAATAACTTGATTTTGTCAACCAAGTAAAAGGTGCATTTTCAGTGCATACGAATGCTCTAGTTTCATGAACTAAATCATGCAAAAATCTTTGACAGCCTTTTTTTTAAATTGCCTTTTCATTAAAAAAATAAATAAGGACAGCAATATGTGAGAAGCAGGGAGTCTCAGAGAGTGAGCACGCCTGTGCACTAGTCCACTCCACAAATGCTTGCAAAAGCTGTGGCTGATGCTGAGCTAGGAATTCAATCCAGAACTCTCATGGGGCATAGGGACTGATTGCTAAGAGTTATCACCTGCGTCCTTGCAGGGAATCGGAAGCCAGAGCTGGGCATGAAGCCCATGATTTTTGATGTTGGATGGGACCATCTTAACTTTTAGGCAATAATTGCCCACTCCACAATGGGACTTTAAAACACACATCATATATTCCTTCCATTGTCCAACAACTAAGTGTGCAATGATGAGGAAGCACTGCCAGTGGCCTGCTTGCTGACCTGAGATCACACACTTCTTTTTCCTATTTGACATGATGTCCATATGTGAGTTGCTGCACAAAATAAACTGAATCTTCCCTAAAGTTTGAGTACTAGTCAAACATCATTAATAAGTGCAGCTTAAACAAAGATCAAAAATTAAAACTCCTTAAACAGTGAAATCATAGAAAACAAACAACTAGTTCAAGGACACCGAGGGAAGAGACTTGGTCTAGGGCAAAAGGAAAGATTTTTAGCCAAAATAAAATGTAAGATAGATTAGAAGTTCATCCGTAGTCAGCTGAGTTACAAACTAAAGCAATTTCCTCCTAAGATTTTTTAATTAAACAGATTGTAAATTATTCAGATAGAATTTTTGATGATATAGCTTGCAAAAGAAAAAAAAATGCAATTCTTCTAGTACTCAATCTTAACTATATAACAGCAAATGAACTAAGGGAATCAAAAAAGCATGCAATTTACATCTTAACACATTTAAGCAGAGGGGCCAGTATTGTTTTAAGTGCTCTGCAACATACACAGCAGTTGAAAACAAATTTGGCAGAGTAAAGTGCTTCAACATGCATGCTACTTAATTATGGGAAATACTGTTATAACTGAAGTAAAAGTCAGCAGAGTCCTGCAGGACTATTAGGAAGCGGAAATTCATTGCTTTCCTAATACACACAGTGCTCAGATTGAAAAATATAACATTCTGCCAAGTCAAAGAGGCTATCTTATTAAAGCTTTTCCTTAGAGGTATTGCAGAGTAATAACTGTTGCCTAGAAGAGCTATTTAAGAAGAGGGTGTTGGAGGAAAGTTTGCTGACAGGGCTTAGGATCAAGTACTCCTCATTGAAATGAGTGATGGACATACTTCCCAGTATGTTTCATGTATGGAGTGTATGTAAGCTGTTTTTTGCATCACTTCTGTTTTATCCAAAGAGTGAGGGAAGAAGGTAGCAGGTTAAAGGGAGTACTTACGAAATTATTGTCTAGAGAATGGAGAGAGAATAAACTCAGTGAACAGATAGAGGTACTAGGCAGTACACAAGGCCTTCCAGGGTTCACGGTTATGCAGTAAGAGCAATAGTTATCTTTAAGGTGGATTACTTTCTTTAACATCACTCGCTGATTAAAGCATTACAAGCAGATAGACCAACATCAATAATGCTGAAATGCTGGAGGAATACAATGAAGGGGGAAGCCATGGGAGTCCTGCCGCTGGACACAGATATAATCATATAATGAAGTGTTACCTGAAATAGTTGAAGGAGATAGCTAGGCCAGAAACATTGAGTGAAAATAAAACAGATGAGTTAGAGCAATATGTACTTAAACCATGATCCCTTTAGTAAATGACACCTTTTCTTCATTTCTGTAGAAGTATAATGCATGAAATATTTTGTGTATGCTTTATTAAATGCATTCTACTTTTATTTCCATTCTTACCTTTAGTTTTTCAAAACTTTAAATGGAAAATCCTCATTTGAATTTGGAAAACTAATCTGAATTTACAAGTAAGCAAACAAAGATTATATACCTAATATCCCATGTAGAATGTAGAACTTGAATACAATGCATAGAACTTCTAATATGGTTCCTAAACTATTTTCACATTAGTTAGAGTTAAATACCAAATTTACACTTCAAATTGCTTTGTCAAGTAGATTGTTATTATTGAAGTAGATTTTTTTTAACACATGGAATACTAAAAGAAAAACCTAAGAATACTTTGTTTTTATAAAATCAGTTATAATTGCTGTTTCACATTTGGGCAGTAAAATTAGCCTTTTCTCCTCAGATCTGAACTGGTTTTCTATGATTTCAAAGCAGCACACACTTTGGGTAGCTGCTGCATGGCTGGTCACGTGTAAAACAACAATCGCAGAGACACCACATTACTCATCTGACCTGTTATATTTAACCAAAGAGGGGACTCAGAAATTTGCATTACAGCTTGTCATTATCTCATGTAGATTTACCTTTCCAAGTTGCCAGCTGCCTCTTAATTCAGTTATCAACTTTGCATAATAGGTGAATGTGTATTGAGATACCTATTCTTAATTCAATTGTAATGCTCCAGATACAATTTGTATGACATAATTGAAATTTTCAAAAGGAAACAAAATGCCCCGTTCACAGATGATGTATAACAAATATGGGGAAAAGCAAGATTAGACCTCTACCACATATATATATATATATATATATACCAGCTCCAAAATCCAAACCTGAATCATTCAAATACTTCTTGACTATATCGTTAACCTTAGTCAATGTCAATATTCCCTTCAATAAATGTAGATAATAAATCTATGTGCTAACTACTTACGGACTGATGAAAAAGTTACAAGTTCATAGTTGTCAACAAAACAGCCTAAAGCCTCATGTTTTTATGACTTTTTGAATGGATTATATGACAATCAAATTTTTATTTTAGAAACCAAATTTGTATTGTAATATACTACATGTATATAGCTTTTTTCAATTTCAGGAATCTATTTTATACTGCATGTATATTCCATGTATACATGTCCACTTACAGACGCATGATTACATTTTGGAAAATGCTAATGTGATTATTTCTCAAATGTAAGGATTTTCATCTGTTCTGTACAAATTTTCTCATTTGTGTATTTCATATTTTCAAAGCTGGCCTTTAATTAAATTGTAAATATTATTTCTAAGTTTCCTACAATCAACTTGATCAAAGTTGCAAATTTTGAATTATTTTGATTTTGTTTTTCAAAGCCTCAGAATCAATCTCCTTGACCTTGCTTTGTTGATTTGCTAATTATGAATCTGAGCCTCCAGGTACTCTTTCATTTTCAAAAGAATTTAGTAATTTTTAAGAGGGACTTCTGTGTATAATTTGCAGAATGCCTCATATAGGAAAGCTATGATAATAGCAAATGAGAAGACTTTTATTCATTCTTTTTTTTATTTCTAATTCCTCCTTAAAGAACAAATCTTAGAATGTCAAAAGTATCGTCGAAATGAAGTTTGACCAATGTTTTCCCATATTTTTTGGGACACAATAAGTTCTGCTACTGACCTGAATAACCCTGATGATAATAGCAAGAACAACAAATACAACTGATGAAAGACTTGAATATGCGGCGATTGGCAAGTGATGCAGCAAACAAGTCACTTAGCAATCCTGTCACTCATTTTTATAGAAATCATAGATTGTTTGGTTGAGAGGATTCTCAGAGGAAAACCCCATCTCAGTTTCTCAGTATTTCATGTAACAGATATGGCACTAAAAGTCAGTAATTAATGAAAGAAGCATAAATTTCAAGTTGCTCATACCTAGTCTAGTAAAGTGTCTTTCACTAGCTTTAGTTTTCCTAAAGTGTGACAATCCCAATTTTATGAAACCATGTGCAGTTTGCAATGAATAAGGTCAACATTGAAGAGTCTTCCTGGCAAAGGCTGATGAAGAGGCTGTGCATTCTCTTTCAGAAGCTTCAGCCAGGAAGCGGATTTAATCTGATGTCCAAGAAGCAGAGGTGCCTCGGTGATTAATGGAGCAGACTGTGCGGCCTTCAAATGGCTTCTCCGGCTCCAACTTGACCCAGCTCTACGGCATACATTGTCAGTCTAAAAGTCACTGTTAGCACCTACTGATTTAATGAAATCAAGTGCAAATCACAGTTATTACTCCCTTCTAATGTTCTCTTCCAAACTCTCAACTTTAAACCTAATGTTGACACATATTCAGGTTTGAGATCAGGAAATAGGAGTTCAGGAGACATTTCAACCCCAGTACTTCATTCCCAGTTGTATATTTCTTCTCTTGCCTTCATGCTTTTTCCTCATTTCCCCCCAATAGCTAAAACAATCTATGGTGTCTTAACACACATCAGTTGTAAAATCAGTGTCCACAATCTTAGGCACCTCGCTTTTTGCTTGTTTCTCACACTTTTTCTCTGCTTTAAAATTATTTCATGAATATTTTCATGGATATTTTTCAAATATTCCTAAATATTTGCATGTGTACATATAATTCATGCTATATTCCTGTAGGAATTTTTTTGGGGGGGTGGCTAAAATCTTAGTTGTTTTGTATAATTACTCATTGCACTGTATGAAGTAGCATTATCTATGATGTTTGTGAGAGAAAGTGCTCTAAAACTTTAAAATGAATTAAAGCTTTACCTTTCTCAGTTCCTGGAAAATTCTGACCGTGCAGTAACCATAAACCCTATGATTTGACCACCCTTGTTTTGGTTCTTCTTGATTTTACGGATAAAATTATGGCCAATTTCTAGTGAATTCCCGAAGCATGTGATGTAAAATCACAAGTTTTTATCACTCCACCAGTCTCTTACGTCCATTTATTGTTACCTAAGAGAAAATCTTCAACTGTTTTTCTTTCATATTTTTGCATAATATATTTTGAGCCTAACAGATTGACTTAAGAATAACAGGAGGAAGTCATGATGGAGGGGCAGGCAGGCAGGCAGCCATGAAGGAGAGCGAGAAGGAGTGATTGAGAAATACAGGAAAAAGACTGAGAACCGAGAGCACAGAAGCTTGTAAGTCATATTTAGGGGAACTATGAGGTTCTACCTACACATATACATGTGTTACTGGTCATTGGTGAATGTAGCTATGACAAGCTACAATGTTCGTGTTCAAGCATCTATTTTATGTCCAGAGCTCTGACCTCTGTAAATATGATAGGTTTATATATCCTAGCCTATAGATTTTTCTGTATAAGCAGCATATACAATCATGTTCAATGTGAAGTATGCAGTGAGTAAATATTTTTAAAATTAAATTGATGACATGATTCTGCATATTTCCAGTCAAAGTGCTCTAAATCAAGCATTCTGATGATGCATTACACCTGTGGTCTCAGAATGCTGGTAACCTCATTTATCATGCACCTCTTTTTATCTTTGCATGATGAAATAGGCAAGAATCCTATCAGCCAAACTCTGCATGAGAATCTAAACTTAAGAAACAGGATTGCAGAAAGGCACAAATATGAAGTTCTCTGATTTTTTCCTCAAATTTTCCTCCAGTCCATTAATTCTTTATTTGTCCACATGATTCTTAGTTGGTCCAGAATTTTATTGTGGTTTATAATTAAAACTTCAATTTTATAATATTTGTGTTATTTTTATTTTTATTTTCCCATTAGGATCAGAAATAGAACGTATGAACACATGACCTTGTGTGAATTTCAATTAAAAAATCAAACTCCATAGCCACGGAATTTCTTCATTTTACTTTGTTATATGGAATGCATACTCTGTTAAAATAATATGTCAAACACTCACATGCATGGACATCTACTGAATAATTTCTAAGTTCCTGAAAAAAAAAATGCTTCCAAAACATAATAGCTTTCTGCTTGCAATGACAGATGAAAAACATGTTTTCACATTTTTTGCTCAGAATTTTCCTTCTTGCCACCATCCCTAAAGCAACCTGGAGTTTTAAAATAAATTATGCTGCTTAAGGGTAACCATAATCTTGTTTGGCACAAGACCTTTTAGATTTTATATGATAAAGTTTCACATTTTTTTTTGACTGGCAGGAAGGCATTAAGTAAGAAATACACACTTTATGAAAATACAGAATTCTTTTTCATATTTATCTACATGACTTTATTGAAAAAAATCTGTGACAACTGAAAAAATATCCATTTATCTTTTTTACTTCTAATGCTGTAGCTTCTAGGAAATAATGACACAGAATGATCTTGTGAGAAAATATTGAATTGTACTTCCATTAACAACTGCTACAACATTAAGCAATTACAGCTAAGTGCCATCTTTTGGGTCATTGTGATCTGAAAACATAATTCAGGTCATAATTATTCTTTAATTGTCTTTTCTTTTTTATGTTTAGGTCATGCCCTAACAACTCCCTAGAAATAAGCATTAATTGAAGACTTTTCCTATTAAAGTAGTCTTAATTCAATAGGTTGATTTGAAATGTTATAAATGTTATATAAACTTGCAGTGACTGTATGAAAGTACGTGTGCACTTTTCAGAAAGCATTTAAGAAATTCAGTTAAATTAATAACCAAGGAGTCTTCCAGAGTCCATTTTTCCAATAATTATGGATTACCAAAGACACAGAGACCTCCTTGAAGAGATATCAGTCATGTCACAATGACTGCCCACCAGGTGATTCTTGTGTTTTGTCCTGCATGTAGAATCAAAGGAAGGCATCTTTGAAACTTGGTCATGCTTTGTTTTTCTGCTACTACCATTTATTTAAGAAAAAAAAAATCATATCACCAAACATCTATGCAAACTAATTTAAAGTCACGCTATATGTATTTGTTTGATACACAGGTGTCTTTGCTCCATTACCTCATTCTAATGAAGTTCTAAAAGAATCCAGTGTTATACTTGGTAACAGCAATAAGAGGAGTAAGCTTGATAGGAACCCATGCTTTTTTTTTTCTTTTTCAAACTGAATGAACTTGACTTTTAGTATAAAAATGAATGTGTGCTTTTTGAAGTGTAAACCTTGTAATCACCACCAATAAAATCTGAGTCTAACTGGGATTTGTTCTCTTTTGTTTTGCTAATTGGTGACAAGCTTAAATTTTAGCAGTAAAAGTTATGGATGAAATACTAAACACATCCTCTAACTTCATTCCTCTCTAATTTGGTGTCCTGTTCGTTGCCCCTCCCTGATTCTGAATGCTATTGTTGACAAAAATAAGTAAATCGATATCCATCTCTCAAAGAAACGCAAGTAGTTGACTCTTATTTAAATATAAAAACTATACATTTATCCCCTTTATAATCATCAGAATATTTTTAGTTAATTTTTGTTTTTCATATAAATAAAGTCACATTGGTTTCATTTCATATTGTATGAGTCATACTCTTGTGCAAAGAAATTAAGAAGACTTTGAAAATCAATTTATGGTGTATGTATGATATGGGAAATGTCAGGCCATTTTCAAGAGGCATTTCTCAATATGGAAACATGATATTATAGACCTACAATTCAGAAAATATATTATTCATAAAAATATAGAACTCCTACCATTTGTAAGAAGGTAGTCAAAAATTTGCATCATTGATCATGGTACTTTAAGAAAAATAGTGTACATACTAAGTTATTACTAGGTTAATAAGCAATAGTAGAAACAGTCATGCATCATTTCCTTTTGGGTCATCTTCCTCTTAGAAAAGTCTTTTTTTTTTAAGATTTATTTATTTTTATTGTAAAGTCAGATATACAGAGAGGAGGAGACACAGAGAGGAAGATCTTCTGTCCAATGGTTCACTCCACAAGTGCTGCACTAATCTGAAACCAGGAGCCAGGAACTTCCTTCAGGTCTCCCATGTGGGTGCACAGTCCCAAGGCTTTGGGCTGTCCTCGACTGGTTTCCCAGGCCACAAGCAGGGAGCTGGATAGAAAGTGGAGTCACCAGCATTAGAACCGGTACCCATATGGGATCCTGGTGCATTTAAGGCGAGGACTTTAGCCGCTAGGCCACCACACTGGGCCCCAGAAAAGTCTTTTTAAATTGGACAAATACAACATAATGTAAGGCAAGGCAACTGAGTATCAATGCTGTAATCCTTCAGACATACAAGTAGTGTTATGAGAGCCATAGTACGCCCAGAGTAATAAAAGTGGATAAGTATAATGAATGTGGAGAGTCCATTCTAGGCTTCCATAAGATGCAAACAACATGAGTGTCCCTTTCTCACTTACAGAAAAAAAAAAAAAAACACTTTATTTCCTCATTAGGTTTTGTTAGAGCATCCAAGCGACTGTAATTTGGCTAGTCCATGCCTGATTTACACACTATTCTTACCTAACACACCATGAAGCATAGGCTAGGCAAAAGGCACCCATAAAATACTTTAGGGTCTGTTACACTCAGTGTGACTTATTGGTAGTAAAAATATCAATATGTGGGTAATACAGATTGAAGTATAACATTAAACATATTGATTACGCATCATCTTATGTGTTCTATTCTGGCGATTTCTATGTTCTGTTTTGTTCTATGTTCTGTTTCATAGATTTATTTAAATCATGGTATTTAAAATTAGACAATACATATTTATTTTTAAAATTTTTTTCCAAGATTTGTTTTTATTTGAAAAACTGATTTTACAGAGAGAAGGAGAGAAATATGGAGAGAGTGCTTCCACCCACTGGGTCACTCCTAAAGTGGTTGCAAAGCCCAGAATTGAGTTAATCTGAGGAAGGATTTTCCTACAGGTCTCACGTGGGTGCAGGAGCTGAAGGAGCCAAGCCATGCTCCACTGCTTTTCAACACCACAAGCAGGGAGCTGGATCAGAAGGAAGCAGAGCAGTCCAGGACACATAGGATGCTACTGAAACATGCAGGGGATTTACTTACTATGCCAATGTGTAGGCTCCAATGCTTAAAGCCCTCCTATTGGTGCTTAATAAGCAAGCAAACAAAATCTTCTCAGGTTAATTATTATAAAATCTGTATAATGAAAATGATGATTTTTTTTAAACCTCCTCTCTTACTTGCCTCTAAATGCTACTTCTGTTAACAGATCTGGGAAACTTCAGTGGCCGGACAAGAAGTGCGGTGTCTGTGAGGGAAGGCCAGGGGGTCGTTTTGCTGTGCTCTCCGCCCCCTCATTCCCCAGGTACAGTAGAACCCCATACTATGTTTCTGTGGCCCTATGTTGCTGGATGTTTGTTCTCACATAAGTTGATGGGGAAACATTCTAGGTGAAACACACATGGTTTTGTAGACTGTTTCTGAATACCAGGTGAGTAGGTAAAAGGTCATCTACTTTAAACAAAGTTGGGCAGGAATCTGAGATCCCATAAAAGGACTGTGTCATTGCTGTCCTACTCTTTGGCAGCTGCTGTGGTTATGCTTCCACTTGCCAGGATCATAAGGGAAGTGATAAACTCAGAAAATGAAAACTTCTTAAACTTGTTTGGAGATGGTCCCCTGGGACAACATCCATCTGTGACGGAGGATAAGCTGGACAGTCTGGTGTTCGTAGAGAATTTGTCATGCAGGAACAAAGAATTCCAAAGATTATTTTTCCCCAAACTTTGAACAAAAGTATAATTTACTTATTACTTTATTGTCTACTTGAGGTCTTTATAAAAATAATGGTGACAGGTAAAACTTCATTGTGGGCTTGGGGAGCCAAAATAGTCAACTGTGCTCAGATTAATGGTTTTTTTTTATTAATATAGAGCTAATTATATTGATTGTATTTAAGTGCCACAATTAAAAAAAAACACGCTGTGCCTCAGTGTAGCTTTCCTATAACACAATTTCAGAAAAGCAAACATCAGTTAGTGACAGAGAGAGTGAGAAGGAGAGAGAGAAATAGTGAAGACATTAGTCAATACTGGTTGTAGAATACAAAATTCCGATTATGTTCTTGTCACTGTCAATTATTGCCAGCCATAATTATTTACATGTTGTTTTATTAATTTGTCATGGAATATAATTTGTACCTGTTACAAAAAATTCTGAAAAATAATAGAGTCCATGTTTTTCATTTATAGAGTCCTTGTTTTTTTGGTAGGCAGAAGATAGGGGTTTCAAAGTATATTACATTTCAATAAGGAAAATTTTAAAATAAAATCTTGCCTTGAAATTCACAAAAATCACAAAATTGTGAACCATCTTGAGTTGTACACCTGGTTCATATACACATACACGCAGTCGCATCACTCTGAACAACCTGGGTGTTTTTTAGTATTATCTCTTTTTTTTTAAGATTTATTTATTTTATTTCAAAGTCAGATATACAGAGAGGAGGAGAGACAGAGAGGAAGATCTTCTGCCCGATGATTCACTTCCCAAATGTGCACAACGGGTAGTGCTGCACTAATCCAGAGCTGGGTACCAGGAAATTCTTTCCAGGTCTCCCACGCGGGTGCAGGGTCCCAAGGCCTTGGTCCATCCTCCACTGCTTTCCCAGGCCACAAGCAGGGAGCTGGAAGGGAAGTGGAGCTGTCAGGACTAGAACTGGCGCCCATATGGTATCCCGGCACGTTCAAGGCAAGGACTTTAGCCGCTAGGCCATGCTGCCAGGCCCTATGGTATTCTCTCTTATTTTACCTGTATTTAAATCCAGAATTATATTCTTTCAAGGCAGCACATGTTTTAAGGTTTCCTAAGGATAAAACACAAATTCTGGTTGGCATAGAGAAAGCCTTCATCAATAATATAGGGTATAGTTCCAAAATTGGACCTGTGGAATTTGGTATGGCAGTGTGAGCCGGCTAAGACATCATCTCATTCAGAATCAAAGTCAAATTCCTGACGGTGACTTGGAAGATTCCCACTGTTTGAGTCTACCAGATCTCTGTGACCACAGCTGTTACTTTCTCTTCCTCTCTCATAGGCAGTCATATCCATCACCTTAGCATCCCTCAAGTGATCTGGTGAGCACTTCCTGCCTCAGGGCTTTTGCAATGTATTATTTCTTAGGTCAGTATCCTTGCACATTCTCAGCTAGGTCTTTCGACTAAGCTCTCCTTCTCTTTGGAATCTTTCCTTACCCTTCTTTTTTTTATTTGCTTCCCACAGTACCTCTTCTTTTCCTCTGCTTTTATTCGCTGCAGTAATCATCACCCTTGCAGCACTGTATACATTTACTTGTCACTTGAACATCTCTGTCAGCTAATGCAGTAACTTAGAAGATCATGCTCACTATTGTACATGGGGCTGAGAATGAGGCCTGACCCGTAACAGAAGCTTAAAAACATGTTTTAATGAATATTTTCACAATTCTCAGAAGTAAATGAAATGAGTTATACTTTTAGCAACCAAGAAAATAACCATCAGAAAGGTTAAAAACCATAAATGAAAATAAAAGATAGAGCTCCTACATTTTGTGAGAAGCTGAATTTGCCTTGTCCTTATTCATAGTTTATAGAGAATATCTGTATAAATGAAATGTGACTCGCAATATCAGTAGCAAAGAATAAAGTGTAGCTTTAATAATCTTGCCAATGGAATTGCTGCAACTATAAGGATTGGAATTTCTTAGTTGAAATGGCAATCCATATTGAGAATTGGTGACTTCAATGGTAGAATTTCATTTGGTTACAATTGGGACTTTGAAAATGTTTTGATAAAGAAAAAACACTGGAGATCAAAAAATGTTTTGATGCTTGATTCCATTTTGATATCCAGTCTTTTTTCTTCTTTGAAATAATTTCATTTTTATGTTATTAATTAGCATTTTATTACCTAAAAACATGTCAGGAGTTAAAGTTTACTGATATTTTTATCTTTCCTTGTCAGCCACATATTTATTGAGCCTTAAACCATCCATTTTGCAATTGATATTCCAAATAATTCATGACATTTAGTAGATATTTATTAAATACAAATTAAATAACTTCTGCTACTAGTTTATTATAACTCACATTTTTGACAGAAATCAGGATCACATTCAAGTGCTACTATTTCAAAATACTGCAGCTACTGTGATTTAGCTGTAACTATGAAATGGTACAACAGCTTATACATCAGAGAAGATTAAATACTATTCATAAATAGCTCAAAGACCTGTTTTCTTGTTACCTCAGATGCATGTACGATACATATTTCTCTGTGAGTGAAAACAAAAACCAGGACTTCCTTTTTTGCTAGGTTCTCTGTTTACTTTCTATGAGATCAAAATTAATCCCTGGCAGCAACATATGAGGGAACATCAAAAGGTTTGTGGGAAAAGGGCATTCAAAGATAAAAATTAAAAGTATGCACTTTTTTTCTCAACTTTGTTCTTAAACTGCATCAAGTTAAAACAGTAAGTGATATCAACAATTTAGCCAATGCTTAAAACATTGAGGGTCCTGACAATGTACCCATATCAAATGCAGACTTTTTTCTTTTAAACAGAAGTAACTGAAGAAAAATAGGGATCATTAAATATATAAAAGATTAGAAAATGTAGAAAATTAAGAAGGACCCAGATCATAAGTGCAAGGTGGCTAATGATTTCGTATCCGAGTCAAATTTCCCTTGTTTTATGAGAAATTTTAAGGTTTACTACTTAAAAAATTATTTGAGACAGTAAGCAAGTGCTTGCATTTGCTGGTTTACTCTCCAAGTGACAAAAGCTGGGTGGCTGGAACTCATTTCAATCCCTACGTGTGTGTCAGAAGCAAAATTAGCTGGGCTATTACCCCATCCTGCTTCTCAGTGCTAGCCTAGCAGAAAGTGGGAATCAGAGGGCAGAGCTGAGAATTGAAGCCAGGAAGTCTAACATGGGATGCAGTTGTCTTAACCAGATTCTTAACTGCTAGTAGCAAATATCCACCCCAACACCCAGTGCTTTGAAAAATAAATTAGTAATTACTAATGTATTTTAAATAAACTTTGGTTTTGTTTTGTACAATGATATTCAGAAACGTACCCTGAATGAGATACAACATGGTTAAAGAGGGTGTTAAATAAGTGAAAATACATACATACATTGGTCGTTTGTAATAATCAGGCTACGTTACAAAACTATTCTTGGGTCCTACACTGGGATGCAGCAGGTCAAGTCACCACCTGCAGCACCAGCATCCCATAAGATCACCATTTTGGTCCTAACTGATCCTCTTGTGATGCATTCACCTGTTATCTTGTTTGGATAAGTATAGGAGGATGGATCAAGTCTTTGGGCTTCTGTACCAATGTGTATCCAGTAAAAGCTCTGGCCTGCTAATCTCAGTCTGACACATTCTGGGCCACACAGGGCATTTTTGGGGAGTCAACTAGCAGATGACAGTCACACTCTGGTTCACCTCTTTCTTCTTGTAACTCTGCCTTTCAAATAAATAAATCTTAAGAAGTATTGTCAGTTGCATTGCATTGATGCGGAATCTGGCTATGTGATTCCACTCAAGTTCTCATATTCTAATATACTACAGAAACAAAATTTCAATACGCACTATAATATATGCTGTATTATACTATACTTTTTTTAAAGCTATGCTAAATTTTATAGCACACCTATAAAACAAGATTTTAGTAATGGAATTTATGGCTCAAAATAAGATGCATGTTACTTTATCAAATATTTTGTTTCTCTGTACATTCAATATTTAGTGCCTATCTTTGAGTTTAGACCATTGAAATTTATTTCAACTGTCTTCTTCAAAATTCTCTAATTTTACACTAGTTACCTTCTTTTTCTATTTTTCTTTTTTGTCTTAAAAGATTCATTTATTTTTTTTTTGGAATGACAAACTTAAAGAGAGAAAGTGAAGCAAAGATCATCCATCTGTTCGTTTACTCTGCAAATTATTTTAACAATCAGAGCTGAGCCAATCCACAGCTAGGAGCTTCTTATGTGCCTCCCACATGGATCTCGGGTCTCAAGGACTTCGGTCATTCTTTGCCACTTTCCCAGGCCATAAGCAGGGAGCGAGATTAGAAGTGGAGAAGCCAGGATGTGAATCAGCTCCCAAAAGGAATTTCAGGTAGAGGATTAGCATGTTGAGCCACCACACCCATCAGGACCAGCCTTTTTTTTTTTTTTTTAAATGATTCATTTATATCCCTTTTAGTTTTTCACTGTTTGGATTAATGGATGATTTGTAATTCCTCTTTTCACTTGTTTTCATTTAAAAATAACTATTTTATTTGTAAATGGTACATGAGATTTCAGTCTTGAGCATCTTAGTTATGATTGCTTTGAACAATTAATTGATCCATTCATTCACTGGCCAAGCAGATCTTGAAGAAGGAAACTGACATTTGTGACTTTATGATAATTTTATATGAACTAATATTTTGAAAAAATGTTATTTGGATGAAGATTAGTAAAGTTTTAAACACGTTAAATATGGAGTACTTGGAGGTACCAAAGAAAAGTTCTGTTATGTTCTTCTGTCCTAAAAGAATTTAAGTGCAATCACCATAATAGGCTGCTGCATAATTAGACGATTGCTTTAGACCTAGTGTTTATGACATGAACACCACAGCCAATTGAGAAACATGCATTTCTTCTTATAATAACCAATACTGTAGCAAAAGGAAAAATGTGGTGCTTCTAGAATACCATCCAATTTAGATAGGTGCAGATTGCTCAAAGAACTTTTGCTTTGATGTGGCATTTTTAAAGCAGTTCTCTAATCTGTTTTGAGATTAGTAATATTTAAGCTGACTTCTTTTTAAGCCACCAAATGATTGTAAGAATTAACCACCTAGACGCAAAACCATCATTGACTTTTTTTTAAAAAATGTGTGTATTGTTGCATTTCTCAAACCTGCAAGAACCTGAAGTCTCAAAGGTTAAAGCACTGTTTTCATAGCCCAGTGCATGAAATTCTGAGTCATGGAAAGAACTTATGTCCTCCAGAAAAACTGACCAGAACCATAATTTGACATCTTTATTTTATGAAGGGAACAGAACACTGCCCTTAAACAAGAAATAAAATGAACATAAGATGCCCAAGCCCTGTTTTGGAGAACTCTGCACTAAGAATGACAAACACTAGAGTGCATTAAGAACGAATAAATAATCAAATGCGCTTGTAAATAGTGAAAAGGCACAAAAGGACCTTTTAAAATAATTCCCCTTAGTTTTCTCTGTAGGCCCTTGTTTCTTTTTCCTATCTCAGTGTCGTTTTGTGTTGATGAACATGAAATTACTGAGCTACAGGTTATAGAAATACACCAGTCATTGATACAGCATATTCCCTAAGAATGTCAGACTGAAGACACAGCTACAACTTCCACAGACATACTCTCCAACCCCACTAGCTGCCCCATGATTCCTTCAGTCACAGTCCAGCTGTTGTGGCATCCTGTCCACTGTGGGGAAACTAATACCTTCTTCCCAGTATGCCTAAAGAACAGTGGTGAACAAAACCACTGAAAAATTGAATATGAAACAATCAGTAGCATTATCATATTGGGAACTTCAAAGAAGCTGAATTAAGGGCAGTGTATGAAATTTTATTTGTGTATAATTTTCTAAGCAACTATTGCTAAATTTATAAAATAATGAACTTACAGCATTGGATATGCTTGAATGTATAACAAACAGGATCATATGGGTTTGGGTTGTCACTTTAATAATTTTTCATTGAAAATTTTCAAACACATAAGTTATTCATTTCAGAAACATTGTCAAAACGTAATGGATGTAGGAACCCTTGAGGCCCTGTTTCTCTATTAGATGCTTAGCCTCCTGTGCCCAGTTGGACTCATGACTCTTCTTCTGTGAAGTCGAGTTAACAAGTCCTTCAGCTCTTATGTCAGCTGTGACTCTTTCACTGGGACATTTCCTGTTAAAAAAAAAAGAGAGAGACAGACTTTTTTTTCTTTAGCCTCATTATATTTTAACCTCAACCTAATTTAAGGCAAGTTCACTAGACTTAAATCACCCTGATGAGGGATGAACAAGCAAATGCAGGTGATATACACAGTGAACCCTTAACACTGTTAATGAAATAATCAGATTTAAATAAAAAAAGAAGGAAGAGTCAGATGGTCGCTGTTTCCCAACAGCCATACAGTATGCTCGTGTATTGCCAGGGTTGGTATTAAGGCAGATTCTCCTCTTGAATCTGACACTCAGCTGTTAGTTTATTTGGTTTAGTTAAGCCTTATTTTTACCTGCAAAGGGTATAAAAAGATACAACACAGGATTCCGTTGAGAATTAAAGGCAGTTCATATAAGTCAATTATGTGATGGTTTATAGGAATATAAGCATTAAATTGTGTTTTTCAATTTTAAGATCTGTCTTCAAGAGTCTTCTTTAAAATGTAATACTTTGGAGAGACATGATACCTAAAATCTTGATCTGCTAGCATTAACACACTGACAATAAGTTAACTGGAAGGTGAGTGAGCTTGTGTATGTGGATTTGTGGATTTGAGATGAGAAAGCCATCAAAACAACAGAAAACAAACCCTGACAGGGAATTAAAAGGGTAGGCATCACTGCATTCAATCCTGCTTACCCTGGATTAATAGTTGTTCACTTAAGCAAATACATGTGAATTAACAAACAAAATTTCATGGATGACACAATTTTTTTTTTAGTTCTTAAACATGTACTTTTAGCCTATAAAATTCTAAGTTTCATAGTTTAAAAATTATGCAACAGCAATGAGTATTAGAAAAAAAATAAAATTGGGGGCATTCTTTATTGAGTAAAATAATAAGATAGTATCGCTTCCCATGTTTCACATTTAATTTTTGCAACAAGATAGTAAAAAATAACCATATCAAAAATATCTAAAAGTATATCTAAAGTACATAAAACATTTAAAATTATCTAAAAAAATCTTAAGATCTAGATAATTCTAAGCTTAAAATGTCTAAAAAGTTCAATTTTCCAAGTCCAAGTGCCTCTTGTAATTGTTTTAATTGTATTTTTGAAGTGTTTTGTTTGTCTAAAGCATCTGAAAACAATGCATATGTAAAAAGTTGTGATAATGAGAAAGTATTGGTTCAAAACTAATGAGGCTGTAAGTATTAAGATTTGGGGATGGTAGGCAAAATTATCTAAACAGTTTTTAAAATTGGAACCTAAAAGACAAAACTGTTGAAAATTCCTATAAACATTTATAAAGAGCCTTTCTAAGGATTTTTTCATGATGTTTGCTGAGCTGCAAAGCCTCCACCAGACATTGTAGTAATTCTGTTAAACAAAACAAAACAAAATAAGGGGATTTTTTCGACTGGTCTGCATGCTAAGTACATCCCATTCAGCCCCACCCCAGCTCATTAATGAAGTACACTTTACCCCCATAAACTAAAACAGGATGTGACACCAAACCCAGAGATTTAAAAAATATTTTTATGTTGAACAATATCAATTCTGTCTTGTGTTTGTTACTCCACTATTAGAGAATGTTCAATAATTATAGTGAAGATTATTATCTAATCATCTAATAACTTCACTGTAATTATTGAAACTATTTTTCAAATATGCCTTAATGAGTTTAACGGAAACTACACTTTTTGTAAGATTTTCAGTTTTACCTTGTAGTATTTTAGTTCTACTTTCTTACGTGTTAGAATTAATTGACCAGACTATGATGTACAAAATGAAAATAAGTTTGGCCTCGAGGCATGTATCTCATCAGGATGAAGAAAAGGAAAGATGATCATTATATTTGCTCTAAATATCAGTTTTCATCTTCATTCCTGCATACCATCAGGAGGTCACTGACGCTCAAAGAGCAACCTGCCTAAATAACCATGACTTAGGGAGTAAGTGGAAGGCAGCAAGTGACAGCCCAAGTACTTGGGTCCTTGTCACCCGTGTAGGAGACCTGGAGTGAGTACCAGGTTTCTTAGTTTGGCGAGATGCAGCCCAGTTGCTCAGAGCATTTTGGGAGTGAATCTGCAAGGTGAAAGGCCTTGTCTGTCTCTTTCTGTCCTTTTGACTTTGAAATGAATAAAGGAAATATTTATTAAGAATACAGTCAAAATAATATTTGGTCAGTGACTGGGATATGTTGACACAATCAACATATATTATTTAGCACTTTGGAGTTGTACATAAGAGAAACTCAACTCAAATAGAGTACATTTACTTCAAACAGAATACATTGAATTTAGACCTGGAAAGTTCCAAGACATGAAAAGATATAACTTTGATTACTTTGTACTTATTTTCTCTGACCGATTTTATTTGCTGATGGAATATAGACTTTCGTTAAGTTGCTTAAGTTCGAGCAAAGAAATATAGGGAGAAGAAAAGAACTATTTATCATCCTACCTAGCATTGCAAAAGATAGAAGATAACTCTAAAATCTTTGAGGAAAGAATATCAATTATATTGTCAGTAATCACATTACATTTGTCTCATTTGTTATCAAATGAGTAGAGAGCAGGGAAAGCAAAGACCACTGTATTCATTATTCTCACTGAACTCCATGTCCCCCCCAAGAAGGAAATTATTTTGCACCTATATGACAATTTAAAAACTTATGTGTCTATGTGAATGACAAATTCTGAGTAAAAGTGATAAAGCACCCTCAGTAAGTGATGTGATTTCTATGAAAGTAAAGATCAAATTATGAAGGATCATCAATGCTTATTATCATATTTTAATATAGCCAAATTAATGAAGAGGCTGTAAAGGGATTATTATCAATAAGACCGATCAATGCACTTGAAGCAGCAATATGCATGCTGAGGAATGCCAGTCTCCTTGCACTTCACTAACAAATTAGCATATACACTCACAGTGTGAATCAACACCTGTCTGTTCTGGCAGCTCATTACATGGTCATCAGCTAGGTACAGCACCAAAAATCAAGGAAAGGGATGAGAAAGGAGGGATATGAAATTGGTTTTTGAGGATGATAAATTTTAGAGACTCCCTGATCATACTCGAAGAAGCAAGTTGAGATCTAATGTAGGAACTTCAGAAATGTGTAGAGACATGAATGTGGAAACTCCCAAGTTCATAGGAAAAAACTCTTAATTCCAGCAAAGCAAAGGCACAGACAAGGTTTAGGAACTGTGTTAGCAATTGAGAGAAAGTAAGAACAAGTAATGTCTTAAGAATAGAAGATAATTTTTTATATGATTGGTGTCCAAAAAATGCTGAGCACTCTGTAAGCATACAGTGATAAAGGAGCACAAACTTGACCAAGCCTTGATATTTCACTACATATGATTTGGAGAGCTGTTTCAGGGTCATAATGAACCCAAGCTGCATTTTAGTTAGTTGAGAAATTAGTAAAAGTGGTAATGACCATACTGTCAAGATGCTTGTTTTTTTTTAAGTCATAAATATATTTGGTGAACAAGTAAGCAAATAAAGAAATGCATTAAAAATTAAATTGGGATGATCATAGAACAAATTCCCAGAGCATTCAGGACAATCACCTACAGTTTATCATTGCACAGTATGAAATCAGAGCTTCCATTGGTCTCTCTTCATCACTGTCTCAGAACACATGTCCTTTTTCTCTGGCCTGCTTTCTTTTGATCTCCCATTTAGAGTATTTTGGGGATGCCTATCCATCTTCCTTATCCCCATCTGTTGGAACCTGACCCCTTCTTTCATACACTAAAAAGATAATACCATTTTTACTTTTGGGGTCTGGGACACGAAGATTTAACTTTGCTGCTCACCAGCAATGTGACTTTGGGAAAGAATGTAGTGTGTTCCAATCTTGAGTTCCTGTTTTCAAATATTTATGTGTGTATGATAGTTGAAAAGATCCAGTGAGGTAATCTATGTGAATTACTTTATGCAGCCATATAACTTAGTGACTGTGATGGTACCTCTTCTATGCCTTTCACTTTTATCTTTTCTGGTCACCTGAGAAAGATTTCTTCCTTCTCTAGTCTAGTCTCTCAGCGGTACTCTTCAGTGTCAACAAATTCTGTCTCTTGTCTAAATCCTGTCATACCACATGCATGACAGGCATTCATGATATCTCGTGCTTGGTTCACGCTGTTGAGGCAGTTGTGTCTCTAACCCTTACGTTTTGCCAATAGAATTCTAGGTGCTGAAAAAGTATTGTCAGTCTTCATAAGCCAAATAATAAAGCTCAACAAACTTGTATAGTTCATTCAGGATTTTTAAGAATATTATAGTTATTAGTGTAAGACAAACTTTCAGTTATATTACCACAAACAACCCATATTTAGCAAGAAATAATATTATAAAAAATCAATTTTCAAATGCACCTGGGAATTAAGCAGATGACGACCCTGGACACTAGGCCCCTGCATACACGTTCGTGTTCCAAAATATGCTACTGCTGACTTTGACCTGGCCCAGTCAGGGTGGTTGGGCTAGGAGGGGGTTGAACCAGGGGATAGGAAGATCTCTGTCTTTGTTTCTCCTTCTCTCTGTGTTATTCTACCTTTAAAAGAAGTAGATCAATCTTTTTTATGAACGCATAATTTATGTATTTTCCCAGGATAAATATTAGACCTGCTGCTTTTGCCTGGCACTGTTCCTGTCAAAAGATAGATCACTTCTTTAATTTGCTAAATTATCCAAAAAGGAATGCAAACGATCTACAATAAAGTTGAAAGTTAAACTATGGTCATTTAGATATATACTTACATTGATAAAATAACGTGAAAGTATGAATCATGAAAAATATACATGTTTATAATTAGTAAGATTATCAAAGGGGAAATACATTTGTAGCACATTTATTTTCGCAGGTGTGTAAATTCGCATCCATATCAGAAAGTTTATAGGTTACAAAGGGATTAATAAATAATAATATTCAGATTCTCTGATGGACTGAGTGTAGTATATTCCAGTTGGCCTTTCTCAACCAGCATTTCATAAGGAGAGCAAACCTAAATGCTTTCAGTGGATCTTTTGTCAGTTCCCCCAAAACAGTACACAGCAAATACAAGTGTCGGAAAATGCTAACTTATTACATAAATGCATGTACATTAGTAATTGGATTTTATTCTCAATGAGAAATATGCCAGAAATACTCCATTTCAAAAATTATTTCATCTTCAACTTGGGAATACTATAAGTAAATTTATACTGATATTGGAAATTTGAGATGTTTTTAAAAAAGATATAGGTAACTGCGCCCTGAACATTGTTGGAAACATTTGTGTATTTGTGAACATTTTTTTTAAGTTCCTTTCAGTGAAATTTGCTAGTGGAACAATCACTGCCAATGCTGTTGACAAGTGTACTGTTGCAAGTGCTGTTCTAAGTGAGTGAACCAATGTAAGTTAGCTTCCTTTGGTCATCTGTGCGGTAATGGGAACTATCCCTCTTAGCTCAGTTGCATTATTGTATTTATCCTTGAATAAGCCTATGAACTCCAAATTGCCAGACTATTAAGTAGCTCTGTGTTCAGGATGCTGCGGGGGGAGCATGGAGACTGTTTCTTGAACTTTCTTTCATTTTGGTTTGCTGAGAGCCAGTTCTTCACTGTCATGAAAGCCAGTCATTGCCTCTCTTTTACTGATGTTCTGCCTCCCCTTCTCTAGTTTCATTTTGTCCACCAGGAATAAGAAATCTTATTTCTTCTATCAAACCTATTTCAAGAAAGGGTCTTTGCACAGCAGAAGAGCTCCAACTACATAGCCCAGTCTGTCTTCAATGTTTCGAAGGCAGGGTCATTATTTTGGCCTCCTGCTGAAGACACCTGTAGAGGTTAAAAAAAAAATCTTAATCAAAAAGAGATCAATAGCAATGGGTATTGACATTAACATTCACCTGCCCCCTGGCTGATCTACTTAAAATACAATTAGCCTGTTGCTTAAGCAAGCATCTAGTTAATTTCCTTTGGTTTGTTTTTGTTTACTAAAAATCTAGGACTGTATACATTTTTCCCCCTTTTGGAGTAGAATAGAAACCTGGTGAGCATCGTCCAATTAGTCCTCAAAATAACCTAACCTTTTTCTTTTCCTTTCCACAAAAGGACACACTGCCTGCTTTAACGTGCTTAGCTGCAAATAATAATTTCGGATGAGATGTAAAGATATTCAGACTTTCTGTGCTAGTGACATAGTTCTATGTGAGCCTGATTAAAAAGCACAGGCAACATTAAAACCATAGCCTTCCCTCCCTCCAGCCCTCTGGAAGGCTGGCATCCCAGTGAGGGTCAGGGCATATGGGCAATAATAGTCCCTGCAGACAAAGCAGCCAGATGGCCTAAGAAAGTGAAGAAAGGAAATCTCAGGTACTAGTGTCAGTACTGTGTCATCACATAAATAAAGCATTCCTGGATATGACTGAAGCCCAAGGTAGGATTTCTTTAAATAGTAAGCATGGCCAAAACAGAAATATGGTATAGAACATATATATGTTTTCAGTTACAGGCAAGCAAATAAAACAATAGTAAAATTCTTAACACAGGAAACATACTTAGAAAAAGTCTAGACTCATATATGGATTACTCAATTTAATACAGTGCATATAGAATACTGCATGTTATTTCAAATGAAATTGATTTCATTATTTTCAAATGAAGACAATGATGGTAAAAAATTCTTTAGCTGTTTCTAAGTCTTTGTGAATTATTAAATTTTGGACAGCCTTTTCAAATGGATACCTCCTTTACATCCTATTAAACATTATGTCTATAGACTCCTAAGCTATAACAAGGGATGTAATTCTAGTTAGAATATGCCCATGGATGACATGCAGAAGACAAGCAAAATGCTAGGAGCTCAAGTCCCCAGATTGCTGTGCAAAGCTGCTCTGGAAGATAGCAATGTAAATACTTTTTCTTACACCGTTCCTGTCTATTGCAAAGAGGCATGAAGCTAACAAGCGTCAAAAATGTGTGCCCTTAGACATGGTGGATCATTCACTGGAACCGTTCTTCCCCTCAGGGAGAATAGAAACCTGGGTAGAGAAAGCTGGCTGATCTTGCCCAATTAACACAGAACGGATGCAGGCAAAATAGGGAGTAGTGACAGAGCTGTGCATCAGGCATGCGTGTTTTCAGGTTGTGCTCCAGATGATGTCAGCAGTGATCAACCTGGGTGCCATTTCAGTGGCTGCTATTGGTCATAGGAGAAAATATAAGGTGAAAACATAAGGGGAATGTGTGGGCTGCTTCTATTTTGAATGTACTTGGGTGCTTCAGTTTTCCCTTAGGACTTGATTTCTTTCTGAACCTATGTGTAGCTGAAGCCAGAAATTTGACAGATTAAGAAGAGGGGCAAATATAGTGATGAGAATCTGACTGCCCCAGTGGAAAACCACTGGTCCCCAGTAATGCAGTATTCCAGTCTGAGGTTTAATCATTTGCGTTAATCCAGGAAATTGAACAAGGAAGCTGTTGGTTTAGCCTACACTGAAATGCTTATCATTATTTTATGTTTCCTAGAGACTTGCCTGCTGTTTGGGGGTAGTGTTTATGTGATTCAAATAGACTGAAAGTCTTTTAAAATAAATACTGGCTAGTTTTTCCTATGACTGTGACCCACAATGAGAAAAAAAAAAGAGAGAGAGACAGGGAGTGATCCATACGAATTGTTTTCAAAGCAGTTAGTTGGACAGTAGAGCTGACTCTTCCTTGACAAGGAAATGTTCATTGTATTAACTTGGTAGGATCCCAACTGCAGAAACATACATATCACTAATCTGATCTTATACAGGAAAATCCAAATTATTGGCATCATTCGGCCAATACCTTAGTACTCTTATGAAGTTATGAGAATAGTATTTTTAAAAATAAGTTTATGCTTTAGCTTTCAAGTTTAATAATAATGTTTTGCTACATTCACTTGATATGCAAACAGTGTATTTGTACACATATTTTTCTTGGAAATATATACAGTAATATCACAAATGACAACCGTAATGATCATAACGTGGGGAATTGTCACAGGGTATGACCCTGTGAAGCAATATTTATACTATGTGCCAAGTGAAATTACATCCAAACTTTTTCTATGCTTTATATTAACTGCTACAAATAAGAGAAATCAACTGATTTTTGTTTTTCTGGGTTTGGCTTGTTTCATTTGGTATAAAGATTCAAGTTCCATCTTTTTTTTTAAATGTCAGGGTTTCATCCTTTTTTTTTTAAGACTGAGTAATATTTCATGATGATACTGCACTCTAATCACAAAGCATATTTTAGGCACAGTATTTCAACAGTATCAACAGTATTAGTATCACCTTACTCACTTTATACATAGCAGTTTGATTTCTTCCCTGATGTAACTTTGATGGACCTATTACTGGGATAGTGTTTGTCCAGTTGTAAAGCTTAGCTATCGTTTTGTGTTTTAAAATAGAAGACCTACTATTTCTCCCATGCTAAAATGAGACAACGTATTATTTGTCTTGCTGAAGGAACTCGTAAACTATTCACAGGTCACACTAGTGAGTTGGACACGAATTTAGACAACTTAGAGGAGATTTAAGCAATGATATTGAGGGGAACTCCAGCTATCCCTTATATTTTTTGTGGTAATATAACCTTTATAAAATTTCTAAAGTTAGTGTAAATGTTCTATTTGGGTGCCACGTTTATGTATTAAGATATGATATTGTAACTACTCTGTAATCTGTTAGAAATGTGATGTTTCCACATAGAACAGAAACAGTACCATAGCCAGAGGATTGCATCATCTAGTGTTGGGTACAGATTGCATAATTCACTTACTATCCACACTGAAACAATTTTTTTGAGAGTGAAATTAGAATATTAATGATATTTCTGGTAAAGCTGGTACAAATTGAGCATGTTAAGACAGAAGTTAATGATACGTCTACACCGTTTCAGGAAAGAAGAATTACTTATATGTTAAAGCAACTCCCCTGAGGCCTTTTTTGAGAACCTGGTGTGTTTTCTAGGTTTGAACCCAGGTTTGTGACTCTGCAGAGAAAGCAGAGAATTATGTTTAGTCCAAGAAAATAACATCTAAGAGCTTTATAAGTTTGGATGTTTCCCTATCTGATGATATTGAAGAGGGAATGACAGTATTGGATGGTTAATAAAGATAAGAGTGCTGGCAAAAGATGGATTTAAATTCCCTTGCAGAGAGTAACTTAAGGTTTGTTGATAGGTGCATGACATAGTTAAGGAGAAAAACTATCAACCTGTAATTCAGTGGAAGATACCAACACTGTAGAGCAACATGCTCAAATAGTATTAAAGTTAGATGTTTAATTCTTCATAATTTGCATTTTTGCCTGGCACATTAAGAGCGGCACATAGCTGTATTCCTTTCATGCTAAGCCAAATGCCTATTCTATGTATAAATAGATGTGCAAGAAGTAATGTCTTAGAGGTTCTTTAAGGGGCTACTAGGTTGATTCTCTACATAGGATAAACAGTAGGAAAATTGTATATGCAAAAGTATACATATATACATATTTATGCATGTTTATACCTATATACTGTTAGAGTAAAAGGAACATTTTAACTGCTTGCTAGACTGCTAAAATTCCATCAATGCCTTTTGTGAACTTCTCTGTGTTGGTCCTGCGTGAGGACCCAGAGATTAAAACATATTTTTGTATTAGTGGAGAGTCTGTGTTTTCCTCTGTAGTTCAACATTAACTTCCACTTTTGCATAAGCTCAACAAGTTGACTCATATAGCTTTGTTCTTCCTTAGAACTCCCAGCTGGAATAGAAAGCTAGATAACTGAAGTATGTTTCTTATCACTTAAGTGATCAAACACTGAAGTCACTACATACAGAATCCCTCATTTTCTTCTTCATTAGTAAATTCCTAAGTCAGTGGTTTGAGTAAATAAATCCATTCAACCACTGCTTTGTATTGAATTTATAGTAATCTCTACAGACCTTTATATTTTCCTACTATAAACTAAATATTATGTAGCCTTTTTGGATTCAGGAAAACTATACTTTTATTTCATCTATTAGAGCCCCTTGTAGTTTGGGGATTTGGGATACTATCCCTAAGTCAATGACCCAAATTATTAAACAATGAACTAGGAAAAATTGGCTTGTGGGAAAATACATCACACAACAGCTCAAACTTGTCGAGAAAAATATAGACTCAGGACATATAAGCAGCTGATACTTAGTAAGGAGTTCTGGTGTGAACACATTTATATATCTGGAAACAAATATTTGCTCTTTTATTAGACAATGCAGAATGGAAACAATTTGGGAAAAACCTAAAGTTAGAAACAAATTAAATTAGATTAAATTTATAAAATACAAATTGAAAGATTAGAGGAAAGTGGAAAAATAACTAATCCAATTTAAACCTTTTATTTCCATAGAATTTGTGTAACAAATATCTCTGATGAATATAAGTATTAGGTTCAAACTATTAGTAACTATGTTTTTAAAAAATTATTTTTATTTGGAAAGTCAGATTTATACACACACACACACACACACACACACACACACACATATATATAGACAGAGAGAGAGAGAGGGAGAGAGAGAGAGAGAGAGAGAAAGGGAAGATCTTTTGTCTGCTGGTTTATTCCCCAAGTGACTTCAATGGTTGGAGCTGAATTGACCCAAAGCCAGGAGCCAGAAACTTCTTCATGGGAAGTGGAGCGGCCAGGACACAAAGTAACACATGTGGGATCCTGGCACATGTGAGGCGAAGACTTCAGCCATTAGGCTACTGCAACAGCCTGGCTGTCAATCTTAATCACTGTAAATGTATCTGTTTTCCAAGGGCATATTTCTATGTGTATGTTTTTAATTTGTCAGAACCCTTGATATTCAGCATGAAACTGTCTCATTCACAATTACTAATTCATTAACTACTTAGACTAAGATACAAACATAACCATACAAATTAAGACATGCTCTATTTTCACAAAGAAACATGAAGGAGGAGGAAGAAAATAAATTCTAAATATTTCTTAAATAACTCTTAATATTACTATAACATATTGAATTTTCTATTTCACCCAATGAATTTAGAAACTATCTAGTCAAACTTTGTCTATGTGAATTTGAATGCATGATAATTTGAATATTTATTACAGTATAACATATCAACGGAGATAAATAGGTGTTTTATGTTAAGTTCCTTTTTCCTGAAGCAGGTGAGTTTAATGGTCCACCCCTGAAAGCAGACAATAAACCTTTCAGTGTCCTTGATAAATAGACAATTTCTATTATTTCTATATGGTGCATGGCAAAATGACAAATAAGTTATCTTTATAAAATCATTAAGGATTTGCATGAAGGATTAATGAATGTTAGTTGAGCTGTGAAAGCACAAAGAATATTTATGAAAAATTACCTGTATGTAAGATTAAGTTGTGGGGCAATCAGTCTCATTGTAATAATCTATCTTACCTGAAGAATCTCTGCTGCACCCGTATGATAAATGTCACCCTAAAGCATCCAAAGTTCCACATTTAACTTGCAAAATTTAGGCAAATCATAACTCTATCGGGTTTTGGCCTCTGTGCCTCACCTACGCAGAAGGAATATAATTTATACCATTTATATTTATTTCTGCTAATATGTATGCTGTAATAAATCTTCAAGTTTATACCATGAAATTTACATTGCATAAAATTAAAATTATCCTTAAAATTTTGCTGTCAATGAAAATAGGATTTTAAATACTTGCAAACTTTCTTTTATAGTAAATTAAAATTTAGTTGTATGAAAATGGCAATTATGCCTTGGATAAAAGGTAATTGTTACAGAATAAAACATAGAAAAATGAGAGAACTTTATTTTGTGAATCAGGATTCTTTCTTCCCTCATGGAGTATTGCCTAAAGCAAATACAATCTACAGATCCAACACTCTCATCTTGTGGATTCCTGTTGATGCCAGAAAACACTTGCCAATTTAAAAATTGGTCTCCCTGAGGCTTTTCATAATTAAATATTTGGAGAATTCTGCAAATCCAAGTGTGAGGCACAGGAGTATGTGTGTTTGTAACTGTGTGATACCATGCTTTTGTATCTATGACCATCTACAATTCAGACACACTGTTACTAATGACAGTTTGCCGGATATACGCATCTTTAATATTTTACATAGTTAAGACTAAAGTGACTCTGTGACTGTAGATTTATTAGATTGGAAATTAATGGCTAATAGAAGTAATCAGCCACCTACTACTGTCCTAGTGTGTGCAAATCAGGTACTCCTCTAATCCTTCACTGTTTTAAGGCATAGACTTTGATTTTGTAAAATTAGATTGCACATATATAAATCAATCTAATGAATTTTTTAAAGAACACAGTATTAACCACAGCAATTCTTGAGCAAGTGTTTGGGTTTTCCCATGTCTCATCTGTTAAATGCTCATTGCCTGACTCTCACTGAGTATCAAATAAGTGTACTTGATACTGTGCATGATGGACCCAGACATGATTCATTTGACTAATGAGTGCATGCAGCTCAAGAATGCAATGCATGTTGGCTTCTGACCTTTTTTCAGAAAGTGTACTTGTAGAAAAGCATTTGATCTGACATTCTTATATCCCAGTTCCCAAGAAAGGAGCCAATAACTTGCCCAATTGGTACCAATCCTAAATTCATCTCTAGCAGAGAAAACATCCTTATGTAGCTATTTTTCCCCATATCGTATTTTCCTTAATTCTTTTTCCTGAGAAAGCTCTCTCCCAATAAATCATCTCTCCATCTCTCTCTCCTCTCTCCCTTCCTCTTCTCTCTCTCTCTCTCTCTCTCTCCTCTCTCCTCTCTCCCTTCCTCTTCTCTCTCTCTCTCTCTCTCTCTCTCTCTCTCTCTCTCTCTCTCTCTCTCTCTCATATGACAGCATCCATGAGGGTATTAAGCTGTCACAGATTCAACTTCATAAAGATGAAATGCCCATTGTTCCTCTAAGCTTCCATCTAACTCATGTAGCAGAAGATGTTGTTATTGCACATCATATTACTTTCACTAAAGTCAGTTTCTTCTTGGCTCATTAGTAGCATAATATATTGCAGACTTTAAAACTGCCTACATCATTTCTTGGTGCCTATATTTAGGCCTGCATTCAAACATTCTCTTGGAGTTTTATGTGTGTGTGTGTACACACACATATGCAGGTAAGTATTTGGACAGCTGGGGTGGAAGCATACTCTGCTTGGCTGATAGAGCTGTTTTCTATGACCATCAATGAATACATTAGTAGTGTCAAATAGTCTCTATAATTTAAGGTTGTATCTCCTTGTATTAGGTAGTAACAGGTAATCATGTAGACAAAGCTCTGTAATTTCCCTTTTGGTATAATTAAAGTCCAGAGCATCATATCTTCCAGTATCAAGCATAGTGAGATTTGCCAGAGAAAAAATACCATAAACTATTACTTACTGTGGGATCCCAAATTATAAATAGAAATAGGAAAATAAAAAGTGCTTTTATATATTTGATTTCTGATAAGTAAGGTTTTGCCAAATTTTGTTTTATATCTCTGTCAAATCAGTGGTTTAGAATAAATCTGCTATTATACTATTAACAATCTAATTTGTTAAACCTTACTGTATATGAGTGAAATGAATAATTTTTAAGTTTAGATATGGTTCTGACCTATATTTCTGCTGGACTTTATCTTTTTTAATTGTTGAGTCTTTATTTCTTGGAGCATTAAGCCTTTGCATATAATGGTGAATTAAAATATGTTATCTTAAAAATGGAGTGAGAGAGAGGAGAAGAGGAGGGAGGAAGGGGGATAGAGAGAAGTATATTTTTTGAATTCTACCTTTGAGCTATTCTGAATGCTTCTCTCTTCATTAACACAATAATGTGAGATTTGGTTGGTAACTATACATTCATCATAAAATAAAAACAATCCAAAGCACTAGTATCAGTTATAAATTTTCCAGAATGAAAATATCTGTCTAAATTTTAAAATTCCTATTAGTATTTATGAAGTTCACCTACCCAAGTATCAGAACTTCAATTGAGTAATCAAAAGTAGGACAGTCATAATGGACAATGGAATTGTGGAATAAAAGTGATAGGTAGTTAATACACTTAGGCCATTTGCTCACTCAGCAACATCACATCAACATGTGAAGAATAAACTAAGAGTTACATTTTATAATCAAGTACCGGTTACAGTAATTTGATAGATACATGCTTTCACATTAGAAGAATAATGAGAAAAGAATTTAAGAATCCTGATACGTGCAGCCTGCTGACTGAAAATTTTATCATAAACCATGAAGTTAAGTACTTCATAAAACAAAGGAACTCCTTTTTTAGTTGATAGGGATTAAGAAATTAAAGTCCTTAGGAAAGTGGTGTTATTAATTGTGGCAGCAATTGACTCAGATGTTGTATTCATTGCATTCTTTCCAAATTCTTTGACCCAAAAAGTCTGACATATACACCTGGTGTTAGGAAGAATGGTTGTTTCCAAACTGGTAGTCACATTATAAAATGTTGAAATGAATCACAAAAATTGCTCAATGAAATTGTTTTCAGTGACTTCAAGGGTCCAGCATGCCTTTTCATTCTCATTTCTTACCTTTTGCTGTTAACAGTACTGCAATTATGAGAAAAGAGCATCATAGTCCATATGGTTGCTTCTATTTTTATACCATGGATATGCAAATATATCACTTAAGTAATCATCTTTTTTTGTCAGGGGAGCAAAAAGAGGGCTGCCTGTTTTGTAATGCTGCATCAATTGAGACCATTGTGTTGAGGGTCCACAAGGCATAAAGCCATAAAACCTGCACATTCAATTGGGGCAATAGACAGAACAACCTGGAAATTTTCCAAATACCAAAACTTAGAAGTAACTAGCAAAATAAAGAATAGTTCTGTATGAAACTAACCTGACGAACAAGAAACAGAAACTGAAACTTGGGGCTCGTTTTCTATTGCTAATTCTGCAGAACAGCAGGGGAATCATTCAGATGTTATTTAGTAGATGCCAATTTTGATAGCTATAAGGACAAATGGTCACACCAGAATGAAGGACAGATCTTTGAGTTTTCTGGAGATGAAAATTAGAATAGCAATGCCAGGCCCTCAAATGGACTAGAGCTAGAGACTTAGTGAATGAAAAAGACACTGATTCAAGGTGAAAGACTTATTATAAAACAGAAATCAATAGTATGAGTATGAGTTTGCAAGTAAAATGTCATTTTGCTCAAAGGTATCAAAAATTCAATCTTAAAACAACATAACACCAAAAGGATTTTTAAATATTTTCATCATAAATAAATAATGATTTTTTGAGAAAGTAGATATATTTGCCCTGCATGTATGTATTACATGGGTGGTAATATCTTGTAGTGTCCCTTAAATGACTACAAACCGCATGCATGTTAATTTTTAATTAAAAAACCCAAGTGGGACATTTGGTCAAGTGCAGAAGTGTTCTGAAAAGAGGCTTTCACAACCTCGGGTACATAGGCTAACACAGAAGTTGTCATTGACTGCTAAACATAGGATATACTCATTCAAGAATCATAACAAAAACTTTTAAAACATGTTTTTATTGCTTTTGCTAAACATACTGTTTTAAAAGAATCTTAGAAAGCGGAGCAATCATATTTTTCCGGATACTGGGAGAACAATAAATGAGCACATACTAAATTGTTTTCAAGGCCCGAGCAAAGTTGCTGTGGAACAGAATGGTAAAGGGGATAAATGCTGCAGCTGACCTTATCATCGTGCTGACTTGGTTTTATGATCCTCAGATTGTGGCATTGCACTAAAAATAACTGTAAGCCTATTTTTGTGATAGTAAAGAACATTTAGGAAAGAATATCAAATAAATGTTAGTAAGTAATGGAAAAAATCCCATAGGAGATTATAAATCAGAATCTTGAAATATATTTAGCTCAGTTCAGTATTTCCATTTTAGGCACTGAGAAAAAAAATCTAGTCCAAATCCACCTTTTTTGGCTTTTCTATTACTTACCGTTTCTACTTTTTTCCCTTTTTAGGATAATGAAATATGTTTTGCTATATCAAACTGAAATTTATTTGAAGAACCAATCTTAATATCCAAATCCTCATATATCTGTAGAACTTGAGAAAATGCCAGTTTTCTGGAACTCATTTTGCTATTCAAAAAATACTTTGTAAATATGAACCCATTCAGTATTATAAGTTTAATAGATATAACAATCACCTCACGGTGCATTGCATTGTTTGCCCCAAATTACTTGTAAAATAAGCCAAAATTGAGAAAAACCACAATAAAATTAAATTATATGGCAATTAAGGTGTGCATTTGATGCACTGATAATGGTAGTTGGGATCCTGTGGTACATTTCTTCCTGGGTTTCCATCATAGCTTGGCACCCAGTTCCAACCTCTTACAAATCAACAAGTCATGGGTAAACTATTTGGGTCCATGGCAACCATGTGGGAGATGAGATTGAGTTACTGGCTACTAGCTTCAGCCAAGACCAATTTCTGCTATAGTCAGCATTTGGGATGGGAACCAATGAATGAAATATGCAACTGTGTCTCCCTTTGCCTCTTGCTCTCAAATATGTTCTCTGTATAGCAATAAATGTTCAAAACAAAATATTTCCTTGAAATTTTAACTTCAAATTATGGGAATGACAAAAATATTAAGATTTCTGCAATTATGTACACATAGCAAATGAAAATTTTATTATAACAGAAGATTCACATAATTGAATATGGAGAAGTCCTTGAATTTCAAGTCTAATAGGGCAGTTTGAGAACCTATTAAAGTATTTCAATTATATTGTATATGCTCTCTTTGAGGAAAGCCAACTATTTTTTAATAATAAAATACCACATGCAATAAAGACCACCAACTGAATAACAAGTACTAAAATGGTTTCTTCATAAAACACTGGCCAAAATATTTGAAAGTTTTTATATTCTGTATTATGATATAAGCTTATATATATATAATTCTTAAAAATTCTTAACTTCTCCTTGAACTGCAGTATGAGTATACTCAGATTTTTGCGAAAAGTTTGTGATAGAATGTACTTATACTGTAATTACATTGCCCATGAGCTTTCTGCAGGACCTTGCAAATTAAATGTTGGCACCACGTTCCTTAGAATCAACATATTCAGTTCATCATTGACATTTCCTGTGGAAAAGAGGTCAAATAATTTAAATAGTCATTATTGCTCCGATGTCATTTCACATATTTCTTACAGTTTTTCTGATGTTTATTATGAAGCAGTTTCTCAGCTAATAGTTTTTGCATAGGTTAATGCTAGAAATATTAACTTTTGTGAATGTATGTAAATTTTAAGCTATTTACCTCATTTGAAAGATTATGAAGCTGGCAGTAACATTTCCTCATTTCCTGAGTTTAAATGAACTTTAAAGGATTAAATGTGTTTTTATTTTAAGTCATCTTTAAATACCTGAGGCAGGGTTTGATCATCCTAGCTCCTGAAAATCACGTTGGACTTGAGCAAAATAAAATGAAATAATGTGAAGATACATATGGGGCAATAGGGAAACTTCCTGTGTGGCGGGGAGAAGCAATGTCAGCTGTGATGTTCATCAGCTAAGGATACATCTTGCTAAAATGATGTCTATGAAAATGTTTCTGGTTCCTCTCTGGAATTTGCCCTTTTCATAAACGAATGTGTTAACTTTCTTGTGACTTTTTTTTCAGAACTAAATACATCTTACCATTTCCCCACTACTGTTGCCACCACAATAATTACAGTGCCATTATTTTGTGTATTTATGGCTATTTTGAAGGCAGCTCATATCATTCCTCTGATATCTCCTCCCAGTTCCTGCAGTGCACATTTTTCTTGCCCACTGAGCAGAGAGTTTTGTGAAAACGAATTTACCTGTTCTTCTCAGCCTAGATGGATTCTAAGATGTATGCTTGAGTTTTCTTCTTGATATGTGTCATCATTTGGCATATACTTACTTGCTTCAATATTCTTTATTTCTCTCCAGTATAATCTAAACTTTATGATCACATATTTAACTATATCACCTGAAAAATGTTTATCTGGCACTGAGCTTCAAAAATTATTTATTGAATAAACTAATAAAAGTACATAGCTTAGGTGTCTCCTTACTAGCTCAGGAAGTTTCATTGATCAAAATGATTGTGTAAGTGTTCTTCTCTCATGCCATCTCCTTCTTTCATATTATTTGCTAAGTTTGACAAACCTTTGCCCATTAAAGTGATCTTTAAAATTGGAAATTGTCTACTTACTTACTTCTTTCAAAATAATCATATTGGTAAGAATCTAACACATTCTCACATACATTGAAACTGAAATAATTAATGCACACAGGCTAAGCATACCTAAGAAATACTCGATGTCTTACTACAGTCATTAATCACAACAGTCCTTTGAATATAAAATAGAATATTATAAAGGCATTTTAATAAAATACTGTTTTGACATATACATATATAAACAGTGTTTAACAAATGCTCTGTCAGAGCTTTGTTAGTGAAAGTGCGTATGTTTCAATAATTGAATTTTATGTGTTTTCAGAGATCATCTATAGCTGGGTATTTAATGAATTCCCTTCATTTGTGGCGGAAGATAGCCGGCGGTTCATTTCCCAGGAAACCGGCAACCTTTACATTTCAAAAGTCCAAGCATCAGATGTTGGCAGCTATATTTGCCTAGTGAAAAATACAGTGACAAATGCTCGAGTACTCAGTCCTCCAACGCCACTCACTCTACGTAATGATGGTAAGTCGCATCACCCAGATTTAAATGGTTAGCCTTTTCAAAAGTAAAGATGTATTATTGTTTTCTAAGCACTTGAAGCTAGTACAAATAAAATAGAAATGCATTTTCTGTACTTGGAAACTCTACATCTCAGTCCAAGATTATGCATGCCTTGACATAAAATCTTGTCGAGGAAAGTAATGATCCATGAATGAGAAATATTCACCATAATGTGACTCTAATGCCAGGAAAGGAGTGAGCATCTGAAAAAAAAAACTGTAATAAAAGACTCCTTAGTTCTTTTCTTTGCTCTTGAGAGCCTCTATATAACATATGTGTAAGAATTGCAGACCTTTTATGGGTTCACTTTTCATTACATTTTTTATTTTAGCTGGCTTCAAATTGAATGTTCAGCTTTTAACACTTCATGGAATAGTTATAATTGTTATTATTACTCTCCCAATAATAGGAGTAGTTGGAATCTTAACTTTGGAGTGTAATACAGGCAGAAATTATGATTCTGTAATTAGAGGTATTGCCATCTATCTGAAATATTTTCAAGTTTAAGCACCTCATTTGCATTGGTTGCATTTTCAGTTAAATATTGCATTAAAGAAGTCGAAGCTGTATTGCATCTGATATATGATATGGAGCTTGCGTTGTCATGCAATAAATCTGTGAAGGCATTACTAAAAGGTGAAGAAGAATTTCTGTCATTGTGACATGGCAATTGAAGCTGCCTCTTGCAACACTAGCTTTCCTTATGGATGCAGTTTCATGGCCCAGTTGCTCCAAGTATAATTCAACTCCCTGTTAGTAGCCTGAGAAATGCAGCAGAAGATGGTACAATTGCTTGGGCCCATGCACCTACATATGAGATCCAGATGAAGCTCCTGGCTCATAGTTTGAAGCTGTACCAGCCCTGTCCATTGTGGCCATCTGCGGAGTGAGTCAGCCGAATGATAAGCCCCCCCAACCTTCCTCACTCTCTGCAACTCTGCCTTTACTAGTGAATAAATATACATATTTTAAAGTAACTGTTCAAGTAGTGATAAGAGGCTGAACAAAATCAGTAACAGAACTGGAGCAAAGGGAATTTTCAGAAGACACAGCACTAGGATTTCATATATTACTAATTGTGGGTAGCATATAAAATGATCTCAACATTTTTGGGTAGTTCATTGCTTGAATAATGATTCTCTTCACAAGAAACAATAATGCAGGTGAAGGAACAGAGGAGGGAACCAGGGATTCATTTTGTGGACATAATGAGGTAGCATTCATGGAAAATACAGGTGGTAGTACAGAAGTCATTTGGGTAAATATTTCTAATATCTGTAAGGGCGGACTAAGTTAGAAAAGTGATTTGTGTTTCCCATTACTGCTGTTAAAGAAACAAGTCTACATTCTTACACATTACACCAACCCTATATTATATAAGAATACTCAAAGGTTGGAGATTCAACGGGAATATTTAGAAATTTACCTTATTAAAATTTTATAATTAAAAGGAGTCTCTATAACCTATTTCTATAGAATTTCTGAACGCTTTCTCATTGATTCCTTAAGAATATATAGCTACCCTTACTTGAAATTTTGTAACATTTTGTACACTAAGCAAGAGTTAGTCCTTGACCACCATCTGAAATAGTCTCTCAATTTTACATCTCAGCCCCACTACATCTCCATAGATTGCTTTGTTTGAGTTACTACCCAGAGGTTTGGGGATCTTCTCTGCTTTCTTTAAGCTGATTGCCTCGGGATCACTACTTCAGCAAAGTATGAGTTACTAAGTTCATCTCCTACTTACCAAATTTAAATAGAACAATTTCTCCATCTGCCCTTTTTATCTCTCCATCCTATTTTGATGGAGATAGGTTGCAGTTTTCTTATCAAGAAAAATCCCTTCTTCATTGATTATTGATTTTCATTCTGTCTTGACTTTTCATAACATTATGCCTCAGCACTTTTTCACATACAATCGATATCACATCATGAAATGAATTTTGCCATATCAGTTAACATTATTTTTCTTTTACAAAAATCTGTAGCTTAAGCAAATCATCTTTTGAGGGTGATGATTTCAGACTGTATTAAAGGGTTAATAAGGTAAATACAGAAGAAACTAAAAATGTTATTTTAAAATTAGCATTTTAAACAGCATGATGGACATATGACTGTTTGTGAAGGACCACCCATGTAGTACTAGAGGAGAAACCAATGGAGGGAGGGAAAGGGTAGGAAGTTGGGGAGGGGGACAGTTTATCCCAGAGCCCATGGAACTATATTATAAAACAAACAAAAAAAAATCTGGCTTAGAACTTTAAAAAAATTAGCATTTAATAAAACCCATGGGAAACATTTGCTAATTTACAATTTTTATAAATCAATGAGGTGTCGTGTTTCACCACATAAGTTAGAAAATTATCTTTCTCCTTTGAAGTAGGCAATGTGGCTATTTTCCTGGTGGCTGTTTATGTTTATTTTTTATCCAAGTAGCACAGTCATAGCAGATGAATACAGTGACACAAAGCATATATTCAAAACACCCTGCTAACTCTCACTGTTATTAAATTCTACCCTCTGCCTTCAGCCTTTTAACATCTTACATTTTTTCCTTTTTAGAAATTTTTTTTTATTAATACATAGAAAACAAATGTCAAGTATTCCACAGGTACAATTCTAACATGGTAACTCTACTTTTCTTCTCTCTCCATCTCACTTCCTCAGTACTCCCTTTTTGTTCCTTAATAATTTCAAAGACATAATATCAAGCCCTTCTGTAATCTCAGGCCTAATTCATTGCTAATCATAAAATTCAACAAGCAAATATTCTTAGTGAAATCATCCAGTCCCCAAAAGACAAATAGCATTTTTTTCTGTGATTTATAGCACTTAATATAGACTCAAAAATGTGCAGGAATGCAATAGACATCTTGTGATATGATTTATGTTTTTAGCTCTTTTTTATGCTCACATGGAACTCGCTTTTCCTATTTTTATTTATTTTTCTTCTTTATGTTCTCACATAATGCTAAAAATACCAGACTATTTGACTGACACATATAAACAATAACTATTTACTCTCTCACAAGCTAAATATAAACATACTTGTCCCATCTTCATGTACGTATATATTTAATAGTTTTCTTTTGCCTTTTTAACATCAGTAATGTTTTAACTCACTAAAATTATTCCTACTTCTTCCTTCATTAAGTAAGAAACTATTTACACTTTTCTTTCTTTTCTAAACTATTCAAATGATATTCTCCTGTGTTATATTTTGGCATTCTCTCCAGGAAATATTAAAAGGGTTTCTACAGATCACAGTGCTCTAACAGCTGAAAAACTATATATATATAGTTTTTTATATGTATAAACTATATATATATACACACATATATATACACATACATATATATGAAATATATATATACTATATATATACTATGCATATATATACTATATATATACATTTCACTATGTATTCTCAATATCATATTGTTCTGAGTTTTTGAGCCATATTCTATATAGCTTCACAAATCTGATTTTTTTTCTCATGATTGACATTTTGATTAGCTATAACAGAGTTACAAGGGTCTACATTAATAATATTGTGATACGCTTTGCACATAATGTCTCTTAAAATTCTACTGAACAAAATTGATTAGCGATTCAAGTATAGCACACAGACCTAACTGTGAATAATTACACTGTGGATTGTAATAAAACCATTAATGTAAAAAAATTTGCATGGCAAGAATGAGAAATGAAATGACACGCATTCTTGGAATCTGTCCTTGAACAATACAAATTACATTGGAAGAATAAAAAATGAAAGTCCTACAAAAATAATGAGGACAAGGTTGTAAGGGTAGACTGGAGAACAGTGTCATGGAAAACAAGGAGAGTTAGTGCTTCAGTGAGAATTGAACATGCACTCACTGCCTGGGAGCAAATTTATTCCCTGCCCCCTTTTGGATACTCTACAAAAAGAAACCTATATCATCAACAAAAATGCATAAGAAAAGGAAGGTGACAACTAACAAATGCAATATTGTGTTTGTGGAAAAATAAGGAGGGCTATAAATGAAAGGATTAAAGAAGTGAAGAAGACCATGTGCCCAACGGAAGCCTGAAGAAGCTGGGAAATCAAAGTCAGTATGAAAGGTGCATGTAACATATGGAACTATACTAAGAAAGATTGAGATGATAGGTATACATCAAAAGGTTCATGGAAAGTCAGGGCTAAAAGATAAGTTTATATTTGGGACAAAAATTAACATCCATGCATATGAGGGGGCTTTTCAAAAGTTTATGGAATATATATTATTATGGAAAAACCAAGCTTGATTTTAAAAATTTGCACCAGAAAAAAAAATTAGCCTTTAGTTCCATTTTGCTTTAGCATTTTGAAGTAAGTTCACATATATTTTGAAATGATTCAGTGTAATGTTGGAGTCCCATCTGTTCCCTGTAACTACAAGGAAAATAACCAAGGGGCTCATCTCTTCAGAGTGGATTTTTCATGAAAACCTAAAATCTCTATTGTGAAGAATTGACCATTGTGAAAAGCCTCCTTTATTTGAAGCTGTCCAATTTTAGACCAGCAACAACAAAAGCCACTCTTGATTTCTAAAAGTTTCAGACTTAACATTCACATATTATTCCAGTTTAATTCTTACCATTAAAATTATTATACTGAGTGATTATGGAACTCATGGAAATTGTGCCTAAAAAGCTCCAGAAATGTGTGGATTTCCCGGAAATCTTTTGAACAGTCATATTACTATCTGAACTCTGTTCAAGCATAATTGAAAGCTATAAGACAGATCTACTCCTGAATGTTTTCCCAAGTTGGTGGCACATATTTAGCACTTCTTCTGCAAATAAAAATAGAATATGCTTGTAGATGAATTAATTTATTGCACCAAAGTCAGCTGAAATTCCTGCTGGGTTTTACAAACCTCTCAGTGAAAAAAAAAAAAAAACAGGCATTCTAATGGAAGTTTCTGCAACCTTGCCAAATGTTTCTTCTGGGGTTTAACTAAAAAATTACATTTAATCTGCTGTGACCATAGAGATAGCTATAAAAATCATCTCAATATCATTGTATTTTTATGCTTCTCTGAAAAAATGTAGACTTTTCTAAAAATAATAGAGGACATATGTATGGTTTTTCTTTCAAGTACTTAGGTTTAGAAAAATATGAAATAACTTCTTGTCTTAGCTTTGTGTCTCGAAAGTAAAACTTGACACAAAATTTGCCTGTTGGCAATTTCTTTACATTTATTTCCAGAGAGCAAGAATATTGGAAAGGATGGAATTAATGGTCCAGAAAAAAAAAGCTTGTATTGGAGATGGGTATTGTACAAACAGCTGTAGCTTGATCTCACAAGTCCTTGTGAAATTCGCTGTGTGCCTGTGCACTGAGAATTGTCATCATGGAGAAAATATCACTGGGTCTCAGGCACCAGTGTTTTAACGATCACTTTGTATGAATTGAAACCCCTTGTACTTCCAGATTGCCTGGTGCATTTGATAGCCCTAGAGAATGGAGAAGGAAAAGTCTGGCCAAGATCTTTTTAACAAGTCCCCAATCTGAACCGTTCAAGACAGGGTTGATTACTTTCACATCCCTAGTATATCTATTTACAGGGGAGAGTTCTATTGAACTATTCCGTAACTTAAAGTATGCAATCTTGAGGATTTAGGTCGTTTCAATAATTTCAGGTTTTCTGTCATTTATTCATTCAGTAAACACTAGGTTCCTAGTGGTTCTGTAGCTTATTTACAGATATTTATAAAATGCCTTTGATTGGTTTACAAATTAGTGCATTTCAGCTCTGTGCTATGCTATATAGGCATATGTTGCTAACATAATCTGTACTAAAACACTAACCCAGAAAACAGATAGAAATGGTTCCAAGAAGAGGTGATATTTCAGTTGAATTTTAAAAGTTCATTTGTCATTAGATAAATAGGTCAAGGAATGCATTTCAGTTTTCTTCAGTTATAGTCTAGAAAGAAACATAAGTAATGATGCTTTAGCTTGATACAACTAAACGCAATGAGATGATATGAAGGAGCAAGGAATCCAGCGATGAAGCCCTCTGTTGATTGGATTTTTGTCCAAACAGTGGCAGAACTTTGACAGATCTCGTGTGTGTGTGTGTGTGTGTGTGTATGTGTGTGTGTGTGTGTGTGTGTGTGTGTGTGTGTGTGTGTGTGTGACATGATGAGATTGTCTCCTGTCATTCAGGAAACTTATTAATTCACACATGTATATTGTACATGTACTATGAGTCATTAGGTATTGGGATGTGATGGAAAGCAATAAACTTAACTGTCTTTTTGTGGCTTACAGTGTGAGACAAGGGAGGATCTTACCTTTATGCTGAAACAGTCTTCCCGCTAAGGTGTATCTCAGGATTGCTGCGTCAGTCAGTGTGCTGAGGAGCCCTGACTCACATTTTACACACACACCAAATCATTTCTGAATAATACCTGTTTTCACTAACAGTATAGAGAGGAATAATGTGATGCTTGCATTGCAATGTGCTCTGATAAACTCACCACGCTTCAGTAACATCATTTTTTGCCAAACTTTGAAGTTTCGACGCCTGCATGGCCCATTGCCACACCTCTGAAGTGATCACTACTAGTCTTCTCAATGCAGTCTTTTTTTTTTAAGATTTATTTTGTTGTTGTTGTTGTTGTAAAGCCAAGTATACAGAAAGGAGGAGAGACAGAGAGGAAGATCGTCTGTCAGATAGTTCACTCCCCAAGACTGCAATTGGCAGAGCTGTGCCGATCTGAAGTCAGGAGCCAGGAGCTCTTCCAGGTCTCCCACGCGGGTGCAGGGTCCCAAGGCTTTAGGCTGTCCTCACTGCTTTCCCAGGCCACAAGCAGGGAGCTGGATGGGAAGTGGAACTGTCAGGACTAGAGCCAGCACCCATATGGGATTAGAATCAACACCCATATGGGATCCCGGTGTGTGCAAGGTGAGGACTTTAACCACTACGCTATCATGCTGGGTCCCCCAATGTTGTCTTAACTCTATGTCTTGTTAATAAATTTGTACTTTGAATGCTCATCTTCCATGCCCTATAGCCAACACTGAAGACTTTTCTTACACTTTTATTTAACCAATACTCAGGCTTAATTATTGCATGTGTGGCACTGTTTACAATGTTTTAATAATTTACAAGTGTTAAGTAAAATTAAGAAAATTTTAATGTCATACAAATGCCACATGCATTTTCAAGGATGAAGTACATATGTTCTTGGAGTTGGTTCAATTCTCGGGAAAGAAATAGCACAGCTGTAAAAGCTTGCTCAAATCCAGTGCATCCCCAGACACACTAATTCCTCTTACTCTTGCCCAAAGGGGATGCTCCCCATGGGAGTTTCCTACTTCCTAAGACAGTGCTTTCCCAGGTTCTTCTCTGGGGCTACAGTGGTTCTGTGGTGGTATATGAACTGGTACAAGCTGAATAATGTTGTTTGTTTGCTGCCGTTGGCAGTGCAGTAGACAGAAGAGCTGATTTCATACCTAGGACGTCAACTGAAATAGAGTCAGAATGCTTGCATGAAGATGATCCTCATTAGAACACTCCGCAGTTGCTGAAAAGGGGAGAGGTGAAAGCATTAGACATAATCCACATGCATTAAGGAAGCATCTGATTACATTTTAAGTATTTTATTTTTTGTTAATTTTTTTATTTCTTCTGAAAAGCAGACAGAGACTGACGTGCAAAGAAATAAACGATCTCTCCACTGGCTCATTTCGTAAAACCCACAAGAAATAGGGCTGGGCAAGGCCAAACTGCAGGGCATAATTCAATGTGGTCTTTGTGGATCACAGAGAACCTACTTGTTCAAAGAGCATCTCTTGCCTTTCAATGTGTTCATTAGTGGGAATTGGACATGGAATAGCAGGAATTTTAATCCAGCACTTCAGTAAAGGAGCAAAGCATTCTAAGCAACAATATAACCACTGTACCACAAGACCATACCTGTTTTTGTTGTTAATAAATTAAAGAAAAATTAGCTTAAAATATAGGACAGGTAATTCCAAAGCTTATGCAAAAGTATATATGCTAAGAAGCAGCTATATATGGACTTTTCTTATGTTGCACCAAAATAAATCTATAGCTTTTTGTATTTGAGACACATTTATCTGCTGCATCATTGAAATGGCTGGGTAAGGTAAAGGCAGGGAACCAGGAAAGCAGTCGAGTAGCACCATGCGGGTGTTAGAAATGGAATTAAGTGAACCTGCTAGACTTCACTGACAGGAAGCTGGAGTTAGGGTCCAGAGCAAGGGATCCAACCCAAGAAGTATGGACGTCCCGAACACAAGGCTAAATGTCTGCTTTTGAGATAGACTACATTATATTTTTCATTGAATTTTTGCTGTATCTAACATATGTAAATAATATTTTTGTTTTTAGACTTGGTTATTTGAAAGGCAGAGTGACAGAGAGAGGGAAATACAGGGAAAGAGAGCTTTCTTCCACTTGCTGGTCATTCCTCAGATGGTTGTAACAGCCAGAACTGGGACAGGGTAAAACTTAAAGCCAGGACCTTCACCAGGGTCTACCAGATAGGGGTTAGGGGCCCAAACATTTGAACTTTAGGAAATTAGTAGTGAGCTGATTTCTAAGTGACCTAGCCAGGACACCAAGCAGCACCCATATAGAAAACCAGCATTGCAGTCAGCCAACTTTACTTGCGACTCTACAAGGTGAACACCAGCATATTTTTTTGGAAGCAATATATATATATATATATCAATAGGAAATGATGTATAAAATCACCTAATTACATAAATTATATTAGCTTCATTAATTTGCTATTGAATAATACAAGTTCTAAGGGGAACACAAACATACACAAATCGCATGTCCTTAATACTGTAAGTGGGATGCATAATATCCTTGAAAATATGAAGACCCCAGTTGCTGTAAACTGAATGTTGGTTTATGTAAAGCAGGGTTTTTTGAATGTTATTTTTTTGATCTAATAGTCATTGTACTTTTAAATATTAGAAATTTTTTAAACCTCCCCTAAATAATGGCTATAAAAGTAATTATTTTTAAACACAATGTTGAGACACAGGGTACATACCAAATAATGCACATGAATATACATTATTAATGAGAATTTTGACCATCTGACATACCTGTAACCAAAACTCAAAGTAAGAACAAAGCTTAGCAGCACCTTACAGTCTTCAATATTCCCCTAGCTCCATTTCTGTTTTTTAGCGTGCAGTATATATTGTCATTTACATTACACAAATATAAGCAACACTATTTATAACTAAATACCAAATAATACGACATTAATACAATTTTTGTGTTCTGTTTACACACATTAACTTCCTTTTTTAAAGCCTTTTGTTTTCATTTTTCTATTTTACGATACAGTTTCTTAGGCTCTGGGGTTTCCCTTACTCCTTCCTCAATATCCTCCCTCAGCCACATACTGATTTCCCCTATGTTATTACAGTAATATAGTCCTTCATTATCAGTCATGAAAACATCATTCTACTATTATTTATTATTATTATTTACATCATTCTATATATTTAACAGTTTCACTGGGAGTCCATCTTTGATCTGGAAATAGATATGTATACTGCATTGTATTCTCACAATTGAATTTGATAGTCTCTATTACACAATTACAATATATCTCCTTAAATGGAAAGCCAAAAAATAAAACAAAAACAAAAAAAGGAAGAAAGGTAGAAATTTACAATGCCATGAAGTTAAATAACATAATACTGAATGACTAATGTGTCACTGAAGAAATGCAAAAGAAAATCAAGAATCTTTTTGAAGAAAATGATGCTATTGTATGATCTATGAGTCATTGAAGAATTTAATATAAGAAAGAACTATTTTGAAAAAAATGAAAATATAAAAAATCAAAGTCCTGGAGATACAGTTTTTACTGACCTTTGTTGGTGAGATGTGTTCACAGGTTTTTTGACCCAGTCTACTAATCTATGCCATTTGACTGATGATGTAAGCCATTGCATTCAGCAGTAGTATAGATAGCTGGTAATTTGATCCTGTCATTTTGGCAACGGGTTGCTCATTGTTTGACTTTGTCTTCTTTTGTTATTTTACTGGGATTTCTTCATATTTGCCTTTGGTTTTGGTGAGTGCTATTCCTTTTCTCTGTCAAGAGAACATCTATAAGATCCATCTGTAGGGCAGATCTGAAAAAGGTGTATCTTTGATCTTTTCTTTCTTTCTTTTTTATTGCATTTGATTTTATGACACAGTTTCATAGGCTCTGGGATTTCCACCAACCCCTCCCTGTGCCCTCCTCCCATGGTGGGTTTCTCCACCTTGTTGCAGTATTACAGTTCAAATCCAATCATAATTCCTTCATTTCAAGCACGTACCATGCGCAGTGTCCAGCATCTTATTGTCCAGATAAATTCAATGGTTTCTTGTGGAGACCATCTCTGGTCTGAAGGCAGAACTGGTGGAATATCTTCCCCACCAATTACAAGCCGCAACATAACATCAACAATTGTTTACAACCTTATGCAGTTAAGTGACATTGTATTGAATGACTAATATGTTAGAAAATGCAAGTTCTTAACCACATCCTGTGATTACTTCATTGACATTTCAATTTTAGTTTATACACAACTGCCTGCTATACACCTTAAAATGGCTATAGGGTACTATTCAGCTGCCTCGTATCTATTTTCATTTTTGTATTTAGTAGTTTATAGTGTTGAAACATAATTTTGACTGAACTTGGTGGATTTTGGAATAGTCCATGTTGATTTATAACTCTAACAAGGCATATGTCAACAGTTGAGGTGCAGAACAGTTTTAGGAGGGGTGTGCAGTTAAATCTTCAATACGTTAGTAAGGAGTAACTTATGTTCGTGTCCTACCTAATAAGGTGTATGTGAGTCCAGGCTAACTGTTTCCTGTCTGGTACTAAGCTTTCTTGTTGTTATCTAATGTAATTTTGGGGGGGAGGGGCCTTAGGATTGACCCTGATGGTCATTGCAAGAGAGGGTGGGGACCCCAAGTTGGAACCAAGCAAGGACCAGGGAGCTCCCCTTCCTATTCCCGAAGGAAGTTTACTGTTCTTCTGTTTCTGTAGACTGCACAGGGCTCCTGGCTATTGTTCTGATGACATTGGCTCCTACAGGAAAGGATTTGGGCTTCTTCCATCCCATGTGGGAGATCCAAACAGGAGTGGATGACCTCAGAGTTCTCGGCCTCTGAAGGTACTCTAATTCCCCGTGTTCTCCTTGGCAGTTGGGATATAGTCCTTGGTGCCTGTACTGATACTTCTTGGTGGAGATCTGGGAGTCTCTAGGGTTGGGATACAAGCCTCCTCCTGTCCCTCTGCTCCACTCTGGGTGCCCCCCACCCCCGCTTGGTCTGTGTCAATGACCTCCTGTTAAGAGGTTGTCAGGATTGCTCTTGATTCCCCCTATATGTCTTTGTAGTTTAACTATAGTCTAATGCTGATTCGATTCTGTTGTCTATAAATTACCTGTTATGTTCTTGATAGGTTATACTTCATGTCATCCTCACACATTCTAAGGAGATGCAAGATTTCTCCACTCTCCCACCCCATTACAGAGTAACCTAGGGTCTTCAAAGTATATTAGGTTTTACAATTCTTTGATGTAGATGATAAGCAGTCTGACTCACATTGATTAATAGCTCATTAGTTACATCACAGTATCTTATTGCATGTGATACAGGCTGTCTGAGGTTGAAATAATATTGCAATTTACAGTTACTATTTTTCAGATTGATATCATTTCATCTTACATTAAGGCAAGCATGTGGTATCTAACCTTTTGGAATTGGCTCATTTCCCTTAGCATAATGGTTTCCAGTTGGGCCCATTTGGTCACAAATATCTGCATTTTTTTAATAGCCGAGTAGTATTCCATGGAGTAGATGAACCATAGCTTTCTTATCCAGTCTTCTGTTAATGGGCATTTCAATTGCTTCCAAGTTTTTGCAATTATTGATTGTGCTGCTATGAACATATGGGTACATGTTGGTTTTTCGTGTAATAGGTGTTTTGGATATATTACTAGGAGTGCTATTGCTGGATCATATGGTATGCAGATTTTCAGTTATTTGAGTGTTCTCCATACTGATTTCCATAGAGGCTGTACCAACCTACAGGTCCACCAGCAGTGGAGTAGGGTTCCCTTTTCCCCACATCCTTACCAGCAAGTGTTGTTGGTGGGTTTTTGTTTTTGTTTTGTATGTGAGCCATTCTTACTGGCATGAGGTGGTACATCATTGATGTCTTAATTTGGATTTTCCTTATTGCCAGGGAACTTGAGCATTTTTTTTATGTTTGCCATTTGGATTTGTTCCTTTGTGAAATGTCTGCCCATCTCCATGCCATTTCTTTGAGCGGTTATGTTTGTTTAGGGTGGTTTTGGTTGTTCTGGAGATCTTGGTATATTCTGGAGATTAGCCCCCTATCACCTATGTAGTATGCAAAGATTTTCTCCCATTCTGTGGATTGCTTTTTTTATTTTGTTGATTGTTTCCCTTGCTGTATAGAAGCATTTGTCTATTTTGTCTTTGACCTTTTCTTTACTGTGGAAGAATTTTTTCATTTTCAAAGGCAAAGGAAAGCTTTGTTAGGTATGTTATTCTGGGCTGACAATGTTTTGCTTTTAGAATCTGGATTATGTCATTCTGTTCTCTTCTGACCAGTAGACTTTCTGATGAGAGGTCAGTGATGAATTTAATTGCCATTCCTCTGTATGTCAGTGGATCTTTTTCACATGCACATGTAAGGATCTTTTCCTTATGTTCAATTGAACAGAGCTTGATTATGTGTCATCATGAACATCACGTTTAGTCAATGCTAATGGAAGTTCTGTGCCCCTCCTGGATGTTGTTTCTCAATTTGTTCTCCATATTAGGAAGTTTGAATTTATTATTTCATTAAGTACATCTTTAAGCACAGCTTCTCTTTCTACACCTTCTGGAAATCCTATAACTCTTATATTTTGCCTTTTAATAGTGTCTCTTAGTTCTTGAACACTTCGTTTAGCTTGACCCAGCTCTGCTTCCAACTTTTTATTATTTTCTGCATTGTAACAAGAACTATCTTCCAAATCTGAGATTTTTCTTCTGTCTCATTAATTCTGTTGAGGATTTTTACTGAAGTTTTAATTTGCTCCATTGTGTGTTTCATTTCTAATAATTATGCTTGATTTTATTCCAGTTTTGCTGTTTCCTGTGTGTCATATTCCTTACATTTATGCATGTGCTTCTCGTCATTGATAAGAAGCTTTATAACAAGTTTTGAAAGTTTTTATCCCCCATTTCCTCGATGTATTCCTCAGTTGGATGTAAGGTTGGCAAAGGCTTTTGCTCCTTTGCAGGGGCGTCTTCAGTGATATTCATGTGTCTCTCTTCTTTGTACTTCTGGTTAGTAGATTCTTCTCCTTAGGGCAGGTTTCTAAGCTGTGTCATTCATAGATCTATAGTTCAATTTTACTGATTATGTTTGAGACTCGGTTCTATGTTTGCAATCACTTGTGCTACTCCCTTCTGTGAGTTTCAGTCCTAGGCTGTTATGCTAGGCTGCCACTGCTGTCGCTGTGGCCCTAGATCCTGGCTTACCACTCTCCACCTCCTATGATACCATGCTGTAGCTGTACTATTGTCTATGCAACCATTGTCTCACTGTGTTTGAGCAATTCCCAGGATTAGGGGACACCAGATGTCCTAAATAACTGGATTGTTGGTGGTGCTGATTTTTCCAGAACCTGATTGCTGTTAGGTCATAGGGCCACACAAACCTATTTTGGATGGGACCCACAGGATGCAAAAGTTGATACTATTATCCTGTGGGACCAGTGCACTACAATGAGCCAGAAATGAATTCAATCCCAGCTTACCACAGGCAGAGTTTGCTATTTTCCTTCCAGGCCCACAGCCTTTTCCCACACAAAATGTCACCCAATGTAGCACTAGTGGGAATCTGGGCTGTGAAATCCATCCTGTGACAGCAGATTGTGAAAGATAGCCTGAGGTATGCTGCTCTATCTCTGGTGCTTACTGGATCAAACAAAAATGCAGAACAGGCAGTTCTTTGCCTGTGCTCATCTCCTGAGCTCCCAATGAGCTCCCCTTCCCACCTGGCTGCTGGTGAAGCTTGGCCACTGGTGAGATCAGATTGTCACTTACTGACTACCACTGGGGTATCTGGTCACTATGACACCACTCCATTGTCTCTGCTACTTCTCCATGTCCATCATTCTCCAGGTGCCCCTGTGCAATGGGCCTGTCCTATCCTATTTCTTGGAATGTGCACTCTTTGCCTACCTTGGCTAACGATTCTCCATCTACTTAAATGTGTCCTTACACTATTCGTCCATCATGATTATCCTACACATAACTTCTACGGATAAGAAAATGTGATAATATTCTTTCTGGATCTAGACTATTTCATTCAGCATAATGATATGCAATTGCATCCACTTTGTTACAAATATAAGGCTTTCGTTGATTGTCATGGCTAAGTAATGTTGCATTGTGCATTCTCTCTGTGCATGTGTGCATATATACTGCATTTTCTTTATCTAGTCATCAGTTAATGGACATCTAGGTTGATTCCCATCTCACCTATGAACTGAGCTGTTGCAAACGAAGGGGTACAGATAACAATCAGGTTTTTTTTTTTTAATTTCACTTCTTTTTCATATACTTGAAAGGGTGGGTTATCTGAATCACGTGATAGATCTGTTTTTACTTTCTCAAGGGCTATCCATACATACTTTAATATTGATTGTACTGGTTTATATTTCTACCAATTTATTCAGGGTATCCTCACCAGCATTTGTTCTTGTTTGATTTTTGGATGATACCTGTACTAACTTTGATAAGATGATACCTCATTTCAGTATTACATATTTTTTGGTTGCATCTTTTATTAGTTAATAGTTTCCTTTGCTGTTCAGGAGCTTTTTCACATCATGTAATCCTACTTGAGCACTCTACTTTTGCTGCTTGTTCCTCTGGATTCTTACCCATAAAATTCAGTTTTATTTATTAAAGATATTGTCCTTTCTCAAAAGAATCATTTTTGGCTTACTTGTCAAATTATTTGGTTGTAGATGGGTTGAATAATTTCTGGGTCTTATGCTGTTTCATTGGAGTATATATCTTTTTGTATTAATATAAGGCCATTTTTTTTACAACAGCATAGTAAAAACTTGGATTCTGGTATTGTTATGCTTCCAATTTAGTTTTATGGCACAAGCTGTATTGTGCAGGGCTTTTGTTCCTATTTGCATGACACAGCACCACTGGCTAGTCAGTTAGGGGAATTAGATGTTGGAGCTGGCTAGGGTGCTTACATTCCCAGTGTTTGTTCCACTGTAAGCCAATTGATTCACAGCAACCTGGTGAGTTCATGATACCAGTGCTCCCCACCCACTGGCCAATACACCATACACAGCACTGACCAACTCCACAGTGTATCTCCCTATCCTTCCATATGATACATTCCTAGAGTACAGAGAGAGTTGTCTCTAAGAGGGTACACAGGAACCCATCAGCATTCTGTGACCTTCGCACACTCCATGCCTATGCCAAGAACTGCCACGTTCACAAAATGTGGGGGATCTGTTATTCATCTTGGCCTTGGTAGCCTTTGACAGGGACAGAGATAGGAACAGAATTGTCCTCAAGTCAAGACAATGTTGTACTACATCTCAACTTTAGAAATTTGTATCTGGCACTTTGTTGTGAGGGATTGGAGGAGAGGAGCACAGCCTCCTTCTTGGAGCAAAGTGGTCACTCAGTCACCCGTTGATTACCTATGCTGGACATTAGGCCAATGGGAACCATGGAATTCTTCCTCAGTTGAAACTGCTTGTGGCCTGAGACATGGCAGTCACCTCTTAGCTCACCCTGGGTAGATGGTACTTCTCCGTCAGGAGCTGCCCGTGTGAACCTGATGAGAATGGCTGGCAGTGAGATGCATATCTGTCCTTACCGTTCTGTGTGGTTTCTTTTCTGTACTATCCATTCTCCACTGAAAATTTCTCTCAGTACCCTGGAAACTTAATCCTGTTTGTGGTTTCCTGTTGTCTCTGTGGTTGTGATCACTGTGGGTTCTTGCTATTCAGAAATCTTGGACCTGTCCGTTTTCAGATGTCATCATTGTCCAGACATCATGAAAGATCCTTAATCAGGGATTTTATTCTTTAATATATGCCAACTAGGAATGTACCACCTGTGGCCTTTAACAGAATGGAGACAATGGAAGGTTTGACTATTGATGTGAAAAGGTAATACGACAGCTGTTGATGGAAACAGACTATGATGCACTTTGCAGATGGACAGGAAGTCAGCAGTGAAACAATGTAAGAATACTTTTTTTTAGGAGCTGATAAAAAGTGATGAACTCGTTTCTCTAGGTCCTTCAGGCAAGAGGACAGATCTGCTTTCCAAGGCTACCACCCTGACTAACACCCAGCAGATTCTCTCTCTACTTTGTCTCAAAATACAGACACAATGAATTCCGTGATAATCTCTTTAATCCTTGAGATTTGGTTCGGCACCAGTATGAAATGCAGTAATTCTTATTTACGGACCATTTTTGTTGCAGAGTGTATAGCAATTGTAAAAATCATCAGTAATATTAATTCCTTTTCATTTCTTCTTTAAATGCTACTCTTGGGATATTGAATACCCATGACTAAATCCAATTTCTATTTGCACTGTGTCTGAGTAGTTCCAGAGGCTTCAAATTACCTGTGACAAGATTTTAGCAGTTTGAGGATTTTTTTTTTGTCCTTGCTAAAGAAACTGAATAATAGTAACAGTTTATGTCAAAGTCTGAAAGAATGTAAAAAACTGCTATGTACTAATCACAAAATTAACTTGCTATGAGTTTTTATGGAACATTAATATTCTTGGCATGAAAGAAATATATCTTTTTTTCTAAAAAGTTGTTGGATAATTTCTGAGTAATATGAATACATTTGTTCAGATGTCATTTAAAATCGGTCATTTCCTACAATTCAGTTGCTCCTCAAGTCGAATCATTTTAGAATGTGGATTTTTATCTTGGGAGATAAGAATTCAAAAAAATGTGTGTATTAATATCTTAATATAATTTAAATATTTCTATTTAATTACTATATATTTACAATTGGACAACAAAAATGTATGAAGTATACATACCCGTAGTTCAGTCTTTTTCCTGGTTTCTCATATGAAAAATGTCATTGTAATTCAGAAATGTAGTCCCTAGAGGACATCAAGTTTTGATAGCTGGCATTATTAACAGTGAAGCAATCATTGTTAATATAGAAATGAAAATGACCTTGAGGTTTTTTTTATTTAAAAAAAATTTTGCAACAGTGGCAAATATTTGGTTAATCTGAACTCCTTCCTAACTTACAGGTTTCTTGAGGGACTGTTCTATGCTGCTACATTTCCTTGCTGATTTTAACTCCTATCTGGCATTGAGCCTCATTACCAACAAGTGTTTCTCAAAAGTAGACAAAGATTCGTTAATCAGACATAGCAGCATTTTCTCAGCTTTCATCATTCTTGATTTGTCTCTTGGCAGTCTGTGTTTGAATCTGAATATTTGCGTGTTTTACCTTGCAACATGTTTACCAAACAATTTTGTTTGGACTTCTCGCTTCCTCTCTTTTTTGGTATTTCATCTTTAGTCCTAAATCCATCAATCCACATAACTCTGTCACTCAGTGTATATATTGCAACCCTTGGGTTTGTTCCAAAGAAGACTTAAGGAAGCTAATTCTCTTAGACATAGATGTACTGTCAGTAATCTATTCATGTTTCCACTCTATATTTTGTATACACACACACGTATAGCTGTGTTTCCTGTTTCTATTTGTGTTTCCTATTTGCAAACTTCCTGTGATCTTTCTCAGTTGATAGTTGTATAGTTATTAACATCACCTGTCTCCCACAGAGCAAATAAAAATATTTGTCTTATTTGGCTTATTTAGAATCCACATTTCATGATCACATCTGCAGTTTCTTCAAGTCCTGTGATTTCCATACAAGCCTTCTCACTCATCGCCTCTTTCCATTTCTAGAAGTCTTGTACAACACACACACACATGAATGCTTTTCAACTTCCTTTTTTTTTTTTTACAAATGAATGGTATTTATATCCAAAACACACTCTCCAAAGGCCCTATTTATTATATTTGTTAATATTATTCTATATTTGAGCCCCTAGTGCAGAGAAGGAGTATAATGCCAAGGAACTGGTTGATGCACCGCCTTCTTTACCATCAATCAAGAAATTCTACAAAATGTACTTTTGTTACAAGGATATCATATCACAGATTTAGACCAGAATCCATTTTACTAATTTATTTCAACATAAATTGGTCACAAATTTAATTTTGCTTGCCATCTACTTGACCTTGCGAAACAGACATTTTTGTGTCTCGATTTAATTCATGTTAACATGGAGAAAACATGATTACCCATGTCATAGGATACTGTGAGAATTAATGAATGAAAACTGCTAGAAATGGATTATAAAGTAAGCTTCAGGAAAGGCCATTCTGAAGAACCAGTTTCCACAGCATTTCACTGTTGGATGTGGGAGTCATTGTAATTGGTGATTACTCTCCTAGACTATTGCTGTTGCAATTCCAGTGGCTGTTGTTGCTGCTGCTATTGTTTTCTATTGTGAAACTTCAAATTCCTCTCTAGATCTGAAATTTTGACAGAGGTGAATGGGTGCGGACAACAACACTGCAGGGGGCTTTATTTTCCATCACAATCTATCAGTCATTCTGTATCCCAAACCCGTTCCAGAATATTATGACCTCAGTATTTCTGTTACTCATCTTTGCTCTTGAGATACTGCCTGCAGGTATTTGAATAAGTTGCCTTGAATCATGCACTGATATAAGAAGCCAGACTAAATTTACCATATAATAAGGATAGCTTGGATTTTTCCTTAGAACATTTTCCTTATGTTTGTCCATATTGAGATTCATCTGCTACTTTCATACCACCCACACAGCAATGTAATATCTTCATGCAAATTAAATTGATCAACTTGATGTTTGTCTCATACCTAGTAGAGCTCAATATCATCTGAAAATTGGGAGTTTTCTTTTATTAAACTTTTACCAAATTAAGATACTTTACAATATAATCAACAAGTGCCAGCTTCAACTCCAGGACTACTCCATTTTGCCAATATGTAACTTCTCATGATTAAAATATTTCAGTAATGCTGACAAAACATTGTTCCTACATATTATGGCATTTCTGACTTACAATAACATTTAATAATAAAACTTCACAAAAGCATTTGTAAACCTACATACATTACATCCTCTGTGCCAGCATACAGTAATATTAACCCCAAATATTTGCTTCAGAAAAATCTTTGGTGCTTATGAAAAGTGGAAATATTTTGACAAAATCTTAATTTATTCAGTTGAGTCCTTAGAACCATCTCTTTTTTTTAAAGGTTTATTTATTGGAAAGTCAGATATACAGAGAGGAGGAGAGACAGAGAGGAAGATCTTCTGTTCAATGCTTCATTCCCCAAGTGAGCGCAACGGCTGATGCTATGCCGATCCGAAGCCAGGATCCAGGAACTTCTTCCAAGTATCCCACACAGATGCAGGGTCCCAAAGTATTGGGCTATCCTCGACTGCTTTCCCAGGCCACAAGCAGGGAGCTGGATGGGAAGTGGAGCTGCCATATGGGATCCTGGGCGTTCAAGGCGAGGACTTTAGCTGCTAGACCATGCTGCCGGGCCCGAGTCCTTGGAACCATCTTAAGCACCAGCATTTTTCATTCCAGATATTGTAAGGTGAATTAATCAGGAAGAAGCGTTCTGTGTTTACATCCAGAGAACATCCATGCTTCCCTTCCTCTCCAGGGCATAAGCAGGAACGCAACAGGTGTAATGAAATCCCACTGATCTCTCTTTCCAAGGTGTAAGACTACATATTCTCTAGTCACCCTAAGCCATCTGAACCTCTAAGAGCCACTCACCTATTAGATATTGCAGTGTCCTTAGAAGTGTTTGCTGACCTTCAATGGCAGAGCTCTTCAGTAAATTTCCAAAAGCATGAAGTTTTAGACCTACCTTTAACTTGAATAATTTCAGCAGAACTGAGGTCCTCAGATGTGTCATCTGGGCTCGCCTAGTAGGCTGTTCTGTTTGTGATACTCCCTCTAAGCAAAGACTGAAACCAAATCAAAGAGGCAGCTTAACATCTGCAGACACACTGTGTTCATCCTATAGACTCTAGGAAGTGTAACTCAGCACAGTGCCCCTCAGATGTAAGTACAGTGGGGGACCATTGTACTCATCACTGGCCAAGGGTTCCCTAATGGTATAGGCCTGAGCATATTTTAAAATCTTTTCTTTATACCAAAGTGGACTTCTAAGCAAGAGGTGGAATAAAGGATATAACTGAAACATATTGGAAAGAATTGAAGTGAAAATGCAGACCCCAGTCTTTCCTTAGATATTCTGACTCAGTAGGATATGCACAAAATAAATATTTTTTTATAAGTATTGCTGGGGCATTTTGTGTTTGGTCATATGAGGGAATTTTCACATTTTGTTTTAATAAATGCTAATTTAGTGTCATTGTCAAAAGCCATAGTATTTCTAGAATTGGTAGGTTATTTCTTACATATTTTAAAATCTATGTGACTCAAAGTTTTGGAGTGCATTTATAATTAGTGAAATTTAGATTAATTTGTATTTTAGGAAAAAGTTTTCTCATAACTGAATTACCATAGCTAGTGTGGTTCATTTCATCTTTTAGACAAATATTCTGTTAATAAGATGCCTGTTTTCCTTTTTTGCCAGTGTAGCTTTTATTAAAGGTTTATTAATTTATTTGAACGGCAGAGCTACATGTGTCTGGGGGCCGGGAGAGACAAAAAGAGAAGGAGAGGGCTTGCCAAGCCCCTGGTTCACTTCCCAAATGGCCACCCACCTGGCCAGAGCTAGACTGGTACAAAGACTAGAAGTATGACCTTCTCTGGATCTCCTATGGAGGTGCTGGGTCCCAAGCATGTGGGCCACCTCTGCTGCTTTCCTAAGTCATGACCAGGGAGCTTGACAGAAAGTAGACAGCTGGGACATGAACATGCTGTCGCTAAGACAGAGGTTTAACATTCAACTACACAGTGCCAGCCCTGTATAATTGATATTCTAAAAGTATCTGATTTTTCTTTGATCACTCAATAGTTTGTTATAGAGCTCCATATGAGTCATATCACTCTTTTCCTTAATTTTTTGCTCTACTTCTCATGTTTTCTTTCGATTTTTCAATAACTGTGCAGATATTTATTATTTATACTTATTATAAATATAAGTAACAATTATGTAATAATAATAAAATTTATATTATTATATTTATTAATCTATTATTCTACAATAATATTGAGATTATTTTGGGTTAAAAAATATTTATGTCCTAGTGTCATAGCCTTGTGGCTAAATCCTCACCCTTCATGCACCAGGATCCCAAATGGGTGCTGGCTCATGCCCCAGCCGTTTCACTTCCCATCCGCTCCCTGCTTGTGTCCTGGGAAAGCAGTCAAAGACAGCCCAAAAGCCTTAGAACCCTGCACCGCCATGGGAGACCCGGAAGAAACTCCTGGCTTCTGACCTCAGATAGGTTCAGCTCCAGCCATCATGGCCACTTGGGGAGTGAACCAACAGAATAAAGGTCTTTCTGTCTCTCCTCTCTGTAGATCTATGTTTTCAACAAAAATAAATGAATCTTTAAAAAATATTCAGGATATTGAGTATTTGAAAAATAAGTCTTCTGGAAATTAATCTGTAATTTTTATAAATGACCCCTAATAAGATATTTTGCATATTTGTCATAAATCCGATTTTCACTCACTTATGCATGTGTTCTTTAAAGCAGGCATATAATCTCTCTCATTACCCAAATTATTTTAAAACTCAATGTGTTCATCTTAGTTTTATAAACCTTTTTCTTCAGCATTTTGGAATGATAGCAGCTGCGTAAAAGAAAGGCTCCATTGTGATGAACTCTTTCTGTGTGCCTGCTACTGTACTGAAAGTATTTCACATGCTGTCTGATCCGGACACCACTGCAGGACAGCAGTGGAACTGATATTTCCTTTTGTTACAGTTAGGGAACCTGTGATTTTAAGTGGGTATTACTATGGTTGTCTTCTTCCAAAGAACACACTTCTTTTACAGTCTGTGGCTCAGTAACCACCAGTGAAGATGAGGAGTTCCAGATGTAATCCTCAGAGAAAGTTTTGATGTCAGGCCACCTTGACACCTCTTAATGTATCAATACTAACCAGGATGTCTTGGATTGATTTCATCAGTATTACTGGGAAACTAATTTAAAGGAGGTTGTTAGAGATAAGCCTTACAGAAATGATCAGTATTTGATTTTTTTATATCTCATTGGAATACAAGTTGTGGAGAATGCTGTTTGACATTCACCCCAAAAAAGAACGATCAAATTTATGAAATTATACAGTGTAAGGAGTAACCCACATAAGGAGAAATGAGGTTATGAAATGATCTTTGGGAATGGCAGAATTAATCTATAGAGAACATAAGATTGTCTGCTGTATACTGTGCTAATTATCCATCAAAATATCTGTCAAGAGACTACAGAGCCTAATTCTTTGTAATAATTAGTAGTGTCTACTTAGTACTGTAGCATACTTTTTTCTTTAAATGTAGGGTTTATTTTGAAATATCAGCGTACTATTTTTTTTAAAGATTTATTTATTTTTATTACAAAGTCTGATATACAGAGAGGAGGAGAGACGGAGAGGAAGATCTTCCGTCCAATGATTCACTCCTCAAGTGACTGCAATGGTCGGTGATGCACCGATCCAAAGCCAGGAGCCAGGAACCTCTTCCAGGTATCCAACATGGGTGAAGGGTCCCAAGGCCTTGGACTATCCTCGACTTCTTTCCCAGGCCACAAGCAGGGAGCTGGATGGGAAGTGGAGCTGCTGGGATTAGAACCAGCGCCAACATGGAATCCCAGTGCGTTCAAGGCGAGGACTTTAGCTGCTAGGCCACACTGCTGGGCCCAGCTTATTTTTTTTTTTTTTAAGTTTAGTTACAAAAGAAAGGGTAAGCTGAACCCAGAATTTTAAAGATTATATCTATTACTCATTGATTTAATAGTTTTCTGTCATCTCAAATCTAGAGTAATATAAGACATTTAGTACCACAGCTCAAGTCAACCATTGCCACAGTCTCTTCAAATAGTTATTTTTATTGAAATTAAAGAGACATACTCAGAAAACTTTTAAAGAACTTGAAAATTTGAAGGAAGAAAACACAGAGAAACAAAGTAAGAAGGATAAGTTTTAGACTCCAAACTCAGAAAAAACATACATAAAGACAATACAAAAGATAGTCAGAACTCCAAGGATTTGGGCCAAATATTGCAGCCCCACTGTCCAAAACTTCTCCTTCTTCATGATACAACACACCTGTCTGGCTAAAGGTACAGCAGTTACTTTGCCAGTTTGGAAGATGAAATTACATATTGTTCAAGATCAATGCTTTTCACTTATAAATATTAGTTGAATTATATCTTATTATTTTAGAGTTTATTGCTTCCCAGAGGAAAGAAAAAGTAGATTATATCACATTGGAAGAGAAGCAAGATAAAATTGTGTACCACTTTTTCTAAAAAAAGATTCTATCTATTTTTTATTTAAGACATATTGTTTGATTGATTCTATGTATTGATTCATCAAACCATGCTTTCCTGCCTGGCTAGGCATGTTAGCTGGGAGCCAAACCAGAAGCACAGCAGCTGGGGCTGAAACTGGTACTCCCTTATGGAATTCAAATATCATTTGGGTAGCTTAACCTTGTAGATCATAATACTGGCTCCCATGATTTCAAGAATATATTCACTGTATGTATTGATAAAGTTGAGCAGAATGCCACATTTTAACTATGTGATTCACTCTTTATACCTTGAAGCCTTAATCTGTGTTACAGTGATTTTATATATATATATAATATAAAAATATATTGTCCATATATTAATATATATTAATTACACAATATGATATATATTATATATATCTTTGCAATTGAGTAAAGATAAGAATAATTATTAATGTAGAGAATCTAGCACAGCTTTTAATTTTGTTTCAATGTATTTCTCTTATTGGGTATTTCTTGGTTTCACTGTCTTTAAGCAACACTGAGCTCTTGTTCTAATGCAGAAATCAGGGTGCTGGTAATATTAAAAGAAATCATCACAACATGTGAGGAGCACAAAAATGATGTGTCCTGCATTGGGGTACAAGAGGACAGAACTCTGTCTTCATCGAGCCATTAGGAGCAAGTGAAAGAGATTTCAGTGTTGAAGAAGAAAAAGAGTATGTGAAGTGCCTGAATTCTGTTCAAAACAGAGGAAAAATATGCATAGATACTCAGAAAGTACACAATTACAAAAAATAATTACAACTATTCAAAACAAATCACTTTCATCTTTCATATTTTTGGTCTGAGACTGGCTCTGAATCTATGACACAGATTATGTATCAGGAGCAATGGGGTTTATTTTTTTAATGTTTCTTTAAATTTTGTTTTAAAGTCAGATATACAGAAAGAAGGAGAGACAGAGAGGAAGATCTTCAGTCTGATATTCCACTCCCCAAGCGGTCTCAATGGCCGTGGCTGCGCTGATCCAAAGCCAGGAGCCAGGAGCCTCTTCCAGGTCTCTCACATGGGTGCAGGGTCCAGAGGCTTTGGGCCATCTCGACTGCTTTCCCAGGCCATAAGCAAGGAGCTGGATGGGAAGCAGAACTGCTGGGATTACAACTAGTGCCCATATGGGATCCTGGTGTGTGCAAGGCGAACATTTTAACCTCTAGGCTATTGTTCTGGGCCCTCATTTTCTTAACCATAAGGGTCCTTTTTTCTAGATCTGGAACCCAAAGAACTATGCTAATCCCACAGCTCCTTTGTTGTGAACTAGGTAGTATTTTGCAGGTTGCATAACAAGTAAGTCATAATTTACAATGGTTTGTGGAGATAGGTCTTTGGCTCCGAAGAACTCATTTGCTGTAGAATACATAGACTATAGTGCATTCATTATCAAGCTTTGTAGAGAACATATCAGCTTCTAAGGTCAGCCTTCTGGAGTTCAAAAATCATGGACTCTAGCATTTTCACATTTCCGAGTCAATTTTCTCAGACTAAAATGAAAATAATGTTCAGACCAATTCTAGCAGATTGGAGCTGATACACCTAAAGGGTATACAGTCTGTTCTTGGCACACAATAAACCTCATATAAAGACTGAATATTGATTATCATTACATACTTAGCAGTGATTAATACATGCCCTACAAAATCAAGCTATGCTTCTATTTGCTATTTTTGTGTTATTGTTTTAGCTTTAGGAGTCATATAAAAGTATTACTTAAAAGAAGCATATGATTACCTAGAAAAGTAATTTACAAATTCAGTTATCCATAGAAAGAATGATTAAAGAAGCAGAAATAACAAGGCTTTATAGATTTTGTTGGAACTTATTCACCAAAAGTTGGAATTTATCACCAAAAGCTTGACTTCACTAGGACTTTGAAAGCCAGTAGATTTGACGAAGGACAAAATAATGCATAACTTACCCAATGAACCAACAATCACTGTCAGATTCACAGTACAGGATTGTGAGCATGTAATATGGAAACAGACCTGGAACGCTGGTCTCACACATAAGCAAAAGTAAGAACATTTTCAGAGGCGCTTCTGCTTTTCCTTGTAAATACTGACTCACTATTTCTTTCACGAAACTAGGAAAACACATATTTTACAAACTGTTGAACACCAGTTTCCAGTCATGATTGCTTTCAAACTTGAATATACATAATGTGTATATGTTAATTATAGTTATTGACTGGGAAATTATTTGTTGTATATTTTGTCTTCTTACTGAATGATGTGTTCAGTGTTTTACTAAGACAATAGATATTCTTTTGTTAAAGGAAGTGTGATTTACTCATCACAATTAATAGGCCTAACCTATATCAATACTCTCCGTTTCATAATTGGTAAATGTCTATGGCAAATATCTTTACTGAATAATAAACAGAGCTTTGCCATATTAGTGGGTTAATGTGTTTAGAAAATATATCTACTGTCATATTCACATGAATTTATTTGTATAGAATCAAAAACTAGTACATGCAAAAATCTTCCCAAAAGATACTGAAATCTGAAAGTTGCTATGAGGACTGGAGGAAAACTCTAGATGCTGCATGATGTCTCTCTAGGCTTGAATAGTGGCTAATATATATATATATATATATATAAAATATATTACTGGTTTTGAAAATTAGCCATCATTCCAGAATCAAACACTAGCTCTTAACAGTGGGCTAAGAGTAGACAAGGACAGACTGTATGAGCAGAAGTGAACATGGTCAGAACTTATTTGAACTAACCAAGTGTAAGATGCAGTTCTAGTTATTAACAATCGATCTCTCATTAAAGACACACAAGGTGAAGTCACAAAAGATGAAAGACAACATGACTAGTACAGATAACCTCTGTATTTGGTGAACTTTGTTTTTATAGGATGTATATATCACTGTGGACTTCTGAGATGCTAAAGGTAATTGCAGAGTAAAAGGAACTCAGTCTAGTTTTGCTGATGGGCAATATTTGAGTAGACATACAGCGTAACAAATTACTAATATTACTTGAATAGTTCATCTCATCAAAAATAGACTAATGCTAGTGAAGTAGATATTAAGGCCGAAGGGTTGATGTGCTTTGGAGCATCTTTGTAGACTTTCTATACCAGTGCAGACAGCTTGAATATCATAAATACAGAAAAAAAGAATCACTGATTTTCCTTGAGAAAATAAATGATAAAAATTACCATTTTAGAATGATTGCTCTGGAGTCGTAGTGCAGGATCAATTGAGAGGAAAATAACCTAGCCATCAGGCTGTGCAAACCAGCGGTTAAGGATAAGGAAATGAATGTTAAAATTCTGTCTATGGAGTAACATTCCAACATAAACAATAATATTAGATTAAATATTCTGAAATTGTTTGGTTTGCTCCTGAAACATTCTGAAACAAGAACTGTAGAAAATGCATATGATAAATAATCTGAGATATGAAATCAAAGCTTTAATGCAAAAATAAAACCAAGTATCTAATGGCAGCAACCCAGGTTCCATGGAATACAACAGAGTCCACTGAGCGCTGCTTAACCAGGTGAAGTTAATAACTACTTAGGCAGTTAGATTCAGAGAAGAATAAACTTCATTTTCTCATAGTTAGAAACCACACTGTAGCAAGGCACACAGTAGACATCGTTAAAACTGTAACAATATGTACTAAAATAATGATTTAAACTAAGCACTGTGAAAACAAAGAGAGTGAGGGTCCTGTGCAGTGGCCTAGCGGCTAAAGTCCTCGCCTTGAACACACTGGGATCCTATATCGGTGCTGGTTCTAATCCCAGCAGCTCCACTTCCCATCCAGCTCCCTGCTTGTGGCCTGGGAAAGAAGTCCAGGATGGCCCAAGGCTTTGGGACCCTTCACCCACGTTGGAGACCTGGAAGAGGTTCCTGGCTCCTGGCTTTGGATCGGCGCAGCACCCGCTGTTGCACTCACTTGGGAAGTGAATCATCAGATGGAAGATCTTCCTCTCTGTCTCTCTTCCACTCTATATATCTGACTTTGTAATAAAAATAAATAAATCTTTAAAGGAAAGAAAAACAAAGAGAATGAACCTAATTTTCTAAAGTTGGGTATGATTTTGAAAGCTAAGTGGCAGCTTACCTAATGCAGAATAAAGGTTAAAATAATTACAATGAAAGGCAAAAGCTGTAGTTACATGCTCAGTTTAGGTCATAGGGAAAATGTTTCCATGGACAGCATGAAAGATTTGTGAGACAAGAGGCCAGGAAATTTAGAACTGACAGGCGAATACGATGCCAGGGGAGTCACATGTAGTTTTAAAACAATATTTTGCCAATTTAATTATTACGTAATGGAATTAGCAAAATAACTTGGCTGCTTTTTTTGTGTGTTGTCACTTTGAGCTTGAACACAATAACTGTAGAAGTAGGAAGGAAAGACAGATTTAGAGTGTTGATCTCAAATCTTCAAAGGATTTTCAGAGAAAGAAATATGTTGACACTATGCCAAATTCTATTTTTCTGCTGTGCAGTGAAGGCCAAATGGGAGCGATATGAGAAAAGCTACATTTCTTCCTGACAGGCAGGTAGAAAAAGGCATTATGAAGAGAGTTGCACACAAAAGAAAGTTTGCATATAATGCCCTGGGGTTAAAAGTATGAAGATAGTATAATTTGACTAGAATTAATAATCAAAAATGGCTTGATTGTGATGATATGATGTGATATCAGATATGATAATGAACTGGATCAATAAGAAAATTAAAATGACTTTACGTAAGTATTATGATAGAATATATCATAAAATAAAGCATAACTAATTGCTATAAAATAAAAAGTATATTTTATATGTGAAGTAGAAAATATAAAAAAGGGGCAAGATTTGTTGAGTCTTACCAGGTTGTGCCTTTTGGTTTCAGTTTGCAGTGCAAGAGGCTCTGTTCTCTCCATTATCTTTTAAAGGACTATAACCGGAAGAGAAGCTCAGTGATGGCTGAATTTTAACATGCATGGGACATACTAAGATCTTTTTAAACAAAGACTTTGGTGAAATTTTATACTCTGTTAAGGATAAATGATACTTGGGAAGTTAAAGATAAATCAAATTTGGCATTTTTGTTACACAAAGTATTGAATGGATGAAAAGAAGGGGTGAGAGGAAGCGCTGGAAAGAGCTTGAGTAGGCCATGGACATCTGAGTGAAAAGTGTAAGAAGTTTATACATTAGTGAGTAAAAGCATGGCGTGCTGTTTAGTAGTTGTCATAAACCTAAGCGCAATAATCTCTTCCCTCAATTCAGTCTTTGTCTTTTTTCCACCGTCGCAGCAACATGTTTAGTTCAGTGATCATCCTTGCCTTGGTCTTTTACGTTTTTGCCTAGTTGAATCCTGTGAACTCATCCTCTGACTCACTGCAGCCACTCTTTTCTGCCTTAGTAACCTAAATCATGCCGTTGTCATTCCTTCTTTATGTAAAGCTTGATTTCAAGGAAAGCAAGTGCATGTTTTTTTTTTAAATTTATTTTTTATTGCAAATCAGATATACAGAGAGGAGGAGAGACAGAAAGGAAGATCTTCCTTCTAGTAATTCACTTTCCAAGTGACCGCAATGGCCAGAGCTGAACCTATCCTAAGCCAGGAGTGAGAAACTTCCTCCAGGTCTCCCATGCGGATGAAAGGTCCCAAGGCCTTGGACCATCCTTGAGTGCTTTCCCAGGCCACAAGCAGGGAGCTGAATGGGAAGAGGGGCTGCCAGGGTTAAAACTGGTGCTGATATGGCATCCTGGCATGTTCAAGGCAAGGACTTTAGCTGCTGCATACACTGCAGTGGGCCCAAGCAGTGTATATTTCACAATTTTTATTTAGTCCAAATCGTTATTCGAATAATTCTTGAACTCCTCTACATCAACCATTCCTGTGATTTACCCACTATCTCCTAATACACCACAGTTTCATGTTACTAACTTAAGTTTCATAGTCACTTATACTCCTTTGTATGTTCTTAACCCTGGCCAGTCAACATCATATCATAATATACTCAGTAAAACATAGCCTTTGTCGTATTCATTTCACAGCTGTATCTATTGCAATTGGCTATAGATAGCAAAAACAACCTTAACTACAGGTTTTATCTAAAATTTATAATCTTAGTTATCTTTATATCACCAATGTAATGCCCTATTCATACCTATTTCTCCATATGCTACATTACCTCTTATAAAAGGGAACAATTCTTGATAGTTCTTAGTAGAGCACTGCATTCTCTCTCTTTTCTACAATTGTTAGGAAACAGATGCAGGATTGAGGAAGAAAAGGGTTAGGAATTCACAACAAAATTGGATTTGTTATCAAAGAGGGAACTAAATAGAGTGGCTGACTGCCAGTGTTGATGGAGTTGAACATATAGAACATATAGAAGTGCATTTTATAGTTGGAATGTAGGGGTATGCCTATTCTCAAGAGTGGGGTAATTCCAAGAAAGTGGAGCAGTGGGTGGGGACCAGCACCAACTTTTCAGTAGGCGTTTCAGTCTTGGTAGGTATTGCTCCCAAGAGACAATGAAGGAACAGCAGAATAGAGCCTTAGCAACTTAGACTAGTCATTTGAAATGCTGTGTAAAGGAGTCACTGGTGAGAGATTCTTTATTTGCTATGCTAAGAGCATAAGGCTCAAACTTGTGTAATTGCTCCCTTCAATAATTATTCACCCTAGAAATATGAATTTTATCCTTGTACTGAATTGTCCTCATCTGCAAACATACTAAAATATTAACTATCCCAAAAGTGAACCTTGAATACATCACCCTATCACGTTCCCATTCTATTTCTGTTAAAAAAAAAAGAAGCTCCTAACTGTTATCCAACTTTATCTCCCATGTCTATATTGCTTTTAAAAGATACTTTTACTGTGCATTAAATAACACTCCTGCAAAGGTCACTGAAGGTCTTCATATTATCAAAACGAATTGATTGGATAAAAAGGAAATTAAGGCACTCAAGTGTTTGGTATATTGATTCTGATACTGATTAGGGAATGTTTACATTCCCACATTGATTACCAGAGTTTGAGTCTTCTAGCTTCCCACTGAGATGCAAGCTGAGACACAGCAGGTGCTCAGACAAACTGTGCCCCACCATCCACGTGGGAGGCTTGGATTGAGTTTCAGGCTCCTGGATTCAGCATGGCCTTGCCTTGCATTTGTGGGTTTTTGAGAAGTCTGACTCTCTACCTTTCCAATAAAAACTAAAAGAATAAGTAAGTAAAATGAAACAAGGATGACAAGAATGGAATAAAGAAATGGATGGGAAAGATATTAGAAAATCAATTTGGCAGAACTTGCCAACCAATTGATATAGTGAAATAGAGACATTATCAGCTTGTTTCTAAAATTTGTTTTACTATCATATGACCACAACCCACTAATTTCATAAAGTATGTTTTTATGAGTCTAGATAAGAGGATTAACTTTTTCCTCAAACTCAGAGAATAAGAATGAAATACATAAAATAATCTCAGTTCCAATGTCATCTACTATAGAGTTTGTGCATTGGTAACAATCAAGGATTGCATAACTGAAACATGAAATATTTTTAAAGATTACCTTTGCAAAGTTGTCTGCTTTTCAGACACTGCTTATGATGGAAAGGTAAAAAATAATATGGCCTATGAACAGTATTAGTTTGTAGGTTAGAAAACTGGTCCTGAACCAAGAGATAGGTGCATAATCAGATTGCACAATTGATTATAATTGTGGTTAATTTTACCAAAAAAAAAACAATATGGAGGATAATGAATATGTCAGAGAGGAGCAGAGGCAGAAATTAATCTGGGGGAAATGAGATAAGTGGGAGAAAAACTTTAAAAAGTAGTAAAGGTAGAGCTTAGTTGTCTACAAATCCATGATGACTAAATTAAATAGTGCTTTGCAAACCACAGGAAGTTTCCATGGGGATCAAAAGAGAGTAGTAATTTTTTGTTAACTAATATGCACAGTAGAAAAATATATGAGCAAAACTGACATTTTGAGATTTGATTATTGTTTATAGCTTTTGCCTTTATTCGTAAGGAAGAGTGGTTTTCACTTACAACTGTTGAATTAGTTTTCAGTGGATGGGTTAAGCCTTTGGTTATAAAATAAATTGAAATCTTAATGTAAAACTTAAAAAGGAAAATAAAAAAAGAAGAAGGAGGGTGGATAGGAGAATAAGCAGAAGGGAGAATAGCTTGAGAGGTACACACTGCCAAATCTGTACATGTGAAATACATGAGATTTGTTCATCTTATAAATAACATTTTAATTTAAGAAAAACACTGAGGGGAAGTGACTTCTTTCTTCAATGATGAGTGGGCATTGTGATGTAGAAGTTAACCCCCACTTGGGACTCCCAAGCCTATCAGGGAGCCACCAACTCCAGTGGAGAGTCCAACCTTGTCAATCCAGTTCCCTGCTAGTTGAAGGCGGAGACAGATTTCCCAGCTCCTGGCTTCAGCTTCATCCGACACCAGTTGCTGGTCATGTAAGGAGTAAACCAATAGAGCAGTTCAGATTTATTATTCTTGCATTCATTCTCTCTTCCTCCCTTAATACTTCCCTTTGCTCCCTCTTTATCATTTTGCCCCCTCTCTCTCTGCCTTTAAAATAATAAGCAAACCTCTCAAAGGAGAATTACTATGGACTTCGGTTTATACTTCTTGCCTGACATTAATCCTCTTATCTGTTAGTCAATAGCTCAATGAAATTGAGTTATGTATTAAGTGTACAACATCCCATTTTCTCTTATTTAAAATGGGAAAATCATGTATATCTTTTTGTAAGATTAAATGACATTTTACTCCTATACGAAGAGTCTGAGTTTAGCAGGTGTTCTCTCACTGTTTCCTTCCTTCCTGGTTGCATCTGCAAACTTCAGTGCACATTAAGACTTGTGATGAGGCTGTGATGATAATCACTTTCCCTCTGGAAACTTTTCCCCTTTGAAGAGACCCTTTGAAATCAGCGAGAATTCGTAAAACTAAGTAAGTGAGGAATTGTTTACAGAGAAAGTCAGAAGTTGCTATGTTTAATGTCTCAAATGTGAGTGGTAACAGCAGGAAAGCTGGCATTCTAAATAACAAGACTACATTGTAAAAATAATCTATGCAGACAAAAATGTAAAAATACACTTTTAACAATAGTTTAAAACAACTCATTTGTCCTTTTCTGCCAGTTATGCAAACAGGCAGCTGATCAATTGAAATGGCAGAACTAATTTCTCAAGGCTATTTTAAGTCTCTGAATTCTTAGTGATTATTTTATGAACGGCTAGGCAACTAAGGGTAAGAAAGTTTTCTGGAGCAAACAATTGCTCTCTAAAGAATTATAAAAATTTGGAAAATCAAAAGCTAGCTTGTGAGTTTTCTGTCAGATACAAAGAATTGAAATGCTCAAATGATCCTTGAGTGACGGATTTTGACTATGAGGAAATATATGACATGCCAAGAGAAAGGAAATATTAGACATTGCAAGATCGGAGCCCAAACTGTGGAATAACTTTAAGGGAACCAAGACTGGGAGAGTAAGCTCAGTCTAGATATTTACAAGTGTCTCAGTTAATGGAGTCACTTTCATTTCTTCCCCAGTAAAGTGACTCCACTCTCATGCAGTTTACCCTCTACTGGGAGCATTTTCTATCTTCCAGATGATGGCTCTGTGTGTGTGTGTGCTCGTGCACATTTATGCATGTGAAACATGTTTCAGTCTCAAATTTGCTTCTAGTAAGCTTTATTTGTATTCCGGTGCATTCCTTTAGTTTCTTGTAGAATAGACTTGTCTAACACACTGAGTAAATCCAACAAATTATGAAGCCTTGTCCTGTATTCTTCTCCATGGGGAAATATTATGGCATATATACGTGTTTGAATGAAGTATGAAGAAATCACAATTTCTAGTTAAATCACACATGAAAAGAATTCACTTGAATTAAGATGGAAGATGCACAAGAATACTTAGAGACTTAGCACATCTAATCATTTAATGAGTATTAACACGATGCTTGGCATCATTAAACTTTTAGTTTCATTTTTTTCATAGTTGGAATGGCCATTATTCCATTATTGCTAGACCCATGTCAGGTTTCAAATAAGAGTTTGGGAGCTGCTGAAATGAGGACAGTAGATTATTCAATATGAAATTCGATGTTCTGAATCACATTCATGTAGGTGTTGGTGACAACCTGTAAAAATCAACATGCTAAAACTTTTGGCAAATTTTAAGAGTTTCTTTAAAAAAAAAACTTTAAGAGCTCTAGTCCATACATACAAAGACAGAAACACACAGACATGCATACATGCCCATGTCACAATGTCCCAGAAACCTTCAGCAAAAAAATAAAAAAGCCAATAAGAGTTTTAAAGTTCGAGCTTACTACCAAGCATAATGATTCTATTTCCGTGAACATAGATACAGAGCATTTCTACAACTTTGTGCATATGATTTTATGAAAAGAGGAAACAAAGCATGTAAAAAAACATTACTCAGAGAATACTCAACTCTATCTTCTTAGTTTGCTTTATCTAACATACTATTTAACATATATTTATACAAATAGCATAGATTTTATGTATTTCTTATATATAGTTTTAAGATGTAACTAACTTATTAGCCACCCTCCTCCTACTTATTTCTTTCAATTTTATGAAAAAAATTCTTTTTAAAGCTTTTTATTTATGATTGCAAAAGTTAAAGAGGGGTATACAAAGAGATATTTATTCTGCTGGTTTGCTCTCAACCAGCAGAATAAATGGCTGGATTGGCTAAGGCTGAGCAAGTCCAAAGCCAGGAGTCAGGAAGATCATCTGGTCCTCCTACGTGAGTGGCAGGGGCCCAATAACATGGACCAAGTTCTGTTGCTTTCCCAGGTTACTAGGTAGGAGCTTAACTGGAAGTGGAGCAGCTGGTGCTCAAACTGGCAGGATGGAATGCCAGAATTTTAGGTAGTAGCTTTACCCACTATGATATATTGCCAGCTCCACATACTCTCAATTCACTTCATAATTACAAGCGTAATACTCCACCATTGTTTTAATCCTACCAAAAGACTGTGTTTAGAAAAGATACCCAATTGCTTTCTTTAGGCCTTATGTGTATACTTTTTTGCTAAGTAGAATGAGCCCTCAGAAGTTGGTGGAGAAAAACGGGTACAGCACACTAATTCATAGTTGAAAGAACCGGAGAAAATAAGTCTTAAAATTCAGTAGTCACAGGAAAGCAACTTCAGTGTGCAGAAGACTCTTGATCAATTTATTCTTGATGGTTTAGAAGGAAAAATAATTCTAATGACTTCTCTGATTTTCAGAATTTATATAATAGTAATGAACAACATGTTCTCCTAATGATAAAACTGATTTTCTCAATGTTTCTATGTAAATAGTACTTAAAATGGTGTATTTATTGGTTGACAGCACAAGTTTTCTATTGCTTCTTGTCAGGAAATTATTCTCTTCCTTTACTTACAAAGTGACTTAGAGCAGTAAAAACATGTCTTGTATATCCAGTCTCATGAAATTTCACTTCTCAATAGCTTATTAGGGAATTGAAAAGAAGAAAATATATGAATATTTTTAAAAAGGTTTATTTTTATTGGAAAGTCAGATATACAGAAAGGAGGAGAGACAGAGAGGAGGGACTTCTGTCCACTGATTCATTCCTAATGTTGCTACATTGGCCAGAGCTGCACAGATCCAAAGCCAGAAGTCAGGAGCTCCCTCCAGGTCTCCCACACAGGTGCAGGGCCCCAAGGCTTTGGGCCATCCTCGGCTGCTTTCTCAGGCCACAAGCCCGGAGCTGGATGGGAAGCGGGGTCACCAGAATTAGAGCTTGCAACCATATGGGATCACTGCGCATGAAAGGTGACAACTTCAGTTGCTAGACCTCCGCGCTGGGCCATAATACTTTATAAATGACTAACTTTTGCAGAGATTGTAACTCTCAGTTTTGTTTGAATGTAGTAAGATATATAGATATATTTGGTCCCTATCATACAAACAGATATGTAAACTTACAACATTCTCATGGTATAGAAGAAAATAGGGGTTCAGAGAAGTGCCATGAATACACAAATGCTTACATCGAGCCAGATCTGGAACTGGAACTTGCATCATTTGCCTACAAATCACATGATGATTTTCAGTATGTTGTGAGTTGTTGAGTACCATGGCATATTAAACATGGCACAGCATCTTGAGGCATAATGTACTTTAGTTAACCATTTATGTTTTCCATGTTATCACTGTGATAATTGTTATTGTGATTGCTTTACTTGAACTTTTTCTTACACAGTACAATGACTGTAACTATATTCAGGTTCTTAAGGGCAATAATAAATACTTACAACTGTTGAAAAATAGTTGAATATCAAGTAATAATATAAAATTAAAATAATGTGGGAATCTGGTATTACATGCACTTATTTCATTATTTCATTCAGTAACTTAATGCCTTTCAGTGTACATAATATGTAAATTGCTTCATATGGCTCTACTTTTGATGTTTATCCTGGGTATATGTTCATTACATTTATTATCAACCTGAAATCACCGGTGATAATAAATATAATATTAATTCCAGATCTAATCTCTAAATAATGTCGGGTAACTGTTCCAACTATATTTCAGGCAAATTTATTAAGCCATTGCTGAGGTATCTGATTAATAGGATATGATGTGACTAGGTAACATTTATCATCCAGCACCAACATATACTTGAAATTTGTTTCTCACTATTCTTTCATATTTGCTGTAATCAAATTCAGAATATGAAGGCATGCACTGTGATGCAACACATCTCTCTCTGTCATCCTCCCTCGCTCCCTCCCTCTCTATTGTTCTGCCTTTCAAATTGATAAAAACTGCACTGATATTAAAAAATTAATTTTGGATAAAATCCTCGCAGAAATTTTATCTCATACTTCTACTTTTGCTTCTTACTGGTAATACCAAATGCCATCACCAATCTGTTAATCTTAGCCTCACTAAAGTGATAGCAGTTCCATTTTCATCAATTTCTCCCAGTAATTTCTCCTTCCTTTCATTTCCCAAAATAGCTGAACCTTTCTGATCTTATCTGTCCTCTTTTATTAGGGTTTACATAACTTCCATCTTCTGTATTCTGTTGGAGTTTATATTTACTGACAAAAGGTACAACACGTAAAAATGGAGCAAAATGAATATATCACTTTATTTTGGGCCCTTTCGTACCATTACTGTTGAAGTCTCCCTAGTCTAGTATTTTGATTACAATATGCTTAACATTCAGTCATAACATAGAGACTGTCACTAGTCACCACACGAGAAAAAATGTCATCTAATTCATTTGTGCAAATTCCTAAGGATTTCATGATGTAAGAAATTGTAGCAAGGGCCTGGCGCGGTGGCGCAAGTGGTTAAAGTCCTCGCCTTGCACGCCCAGGATCCCATGTGGGCGCTGGTTCTATCCCGGCTGCCCTGCTTCCCTTCCAGCTCCCAGGAAAGCAGTCGAGGACAACCCAAAGCTTTGGGACCCTGCACCCATGTGGGAGACCCAGAAGAGGCCCCTGGCTTCTGACCGGCATAGCATCAGCCGTTGCACTCACTTGGAGAGTGAATCATCGGACGGAAGATCTTACTCTCAGTCTCTCCCCTCTGTATATCCGCCATTCCAATAAAAAAAAAAAGTAATAAAAATAAATCTTTAAAAAAAAAGAAATTGTAGAAATAAGTATTATGATGAATGTGAGACAGAAGTATGAGTTGAAATGTGTTACAGCTGTTATTGTATGATTACTGATCAATAGTGTGTGCTTTGTTGCGTGGTCAGATAAGCCAATGCCTGGGACAGCCCTATCCCATATCAGTGTCCTGCCTAGATTCCAGGCTACTCTCCTTCAAATCCAGCTTCCTGTTAACACATCTTGCAAGGCAATAAATTATGGCTCAAGGTCGTTGGCTTGGGAGACCTGGATAGAGTTGTTGGCCATTTTCTTGGGCTTAGCCTAGTCATGGTGATAGCAGGCCTTTGAAAGTGATTTAAAACATCTTTGCAAACTAGATTATCTCTCTCTCCATCTGCCACTGAAATAGGTAAAAATTACCACCACCCCAAAAATTAGTGCAAAAAAGATTAAATAGATCCCCAATGCTAGGATATAAGCCCATATCTGGCTTATGTACACACACACACACACACACACACACACACACGCACATATACATACATATATACATAAATATACATAAACATACACATACATATATACATATACACATGTATATGCCTGTATACATGTGTGTATGTAACACACATATATTTTAATTTCTATCTTATTAGGATGAATCATTGATTTGTTAATCACCAATTAATTAAGTGATTTTAGCCCTCCAGATCCCATTTGTTCAGCATGTTAACCTTCTACCCTCTGATGTTACTGACAAGTAGCATGATGAAAATTACACTCAAGAAAAACTCAGCATTGAAAGTCCCTAATGCACATAAAATCACTATTAAAATACACAGTTCCTTGTACATGTGAAAAAAAAAAAACCTCTTTGCCTTTAGACTTAGCTTTGGATCCGTACTAGAATATTTTAATAAAGTACCCAAAATTTCAGAAGTCATTGGTTCCCTATTTTGTAACGTGCTTGGAAGAATGGTGTTTTAAATTGCATTCTGCTTAGGGAAAATACCCTGGGTTTTTGTAAGTAATTGAAATAAATAGACACCATTGTAAAACTAGAGGGGAAAACATGGGGAGGATAGGGAATTCAGGAAGGAGAAGAGGAAATCTCAGAGCTATTAATCTGTGTCATAAAACAAAGCTAACTACTACATGAATAAATAAACCAACAACCACAAAGACCTGGAATGAAAGTAATGTCTGCTTCCTTTGAAGGCCTCTGTTTGGGGGGATTTAGAGTAATTTGGGGTAATCTCCAAATGTCATGTAATTCTAACGTAGGGCAGCAAAGTAAGCCAAGGGAGACAGGTTCAGGGAAAGAGATGAAGACGTATTGCAGTGTCCACTGAATAATATTGAGCTCAACACATGAGCAATGTAAGGCTCAATGAGTGACCTTGCCTGGAGACAAGCCAAATGTTTTGCATCGCAACCAAGTATCTTAGGGGACTGTTTGGTTTCCTCTCAACATCAAACCTTGCTCAACAAAATAAATTACAAGTTTAGTTTACTATGACTTGAAATACTAAAAATTGCAGCTGAGATAAACCACATAGTCATGGCAGATAATCAATGATTAATTTAGTACATGTGGTGTGCCTAGACCGTTTTGCTGAAGCACCTTGATAAAGTAATACAAAGAAAATAGCTCAATAAAATAGTACTAAGAAAACACCATGATAAAGTACTACGAAGAAAAAAAAATATGACTTCAGGTCATAAAATGCTGCTTTTGGTCTGTTTCCATCAACAGATCTTTGTAGCATAGCACCTTGGGCCAGCCACTTGATCTCTGACTCGGATACCTTACCTTTACTCTAATTACTCATACATCAGTGAATAAAAACCCTACTTTTTAATTATAAAAAATAATTACATAATTGATTACAAAATAACGTTTGACTTTGAATTTCTTACTCTGATAATCAAGCCCTCTATTTTTTAGACTCTGGTTGTAATTCCAAATGTACGCATTAGTACTCCTTCACATCCCAACATGCTAGAAAAGCAAGTATGTACAAATATTCGCATAGATGAACTATGTAATGGAGACTAGCATACCTGTAATTGAAAGCCCAGTGAAGTACACATCTGTAGTCCCAAATAAAAGGAAGACTCAGAGTGAAACAGTTAAATGCCACCTTGACAATATGATACTATATTTTCTACCTTTGTAGCAACAATGTCATGAAGCAACTATATAACAGAATATTTAACTTGTAACTGGTTTTAGTATGCAGTGCAGTATTGAAGGACTACACCACTGTGATAATATGAGGGGAGAGTGGGAGAGTAAAATGGGGAATGGAAAAGAGGGGATCCATGCACCTACAAAACTTTATCATGGAAAATAATAAAAATAACCTTTAAAAAAATGGATTACTATTTTTGGTGATTTCACATCCCTTTAAATCAATGACTCCATTTGCTTTCTTTTCTTTATTTTCTCTACTTCCAGGTCCCATCTATATTTTAATGCTTTCAATATGTCTAACACTAGAGATATCTCATTCATGCCATTCATCACTTTCTATTTTGCATTAAAACATATAACTTTCATCCCATATTTCTTCCCATTATTGCTTCTTTCTTTAGGAATAGATTTGTTGAAAATACAGTTGTTTTAATATAATCGTTTGAAAATATTTGTTAAATACATTTGTTTCAAGTCATAGTCTGTAGTTCTTTATAATTCTTAAAATAATTTTAAAAATCTTGCTATATTCAATAAATATTTTGATTTAATGAGAATATCTTTGACAATATAGTGTTTGACTTTTTATCATTTTTAAAAGTAAGCATAATTATGTGACAGGGTGAATGTTCATAGTTACTTATTTCCTTTGAAGAATAATCAGTAATTAAGCAATCTTTCAACAATTACTAGTTAAAGTGGCTTAAATATAGAGGCAGCCCATTTTTAATACTAGAATTTCACCCTAATTATTGAGCCTGCTTATTTTCATCATATCAAAAAATTTAACAACCAACAAATAGACTTCAGCAACCCAAACAGTGATTTCCAAGTAGTAGCTTCAGGACTGGAAGGAAATTGTAACATTCATTTATGCTTAAACACTATTTATTTTTTATTTCCCAGGTGTGATGGGAGAATATGAGCCGAAAATTGAGGTCCATTTTCCATTCACAGTTACAGCTGCTAAGGGAACAACTGTTAAGATGGAGTGCTTTGCACTTGGCAAGTAAGTACATATTCTTCTATAATTAGATACAATTGTTTAATAGAATGTGGCATACCTTATTTTTGGATCCTATGTTCCAAGTTTCACTCTTTCAGGAGACCCAGGCTGGCAGTATGGTTTTCTTGTCATTTTTATAAGCAGCGTGCATGTAATTTTGCTATATTAATGAGAATATAACTTCTCTAAGACTTAAGACTGCAAAATCATCCTTAAATTTTAATCAGCAATGATAAAAAAAAAAAACAGAAACGAGTTCTATCTGCTTCTCATGGGTATGATGCAAATTCTGATATGATTTTAAGACAAGACATAAAGATCATAAGGATGGGAGCTGCAGTGAAGGAGCTGAATGACCTTAGTTCCTGTTGAAAGAGGAACAGCGGCATTAGCTGTCAATATGCACACGATGTCATCATTCCCGAATTCAAAGACGATTTATATCACACCCCTGCGTGTCTGTTGCTTAATGATTCTATTGCTGCTGGCTTAAAATCTCCTAATGTATTGCCATTTGTCGTTGCTGTTTGCGATATGGATACCGGGATCAAAAGTCGGAGTGGGATTTTGATTCTATTTGATTAGAATATAAGGATTTATTTTAAACAGTGCTGTTGCTTTACTCTTAAAGATGACAAGACCTCAGGGTCTTTTATAGACTCTATAATTCCAAATTGCAAAAATGTGTCTCTATTAGAATTAGTAATAATTTAACTTCAGTTGCAGTGACCTAAGTTCTGCAGCGTAACTATGAAGTATGTGGAGATAATAAGTGCTACATAATTGTGCTTTTAATAGGTGATTTAGGCTATGGGTAAGGAAACTATTAGGAAATATGTAGAAAATACAGTTATTGGATTAAGACTGATTGGAACAATATTTATATCACTTTATCCAAAATTAAGTAGAAAAATTATTATATAGTCTTAAAGCCATATAAATATTATTATTATGTGGTCCAACTTAATATCCCTAAGTAGAAATATATTTCACCAACTTAAAATGAATCTAGGAGGAATTTTGGAGATTCTGAGGATACCTTGAAAACTGAAAGAGGTTAGTCCAGTTCATAAAATGAAAAAAAAAATTCTCAAAATTGTGATTCTTACCATTTGCACATGCTGTGCCTGAAAATGTCCCATGTAAAGAAGTCCAATCCTTATAAAGGCAAAATACATTCTGACCCATTGCCAAAGGATTGACTATATCCTGTAGTTAAATTACTGTCAAATGACAGAACTTCTATTAAAGCCATAATCAAGAGGAAGTCTCATTGTAAAACAAATTAGAAAAACTTGATTTGTAGAGAAAACAAACAATATAGAATATTCCTTCAGGCAGACTTATTTAGTAAATTAGATGTGGCTGCTTTTGGTAGCCCTAAAACATGTTAGTAAATTGATATTTATAATCCCTTTCATTCTACATAGGATGCAATAAGCAATCATTTCTCTTCTTTAAAGAGATTCTTTTCATCTTCTCTATTCCTTCTTTCCTACTTATCTCCAAAATAAATAAATTTAAAGGAAAGTTACACCCTTCAGTCAAGGGATCCTCTGTCCATTTGATATCCTTTACATGAAATATCATAATTACTAGAAGAAGAAGCATGTTATAAAGAGATCTGTTGCTAGCTAAAGGCCACCTGCTGTGTTAGTCGAAGAAAAGAAGCAAAGACAACATGTGGACATGAGTTAATTCCTCCCAGCATATTAGTATGTGAAACATGTTCCCTCTGATTCTCAGTGTGATCGCAGCCATTTAAAGTGAATTCCTGAGCAGCTGCTTCCCACTGGCCCTGCACCGTGGTGCCCGGCTAGGCTTTCGTTCCAATGGCTGTAGTATCTGCCACTAGGCACTGCTCAGGATCTTAAGTGCATGCTTATGCTAACCCCCACTTTATTCTCAGAGAGCACTTTAATCCCAAGCTCTACACAGAGTTTTAGAATGATATTCTGGAATGGAGAATGCCACATCGTCTTCTGTCCCTGGTCTTGTCATCTTAGTGGGAGTACTCCCGCCCTGCTCTTTTGTTGTTGTCTCTTATCCTCTGGCTTCAACTTTGATATAATGTTCTAAAGAGGACATCTGTGACAACTTTGCCCAAATGGAAGTTGTTATAGTTGGTACAGATAGTTGCATTTTGTTCTTCATAATGCTTAATGCCATGTTAGCTTGCTCTCATCCATGCCTTGCTGTCTATATCAGAGATCCAGTTGGAAACAGGGCTTGATTCAGATCATTCAAGGGAGTTGAGTAAAGGAAAATCCTGCAAATCTGTAGTAGAGTTAAAGATCCCAAGATGAGGTAATTGCACACTAACAGCAGCAAGAAGTCTTCATCATCTGAAGAAGGAAGTGGGGCATGGAGACACACTGTTGTGTGTCTAGAGGGCTTGGGATGTGACGTGGGTGATCCATGGGAGCTGCGTTCACTGCAGCAATAAAGAGATGTAGTCATTCCAAGAGTACTGCTGAAGGAAGGGGCAGGGCATCTGCATCCTGACTGTATATCCCTCAGGTATTCTCATCTGCACTAGCGGCTTTGATAGCAGAAGCCAACAGCAGTTTGCAACAGAGCATGTTGTTGCCAGTATAGAAAGAAATGACAAGAGTCTGGGGAAAAGGGAGAGTTGTAGGCAAGCAAGCGAGGTAGGCAGAACCTTGAGCGCAGTCCCCACTGCTGAGCATCAAGCCCCGGCCAGGCAGGAATCATGATTGTCTTCACCTCACACACAGTATGCACTCAGAAAATATATGTTGAGGGAAGAAGTTAATTCAGAAATACGATTCCTAGTTATTTCATCTTTTAGTTTGAACAGAAATTAATTTAAAATAATGTGTTTATGCTTTGCCCAGTTATCCTCAAACTATATATCTCATCCATACTCTACATCTCCTGTGCTTTCCTATCCTACCATTTAGGTAGACATTTGTTCTTGTATTCATGCACTAACTTCTGCTGCCTATTTGTGCCTCAATCCATCAAGCTTCTAACTCTACCTGGAATGGGTACCACTCCTTTCATTGTGGTAAGAACACTTATCCTGAGAACTATCCTCTTCATAAAATGTGAGATGCGCAATGCAGTGTAGTTAACCACAGACATTATCTAGCAGATCTCAAGAAGCTATTCAGCTTGAACAATCCAGAATTCATTTTGTTCTCAAAGCTTGTTATGTCTAAATCATTCATGCTGTTTCACATAACGATCAGAAATGCCTCCCTTGATCACTGCCCCATAAAGTGTTCCTCTGTCTGTCTGAAGATCAAATGGGAGAGATGAATCACACTGAAAGACTAAAATGGAGGACATAGTAACAATAAAGTTTATAGAATAGTATTTGATGCAATAATGGCTTAAAATATAAACAAGTAGAAGATAATGGCTCACAACACAGTCATTTTTTGGCCTTAGCAGAGAAATCCTGGTTCCCACAGAAAATCACTATGTTTACCATGTTATTCATAGAATCAAAAACCTTCTAATTATGCACACACCCATGGAAAAATGACCTATTCACTAATGGAGAAGTGTCAAATGCAAGGGGGAGGAGTTACCATTATTCACCTGACAAATGTAAGCTACTTTTAATGATCTTAGGCCCAGATTTAGCCCAAAAGTTTTAAGTCCCAACTATATAGAAGGTGTAACCCTTCCATCCAAGTTTCCATAGTGGTCAAAGAGATATCATACTGTCTCCACACACTTGACAGCCTCTAGGATCACAGCTCTTTTATCCCAGTCTTAGTTATGGCAGAGACATCAACTGTGCCTTTTCATGAAGCTGTCTCCTGAGTCTGCATATATCCAGAGGGATGTCCAGCCCATCGTCCCTGCTCAGATATTAAACTGAGACCCCAAAGAGGAAGCAGAATCCCCCACCCCTTTGGACTTTCTCTAATTATAACATCTTACAATGTAATGAAAAACTTTAATAAATAATTGATTAGTTAATGAATGATACTTTCAAAACATACCAGCAAACTCTTAAGTTGATAACACATTCAATTTTTATTCCTCTGGAAAAGTAGATTTACTTCTTCATGATTTGTCTCTAAAGGTTCTTGATAATTTTTAAAAGATACATCATGGTGGAGGTATGGCACAGAGATGCTTGTAAATATGTAGTCTTTTCATTCTCCAATATTCATAAGTGAAAATAGGAGAAAGTAAAGGATATTAGGTTATCAAATTTTACTATGCCATGATAATATCAAGTTAATTAAACCCAACTGATTTAAATCTAAATCTGAGTTTTAAAAGTCCACTGAAATGCTGCAAGTTACAAATTTCCTTAGGGAAAAAACTTAAGCTTCACACTGAATATACCATGTCAAATTGTTTCTCCATAAGCCATTGAGGCTGAACAACAGAGCTATATACCAGTTGACTCCTAAAATCACTCTTAAAATAGAATTTCATGATGTTGAGTACAGAGCTTGCAAAGTGGCTATGACATGCTACATTTGGTACTATTCAATTCGGCAATGTATTTCCCTAGAAAAAATAGGAAATGCATAAGGAAAATCCATAGAGAAACAAAGGTGTATAACAGTTTGGGAAATAGAGCAAAATGTAAAAAACGGAAAGGGATTAATTACTTTGGAAAGAAAAGGCTGTTTCAAACATATGGAAGGTTATTATCAAGAGACTGCTTGCAAGCTGTTCTCTAGTTTCAACAAGGTGGGGAAGGAGAGAAATTTTAACGGTGTGGGATTAAACTATCAAAATTAGATTGGCTGCAATGCACAAGTTCTTGACAAAGTGAGTTGCTACACGGGAGTAGCGTAGGCAAAGGAAGCTCTTTCCCTGCATTGCTATAAGAGTGTAGTGTTTCCTATTTGTCTTCTAATGGTTCAGATGTAATGTTCCTTGAAAGAAGAGAGATGATGCTTGCCTAAGCTCGCAATGAAAACTTTAAACATTCTCATTGTCTGGATACACTTTTGTCCAGACTTAGGTTAAACAGTAAGAGTAAACATGTAGGGTCAATCAGATTTACTTAGCCGCCTTTGGATCCTGCACTAATAAATAACATTTTAAACTGACTGGTGCCATGTTCAGAAAGTAGGGATGCAGAAGGGTGGCTTTTCTTGCTCAGTATTCATCCCAGAAGCATTCTTAAGGAAGAACTGTCATCTGTTATTTCCGTGGTTTGCTTTCCAACACCAGACACATTGCTCTTGGAAGGAAGTGAGAGATAAGGGATTAAAGACTGAAATAAGGAATCTCTTTTGTCACCCTAAAAAAAAATATTTAATTCAATTGGTTCTTTCTTACTGTTCTATGTAGTGGAAAGCTGCTGTTATTTATAATCAGGTGTGCTCTGTATATGTCCGCTTTTTAACTAGGAAATGTAAATTAATATGAGAAGTTTATAATCTGAAGAATTAATTCCTAAAGACAACAGCTACTGTCTCTTAAGCATGGATGGGCGGGGGGCGGGGGACGAGCATTTGGAATATTAAAGCTTAGAAACTGAAAAGTACCTCTCTAAGATAAAGACCTTTGAGGAGCCATTGAGGCAGGAAATGTTGCAGGTCCTAGTGTTAAAACAAGTCCGAGTGTTTTCCTTTGCTGCTGCAGGAAGGATGTCATTCTGAGATGCCCTTCATGCCAGACATGTGGATTGCAAAAAAAAAAAAAAAAAGGCTGACACAACTTCCCAAAAAGCTGCTCCTTCTCCCTTTGCCTTACATCTTCCCTTGCAGCACAGAATTGAGGTAGATTGCCTCAGCAATCACAAGCACACTGTAGTACAGGGTGGGTATTTGCAAACTGGCACCACTTCTGCTGTACCTTTTCAAAACTCTCTCTGCATCAGTCACATCCCACATGCTGTGCAGTTCCGCGCCTGTGACTCTCTAACACTGACTCTTCAGTCTAAAAGCACCCGCCCTCGTACAGTTACAGTCTTGAAGCCTTAGGCCAAATGCCACTCTATGTTAAATCTTTCCTGTTTTCCTTAGCATCTCATCTTTTACTTTGGAAGCTAGGAATATGATCACCCATATTCACCCTTTGTCCTGTCCCCTGGGGACAGAATATGTGTGTGTGTGTATATTTCTTCTTTATTATGGGGAGACTTTGGATCCCCAGAGTGTTCTTACATGCAGGAATTAGTGAATATGAGTTTGAGTAGAAGAAATGTGGTCAGCCTTTCATTAAAGGATGTATGTTATTGCTTGGCATTTGCTCAAATGTCTCCAAGTGCCCTTTATCATGTCTTGGCCCTGAAAATTCTTACCACACTTGTATCAGCCATAGTGTCCTTGCAGGTTTAATTTGACCATGTGACCTTTTGCAGACCTCAGAATGATCACTCAATATGTCAAATAGCTACCACCAGCAAAGAACTCAAACCTGGTCCTTGGCGTTTCAATGACCTTATGCACAGGGTAAACCTGGAGTTATTCTGTAATAAGAATAAAAGTTAAATGCTATAAAGCAACATCAGTTTTTCTTCTGTGACAGTCCTGCAAGCCAACAATGATACAGGCAGATGTTTTTTATACTTTACATGTTCCTTGTCTTGTTTTCGCAGCCATTAACACACAATCAGATCAGTTGTATTCAAACGGCATTGAAACAGTTACTGCAATAATTATTGGAATGACCTTTCCCAACTCATCTGAAATACGATGGGTGAGGGGAAGGGAAGGAAGATGACAACCAATTTTCTGCCCTGTTTGTTCCTGCTTATCTCTCAGATAGCATTAACAAATTGTCTCTTGTTATTCTCTATCAAACATCTATTAGGGAACCAAGATATTAAGTAAGTTTTTTTTTTCTTTATATATTTGTTGCAAATAAGCAAGTAGCAGTTACCAATTCACAAAGTCGTTTTTTTCAGTAATTTACATTTTCTTTGCCTCGGTTCTTTGCTGAGCTGTCTCAGATGGCTGCTCTCCTGTCCCATTGTAGCTATGATAATGACAAATGTTCCTCTGAGATTTTCAGTCTGCAACTGGCAAATATTCCTGAAAGACCTTGCTCTTTAGTTACAGATTGATGATTTATTAATACTGTTTATTTGGAGCTGTCAGTCACTTCGGGCTGCAGGAATTAAAATTGAATTGAAACTGTGTGGTGTTTGTCTATCAAACTAAAATCAAATTACTTAGCTATTAGATTGACAGAAGATCTGGGGATGAGAGTCAGTCACTGGGTAGAGGAATCGATAAATGTTCAGATCTCACAGGAATGTGGTACATTGAGGAGTCAAGAAAATGACCCTTGTGAGCTATTGGTTTCTTCAATGTTGCTGAAACCAAGGATGTATCCTCATTTCAAGTGATGGCTTACTGGAAGGGCCTGGAAGGTTACAGAGCTCATATGCTGGCATCCACCTACAGATGGGAAATTGAAACTCCGAAAGGAAAGGCTAAACCAGGGCGCGCGCGCGTGTGTGTGTGTGTGTGTGTGTGTGTGTGTGTGTGTGTTTTGCACAGTTTAGTGCTCGGAGGCTCTTTCAAATGATACCTTTGATATTTTCAATATCCTTCCACAGTGCCAACTTTGCAAGTTAGTGTTTTATTTGCCCATTTACTTGTGTACTCAGAGGTGTTACTTATTTCTAGAGAAACAGCCAATTTATTCTCCGATTTTGCAGTCACAGTTACTTAGCACTGTATTTTCTACTTTCACAGTACTGTCTTAGAACCACTTAGTTTACTTCAGAAGAGAAATTACACTTGACCAAGGCAGAACAGAGAGCAATGAACCTATACAGGCAGAAGCAAGACTCCTGATTCTGAGACTAATGCTGTTCTCAATTTACCAAACTGCTCTTCATTTTCTAAAAAGCAAATTATACTTTATCATAGTGATTTTTTTTTTCTAAATACACTTCAGCATGTAGGTAACTGTGAATTAGGAATATCATTATGTACAGGTCACCAAAGGTACGAATCAACAGGTCATAACAAATGAAAACAACTTTTTTTAAAGAAAAGATTTATTTATTTTTATTGGAAAGGCAGATATACAGAGAGAAGGGGAAACAGAGAGGAAGATCTTCCATCATCCTTCACTCCCCAAGTGGCCACAACAGCTATAGCTGAGACAATTCAAACCTAGGATCTCGAAGCTTCTTCCTGGTCTCCCAAGTGGGTGCAGGGTCCCAAGGCTTTGCCATCCTCGACTGCTTTCCCAGTTCACAAGCAGCAAACAGGATGGGAAGTGGAGCCACCAGGATTAGAACCGGTGACTGTATAGGGTCCTAGCACATTCAAGGCGAGGACTTTAGCCACTAGGCTATTGCACCATGTCTAAAAACAACTTTTACTTAAGTAAGTTCAGGCTTATACAAAAGCTTTATTTAGGGTTTATTTATTCATTCAGTCTTTTCAGCTGAATGTTGAGAGAACAGATCTATTTGGATATAGAGATTTAGAAAAATAATCTATAAAGAACATGTTTATCTCTTGTAAGTATCTAACTTTAAACTCTTCAACTTCTACATAAATTCACCAGATTGATAATCATGGTAACTGAACAAGTCATTAGTACCTCATGAATAAAAATTTTAAAAATTAACCAGTAAGTTGTTTAAAAATTGGGTATACTTTAACTTTCATCTAGCACTGAATAACTCCCACGTCACAATTAGATTTCGACCATATCACTGGCACGTCATCTCAAAAAGCTAATATTGGATTGCAGTGCAGAAAATCTTTTATCCCCACTAACTTGCTTCCTTATTTTGAACTTTCACAGTTTGGGATTTCTATAAATTGTTTCTTGTCCTCACTATGAATTCCTACTGAATGCTCTACTAAAACTCGGATGTCTCTTTTCTCTATGGTAATCTTTTTTAACACTGACCTGATGCCCATATTGTTGCCTTCAAAGTAAATTTATGTAACAAGAAACTTGTTAGAAGCTATTTGAGATGTCATTCTTCCCGAAATGTCTGATGAAAACACTTTGTTTTAAAAGTAGTAGAAGTACACAGATTAATCCTGAGTGTGTCTACTGAGTCCCTGGATTCTAAGCTAGGTCTGCTTGTCCAATGTTCATTATTGCCATATTGGTGTCAGTTGAGCTATATCAATGACAAAAATTGCCTACTACAGGAAGAGCCATTCGAATTTAAATTTGCTTTCATACATACTTTTTAGAATGATTAGGTGCTATACAGGAAATTTAATTATCAAGCATTGCTTACATGCCTGCCATTAGAATTTTATGCATTTCTTACTTTAGTGTCAATCATTTCCTTAACTTTGTAAAAATAAAATATGTAATGATAATATGCTTTGACATGCTTGACATTATCCTCTCCCTAACCCTAATTAATATTCCCACAACAAACGTTTGGCTTTCACTGACTTCGGCCATGCCCCACATTGTCAATTATGTGAAATCTCTCAATTTCACTTGTTCAATTTTATTCTATCTACCACAAACATAGTTTTAAGGCAATCACTAAGAAGCCAGTATCACTCTCTTATTGCTACTGCAAGTAAGAGATACATTTTTTTCAGAACCCATTTTAATGGTGATCTGCTTGTTCCAACTGTTTCTCCAGCTCACAGTGTGTGCATGAACTCGGTTTGGCCCATTGTCTACCATTCCCTAGATGGTATGGTCACTTCCCTATCGAAATCCAATTCAGCCCCATATTTATTTTGAACTTTTGGTTGTCAGCATCATCCCTATCTCTTAATTGAAGTGATATCCTTATATGTATGTTGCAGTCCTATGGGTTCAGGCTGACATTTTGGAATTCTACTGTCACTTAGAGTGACTCCCAGCTAAAGCCAGGAGTCAGTGGAAGTCTCTGATTCAGTGTTGCTTTACACAACATGTTTCATGACCCCCTCATTATGTCTGAGCATTTTAGTTCCTATGACAGTGACCTAGACATTTTCATTATTTTTATTTGCTATTTCTTGTTCTCACTGTCCCAGTACCTGCCTGACTTTTGATGGTGATGTTGTTTGCCCACGGCAGAATGGCTGCACTCAAGACTTAGAGTATTTTGGTGTGCCTGAACCAGTGTACATGCATGTGTGAGACTATGTATAACTGTGAATAATTTCACAAAAAGATCTCAGGCAGAATGTAAGATACAAAATCAACATTTCTCACTATGATTTATTTCTTTTTTATTTGTGAACTATCATTGTTTTGTTGGTAATCTATATGGTACACTGAAGGTTTCATATCAAATCTTGATAATAGTTTTAGGTTAAAAATGATTCCAGGTAATAGCCAATACATAGAAAATGACACTCAGTGGGACAAGTGTCTATTGCTTGTTTGTTATATAAAAGCAATGGTAAAGTACTTTGGAGTTTTTCTGTTCTCTCCTTTCGTTTTCTTTGGGGAATTAGATCAATCTATATTACAATTTTTAGAATGTCTTATTTATGATCATTTTCTCAAAGGCAGACACATTATGAAATCAGTTTATTTTACACATCCCAACAGAGAACTGCAACCTTCTCAAGATTTCTGAAAGAGGAACACACATTTGTGTTTCTTATGGACACAAAGGGAAGACCAATTTCCCATCTCTTCCTCATGTAATTCCACTACTTTTAGCCCCCTTCTAGTCCAAGAAAGCATAGATGAAAGGACCCCAGAAATACCTTTTTCCACTTTTAATATTTCTGATATCTAGATGCATCTTGCAATTGAAGGTATACAGCAATTTAATTATCAGTGTTTTCTCTCTGTCATTATTGGTACAGCTTTTCATCATAGGTGATTGGGCTCTAATAAGACAGAGTAATAGAAGCTGAAGTGCCAGATGTTAAACCCTAAGTTGAGGAACAAGTCAGTCAGAACCTCATTGATGACAGGTTCTTCCTCCATGTGTTTAATTAAAAAAAAAGTCTCCGTTAGAAAACAAACAAATATGTGTGTATATATATATATATATATATATATATATATAGAGAGAGAGAGAGAGAGAGAGAGAGAGAGAGAGAGAGATGGGGGAGGGGGGAGGGTTAGGCCAGGAACCTGGAGCTCTTCTGGGTGTCCCTTGTGGGTACACAGCCTGAATTTTTGAGTCACACTCTGCTGCCTTCCTGACCTTTAATGAACCATTTTCTAGAAAAAGATGAAAAACACAGTTCTAATTCTAAGAACCTATGGATGGAAGAAGTGTGTGTGTGTCTGTGTGTGTGTTTCTTTGTAACCTTGCCTTTAAAGTAAAATAAGTAAATCTTAAGACAAACATAAGAGACTGAGATGCAAAGGAACTTGGTCTGGAAGATGTCTCTGTACATTGCCTTAGTTCTCAGTTTGAGAGTATAAGTTTGATTTTTATGTCACAACCAGTAGAAATTAGAATAAATGTCCTGAGTAATACCCAAAATATTGTGTATAAAACAGCTCTTGTTTTAGTTGGTGGTGGGAGGCTAAAAGCTTATAATACACAAAAAATCATACTCTATTATGTTTTTAGTGACTTTTGGTGTTTTCTTGAAGTATAACAGTAATACAGTGAAACATTTTAAGTGTACAATTTGATTTGGTTTAACAAAGATTGTTTCCCTAAAACTACCACACAATCCATATAACAGCATATGTGGTACCTGTAAATATTTCCACACCTACATTTGTAATTTCTCCTTTCTTTATATCCTTGTATCCATAGCTACCCCAGCACCCCACAACTACTAATCTGATCTGTTTTCTGTCACTATAGATTAGTGTGTATTTTCTAGAATCCTGTCTTATTGGAATCAGAAAATAGGAGTGCCTTTTTTTCCTTGTGTGGTTTTTAATCAGAATTATCTTCTCGAGATTCATGTGAGTTACTGAATGTGTCAAAATGTCACTCTTTTTATTACTCAGTAGTATTCTGTTTTATGGCCATTCACAATTTATTCTCCCCATCTGTTGAGGGACTTTCTCATTAATTCCATGTTTCACTCATTAAGCTATTGGTATTTGTTTACAATCTTTGCATCACATAAGTACCTTTCTTGGACAAACATCTGAGTGCAATGAATAAATATTATGATAGAAGAATGTGTAACTTAAGAAAGGGCTAAATTCTTTCTGCATGTACTATACATTGCATATTCTTTGCAACAGTGTTGGAAAGTACAGGTTGCTTGCACGTTGGCTACAAGTGAGCCGATTTTCATTTTACTGTTCAGATAAGTTTATAATGGTATCACATTATGGTATTAAGATAGATTCCTCAATGACTAATAGTCGTCAGCATGGTTCCATGTAATTTTCTGTTATCTGCATAATTTTCATTAATGTCTTGCCAAGTTTTTAGCTACATTTTCTTATATTTGAATGCTGAAGGTGTTTTTAAACCCTGGAAATAAGTTCATTCAGCATATAATTGGCAAGTATTTTCTCTTACTTCCTGGCTAATCTATTTACAGTATCTTTCAAAAAGCACAGGTGAATTTTTATATAGTCCAATTTTTCACTACCTATTTCTTTTATGGAGTAATAGTCAGTGCTATAAAAGACAAATATTTGCCTAAATCTTGGGTAAAATTCTTCTAGAAAAGTTATAGCTTCATATGTTATATTTAAGCTTATGATTCATTCAGTGAAAAGTCTTATAAACACAAGAATGATTCACATTTCATTTTTCACATTCAAATATTTAAATAATCTACTTTTGGTTGAAAAGTGTGGCTTTCTGTATGGTAGAGTATCTTAACATGTTTGGCAGAAATCAATGAACATGTACGTATTGGATTACTCCTGAACTCTATTCAGCTATCACCTTTCTCCATGAAGAGAAACATAACACTCTTGATGTCACTTGGTGATGCATTTTGAAGTCAGGCAGGATCAGACACCTAATGCCCTTCTTCATTTTAAGTTTGTTTCAGGTGATCTAGGTTCTTTGTATTTCTGTAAGAGTTTCAGTATCAGTTTGGAAATTTCCAAGAAAAATAGCTTACTATGATTTAGTTGGGAATTGTGTTGAATCTACAGATTAAGAATTAAGATACTATAACAATATATCTTAGTATGTATCCTCTTTATTATGTTGAAGTTTTTATTTTTCTAGCGTTCTTTTAAATTTCTTTAGAGTAGGAATGAATATTGGATTTCATCTCTATAGGAATTGCATCGTTTCTGAACAATTTTGATGTTATATAAATATGATGAAATCCTTCAAGTTTTAATGAGAAATCAGTTTTTTCCTGTAATCAATAGTACATGGTAATGTAATGTCCTATTTATACTTATTCTTGACTTACTGAATATGAAGGAATTCACATTCACATGGAAGAATCCTAGGCTCTGTTAGTGTTGTCTTCACAAAGGTTTTGTCTGGTTTTGTAGTAACAGTAATGCTGAGCTCAAAGAATGAGCAGTGCAGTATTTCTCTTCTCAATATTCTTGGTGGCCATCTATAAAACTGTACTTTTACTCTTTAATAAATGTTTTATAGAATGCCTTTGTTGAGCCATTTGAATGAGAAGGGTTTTGCTTGTTTGTTTTTGCTTATATTGGAAGGAATGCTTTAGTTAGTAAATCAGCTTCTTTAACAGACAAAGCTAATCAGATTTTGTCTTTTCATATAATCTTTGGTATCTTGTGTTACACATTTTAGTTTCTACTGATCATTTATTTCAGTTGTTCATAATATTTCATACATATGTTAATACCTACAATAACATTATCTAATTATTTGAATTAGCACTTTTTGTTTTTCAGCTTTTTCTTGGGAAGGGTTCATTAGGAATCAGGTTCCAGGATTATCCAATGTAGTAACCCTCACTAAACTGATTTTGTTTGTCTGATTATTTTCCTCTATTGTTTCTCTGATTACTAATTCAGTGATTTCTACTCTGGTCTTTGTTGCTTCCCTGCTTTGTCTTTGGCTTTATTTGTTGTACCACTTGTGACAATGGATCAGAGCAATTCATTTGATACTTTTTAATGTTAGGCATCTACCGGCGTACATTTCCAACTGAATCATTTGCTACATGCTACAAAATTCTCTGCTTTGTGGCCTATTTTTAATGAAGTACGATGCTGTATGATAAACTAACGCTTCTGTCACCTATGCAATCACTATCCTGTTTCAGTGAGAACACCTAAAGCCTTTTCTTGCAATTGCTAGGTATCAGTGCCTTGTTATTAACTATCATCAGCAGTGCACACAACAGGTCTCTAGAATTCCTATTCCTATTTGAGCAATATCTTCTCATTACTGTGGCCTCCAGCCCATGGTGATCACTCTTCTATTTTTTTTTTTACTTCCACGAGTATGACATGTTTGAATATCATGTGTAAGAGATCAGGTTATAGCTTCTTATTTGAGCCTGTATTTCATTTAATTCAGTGTCCTCCTAGGTCATCCTGGACAGTTTCCTTCCTTTGTAAGTATTGATCCAAAGCTACCCCCATCATCTTTAGTTAGCAAAATGTAATTAAATAAGATGATCTCCATTGTAGTATCCAATATGTTTTATCCATTTTTATTGTGAGAAATTACAAACAAACTCTGGCAAAAGCAAGGTTTCAGATTCTTACTCAGACAAGTTTGAAAATGCAAACAATGAAAAAACAAATATTTACAAATTTGAGATACCTAATTTGGAATATCTGTCATTAATCTGCTATATTAACATCAAATGAGTACCCTTTGAAATTTATTTGTAGCCTTAATAATGCCTACCTTATATATTTGTTGTAAGAATTCTCCAGGAGATTCATTTTAGAAAGACCTGTCCCTTATACACTATGACTCTTTCCCACCTGCTTTGTGAACTATTTGTGGAACACTGTTTATTTCCTGAATTTTGTCTATGCTTAATATTTTTCTTTCTGAAACATCCTCTGAGACACTGTCCATTTTACATGCTTTTCCTAAATGAAGAATTTTTATAAATGACTTTCTCTGCTGGCATTCAGCTTTCCCTGCTGTTTATATTGCCATGAGTGCCAGTCATTGAAAACAAACAAACAAAAAACAACTCTGAATTTTTCCCATTGATATAAAATATCGGGATTATTGTCATCCCCCATAAGTTTAAAGACTGTTTTATGGAGCTGATTTTTCTTATTAAGTCAATGCTGACATTTTACTCAGGCTCTGTTAATATTTAATAGATTTTATGTGTTTACTTTAGCATATCATTTGAAATGCCAATCTTAGGATGCCATGAGGTCAGCAATATATCCAAACCTAAAGGGTAAGGGTCAAATACTTTGGAAAAAAAATTAATATGGATGAAATAGTTAAATACCACCATACCATTCATTTTTTGTCTTTCCCTATTTCAGCAAGAGCTACGTTATGCAGGCATAGGAAAAAAAAAGTTATTTATGTGCTTTCACTTTGCTACTTTTTCAGTTAAAACATTATTTAAAACAACATTAATTGTAAATGTGAAGAATAGGAATGAAATTTTCATAGCCCTTTCACTTCTATCTGTATCAACAGTAATTAATTAATTAATAATATCCAACATTTATTTGCATCTTCCATTTAAAAAAATTAGCCTGATGATTATTATGTGCGCTATTTCAATGAAATTTCTTTCAAAAAGCAGGCTCCATAAACAGCTTCAAAATAAATATTAACCCTGCAAATCTGTGCTGAACATTGGACTACCAGTAGAAAAATAGGATGAATTTTTAACCAATATAATCACATTGCTTTTCGTGCTTTCTACTGAAAATAAATAATATGATTGTCATAGTAAGCAGAATTCATTATCTTAAAAGTAAGTGAGAAGCATGCAGTTGGCCCAGCAGTTAAGCCACTCGTTTGGCTGTCTATTTCCTGGGTCAGAGTTCCTGGGTTGAATCTAAGCTCCAGCTCGCAATCCCAGGTAATATGCACCTTTTAAAACAGCAGGTAATGGCTCAAATCGTTGAGGAATTGGAAGACCCTACTTGAATTCCTGACTTCTGACTGTAGATTGACCAAGTAGTGATGTTTGTTGGCATTTGGGAAGTGAACCAGCAGGTGGAGATTCTCGCTCTCTCAAATAATTTTAAGTAGATGAAAGCTGTATTCCTCTCATTCATATATCATTATCAGGGGTTTTAAGCTCCTGACAGATAAAGCCAGGCTGTATATTTGCATATTCCATTTCAGAGAAATGCTACAAGTACAAATATGTCATATATTGATAAATAACCCACTGTCTACTCCTCTTTAGATCTGTCTCCTCCCCTGTGGAGCCAAGCTATTAGGGCATGGTAATATGTGCATGGTACATACACAAGAAGAGTGCATTTATAGTTATTTTTCTGCCTAACTGGAAGATGATGTAACTTCATTCAGTGTATTTACTTGTAAGACTGAGAAAATGAAATCTACCTGTTAGAGTTCTGTATAATTGAGACCACATATCAGACAAAAACCTAGTGCAAAATAATTCCTCAATTACTCACAGATGTATAGCTTTTTAGTTTAAGAATTTTGATAAATCCACATCCCAGAAGACTATATTCCTTAAGCGCAATATTTTCACAAAATAAGACCTATATAAGCATTCAGTGACAGTAGGGTCTCCCATAATGTCTATAGCTAGGTCCAGAATCCCCTTATTCTTTATGACCTTTTTTCTTTTTTATTATTTTTCATGATACAGCTTTGTAGGTATAGATATTACCCCCTCTATTTTCCCTTCCAAAGCACTCCTTCCCCATATAATTACAACAGTCACAAGCCCAACATGCTGCTCTTCAGATGTACCATGGCATTGTATGTATATGCCATCATACAAAACATAGTATCACATTGTCAAGGTATATTTAATAGAATCACCTTCTTAATACCACTTGCCCACTCTCTTTTTCACTGCACACTTTGTATGCACTACCTTTACCTTATGCTCTGATGGCTAATCTCACTGCTGACAAACTACATAGACAAGTAAATATTTTACTTTCTTCTGAGGTTTAATGCAATTCACAGTGTCAAACGCATGAACTTTTGAATTACCCTACTTATGTACTCAATTGACCAAAAAACAATATTTCAGGAACTTTGTGCTGGGTAAAAGATTTGCTATATTCTTAATATTCTTTGAGAGCAGCTATTCTGAGAATAAAACTGTAAGAATATTATGGGGGAGAGCAAATGAGATAACATATTTGAATGCACTGAGTGGCTTTTCCCTTGATATAGCACCTAGGTATGAATATGCTTCTTTTGTCTTATGATATTAAGAAATTATGTGTTACTTCACTGAAAATCATGTTTATGCTACTTAGGAGGGAGGATGCAAGAGAGAGTGAGACAGAGACAAGACAGAGAGAAATAGTCGATCACTGCTTCACTCCCACATTGCCTAGAATAAGCAGGCTGGACCAAACTGGAGCCAGGGACTCCCACTGCAGTCTCTCATGCAAATAGCAGTGACCAATGTAGCTGAATCATCATCTGCTGTCTCACAGTGCATATTGCAACAAAGCATTATTAGAAGGAAGGTGGTCCATGATAAAAGCAATTCTAATTTTGGATACAGACATGTCAAGCTGTGCTAAATGTGGTGCACATCAGCAGTAACACAAAGATGTTTTAACCTCTGCTTTCAATTTCAATCTTCCCTGCTGACAATAGGCAAAACAGCAAATGGCTCAAAATGACAGTTACGAATTTCTAATTGTTTGATATAAGCTATAGGTAAAAAGTAGCCACCTCTTTCTATTTTTGTTAATTTAATTAGCAGATGAAATATATTACGTTGCTACAGATTTCTTCTTATAAAGCATGCACTATTTGGGATAATATTTTCTATGAAACTTATGTAATTATATCAGATTCTACCTATTTACTAGGGTAGATAAAAAATGAAAGCTTGGGAATAGTACATTTAGCCCAATGATTAAGTCACTAGTCAGACACTCAGATCCCACAGTGACATGCCTGGGAAGCATCCCCAACTCTACATCATGATTCCACTTTCTGTTAGTACAAAGTCTGGGAGGAAGTAGTGACAGTTCAAGTAATGGGATTCCGGTCACACACACGGGAAACATAGAATTCCCAGTTCCTTGATTCAATCCTTGTCCACCTACAGGTGTTTCAATCATTAGCAGAATTCACTGGAATATCAGAGTTCTTTTTCCTGTCTCTCAGATAGGTGACAAAATTTTGAATAACAAAATGCTGTCTGTGCTTACTTCAGCACTGCTATCCCAGAATAGTATTGCAGCACTATTTTTTCATGGGAAAAAATTTCAAGTAGCTTTTCTAAAAGGAAAATACCTTTTTACTAGAATTTCTATATGATACTTGAGTATTGAAGAATGTAAATTGCTTCTTAGTTTAGCTTAAAAATATGTACTTCTTTACATGAATATTTTAATAGTTTTAATTAAAACAAGCGCATTCCTACATACAAAGTTCACATCCCTAAATTCCTGCAATGACTAGGGAAAGGGGGACAGTGTCGAGATTGGTAGACAGAAACATTATCTGAATTTTCTACATGAGTAGCAGGAATGCAACCGCTTGGAAAAACATGTCTGCTGTTTCCCAGAGTCTATGTTGGCAGTCACAGGGAGGCAGGAGCCGGAACAGGGAATCAAACCCAGCGGCTGTGATAAAGGGCTTCTATTTTCATTCCCATTATTTTGATAGTAGATCACAGATTTTAAAATCATGCCTAAACTTTTCAAATGTTTGGTAAAATCTTGGTTGCTTTGTAACACTTTAAAAAGTTTTATACTTAAAAAACCCTGCATATTAAACCAGTTAATAATTAGAGAAGTATTGTAGAACGTGAATAGTTACAAGTTTTGCAGTCTGCATTCTTTTTCCATCATTTCAATCTAACGTTTTGATGTGCTGCAAATAATTCATATAATTCTTAAGGTAAGAATTTGTAATGATCCAGATAAGCAAAATTGACAATGTTCCAAAAGTATAAACATAAAATTTCGGAAGAGTTCTGTGAAATAGAAGAAAAAAAAAAAGGAATGGTCTTAAGGTGCAAAAAAAAAAAGAGAGTAAAATAAAATTATTTTGAAGTATTTTATTGTTTAGAGAATATTCAGGAGTGGAATCAAAGTAAATTGAAATAACATCAATGATAAAATTTTCTGCTATGACTTTCCTTTTGACAAAATTCTCAGTTAAACACTATAGAACCTTTGGCCCTGCTTACACCCCCCAGAGCACAATTTCTAGTATCTGCCCATCTTCACCTTTTACTCTTCATAAACTGGAATAGATGGTGAATTGCTTTAGTCACTCCCTCCCATATTTATAATCCCATGTCACAAGGTACTGTTATTAAACCCACTCTTCAAATGCCACTGTAAAAATTACCTCTTTTCTATAACTTAGGTATTTCCTTAAATAGCATACTCCTGTTGCATTAGCATTTTAAAAATATTTTATCTGCATTTATGCATAATTGCATTTCTCTAATTCTAGCAAACTTGACTTTTAATCCCTTCAATTTTCTATACCTGATGGTAAACTAGATGAAATGGTAACTGTTACAGCACTGGTTTGTTATAAAATAATTTTAATGAGTTAATTTAACTTATTTAGATTACAATATTCCTTTTTGTTATGGTCTTATTATACAAATCACAAACCCAGAAACTAACATTGCAACTTCTTTCTCATTGTTCATATTCCATCCAGCATCAAGTCTTGTAGTTGTACTTCTGAAATATGTATAGGAACTGCTTGTTTATTTGTGTATCAGGGGCCCACGCACCTGAGTCATTTTTTGCTGCTTTTCTCTAGCCACTAGCAGAGAACTAGATGGAAGTGCAACAGCCAGGATTCCAGTCAGTGCCCTATGAGATGCTAGTGTTACAGGCAGGTACTATTCATTATGCTACAACACCGGCCACAATACACTGCTTAATACTATCCCATTACCCCTGCCTAGATCAATTACCTTCACCTAGATGAATCATTGAAAGGTCTCTTCATCAACCTTTTCTCCTTTCCTTGGTTTTTGGTTTTCAGGTATTCTCCATTTGAACATAAAATGTCCTAAACCAAGGATTGGAAAGTTGTATACCATGTTCCCGATGCCTGTTTTCACGAACAAAATTCTACTGGAGCACAGCCATGCCCAAAGATATATTGCACATATCTGTGACTACATTGAGTAATGCAACAGAGACCATATGGCCAGCAAATCTAAAATGTTTGATATTTGTATAAGAAAAAAAATTCCTACTCTCTCTTATATTAAAATAGGAGCATTACTATCATTCTTAGAAAGCAACTCCAAGTGGTTTAGTTACAATCAGGAAAAGTCAAAATCTTAAAATAATTTTCATAACATTTCATAATTACCCCTGGCTCCCTTTTCAGCCTCATCACTAACCTACTGCTAACCAAGCATCAACCATCAACCTTCTTCCAATTCCTTACATACATTTTGTTCACACCTTCAGAAATCAGCATATGCTATTGACTCTTCCTAGAACATTTTTTTTGTTTTGTCTCTCTCTTCCTTGCCTGGATAATTCTTACTCCTATTCAAGTAAGAAAAAAACACTTGCGTGACCTCACCTTACAATATTGGGTACTTCTATTTCAGTAGTGTCTTTAAAACAAAGCTGTTTTTTTTTCTTACTTGCTAATTATAAAAACCATCATTTTCACCACTGTGCACTCAAGATCTATCACAAAGTCTTAACATAGTGTGTATGTTAAATACAACTGTTGAGCGGATACCTGATTAAGGCATTTTTCCATATACTTTCCACAGCTATCTACTAATGTATTCTTGTTTTGGTGAGGATGCTTCCTATAGGTCTCTTGACTTCTGCATTTTGTTGGATGCAAAGTTTACAGGATTCTTGTCTGGAGGACAAAGAGCACCTGGGCAGAACTATGTGAAAGGGAAAAAAAATCCACTTTCTTGTACATAAAACATAGACTGCCTCACTACTGGCTGCTCTCATAGCAATGGTATAATTTTTTGAACAGGAAGGAAATATAAGTCAATCCTTAAAAAGTTCACTGATGAAAACATAAAGGCTGGAACAGACTGTAACATCACAGAGGCCACATTGATTCCCTACAAAGATGATTTGATTAACAAAATTAAATAATATAGATTATGAGCTGTGACCCCTCAATCCTAATCAGAATGAATATCATTGGAAATCTGCGAGTTTTTATATAATTATACATTCTGAGTCAAGAATTATTAAGTAGGGAGATCTAATACTTACAAGTAGACTAAGCTAGATGCCTTTAATTTTGAAAACACCCTCTTCAAAGAGGACCCTAGCATCTTGCTCACTTCTCTCAAAGTTTCCATACTTTCAAAAAGGAAATGTTGGATAGTTGATTACTGAATTAGTGGTCTTTCCTTTTTTTTTCCTCTGTGTATGCGTTTGTATGTCTGTGTTTGAGATACAGGATATATAGAAGTGAAAAAAAAAAAACCCTCTTAGGTTCAATACTTTTTTTATGATGGTTTTTTATGTGCTTTCTTAGAAAAAGTTGTAAAACTTGGTTCTTTCAGTTTCTATCAAAGATATATAATGTTTCTTTTTTGTACTAGTCACAAAAGAGTCATAACTGTACATGTTTTACATCAGGTGTAGAATTCATATTTCACTGTTGACTTATGCAAAGGAAATAGGAGGCTCCATTAGACAGACCTGCAATTTGTGAATCAGGATTTGCAGCTGGGGAATACTTTCTTTTGAAATCATTAAATCTTTACAGCTCAGTATTTCTTCTGCCTTGACAGATTCAACACATAACTTCATCACATGTATAAAAACTATCTTTAAGAAACACCTTTAATGATTTCAGCAATGACGAAAGTTGATCTAACACTTCCCTTATTTTCTAGAACTACATTTGGAGACAATTTTAACCTGTCACTTTCATGGTGCGTAACAAAAAGCGTGTGTCAGATTTTCAATGCGACTTCAGATAGTCTTTTACTGTTATTAACATATATTTTTGAGCCAAATGAATAGTACCATCCTCGGGATAATATTGGTTTAAAAATAAGTCATTTTATCCTCCTCAAGTTGTATTTTTTTCACATATGAAAATCAGATGCAAAGTTGAACAGATCTGACTTCAACAAAATTACTGAAGCAAGACAAAAAAGTAACTTGTTTTGCTTTACCATCAAAGATGACACTTCTACTCTGTTTCTCATATAGCAAGTCAGTCTTCTCTGAGAACTCTGTTTTCAGGTTATTACTATGGAGACATTGATTCTGGATATCATTATATATATAACATATTATGTTATATACTATATTATATATTATATAATATTTTATATTATATATTATATATATTAAATAGATTAAAAGCTTACCGTAATCTCGGGGTTTTTGTTTAACTAGTGTGTGCAAAAGCACAAATGATTCCATTTTGATTACAAATAATGAGTCTTATAAAAACATCAAAAGTCTTGTTTCCTTTCAGTTGTCATGGACAATGTAAAGGACAACTGGGTCTCCAATATGTCTGTAATGTTGGTAGTTAGCTAGCACAGCATCACTATATCCTTTCATCATACTTGGTGGATGGAAATCTTCCCAAATGAATTTCCATCCAATCAGAGCTTTTGAATTCTGTTCACATTCCAATTCTACCTTGTAGAAGAAAATGAAAAGTTAAAACTTCACAATTTGAAGGTGTCTTTGTTTTTCTTTAAGATTTATTTTATTGGAAAGGCAGATGTACGAGAGTCAGAGAGGAAGATCCTCCATCCAATAATTCTCTCCCCAAGTGGCCACTGCGCCGATCCGAAGCCAGGAGCCAGAAACTTCTTTCCAGGTCTCCCACACAGCTGCAGGGTCCCTAGGCTTAGGGCCATTCTCGACTGCTTTCCTAGGCCACAAGGCGGCAGCTGGATGGAAAGTGGACTAGAACTGGTGCCCATATGGGATCCCAGCGTGTTCAAGGCGAGGACCTTAATCATTATGCTATCATGCCGGACCCAGGTGTCTTTGTTTTGAAGAAAAAGAATGCATTTTAGATTTGCCATTGCTTTCCTATACTTCAGTGTTCTCAGTGCACTAAGCGATGTGAAGATGCAGCATCTGGCAGGCTACCTGAGTCATGTCTGTGTTCTGCTGTATGTGTTTCTCAGCTGAGAATATTCATTTGTTGCCTGGATATGTTTTTCTCATCCTTCATCTCACATGTGATTTTCTCTGGCCTGTGTTCCCTCATCTTGCTAACATACATAGTCAGTTTATACAAGGTCCCTTAAAATATTTTTGTGTCACTTTACATGCTTACAAGTGATGCATTGTTTGAAGCACTGTATCATTCATTGTGTGGATCTTCACATCTAGTACAATTCTGACATAGAGTGAGGACATAGGGAAATTTTATTGGAGGGTTGAAGGACTTGAGGCATGACACCATTCACTCTGACACCTGACCATCATCTCTCTCTTTTGTGTTTCTTGATAAAGTTTCTATCGTCCTATTTAATCAAAGTTTAAAGATATCATAATTGAGCATATGACATAACTTAAATTGTTTAAAAACCAGGAAGCCAATGGATAACAGCAATGCAAATCAAGCTACTAAAACTTTCTCTAAGCAAATAGAATGCTTTTTTAAAATGCTAGGTTAACATGCAATATTGTACAATTTATGGGACACAGAGCTTTTTGCTGCATTCTATAATGAAAAAGATAAGATGAATGTCTTCAGTCTACTAACATAAGCAACTTCTCTTCTACTTCTGTTTTATTTGTGTTTGGTTCCTATTACCTCTTCTCTCCTAATTGCTACTGGGTGTTTTAGGTCATCTTGAGCCACAGTTACTGACTGCACCAAATACCAGAAGCTATCAGATTTGTTTTGGTAATGAATGCCCAAACTCTGTCTCTTATTCTCCACCATTCTCAGCTTGTAGTAATCACTATAAAAAGTTCTGATGGCAATATGCATTTTTACTTTTCACACATGAGAGAGAACATTGTCATTATCTGTCTCTATCTGCTTTATTTTACTTAATAATAAAATCTCCGATTCCTCTGTTTTGCTGCAAATGCCAGGTCTTTGTTTTAGTATTACAGCAGAGAGACTTTGTGGAGCACTCATACCACATTCCCTTTATCCACTCCTCCACGGATGGATACGTAGGTGACTATCTTGGCTATTAGGTATAGTGCTTCAGTGATCATGGGCATGCAGTTATCTTTTCCAATGACTTGATTTTGTTCGGATTTACATCCAGAAGCTATCTACTTGAGCCATATCTATTTCCACTTTTTTTTTATTAATTACATTGCATTATGTGACAGTTTTATAGGTACTGGGATTCCCTCCACCCCTCCCTAAACCCTTCCCCCATGGTGGATTCCTCCACCTTGTTGCATTACCACAGCTCAAGATCAGTTGAGATTCTTTGATTGTGAGCATATACCAAGCATAGAGTCCAGCATCTAATTGTCCAGATAAGTTCAGCTGTTTCTTAGGGAGACCATCTCTGGTCTGAAGGTAGAACTGGCAGAGTATCATCCCTATCAATTAAAAGCCCTGACATAACATCAGAAACAATTTATAATGTTATGGAATTAATTGGCATAGTATTGAGTAGCCAACATGTTAAAAAAAATGCAAGTTCTTTACCACATCCTGTGACTCCTTCATTGACATTTCAATTTTAGTTTATATATGACCAGGTTCTATACACCTTTAAATGGCTATAGATTACTATTCAGCTGTCTTGTGTCTATTTACATTAGAGTATTGAGCATTATATAGTGTTAAAGCATAATTTAGCTGGACTTGGCTTTTTTTTTTTTTTCCGGGTAGTCTATACTGGCAAGACATATATCAACAATTGAGGTGCAGACCATTTACTCCTCACTAGGGTATTGAAGATTTCTCTGCACACCCCAGACTCTATGCATCTTAAAATGGCTATAGATTACTGTTCAGCTGTCTCGTGTCTATTTCCATTATATTTAGCATTGTATAACATTGAAACATAATTTTTACTGAACTTGGCTTTTTTTCGGGTAGTCTTAACTGCCTTATAACTCTAACAAGAAATATGTCAACAGTTTAGGTGCAGAACAGTTTTAGGAGGGGTGTGCAGAGATATCCTCAATACCCTAGTGAGGAGTAACTAATCTTTGTGTCCTACCAAGTAAGGTATAAGTGAATCCATGTTGACTGTTTCCTGATTCTAAGCTTTCCTTGTTGTTCCCTGTCTGTCTATTCTAGATGTTTTGTTTGGTTGGTTGGTTATTTGCTTGTTTTCAAGGGTGTCCGAAATGATCCTGATGGTCATTGTAAGAGAGGGTGGGAATCCAAAGATGGAACCAAGCAAGGACCAGAGAGCTCCCCTTCCTATTCCTGAAGGAAGTTTACTATTCTTCTGTTTCTGCAGACTGCTCAGGGCTCCTGGCTGTTGTTCTGATGACATTGGCTCCTACAGGAAAGGATTTGGGCTTCTTCCATCCCATGTGGGAGATCCAAGTGGGAGTGGTTGACCTCAGAGTTCTCGGCCTCTGAAGGCACTCCAATTCCCCGTGGTCTCCTCGGCAGTTGGGATATAGTCCTTGGTGCCTGTACTGGGTTGTGATACAAGCCTCCTCCTGTCCCTCTGCTCCACTCTGTCCCCCATCCCCTTGCTCAGGATCACGCTTAATTCCCCCATATGTCTTTGTAGTTTAACTATAGTCTAATGCTTATTCGAGTCTGTTGTCTAAGTGTTACCAATTATGATCCTGGCAGGTTGTATTCCAGGTCTTCCTCACACATTCTAGGGAAATGGAAGATTTCTCTGCTCTACCGCCCCATTACAGAATAACATAGGGTATTAAAAGTATATTAGATTTTACAATTCTTTGATGTAGATCCTAAGCAGTCTGACTTGCATTGATTGTTTGTTTGTTGGTTACTTCACAATATCTTATTGCATGTGAGACAGGCTGTTTGGGGTTGAGATAATATTATATTTTACAGGTACTGTTTCATATTGACATCATTTCATCCGCTCTTTAAGACTATTACTTTATATTCCATTAGTATTGCATAAGTGTGTTTTCCTTTGCATACCTTTACTAGAACTGCAATTCTTACATTTTAGAAGCAGAGGGCAGTTTGTGTGTGTGTGTGTGTGTGTGTGTGTGTGTAGTGGGGGTGGCAGGAGGTTACAGTTAATCTTCTAACTCTATAGTTTATATCCCAGATGCACACAGGCAAGCTAGGCCAAGACAGAGATCTGAAACTCCATTCAGGTCTCCAACTGTGGGTGACAAGGACTTAAACAGTTGTGCCTGCAGCCAACTCAGGTACTGCATAGGAAGGATTGTAACCAGGCATTCCAAAATAGGATGTAAGTCCCAAAGTAGTGCACTAACCCAATGTGCCTCAGCACCCATTCTTTCATAATAGCCACTGTAATAGATGTGAAATGATACTTCATTTTTGTTTGAATATGCTTCCCCTGTTGGCTAGGTTTTTTTTTTCATTTATTTGTTCAAAATTCCTTTCTAGGGAAATTCTATTTAGATGCTCTACCCATATATTTCATTTTTTAAATTGGATTCGTGCATGTTGTCGAACTTTGAGTCCCTTATTTATTATGGAGACTAAGCTTTTAGGAAGTGTCTTCCAAGTACTTTGTCCACTTTGTTTTCTCTTGCTGCACAAAAGCTTCTTTGCTTGATATATTCTTGTTTGTCTATTTTTGTCTGTTCCTAACCTCTTGAACTACATGTTTTATTCTAATAGTTTGAAATATCAAATTTAAATGCTTAATCAGTCTGAGTTTGTAGAAGATTTTGCTTGAATCTTTTATATGTGGGTATCTAGCTTTCCCATCTTTGGGTTTAGCTCCTTTAGTGAAGATAACTATAGATTTGTGGAACCACTTCCATGGTTTCATTTCTCTTTATACGTCCATTTCCTGCCAACAGTACATAGTTTTCAATAAAATAGCCATATATTATGACTAGAAAGTAAGATTTGTTTTTATTGAAAAGGTAGATCAGATTTACAGAGATAAGGAGAGGAGCGAGAGAAGGATCTTTCACCCCCTGGTTCACTCCCCAAATATCCAGAATGGCCAGAGTAGAGCCAATCTGAACCCCAGTAGCCACTTCTTGGTCTCCTATATGGATACAGGGTCCCAAAGCTTTGGGCCATCCTCTGCTGCTTTCCCAGGTCACATGCAAGGAGCTGGATGAGTAGTGGAGTGGCTGGGACATAAAGTGCTGCCAATACGGGATGCAGACTGGTACAAGGTAAAAGATTAGCTAGTTCAGCTATCACACTGACCCCAACTAGAAATCTTGTATCATAATACTTTGTTCAAGTTTTCCTTGGTTATTTGGAATCTTTATGTTCTAACATGAATTTTAGGATTTCTCCCCAATTCTGTTAACAATGGTTTCAGTTTTTTAATAGGGATTATATCTAATCTAATTTACCTTGGGTGATATGGCCATTTTAACAATCGTAATTCTTCAGTAGTAATTGCTATCCTTTTCCAAACACTGTTACCTAGGAGCTGTATTGTGCTGTAGCAAGCTAAACTACCCCTTGCAATGCTAGCATTCCATATTAAAGCACCTGTTTAAATATGAGCTGCTCTGCTTCTGATCCAGCTTATTGATTATACACCTAGGAAGGAAGCTGAAATATATTTTTCCCCACCATGTGGGAGATGCAGAAGCATTACCTGGCTTCAGCTTGGTTGTTGCAACCACTTGGGAACTGAAGCAATGGCTTAAAGTTCTTTATCCCTCTGCCTCACCTTCCCAGTGTTCTGCCTTTCATATAACATTATAGTTACACTGCAAAATTTATTTATATTTAATGCTTGATGCAAATAGTATAAACCCAACAACCAACTTAGGAACCCAAATAATATCGAAAGTAACAATTCTGAGGCTCCTGACTTGATCTCCAGCCCTATTGTCCTGTGTCTTGCTCCAAAAGGAAACAAACAATATGAAATACATGTTCATCCTGGTAATTCATCTTAAAGTTTTTACTTAAAACACTTGGATATATTTTTAAAAGGTCTTCACCTGAATTTTTGGCATTAGTAAGATAGACTACAATATGTAATAATTTGTGACTTTTGTTTCTCAACCATTTTTTTAAAGTTGATTTTATTTGAAATGTGAGGACAAAGAGAACTCAGAGAGATCTTTCCTCTGATTGTTCATGCCAAATGACTGCAGTGGTCAGAGCTGGATCAGGAAGAACCCAGGAGTCCAGAGATCCACCTGACTCTCAGATGCCCATCAGGAGTCTATGAACTCAGGCCATTTTTCAATCTTTGAGATGCAACAGGAAGATGCTGGCACGCACCTGAACATCTACTGTAAAGATTTTCCAAGATGTTCAGAGAAGTTTTGCCTTAGCTAATAGATCATATAGTGTATAAACACACAAAATATATGCATACATTCTGCAAACAATGTATTGCTAACAATTTACAAAATTTAAAATTACATATGGGTGTATCACAGGGTCAGGAGAAATCCAAAGTGCTAGGGAACTTGGCCACCAGATCTTCGACAGCCACTTAGGGAAAGGGTCTACCCTCCACAGGGCATCAGCAGGGATTTGCTCCCAAAAGGCAGGGCCCCAATTGTCCCCCTGTCTCCAGATTTTATACATAAGTTGTGTGAGCTATTTTTTTAGGGAGCAAGTAGGGATACAGAGGGAAAAACACAGTGGTTAGCTTTTGGGCTATTATAAATTTGGGAACTTCCTGAGTCATTGAACCAAGCATTTCTTTATCTCTTCTTATGCTGCACATTCTTCCCGCTACCTGAATTTGCCATACTTGTGAAACTGCCATGTCCTGCATGTAAGCTTGATTTTTACCCACATCCAGGTCAGATTCTGCTTCATTTCCTCCTCTTCACATGCATAATCCCCTATGGATTGTTTATTTATGCAGCAAGATTTTTAGTATTCTGCTATTACCAACTAATTTGCCTTGTCTTAATTGAATTTAAGGAGAAGTATAACCACCAGACTGGCTGGTGATGGTAGCCAGCTGCTGCAGGAAGTCCAAGTTCCCGATCAGAAGGCCCAGATCTCATTCTCCCGGGCAATTATGTCGTGTGGCCACCCAAAGTCCAAGTCCCACAAGTACCGCCAGGAGGATCCTTGGGGTGAGCCACTTAAGTAGACTCACCACAAGTGAGGGCAGGCCAGGCAGTTGAGCTAATCTGATTCTGGTCTTGGGAAGATATGTTGAGCATCTATTAGCTCTGGCTGAGCTTTTTCTCAGTTGGGCAGAGGACTCAGTATTGAGGTACAACTTGCCTGGTCTGGAGCCGCCGGTTGGTTTTGCATGGGTGTGGTGCATCCAAGGCTTGATACCCACAACTTGGTCAAGTCCACTTTCAAAACTTTGAGACATCATGCCAAATACCTCCTTGCAAAAGTCTGTCTAAGAGTTCATAGTTGTAGGGCCAGGGTCAGAGAATGAAGTTCTGTCTTTTGAGCTAACAATGTCTTGGCCGAGCTTCCTCAATGACCTCATTGTCAGCAGTGGTTGCACTGCTACTACCCCCACCCATAGGGTCCAGTGTGGGTTTATCACTCTGACCTGGGCTAGATGAAAAACACACTCTAGCACTTCAGGTCAAGAGTAAACTACCACTTGTAGATATGGAGGGGCTCCTTTCTTCCTCTGCTAAGTACGTTTTGAGGTTCAGTGTCTTAACCCTTTCTCTTTGACCTGGGGATCTTGTCTGATCATGACTTTCTTTATCTATCTGGAAGCAGGTCCTGCCAGCAGGGCAGGGATCATGGGGCAGTGGTGGGGAGAAAAAGGGAACCCAGAGAGTGCTTTCTTACCCAAGGTAAGTTTGCTCTTTGGATCAGTAAGTCTGCGGCATCTAAAACTCACCAATACAGAGACCATCCAGCTACACCAAGTCTCAGATGGATCAGCCGTTGGCTGGCCCATGGACTAGGCAGGCACCCTGTTCTCTGCCAGGGTCAGCCTGGGCCCCAGTTGTGGCTGAGCATCTGAGTCAACACACCCAAGGTGATTTCTTTCTTTTCACATAGATGCAGCACAAAGGGCCAAGGCTGAGACTGAGGTCCACTTTTCTTTTGGTGCCTCTGCAGCCTTGGTGTAAGCTCCTCTCCAGTGTAGCTTCCCCCAGGCATCGCATGGTTTCACATAGGGACCCGGCAATGGTCACGAAGTTTGGTATCCTGAGGTGGCACAATCTGTGGGCATGGGGGCCTCTAAAGGGTGCAGATTAATACAGCCTTGTGACATTTAATATTGATAATCACACAGAAGAACCCTTTTCCTCAAAACCTCTTGGCTTTGATCATTTGTTTTAGGGCTGACACCAGTGACTCCATCTTGCAAGGGAATCCAATTCCAAAATCAAATCTGTTCATTTGTCCCTCATGACCAGGTTGTTGATCCATTCCCATGTGGGAAGAGGGAAATATCTGACTAAGAATCAGTGTCAAAACCCTTCTAAAATTCCACATTTATCATCCAAGAGGTTTTAGGAGGAATGGTCCGTCCGTGAGTCAACTTCACCTGATGCTTACTGTCAAGCTTAGCTTTCTCTGTTCTACAGGCATAGGTTGGCATCTGAAGCATCTAGGCCAGTATCATCTTCCTGGCAATAATTCTGACAAGAATAGCTGCAGAGCTCAAATAGAAAAAGAAAATGGTATAAGTCAGAGACAACAAAAGATTACAAATTAAGTGTGCATGTTAAAAAATTAACAGGGTTAAAGTTTCATGATTGTACATATACTATATTAGTGTGTATATAAAATATTTATATAAACTTATTTATATAAATAATTTATTTATAAACATATATATATACATACACATATATTATCTATGTAGGTATAGCACAGAAGACTAACAACTAGGCCCAGAAAACTGTCAAGTTTAGCAAGCCTGAAAGCAATGGACAGATTTACAATCACTCAAAATTATATGGTCAATCTAAAGCAGACAGATTTTTTGAATTACAGATATTTCACATGAAAAGAAAAAAGCTACCTCAGTTCTTGTCTCACACAATTTTCCTGAGGATAATATCAGGAAGCAAATAAAGTTTTATTTAACCCAGAAAAGCATTTATCACAGACTAGAAGTCTGATCTTATCTAACTTGCTCAAAACACCAGCAAAAGAATGTGATTGGCAGCTTCCTCTTCTGTTCTCATGATAAGTTTAAAGCTCAAGTCCCATCCCCTTGCTGTCTCATGATAAAAATCCAAAGATATGGGGGTTGACACTTTGATTTTCAGACAGGTCCTTTACATTCCCTGAAAGACACAGCTAGAATTCAACCAGGTGGAATTCACATTCCAGTATGGGCTCAGTTGCTGTTCTTATGGTAAGACAAGGAGCCAGGAGGGACATACCTTCCAACAGCAGTGAAATGGGATAAGCAAGACTCACACCTTCAAAAAAAACTTTCAGCAGGGAACACAGACCCAGTAATCCTTTTCTTTTTAATATTTTTATTTTGAATTGTGTGGTACAGTTTTGTGTAGGATGGGGATTCCCCCCTAACCCCCCGTCAGATTTTTCCCATTTTGTTACAATAGCGTAATCCTTACAACAGGAGCTGATCTTTGGCAGAAGTGATATTTTCTTTGACTTACTGCAAACTAAGGAGCCTTTGAAGCAAGGCATTCTGTGCATCATTTCAGACATACCAATGTTTCCAACCAAGATAGGTTCTAGTTGAACTCATGCAAATTGCCAAAAATTAGCAGAAAAGCTTTTGTGTTTTAGAAGAATTATATTATGGGGAAGGTAAACACTATTATCCTTGCACAAAACTATCTCAAAGCACCAACAATGGTATATGCATAGGCTTTATAACATTCAGGGCTCTTGAATACAGGCTTAGACAGCCCTATGACTAAAATTCCTGGAACCTGAAAAGAGGAAGGGCTGTAAAATGCATGTTCTGCTATTGTATAGCAAGCAAACATTAGTTACATGAGAGCCAATGAATGAAATTTGTGGATTTTGTTTTGTTTAAAATAATGTTGGTTCTGTATTGAAATGTTTTCCTGTGCTTTCTATCATCTAAAGCATTTGCTTTCAGAAACTTGTATTCACCAGTCTCCTCCATAAATCTGACTGTAAATGATTTACAGGAAAATACAGAACTGTGGATAACAAAAGGCTGAGTTACCATGGTTACAATTATAAAGCTCATTAATTGGCAAAGCCAATTACATTCATTCCACATAGAGTTTTAAAACATCTGAAGGATTTTATAAAACTTACCTCTTTCTGGCCTTCCTTTTATCAAGATGACCATCATGGCTGATAACAATAGAACGGGACCATTAGTTTTTTAAACTTTCATACCATTTCAAGGACATCTATAAAAATTACATTTTAATTACAGAAAATGTTTAGCATAATCTCATATCTTGACACAATGCTTTTCCTACAATGTGAAGAGCCAAATCATTGTCTTTACCAGAAGAAAGATATAGATTTTGACCTTGAGACTCCCAGGGGCCATATGAGAATCCTAAAACCAAAAGCATTAAACCTATCATATATACCAAGAGGCCTTAAAATAGCTGTTCAAAGTAAGATCCTTCACCATCACAAAATAACATCTACCTTTTTCTGGCAATTCAGTAAGTTGTTACAGATCAAATAAAGTATTTGGGTGATCACTTTATAACTGTAAATTTAAGTACAAATTTAAAACATCCTTAACTATTGTAAAAGTCAGCTTTTTCCAAACCATCTGAACAAATGGAAGATAAGAACTTACATTAGTAAAATGCAAAATGTGCTCTTTAGTCACCAAAAAAGGAAATAAAAACCTTAAATGAAAGAATTGGCATACAAAACCAACTTATAACTTGGAGCAATTTAACAGTCAAAACTAGGGACCAAAAGAAGGCTTACCTGAGCTGGCTAGGAAAGGGACAGAAACTCATCACTTTATAGAAACCACCAAAACGAAATGCTTCAGGGTTTTAAAATAATTTCAAAATATCAGCTAGTTCAGATATTTACAAGTATATAGACATCTGTATTTAAAAAACTTTGTTCTTCAACAGAGAATCTGATACCAATCTATGTCATATACATTAAGGTGTTGTTACAGCATTATATACAAATTCAGCATAAATATGTAAGAGTTTTATTCCTCCCAAATCTTCTGTAACTTCCCAACATTTTCAACATTCTTAAGCCTTCAAATATTTTGTCCTCTCGTTTCAGTCTAGAGTAATAGAACCTCGTGTAGGATAAAATATTTCATAAATGATGCTATTTCTTTATCTAAAAATCCTTTCTATCATACCTTTCAGCAAGAACAAGTTTGCAACCATTTTACATCTGCAAATTTCCTTGATTCATGCTTTGATAGAATCTTCTAAAACTCTCCAAATTAAAACATTTTGTAAATAAAACAAGTCAAATATCAACCTAAGTCACTTTTAAGTCGTTTTGAATCATCTGGCACACAAGGGCAATTTATGGAAACCGTCTTTTCACAGAATTTAAGAGGTTGGTGCTGCTGATATTTATGTTTTGAAACATTTACCGCGTTTCCCTTTGCCTAATTTACGCTTAGCAGTTGTAGATGACATATGAAACATTAGATGAACACAGCTACCTTTTCTACAATAGAAAACCGCAACAGTTATTTTATCATACCTAGTACACAGAACACAAGTTGTATCTTTATCTAAATTGTTTATTCTTAGTCCAACCCCACATTTTCATGATTTCAGGTAACAGTTCCTGACCAAGCACAAATGCATCCTAACAATTCTGAAGTTTTTTTCCAAATTTACTTTTAAATCTTCTATTCTTTCCTCTTAACCAAATTAAGCACATTATCTGTCAAAGATTTCCAGAAGTTATGTGAATCAACAAGCATTCAGATTGACAATTCTTTTTCTGAATTACTCTAGATTGCCTCACTCTAGTATACAGTACAAACGCTTGCATATCCGGAACTTTTCGTAAAGCAACTCTAGCTGGAGAAGAGTGACATACATACATCAAGTCATGACTTCTCATCCAATCAAGGAGTACAGAAGCCAAGTCATGTAATTGTATAATGGCATCTTTTCATTCATAGACTTAAACCAAAATTTTTGATTTTGCAAGAACCTTATCCTGGTGGAAGTGACAGGATTGAGTTAATAGATTTTAGGGTTTCTCAGACTCACTTTAAACCTATAAGAGGCTACATACTTCCAATTTAAATTCCTGAGCTTTTGGTGTAGTCTCCACCACTTTGTCAGAGAAACCTCCGTAATGCTGTAAGCTACAGACAGATATCTGCAGCCCTAGGTATGTTTCCACACCAATAGTGCGGTCTCCAGAACTTCTTGGGGGTACTGTCACTACTGCATGAGCCCAAGCCAGTTAACCTCAACTCATGTGAGCTGGAGCCAGATACCGTCAGCTATGAGTTGATCACACCTGTGCAAATTCTCTTGTGCACCCCTGGAGTCTGACTTACGTGTCTAGATGGCGAGGTGGCGGTTGGTTCCTTTCCATGTGATGTGTCGGCCTCCTTGGTTGTGAGACTCTCAGAAGTGGAACTTGGATATAGTGCAAGGGACACATACTTCTCAAATCCAAACCTCAGGTCTTGGGTCCCAGATCCTGGAGACAGGTCAGTCATCTATCCTGCTGGAACCTTCAGAAATGTTTGGAATCCCTGGTGGTCTTTTTTCATAAGTCATTTGGACATTTGGGAAGGAATGGAAGGAAGGAATCCCTCTCTAGAAGGCTGGGCACTGATTGTTCTTCTTTCTCCCTGTTGTATAGAACAGTTGCGTGAGATTTTTTTTTAAGCAGTGGGGGTGGGGTGAAGCAAGCCTGCAGGGATACAGAGGCAAATACACAGCAGTTAACTTTTGGGTTATTACAATCCTGGGAACTTTCTGAGTTGTTACACCTAGTTTTTTCTTATCTCCTTTCTTATGCTCGGCATTCTTTTCTTTACCCAATTTTGTTGTTCCTGTGATGCCTAATTTTTTTTTTTTTGCAAGGTGTCCTGAATGTGATCTTAATTTTTTACCTACATACAGCCCACCTAAAACAAAGCAAATCAAAACAACACGTTTCAGGTGAACATTTAAAAATAGTCCTACGAAAAAGCTATACTAAATCCATCATCTAAAAGTACAGAAGCCAAAAATCAGCAGAATTAAGAGACCGCCAGCACTTAGTGGCACCCCAGATCAAAATTCACCTATAAAAAAAAGACAAAAATAAAACTCAGGGGTCTGACAAAAGTAGTACCTAATAAAAATTACCAGAGATGTGAGTAATCAAACAGAAAAGAAGTATTAACTTTAAACATATGGAAAAAGCAATATTAGAATACTATTTAATGAAGTTATTGCATTAGATTTTGTAATTATAATACTTAAGTTTAGGCATCAACCTGACTGATTGGGGAAATCTCAATAGCCTTAAAAGTATCATTTTTGTATATCTTCATGGGAGTATTTTATAAGAAAATCTTATTTCATTGATTTAGCAATGTGGGCAGCCATTTGAAAACACGGTCAACTTGACTCCTTTCTCACACATAGGAACACTTAAAGTTTTCAGGTATTTGGACTTGAAGTAATTATACCAGGGCCTTGAGTACCTCAAAACTTAGAATTCTGATTGAATTATGGCATCAGTCGCTACCCCTTCCCTCTCTATAACCCCTGCTCCCACACACACTCTCTCAGGGCTTTAGATTCAAGATGAAATCCATTGCTGGCTTCCCTAGGTCACTCACTTGCAGAGAGCATGCTGGGGGAATTCATGGTTTCCATAGTTGCCTAAATCCCCCTTATAAACCCACATATATGGAATGAACAGATAGCACTTATCTATCTCAAACTTTAAATTATGCATTATGCTAAATAACCATTTCTATTTCTTTGATTCTTGACTGATATAGTCACATAAAGGAAAACAACAAATGGGAACTTTTTGCAAATGAGCATTCTAAGATAAAATGTAAGGATTCGCATATGGCAAATTTGTCAAATTGGATTAACAAACACTGAAGGTAGAAGATTAGTGAGAATGAGCACAGAACAATATAAACTCCATAAAAATATGATGTATATGGGTGAGCATTGTGGCACAACAAGTAAAGCCACTGCTCGCATCCCATGTTTTGGACTGCTGAGTTCGAGTTCCACCTGTTTCATGCTTCCTGTTAATACATCCTGAGAAGCAACAGATGGATAGTGATGAGTGGAGCTCTGATATCCATCCTTCGGCCTGGTACAGCCTTGAAGGAAAACAAACCAGTGAAAAGAAGCAATTACCAACATGCACATGAACAGGTGGGCCAAGAAGACATCACAACTATGATACTTGTTGCTGCATATATTAACCACACAGATTTCTGAAGTTCAGTGAAACACTAACAGGATAAGGACAGGTTCACTAAAGCACATCATACTGATGAAAAACAATGATGAAAAGAAAATATTAAGCAATCCTCTTTAGAGTTATTTATATAGAGAAAACATCCTTCGAAATGAAAAAAAAAGCACAAGATATTAGTCCCCAAACAAAAAAGCATGAACAAATTTTATAGTAGGCAATAATTAACAGGAATGTAAAAAAACAAAGTTCTTTACATTGAAGGTAAAGGTGTACTATTCAGAAGCAACACACAGCACACGGGAGAAAGAAGAAAAAAGGTTTTAAAATGCTAACTATAAATTATATCTGTTATTTTTCATCCTCCTGACTTCTCATTTCCACATTTTCTAAAGAATAAAAATATGTTGGAAGGTTTTTTAAGTAACTACTGAGAATGTATATTATAAGGCACAGAAGGACAGAAAGAAGAGCATATAAACATAATGGTAAATCCACATTATGAACTATAGTCAGAGCATAGACTTGTATAAAATTATTGAAGGACTTTAATCATTATACTAAGAGTAAGTCATTAACCCTAAGGCAAATAAAATGGAGAAAATGAGTAAACAACTCGCAGGATGGAAAGAAAATCTGTATTATCATATTAAATTTAACATCAATTGGAGGTAATACAGTAAATGAAAATTATTATAGGTACCTCATCAAAAGCAGCCATTACCAAGATCAGAAACCAAAGCAACTATATGCTACATACAAAGTGTCTAATTTAAGTATAACATGGGTATGTTAAAAGGGAAGAAATGCAGGCCCAGCACCATAGCCTAGTGGCTCAAGTCCTCACCTTGAATGTGTCAGGATCCCATATGGGTGCCGGTTCTAATCCCAGCAGCCCCACTTCTCATACAGCTCCCTGCATGTGGCCTGTGGAAGCAGACGAGGACAGTCCAAAGACTTGAGACCCTGCACGTGTGTGGGATACCTGGAAGAGGCACTGGGTTCCTGGCTTTGGACTGGCTCAGCTCTGGCCATTGCAGTCGCTTGGGGAGTGAATCAAAGCACTTGAGATCTTTCTGTCCTCTGTAGATCTGCCTTTGCAATAAAAATTTAAAAAGGGAAGAAATGCCATGCACACTAACGAAACAATTGAGCAGCTTATGTTGATATCAGATTATTATATTTCATAAGAAATGCTGCCTAAGAGGGACAATTTCTAAGAAAGATAAATTTCTCAAGGGTACATTATCTATTCAAATGTGCATTCACCTAATAAAAAATTTAAAGTATGTACAGCAAAAATGGGTAGTTGTTAAAGGGTAACTTGACAATTTCGTATTATACTTGGTGATTGAAACTCTTCTCCAGATCAATTGCAAGAACCCCAGGACAGAAAATCAGTAAAGTAACCCTCTTAGTCAATAGTGTAATCAATTATAAGAAGGACAGAAAAACAGAAAATCACTACAGTGCAGAAGGCAAACAATTATTAACCAAGTTAGCCTTATTGATATAAATGTTTGAATACTCAAAGTATGTTTGTTAATTGTTAAAAAAGTAAAAGTATATCTTACAAAACCAGTATTTGCAGAGCATCATCATATTTGAAATTTTAAAAGCATTATCACTCTATATTTCTGTATTTCCAGTCTCTTCCCTCTTGATTCATTCTGTATAAGAACATCTAACATATCCACCACTTTTAGAGGTACTATCTTTCAAATATCTTTCAAATATTCAATAAAATATTTCAGTCATTACAATATACATTTATAATATGATTATTAGATCATCTACTTTGCTAATATGTATGGTTACTTTTACTGACAAATTTCTTGATTTTAAAATTTATGGCTTTTTTCCCCAAATGTTATTGCTACTAACATTCCACATAAACATATCATTATTTAGTAAATTGAAAATGACTGAATAAAAACAATTTAATTCGCTAGAAAAAATTAAAAGTCCAAACCCAGCACTGAGATGCAAAGATTTACAATTGAGTTTTTAGGTAAAAATTGAAGTTCAGCAATTTATCGTTTAGAGGCATCAAATCAAAACAAAGTGACATTCCAAAAAAAGTAATAAATAGGCAAGGTGCCCGAGGTTAATTGAGTATTTGAAAAAGAAAGTAAAAATATCATTAAATTAGAAATAGGGTCATCTTATCTAGATAAGGATAATTAAAACCCAAATATTAAGTTTCATTAACAGTTATATCCAGGGAGAAAATCAATCAAATACAGGCAAAAGTTAATGAACTAGGTGATATTGGTAGTGATGGAATAAAGGCAAAATTAACACATCTCTGTAACAGGTCAGTTAAAATAGAACATGAAAAGCATTTTCATATTGCAGTTTTGCATAGAGTTAAGCCGGTGTGCTCTAAGATGCTCATCCCTACAAAACATTATCCATATGGATGTTTTATTTTTCTGTGAATATTTCATATAGTTGATAAGATTTTAGATTGCTTTAAAATTATGAAACACTGAGTATCTCGATCGCCAAATTAGTAAAAGCTACCCAAAGTTACATTTTATTTATGACAAAAGTTTAAAAATTAAAATTTTTAATAAGAAATTTGAATTTGATCCTCTACTTATGATTCTCACCTTTGAGAATTGACGTGAAAATGCCAAATAAGAAAAAAGATCAAGTCTAGTATACATTAAAAGAATGGCATATCATACTGATGGAAGGATTGTTTTAAAACACAAGTTTAAGCCTTTCTTTTGAATGTATGTGCCTGAAAAGCATGCAAAAACTTGCAAATCTCTAAACTTAGAAAAGTATTCAAAGTAGATGACCAAATTAGTAAGCTACCTTAAGACAATTTAAATGTTTTAATCACAACTTAACAATTCTAATTTGTGGATCACTGATTTGAAAATGTTTACATACTATATAAATGTGCTGATCAACAGAACTGATAATTCTGACAAATCCAGAAATCAATTAAAACACACACACACACACACACACACACACAAACTCGAGTTTAAAAGACCTGTGAGGTAGATAAATCTTTGACTAAGCTTCTGACTTTAAAATAGAGCTAACCTTTTTTTGGAACTTGCTATTTGCTATGAAGATTGCCATAGAGATTTCTATGTAATTTCTAAGTTGTTTCATTTAATTCTTCAATATAAAACCATTTCACAAACTTTAATTAATGCTGACAATATACAAAACCTTCTATGAAGCAGTATGGAAATACTACAGAAGAAAATGATTCTACTGTCCTAAGGTATTTGCATTTTGGAAGAACAAATCAATATTCTCATTTTTACATGAAGTGAATCCAAAGTCATGGATCTTGAGCAAACTTCCTATGGCCAAATGGGATCTTATGTCCAAAAATACGCTCTAACCCCAGTTTATGGTCATGTCCATGACTCTTAATAGTAAATGATGTTACCTCAGTAGGGAAAATAGCACACGACTAAAAATCCGAGTACAGAGATCATTACTGTATAGTTGCCTTTTTCAAACTTCTCAGTAATTCAAGATTTTTTAACATCCATATTAACATGAAAAGTCAGAGAAGAACAGATCTTTGCGTGCTTGTTCAGTCCCCACTTGACAGAATGGAGTCAACATTTCCTTCCAGATCTCCCACGAGTGGTGGGGATGGAGGCCACCACCTTCAACTTCCAAGATGAGAGTATTTGCAGGAGGCTTGCTTGAAAAGCAGAGCAGGGACTGCATTCCTCACATTCTCAGCCAGATTTTAACCACTATTGCCAACGTTTGTCTTGGGCACTTTCAACCATTAATCATCACAGTCTCTGATATAGGACATAAAAATTTAATAACTCTGGAAATAAGATCTAAATAAAATAGCTTTGAAAGGATGTTATTTTTATCCATGGAGTTTGGCATTTGAAATTTTCAGTAATTAATCACTGATGAAACCTTGAAATTATGGATGAATACTCATATTTGAATAGATAATTAACTCTCAAAGTTGACTAAGGCAACAGCTTAAACAAGTAAAAATACAATAGATGATAGAAGGTGCCTGAACCAATAACTCAATGATGACAATCTTATAAATATTCCAAGAAATGCATGGGGTGACTAATGCAGTGGATAAAGCTGTCACAGGCAATACTGGCATCCCACATGGGCACAAACTCGTGTTACAGCCACTCGGCTTTCATTTCAGTTTACTGTTGATGGCCAGGGAAAAGTGACACAGGATGGGCAAGCATTTGGACCCATGGCAGCTACTTAGGATTCCCAGATGAAGCTCCCAGATTCTGTCTTCATCCTGGCTCATAGCCCTGACTATGTGGCCATCTAGGAAGTGAACGAGCAGTTGGAGATCTCCACATCTCCCTTTCCCTGTAATTCATTTCAAAATGTGTATTTTTGAAAAAATATAAAAGATTGGGACATTGTAGCAAGTTAATCAATCATCCATTGCAGGATTGCATGCACAAAGTTAACTATACACAAAGCAACCTCTAATCAGTATTACCACAAACCATAGTAAGTCAAAATCTCACCTTTTAGAAAATGTGAAAAAAGCCAAGTAACAAAAATTCAGATTCTTTTAACATAATCAAGAATTGGTGTTGTCACACAGGTTACAGTTGTTCCTCACTGTAATCAATGGTAAAGTTTATCATTCCTACAAGTAAAATGGGGGGAAAATACCCTACACTTAAAATACGTGGTAGAACGATTCAAGAGATGCATGTACTATACATAAAGCACTTTATTACCTGAAAGAAAATGTTTCCGCCGGCTACACAACTAAGACTTGGCTGAAAAGACGACATTTAGGACGGGTCTCTAAGGATTAGCAGGATTTTAACAGGCATGATTGGAAACAGGAAAATATGTTTCTGGGTCAGGAGATACAGAGGGAAATAGTGAGAAATCCTAAGGAAAAAGTAGAAGAGGGTTCCACAGCACAGCCTTTAATAAATATAGATAAGTAAATTAGCACGGTAAAATGGAGAAGCCTGAAATACACACAAGTATTTGTGATTCCATTATGTGACAAACTAACATAATATGCTTAGGGAGCAAGTTTTATTTAGTGATACTGAAATAATTTCATATGCTATTTCATATTGAAAACATAAAGGTGGTGCCAATGAACTAATGATCCAAATTAATGAGAACATTACAAAAATCACTGCACAAATTTTGTAGTTGAAAAAAATGAAAATAAAAACATCTAAATCCATGAGATACAGTTTCTGCGGATCTTTGTTGGCTAGATGTATCTCATGTAGGTAAAGGAGATAAATGGGCTTTGATTTTTTTTAACCCATTCTACTAATTTGTGATGCTTGATTGATGGCTTTAAACCATTTAAAATGAGTTAATATGGATAGGTGGAAATTTGGTTGTGTCATTTTAAGCAATGGGTTGTTCATTAATTTAGTTTCCTGTTATTTACTGCAATGTTCTTCACATCTGCCTTTGGTTGTGGTGGGCGCTACTCCTTTTCTCTGTCAAGAGAACATCTGTAAGTATCATTTGTAGGGTAGTTTGGAAGATGGATATTCCTTTTTCTTTACTGTGGAAAAATTGTTTCATTTTCAAGGACAAAGGAAAGCTTTGCAAGATACATTTTTCTGGGCCAACCATCTTCCTCTTATAATCTATGTCATTGCATTCTCTTCTGGCATGCAGAGTTTCCTGTCAGATATCAGCTGTGATTGAATTTCAGGTGCACATTCAAGGATATTTTCCTAATGTTTGAAGAGAACTTGATCATCCTGTGTCATGGTCAACGCTGTTTGGAGTTCTGTGCTGTCCTGTGTGCTGTTTCCCAATTCTTTCTCCAGATTAGGGAAGTTTTCATGTATCATTTCATTGATTATAGCTTTAATCCCAGCTTCTCTTTTTGGAACTTCCGTAACTCTTATGTTGGGCCTTTTAACAGTGTCTCTTCATTCTTGAATACTTTGGCTAGCTTGACCCAGCTCCACTTCGAGCTATTTGATTGTTTCACCATTGTGGCAAGAAATATCTTCCAATTCTGAGAAGCTTTCTTCTGCTTCATTCATTCCATTATTAAGAGATTCTACTGAATTTTTAATTTGATCTATTGCATCCTTCATTCCCAATAATTTGGCTTGGTTCTTTTTCAGTGTTGCTATTTTCTGTGTGACATACTCCTTAAATTCCTTGAACTCCTGTATGTGCTTCTCATTGTTATAAGAAGCTTCATCATGAGCTTTCTGAATTCTGAATCCCACATTTCCTCTATATGTATTGCTCAATTAAATTTGAGGTTGGCAAAGGCTTTTGCTCCTTTGCAGAGGAGCCTTCAGTAATATTCATCGTGCTCATGTCTTTTTTGCTTTTGATCATTGTGCTTCTGGTTAGCAGGCTCTTTCCCTTAGAGCAGGTTTCTGCTGTGACGCTCACAGGTCTACAGTTTAGTTTTGTTTATTCTGTTTGGTAGCCAGTTCTTTATTTGCAGTAACTTGCACCATTCCCTCCAGCAAGTTTCAGGTCTGGCCTCTTGTGTTAGGCTTCTACCCTGGTCTCCATAGCCCCAGCTCCTGTCTCCCACTCTCCATCTCCTATGATCCTATACTGTAGTTGCACTACTGTCTGTACAAACATTCTCACACTTCTAGTTCCTGCTGATCCCAGGATTAGGGAGACACCAGGTATTGTAACTAGGTTGTTGGTGGTCCTGATCTGCCAGAACCTGCTTGCCACTACATCTGAGGGGAACCCAAACCTATTTGGATCCTTAGGGTGCCCAAGTTGATATCATTTTCCCTGTGGGACCAGTGCAATGCACTGAGATGGAAGTGAGTTTGCTCCCAGCTCAATACATGCACATAGCCTTTGCCAAACTGTACATAGCACCTGACGTGCCCTTGGTGGATATAGAGGTAATTTTTTAAACAAGGTAATTTTTCTAATTTTAAGGAGTCATTAAAGAAACTACAAACAAGTTTTTCTCAAAAAATATTTACAAAATCCTACCACACATGCCATCATAAATTAACAATACTCCTTGGAAGGCTATCTGAGAACCAGTTTAATGACTAATACATAAAAACACCAAGAAATTGAGAAATTAATACAAATAAGTAACAAACAATTCACAGAAGTGCTATACAAATGGCCTATAAAATTCTAAGAAGTTTTTCAATGTCCTTCGTGTTCAAGGAAATATTAATGGAATGAGCAATGAAATAACAGTATTTATAGGTTAAAATGGTAATCAGATTGATTACAAATAATGCTGTAAAAATGAGCAAATGGTATCTTATTACTCATAGGTGTAGGAGCTGTTATTGAAAAACAATGTGGCAGTAGTTATTAAAGTGACAAATGTACATGCCTTTTGATCCATCAGTCCTACTTTTGTGAATGCCTGCTATAGAAAATGAACAACACCCGACAGGTGACAGGGTTGTTTATATTAACATTGTATTGTAGTAAAAAAAAATACTGGGACTGTGCTGAATGTTCTAACTATGAAGGACAGTTGATTCAATCCTTGTAAAACTGCATGATGCAATAGTATGCAGCTAGCAGCCAATATCTTGATCTGGCAAACATTTATTGGATATGATGCTTTATTTAAAAATGAGCACAAAAGGTTCATATTAAGCAATAGTGGCCGACTCTGTTGGGATGTCTACATTCCACACTGGATAGCCTGGTTCAAATCCCATCAACTTTGCTTCCTATGACCCTCCTATTTATATGCATAACAGATGATGGCATAACAGCTTAAGTGTCTGAGTCTCTGCCATTCATATGGGTGACCAGGATATAAATCTTGATTCCAGCTTTCTCCCTGGCCAAGATTCAGCTATTGCAGTCAATTGAAGAGAGAAAAGGTAGAAGATAATCTTGCTTTCTGAAACTGGGCGATTCCAATAAATGGAAATCAACCTTTAAGAAAAGTCATTCATCATGTATGAATGTGTGCATCCAGGAGACCAAGTACATTACAGGAAATTAGTAGTTGTAGAAAGTCTCATGGATGGAGGCAGCTTAAGTACATATTTAATTCAGGAACATTTTGTTTCAGTCATTTCTGTAAAAGCATATATTAGTAATCTTTCTAGGTAACTTTTGCCGTTAAAAAAAAAGGACATTTTAAAGACTCCAATATTTAAGTGTCTGTAAGATTTTCTCCAGATTGCTTTACTGAAATGAGAAGGAAAAGGAGACTCTTCATCTAATTACTTAACAGACAATCCACATGGAAAGTGAAGTATATCAACCATCGCAAGGTCCCTAATTGTGATTGCATTTTATTGCACTCAGCCTATTAAGTACTTAAATTGCCAGATAACACAATATCAGTTCCTAATAGTGTAAAGGATATTAACAGTATTTTTGTCCCCTTTTAAGCCCTGTTCCAACCATCACATGGATGAAGGTTAATGGCTATATTCCCAGTAAGTCACGTCTGCGGAAATCCCAGGCAGTGCTGGAAATACCAAATGTGCAGCTAGACGATGCAGGAATTTACGAGTGCAGAGCTGAGAACTCACGTGGAAAAAATTCCTTCCGTGGACAGTTACAAGTATACAGTAAGTCTCTTCAGCAAAACAGGATGTTTCCTTCTCGAGAATGTAGTTAAAAATGCAAATGTAATGCTGGACATACTGTTGCCTACAATTGTACACTATAATCATACATGTCTTACATTATAAAGTATTTTAAATGTTTTACATTAGAAATGGAAATAATTATCAATATTCATTTAAAATGTAAAATTTATATCCTTGGAAATGAGATATTCTTTGCACTAACAAATTCTTTGCTAGTTAAAAATCTTATAAACCTTATTAATTCACTCTACCTTTCCTCTTGTAAGGAGTTACAACACAGTACTAATGAATCAAATGTTATCCAGCTGTCATGTTTTCATGGTTTTATTGAAACAAGTCACATTCATTAGTGTTTATTTCACCTATCTGCTATTGTCTGATTATGGTAGAATTATGGGCAGAACGACTAGGTGCTTTTAAAAGTTTTGAATTACTTACTACAAAACCTTTATAAAGAAGTGTTACTGGGCCCGGCGCGGTGGCACAGTGGTTAAGGTCCTCGCCTTGCACACCCGGGATCCCATATGGGCGCCAGTTCTATCCCTGCAGCCCCGCTTCCCTTCCAGCTCCCTGCCTGTGGCCCAGGAAAGCAGTCGAGGACAGCCCAAAGCTTTGGGACCCTGCACCCGCGTGGGAGACCCGGAAGAGGCTCCTGGCTTCGGATCGGCATAGCATTGGCCGTTGTGGTCACTTGGGGAGTGAATCATGGGACGGAAGATCTTCCTCTCTGTCTCTCCTCTCTGTATCTCCTCTCTGTATATCCGCCTTTCCAATAAAAATAAAATAAATCTTTAGGAAAAAAAAAAGAAATGTTACTGATCTCTGGCATATGTTAATCCAACAATGTAGATCAGAGAAGCTGTTGATTGCAAGTCTGAACATTGTGCATAGTGCCTAGTTAGTTGTTTATAAAACTGCAACAGTCTGATTCAAATGTTTTCAGTCACATATTCCTTTCTATGCATTTACTTATTGCATCCACATCTTGAGTTTTCTTAAATTATATAATGGGTAAATGGTTGTATTCTGAATACAATGATTTATTACAATATAAACAAATATGTTTAAGTTTGTCATTTGATTATGTTGATAATTGAAATATCCATCAACCAATATCTAAATTCAACCTTTCTTTATATTTTAAAACTCCTTTAAAAACTGTCTTCCAACCAAACTGACTATATACTACACATTTTTTTTCCTTAATTTAATTGCTGCTAATTAAATCTCTCATACTGCTCCATTTTATGGAAATTTTAGAGCCAAGCATACTGTATGCTACAATAAAGGCATGTGCAAAGGATCATAGAGGGTGAATTGTCTACTGTACGACTCTGCATAAGTTTTAGAAATGATATTTAATTCTAGGGACAAATTAGGGAAATATCCAGAAAAAAAAGAACATGATTTATTTAAGAATTTTTAAGACTGAAACAGCAGCACAGGTTTCATTCTTGTAAGGCCACGGCTGTTATATTTTGATGAAATCCATAGAGGTAAAAATTGATAAAATTCATTAAAACAAATCATTAGCACTCTAAAGCTAAAGCAGTGTCTTATCCTCACAGCAGCAAGTGTGAAATGTTACAGGTCTCTTTTTATACATACAAATCTGATATTTACTGGCAAGTGTTCAACCTAACTTTACTTAGTGAAATACACACACACACACACACACACACACACACACACACCTCTGCTAGGAGCATCATATTCTCTGAAAGATATGAAAGATGCCAGGGCATGCCCAAAATGACTGTCACTAGGATTTGCTCATACCAAAAAGAATGATACAGTACATCCTGGGAGCTAGGCTCTTACATGGCCCACACTTGTGGTTCTTCTTCTCATCCCAGTAACTTAAAGACAGCTTTCGTTGTTGCAAGGAATGTAGAAAAATATTTCATTTAATACTACTGTGCAGTTTTTGGTGAGAGGAAATGCCTCTGAAACCATCTTGGGCTTGCCTCATCATGCACAATGGATGAACAGTGTAAACCAACTGGATTAAAGCAGCATGTCAATAGTAAAATGATCTGGGCTATTACCTAGAAAGAGAAATAGTTAACCACTGGGCATAAGATTTTGGCAGACCAAACATTGTGTACTGAAAACACATGACCTCCCAGTGCAGCCCATGTTTAGAATTACTTCCCAACATGCTCATCAAGTGTTCAGGCACTCTGAATTGCCATAGATAATTCTCATTTGTGGCATCTGCCAAAGGATTATGATCAGTGTCCTACTAAAGTCTACAAGGATTCCAGTTGTTACATGTTCACCCAGTGTTTGTGCTCCTAAAACTGTTTGACATGAGGGATTTCCTCCTCACCAACCTCTAAAAATGTATACCTTGTCTTGACCAGCAGTTCCACCTGTCTGGCAGGAGGTATCAAAGTTTCACAGTTGTGTAGGTTTTAAGTTCAGACACTTCTTAGTGCAATGGATTTCTCTTAACACTCTCCCAACTCTAACTGTGGCTTTCCTGTTTCAAGTAGAGACTGACCTTTTTATGCCAACGATGGATACTAAAGATATTGAACCCAAGTTCTTTGCTGTAGTTCAATTTCTTCAAAATGTAATGACTGAAATGCTTTAAAGGATAAGTTTAATTAGATTTCTAAGGCAGTGTTTCCAAGCAACATTCTTTTTTTAAATCAATGTACTATGAAAGAGTGCTTAAATTTTAGGCATAAATTTAAGCTACTTTTAAAATATTCAGCAATCTATTACAAACAGCACAATACAACATAAAAATATCTATGATAATTAAATATATGAAAATCAGGATAAACTGATGTGTCCAATATAACAAATAGGTTTCAAAATTTTAGTAACAAAAAACAAATGCAAAATTTGGAATTAATCTGAACCTTAGTATATTATGAAAAATTACTGAATATACTTTTGTTATACAGTTTTGTGGGTTAAGTAATTTTAATTATTTCTATGCCTCCCCAAGTTTCTGGTGATTGATCAGAGACATGGTTTTAACTGGACACAGAAGACTTATATCTACAAAAATAAACTGAACTTTGCCCACTGATTTTTTCCAATTAAAGAAAATTATCAGAAAATAAATGTAGAATAAAGCAGAAAGAGCAGAAAAGTGACAGAGCAAAAGGCGGCATCAAGAGAAATGGCAGTTGGGAAGGCAATAGAAACATCACTGAAGCTGTCTTACATTGTAAAAGTGTCTCAAAAATCAAGTTTTTGTATGGAAAAGTATTATGCAAAATGTAGGATATGTTAAAGATTACATGGGCCCTTCCAGCTCAAGCAGGAATTCATTATTTTATAAAGACACTATTGCTCTGATTACTAGATAATAGTAATAGCAAGCAAAAGCTATTTAAGAGCACAGATATCAATATTCATGCCATTAAGAAAGATGCTTAAAAATACTAAGTTGCACTATAGTAAGCATACAATAAAGTAAAAGTATAAAATATGATGCAAAAGTTTTTGTAAAATTTTTATGTTACTTTCATAAATCTTAATGTCTTCCAGTGTCTGAGGTTCAACTGCAAAATTTGCAAAACAGAGATTGTTCTTTTCCAGTTTCTACCATTAAGTGTTAAGCATTGTGCCCAGTAGATTGTATTCATTTCTATGCAAATATTAAAAAAAATACTGGTTAGTACAAGGTTCACTGTGGGGAGCAGATCAAAGCAACAGACTGTACAAGCAAAACTAGGGAACTGTGGTCTGTGTAGTGCATCAAGTTCAAGTGTTGCCTGTGATGTCAGCATCCCACATGAACACATGTTTGAGTCCTGGCTGTTCAACTTCAGTTCCTGCTCCCTGCTGATGTTCCTGCTAAAGCAGTGGAAGATGGTGCAAGAAGCCAAGACCTATGCCATCCACATGGGAGATCTGAAGTGAATTACAGTCTCCAGGGTTTGGCTTGCCCAACCCCAGCCACTGCAAATATTTGGGGAAGTGAATCATCAATTAGCGATTAGAATCTGTCAACAAAATTCAGTGAATCTGTTACTTTGTCTCTCAAAGAAATAAAACTTTAAGAAAAAAGAGGAGCTTCTGTTTCAGACACTTCTCTTGTAGTTGATAGGTTCATTCATTAACTCATAAAAGCCTTACATAATGTAATTCCCATATGATAAATGAGCAATCTAAATCTGGAAGTGCAAAGCTTGTTACTTAAATCCCATACATAAATAGCAGTCAAACCAGAATTCACCTTAGCAACGTGAGATTAGAATTCTACTCCCAACTATAGCATCCTATGTCTCTGTGGTACATTAGTGACCCAAGGCTTGAGATAAGAATGGGATAAGAAGCAAATAATAAAGCATAGTAAGTAGAAATTAATTTAGGAGCAAACTGATGCATTAAAATTGTTTCTCATTAGTTTTCCCATCCCTAACTTTATTCAAAATCATGTTTATCTCTAGTAGGGATGATTTTTAAAGATAGTTTAGTTATTAAGATACATTGGAATTTAAGAAATGATGTGAAAAGATTCCTTTTAATAATTTCATATGTTTAAGGAATCTAATCCTCTCGAAAGAAATCCTTCCTCTGCCTTAAATTTTATTGCCAGAAAAAATAGTGTCATGTGTGTTCATAGATGACTCAAAATTCTCTTAATAAACAGGCAATGCGTTGGAGGGTAGAAAGCAGAATGTTTTATATTTTATTACAGAAGCAACCATTGAAATAATAATTGTGCTGCACTTACAGAGGAGATTCATTGAGGTTAAATATCTCATTCCCAATCACATCTTGGAGGTAGGGCAGGATAGTACTGGGACTAGTTCCCACATTTACCTTTCATCTATATCATCTTTCCAGCACACTATATTACACCTCTCTGGTCCATAGCTGAGAGCTATAATATTAAAAATGACCTATGTCAATGAAATATGTTGACTGTTCAATACTTAAGAGTACAGAAACAGGGGAGGCAAATAAATCTTAACATTTATCTGTACACATTCGCAGAATCTCTAATGACAAGAGATAATAAACAAAAGTTTTTATGCACATCTGCTTAGGGTTTCGAAAATATAACCCATAGATGAATTTAAAGCTCACATGCATTATAGAAGTAGTTGTCACTGTACAGTGCACCCAGTGAGATTCTTAGTTGCTGAGTTTCAAGTGCTGTATGCCTTATTTTCCACACCTTAAAATAGGAGCCTTAACAAAAGCTGGATAAAAGAAGTTATCAGGCTTATTTTCAATGTGATTCAACCTTTTTCTTTTTCTAAATATAACAGATTCTTTACAATGTAGACTGTGTGTGATTATTCATTAACTTTATCATGAAAATCAAAGCTATTTCCCTTTACTCTCAATCCTTTGCTAAAAAATTAATGCATTTTATAGATAAATTTCTTAGATAGTCTAAATTGTAAGGGTAAACCTTCTGTTTATTATATATTACCAATAATTTGCATTAAGAATCTTGCATAATTTTTCCATACCAAGAGGAATCATTTGAGGGTATTATCTAGTGTTTACTTGTTTAAATATTAGTTTAGTTGCTATTTTAGTTTTGCAGTTCGTTAAGCATCTTGCAATAATCAAAACAGAACATCATCTACATTTTCCAAGTACACTAAGCAGGATGCCACCTCATAGATTCAAATATTATGTATGTTGATTTACCAATGATGGTATTAAACTTATTTCAATATGAAGCTTAACTTCATTTTGCATTATCTACAGCTGACATACCATTTGTGTTAATGGGTCAGTGCACATCTGAATTAGTATGTCTGTATTTGGAGGGCGTTACCTGTCAAGATTTTGATAGCTTATAAATACTAATTAATAATGGCATCTAAAGCAGAAATCACCCGTAACAAATGTGTTTTCTCTTATGATTCAGATATTACATATCTGCATATTATCTTATATATATGCATGTATGTGTATATATATATGTGTGTATGTGTGTGTATCTCAGAGTGAGTCCTATGCATATTGAGGTTGGCACAAAGACCTACAATAAGCACACACTATCTTAATTGTAAACAGTAAGAACTGAAACCGTATCTTATCTGTCAAAAAATGGTACATTGACATTAATTCAGAAGGCAGTGAGCAGACTGCTTCTGTTTGCACATTTCTTGTTAGAATTGATTTGAATAATGCAATTCTGTCACCCACTCGAGTTTTATCTGACAAACATACATTGTGGGATCATATATTTTTCAATGTAAATATTGCTCTATTGGTAGTATCCCAAAAACACTTAAAGCAACAAAAAGTAGAAGTCTAATATATTCCTAAGAAAAATTCATTTGGAAGTCAGTACTCTATTAGGCAATTTTATAAATAATCCAGGATGGTCTTGAGGAAACATTAAAATGATTTCTAATATTTCCTCAGACTAGAAAATATTTAATGTTAATAGCTCTTTCAATTTACTAACTTTTAAGCTCTGTTTATTTTTTTGCGTCATAAGCTTCCAATTTGAGCATTGGTGGCAACACATTAAGAAATCCATTTAAAAATTACTAAAACAACATTTTCTAATCAACTATCATATTGAGCAATATGTACTCAAAATAAATGTATTTCTTTTTTTAAGATTTATTTTTATTATTTTTTTTATTGGAAAGGCGGATATACAGAGAGGAGAGACAGAGAGGAAGATCTTCCGTCCGATGATTCACTCCCCAAGTGAGCACAACGGCCGATGCTGTGCTGGTCCAAAGCCAGGAGCCTCTTCTGGGTCTCCCATGTGGGTGCAGTTTCCCAAAGCTTTGGGCCGTCCTCAAGTGCTTTCCCAGGCCACAGGCAGGGAGCTGGAAGGGAAGCGGGGCTGCCAGGATAGAACCAGCACCCATATGGGATCCCGGGTGTGCAAGGCGAGGACCTTAACAACTGCACCACCGTGCCGGGCCCAATAAATGTGTTTCTAATCAGATCTGCTCTGAATCATCCATCTACCTGGATGTCCAACTCTAAGCAACAACTTAATAACAGAAGAGGGGACATAAGTTACTACGCGAGTTCCTTCAAAGTGCAGAACTACAACAAAAGGACAGATGATCCCTTTTAAAGATATGATTAACACGTTTAAAGCAATACTTTAATTATTGGTTAAAAAGGCAAAACAGTACAGCTTAAAGCACATGTCATTTCAGAGACAGAACACTGGTCAACTTGAGTTACAAGAGTCATGCGTTCGATACGGGTAGAGAAATGTATGAAAGGATTATTTTTTTTTTGCCAAAAATATTTCCTTAGAGCACAAAGTCGGAACATTATCTCCAGTTGTTATCAATCTGCCGTAATACTTGGGAAAGGCATTACCTCTATGTGCTGAAATTCCTACTAAACCTGTTCTGTTGGCTTAAGAACAATCAAGCCACTGGCTTCAAAGCAGAATACAAGAAAATATACTTTGCATATTTTGCAGAAGCCATAAGATATCAAAAATATCTCCAGTACTTGATTTTATTTGCATGGATATTTTCTGTGTAAATTTTGAACTTGGTAACATTCAAGAAACAATTTTTTTTTCATTGTTAAACACTTACAGCCTACCCTCATTGGGTAGAAAAATTGAATGATACTCAACTGGACAGTGGGAGTCCTCTCCGATGGGAATGTAAAGCTACTGGAAAACCCAGACCCACATTTCGTTGGCTGAAGAATGGAGCATCCCTCTTGCCTCAGGTACTGTAGGAGACTGTTAGCCTTGCAGTATAACTTTAGCAAGATTTCATACAAGATACACTAAGCTCTATTGTTACCCAGTCACTTCTTCTGCCTTTAATATATTTGGAATAAAAAGTAACAAGCGTTTAAGCTTTTAATTACCTCATTTTGGGTAATATATTAAAATTTTAAACTATACAGTCTTAAGAAAGTATCAATGATTATCACATTCATTACTAGATGACCTTTGGGTACCATATATATGTTTTTTTTTTTATCACCCTACATATGAGGGAGTTAATCTGTATAAACAAAATGACTTGTTTAGTCTCACATCTAGCAATGAAATACCAGCAAAGAATCTTAACCTCCTGTTTCCTGGAGGAATTTTTTTTCTGTGATCACACACCCCATTTAGTCTTTGGGCACCAGTGTTGTGGCACAGCTGGTAAAGCTGCCACACTGCCAGCTGCCCATATGGGTCCCAGTTGGAAAACTGGCTTCCTCGTGTCCAAACAAGCCTTGTGCTAATGCCCCTGGGAAGGCGGTAGTAGATGGTCAGGTGCTTGGGCCACTTTACCTTATGTGGGAGATGTAGAGGAAGCTCCCAACTCTTGGCTTTGACTGGCCCAGCCCCAACAATTGCAGCCGTGTGGGGAGTGTACCTGCAGAAATATCCCTTCTGTTTCGTCCTCTTTATGCAACTCAAATCTTTAAAACACTGAAGAGTAAATGTCTTTGACATTGTATTTATTTTTTCTGTATTAAATTTCTTGCACTAATTTTTAAATTTTTCGCTATACTTTTATACAGATTTTAGTTGTGGGCAGTTTCCTAATTGTGTGTGTGTGTGTGTGTGTGTGTAATAGAGAAAAGTACAGACTTCTAGTCGGATCAACATGGTGTATAAGGATTGTGGTTAAAACCTGACCAATATTAACCTTGACCTGATGTTTACAATCCCCATTGTACCATGTGAATGCCTGTTTTTCCTCCAAAGACATCCAAATAAAAGCATTATCTGCTAATAATTCGCAAGCTTAACTAATATCCGACAGGGGCCATTTTGTTTTGAAACAAAACTGGAAGTAAAAGTCATCACAATGGCTGCATGCAAATAGTTATAATTTAAACAACGAGACTGTAAATTCACCATGATGCTAATCATGCTTAACTGCGCTGATTGAAGGCTTCTTGCTCCTTGCTCCTTTAGGATGCCATGCCTATGGGATTTGTTTGATTTGTTTGCTTTCTAGATCTCACTCTTTTTATTCCATTACAGAGTAGGGTTGAGATGGTTAATGGCGTGTTGATGATCCACAGTGTTAATCAATCAGATGCTGGAATGTACCAGTGTTTAGCTGAGAATAAATATGGAGCCATTTATGCCAGTGCTGAGCTGAAGATTTTAGGTATGCATTTTCTAAGTGAATAACTGGGAAAGCAGCGTCATTTTTTGTATGCTCTAATTCTTAAAGTCCCAAAGATTATAATGGGGTTGTAAAAACCTACTTCATGGCTTAAAGATGAAATATCATGTCTTGTTGATATTCTCCTTAGGCAGTGGAGGACAGGTTTGTATAGCATGATGTCTGTCTCATAATTTGGGGTAATGCCTTTTTCTACTTTCTGGCTTAATCCTAAAATGTTGATACAATGTCTTGCTATGACATTTAACAAGTTATATATATTATGCTTCCAAGAAAAGCATCTAGAGAGGATAAGAATGTGGCATTCTAGCAGCCTGCCCCAATTCCCACGTTGATGTTTAATGTTTCCACCAATTACTTCCTGCCTAACTGCACAAGTAACCATACTCTGACGTTAATCACCCTCTTCTCAGTAAGAGAATCTTATAGTGGTAGAATCTTATAGTGGTAGAATTCAGAAGAGAATCAATAGTGGTAGAATCTATTACATCCTTACAGTATTAAAGAAAGGCTTTCGGAGGCCAGGCTCAACAGGTATACATGGTTACATCCTTCCTAAGAAGGTAATCCAGGCACTGGCACAACTTCTTACTGAAGTACCAAAAAATTGATTCAATGGAAAACAAAGTATGTCAAACAAATACCTGGACCACGGAGGCAGATTTTATTTTTGCTAGTCTGATTTTATTATCTGTGGACCTCAGAAGGTAGTCTATGAAAATAGATATCTACATGATCTTAACTGTCCCCCTCAAGTGGACAGAAGCCCAAATATGCTTCCTACTCAGTTTGATTCACAAGACATAACATTGACAGAAACACCACAGACCTCAAGAATGTGCCAACCCACCATTTCTATAACAGATAGTTTAATTTGGAAGTTTTCATTTCAAAAAGTTCCATGTCAAATATACAAGATTTCATGTTTTGAGTTTTCATAGGGAAAAAAAAGTGCAGTGGTATCTGATTATCAACTATGAAGATCTGATTTGGCCTTTCCCTTAGTTGACAGAACATTCAAAAACTCTCAAACTATGCTGATTTGCTACTCATATTTTAAAAGTTACCTTTGATATTCTACTTGGAATAGGTAGCCAAAAATGTTACCTAAAATCACTTGGTAGTGCTGTTACAAACCTTTTAATATATCTTGCTTATATTTCTGTACATATATATGTGTAATAATTATGTTATACATATAACTACAACCTTTAAAATTCATTCTGCCATGCATTTGTATTGGTATAGTTTGGGCATAAAATTAAGAAATACCCAGGAATTGGTCAGTTGATATAAATAGCTCAGATACTTCAGACATATTTTAGATATTTGTGGTAAAATATCTAAAAATAGTGATAAGAGACAAGTGCATAGTTATGATAAAAATATGAAAATTATTAAAACAATTCAGTTTTACATAATAGTAAAACATGAGTTAAGGTTCACAATTGAGGGATCTAGTCTTGTGTACCAGGTAAAGCTGCTATCTGTAACAGTAGCACCCTAGGATGCCGGTTGGTATCCCAGTTGCTTGATTTACGATCCAGCTCCCTGCTGATGGCCTGGATAAAGCAATGGAAGATAGCCCAAGTATTTGGGTCCCTGCCACCCATCTGAGAGGCTTGGGTGAAGCTCCCGACTTTATCCTGATCCAGTCCCAGCTGCTGGAGTCATCTGCACAGTGAACTAATAGATCTATTTCTCTCCTTCTGCACTTCCCACCTTCTTTTTACCTCTATCAGTAAGTACTTAAGAAAAAATACACTTGCAGAAAGGAAGTGGAGGATACTCAATTACCTTTCCATAGGTAAATTCTATCTATCCAAAGCAGCCCGAGAGACTCGCCTTAGCAGACCTGTTGATGTTCTGTCCACATCATTCATTACTACCTCACAGTTGAAGTTGGTAATTGTAATTGAAGCATGCCATGCTTTGAAACATACATTGTTGACCCAACTTGTGGGAATTCATTATCTCCCAATATATAGGCAGCCAGTAAGAGATCTTATTTAATAAATTTTAAACTAGTAACTTTTACGAATGTAGGTATTCCAGGATTTTGAGACTTGTTTTCCAGGGGAAAAAAGTTGTAAACTTTGATTGTCATTGTTTATATTAAAGCTTTCGTTTTCTTTTTTAATAGCTTCAGCGCCTACTTTTGCACCGAATCAACTGAAAAAAGCCATCATTATCACTAAAGGCCGAGAAGTCATCATAGAGTGCAATCCCCAAGGCTCTCCAAAACCAACCATCTCCTGGAAGAAAGGAGACAGAGCAGTTAGGGAGAACAAAAGGTTAGATATCTGTTTCTTAATTCCAGCCCCAAATGGACTTGAGGTGTGTTGCAGATGACGCATGCCGAGTATATAGAAAAATGTGTGGAAGTAGCTGAGACATACTTGACAAGCTGAATTAAGAGCTTTCAGTTATTTTGAAGTAACTGAAGTATTTTAACTTAGTATGTTCAGACTTCTTTACCTCCATAGGATGCTAGCACTAATTAGAAATTTCATTAGCTTACAAATGAAGCAAACACTCATCCTTTTAGTTTTTCATTTGAAAGGTATAGGTCTGGGGGGCTACAGAAGTTATCTCTTCCTTTTAAGGGTTATGTTTTATTCAATAATGTCAACAAATGATGCCATTGTTTCCCGAGTCCTCTGGATAATCTTGTTAGCCATGTGATGTGCCACATGAGGTCTACAACCCGAGTTTGCCTTTTGTCTTCACTCGTGCTGATACCATAGACACAAAAGGGATGTGCAAAACATTTACAGCTGAAACATTTTTCTTTGGTGAGAAGGCAAAGATTGTTACAAGACTATAAATGGAGAAGAATGATCAGAGAATCAGATTGTCAACTTTGCAGTCTGTATGCCAAGATCAATAGCTCTACTGCAGTTACTATTCTGGTGTTAAAAAATGGTGATTGAGTGTTACAAAATAGTTATGTTTTATCTTTGATATAGAAGTGTAAAGAGTTCTGTTTTGTTTGTTTATATCTAAGAACACTTATAAGTTTATTCAAGATGAAGTCTTGAATATTCTTTTAAATAATTTTGCAGTATTTTGAAAAATTCCCATTAGGTATTTTCATTTCTCCACAAGCCAGATCAATTGTCAATTGCCTATGTCAGATGAAGTAGTAATTTATGAAATGCTTTTGCTTCATCCGACCCAAGGATCTCTGCTCCCTGGAATGGGTGATCACAGGCGAATGGGAAAGGTCATACCGTTTCTTATTTTGGAAGAAAATGGTTCTCTTAGCAGAAGATTTAAGTAAAAACTGAAATTAATTCAAATAATCTTGAATCTTTTTATAGATGCTCATATAAACAGCAAACCCTGTATATTTCTGACTAAAGAAAAAAACATTCCATTGTGCAACAAGAAAAAGTCGCATTGCTCGGTTATCGTTTTTTTCCTGAATGTATTAATATCTTTTACAGAGTACTCAAACTGGATAAAGGCTTTAGGAGCATAATCCATTCTATTTGAAATGCGTCACTTTGCTTTAGAGAAGTAGAAGGCATGACTTATCCAATTTAGCTCAGCTCACTGTAAGAATGTTCACCTGATATTAAATATGTCACCTTTTGACTCTAAACTAGGCTGCATCATTTGCAAAAGCAAAAATATGGAGAGTATAACATTATGAGATTTCTATTAAAATAAGCCATACTGAAATTTTTAGTTTCTATGAGTTAAAAATACTTTTAGATTTTGCAAATTTTTTCTCTTCTACTAACCCCTTGTGCTAGTGACAGACATTTACTGACCTGAAGCCCCTCACTTTCCAAGGCATCGGTACCAGTCAAGATGTTGTTCAGGAAATAGAGCAAAATGGAAAATACATGCAGTTTTATTTATTCAAGTAAACCAAGGCTTAGCTAAGTTTAAAACATTTTAATTGGACAAGTGTGCCATTTATGTTCAAAGCATATTCTATTCAGCACAATGGGATAAATAATTTCAATTGAATTGTTTTTGGTCATCTGAATATTTCATACTTATAGGCAAACTAAAATTTCTAGTTAAAACATTTACAGTTAAAATATCACAGTTTATACTTAGATCTATGAACAACTGATTCTGTTAACAACTGAATGGGATGGTACTCGGATGTTTTATCAACAAGCAGTGAGAGAACAAACTAATTGGCTTGTCAGTTTCTGTGGCCCTGTCTGAATCTTCTGTGTTTGCTTTAGGAAAGCAACCCACAAAACACAGCCTTGTTCATGTTTATCTGTTTTGCTAAGAACATATAAGAATCATTATCCTCAACTTTAAAATATGGTGAGAAATAACTGGAATGTAATTACTTTCAGAAAAAAAAATCTAATTTCATTAAGCTGTACATGATCTATTAGGAAACAAACCACATGACCCTGAAACAAGCAACTAAAATATGTAAGAAAATGGATCATGTAAGAGCTTATGAGTTGTTTATGGTTGTTTTATAGCACAGAATCAGTTGTTTAAATCACAAAGTGATCAAATATGAACTCCTTCTCAAGGAGTGAAATTACATTACTAACAGTGATTACTGGTTGTAAGCATACACTATTTATAATTTGCAAGGCAAATTAATATCCTAGCCATCTATGCCAGTTTAATAGAAACTGCACTGCACTGCTAATCTACTTATCCCAAGATTCCAAGATTTCAACAAATGACCCAATTTGAGTTTAAAAGATTTATTATCACTCATTTGTGAAAATGCAGTGAAATTTTGTTTGAGAAATACATTGGCGTGTACTTTGCAGAGTGTTCATTCTGATGATGTTGTGATGACGACAACAATTGTAATGATGTTAATAGTGATGTGATGTCAGCATTCTTTGAATTTGGAATATTGGCATCAATTTCAAAGAACAGCTTTGAAATCTGATCCATCCGCCTTTTGTTTCTATGCTAATCAAGGGAATGAAGCTCAAAGTATCTGAGACTTTTAAGTATTTAGCATTGTAGGTTTGTTATTCATCAACTTATTTCCCCACAACTGCCATTTTCTGCTTATAGAGGGCATAGACCTACATGTGCTTTCATCTGTCCATTCCTGACATGGACACTGATTTTTTTACCCACTCCTAGTTCAGAAACTTGTTTCTCTAACAATAAACTGAAAGCACATTTGATTCCATCCATTTTAAAGACTACATGCAGATAAAACTTCAAAAGTAGACTGAATGGAAATAAAGATAGAAAAAAAAAAGCTTTAGATAAGTAACTTTAGATACCTTAAAAAAAATGTATCTCCAGGTTTTGTTCTATCACTTTAAAAAAATCACTAGCATATATTGACTTGGGTTTCTTTAGTAGTCATGTCCGTTTTCATCCTACAAGTAATAAACTCCAGCACTAGGAATTAAAATGTTCCATTGGGATTTTTCTAGTATACTTCAGTCACAATATTCTGCTCATCAAACTCACATTGGATTTTTCACTTCAGCTCATTATCCCCATTACTTGCCCATTAACTTCTGTTAGAATATAATCATCCAGAAGCACTCCAGCAGTGCACAAATATTAAGTCTTCATTATTGCATGTGATCTTTCCTCTACTTCCTTTGGACAAAAATAAATTTAGCTAAAATGGTAGGGTTCCCCCACCCGCCTTTGGGAAAGGCACATTTTGTTTTCTTTCCGTTGACTCATAGGTAATTTCTTTTAAGCCTTCTAAAATATGCGATATATATTTTAAAAAATATTCACGACTGCTTAAAAAATCATCTAAAATTAAGTTCTGCTTTTCATTTCTAGAAGGAGAAATAATGTAAGAGCTATTAGACTTACACATATGTGGGCCTAATTTTAAATCCAAAAAACCAAAATAACCCCCAAAAACCTTCTAAAAAAAAAGGACAGTGTGATTGTAGAATTTTTCATATATGGGACAGTGAACTAAGCTAAGCTTTGTTCTATTCCCATTACAATACTACCCTTACCATCAAAGAACCTAAGAGCAGGGAAGTTTTAACTTACCCACTTAACATGCATAGGAAATTGCATTTGAAGTGTCCATTAGTTGACTTCTAGTGGGAATTCATGTGGTGTTTATTAGGCAGCAATGCTGAAGCTCACCGACTGACTCCCACACAGATGGGAAAATACATTCTTTGTAAAAGCCCTGAAGGACACTGGTACTGAGAGGAAACCATGGTCTTTTTTTTTTTCCTCCTCCTAAGGAAGAGGAATTCATGGGTATAATTAGGGCCTTGTCGCTGTCACTTCGTTTCCTCCTACATGCTGTGTTGGCTAATGAACAAGCTGTTTTGTTGTTTCCTCAATGACTATGTCTTCTACATATTAAGAACATAAAACAATGTAGACCCTAGGTATCTTGGTTTCATTCAGTGAGTAAGAAATTATATGAGGAAATAAGCATTCATATATCAAGAATGAAGATCATTTGATGTTTGATGTTTTCTGTAAATTACAGTATGTTTCCAAGGGAATAAAATGATCAGATGACACTTGATCTAAAAGGAAGGTGCTAATTTAGTACTAATGAGCTTCTCACACTGTAGTTTGTGGGATCACTCTGGGATGCCCACTTGCTCTGCCCAAGGTCCTCTAAACTTGAGGAACTGGGAAGAAGACAGTGGGACATTCTTGTGTGGTTAGGATGCTGAGCTCCTAGTTTTAATGAAAACCTAGTGAGGCTCTGATTCACATTCTGCATCTTACCTTTCAAGTGCCAGTAAGAATACACAAAGGTAAAAGCTCACAGTACCACTTAGTGTTCTGGAAGAAGTTACTGTCAACATAATGCAAACTAAATGCTCCCTGAGAAAACAGTCTTCAGAGGCCAGGAAAGCCAACCTCTACTTGATGTCCACACCCACCAAGTCCAGAAATTGGGCCTCACTTCCAAGGCTGGCTTGAATACTTTAAACAGGAAAGATGCTACTTTCCTCACTCTACTCCAAAACTCTAATCTCAAACCATTTTATTAATTTTGGAGCCAGTGATGAAGTCAAAATGACAAAGCCTAGGGTTTAAAATCATTAATAATTACATATCAGTGTTAAGAAATAGAAAAACAGGAATCATGCTGAAATCTACAGATTCCAGAAATTCCCTAATTCTATGCATTTGTACTAGTGCAAGGAATGTCAGTTATTTCTAACTGTCTAGTATTAAATTTACTAAGATTATGCACTCAAGATTATCAGAATAAGCAAACCCCTCACCTCTAATGCTAGAGACATTACAGCCCCTGGATGTTTGATTAGGAGCAGTGTACCCAACTGTCCTGAAAAATTGAGGATGGAATCAGACCCCAGGCACTGAAAGAACAAGAGGAGCCAAGGAACCTAAGAGCCCTTCCAGTAGCCAAAGCTAGGACAAGGCAGCAAAAGAATGTGAAGCAAACATACATATTAAGCATACAGATTAATTAATAGCCACGTGATAATTATTTTTGCATTTACAAAAAGTGCTGTCACTATGAATGGGTGAAATACCAAAACATTGTACATGTGCATGGACATGTATATAAGCACGTTTCAAAAAGTCATTGAAAAATAAAATTCAACAGGTTTGCCACGGCACCGGTTTTGAAATACACATGGAGTTTCTCCATCATATGTGTTTTTATGAACTTCTTGAAGACCCTTGTGGTCAAGGTGAGAGATAAAGAATATTCCACCCATTGGTTCATTTCCCTAATGGTCATAATAGCCAAGACTGCACCAGGATGAAGCTGGAAGCTTCTGCTAGGTCTTCCCATGTAGGTGGCCAGAGCCCAATCACTAAGGCCATCTTATGCTTTCTGCCCTTAGTAGGATGCTGGATCAGAAATGCAGCAGCTGGGCCTGGTGCACTAGCCTAGTGGGCTGAGGTCCTCACCTTGCATGTGCTGGTTTGGTCCTGGCTGTCCCATTTCCCTTGCAGCTCCCTGCTTGTAGCCTTGGAGGGCAGTTGGGAATGACCCAGGGCTTAGGACCCTTCACCCACATGGGAGACCTAGGGGAAGCTCCGGGCTTCAGTTTAGCTCAGCTCTGGACTTTATGGCCATTTGAGGAGTGGATCAGTAGATGGAAGATCTTTCTCTGTGTCTCCTCTCTGTGAATCTGACTTCCCAATAATTTTTAAAAAAGGGTAGAGCAGACAAGACAATATGGCATAAAGCCTCACAAGCAGGGCTTCACATACTAAGCCACCATGGCAGCCCTGGGAGAAAGTTAAGGTGTCATATATTGCTAATTTTGTAATTCAAATAAATTATTTATTGACTGAGCCTAGTAATGTTTACACACACACACCATCCTGTAGGCCCAGAAATTTCCATGGGGGATTTATCAAGTTATTTGGAAAGTTTAATATCAGTCAGTAATGAGAGACAGCACCGATTCCTAACCAATAGACTACCAGGAATCAGTCTGTGAAGATATGAACTTACCAATATTAGCACATTGAACCCAGTTATCTATGTAAAAAGAATGCTGTGACTAAAATGGGCTTCTCACGGGAACAAATGCATGTTTCATATCTAACTAGTGATGGTTACCACCATCACTGGAGGAGGGAAGAGTTTGCCTCCAACCAAACCCAGAAAGTATGGCAGCATTCTGGCAGGTCCCTCAGGCTGTGAAACCACTGTTGCACCAATGAGGGGCACAAACCCATATCCCCCCACCAAATAAGGGCCAGGTGACCCACGTTTCAGCTTCTGAGTCAGGGAGAGTTTAAAAAGCCCCTCCCCTGTCTGTTCCACACTCTTCTTCCTCTGCAGCCCCCTCCTTCATAACTGTCTGCTGCACAGGGCTGGGAAACCGTGACTGTAACTCCCTCAAATAAAGGCCATCTAAGTTGTTCAATATATTCAGCTGAGTTATTCTTTCGCTGGTGGTCAGTGGATCTAATATTTCGGCAAGCAGTAAATCTAACAACTAGTAATCAAAACACAATCAAGAAAAGATTTTAAGTATAGATACATAGATGTTAGCAAAGCAATAGCTGTAATACATATTCAGTATGAAAATGCGTGCTTAGATAGGTCAATCTCAGTAATCCTGCGTGGTTTCTCCATCTCAGTAAATGATAATTCCTTGATTGAACCTCATGCGTGACGCCACTTGTGAATGAACTGAGTCAGCGGAGTAGAGAGGGCATGTCTGGTGTCTCTAGTATCTCTCCCCTCCTCCTCTTCTAGTAGTTATTCATTTACTTGAAAAGCAGGGCGAGAGATTCCTTTTTCTCCATAGGGAGGATTTATAGCTCCCTGTGAAGAATGTGTGGCTATCTATTGGCAGGGGTCCTTATTTAGTGGTCCCATTTTATAAGGACTTCTGTCTAGCGTAAAGTGTTCACCCTAGGGGTCAGAAAAATTTGTCACAAAAAAACTTTATAAAAATGTTTAACGGTTCTACTCATTTTAGTCACTTAAGCAATGTACTTCAAGGGGTGGGGAAGCAAATTGTGCCACAGCCTCACAATTCAACACTCCTCGGTAATCAAATGGAAGAGCTGTGAGACACATAATAACTTGGATGAAATCAAAGGCATAGTGCTCAGTGAGCCATTGGACACTGTGTCTTTAAAAACCAAAGAAGGCCATTGGTAGTATTAATTTTTCTATGGTAACTAACAACCAAATTACTTAGCAGTGACAATACATTTCAATCCAGGAAGAAAATAGTGAAGAAATTTAACAGTGATTGCATTTCACAGATCTACTCAACAGTTGTATCATAAAGTATGGGTAGTTTTCACATATACCCTCTCCTTCCAAATACAATTCTTACAAATGTTTAAGATTCTCCAAGAGACTTCAATCAAACAGAAGTTAGAGAACAAATCATAAACTGAGACACACTGGCTTTCACTTTTGTATTTCTCTATTTCTACTTAATTTTATAATAAATTAGATATAATTGATTACAATTTCAGTTACAAATATCTATGGCTGTTGTGGTTGATGTTGACTTAAAGTGTTTCCAGCCAAGTAATCTTAAAAAGAAAAAACCTATTACAATACTGGGGGCTATGCATGACCCTACTTCCCATTTATTCTACTCCTGGTATCTCAGGAAATGAATTACCCACCATAATTCAAATTTAATATTGTACTCACACTGTTAAATGCTTGGATAAGAATCAAGAGTGGGGAGAAGAACTCACAGCTTTAAAATTAGCAATCCCACAATTCATAGCATTTTTTAATACACAGAATACAGGGTGTGGGTATTGTGTTGCAGTGAGTTAGACTAAGGCATTGGATTTCCTGCACCCCCTAGCTGAGTGCCTGCTTGGAGTTCTCGAGTCTTGGCCCCAGACTTTGACCTAGCTTAGCACTCCAATACGGACATCCTACTCCTTAGCTTAAACCATTGCAACACAATACCCACACGTAAACAAAGATGCATTCAAGTCCCAATTTGTTGTACATAATATTTACCAAATATAAGTTTATAAGAAACCCAAAATTTCTCTTCAAACATCTTCAAGTACTTTTTTACCTAATCTTATTACTAATTTGTCTCCATTTCCATGCCGTTTTATTGATTGCTAAGTGTGACAAAACAGTCCTCAAGTCCCTATGGAAGACAGCCTTGAGAAACTCAGTTAATTTCAGCTATAATTGACAAAAAAAATAATTCTCGCTCTGTTGTACCATAGATGCCTCAAGTTTGTTGCTTTACATCTCAAGCTAATTATCAGCTTAGTAAACAGTTCATAAATTCTACTTCTAACTATGCTTCATTTACCCCAGTTACTATAAAGTGCTGCCCAACTTGCCTGGTTGTGTTCTCCTCACAGGCACAACTTGAACAAGCCATTAATCTCTTAAAGGCTTGCTTTTCTTACAAAAGCTCCCCAGACTACAACTTCCATCTTAATTTGTCCTTAATACAAACAACATCTGAAGTAACTTGGGAATTGAGGCATTTAAGTACATGCTACTGACTGATCCTACTACCTCCCTAAGTGACTCTTCAGTGCATATCAAATAGTGAAGAGAGAAGATTCTGAGGTTCTCAAAAAAACAAAAAAGTATTTTACAGCAGAAATTCTTCACTTCCTCTGAGTGTTATATAGTCACTTCCTTTCAATTTTTGCATAAATCATGAACTAATTAAACTGTGGTTGATTCATAATGGGAATTAGAAAGATGGCTACAAAATAGAACAGATAATGTTAACAATGGCTGCAACCTGTAGATCATTCCCATAAGGGAAACAGGTTTTGCTTTGAACAGATTTGTTTTCATTGTACAATAACAGACAAGTTATAATGTGTATATATGTAGGTATATATGCAAAGATCCATCTGTGGGCACATGCATATTTACAGTTTGTGTTTTGAATTATACCTGGAAGCCTAGGGTGCCTACCTCTTTCATTCCTTTCCCACTGCAAGTCCACTTTTGTATTCCACAGTCTCACAGCTTCAAAAGTTGTATTTGTCTTATTTCAGTGAAAATAGAACTTTACTCAACCTACACTGAAGCTAAGACCCTATAGCAATCCTTACCGATATATGAAAAAGAATCTCACCTCCCCAAGAAGCCACCTGCCCAGTGAAGTATATATAGGCATGCATAATGTAAAACTGCTCTGTCAACATCAGAAGAGCTTTCACCTAGCAAACCCAGATATTTTTTGCGTGTGAGATATTTTGTTACACTGCTGAAGATATTTCAATGAACATGTAGTTATCCCTGTTGAATCATGTCTCACACAAATTTACACAAATAGCAACTAACCACCAGAAATGGAGTTCAATTCTGTTTAAATCCACAGCAATTCTTGATCAATCTACAAAAAATTAAGGCTTGAAGAGTACAAAAGAAGATATGCATGGTGAATTACCAAAGAAATACTTCAAGAGCCATTTAACAAAATTCTTGAATTTGATTATACATGTAATGTCAGAGGGAATTTTGGAAAGATAATTCAGAATTTATTCAAGTATCATGGGGCCAGTGCCAAGGAGTAATAGGCTAAACCTCAGCCCATGGTATTCACACCATAAAGGTACCAGTTTGAGTCCTCACTGCTCTATTTATATTCCAGCTCCTTGATAATGGCCTGGGTAAACAGCTGAGAACACGTGTTTGTGTCACTGCAGCCATATGCAAGAAGAGCTGCTACTGTTGGGGTCATCTGGGAGTGAATCAGGAAATGGAAGCTCTGTCTCCATGGAACTCTTCTGAAGAAAAATAATTTTTTTAGAAGTATAATCATGAATTCAGGACACTGAATGTTTTGAGTGTAGGATACGTAGGGTATGTTTGGAAATAGGCAAGAAACTGAAAAAAAAACTCAGTGGCTAATGACTGAATCAGAAAAACTTCAAAAGGCAGATTTACTTTACAATTAGAAACCCAAGTTTATGTGTTCAAAGACTTTTTTTGACATCTATGTAGTAGCAATGTCTAGTTTTAAAAATAAGTTTTAGGGTCCAGCATGATGTCTTGGTAGCTAAATCACCCCTCCGCCCCCCGCCTTGCAATTGCTGGAGTTGTAAATGGACACTGGATCATGCTTTAGCTGCTCCACTTTCCATTATGCTCCCTTCTGGAGCAGCAGTAGAGGAGAAGCAGTAGAGGATGGCACAAGTCCTCCCTGCCACATGGGAGACCTGGTAGAGGTTCCTGTCTTCTGGCTTTGGATCGGCTCAGCTCTGTCCATTGGAGCCATTCGGTGAGTGAACCAATGGATGAAGATCTCTCCTCACTGTGAATCTGATATGCCTTTCCCATAAAGATAAATCTTTAAAATAAACCAATTTTAGAGGCAGCCTGGTTTGCCCTCCAAATGTACCTCCAATACTCTTGCCTCAGCCATACCAAATCCAGGAGCCAGGGACTCACTTCAGGTCACTTACATGGGGGCTGTATTACATCACCTGCTGCCTTCTTGGGTCTGCATGAAAGGTTACAATCCAGTATCAAGCATTCTAACATGGGATGCACCCCTACAGCGGTCTTTACCTCTAACCCAACTATGCGCATCACCTGTCACCACTCAAATATTAACTATCAACTTGAATATTAACTATAGTTGTCTTTATAAAAATTCACAATCTTAGAGAATTATCAAAATATGGAAATACAAATATACCTTAAATGATTTATGTTTCATATTTAAGTATCTTTAGTTCATCAGTGAGCCGGCAAGTTCTTAAACTGCACTGGACCTCAAAGCAAGCCAGTCACTGAAGCTGACTCTCACTCCAGGGCATTGACTGAATACACTGGAACTCAGCACCACATTTTATGTCATTGGTCTTAGAAGGAAGCACAAAATCTAGAGCATGCTTCCATGACCCTGGGCCTGCAACTGTTGCTTCCCAACTCCCCAAATAAATAAATCAAAATAAAATTGAAATAAGTTAAGCTTAGTGAGCCATACTGAAAACTGTGTCCTGTCCTAGTGCTCAATGGGGAAGGCAAGAGGATCATGCTCTCCAATCTTAGTTACAAATTAAAATTTCTATCCTGTTGATCCTATGTGGAATCTTAAAATTCAAACCAAAGATTAAGGTAAGCACAAACTGGAAATAGCTCCACATACCAGTGGTAAACAAAGGGCAAACAATGCGTATATGGATATGTATGATTCCAGTCAACAAAAATTATCATAGAGTAGAAGTGTGGCCCATGGGGATTAACAGCTGCTTGAGCTACCTACATTCTGCCTTAGAGTTTCAGTTCAAATCTTGGCTACTCAGCTTCTGATCCAGGTCCCTGATTGGAAGGCAAGAATGATAGCCCAATATGTGGGTTCCTGACACCATCATGGAAAGCTCAGATGGAATCCTCACCTCCTAGCTTCAGCCAGCTCCAAGCCTGGCTGTTGAGGCCATGTGGGGAGTGAACCAACATAGGCAGACAATCTCTCTTTTCTTTGGTGTCCTCTTGCCTTTCAAATAATACAGTGGTCACAAAACAGTAAACTCAAAAAACAATTAAAATTCTGAAAACAGGAGAACCTATTTGAAATTAAAGTGTGCTGAGAAACATACTTTAGAATTTTAGAATTTCTTAAGTCTGTTTCAGTTTCTAGGACACTGAACAAAAGGACTGAAATAAATTGTGCTATTTCCAAACTAGCCAACATATGGAATCAACCAATGTGTCCGCCATATGAATGGACAAATACATACTCAAAGTATTATGTATTTCTCTCGTGCAATGATCTAGGGTATCATTAGTGAAATAAATCAGACACAGAAAGACAAGTATTGCCATTCTCCCTAATTTGGGAACTGAAACAAAACTTCGATAATCACACAAAATTAGGTAAGTAGGTGCTAAGAGTCCCCCATTTTTTTTAAAAAAGGAAGATTAGGTATGGGTTAGTAACTGAGAAATTATGGATTAGGAACTGAGAAATATATAATAATAATTGATGTGTTTCATGTATTACCGAACTCTGTACATGGTACAAAATTGTTTTGCAAAGCTAAAATTTTAATAGAAGTCAAAAATTACAAAACATGAAACTCAGAAATATAAGGATATAAGCAGAAATTTAATTAGAATAAACAAAATTTGAAGACTGTTATAAAGTATTAATAAGCACATCTTTAGTTAAGAAAATGAGGAAACATGACCATATTGAAAAGAAGTGGAGACAGCACAGTATCTATGTATTGAAAAGGAAATAAGGTAATGCAATAATTGAAAGTCAAATTTGAATATTTACAAATGGTGTACAAAGAGAAATGACTTCTTAATGACCTAAAGGAGAAGACATTCACATACCCACAGTATCTCATGGCCTAAATGCTGTACTATACAGCTCTACATGAAAAAAAAATGCTTCTAATCTTAATGTTATTCTACAATACAGAAAAATTTGAAGAATAAAACCAATCAAATCAGTAAGGACAGTACAAGTAATAATTACAAACCAGTCACTCCGGAAATAGCTTTAAAAATTCTAAGCATACAATAAAATAAAGTTTACATTAAATATTACATAGCCATTTTAGGTTTTATGAAGCAAACAAGTTAGTTTTACATGGCATTATTAATATGATTTATCATATGATCAACTAAACCATCTGATAATAAATTTATGACTTAAATATTTCCTGGTACCTAAAGACATGGAGATTTCTAAACTTCTCAAAGTATTTTATTCTGAGATTTTTATAATCTCAGAAACAGGTAACTTTATTATTGGCCAAAGAAATAATTAACAGGAAAATTTCTGAATGTATTTATTTTACAAGATTTACTTAGGTTTCTAAGTAGGAAGAAGTACAAAACAAGTTTGTATTATAATACACTGTTCCCCCACCAAAAAAAAAATTGTTCATAGTGGCATCAAAAACATTTCTGGATGTTAAGGTACAAAATGGTCCCAGAGCCATAAATAGCAAACTTCTGGAACATTTTCAATTTGACATTTAGTTGAAATATATAGCTGAATTTATTCCTGAATAATTTTGTTCAGCAAGAACTACAATAAGACTCTTGCATTTTGAAATTTGCTTGTATATTCCCCTTTCTCTTGCAGATACCAGTAAAGAATTTTAAGTATTCTCAAAAGCTTTTTAAAAGAGTTAGAATGCATGTAATGTAATTACAAAGAAAAACAATGAAAAGCTTAGATTTGGGGTTTTTCCTATAGCAATCCAGACTTTTTTGTGCTGCCCATCACTGTGTAGACTATCAGAATAAACAAATTAACTACGAGTTAACTAAACGCCTACTTCATGTTCATTGGTGTTGGATACTCAGTAATTGTTATTCCTTTAAAAGTATTTTCATTGGATTTACATACTTTAACCCACACACACTTCAAAACCAACAAGTTAAAATAATTTTTATGAAGTATTTGTCTACCCATTTCATGACAGTTACTTGGAGGCAAAAATAAGCTGAAAAGTTAATTCGTCTATTTGTAAGATGTTGGACTGGCTGTCAGTTTTTTGTCACTAAGATTCAGATAACATTTGCTGATATAAACAGGAAGCAACTATTAAGCTGCTTGGTGATTTAAGCGATATTAATTGCAACAGACTAAAAGGGTAAGAAGGACAGAAAGCATTATTTGCATTAGCTCAATGAGTTCCTTCAAAGAGTTGGTTTGGGTCGTGACCATATTTTAGATAAGCTGAGCCATGTAAACGTGGAAGAATCTGAATACAGCTACAGGATACCCAATGCCTCTGGCCCCACCTGTGCTGTTGGGTGTCTTACATACTGAGCATACCTAGCTTCCTGAGCCTTTTCTGTCTCATTTTTGAAATGAGGTAAAGCTAATCGAGTTAAGATGATTTTCATGAGACTCATATTTGGCCCCTGGTTTTATACATCAACTCTAGCAGGTGGCAGATGTTCAATACATAGTGCTTACCCTCCCCACTGTCATAATCATTACAAATGGGGATGGTGGTCGTGGTAAAGCAGGCCTGGAGCTTCCCTTAACTGCTGGGTGACAGTGGACACTCACTTTTGTCTCCACAATTTAAAAAAAAGCATAAAGAAGCCTGACTTTTTTAACGTAATAATTTAGGACTAAATGATGGAATGGTAAATTAAGCTTCTGCATGGCATTACATATGGTCACTGGTTTGAGTCCTGGCTGCTCTAAGTCTAATCCAACTTCCTGTTTGTGGCCTGGGAAAGTAGCAGAGAATAGCCCAAAGCTTTTGGCTCCAGTATCCATGTTGGGAGACCTGGAAGAAGCTCCTGGCTTAGGATTGGCTTAGCTATGGCTCTTGGGTCTTCTGGGGAGATAATCAGCCAATGGCTGCAGGATCTTGTCTCTCCTTCTAATTCTGCCTAACAAAAATAAATAATATTGGCATTTTATTCCTCACAATTCATGGGTTTGAAATTCCAAACTCCAGGCACCAGCAGATCTACTGTCTGATGAGGGCTTGTTTACCTGTTCACAGTCAGTGCCTGGTCACCATGTCTGTCCTTTCCTGGCGGAGAGAACATTTGTTTTGCCCTTAGTGGAGGGGCAAAGAGAGATGAAGATCTATCTCTGGATCACTCCCAAAATGACTGCCATAGCATGATTTGGGCCAATCCAAAACCAGAAGCCTGATTTTCCTCTGGTTCTTCCAAGTGTGTACAGAAGCCCCCAAATTTAGGCCATTCTCTGCTGCTATTGCAGGCACATCAGCTTTGAACTGGATTGGAAGCAGAGCAGCCAAAACTTGAACTAGCGCCAATATAGGATGTTACCACCATAGATGGAGGCTTAGCCAATTATGCCACTGTGCAGCCCCTGTATTATTTATACTTTTTACAAAGTCACTCAGCATTCATTTTACACCTCAGAAATAGTTTAACTGTCTGAAGTAGTTCTATCTCCCTATTCACATAATCCCTAACACTTTACGTAGTTTGTCCTAACAGCCTCTAAACTGACCTCTCTAGCTCATCCCATAGCCAATTATATTCTTAGCAACCAGAATCTTCCTTTAAAACATAACTTTAATCATGTCAGTTTGCCTTCATTATCTTTTCAGTGGCTTCTATTCTAATAAATGCAATTTCATACCTCAGGAGACCCTATACAAAGTTCCTGCAATCTCTTAATTTTTTCATCTCACTTTCTTACTTCCTCTTGCTCACGAGGGCCAGCCCTCTCATCCTTCTGTCTGTGCACCTGCTGGACTTACTCCCGACTCAGGGTAAGACATCTTTTCTCCCCCAGAGGGTTACAACATGAGCTTCTACTGCATAGACAAGCCTTGGGGCAAGTCCTGCCTTTCTCCTCTCTTTGCATTAGTAACCCTGACCCATTTACTTCAGCTGACTTCATTCTATCTTCCTATAGTTTCTCCCAATGCAACATTTTCTATTTACTCATTGTTTGTCTTCTATGTCTCTCCCTACAATAGAATCTACATGAGGTACAGGTTTCGGTTTGGGAATCCTAGAATGATGCTCTGTTTATTTTCTGTGTATTGCATAAACTAAAGGAGCACTTTCAGATGACTTTGAACACACTTGCATAAATCCTCTGCAGGTCTAACCTTAGAAGACTTAGTAACTCAATGACTCTACATCCCACATGTGCATGCGATATAATAGTTCAAGCTAAATAACTCAAGTTATGAGGATGGCAGGACACAGCCTCATATTCCACTCTGAATTACTTAAAAAGAGCATGTTATTATGATTACTGTCATTCATGCATGGGTTTCAGGTTTCTCTCTTACATGCTTAATTTAAAATTGAGAGGGTAGAAGGGGAATCCCTGCATCTATGAAACTATCATGAAAAAAATTGAAAATTTAAAAATGGACAAAAGGATAACACCAAATCAAAAAGTCCTAAGAAGAAACAGGATCAGTTTTCTTTATAAATATTTTAGCCATATTGAGTTTAAGGTTTTTTTTTGTTTTAGCATAACAAAAAAAGTTTATTCTCTGGTCAACTGAATTGGGCAGAACTATAAAAATTAAAAAGAAAACAGTGTTGAAATGTAAGTTTTCCCATCTCTACCTCATTTACCCTGTAAAGTATTTGTAATGCCTCAGTGGGTGGTTTAAATGTTAATATTGAGAAAAGCAGCCTTGGAAGCAAACACCAGGCCTGCGTTCCTGGTGAATGTGTCCCCAGGGGTACACCTTTCTGATGCCCAGACTTTTAAACACCATCCATGTTAAGCACAAATCAGAACACTTTTCACAAACCACTTAATGCTGTTTAAAACCCACAAATAAATCATTTTAACTAAACCATTTGATCTATCTCTGCTTTCCAAACTGTCCCTATCTGGTTCTAAACCATATTATAAGACTGTTTTAAAAATTTAGAGGGTGGCACACCACATTAGAGCTATTATGTCTGTATAAATCAAGTGTGTGAACTAGAATTGTGTTCTCCCATACTGAGTCTAATACTTGAAATTTTTATGCAACTGTCCTCTTTATGACTATGCTTGGTGGGGGACGTTGTGCAGGCACCTGTGTATCTGAATTTAATGCCATAATTTACAACTTCATTTCTTTTGAAATTCATTAGAATCCCTGATGCTTACAATGACACTGAAACATGATGTGATTTTTTTTTAAACATATGTGCAGTGAGCAGCACCGTTTTTGGATTTTTCAAGTCTCCACTTATCCTGGTTCATTTCATCATGAAATTACTGGGATACACCGTTATGATCAAAGATACAGAGCTAAAACCCATCCCCTCTCCTCACTTGATGAGTTAGTTGTATGTGTCCAAGCCTTTTTCAATAGCAAAAGTGTGTCTTTCTCTTTTTTCTTCCTGATTAATTTGAGTCCTGGATTACCCATGGCTTTATAGCTCTGTAGGGTTTATCAAGCGATAGTGTTTTCCAAGACTGCAGGAATGACTCCCAGGTCAGGCCTCACAGATGTGACCTATCTGTGGGCAGGCCTGTCTTCTCTCAAGCTTGCTTCCAAAGTAAACTACATGTTTGTTGATTAGTTCTGAAAGATGCAGATTGAAGTGCAAATCTTTCCTAAACTAATAAATGTATGTATATAATGAAGTAAGTCGGAGATTTAACAATTTCTTCTACAGCGTATAAGATCTTGCTCAAGTCCATGGTCACAGCCATGATCTTGTGACGTTTGCTCAACAGTCTGTCAAGTTGTAAGGATTAGAGTTGGATCTTGATAGAAATAGACACCCAGATCTCTTTCCCTGGAAAATCTGAGCCAGCAAACTGGCCTGGACCTCCGGGATCTAGAACCTCTGTTACTGCACATGTGATTTGCATAGGCATGAAAGAACAAGAAGCAGGGCTATTCAAGAGCAACATTTCCATGCAGGTTAGTAATGGGATACATTTCCCTCTCCAGGTTTCCATCAGTGCATAATGTGCATCAGGGCCTTCTGCAACATTGAAGCAGAGATATTTAGCCTTTCTCAAATAATGGAAGTTAGTTGTATACATTGGATTGTAGGAAAGGCAGGAGTATCTGGGGAAAAAAAAAAGAAAAGAAAAAGCGAGCCACAGACACATCAAGGAATCTAATCAGCTAGTAACCATGAACCTAATTTTGTGTCAGAGATTAAAACCATTCTCTTGTTTTACCTTTTGTCTTGCTTCGTTTCTCCTGCCAACTCCAACTGGGTAACAACTCATTTTAATCTGAATCTTGTTAAGCAAATATTTGAATTTGACCCATATACCATTCTTGCCTCTCCAATTTAACTATTTCATTTATAGTATTTTCAAATTTCTATTTGCTTTCTCATTATCCTTGATTTTGCAGTCAGTATGTTGGAGGCAGTTTTATGGCACAGCATGCTAAGCTTCTATCAGCAATGCTGGCACCAGTTTGAGTCCCATCTGTTCCACTTCTGATCCAGCTCCCTCCTCATGTGCTGAAGATAGACTGAACGCTTGGGCCCCTGCCACTCATGTGGGACAGCCAGCGACATTCTAGACTCCTGGCTTTGTCCTAGCCTCTAAGCCCCAGGACGCTGAATAAAGCCTCAGACTGAAATTTGTCTCTTCCTGTCTAATTATTTCAAAATAAGGCATTTTCAGTATAAAGTTTTAATGTTTTCAAAAAAATAATCAAGAAATGTTTACGGAGTTTTCCTTGTAAGGACCCAGGGTATGGTAGGAGATGGAAGGAAGATTAATGTATCAGGTTCTGATTATTTCCTAAGAGGTACATTTCATCTCAGACTTCCCCATGACCAACACCAAAGGAAGAGCCCTGGAGAAAGGACACAGGAAGGGGAGAAGACATAGGGTCTAATTTCTTTAAGCTTCAATTTTATGTTTGAGAACGAAAGCAAATTTCTTTGCAAGATATACCAATGTTTCTCTTAATGTAGAGACAATAGAAGACCTGCATTTACAAATTAACTTAAATAGTAAAAGCATTTAAGAAACATTAGAATTAGTGTTAGCAATGTGAAGTGTTTTCATTTGGCTTCCTGGGTATATCTGCAGTTCATTCATAATGTTCAGCTTTGCTTAGGAGATGAAATCCACTACTTAAACAGTAGACCTCACTTTCATGTTCTTATGTTTTCTGAGATTTCACTTTCTGAATTTAATCATGGTCAAAAATACTAACCAAAAATTGCAAAAATAAATAAATGCTGAGTTTAATTATATGGTATTCTGAATCATGAAATTTGGCATGGACATGCTCATAATGTTTAATTTTCTGTTGTCCACTGTATCAACATCACTTGATAACTTTCTCTCTAATCGGACTGTGGTGGCATCATAGTACTTTGGTTCAATAAACTCTTATTTCACTTAATAGCCCCCATGTCTAAGCTTAGTGATGCTGGTCTTTTGCATCTTCCAAGTATATTGTAAAGTGATCCCTTTAAGTGAAAAGGTAGATTACAATAACTTAAAAAAATGGATGCTGAAGTTATGCATATCCATGGTACAAAAGAACTTTATGTGTAAAATAGTATAGGAAAAAAAAGCAATTTCTGTTAATTTTGATGTCACACCTCATAATGTAGAATTTAGGACCACAATGAGTGAAAAGCACTTAGTTCAAATGAAAGAGGCACTGAATTTTTAGATGTCTGTATAAAAAATAAAAGCTCTCGATTATAACTCTGATCATATCTCCAAGGATAGGGATAAACTGCTATGAAAAGCTCCCGCAGCATAAAACAAAGGTTCCAACTGAGTAGGAACATGTACTATCAAACATTTTATTCTGGTATTACAAAGTGTCTTGGTTTATATTGATTTTTTGACAACATCCTGAAATGAGTTTGAGTAGACCTGAGGCATCTGCTGTATTTTTTCTGTATTTATCAAGAACTCATTACGTGCTTGAATATGCTTAGTGTGCACCCACACTTTTTCCTGGATCTAGTAGAAGTGTTAAGACCAAAGGCATCATAGTGTCCATCACAGTTGATGCTCATATTAAATATGCAAGTACATGTGCAGTGTGCATGAATCCTATATGGTTCAATTTTTCTTCTAAAAAGTCAACTTTAAAGGGATCTATTTAAACACTAACAGGTGAGAGTTCGTTGAAGTTTGAAATTGTGATACTACTTTTCAGCTCATAATCCCCCTATCAATAATTTAATCTCACGCATAGACTCAGGTCAGGTTTATATCATGAGTTGATGTGTTTTAAACCATCCGGTTTATTTTTTATCGTGTCTTAACCCTATGAGAGATAGCAATCACATAAAAATCTGCTTTATCCACATGTATGGCTTTGGTGATAGAAACATGTTAACAGGTAAGATCTCCACTGAATTGTAGCAAGAAGTTGTTATCAAGATATTTATCTCTAGTCATATTTTCATATTTCTGACAAAAAACATTCTATTCATCACTACAGAAAAGCAAACAATGTATGGCAGAGGTCAAGGCTACCAGCCACAGATTCCAAAAGCGTGACACCGTTTATTGGTAGGCAGGCTTGACTTTTCTACTTCATGGACAGAAAACTTGTGAAGATGCACACTGCACTTTTTTGTGTCGATTTCCCTACTTAGTTTAGAAATTTGCACTCAGGAAATTAACATTAATTAATTTTTAAACATTCACTTGTTTTCTTGAAAGTCAGAGATACAAGGAGGGGCAGGCATCTCATTCACCCTTGGTTCACTCCCCAAATGGACACAACCACCAGAGCTGAGCTGGTTGGAAGCTGGGCAATTCTGGATCTCCAATATGGGGGCAGGATGGCTGTGGGCCATCTTCCTCTGCTTTTCTAGACCATTAGTAGGGAACTGAATGGGAAGTGGGAAAGCCAGGACTTGAACCAGTGGCCATATGGGAGGACAGTCACACAGGCAGAGGATTTGCCTGAACTGTGCTGACACTCTTAATGATTTTTTTAATAGGAACCTCATTTTTTTTCCACTGGATCCCACAAATTGTGCAGACGGTGCTATCACTAGAGTGATCTCTCAGTATGTTTCCCCAGGAAAGTTATGTCATTATATACTACATCTTCTGCAGATGTAAGGAGAGAATATTGGTCTCTTCTGTCTTACGAAGATGAAAAGATATAATTACAATATGCTTTTACTGCATATGGCTCATGTTAAACAACCATAGTTGAGATTTACTAATATATACCTCTATTCCACTGCTTATACTTGAAGTACTTGTCCTGAGCTAATGTATAAACATCCTCCTTCAGTCATCCCCTGAAAACTGATCCCTTCCCCACCTGCAAGCTCTGTTGCTTTCCTGAAACCCAGGCTTGAAATAAGAACCATCCTTCACTGACTGCTTCCCCAGACCTCAGTGGCAACCAAATGATATTGGACAACCTTGGCTTACCTATTTTAATTCATGTGCCAAATTTACTTACATGAAATCTGTGGCAGCAAATTCTACCAGATAAAATTCCTTGGCTTAGAATTTCGTTGTCTGACATCTTAGTCTGCTACTCTTTGGTCTGTTTGGAAATCTTCACTGACCCGCCACACAAATAACCCTGTCTTTTGTCACCCTGCTCTTTCGCAGTGGACAAAGGGGAAAATAAAGTTTCCATGCTCATTTGAAACTGAATCAGAAGCTTCACAGCTGATTTATATCTGCGAGCTGCTGAGGGTAGACACAATGGCCAGGAAATAACACTCCAACTGCTTCCTCAGAGGAGTTCAGCCGTCTCCCCACCAAGGACCTGCTGTTCACTTCCTTCCGTGGGACAAAACCATCCTTCATTCTTCAAGAATATGTGGGGGGGCGGAGAGGAGAGAAACAAATCTGTAAATTAATTTGTAGAATGGTTATCATTAACCATTCAGCTATTTTAAAAATTCACTTTTTCTCTAAATCAATCTGGGACAAGAAAATAGCCTCAATTCTAATGCATATTAATTCCTTCAGAAGCTAATCATGAAAGAACACTTCAAAATGAAGGGACTCTTAGATTTTATTCATGCTAACATCATTTTATGGATAGTAAAACCGAATATGATAGGGGTAAAAATGATTTGCCCAAATTCACAAACCTGCCTAGTTTTTAATCAACTTTCCTAGAATGTCACACTGCCCTTATATAATGAGTATTAGGTTTATTTTCCCTGAGAGTGAAAAAGGCTAGACTCAAAAAGGAGTTCTCTGGTTGCAGAGTGTCATTGTGCCATGTGGAAGAATGTTAAAGAAAAAAATAAAGAAAAAAAAATTTGCACAAAAATGAAAGAAGTTACTCCTGTCAATTGACTGAACAGGAAAGAAATCATACAAAGCTTGAATGACAGACAAATGAATAATGTGATGAGATAAATCAAGTTTGGCTCTACTGAGATCAAAAGGCAGAGTAGAGTATAGGGAATGAAAGAAGTCAGGATTGAACATTCCTTTGGGACTCGTTTAGAAATCTTAAGATAAAAGATTCTCTAGAAATAAAAATGTGTATTACTTCAAGTTGTAGGAACTAAGATTCATACATTGTCATAAGATGTAAGTTATTGAAACAGCTATTCATTTTACATATGCAACAATCCACATTCTATATTGGCGGTAAAGTTATACTTTGAATTATTCCCACATACTTCCCACTCAGTAGCAGGTCAACTGAAATTTGAGAGACTATCAAAGGATAGGATTTAGCATTTGAGAATAAATTGGTGAGCAGTTTTTAAAAATCCTCAGTTCTGTCAGAATTACATGTCTCATAGAAGACATGCTAGTTGATGGGTTAGTTATGAGATTAGTTCTAAGAAAGAAGTCATCATCTATAACTAGACTATTTACTTTCTGGCCCAGCTTATAGTGTTTACTCAATTGGAAAAACACTGCAGGAATTTAAAGGTCAGGTCTAATTACTATGAACATTTCAGAATCTAGAGCTGTTTAAAAGCAAAGACATTGGTGCCACTGTACTATAAAAAGAATTTTTTAAGTTCACAGATGACATCAGAAGTGATTACATACACATATTGATTACATTGTAAGGATATAAATAATCATTACCTCTGATTTTCAGTAAATAGTAAAAATGAAAAAACATTAGGATCTAAATGCTATATTTTTTCTGATCGGCATTACTGTATTTCCAGTGGGCTCTTGTGTAGTATTTAGTCTGTTATGATTTAAGTTTGAAATTTAAAATAAGAACTATCGTTCCTGAACCTTATCCATGCAATTATCCTTGCTGGAATACCATTCATTTGGATTGAAGCACAGAAATTCTCTTAGTCCATCTGTTCCCACGTAACAAACCACCCCAGAACTCAATAGCACTAAGTGATGTACACTTATTAATCTTCAAAAGTTTTTCTTTGGCTTAGCACAGTGGTTATTCTGCTGTATGCCCTCACTTGCCTTTAATCAGCTATAGTTAGAAATCAGCTGGGTTATTAAACTAAGCTGATTTTCTTCATAGATCTCATTACTTCTGCTCAGAATAGTTAGAGCAGAGCTAACTATTCTGCCAGTTTCTAAACATTAGCTAAGCTTGTACACCTGGGCACCAGTGTGTTCCCCTGGTACCAAGACTGTGAAGAAATGTTCCAAGTTTCCTAAACACTTCAGAAACACCATACAAGCTCAGTACCATTTCTTCTGCATGCTATTTAAAGCTAAACTGACAGTGCAGATTAAAACAAAGTGCTAGAGAATTAAGAATTGAAATATCACATTGCAAAAGGCAATGGAGAGAGGTATGCTTACAGCCAAGTTGATAAGTAACTTATAATAGCTCTAGAATAATTTCTATGTAAAATTTCCATTTCCTTAGTTATAGTTAAACAAATGTCAGTGAGGCTAAGAGATCAAATGATGAGCCCAAAATCACAAAGAAAGTTAATGCAGGGTGCAGGTGACCAGAAATTCTTCTTTGTCCAAGATTATGCCAGCTTGAACATTGAACAGTGCATAGTCCCAGGGGAAGGACAAAGGTCCATTGAATATGCAAGAGATGAATTAACGCTTCTTGAATCTCATCCTTGACATCTGCCTTATGAAATTTAGTACACAGTCATTTCTCACATATTCCATATAACTTCAATATTTTCAGATATTTAGAGGGCTGGTGTCATAGCATACCAGATAAGATGACCATCTGTGTGGCCGATACCCCTTATGGCTGCTAGTCCAAGTCCTGGCTGTTCCACATCTGATCCAGCTTCCAGCTAATATGCCCAGGAAAGCAATGGAAGATGGGCAAAGACCCAGAACCTGTGAGTAACCAGGAAGAAGCTCCTGGCAAAGCCTGGCCTTGCTCTGGTCATTGTGGCTACTTGGGCAGTAAACCAGCTAATGAAAGCATGCCCTCACCCACACCCTTTCACATGTATGTATAGGAAACCTAGTAAAATCAGAAAATGTAAAGTTAAGTGCAAAAAAATAATTAAATCCATGTGTAAATTTAGTATAACACATTTTCCGTGAACATTATGAAGAGGTGATTTGGGTTTCTGTTTGTTTTATGGTACAGTTTAATAGGCACTTGGGTTGCCTTGCACCCCCGTCCAAGTTCCCCCCCTTAAAGATCCGTTTGAGGTAACTTGTTTGTGATCAGTCTCTTTTCTATTAGAATGGCCATTATTTAGGTCTTTTTTTGTAAGGGATCCTCAAATTTCTACAATCACCTGTTCTTTTATACTTTTATATCATGCAACAATTCTCTTTTCATCTAATATTCTGTATTCTAACTTCATTTATATTTAACTTTCATCCATAGAATATTTGCTTTTACTGTACCTGGCTTGTGGTATATATCCAGACTACTTCATTCATTAGTTAATCAAATTAAGTCCAAAAATGTTGTTTAAGAAAATGTTATATAAAGTATTTTGGAACTCATTTTGACTTGCATTAGTTATGTGACAGCTTTTCCATATTCAGGACAGCCTGTCTCTCCCAACACTTGGCCAGCATGGGGATTACATGACTTGGCAGTTGAGAAGAGCAAATGTCCAGTTGCTGGCTTATTGAGTCTCTTCTCTTCTTGACCTTCACTTATAATTTTTAAAATTACATTGTGAAAAATTATTTTAAAAAATAAATATGGGAAGAAATCAGATTTTCCATCTGCTGCTTCATTTCCCAAGTGCCTGCAACAAGCAGAGCTAGACCAGGATGAAGCCAGGACTGTGGATTCCAATCCATGTAGGTGGAAGAGACCCAAGCACTTTTGCCATCATTTGCTGCCTCCCAGGACACATTAGAATCTCCATAGAAGTGTAGCAGCCAGTACCCAAACCAAGCCCTCTGCTGCAAAACACGAGTCTCGAGTAGCACGTTAAGTGCTGTACCCGAAATCCAACCCCAGCAACATAATCTTCACAGAATATAAGTAGAATGTATGTATTCTTTAGCGCCAAGACTTGAATTTGGCGGTCATCTAAAAAACTGATGCTGAAATTTAGTCATTGTGCGGCAATAATGGGGTACAAACTAATTATGGTTTTTAGAGGTTCATTCTTTGGCAAAGGAATAAGCTGGCCATGTACTCGAGGTCAAGCCTGACACTCAACATGGGTTTTTATTTTACCTGTGATGCCCTGCGCTTTCTCAGGTGTCTGCTAGCAAAGTCCATCAGGAGATACAGGTCCTGACTCTGGACCAGAACTAGGAGACTCAGGCTCTTAGATTACTTAATCTAGCCATGTTGATAGCAACAGAGAATGAACTATCAAGCCTCCTTTTAGCAACACAAATACGAGATGTCATGCAAGAGTCACAATGGAAGATAGAGGACTTTATGCAAAGTTGTGAGAGAAAGTCAGTCTTGAAGACATTTCAGATAATGTAAACAAAGGAAATCTAACAAAGTAAACATAGCACTGTGCTGCTCTAACAATGAGGTCTTTACCAAGAACATAGGATATGGAGGTTTGAAATAATGTGCTGATGATTGGGGATGTGTCACGTTGGGGGATGTAAATTTGGGATTTTACAATACATACGATAATGAACACGCAAAGGTAGCATTTTATAAAATATCAGCGACAGAAAAACACAAGTTAAAAATGCATATTGTAGCAATAAAAGTAGAAGTCGAGGAAATACGCAAGAAGGATCAGAACAAAAAAAGACAATTTGCTTTTCTAGCCTGGTTTATTGCCCAGTTTCAATGCTCCATTATTTTTAATGTTTTCTCAACTTCTTATACCTGCATTCTAACTTCATTGTCTTTGTTCATATTGTTTCCTCTGCTAAGCCATTACCATACACTCCTGAAAAGTCTATGTATCCTTCCTGACTCAAGTTCTTTTACCTTCCCCCAATTGCTGAAAGAGTTTCATTTTCTCTTAAAAAAAATGTTGGGAGGGACCAGTTATATTAACCTTCTGCATATTCTACAATAGAAAAAAAAGCAAATTAAATTATTGATGAATCCTGTTCTTTACAAAAAATGCAGCTGAAAAGAATTACTGTTTTGAATGGTAACCTGAATCATCGGGTTTAGAATGGGGACAGGTGAGAAAATGAATTCTACATGAAAAACATGGTTACCCGGTAGAAATTCAAAATCTAACTTGTTTAAAGGCTGAGACTTTACCACCATGACCTCTGACACAAAGAGTTGCGTGCGCGCGCGCACACACACACACACACACACACACACACACACATTGGGCAGAGCTTGAAGCAATTTCATATTATGAATTAACAGAAAAAATTTGAAAACAAAATTTGTGGGATAAAACCAAGAAAATTCTAAAGACCATGATTTAGAAGAAGAAAAAAACATATATATATGAATAAAGCAAAAGCAAATGTAGAGGTGAAAAACCAAGGAAAAAACTCAATATTTACCTGAATATTATCATTGGTAAATATTTTAAAGAGATTTACTAAACATTACTTCATATATATATATATGATCATTTATTGCTTGTCCTAAAATACACAAAAGTGTTACTCGAGAGATCTTTAAAATTCATGTTATTAAGCTTAGGAAAGAACATATGATTTTCCTTGTTCCTAAATTCCAACAATTTCAACATTCACGCTGGATTTACTGTCATTAGAAGAAATGGATTTCATCTCTAACTAGCTGTATAATTTAAGATATAAAACAGTTTTGGAATCTGAGTTAGAAAGTTATTTTACTATCATTTAATGTAAGAATTTCCTTTAAAACCTTGACAGTGGTATTGATCTGTTAGTTTTCTTGTCTAAAATTATGCATTTGAATTTCTCGTTCTAACTTCTAAAGAATTAGAACATAAAGGCAGATACCTTCCAATAATTCTGCATATATGCTGCCCAATATTTTAATTTACATCCTATTTTTAAAGGTTCGATCATGAACATCAGTAAGCAAATTGTAATTAGGACAAGTACATTCTCAATATCCTTTAGACCTAAGTTTGCAAGGAAAGTTCTTTTAAAATGTTAATATTTTTGTTGACAATTCAGTAGCTGAGTCTTCACCAGATTTCCTCCTAGTTTTAGCATTTTGTCTGATTCTGATTTCATGCTTCAGTCAGTCCTGAACAATCCATGCCTTGGAATGCATCATGTACTAATTTTGTTCTGACAGCCTTGTAATGGGAATTTGAAAACTTACAACATTTTTCTTGTTAGAACTACAGGGAAAAGAAAAGTACTCCAAGCACAAGTGTAACCTTGCCTCTGTGAGGTGAGGTTTGATGCAGCTGTTTCTTTTTACTTTGAAATCTCATTTGTCATAACACTATTCCACACAGGGTGTTGCACATTTCATCTGTGAACTCACTCACCTTTGGGAGGAACAGTGTAACTCTGTAAATCTGGATTTGCTTCAGCTGGTGTGGGGTTCAAGAGCAGCACTTACTTTAATTACTTACACTTTCCTTACCAGTGCCTGCAGATGCTCCAAGGGAAACACATCATATTCAGACACCTTAGCAGTTTAGGTAAAGATTCTTAGTAGCAAGGCATTTTTACACGAGCAGTCCTTGATCTATACTCCACAGCTTCCGAAGCATACTAATTTTTTCTAGTATATCCACAAAAGACTACAGAAATCTTTGACTTACAGCAGGTGAATACGAAGATTGAAATTAAGCGAATACGTCTGAAATCCTTTACAAGGTGAAACAGTTTGCCTTTTGTCAAAACTGAAAGCTGCTAAATATTCTGCTTTTCACATACTGTGAAATCGACAAAACATCAAGAAAGTTGAAGGTGCCACATCATCAAAAGAATAGTTTCCAGGTATCATGAATGCCATAGGAAGGGTCCACAAAAGTGGTCACAAGTCTGAGTATGCCTTAGAAACCAAGAAACCAAATACACTACTTGACACTTTGCATGTATCAAATGCTGATCTCACTAAAAAGAGGAAGTATTGGCAACTGTTGACTTCAGCTGGGTAGGTACAACGTAAACGAAAGACTACCAGCTACTTTCCTTTGAGATCAGGTCACGAGCCTGTGACAGTAATTCAGAAGGTTCACGGAAAAAGTAAACACCAAGACTTGCTATGTTCATGTTCAGAACTTTTCATTCCACGCATCATGTTTCACTTTCTCGTGAGCTTTTTAATACCCCTCATGCGAGTCTTTATGGTTTCATCCTCCATTATTACCTGTTCTACCCCACTGGCTTACCATCATTCTACAAACATAACTTTTGTTCCTCTCCACTTTTTGTCTAGTCAAGCATTCTTCACTGCATTAGCACCCTAATTCTTGCAGTTACAACTGACCTGAGCTAGCCATAGATTCTGGTTTTGAATAGACAGTAAGAGGAATCGAAGGATGCATGGAAGCCGCCCTGTAATGAAGACAGTATATCATGCACTGATTTAGGAACGTATTATTCTCTTCACAACCTGAAAAGTTTGTAGCATCTGTTTTACAGTTGGGGAAACTCACTCTCAGACAGATTTACTCAAAGAGGTTACCGGAGCCAAAAAGGTTTTTGCACAGCTTGGGCAGGATTTCTATCACATCCCTGGCATGAGCAAGATTGCAGGCAGAAGACCTAGGTTTTAACAGTCGTTTCCAGAAGAGATTCACAAACCGGGGCTAGACATAGAAATTTCACACCCGAGTGGTCAGAAACACAGTGGTTAGAAAACAAGAAGGCAATTCTGACCTCTAAGGTTTTTCAAACAATGCCTAGACTGTCTCAAAGAGGCCACAGAGTAAGAATTCAGCACAAAGCACCACGTTGGCTTATTCATTTTCTCAAACAACAACAACAACAAAAAAAGCCACAAGGTCTGAAAAGCTTATAATTACAAATTGTTAAAAACTCATCCAACAACATAACTGCAAACAACACTTTGCTCACTAAATCATCTGCTTCCCCACATCTACATCAAGGAAACTGTCGCACTAAGGCAGCACAAAGAACGCGAGAATGATGCATAACATTCATTAATTCCAAAGAAAACCATGCAAAATCCAGTTACAAACACTTACTCTTCAGATGACTCGATGACGGCGGATTGATCCACGGTAAGCCGTGCCATCCATCCCGCCGCAGGACTCAATGTTAAATAGTACAGGAGTGAGGAAGCACAATGGCCAGTAAAAGCAGCTCCAGGTGAGATGGTGGTGTTTTACAAGCTGTAGCTGATCTTTATTACTTGGTCTTTCCTCATCAGATTTTAATTCCATACTCCTAGTCTGACCCCGTCCTGACCTGTGGAGTCATCTGTTGGTGAAACAACCAACGAAGAGGGTTTTTTTTTTTCTTTGTCTAATCCTCTTTCCCTCTCAAATTCAACCTTTTGCATAAATAAATTCTAAAAAAACAAATTAAAGTTTGTTCAGTGAATGAGTACAAGAGTCAGAGACTACCCATAGAATACAGAAAGTTTGCCCCACCTCTGTAGGATTACCGCAGCAAGAAAGGGTCTTCCCTACAACCAATTCAGGAGCCAATGATCTACTCAGTCTCATTCCTACTTCTTGTCCCTCCGGTCCTTTGGTCCTTTGCTGTCTTGACCAGGGTCCTTTCCTTTCAGTTCTTCACACCAAGCAGCCTACCTTAAGACTTTTGGTTCCAGATCAAGACAAAATTCCCCCAGCTAAGTATTCCTGGTTCCAGGAATTTTCCCAGGCTCCGTATAGCAGTAAACTCTTGTGCTTTAAGGCAAATCTTTACAGTATCCAAGGTATTCAAAGTGCTCAACTTCAGCCACACTTAACAGTTTTGATGCTCAAAATCAAACTGGAGGAAATCCTCAAATCATAATCTTACCTTCAGCTTTTCGCGAGTTCAGGCACTTTTTCTCATCAGGTGATTCTCTTAGAAAGAGGGAACTCAGGATTCCATCAAGCCACAGGCATCTTTGTATGCAATGCCTCCCACCTTGATTCACAGTTGTTAACGCGCAGTCCATTAACCATACCCAGTTAGCAGGAAATCAGAGAAAAAGCTGATTTAGCACAACACCCAATAGACTCTTAAGCAGAATATATGTCCAGGAAAAAAGCCACAGGGAGTTTCCAAACAGATAACTTTCTTTTTTTTTTTTTTTTTTTTTTTTTTTTATTGTTGCTTACACTGTATTGTGTAGTACAGTTTTATAGGCGCTGGGGATTCCCCCCACCCCTCCCCATACCCCTCCCCCCATGGTGGATTCCTCCACCTTGCTGCTTAACCATAGTTCAAGTTCAGTTGAGATTCATTGCTTGCAAACACATGCCTAGCATAAAGTTCAGCGTCTTTAACAGATAACTTTCTAATGTAAAATATTATATATTTATTTTTTACAGACATTTTTATTTGAAGGAGTGAGAGACAAAGAAAGAGAGAAAAAGAGGGAGAGAGAGAGAGAGAATGAGAAACACAGATCTTCCATCTGTTGGTTCACTCTCCAAATGGACACAACAAATGGAGCTGAGCTGGACCAAAACCAGGTGCCAAGAGCATTTTTCAGGCGTCTCACATGAATGCAGGATCCCAAGTACTTGGGCCATCGTCTGTTGCTTTACCTTGCCATTAGCAGGGAACTGGATGGGTTAGGGAACTATACTTAGCACTCACATGGGATGCCTACACCACAGGTAGAGGTTTAACTTGCTAAGCCATGTCATCAGCCCCCAAATGTGGTATATTTCTGAAGCCCTACTAAGATTATCTTTCTTTAGTTCTGGAGCATATTGCAGTGAAAGGTGGAAAACAGAGGGGAACGAGAAAGGAGCAGAGAAGCACACAAAGATTAAAGAAAATTCTAAGTTCAATTTAAAAAGCAGCATATATGTCAGCACTGTCTATAAAGTGAACTTGCAGATAAATTGTATATTTTATGATAAAATCGTTCCATAAAGGAAGAGATTGAGTCTGTTTTTGGCATGAAGATGTACAGTGAAATACATTTGTCAGGAAAATAGGAAGGGAAGATGGTCCAGATCTGACCATAAGCCTTACCCTATAATATGCCATAAACTATTTATAAGAACAAAAATAATTTCATTCCCACTCTCTATAGTAGAACAACATAAGATGACATGGTTATTTATGCAGAATAGCATGCCCCACGAGAAAATGTGAAGTCAAATATCTTACTGATGTCAGAGGTACCGGAAGTATTCCATGTGGCATTGTAATCTTAGAGTTTTTGGACCACCTCCAAAAGAGTCATTTCTGAAAGCAATTTAGTATTGTGGCAGCTGGAAGACAATAAATATCCACATTCCTATTTATGCCTTAGTCTGAAAGTTCAAAATGTAACAAAGAAGTAACTTCCCTTGGATTTAGCAGATCTGGAAAATGCCTTTACTGGATTTTCCTTAAGTACTTTCTGAATGTAGCATAGCCATTAGCATAGTAAACTGATAATAAACTTAGACTAATAAAAGTATCCCCAAGACCACTTTCTCCTACTCCTGCTTTGCTTACACACTTGTCAGTAAATTAGGGTTTTATTTCCTTCATGCCAGGTATCCTGCAGATTTTGAGGAAAATAAAAGCCTCTAGTGTAAAATACAATAATTTCTGACAACTGGCAGATAAATTCTTATTTATTAAAAATAATTTCTATCTTAGCATGAGGTCAGCCATCTTAATGAAAAAATTTCATGGTATAAACAATATTAAAATATTCTAATTATGACAATTACAGCAAATCCCAGCATGTACTAAAGTACAGATCCAAAGGCTGGATCCAGATGGCACTATTAGTTCCATTCCTTCTGAACCTAAACATCTTAGTAGTTCCTAAAATTGGGTCACAGTAAAATGAAGCCAAATAATGTCTGGAAAATTTAGTCATAATTTTAAGAATTTTAAGAACTGGATTAAAAGTAGACTGAAGGATAGCAAACTTTGATATATGGGTTGATTCAGGTGTGTCCCACTCATTAGGTACGTGATAACTGTTTTGTGTTTCCTCTAAATAGTGCAAATCATTAATCAATATTGACTTATAAAAACCATATATATAAGACCATAGCTTTATAAAAGTACTAACAAGCTCTTTTAAGGGGCAAATTATATATTTAAAAGTTTGTGAAAATACATATTATACAAAATTCATAGATTTGGAAAATACATAATTTCAAAAATTTGGAAGTGATAAGTAACTTATCTAAGACTTGAGACTTCCATGTCTATATTGGAGTCCACCATGGAAAGCAGCAATGCAAGCAGTTGTGTGCTTGAAGCCCCTATGGGAAATCTGGATGCATTTCCTCATGGTTTGGCTTGACCAGGCCCAGTCCCAAATATTTTATTTGAGGTCCAGGCATATGAGCACTGATACCTCCCTCTCTCCCTCTATCCCTCCCTCCTTCTCTCTCTTCCATCCTCTTTTTGTATCTCTATCTTTCAAATTTTTAAAAAGAAACATCTTTTACTTTCCATTTTACAAAATTCTTTGAAGTCCCCTCATATATACTCATGTTAACAGGTAAACACATACACCTTCTTGAGGAGGCAACGTAAGCGCATGGGAGTCTTTTAATTTCATTTTCCCCAAGTTTGTAAAGCCCCCTCATATATGCATGTCTGTGTATATTTAATATGAAAGTATTTAAAGGTGCAATTCATAAGAGTTTTTCTGTTATGCTGTGAGGTGAAATTGGAGCACTGAAGATAATTTTTCTTGATGGGGAAACATTTTCTTGTAAAGAGAAAGTATAAGTAAATTCTGTGGAGAAACACGTGGGCACAGCGCCACCTTTCCTGCTTGAGTCCCTGTCACAAGCTCTCAGATAAGCCTTCCTTGGCTGTCCTAATAGATACTGTCATAATAACGTGTATGCCTCTTTTGCAGCAGTTATTAATATTTTGAATGACTGATTTATATTAATATACATATATATTTCTATTACTATATTTTATATTATATTTATATGCATAAAGATTGACCCAACAATTAGGCCATAAACTCCATAATAATGCAACTATTGCACCTTTTCTCACATTATATCCAGCACATGTAAAGTTCAATTGTTTTTACTTAATGATGCATCTCCATAAGGAAGATCAATAATTTTGCAGCATCTTACCTCTGTGTCTTGCATTAAATTATCGTAGAATTGAACTATAGAAAAAACGCACCATTTGTATAGAGACACACTTTCTTGATTTTTGTAATGACATTCCAACAAGCTTGATTGAATTCTTCACTCTGCTATCTACAATCATCATGCCATACTTGGTCTACTTTCACTAAGAAAAACAAATTTTATGATTAAGTCAGAAATAAATGGTGCTAAAATCGTCTTCCTTTAAAGATACATGATAGGGCCCGGCACTGTGGCCTAGCAGCTAAAGTCCTCACCTTGAACATGCCAGTATCCCATATGGGAAGCCCCGCTTCCCATCCAGCTCCCTGCTTGTGGCTTGGGAGAATAGTCAAGGACAGCCCAAAGCCTTGGGACCCTGGACCTGGAGAAAGTTCCTGGCTCCTAGCTTCATATCAGCATAACACTGGCTGTTGCGGTCACTTGGGGAGTGAATCATCGGACAGAAGATCTTCCTCTCCTCTGTATATCTGCCTTCCCACTAAAAATAAATAAATCTTTTTTTAAAAAATGGCAAAGCTTAATAATGCGAATTGTAAAAACATTTAAAATATCTGCTTTATTCATCGTCCTGATAAGAACTAAAATACACATCTCTTATTTTTCTTCAACTTAGGGTTGGCTTATTCATTCCTGTATTTTAGCTACCTAAAAAGAATCGCAGAACATAAGCAGAACACATTTTTGTATAAATCCTAAAATTCTAAGCAATATTACTGAATTTTTAGCATTCATATATATTCTACAGTTTCTTTTACAAAAGGACATTGCTTCAACAAGTATACATAGAATGATTTGACATGGTGGCATAGTAAGCTAATCCTTCACCTGTGTGCTGACATTTCACATGGGTGCCAGTTCTGGCCTCAGCTGCTCCACCTCTGAACCAACTCCCTGTGTTTGGCTTGGAAAAGCAGTGGAGGATGGCCCAAGTCCTTGGGCCCCTGCATCCAGGTGGAAGATCCAGAAGAAGCTCCTGGCTTCAGATCAGCTCAACTCCAGCCTTTGTGGCCACTTTGGAGGTGAACCAGCAGAGGAAAGATCTTTCTGAGTGTCTCCCTTTCTCTCTGTCTCTCTCTCTCTCTGTGTTATTCTTTCAAGTAAAATAAATTAAAAAAAAAAAGAAAGAAAGAAAAAGGAGAAGGTCTCTACCTAAAGAAAAGCTTACCAAATTATTGTGAAAGTATAAATGTGTAACTGTGTACCTCTTCCCTCTATCTCAGTAATTCTGACTTTCAAGTAAAACAGAGAATTCTGAGAGAAAGAGAGACAGAGAATGAATGAGTGAATGAATGAATGAACATAGAAGAACCTGCCTTGTGGAACAGTGGAATACCAGAGACCTCTGCGGAGTTGCAAGGTTCTGGCTTCAGCATGGTCCAGACGTGGTTGCTGGAGCCATTTGGGAAGTGAATCAGTGGACAGAGGATCTTTCCATTTCTCTCTCTGTCTCTCTCTTCTTCTGTCATTTTTGCTTTGAATGAATAAATAAATGAGTAAATAAAACTTTTAAAATGACAAATAGAAATATAACATTATATATATAAGAATATATATAAATACATATCTTAAATATTATACAATATATATAAGAAATTGTATCCAAATCAGTATTTACCAGTAATAGATTACATTGTTTTTCTTGGAAGCTTCTTAAGCTATTTTCTAAGTATTTAAAAAGCAAACTATGTTCCAGTTCATAATGAGACTACAGGCTTCAGGATGAGTTTTCTCACTAGTTATTATAAAATTCATTAGAAAAGAAAAAGAACACAGAACAAACTATTGCAAGCCATAAAGTGTACAACAAAGCACTCTGAATCTAATTTGCAGTGCATAATGGAGACTAATTTTCTACAGGAAGAGAAAAATGACTTACATTTGTTTGTAAACAGTACCTTGAAGGGCTCTGTATTTAATTAACTGTCCAGTGACAAATTTGATTGCCTGATTGCATCTTCAGAATCAGAGAATGATAGAAGCCCAGGGTCAGGGGAACCATTTACCACAGCACCAGCGAAATGTGGGGTTGCTATTGCTTCAGAATGAAGTATTTTATTTGAAAATGTGTAGTCCCTGATAGCATCGGTGATGCGGTTTTGTTAGCTTTCAGCATTTGTACACATGCTCCAAGAAGGGCAGCCGTCCACTGAGCATTGAATTAAAGAGGGGATTTGAAGCCATAGCCTTCACCAGAATATAGATCTTCACAAAATGTCAATGTGAAAAATAAAAAGGCAGAGTAAATTCGTAAACCTAAATTTCTTTCTAAGAGAGCATGATTATATAGGTGCACCAAGGGAGAAAGCGAAAGTGAAATACTTTGGATTAACGGGTAACCTGTCAATACCAAGTTTGGTTATAAATGACACACGAGGTCAGATATTGGGGGCCAGAGAGGGAAAAGGTTAGATCAATCTTTTTCCACTTAACTGGCTCTTGTGGGACCATTGTAAGTACTGTATAAAAACCAGTGCTCCCTTCTGTTTCTGCTAAATTATCTAGTTAGCAGTTCACTTTAGAATGTGAGAAAATGACAAGGACAGACGCGGAATGAAACAGACTTGTAAGGCAACATCTCAAAAAGAAAGAACAAAAAGCATGAAAGATATGCATCGACCAGCCAAGCTAATGCTGTGATCAAGAGACATGGCAGAGAATTATATTTCCATCCCAGAAGTAGTTGTCATAATGAAACTTGGGGTTGTAGTTAAACAGAACTTTATATCCTCAATCTCATTCTATTATTCATTATTGCACTAACAGAAAAGACAAGGATGCTATTTCTGTATACCTCCTGCAATGTTATTTTATTATCTTTTCCTTTCTTACAATAATTTTTTGTTTATGAAGTAGTTTCCTTTTCTTTTGCATTTTATTGTAGTAATAACTCAACATGCAATCTATCCTTTTAACAAAATCTTGTTGACTACAAGTAAAATATGCAGATCTCTAATAGTTCACAGAAACTTTAGTGCCCATTGAATTAATAACTCTTTTGTCTTCCCACATTCCCAGTCACTGGTAACCAATGTATGAGTCTATAAATTTCACTGTTTGAGATACTTCCTGTGGAAGTAGAATCCTGCAGTATTTGCCTGTGTCTCTTAGAGAAAGATTTCCTAAAATATGACATTTCTCTGTAGTAGTAATCAAAATTGTTACTAATAATCTGACTCCAATTTCATTACATGGCAGGACTGCCCCTACATGACATTAGGTGTGGCCTAATGATTCCGTTTAGTCAACAAAGTATGGGCAGAAAATGCTCGTATTCCCTGTGAGTAGAAGCTTTAATGGCCAGATGTGCTTAACTGTGTCCTCATCCCATTTGACATAAAAACGGACCAACACCACTCCATCAGCACACCCAACGAAGATGACACAGTAAACAGCAGAGATACAGCTAAGTGAGTTCAGAAACAGAAGAGACTTTTTATTCTTAGAAGTGGGGATCTAGGATTCTGTTTTGTGGCATAACAGGGGGGCTGTGATGTTGGCATCCCATATGGTATTGCTAATTCACGTGGGAACAGTATCAGAACATGCTGCATTGGGCCCTGCTGCTCACAGGGAAAGTTCGAGAAAGCTCCTTTCCCTGGCCTCAGCCTAGCCGAGCCCTGGCTGCTGTGGTCACTTGGGGAGCGAACCAGCAGACATAATAACTCCCTTTGTCCATTTCTCCTTCTGTAACTCTTTCAAATAAATAAATAAATCTTTAAAAAAAAGCCAAGATTATTGCTTCAGCCCACTATATATCACTCAGGATATACTACTTGATAACAGTAGAGAAGTTCCATTTTAAAACATAAATTAATGATATATGCTAGCAGACACCACCAACATAACAAATAACCCTGTGCTAGCTTACTTAATTATAAAGCAGCACAGAGTTAGAACTCCAGCTTTTTTATATCTTCTTAAAGATGTGCTGGGACACTTTGTTATCATCATTTTCTGTGGTATGAAATATAGGCCAGTGCTGTGCAGGTATCATCCAAAAATGTGAGAGAACTGAGAGCAGGCAGGACCCATGTATGTATGTATGTGTGTATGTATTTAAGATGTACTTATTTTTACTGCAAAGGCAGATTTACAGAGTGAGGAGAGACAGAGAGGAAGATCTTCCACCCATTGATTCACTCCTCAAGTGATTGCAACTGCCAGAGCTGAGTCATTCAGAAGCCAGGAGCCCAGAACCCCTTCCAGGTCTCCCGCATGGGTGCAGGGTCCCATGGCTTTGGGCCGTCCTCAGCTGCTTTCCCAGGCCACAGGCAGGGAGCTGGATGGGAAGCGGGGCCGCCAGGATTAGAACTAGCGGACACGTGGGATCCTGACACGTGCAAGGCAAGACCTTAGCTGCTAGGCTACTGTGCAGGGCCCTATTTATTTATTTTTACCTTGGAACCTTTCACCTCTGTTTGTGAGTATGCAAACGGAAGATTTAAATCAAACCATAAAAGTTCTAAGCTCATGACATAATTTAAATAGCATCAAAACAGACAACAGCAAAATCTTAATACAGAGAGCCTCAGAATTACCTCAGATTTAGCAGGCAGAATTAGGGGACACAATGAAAGTTTTGCCATTGGCAAACATTATATAGATAATAACAGCACTAAATGTCGCTTGTCTGCTAAGGTAGTTTTAAATACAGAATTTAAACTGTGGGTATAATTTTAACTGCTTTTACTACAAGTGTAATATAAGTGGGGCCACAATCCTGTCACAAGACAAAGTAGAACAGTTTTTAATACAGTTTTCTGTATTAAAACATGTCATCATCATACATGCCTCAAATTTCTTTTTTCCTTACCTGTAAAAGTAACATCAATTCCCATGCTTTGATTCTGTGAAAGACCCAGAGACATTACATTTATAAAATTGTTCTGGTTTAATCGTATTTATCCAGCAAATGTCCTGCCTTGTGTCATCATCAAAGGAGTGTCCCATGAGCCAATGTCTAAAACACAACTCCCGGATATGTAAGGAAAGCCTTTTGGGGCCTCCAATAGATTCCTTATATCTCCTTTTGTGCTTATGAGTTTGATCTGTTCGGAACTATCATCCATAGAACTACCAGCCCTTCTCCACTACTGACTGGTTGGCAAATTAGCAACATCAATGATCTTTAACGAGGCACCCAAGGTTTTAGTCTTTTTATTTACATTATTTTATTTCTATTAGGTGAATGAATGCCATATATATCATATGCACACGTTGAGGAGAGCAGTAATACTTTCTATCTCCCACCTTCCTTCTTATTATTTTTAGATTTTATATTTTCAGTTTATTTTATAATTATACACTGAACTCTCCAATAGGTAACAAATTCAACAAATAGTAAGTATAAAAATCTCTTCATCAAGCGTGTCTGCGAGAACTGTAAGTAACAATACAAAACCAAGTTTTTAGTTTTTAGCAATTTAAATCAAAACTGCTAGCTCATATTCCATTATATGAGATAAAAGATACACATTATTATATTTTTGAGAAAATATCAAAAATGAAATTATAATATTCAACATTTCTTCTTGAGGTTATTTCTGTGTGTAAATTCAAGGAAAAATGTTGGCAACTCATAATCATTATTTCTATATTTACCCAGCATAATTGATCTCACGCTGATAAACATGCATAGCTATCCACTTAATTGCTTGTGTACATTTCATCATATTCTAAAGTGTGAATTCTATGACAGAGTCAAAACAGTGTGTGATAGGAAGTCTTAAAATATTTTCATTAGTCTATCTGTCAAATTACATAGCCTAATTTTAAAATTCTACCGCACCAAAATTAATTCATCGCTTTATAAGATTCTGATTGGATACCTAATGACATCAGTTAGACATCATCAGTGACTCCCTGTTGTCCATTTGAGCATGCAGTGTATAAAAACTTCTTCAAATCTGGGACCCAACTTACTTTTTAGGTCCTTCACAGAGAAAGTATTCCATTTGTCTAAAAATTGCTTGTTAGTCTTTAAAAAATTGCTTTGCTCTGACCATATTTTCTCCATTTAACAAGTCCCAACTCCTCCCTGAGGACTCACCTTGCATATCTCTAACTCAGTCAACATATAATAATTGAGCTTGCCTATGTGCCAGCTAGTGGGCTTGATATTTATAAATAATTTAATTCTCACAACAGATTGATACAGTGAATGTTCATGTTAATATGGCTTTATAAAAAAAAGATAGAGATATCCTACCTTGCAAGAATTATCCCAATCCACTTACTATTGGTAACACAGCATCCATGTCCACTTTTGGTCAGTTTCTGGAAGATCACCACCTTTCCAAAGGCGAAGTCTCAGGGTAAGATGAAGTGAGTTTTGCAGAATGCTGTAAAAGCAGATTAAGAAAAAATGTTTGATTTGGTGAGGTATAAATCTGGTTCTGATCTGAAAATTCCAGTATAGAAATACAGATTTTTTTTTTTTAACAGAAAGGGCTTTCATTCCTGACATGGTTTTTCACTTGACCTTTGCCAAAAAGCCAAGAAGCAATCTGACATAGTTTTCCATGTGGTAGCTACAAGCTGCCTTTTTATTCACATGAAATAGTAGTCCTAACTCAAGAGGAGGATATTATACAAAGTCTGCTTATCAGTCAGTAGCAGAAAATACCAACTGAATGACTACGATGTATACATAAGTGCAGTTGTATTTAGACAAAAATACTCACATGACTATTTAATGCAAGATATCAAGTGTATTTTGATTTAATAATAAAAACACAATAGAAGCCTTAAGAAAGAAGTGCTCGAAAGAAAGAAGTGAATAATACTATTTCAATGGTTGTTTCCTGCGCAGAAATACCCAGCAGGTATAAAAGTTACAGAAAGCTTGCAGGCAAAGAAATAGGATGTTTCTATCTTGATAATTTTCCTGAAAGTTTGGAAAAGAAAGTCCTGTATATACATGCATGGCCATATATTTTAGTTTGTACCCAGAATATTTGATCATCAATGTTATAAGACATGTAATTTTGGTGGAATTTGAAAGATTGTTTTATCTTGTCCCATACATATAATTTGATATTATTTAAATTGAAAATCAGGCATGGATTTAGAATAATATCCTAAAGTATTATTGTTTCTGTAATTCAGAAGCCAACACATCTATTCATGTATGAGCCAGTGAGTTTTGCACAGAGAAAAATCTGGTTCTACATACTCATCTTACCTCCAGCCATTCACATGAAAAATTCAGACCAAAGACCACAAGAGAGATGAAGAAGAGAATGTTGGATTGCCTAAACTCATTACTGCTTTCCAAAGAGAAAAACCTCGGCCAGCCTACCATTCTGCTAGTACTGTGAGGCAATTCCTCAACCATTACAACAATAAACCCTCTGGCCTGTAGCCCAATCTTGGGCTCCAGGCATGAATTGTTCTTATCTCAGAAACTTCACATAAGGGAACCATCAGTAGTAACACACATATGTAAGAGCATCAGTCCTCCCAGGTGCTGGTCAGTTGAATTGATCCGTAATTCATTCTCCAAACAGCAGGATCACGTAAAGGAAGAAGAACATGCTCCACTTTACCTTACTGAAAGTAAAACTAAAGTTTTTTTTTTAAGACTTATTTATTTGGGGCCCAGCAGTGTGGCCTAGAGGCTAAAGTCCTTGCCTTGAATGCGCCGAGATCCCATATGGGCACCGGTTCTGGTCCTGGTGGCCCCACTTCCCATCCAGCTCCCTGCTTGTGGCCTGGGAAAGCAGTCGAGGACGGCCCAAAGCCTTGGAATGCTGCACCTGTGTGGGAGACCCAGAAGAAGTTCCTGGCTCCTGGCTTCGGACTGGCACAGCACCGGCCGTTGGGCTCACTTGGGGAGTGAATCATTGGACACAAGATCTTTCTCACTGTCTCTCCTCCTCTCTGTATATCTGACTTTCCAATAAATAAATCTTTAAAAAAAGAGACTTATTTATTTGGATGGAGGAGATACAGAGAAAAGACATAAAGAGAGAGACATCTTCCATTTGCTGGTTCTCTTCCCAAATGGCTAGAGGACAGAGCTCTATCAGTCAAAGCCAAAATCCAGGAGCTTAGCTGGGTCCCAGGATTGAAGGCAGGTGCCCAATTATTTGGGCAATCTTCTACTGCTTTCCAAGGCACATTAGCAGGGAGCTGGATCAGAAGTCAAACAGCCAGGACATGAACTGATGTCCCTACGTAATCGTCAGCATTGCAGGTGGTAGCTTAAAGTCACTATGCCACAACACCAGCCATAGCTCCAAAACTAAACATATTAACCAAACAGTAAACCAAGAAATATGGTCTACATTTATTTAGACAGGTGCAGTTTGCAATACACCTGATGATTCATGGGAGTTATCCTAATAAAAAATTTATGGTGATAAATTAGACTTAGGAGAATTCAAACATACTATATTCATGTTTCACTATCACTGGCTTGATAACCATAGGTAATTTAAAAATGTTTATTTGAGAGGCAGCAGTAGAAAGAGAGAGGAAAAGACATAAAAGAGACCTTCCAGCCACTGGCTTACTCTCTCAGCAGCCACAGCAGCCAGGCATAGTCTGGGCCAGGCATAGTCCAGAAGTCACACTTCCCATGTGTGTGCAGAGGCTCAGTGATTCAGGTCAGACTCTGCTCCTCTTCCAGGCACATCAGCTGGGAGCTGGATCAGAAGGAAAGCATGGACTCAAACTGTTGTCCATGTGGGATGCCTGAATGGCAGATAGCAGCTAAACCTGTGACATCACAAACTAGTCCCACAAGCCATTTTTAAAAGAAAGATAATTGGCATGAATTGTTATTATGGTGAGATGTTGTTATATGAGAAGAGTGGCATGAATCCAGTTTTGTTTTTTTATTATTTACTTGCTTTTTCAAGATGTGAACAAAATAGCTCCCAACATCTAGAAAGAATAACTGTATAATACAATTGTACATTCTTTGTATAATGGTCATGTCCCTACATTTTTATAACTAATTGTATTTTACTAATCACTTACTTAGAATATCAGTCTTTATTGTTTTATGCATAGAATTTTTCATACTTCTTGCAAGTTCAGATGGTTGGTAAAAATTAAAATACAAGATTTAAACTTCCTTTAAAGAGAAAGTGTTGGCACATAGCAAGCGAATGAAAGACTGGTAACAGCTTCCAAGAAGCTGTTTTGGGATAATAGTGTAAATTGAATCGCCTGCCTGGAAAGCACATCACAGGTGGCAAGTGAGGAAATTGTCAGCTTCCCTGATTCCTTTCCAGCCAGAAAATGTGTCATTCAAAGTCACATGCTCAGCAGTACTTCATTGGCTGCATTTGTATTCATGCAAAAGAAAAAAAAAAGCAGATACTGAAATAAGCACATGCTGATTTTTCTCCTGGTAAAATAGCCTCTCTCTTATTCTGAAGAGAGAGACGGTAGGTAAGAACATTGTATACCTACTTTTAATATTAACATGTACCATTGCCCAAAAGCATTTGGGAGCAAGGGCCAACAGGACCTGGGTCCCCATATGTTTTGATCCACCCAGAGCACTGATCTGCATTGTAGCCTTGAGTCACCTCCCTAAACTTCTATTCTCTGACCTGCAAATGCTGCAAATAAATAATGCTGTTTTCCAGCTGCCATTTGTTATAATTCTAGACAAGAATTCTTCTATAAGGAGAAAAAAATACATAGTCTATGAAGTACTCTTTCCTCATATCTGTCCCAAAATAGTGATTGAGAGAACTGCATGAATACATTAAAAATATCTACCACATAGCATGTGTTTGACAAATGCTAGTCTTCTTACTTCAGAGCCATTTGCAGAATCTCACTTTAGTAAATTCTCTACCATCTGAAACTCTCTCTGTGCCAGATGTAATAGCTCCCGCTATTAGAACAACAGCTAGGAACAAGGTTTTAAATCACCTAGAAATCTTAAAATTATTGAATAATCATTATACTTTTTGAGGAGTTGTCTTTTTATAGAGTGGCATGTCACTACACCAAGCATTGGATTGCCTATATGCTAACAAAATCATTCATATTTTCCATATATGATTATTAGTCACTTGGATAAATCAGCAGAATAACCTGTCTCTATAGTCAAGCGTTATCATGAGGCATAACTGGGGTATGTGATCCATTGCACATGAAGGAACCTGACTCACTCTGTGTAACACAATCCTCTTGTGGTTGAATATAACCTGGGAAAACTTTTCAAACATGTTGAACCTTGGGAGTTTTACCCCATCAATGTAACTGACATAACATCAAACTTACCGAGATTTGTCAAAATTAAAGAGAACATCCACTGCAAGGATGTGATGAAATAAATAAAAGACTGTCTAAATCTTTTAAACCCATTGTATGCTTTTAAAAACAATCACTTTATAAGTGTGTCCTTGAATGTAGCCTTTGAGGGACTGCAGGAGATTTCCTCACTACCATCAGACTAGACTGTTGCTCACTGCTGAAGGAAGAAAGCTGGTGACTTCCACTAGGATCCTGAATTTGTTGCAATCAAGTCGGAAGAAAGATGAGCAAGGCCAGTATAAAGGCTGCACTGCTCTAAAGATTACAGCATCTTTTAGCCATTCTTGTCTATTGTTATATGGTCATAGAAATAAGAAGCAGTCATTGATATAAAATGCAAATGACTCTGAGTCAATAATAAATTACTGCCTACAAACTGTTCAATAAAAAGGAATTGATTTGAAGCCAAGCAGCATTTTTAGAATTATCTATTGTCTTCAGCTGTGCTGAGTTAATGAGGAATTAAAATTGCTTTGGATTTTAACTAATACATCTTTTTCATTTTGAAACTGATTTTATACCAATGTCATATTTCACTGTTTGCACAATTACCTGACCATTCAAAGGTTGACAGAATTGGCCATAATCAAAACTTTGGGTATATAAAAAAAAACTGCTTAAAGGGAAAAATGTGTTCTCTTTCTTCAAGAATATTCATCTTATTCTAAAAGTTTCTTTACATATAATCGCTAGGGATTTCTATTTTAAAAATATAAAATGAAGAAGGAAATAGCCTTTATTGACAAAAAACAATGATTCTATAATGTTGCTAGTATTTTAAAAATTATATTGTTTACAAAGAAAAAAATTGAAAACATGTGGCTGACATTGTTTTAATTGCTATTTTAATAAGCTACAGAAATGTTCCACATTAACCATGTCACCATGTGTGCTTTTAATCACCTTTTAAAAGGCTGGTTTAAAAATAAAAAATCGTTCCAGACCTTCTTTGAAGTTTGCTCACCAGGGAACAACTGGATTTGCCTATAGGGTGTTCTCTGGTGAGAAACAAGGGGCAAAAACCACTGAGCAGGTCACACTAGACCCTCACTTGGTTTGGTATAGAAATGACCAGTAGCATAAACAAAATATTGCTCTATTCTCAGCTGGAAACAGTTTAAACTGCAAACATATGCAGCAGAAATATAGCAAAAATAAAACCAAAATAGATTGATTTGTCTAAAGTTATTCATTTTTCCTTATCTTTATGGGTCCCTTAAAAGCAAATGATATGCAAACAGGTGCACAATCATTGTTCTGCGTTTGTTGCTATTTGGTGATTGCTATTTACATGTAAATTACTATTTGGAGGAGTACAACTACTCTCCACCAGTTACCAGACAACAAAACTGTTCTTTCTGAACTATCCAAGACTAATTACCAAAAAATACTTCCTGAAGGAATCATTTTTTTGGAATTCCACATTTCTAGAAAAGTGAGTTTAGAATGAATAAAATATGAGAACTCTTTCCTGATTCTGATGCAGTATCTATGTAATAACCAACTCTAGTGAAATACATGGAAGATATGTCAGAGTAGATTGCCTGCTGCGAGAAGTGATTTTGCAGAATGAAGCTAGAGAAGATATTTAAAGACAAATGAAAAGAGATTAAAGATAAAACACACATATGTCCAAATTTTTATCTCTGGGTCAGGCTGTATGAAAACACTTCTTAACTTCATGTGTCTAGCTCAAAGATGACAATAGGAGTAGGACTAAGATGTAAAACAATCCCCCGGACTGTGTCCACCCGCGTGACATTCAAATAGCCAATCGGTGGCCTAGGGACGGTAGAAGAAAGTTCATTGCAGAGCACACATCAAGAAGTTGGTAAACTGTTGTTTACCTCCTGAGATGCACAAGGAATTAAGGATGAAGTTTCTAATTTAGGATGAGAGGAACCTGTTCAGAGCATGTCAGGATACCTGGTTGGCTGATGCTATTTATGTTCTGCTTTTGATTGTTTGGAGATAACTATGCTCTTTAGGGAACATGTTATTTAAGGAACATGTTTTAATGAATACATGAGATTCTGTTCTGGAGAACACTTGCAGGCAATGTTACTTTCTGAAGTGAACCTGGAAAAAGAAACCTATTAAGATCCTACTGACCATCAAGTGTTTTCTACTGGAGAAGCAAATAACCTCATGAGTCCGGTGATCTAAGCCCTGTAGGACCAGCTCCCTCTATTCTATGAGTGAATTTTAGTAATTGGTTGAGTAACAACAGTTTGCTACTTTAAGCTAAGGGATAAGAGCCTGATGATATCAACCATTTTCATTCAAGACACTAGATTAGATAGATAGATTTCTGTATTATAGTGTCCTTTACTACTTTGGTACTTTATTTACCAAATTTACCTTTTATGTAAAGATATGAATACTGTTATGTTTTTAAGTGACTCATAAACTATATATGTTTTATGCATTTTTCACTTAATATTTTGTAAAGGGTCATTTTTATATCAATTAGTACAACCATAGTGATATATAATGACTCCAAAATATTTGAAGTCTAAACTTTTATCAAGCCAGTCCCTATTTTAAATGTGCTTTTAATGCTCACCATTATAAGTCTAAGGTGGAAATAGTTAATTATACATTTTTGCCTTATTTATCTCATCACTCAGAACAGTAATTTATAGACTAAATGATGTGTGTGGAAAGTTTTCTACACATATTGACAAATTGCTCTCCTGGAAAGTTAGACAATTAACACACCATTAAAAGTGTAAGAGAACATCAGCTCCTACACAGCATTCTATTTAAATTGATCAGAATGTCAATAGCTTACTTAAATTGTGACTTTTTCTCCTCCTATTTCACACATCAGACAATTTTTAACCAATCCACAGACATTGAAGCTGGATTGGAGTAGTCCAGAAAAGAGGTAAGTGAAAAGATGGATGATTCAGCAGAATCGAATCCAATTTAATCCAGGGATCAGTCTGCCCTTTCAGTATTGGGAATGCGTATGACTGGAAGCCATAGAATTAATGGGAAAGACAATAGGAACTCAAAAATATTTTAAACAACTCGGTAATTTTTATTCTCAAATATACTTCATAAATCTGTTAGATGTTATGCAAATGCATAGGGGCATTTGGAACAAATAATCTGAGCTTACCTTTGCTTTGAATTAGATATGGTCTCTTCATTATTGGCCAGAGTAAATTAATAGATATCTCCATATTACTATATTGAAAAACGGATTATTTTCAATGTAATATAAATTTACTAAAGCTGATTTCATTACAATAGCAAAACGGCATTACTAATATATGTATACTTCTGTGGAAATTCTTTTTAAAAAAGATGTATTTGAAAGATAAAGTGAGAAAGACAGAGATAGACATAGAGCTCTACCCACTGATTAACTCCTGAAATAGTCAAACCAGTGGGAGCTGAAACAGAAGCTAAGAGCTTTTCCCAGGTCTCCCATGCAATGTCAGGAGCCCAGAAATTTGAGCCATTGTTGCTGTTTTCTCTGGATCAGAAGTAGAACAGCCAGGATTCTCTCTAACTGGCTCCCACATGAGATGTCACCACCGCAGTGGCAGCCTTATCTGCTACACCACAGCGCTGGCCACTTCCATGGAGATTCTTTTAGCAATTTTTGAACACTGACATAAGTGCAGAGACATAATAGTGAATAATTCCCTGTTCTCTTTTGGGAGAACTCAAACTAGTGGAAGAACAACAACAAAGCTCAAATGCACAACATAGCAAATCAAATGGATGAAAGTGTGGGAAAAGGTAGAACAGATTAAAGAAATAGAGAATGATGGAGAAATATTACTTTACACTGGTGACAAGAAAAGCCAATCTGAGGAGGGCATATGTGAATTTATTCCTGAGTACACAGGGAGATGTGAAATGAGAGTTTTCTGAGGAAGATGGTTTTAGGTAAAGAGGAAAGCTAATACAAAACTCCACCGCTGGAATGTATACAGATGTCTGAACATCAAACAAGTAATCACAATGGTGTGATCACTGAAGAAGGAACTGTAAGCTGAGAGGGCAGACCTAAGAGGTTTTGGTACTAAAACACACAGACTATAAAAATAATTTGGATTTTTTTCTCCTAAATTCTTTTGGAGATTTGCTATTATTGGACTCCTCTTAAATCACTTGAACATGTAAAAAGTGGGTTATAGGAAATAGTGGCAGAAAGAGACGATCGGTTCCAAAGTGTTTTCAATAATTAGAGAATGATTATATCCTGTACTTTGAAGAGAACATTTATGGGCTTGTTGTTGATTTAGATATAGGATAAGAAAGGAGTAAGTGCATGATCAAAAACATAAACTTGATTCCAGGATAATAGGTTCATACCACAATATTATAGAATTAATTTACCAGAAGTACATATCCCTACAATTTCTCATCCATATGTAGACTTTTGTCTCATGCTTTTAACAATTGCATTTACTTAAAACACACTGCTGTTCTTTTAAACACCCTTTCTTTACTACCGCAGCCTCTCACCGTGTTAGACAAAGAATGAGTTCTAGAGATGCACCTTACGTTTTTAATCTTTTTCTTCTGTTTCTGTCCCTTCTCCAGCAACTTGCTCAACTTGTTAGTGCTATGCAGCCTCTGTGGAAGAATAATCAGAGAGACAGGATTCTATCTAACAGAGCTACAGTCAAGCAACTGAAAGAAAGGAGGCAACCCGTGCTGTGGTGTTTGCAGTGACATGTCCCCAAGTGACATGTCCCAATTTGATGTAGTTGTCATCAATATTTGCTTTCTAAAACACATATTTTTACCATTCTTTAAAGATAGTGTGCTTTTATTTGAAACTATACTCAGACCATAAACGTCCTAACATGTTCCTGGATGTCTAAGGGTTCACTGTGTCATTCATAAATAACGTTATGGGACTTATTTCCTTAACTTCTAACATAGTTGAAGAGTAAAGCAGGAGCTCCACCTGTGGAGGAGCCCTCCCTGACCCCAAACCCCATGAATGTAGGCATCTTTGTCACAGGCCTCAGAAGTCTGACAAAACCAACTGCTCAACTTTTAGTTTTACAAATAGTATAAATAAATCAGTTAATCACAATCTCTACCCTTTAAATATTAATTTTTTACCGCCAAATCTTTTGTTATTGTTGGATGAAAATCAGCACTTCCTATTACATTTCTGTATGTAACCTAGATTTATTCTTCCATGCTTAATTTTAAATATTAATTTTAAGACTCAAATTCATAAATAATACATTTTAACCACCAAGGTAAAATAAATAAAAATATAGGAAGTCGTCATGCCAACAACAAGTAGAATGGAAAGCACTTTAGTATCTACTCTTTCATGTCATTCCAGGGATTAAAGAGCTAGTAGTTCATTTAAATGTTAAATTAGTAATCTTTGCTAATTTAATTTTTTCCTATTTTTTTTCTTTTAACATTTAGTAAAAATCCCATGGAGAACAGATAGCTTTTGTGCCCTAACACAGAATGGGTAATCAAATTGTGCAACTGAGAATGCTCTGAGGGACAAAAAGATTTGAGAAAAAATGTCCAGCTTTAGGAGCATTGACTGTGACCACTAATATCTAAGAATGACTGGAATGAAATGAAAAGGATTTAGTGGATTATGAACATTTTCTATTAGGAAAATGTTCTTCAGTAAAACTGAGTTAATCAATATTTATTAAGGATTAAGATAGTTTCTAATAGGCTTACTATCCAAAATCTTTTTCTTCTTGATAATTATAGATTATACTTATTTTCCATTTATTATGCATCATTCACTGTGTTAAGCATTTTGAGAACAAAATCTTCTTTGGTATTTTTGAAACCCTCTGAGTTCGGTATTATTATTGTCCATGTATAACTGACAGACACAGTGTTGGCCAGAATGTTTAAAATAACTTAGAAAAGGTCCTTCAAGATGCAAGTAATAGGGAAGAATTTGAGTTAGACTTTCTAACTCTAGAATTCATTTTCTTGAAAAATGGGCTTACAAAACTTATTAACATAAGAACAATATACCTTTCCTATTATGTGCTCAATATTTTCCCTTTTTTATAGGTAAAGGTCATTGCACATAAATTAAATATAAAGGCAAAGACTTGTAAATGTGATATCATTTTTGGGGAATTTGGCAGAAAATCCAGAGACAAACAGCATGCAATGTAAAGGTATAAAAGAAAGATGAGAGGCCAAGCTTGGAGGCGGAGGGGTAAAGAGACACCTGACAAGAGCCTATTCAAAAAGACTCCTAATTCGGAATCATTGGTACTGTATATTGTGCTGCAATTTAGTCTAAAAGCAGTATCACTTACTTACTTGGAATACCATTCTCCAAACATTCTGAAATAAATAGTAATAGATCCTGAAAGGAAATTTATTTGTAAGGATCTAGAAAAGACAAGTAATAGAATTGTGACAGTTAAGCCCTTGCCTGTGATGGTGGCATATGTGGGCAAATCCAAATTCCTGCTGTTGCATATCTGATCCATCTCCTTGCTAATGCACAAGAAAATCAGTGGAGTTTCTGTGCACCTGTACTCACGTGGGAGAACTCATTTAGACTCCTGGCTCTAAGCTTCCGCCATGGTACCATTTTAGGAGTGAGGTATCAATTGGATTATTTTTCTTTCTCTCCTTCTCACTCTGTAACTCTGCCTTTCTGTTTTTATATAAAGTAAAAAATTGCACAGTACATATTTAGGAGTAAAGCAACATTTCCCAACTTATCCTCCCTTCTGCTTGCATTCTCTACCAACATTTTCCCATTCCTTTCTTCACCATTTTTTTTCCTCCCATTTTTTACAGCATTCAATTCAGGATCACAAGCTTAACAATCCATCAGGTAAAGATAGCAGAAAAGTGCACACACACCCATCCCCCTCCCACACACATTTCCTCCTCCTTGGGCATATGGACAAAGGCTGTATACAATAATCAAATTCCAGAATGTCAATCTCACAGCAATTATACTTTTTGTACTCTGAATTATCACAACTTGGGGAAAATATCTTTTTGTCTTTTGGGGACTGACTTATTTCACAATGTATAATGGTCTCCAATTGCATCCACTTAGTTGCAAAGGACAAGATTTTTTAATTAGTTTTTGATGTTGAGTATTTCACATATTCTTTATCAAATCTTCAATCTACTTTTCATACAAATAAATTTAATCTTTACAAGGAAAAAAAAGAGCTGCATCATAATTAGCAAGTGAAACTGTGTATCTGGAATGAATGCAAATGGGATTATACCCTACATTCTTCATATGTTAATAAAGTAGTTCTAAGTTCAAGCCAGTGGTCCATACCTTTTAACGTCATAGCAATCATCTGGAAAGCTTGTTGAAATGCACATTTCTGGGCTCCATCTGAGAGATCTGAGAATTTGTGTTTCTGATGGCTTCCTGGTGATTGCTAAAGCTACAGTTCTGGGCAACCACTGCTCTGAACAAGTAGCCTGCTGTGATAAGTGAAGATGGGACACTATACAGAATAAAATGGGTGACGCTGTGCTTCATCCATATCATTTATACACATCATCATTCCAGATTTTCAAAGCAGTGATAGCATTCCTTCCTGGGAAGCAATCATAACTCATTGCTTGTTATTCACCTGGTCTTTGTCCTAGTTTCCAAGATTAAAAATATTCCTCATACTAAAGTTAGTCATATGACAGAGAAGTGAAGATCAAGATGACAGATCTATTCTTTTTTTGCTTTTCACTGACATTTTCAAAACCATTTGTTTAACTGAAATTCTTCCTGTAATCATGGATGTAGAAAATCAAAGTATCTTTATGCTTGCTAAACAGACCTTCTTAAGGTAGCAATAATAGGCCTTCCCAGTCCTGAACTTGACTCTTACTTCCTCTCTGAAGTTCTCTATCAATAACACCTATTCCTTGATCATTTGATTTTACATCCAAAGTGCAAACATTCACTCTGATCTCTGGATTTCTGTACCCGATTGCCTGCTTACTAATCTCCACCTGTCTGACTGGCCATCTCATTTAATTTGCCCAACAATAAACTCAAAATCTCAACCACACCATTAAATTTGTTCTTCCTCTCTTCTTGCCAACTCAACAAACTGAAACATCATCGCTGCATATCCATTGCTCAAGCCAGAAGTTTATACATCATCCTTGATGTTTTCGTCTTTATCATTTTACACCTACTTAAACCAGTAACACCAAATCATTCTCCCTTCAATGGATTTTTCATGTTTGTATTAGGCAGCATAACAACTCCCAAAGGTTTTCATGTCTTAATCTTCCAGAACCTAAGAGTACGTTATTGGCAGATGGATACTAAATTATCAATCAGCTAACATTAAGTTGAAGATTTTCCTGGGTTGCCCATCGGGGCCCAGTCTAATCACAAACATACTTAAAGCAGAAGAGGCAAAACATGTAGGTTAGTGGAAAATGTGGAACATACAAAAGGCACACAGGAATACAACATTGCTGATTTTGAAAATGAACAGGGAGAGCCCTGAAGTAATACAGACACCCTGAATGGACAAAGAAAGTAAATGGTATCATGTTCCCTCTTGTTTCACAGCAGTATTTTATGTATTACCCTTCTCTATCTAGAAAACTCTCCCCACCCTTTTTCCTTCTCCACCCCTTTAGTCAAAGCTACACAGCTAGCAGATTGCATATAAACATATTTGTATTTGCCTAATAGTGGGTTGGATTCCTGCCTCATCATAATTTTAATATTATTCTAAATTTTATCCATTATACCACCTGTCAATAATTCCTTCTCCAATAAGCTTAAGCGGCAGATAATATGAAGTCAAGTAATAAACCTGCAACTTTTTAAAATCATCATTACAACTGTCATTTACAGTACCTGGGGTGGAGGCAAAGTGCACAGATGCTATCACTGAATGGGGAGAATACTAAATACATGATTGAAAGATAGATGGATGTTAGGAACGTGGAATTAAAGCTCTGCTAACTTAGAATTGCTGCAGTTTAGGGAATATTTTGATGTGGCCATACCTCCTTTCAGATGGTCTTTTCTATTCACATCTACAAATGTGAAAAAAAAAAATTCACAAAGTGTTTTTCAAAGTAGACTTGCCCTCATTGCAGGCAGTAGAAGAGAAAAAGCCAGCATTTATTAGTTTATCAGCTATTCTATGATCATTTTTCTATTCTTCCATTTTCACAATCATATACAGACACTCATCACATCAAAATTCCTTGAAGACTGAAATAGATTGCAATCACAGATAAAGCTACAGTTCCTTCCAAGTGTGACTGACGCCTATTTGAATCAGACTTTCCAAAGAATGACCTAAAATACATGACTCTCTAAACATGACTATTTCTGATGTTCTTGGAAGCCGCAGCAGTTCTTTTAGACAAGTCTCCCTGCATTTAAATTGGCTAGTATGAAATATTGCTCCCCTAAATAAAGATGATGAAATTGCATATAACCAGGAATTAAAATATTATCAGAGAAAATATCATATTGATGCACATTATCTTCTCATAATCAAATATAACATCTACAATTAGGATGCAGCAAAGAGAATTCTGTAATTCCAAAATTTGCATGTGTTTTCTGATATATTTATGTCAGATTCACAGGTATAAATTAATACTATCAAGTAATCTTTCATATAAAAAATTACACATATATACCATATCCAAATCAGACCAACACTTTCTCATTGGTATTTGTTTTGAGAAAAAGGAAAAATAAAGATTAAAGTGAAACAGCCCTAAAATACTCATTCAGAAGCTTCCACTTTATGATTCATTTATTTCTTTCCTTTATTATTTGCCTTGTTCATTTTAGTGTTTATTAAACTTCTTTCTTTGAATGGCATTTATATACTAAACATCATGTTAGTCGTTTGAGTAACAGCTGCAACCAAACAGCCATGCCTTCTTGAACAGGACATATTATGATATGTAAGTAGTGCAGGAATAGAGGGAAGCTAGTTTAGGGCATAGAGAACAAACTGTAAAAACTTTTGGAGGTATAAAAGAGCAATACATGGTGCTAAAAGGTCAATGTATCCAGTCACAAAAGATGAGGCAACTCACATTTTATCAAACGAGATTGTGCAACGCAGGTGTTTTGGGGTGAACTAAGGTGCTTCTAGGAATAACCTGGAACACTCATAAGGAACTGTAAGTTTAGGATGACTGTTTTGTTAGTGTTAGATTGCCCAGTAGGCATGCTGTTAGCTAAGATTTGAAAATAGAAATATATGAGTGTGGAAGCAGAGCAGAATAAATGGATTTGAGAGGCTCAGAAAACATCATCCTTAGGGGATAGAAGATAAAAAGATGGCATCTCCACAGAGAGCACAGTTTAAGGTGAGGAAAATTAGACAATGTAAATGGGAGTTATACAGTTTGTTGTTAACTAATTCAGACATTGGTTATATTCTCCTATGGAAACTTACAGGAAAACACATATAGCAGAAAGGAAGGTTTTCATGGCATTGCATGGTTTAAAGCAGTGATTTGTGCAGAAAAAGTTAGCCAAGTATTTGCAAGGTTTAACCAGAATAATTTCACAAGGTGCTTATCTAAAAGGTTGATAACACCAGAAATTTACAAGTAGATTTCCCTGCCCCACCACATGTTGAAAAGAAACGACATTCAGTTACTTCGCTGATGTGTCCACTTTCCCTTTTTGTTTCCTAAGGGGCAGAGCCCAGGCCAGTGAAGTAGTCTAGTCCTGTGTTGATACAGCAGGGAATAGATTGAGAAAATGCAGAGTGAAATGGCCAAATAGAGGGTCTGATGGATAGTTTCAGGCAGCGATCATGCAGTTCAGTCCTGAGAGATGGTTTGCATCCCTCAGGGAGCTTGGGCAGCAGCTAGCACACCAGAACCTGGATTGCACAGTTGTGAGCCTCATTCCCGCTATTTATTTCTGTACATGGTCCAGGAAACCTCTCCAAACCCTTATGACAGGATTGGGGACAGTAGGGCAGCACAGAGCACATTATCAGTTGGAGCCAAGGATCTGGCTAGCTCTATCATTTTCAGATAGATCATGGGCTGGATCCTGGTTGAGTGGCCGTCCAGGAGCACATGTGTATGAATGTGGAAGTGGTACATGCTGAGCTCCAGACCACAGCCACCAGGGCTGCTGGAGCTTACAGTGGGCTTGAGGAAAAATGGACCAGGATCCCTGCTCAGCCATGGTAGTTTAGAAGCTGGAATATTTTCCTGTAAACTCTTTCTTCATGAGGAAACTGGTTAAACCAAATTCTATCCGAATTTAGAAAATTACAAATTTTTTTGTTATGATAAACCTTGAAATCTGCCCTAAACTGCTCTTGAAAGATCTAGTTTTTGCTGCAACTACCACAACTAAGATCGCTACTTCTAAAATCTTTAAAGTCCCTGCTTCAAAGGCACATACATTATAAGAAAGAAAAATTTGATGGGCCCGGCACAATAGCCTAGAGATTAAATCCTTGCCTTCCATGCCCAGGATCCCATATGGATGCCAATTCATGTCCCAACTGCTCCACTTCCCATGCAGCTCCTTGCTTGTGTCCTATGAGAAAAGAGAGGATGACCCAAAGTCTTGGGACTCTGTACCCACAAGGGAGACCTGGAAGAAGCTCCTGGCTCCTGGTTCTGCATCAGCTCAGCTCCAGATATTGCTTGTGGAGTGAACCAGCAGATTGAAGATCTTTCTCTGTATGTCTTCCTTTCCAATAAAAATTGGTAATAAAAATTTCGAGAAAATATTAATAAGACTTATTTCAGATAACAGTAATCTGATTCCTTAATGTATACTCAGGTTATATTCACAGCGTTGGTTTAGTGTTATCATTCATTCTCTCTCACTATATTTTGAAATTCATTTATCTTCTCACCCAAACTTACTTTTTTTTTTTTTATTGTTGCTTACATTGTATTATGTAGTACAGTTTTATAGGCGCTGGGGATTCCCCCCACCCCTCCCATACCCCTCCCCTCATGGTGGATTCCTCCACCTTGTTGCATAACCATAGTTCAAGTTCAGTTGAGATTCATTGCTTGCAAACACATGCCTAGCATAAAGTTCAGCGTCTTATTGTCCAGATAAGTTCAGTGGCCTCTTGGGGAGACCTTCTATGGTCTGAAGATAGGTCTAACAGAGTAAAGATCCGGTCAGTTAAAAGCCCCAACAAGGCCTCAGTATCAATATACAACATTTTATTTTATAAAGTAATATATACATTTTTTCCAACACAGTACTGTTACAAAGATGAGAACTGAGAACAAGGCACCCTCACATTCAATCATACAATGTAAAATAACTTCTATTTCATATTCATGACAATGATAAGGAAATTAAGCATAATATTCATGTAATACAGTTTAAGATGCGTGTTTTGCTTTTTTTTTTCCTAAAAAATATTTATTTAAAAGATGCAGTTGCAAAGGAGAGGCAGAAAGAAAGAGAAGGTGGGTTGTCCATTCACTGGTTCATTCCCCAGTTGACCACAAAAGCCCAGAGCTTCTTCTAGGACTATTGTGTGTAGGCAAAGACCTTAACACTCGGGCCTCATTCTTCTGCTTTCTAAAGTGCATTATCAGGAAGCTGGATGGGAAATGGAACAACTAGGTCTTGAACCTGCACCCATATGAGATTCTGACATCCAAGAGGTGGCTTTCCCTGCTATACCACAACACCAAACCCGTGTTCTACCTTTGGTGCTACAAAAGGAGTTCTACATTAGCAAGAATGTATGTAAAACACTAATTGAAAGGCTGGTTTAGTTTTCCAGAAGACAAAAGATAGTGGTGTTGACTAGGCTGCTGGCACAGAGGAAAAGGAAGTGGATTTCAAATGGATTAAGGAGATACCTATCACAGGCTGTGATGCCGAGCTTACAGGACATGTGAGGGATTGGGTTTGCAGGTGGAGAAATGAGCCCTTTACGTAGGATACAGAGGGCAAATGCTTCTGGGATGGGATAAGTAGTTAATTAATACTAAATTTTGAACATATTAAAGCCGAGATGTATCAGTTATTCAAATAGCTAAGGCAGGTGAGACTCTGCGACAGAAAGCCTGGGTTAGACTCTGGAATGTGCACAACAGTTAAAGCAAAGCATGTGACTGAAAACACAGACAAGAAATGAACAGGGCTCTAGTCCTAAAAGTGGAAACAGAAAAAGTGACCAGAGAGTAAGGAGGGCAGATGGAAAGGCAGACAGATAAAGAAGCCAAGGGAAGAGAATGTTTTAAAAGGCACCCCTGCGAACCCGGCACAGTAGCCAAGCAGCTAATGTCCTCACCTTGCATGCACTGGCATTCCATATGGGCACTGGTTCTAATCCCAGTGGCCCTGTTTCCCATCCAGCTCCCTGCTTGTGGCCTGGGAAAGCAGTCAAGGACAGCCCAAAGCCTTGGGACCCTGTACCTGTGTGGGAGACCAGGAAGAGCTCCTGGTTCATCGCTTCAGATCGGCACAGCACTGGCCATTGAAGCCACATGGGGAGTGAATCAATGGATGGAAGATCTCCCTCTCTGTCTCTTCTCCTCTTTGTATATCTGACTTTCCAATAAAAATAAATCTTAAAAAAAGAAGAATCAAGCCTGCCATGACAGTATGCTGAGTAATGAAGTCTGCAATATTTAAAATTCTCATCTTTGCCTTACAGTCTAGACAGGGTAAAGTTGGGGAAAGGGAGACATGGACAAAAATCTTATTTCCTTTTATCTTTAAGATTTAATTATTCTTATTATAAAGGCAGATCCACAGGAAGAGAGCAAGAGAGAAAGAGCTTGTATTTGCTGATTAACTCCCTAAGCAGCTGCAGTGGCCAGAGCTGAGCCTCTGTGTCTTCTACATTGGTGCTGCGTCGCAAGGCTTTGAGCCATCCCCTACTACTTTCCTAGGCCACAGACAGGGAGCTGGATGGGAACTGGAGCATCCAGGATACAAACTGGTACCCACAAGACATCCTGGCAGTTGCAAGGCAAGGATTTAGCAACTAGTCTATGACGCTGGGCCCCCCAAAATTATTTCAATATGACTGTGATCATTGTCATGATGTAAATATGGAAAATGTTTTTTTGTGTGTGTGTGATCTTAAAAGTAGCTTGAGGTCCAGTTAGAAAATTGCCTAAACAAAGAAAAGTTCACCAATGGCCATTGCATGCCCAGAGATCATCCTGGCCTCAGAAAGAAAGAGTATGATAAATCCTAAGGTAGTATATTAAAGAGTTAATATACCTCCTTGCAGGATGCTAAACCATTTTAAGAAATTAGAACGCCATCAAATTTCTGGTTGAACTCTGGTTGATTGTGCAAGACAACTTGACCCATTATATTAAATAAAATTGCTCTTCCAGGGGTAAGAGGAGCATTTACTGGGCTTCTGGTGCCTTTGTGGCAATATTTGCAGACTCGGTACCTACTTGTTCACCTTTAAAATAGATTCTCATGTAATGGAATTATACTAAGCATTTAATAAATGATGTCAGCGAGTGTGATGAATCTCATAATACAGCTTGCCTGGCATACTAAAGTGTAACATACATAGTTGCTGGGGATGGACAGAAGGCACTAATATTGGGAGCAATTGGAGTTGTAATGTTGCTAACAGTAGAGAAAGTATAATCAGATGTTCTTGGTGATTTCACCAATATTTTCCCAAATTAGAGTTTAAAAAATATTAATACTGACATTTGCAATTTATTTTTACAAAGAAATGTTGTGGATTGGTCCATAATGCATATTTTAAAGCAAAATCACTAAGTTACATCAGCAATTTAGATGAATCAAATGTACTTTATGAGAACATCATGTAACATTATACTTCCATTTTTGTTAATTAACAATGAAGTCCCTAAGAGGTTGATATGAATTTGTAAAAGAGAAACCAAATGATGTACTTTTATTATAATAAGCAAAGGATTCTATTAGGAAAGATAACCACTTTGCAAAAGCTTTTTCTTGAAACTGATCTATATCCTTTGATAAACATATTTTTAATATCCTTACATATTTTAATATAGAGCAAAGACAAGTCTTTGGATTGATGATTTGCAAAGAGTAAGCCTTTAATTTTTATTAGTGTCTTTTTGTAAGATTTTATTATTTTTAGATTTTTTTATTGGAAAGAAAGATATAGAGAGAGGAGGGAATAAAGAAATATTTTTTATCTACTGATTTCACTCCCCAAATGGCTGCAACGGCTGGAGTTGAGTCGGGCTGAAGCCAGGACTCAGGAGCCTCTTCCAGGTCTTCCATGTGGCTGCAGTGTCCCAAGGCTTTGGGCCATCATCAACTGCTTTCCCAGGACACTGGCTGGATGGGAAGCAGAGCATCTGAGATAAGAATTGGCACCCACATGGAATCTCAGTGGATGCAAGGCAAGTATTTAGCCACTATGGACTATAGTGCCAGGCCCTATGTTTAACTATAGAGACCACTTATATGCTGTCAGTTATTTAAGTCTTTATGAAACAAAATATTTGATTCATCATTTTAATTATATTACAAGCTGCGAAGCATAAATAAATGACATTTGGTAATTCTTCAGTAATTTTCACTAAACTGGCTATGCAGATTAAAAGAAATTACAACTACTAAGATTCACATGCACAGCGACGTTAATGATAGACAACAACATACATATGCTGTTAATGGAGAATTCAAGCCCTGTCACCCTTTACACAGGCTATCTGCTTTTGGATATTCACTTCACAAAATGTAATGTCACCAACAGATATCGGAAGGATTGCCAACATGAGAGGATTAACTGTTCTATTTAGGAAGTCCAGCTGGCTAATGGGAATCACTTTGGTTGGATGTCAAATTCAGCCCAGCATATTTAATTTTTCTTCTCTGGAAAGTATAGGTTTCGTGGCTTTTACACACATAATGCCAGTGAAATAGGTTTGATACAACGTTGAATAATTCAGAACCCCTGTTTATGTCTATCAACATACATAACTACAAGGAAAATGTAATCATACTTTTGCAGTGAGGCTGTATTTATGAAGGCTTACTGGACACAGGCTAGATTATTTGTCCCTAATGTAATTCAGGAGGAATTACATAAAATTGTGAATGTGGCCATAGTGTCTCTCTCTCACTCTTTCCCTCAGCACAAGTTTATTAAGCTTTACTTTGTTCTCAGCAGTAATAAACTTGACCTCTTTTACCATGTAATTTGTGATGGAATTGACGATTTGGCCCTTTGTTTCTGACATTAGTTCCATTTGAGAGGCTATCAAGGCCATATAATCAAACTATTTTCTGGCAACAGGAGTTCAAAATTGAACAATACTATTTTGTATCTAATTTCAAAGATAGTTTTCACTCAAATTCAAGTTATAATGTTACTTGATCTCAATTATGGTTTAATGACACTAAAGATGGGTTTATAGATTCAAGAATTATTAAAAGCAAAAGATAATCCAGAGGGTAGAATAATGGAAAATAAGAAGGGATTTCCAGGATAAAAGCTAGAAAATCTAAATAGAAAAATGAGATAAACGCTGTCAAAGCTACAGATAATAGTTGTTTTAAAATTCCTTTAACATGTTAGCAAAAATTTAAAGGAACATACATGTATGTTTTCACAGTAGAGAGAGAAGTGTCCATATTTGCTTCTAATATCTCAATTATATTCATTATGAACTAACTGGCACTGGTAATGTGGCACAGAGAGTTAAGCCACTGTATGAGGTGGCAGAGCACCTGGGATTGAGTCACTCATCAGTTTCCAATGAAGCTTCCGGTTAATATCCAAACTGGAATAGAGCAAATGATGGCCGAAGTACTTTGGTCTATGACACATGGGACATTGGGCTGGAGTCTTGGCTGTTGGTCAAGACTCAGCATTTATACATATTTGGAGGAGTGAGTGTGTATATCTCTGTCAAAACTAAAGTCACCAAGTAGAACTTTGCCTTTAAACTCTTATTTTACCAAAATGAATGAACTATGAACTTGGAAATGGACGTTATCAACCTTCCAAAGGGTGGGGTCATTTCAGAGGCACAATGGGTAAGGTGTCATTATCGATAATGTATCTAAGAAGGCAGGGAAATATGATCCAGTGCTAGGGACATTGCCACCTACTAGGGAGACCAGAGTGGAGTTCCTGGCTCCTGGCTTCAACCTGGCCCGGAACTGACTGCTGTGCCACTGAGGGAGTGAACAGCAGAGGAACAATTTGTCTTATTCTTTTATCTTTTGCCATCAACGCCTCTCTATTGCTCTACTTTCAAAAAAATGTCCATAAACTGCTTAAAAATTATTTTTTGTTCTATGTTTCTCTTAAATGTGGTATTTTGATACACATAATATTACTATAAGTCCTTGGGAAAATTAGCTTCTTCAGGCCTCAGTTTCAAAATTACAAAGTAGGTGATAGGGAATAAAATGGAATCATGAATATAAAGAACTGCCTGTTTGACATTTTGTTAATATCTAGTAAATGATTAATGGCAGTGTTTTTAAAATTACTTATTTTTTATTATTTATAATACAATTCCATAGGCTCTGAGATCTCCCTACTAACCTCCCCAAATCCTCCCATTTCCCCTGTATTATTACAATAGTGTAGTCCTTCATAAACAATCGTAAGTCCATCATTCTGCTATTTAAATGTATCCTGACACTATATGTATGAACAATGGCAGAATCCTGCATACTATTGTCACGATGATATTTAAGTTTCATTGATGTCAATTTTTTTGTTTTAATTGTTGAAAGGGCACAGCACAGTAGCCTAGCAGCTAAAGTCCTTGCTTTGCATGTGCCAGGATCCCATATGGTCGCTGGCTCTAATCCCAGCTGGCCCTGCTTCCCATCCAGCTCTCTACTTTCCCTGGAAAGCAATTGAGGACAACCCAAAGCCTTAGGACCCTGCTCCCTCATGGGAGACCTGGAAGAAGCTCCAGGCTCCTGGCTTCAGATGGGATAGGCTCTGGCTGCTGTGGCCATTTGGTGAGCGGTTCAGAAGACAGAAGATCTTCCTCTCTCTCTCCTCCTATCTGTATTTGACTTTCCAATAAAAATAAACAAATCTTTTTAAAAATTGTTGAAAGTATCATTTTATCAGCACATTGTGACCTGACGAGAAATCCAGGCAAGTTAGGGGCAATGTGTTATATATCTTTGTCACTTTAATGAGTAGCATAGTTATCTAGTTATTGTAAAATGTTCAAAGGAAATCTTTTACAACAAAACTATAAAAACCACATCATGCATCACATCGCTATAACCCTACCAGTGCCAGTTGATCTTCTAGAGTGACATAACTTTTAAGATCTGGCTAAAATAGCCACTCCCCACCACAAAGCTTCCTATGTCATAGAATCTATCTACCCAATTCAGTGTAAGCAAATGAATGTCCCAGCACTGCGTTTTTGTTGCATTTTACTAAGTTCTACACTATCCCAAACATAAGAATGAAATTATCTGTTCATAATAAACATTTGTTTCTCCTCCAACTTATTTGTCTCTTTATATTTAGTATTTTCTGTGTGTGGAGAATCCTTGTATGTAGACAATTCTTAGCTGGTATTATTTTACAAATTTTAGTTAATCATCTGCTCATTTGAGCATTTACAAATGTTAATTACTATAATATTTCTAGAAATACTAAAGATATATAAGTTGTAATGAGAATGTTAGTTTTCACCAGTAGAATATAAATTATTTTATTATGCTGGAAATAAGAGAATGTATAAAAAAAATTATACTTAACTATCACTTAAATGTGCCTCCTACCATCAAATTGTGGGAAAACATTGCATCATTTCTCTATTTCTTTTTCATCCATAATCCAATTTGTCAAATAACAACCACTGAGTATTCTACTTGCCATTACAAACTAATACCACATATTATTATGCAGAAACAATAAAACTACCTGTGAACATTACTGTTACAGCTACTTTCTAGTATTTGGTTACAATTCAACTACGCTCATTCCTGACTAGTCAGTATGGTTATGGTCATACTTGGGTGGCTGGTATTGTTTTTCATTCCTACTTTGGGTTTATCTCTGGTTTCCTTTTGGTTTCAATATACCTTACAGGCTGGTTCTAAATCACGGTCCATCATCTGGTTAGATAGATCTCTGCTGTTCTCTGGCTTTGTTCCCTTTGTGATTTATTGAAGACTGGTATGTGACGTTATTTGTCACCATTATCAGGAATTTCAGTGCCATGCTCACAGCATATAAAAACAATCACTACTATCTATAGATCACTCAGTATTGGCTTAACTTTACTGTTTTGCTGCATTAGGAAAGCAGATGTGGTTAAATCATCCATAGCTCAATAAAGATCAGATTAAACCTAGGATTGTCAAAGTAAAGCTACAATGTAACAGCCATCACGATCATACTGGCCTTGGGAGGGTGAGACACCCTGCCCTTGAATGTGGCATTCAAGCCTTGCACCTCAATTCTTTTATTCAATATAAATGGAAATAAAATTTCCTCATATATCACCTCTTACGACAGGGGCAGTTTCCTATTTTTCCTGAAGATCACATATGCATCTGTGCTTGGACTTCAAGCCTGCCAAATCTGATGTATGCTAGGTCTTTTTTTTTTTTTTTTTGCTATTATTCCAATTTATTTTGAAAAAGTAAAATGGGCTTTTCTTTACTTTTTTTTGGAGCATTCATGTTAAATTCTGAGATAAAACTTACTGATTTAGATGCCTGCCTTAATTTTTCTGTTATTTTAAAAATAATTATATTTAAACAGATTTCCAATAAAATTATCTAAAAATAGCAAATAAAGTATTGGTAGATAGTCACAGCTTCTTCTCAACTGTTTGAAGACTCTTCATAATTAAAGTGATATTTGTTTAGACAAATTCTCTCTTTCCACACATATATAAAATCTCCAAAAGTCCATGGAAAATTAATTTAAAAGATGAGTATCTTGGTGCAAAAATGTGTTTTTTAAAATCCAGGCACAAGTTTTTTATAATATACATTTTCATGAACTCTTTGAGACTTTATTTTTAAAGCATTTCTTGATAAATACATATCTATCTTCTCATGTAGGCAACATCTTAAAAGTAATAAATAAATGGTAAAGAAATTAAATTGATATCTTGTGATTTAACTATTGTTGGCTCTAGCCCATTTTTACACTCTTGTGGAACTGTGGCCTTTGTTGTTTTTTTACTTGTTGAATATTACAGTTGGTATTGAATTAAGCCTGGGATTACAAAGTAATTGATAATATGATTTTGCAGAAATTAAAGAGAAAAAAAAACAAATGCAAAGAGGAGAACTGAAAGAGGAAATGAGAGAGTGAGGCAGGGAGGGAATGAAGGAAATATAGTAATCAGAATTGTTATCCTTGTAGTAATAAAAATTTGGAAAAAAAGACTATCACAGGGATTTTACATCCCTAATGTTTGTCAAAGTTTTGGGTAGAGTACCCTATAAGTCAGTATTTATTACATAAATGAATAAAATTATGCTGACCTGGTCAGAGTCATTTAAATCAAAAGCATATTCATATCATTTATGGTAAATTAAGATTATTACATATATACAACATAAAATGTGTGAGTTACTCCACCTTAGTATTCTATTTAAACTTGTTAAGCTTGAAAAATGTGCCTGTAACAATAAGGCACTTTTCTTTAATAACTTCTAGAAAGAAATGTTTCCTTCTTTCTCATTACTATCTTATCATTAAACATATTTCATGATTATCCTGATTACTGAAGCCACTTGCAACCTAAAAATCCTTACTGCCAGTCCTAACGTAAGAAGTGGACCTTTGCTTGCAGCCAACGCTACAATCAACAGCATGAAGTAAACACACACAAAAATGGAACTCTCAGGGTGAAGCCTCATTGGGATGGAAAGGCAGCAGATCTCTTTTGCTTTTGGATCAGATTTTAAAGCCTGTGTCTGTCAGGTCTGCTGATACCACAGGTTGGAGTGAGAATGTCCTGCTAGAGCAATTCCTGGACTGCAACCTCTCTCGTCCCATAAGAGGGAGGGTCATGGTCATGATTCCTGGAGTCCCATACATGATTTTCTAATCCTCTGCTTCAGATTGTTTACAATATGACATTCACTTTTCTTGTGTATTTCCTTTTGCCATTTTTGCTTTGTTCTTACTAAATGAGCTTGACTGCACTGTAGCAAAAAAGAACTAAGAGAAGTTGGATTTGTCCATGCATGAGGAGTCAGAACTTACAAGATGCTGGGGGTTAGCCAAAAGTATGGTTAAGGATATTTCCAAATTACGTATTTTAACACCTTTTTTCATCTCATGTATTCCCTCTTCTGGAAGGTCTAGTTTATCCCATTAATTTATTTTATTTTATATTTTATTGTATTATTTTTCCTCTTCTATTTTATTTTTACTTTAGGTACAATTCCCTAGGTTTTGGGATTTCCCGTATGCATTTCCCATATTCCCTCTCCACAACTTATCCCCTCATATTATTGCAATAGTGTAGTCCTTCATAAGCAAACATAAATCCATCATTCTGTTGTTTAAGTGTGTCCTGACATTGCTGGTCCAGCATCCTATTGTCAACATATACCCAACAGTTTCACTGAGAGTCCATCTTTGATTTAGAAGTAGAGATGCCTACTGCACTGTATCTTCACAACTGGATATGATAGTCTCTATTGCACAGGTACTATACATTCCTTTAAATGAGAAGCTATAAAATGAAATCAACAACAGGAATAATGACAAAACAAAAAGGTTTACATAACCACTTAAGTTTACACACTACTGAATAACCAATGTGTGAAGAAATGCAAGAGAAAACACAAAAGCTTCTTGGAGAAAATGATGCTACTGTGTGATCTATGAATCAATGAAGAATTACTAAGAGAAAAACTATTTTAAAATTATTTCTAGGCTCTAGAATTGCTGTCTTTAGTAATATCTTACTTGCCACCTTCTGGATTTTGTTGTAACTCTTGCCCTCCCCACCTTTTTTTTTTTTTAAACAAAACTCTGCACTACTGTATTTGTGGCTTTTCTGCCATTCAGTTTCTCTGGACTCTAAGTCATCACCCATGAATGCAAGCCCTGAAGAGTTGTTTCAGAGTTAAATGCTGCTGTCTCATTTGGTTGGTTGGCAGATGCTCAAACAGTAAACAATTTTGCTTAACCTGTATTTAAATCTAAAAGATGAATATCAATAATTACTTTCTCTTTTCCCTACCTTTCCATGCTTTAACTAATGTATGCCTTTTTGTATGGTATGCAGGCCACTCTGATAAAAGTGAAATTTGGTGTCCCCAAACAGGTGTGACAAAAATTACCTAACTCTTGGGTAGCAGGTATTTATGTGACATCTGTAATGCCTAAAGCCCCCAGAAAGTTGCAAAAAAGCAAAACAAAAAAACCCACCATGGGTCAGACGTATGTGGGAAATGGGTACCAGCAATCTAGAGAAAGCACGACTCTTGCTGCAGCAACCTGGCCATTTGTTTCCTAGCACAAGCCTTTATTTACTTATTTGTTATTGGATTGCTTTTTCAGTTAGCAAAGGAAAATCCTAGGGAATATTCAATGAAGAATTAGGTACTGATTTCATGAGTCTGATGATGATTCTATGACTTGGACAACAGTATAGCTGATGTTTACTGCGAAGGCTGCTGATGAGACCTCGGCATCATTTCCAAAGTCAACAGATTTTAGGAATACAGTGTCAAAAATGACATTTTAACATGTGAAGCTACTGGCCATGCCTTTGCACATTTCTCTGTGATCCATCACTTCTTGTTTAGATAAATGTCTGTTCTTCTAAATGAATTTCATTGATTTTTAATTCCACATTTTCATGTATGAAGATGTAAATTAAGCAATAACTGCTCATGGCTTGCCTCCATTAGCACCAACAGACTGGAAAGAATTAACTGATACCAATTTCATAGTATTGATAAATATTTCATATCAAGTAAGCAAGCTCATAAATTAATAATGTTGACTAAAATCAATGAATATATAGTTATCAGTGATATATTTTGTTGAAGGTGAAATATCTGTTGCCATTGTAAATTTAGCTTAAAATTACAAAACTTAAGATAACTTTGCTGTGAATTATAATGAACTATTTTGTATGACTCAATGTCATGGTATAAATGATATTCTTTATAATTCTAGAATTCCATTGAGTGGAACTAATTTTGGAACTTATGTAGTGTACATAGTAACTCAGAGTTTCAAAAAAAAACAAATTGTGACAATCAAGAAATATTGCCAGAAGAACTTAGAGTGGAAAAATATAGGATCATAAATATATACCCCGAGTTTGCATTGTGGCATAACAGTTTAAGTTACTAGGTGTAATACTTGCATCCCATATTGATGCTACTTCTTGTCCCACCTGCTCTGCTTCCTATTCATCTCCTTGTAAAAGTGCCTTGCAGAGTACTAGGAGATGGTCCAAATCTTGGGTCTCTGTCATCCACTAGGGTATTCTGACTGGAGTTCCAGGATCTTGCCTTTAGCCCAACCATGCAGCCATTTGGGAAGAAGCCAGCAAGGGAAGGAGGGAAGGATTCTCATTCTTTCTCTCCCTCCCTCCCTCCCTCCCTCCCTCCATTCTTCATTCCCTCTCACACTGTATATGTGCATGTGTGTGTACATGTGTAACCATTTCAAATGAAGTCTTTTAGAAACAATGGAATAAGTGAGACAGCCAGGACTTGAGCCAGCACTCTCATGTGAGCTGCAGGGACTGCAGGTTGCAGCACAGCTTACTGTACCTCAACACTGCATGCAGGAATGTAGGCCTCAACATGACAAAATCAATTTTTAATCAGTCTCTAAATATTACAAAAACATTATGATTATTTTTGTGCTTTTTCTTCTCTGTTGAAAACTTGCGTCATTTGGATTGTAAGTTGTATGGTCTATCTCCACACTCAGTATCCAGAGAAAAACAGCAGGATGTCATCAACACAAGCAGAAGCAAAATTAACATAACCAGGACTTCTCTGCTGAGCTTGACAAAGACATTTCACTAGACTTTGTGAAAACTACATATCAACAACGGAATTTCATTGTTTTGAGCTAAACATTTGCATTTCCAAAAAATATGCTTGTTGGAGGTTTCATCTCCAATGTGAAGGTCTTTGTGCATAGACATATTTGGAAATAATTATGCTTAGAGTAGGTTGTGATAAAATTAGTGTACTTGCAGGCCCAATATAATGGCTCAGTGGCTAAATCCTCAACATGCAAGCACCAGGATCCCATATGGGTGACTGTGAACTGGATGCTTCACTTCCCCTCCAGCTCCCAGTTTATGGCCTGGAAAAACAGTAGAAGAAGGCCCAAAGCTTTGGGATGCCGCACACACATGGGAGACCCAGAAGACACTCTGTCCTTTGCTTCAGATCAAATCAGCTCTGGCCATTGTGACCATCTGGGGAGTGAACCAACAGATAGAAGATCTCTGTCTCTCCCCATTCTCAGTAAACCTAACTACCTTTACAACGAAAATGAATAAACTTCTCTCTTTCTTTTTAAAGATTAGTGTCCTTATAAGATGGTGAAGAAAGAGTAGAGTGGTTTCTCTGAAAATCATTTAAAGACTCAGAAAGAAGGCAGCAGCATACAACTCAGGAAGAGCGACTTGACCAGGCACCAAATACTCTGGGCAACCTGATCTTGGATTTTCCATCTGAATGAATATTCAGAACTGAGAATTTTTTGTTGAAGTCAGTTAGTATGACATTTTGTTACAATAGCCCATGCTGACTGAGCTATATATAATGAATATAGTTGTTGTATATATATATATGTATATAACAATATAATATATATTAAATATTTTCCATCCATTGGTTCATTTCTCAAATGGTTCCAAGAGCTGGAGCTGAGTTGATCTGAAGCCAGTAGCCAGGAGTCCACTCTGGGCCTCCCATATGGAATCCTTGCACTTTCAAAGTGAGGATTAGCTAATTGAGCCATAATTCCAAGCCTTAAATATGTACATATTCCAGTGTACTAGGTCTTAAGCATTATCATAGGCCCAAAACAACAATGATCTACAAAAATTCTGATCATTGTTGAGTCTGCATTCCAGTCTGTGTGTAAAGTTCAGGGGAAGTAGAAATTCCCAAAACAAACTTATGTAAAGAGAATATATTGTATTACAGCAAATATTGAGGAAAACAATAAAATAGGAATGACACTGACAAATGTGAGTGGAAGGGATGATGTTTGGATAGAATGGCCAAGAAAGGTGTTACTAAAAGGTAACAATTGAGCAGACTTGAAGCAAATGAGGGAAGAACCCATAGTCTATATGGAAGAGGAGATCCAGCTGAAGAAACAACAAAAACAGATGCTGAGGCACAGTGGGTTTTGTTGAGGGGCCCATGAACATGATCTCTGCACTCATGTCTGTCAGCCTCCTTGCAGTTATCTGTGCAGTTGAAAGACTATTGGAATTTTAGATGGATAGATCAGGAAGAACAGGAAGTGGTGGTCATAGAGGGTTAGCTTGGTTGACATGAAAACTAATAATCCTTTGTTGATAAGTATTGTGGTGAATGTGCAAAGTGCAAGCTTACAATGAGCACCCCTTTGGAATGCTTCTTTAGCTAGGTTTACTCCTCACTAGGCTGGCTGGCTGTTACAAAGACACAGGCAGCTCTAACTCGTTTCCCCAGACTAATCGGGACTGATATGAGCAACCTATATTGATCATTTTAATTCTCAGACCAGATCTCTAAATCTGTTTCAGATGCTTCTGTTCCCAAATTTTATTAAATATTCTTGCCCAGGTTAGGTAAACATGCTTTTCCTCAGCTCAAAGTTATCTGAGTATTCATTTATTCTCCAGAGAAGACTGGCTGCTACTCACATTTTTCTATGTCTACTTCAGCTACTGTGAAATCTCTTCAGTTGAAGCGTAACAGGAATGGATGATTCTCAGCTTTCTATTGTACAATATATCTTTACTCCAAATGAAAAGCTCTTGGCAATTGGTTAAGCCAGTTTTCAGCAGAGAATCCTGATCCTACCTGCTAGTTTTGCTGAAACTCTTCACCCTTCACAATATGATTTTAACCACATCTCCTTGAGCTACAATTTTATTCCTGAAGGAAATGAGCAATCTTTAGCCTTGACCTTTTAAGTGAAATCACCAATCAGACTTGTGTCACCTTCGGCCCTGGCTGTGACTTGGCTGCCTGCCGAAATCGTAGTGACTCCTAGAGCTGCTCATTTGTCTCCTTCACCTCCCTCACCCCAAGGCTGTTATTCGGTCCTGGCTGTTCTTTTAGGTGACACTCATCCAGCCAGGTTCAGCATACAGTGTGCTGTGAAATTACCAAGGTAGTGCTTTGCATAACCAGCAGCAGAGATACTGACGACTTTAAATGATCTGCTTAAGGCTGCAATACTAATGACTGGCAGAATCAGACCTGCAACTCTGGGTCTGGGAAACTGAGCATTTTCCTATTCAATAACAAAAAGCTTCTCCTTACCTTTCTTCAAACCCACACAATAAAAAGCCAGAGAGACTGAAGGCTGAACCTAATGTCAAGAATGATAATCCAATCAGACTGACAAAGCACTGAGAGAGTTCCCTGATACATGACAGACAGATATATATAGAGAGAGATGTTTAAAAAAAAAAAAAGGTAACATTCCTTAGGAATGTGCCCAAAGGAAAACTGAAGTTTGAGTCGCTTCTCCTAACTGTAACCCATTGTCTCTATTAGTTGTAAATGGGATTCAGAGATATTTCCACTGTTTAAATTTGTTCGCTAACTATATTAACAATCACTTAAATTGACTAACCCGTTTGAGTGTCATCATCTATAATATAAGATTCTTCAAGGTAGACGGTGGTATTCTTGTATTTCAGATGGGTGAACTTAGATTCAGGAAGTGAAATCATCTGCTAAAAGCCCAGGCATGCGCTCTCTCTTACCAGGCATTCCCTTTCCAAAGCCCAAGACTGGGATCATGAATAGCAAGGAGTGTTTTTTTTTTTTTTTCCACAAAGTACTAATTTTCAATGGCTTATCCATGAAAAGTATTCTCATACAAATTAAAGTAGGAAGAAATAATAAAAACGCAATTTTCCATTTCATATGATTTATGAGAAATGACAAAGGGCCAGAGTAAATGAGCAAGCATTCTAAAATTAGAATACTACTAGAATTTTCCATTATCAAACTCTAATCAGCAATATCATTTTATGGTATCTAAACTATTGCAATTTTGTTGTTTTAATGTTGCAATATTACCATTATTGGATAGTAAGTCTGCATAATAACTTAAAAATCACTCATTTACTTATACTTGCGCAAATAAATTCTGCTTACGACTTCACCAGTTGTCATTTTCTTAAATTAAAAGCACTTCAAAAAGCATTCGTTTTAAATAGAAGATTTCATAGAATAGATGCTAATAATGTATTTTAAATTTTCAAAATCATATTTATACAATCAAATATAAGAAGAAATTATTAGTTATCTTTCCCAAAATTAATCAAAAAGTACAGCAATGAATACGATTTAATTGATCTAATCTATAGCCTTGGTTTTAAAAATGTAAAGACTTCCAAAGTATATGCATAATCAAAACAACAAAGATGCTTTGCATGCTGTATGAATTCAAATGAAAAATACCCTTTCTAACTTAAACAATAATTGTTCAATTTCCAGCCTGATAAGGGGCACATACTTTGAGTGAGTGTAAAACATCAGTGCTGAAAGAAAAATTATATCACAACATCTTATTGGTAGGTCACTGCATCATATACACACACATACACACACACACTATTTCAAAGAATATGACAAATAATTTGATAATATGCAAAATTTTGATATTTTATTCTAAAATGTGTTAAAATATGGAAGGCATTAGCAGATAATACATGTACTATCAAATCTTTCAAACACATCTCTACTTAAAATGAAATTTTTATCTGTTACTACACTAAGTGAGCACTACATTTTTTTTTAAGAAGCTTTAATTATTTAAAAGGAAGAATACTCACAGAAAGAGAGAAACAGACAAGAGATGTTCCATCCACTGGCTTGCTTCCTAAAAGTCTCAGATGGCCAGGGCTAGGCCCGGCCAATGTCGAAATCCTTACACTACATCTGGTTCCCCCTTTTGAATGGCAGAGGCCCAAGAACTTAGCCATCTTTCCCTGCTTTTCTAAGAGTATTAGCAGAAAACGAGACAAGAAGTGTTACTTCTGGAATTTGTATTGGTGCCACTACAAGATACAGGTAATTCAGCTGGTAGCTTAATCCACTGAGCAATAATATCAGCCCATTCTTTAATAATTAAATTATCTGGGACAAGGTGGGAGTGGTGAAGAAGATATTTTTATTCTTTGATTGTTTAAAAATCACCCTTTCAAACACCCAACATCTTTACAATGAAAGACTCTATCTTCTAGTTTTTAAAATAGGCAGAGACAGTACCTTCACATTACCTAGTTACTCAACTATGCAACAGATCCTCATCTAGCTATTTCCTAGCACTGGTTATCTGTTGCCCATCCCTCTCTCCTCATTTCCTTTCCCGGGCTTTAATTGGATGCAATACCACTTGTCTATTTAACCTTTTATTTCCTGCATTTTGGGGTTTTGATCTACAAAATTCTTGCCATTCCAATATCCTAAAACGCTTTTCTACATTTACTACCAGTAGTTTCAAAGATCCGGGTCTTACATTTAGGTCTCTAATATACTTTAAGTTGATTTTTGTACATGATGATGGACAGGGGTTTAGTTTCTTCTGCATGTGGAAATCCAATTTGTCCAGTACTATTCATTGAAAAGACTATCCTTTTTCTAACGCATGTTCCTGGCACATTTGTCAAAGTATGTAGTATCAACATATATGTGTGTTTATCTATAGTATCTACATTCTGTTAGTCTGAGGGTCTTTTTTTGTGCCACTCTAATGCTGTTTTAATTACTGTGGCTTTTAATGTATTTTAAAGCCAGATAACAAGATGCTTCCTTTGTTACTTTTTTGCTCAAAATTCCTTTGGCTCCTGGGGATTTTTTGTAATTCCATACAATCTTAGTATTTTTCTAGTTATGTGAAAAATGGAAATAAGGTCTTGATAGCGACCAGGATTTAAGGAATGGGCCAATTTGTACAGCATGGGCATTTTAATGATATTGATCATTACAACCCACCAATATTAAATGTCTTTCCATTTCTTTGTAACCCGTTAAGTTTCATCAGTGACTTATAGTTTTTCACTGTGGACATCTTTTACCCATTTGATTAAATTATTCTTAAGAATTTTAATGGTTCTTTCTTCATCTATTGCTTTCTTACCTTTCAGAGTACTCATCACAGGTATGAAACAACACAGCTGATTTTTATATGTTGATTGGTATCCTGTAACCTCACTGAAATCATTAGTTCTCACAGCTTTTAGATAAAATCTGTCATTTTATACATATGATTGTGTCATTTACAAAAAAAAATGACAAATTTCCTCATCTCCAGTCTGGACACCTTTCTATTTTCTCTCTTCTAATTGCTCTAGCCAGTGCTATGATAAACAAAATTAATGAAAATGAGCATATTTATTTCACTCACTATTCTAGAAATACTTCAACTTCTCTTTATTCAAGCAGTGTTAGCTTTTGGCTTGCTATATATTTCTATTTATGCTTATTTTTTCCCTAATTTGATTACTTTTTTAAATCAGGAAAGTATGTTGAATTTGATCAAATGCCCTTTTTTTGTAGCTATGGAGGCGACTGTGTAATTTTTCTCCTTCACTCTATTTTCACGGTGTATTAAATCCATTGATTTGTGTATATTCAACTATTTTTGCATCACTAGGATGAATCACAACTGACCATGGTGAATGATCTTTCTAATGTGCTGTTAGAATCAGTTTCTTAGTATTTTGTTGAAGAGTTTTGCAATCTATTGATCAATGACATTGGCCTGTGACCATCATCTTTTGATGTGTCCTGTTCTGGCCTTCATGTGAAAGTAATGCTGTCTTCCAGAAGGAATTTGGTACAACTCCCACCTATTTTTTGAAACTAATTCAAGAAGGACTTATGTTTCTTTTTCTTTAAATGTGTGGTAGAATATAACAATGAAGTCCTGTGACTGTCTTTAATGAGAGATTGCCATTTTTGTTCTATTTAGGTATTCTACTTCATCTTTTAACCTGATGTGGTACATGTATCCAATAATTTTTCTCTTTATTCTTGGTTGTTAAATTTGTTGCCAAATAACTTTTCATTACAATCTCTACCCCCCTTTGATTTCTGTGTTGTCACTTGTAATGACTCAATTTTCATCCCTGGTTCTGCGTATTAAATCCTGACTTAACTCTGGATAAGATAAAGTTCCTCAGTTGATTGATTTTTTTTATCTTTTTACTTTGTATGCAAAGTATCTGTACTGTGAGTTCCTTCATTCCTACCAGTTTGCCATATTTCTGGTTTTTGTTTTAGTTCATTACTTTTTTTGTTCATGTGTGCAGGTGGTGATTACTTTAAACTTTCCTGTTACTATGGTTCTTGTTCTATTCTACAGGTTTTGTATGTTGTATTGCTATTTTCACTCCTTTCAGGACATTTTTATTTCCTCTTTTTTTTTCTTTATCTATTGATCAAGGGGTAAGTTTTTAATTTCAATGTATTCATGTAGTTTTCAATGTTTTCTCTTCATTGGTTTTTAATTAATTAGTGTCAAAAATACTTGATGTCCTTTATAATATCCTTAATTTCTGAGAGTTGTTTTTTGGCTTTTCCTATGATCAGTCCTGGCAAATGTCCCATATGTGCTGAGAAAAACGTGTGTCCTGTAGTTTTCAAATGAGAATATTTGCACATAGTCTTCCAGGTCCTATAGATCAAAGGTAAAATTTAACTCTGCTGGTTTTCTTTGGAGGTAATCTGCCCATTTCTAAAGTGTCCTTTTCTCCCGCATTACACTGTGATCTATCTCCCTCGTTAGGGCGACTGATATTTGCTTTATGTGTGTATGGGCTCCAATAGCAGATGTACATGTATCTACAAGGGTTATATCATCTTTTTTTTTTTGGTCAGCACTTAATCATAAAAGACTATCCTTATCTCTTTCTCATGATTTTGGTTTAAAATCTATTTTAACTGATAGAAAATGCCTAACTCCCTGCTCTTGTGGATTCCATTCACATAGAATATGTTTACCCATCCTTTCACTTTCAGTCTATATGTAAGATAAAGGTAAAGTGACTTAGTATTTTTATTGTAGTTCTCCACCCTCTTTTGTCCTCTCATAAATTTCTTTTGTAAGTATCTTCTTTAAGGTGTATTTTGTTTGTTATTGACTTTTGATTTATGAACACTTGGCTAGATATTTTCCCACTTAATTTTTTTCTTCATTTCTTCTGAAATTGTATGTTTTTTAATATAGTATGTCTTTAAGGTTACTGGTTCTTTCTGCTCTGTGTTCTATTCTGCTATGAATGCCTTCTATCTCTTTTTTTATTTGACATATTTCTCAGCAAAAGGATTTCTGTTTGATTTTGTATAACAACTTCTATCTATCAAATATTTAAGATCATTGAATAATATTTTTCTACATTCTCTTAAATCTTGTGGAGTTTCTATAAAACAACTACATTGAGATCTGCATCTAAGCATTTGAAAATTTTAGTTCCTACATGACTAGTGTCTGGCATCTTACTTTATTTTTTAGGGAAGATCACAAATCCCTATATGTTATTGTATGGTTTTTGAGTGTTACAGACTAAATATTACATATGTAAAGGCAGAGCTCACACTAAGAAAAGGCCAATAATTTAGGTTGAACGTCAAGAGAAAGATTTAACTGTTGTATACTAGAGATCCAATTTTTGGCATGCCAGGCTCATGTGAATTCTCTCTACTAGCCAACATGCAGGATGGGGCTTTGCTGACAGGTAACATTTTCATATTATTTTTCTGTGTAATTTCTGAAAATGTTTACTGAACATTGCCCTATAGTAATTTTTTTCACTTTCATTATATTCTTAACTTTTCCTTTGCGTAAGTTCTCTGCTAGACTGCAAACCAACTTACAGTAGAAATTTTTATTAAACGACACACTTTATCTATGAAGCCTTTGGTTTTTGTTAAAGACTAGGTTATTATTGTGAAAGGGTTTTTCACATTCATTCGATTGACTGATTTCTTTGTATGCCTCGATGCTCTTGATTCTTATTTGTGTATAACATTATGTACACACCAAGTGATTAATTTTACTAATCTGACTTTCTGGCTCTCCTACTAAAAATTATAAGTAGTTTGTTTCATTTCTCCAGGCTACTTATTTCTCAGATACTGCAGCTAGTTAAACAGCAGAAAGCATCACAAGTTGCATTCCAGTTCTGCTGCTGAACTGCTTCATTCTTCTTATGCTCTCAAACTCGAGTTTGTCCTACATTTGCAGTTGATATACTGTTCGGTGTGAACTGAGGAAATATCTTGAAGGGCCTAAGTGTCACAAGGCAATAATGGCAGATCACCTCCAGAGCTCGGAAACCATCAGAATATTTGGGAATTGGAGAAGAACAGGCCAAAATGGCACATGAGATGCCTACATCGCATAGCAGAGTGCCAGCGCAAGCCCCATCTGCTGCATGCTTTCAGTCCAGATTTCATGTAATGAACCTGGGAAAGCAGCAGATAACAGTTCAGGTACTTTTGTCGGTGACACCTATGTGGGAGACCCCGATAGAGTTGAAGGATCCTGCCTTCAGTCTGCCCCAACTCAGACCCTTGTAGGTATTTGGCGAATGAACCAGCAGATGAAATCTCTTTTTCCATCTCTCTACCTCTTTTTGTCTTGCCTTTCAAACAAGATAAAACCAAGAAAATAAAATATAAAAAGTAAAATAAAGTCATAGTATGTTATTAGTACATAATCAAGCATGATTGAAAGAGAAAAAACTCATTAATCATTATATATATAACTGAATACTTCAAATGAAAATGTAGATATCTTTAGAAATAAGATTTTATCATTGTAATCATATATAACAACACATATGTATAAAATAGTGTTTTAAGTAGAAATATGAATAATTAAAATGAGAATGAATTAATTTTACAAAATGATGGATTTCCCAAGAAGCGTTAAAGATACTCCAAATTTGGGCTGGCACAGTAACGTAATGAGTCAAACCACTGTCCCAATGCTGGCATCCCCTATGGGTGCTTATTTAAGTCTTGCCTACTGCACTACCAGTGAATTGCATGCTGTCGTGCCTGGGAAAGCACTGGATATGACCCACTGTGTAGGCTCCTGTGCCCTGTGGGAGACCTTGATCAAGCTCCTGCCTCCTGGATTCTTTGTTGCTCAGCCTCCACTGTTGTGACCATTTGGAGAGTGAACCAGCAGACAATGCACCTCTCTCTCCTCCTCCTCTCTCTGTCTGTGCCTTTCAAATAAATCAAGTGTTAAAAAAAATGATACTCCAAACCTCTGAAAGCTATGCCATGTGTATGAATTGAAACATACAGTAATATAACGGTTATGATCAAAAGCTCAACAGTACTTTAATGTTGGTTTTGCATACTAGCTTCTGTTTTTGAAGAGTTCTACAAGCAAATTTAAAAAAATACATGAAAGTTGAAAGGTCAATAATGATGATTACATGAAAAGCTGACATGCTGTAGAGCTTCTCTTAAATTGGACAAGTACAACTACACTAAGGTGCTGTCATTATAAAGTAACAGAATTTAGAGGTGAGATCCTGACACAAATTGACCGCAAAAACTGGACCTGAAAGAAGGACCAAAAACAGAGCATCCAAATTAATGGATGCTCAGCATAAGGCCCAGGTGATATTCCAAATCAACAGAAAATGAAAAAGCTGCAAGAAAAAAATTAGTCCTACTCTGTTATACTCAATAATACTAATGTAAACTGCAAAAATTAAAGGCAAAGAAAAGCAAAAAAAAAAAATAGCAAACAATGAGAAAGGTTGATGTATATCATAAATTCACGTAATCTTAGCAAATTTGTCTTCAAAAATATACCTGAAAAGAGTGCCAAGACAACTCAAGAAAGAGGGCTTAGATATTTTAGCCATATGACTAAAATAATTCAGTATATGAGTTTATGTCAGAAAAAAATCCAGCACTGCAACCAATAGAATATAGAGTCAGCAGGTCATGGGAGAGGGGGAGATGGTGGTCAAAAGATACACAGTGGCAATTGTAAGAAGAGTGCCTTGAAGAAGTCTAATTAGGGTGCTGGCTATTGTCAGTAATAAGATTTTGTATCCTAGAAAGAACAGAACTACATTTTTCAGTACATAGGCACATACACACACAGCGTTACTACTATGTGGCAAGTGTTAAAAAATTGCATGGCCACAAGCATTTCATAATATATTAAAACATCACATTGTATATTTTGAACATACCCATTTTTCCTGACCAATCAAACTTTCATATACAATAAAATATACAAAAGGTAAAAATATGCAAAATCCTGAATAATATTTGTATAATATTAAGAACTTCAGAACTTCCATGCTAAAAAAAAGATTGTACCTTCATAGCCATCACAGAAAGGCAAACAAAAATAAAAGTATGTTAACTGAATATAAATATTACAGATTGTGGAATTATTTTTCTAATTTTACATTATCAAATTATGGTGGTACAAAGGATACTCATACCACTTGAATTTCATATTTTCACAATTTTCTATTATGTATTAAGTAAATTAATATACATGAATATCCTCTCCTAGGTAAGTACCTAGTCAATATTTTGTACATGTGCATTAGGGAATACTGCAATAAAATAACAATGCTATTTGTATTCATAAAAATAGAAAAAACCAAAATGATTATAGTATACTGATACAGTGCCATGCCACTCAAAAATTCAAATTAGTGATTTTTAGCTACATCCAATAATATGAACGAACAACAAAATAGCTCTTAGGGTATAAATCTGTTTACCTAACAGTTTAAACTGGGCAAAACCATATTCTATTGTTCAAAGATGCATACGCAGACATAAAGCTAAAGAAAAGCCAGGGAATTACTACCTAACTTAGAATGATGAATGGGGGGCAGTTTTAATCATTGTAGTCCTTGCAGAATTTTAGGATTGTTACATTCTGTTGTATCATGCTTATATGAGTATTCACGCCACAGTTTTGCTTTCTCTGCCCTTGTCTTCTAAATAGTGCACTTCAGCTTCTGCTGTTAAAAATCTCTATATTACATAACACACTCAATCTGTACTAGGTCACATGTATAGAACAGAATCCCCAATGAGTTTTGTGTTTTCATTTCTGCTACCATTTACCGGTTTTACATGAATATGCATTTTTATTTGTATCATATCAGAAAAACCTGAGTGACAATGTTCATTAGATTTAATTTCTAAAAATAACAGGTGAACCTTATAACACATGCATTTTAGTGAACTTGCTGAATGACTGCAGCATTTCTCAGGCTCAAAAGACTATTTAGATACAGATAACCTACAGTGATAGACATTTCCCTGGAGACACTATTACTTTAAGCAGTGTTTGTAAGAACAGTGCCACACACTCACTTAATCACAACATGTATACTTCTAACAGATGAAGAAAGATGGCTGTTTAAAACTCCTAGTAACATATACTTTCATCAAGACAGGAGAGAGGAAAAGAGTGAGAAAGAGAGTGGGAGAGTCACTGAATTTAATATTCATTAAGCATTCATTCTAGACTGGAAAGTACAATTCACCAAAATCAGAGAAAAGCTGCTTTTGTCACTTGCAAGTTCCTTTTTCTTTAGGGAAAAAGGCAGCTGTAGCTTAACCACTAAGTAACAATTATAAGACAGTAATGGCAACTAATACATATCATACAACCAGATTCTCACTCAGCACTTAATCTATCCATCACCCCTATGAGGTAACGGACAGCCTCTGCAGAACTACTCACTATTAACATTTGGTCGGCTTCACAGGAGATTGAGGCATGGTGTGTGATTAAGTGACGAAATTAAGTGATGCAAATGTAAGGTCACAAAACTAATCTCGATATACCATTATACAACTCCAGAAAAATCTGATTTCAAGGGCTTATATTCCTAACAATTTGAAGAATGTCTTCCGCGTATATGTTCAGATTTCTACTTTACATTGTTGGGAAACATGCATTGTGAAACACAAGAGACGTGTTTTCCAAATAGTGGCTGGCCACAGTCATTCCAAGCATTTTGTTGATGTTACATTTAAAAAAATTTTACTTAGGAGAGCACAACACAATGGCAGCTCAGTAAGACATTTGAGTTATCTCCCCACAGAGAGATGAATTGTAAACAGACATTCATATATCAAAATAACCATCACCTGAGCTATGGAAGCCAGGAAAGACTGCAGTAACTGGTTTAGTATAACAAAAAGACACTTTGAGAAAAGTGAAAAAGAAAGTCTTCCCTGATAGCCATCCCTCAGCTCTAAGTAGTGTGTTGTGAAGATAAAAAGCCTCACCTCCACCATAGAGAGCAAATTACATGCAGACCTTCTACTTGAAGTTCTGTAACATGTGGCCCATGATAAAAACCTGTGCCTTGGGACCCCAGGATCCCTGCATTCAGACAAGGGTCTGTTGAGTGAGATTTTAGACATGTCTTAGACAGATGGCTATATGACAATCCCCACTACTCCTTCAACATGTGAAACATAGTAGAAGATCTGCTGCTTACAGACAGGGAAGGAGGCAGAACATTAAGGAAAAATAAATCTCACCTTAGAAGCCGGGTACTGCTGTGAGACCATGTGCCAGAAAAAGCCCAAAGCCTCTTGCCCAAACACTGGTTTTCACGGAGCCTTTAGAGTTGCTCTAACGTTGAAGACATGTGTCCTTCAGGAATGCATTGTTTTAGAGTGCATTGCCACTAGCATCATGTGAGTCTGGTATGTATCCCTGAGACTGTACAGGACCGAGGAACTGTGACACAGTTGAGACCCAGCCTAGTGACAATCTTTACAGAGAAGGAGAGGATAGTGCCAGCAGACAGAGCATCTTAACCTGCTATGGTGCCAAATGGCATTGGGATTGATGATATTTAAATTCCAGCCACCATTCCACTGTAGCTAGTTACAGCATCTTCATGGTATGACTCCATCACAGGGGTAGACCGGCCTTAGCAGTGTAGACTTGGAGCCTATTGCCAACCTGTGCTAATCTGGGCTGTGGGTTCTGAATACGATCTAGCCATGGACCGTTAGTGCCCACAGGTGTGGGCACTGGAAATGCAGGGTGGCTTGTTGGGATACATCATCCTTTTAGATTACTTCCCTGGATCATTCTTAGCAGTGCAAACTGACCATGGGAGAAGTTGAAGCTCAGGGCAACACAGAGACAGCAGTAACACACTGGCAGAAGATGTGCAGCAAGCCTTGACCTAGGGCATGTCCTACTGATGAAGTACCAGAGATATGCACAGGATCAGGGAGAATGAGTACAACCCTAAGAACTTCTGCAAAGAGAGAAAATTGGAAGTAGATTATAAAGACTATTAAAAGTAACCTCTCAATGTGTAGATTACGTCATACAGCATAATGTGCCAAGAGGGATTAGTGTTGTGATGTATTTGGTAAAGCAACTGCCCATGATGCCAGCATCCCATATGGTGCCAATTCATGAACCAGTTATCCAGCTTCCTGCCAATAACCTGAAAAGAGCATCAGAAGATGAGTCCACTATGAGAGGGTCAAACGAAACTCCTGCCTCTAGGGTTGGCCTTCATAGCAATCTAGGGGGTGAGCAAGTGAATGGAAGATTCTTTTTCTTTGTCTCCCTCTATATATAGAGAACACTGAGTTTCAAGTAAGTAAGTAAATCCTTTAAAAAAAAAAAAAGATATAGGAAGCCTGGAACAGTAGGCTAGGGCCTAAATTCCTTGCCTTGAATGCAGCAGGATCCCAGAGGCCGTGCTTCCCATCCAACTCTCTGCTTATGGCCTGGGAAAGCAGTCAAGGATAGCCCATAGCCTTGGGACTCTGCACCTGCCTCAGAGACAGAAAAAAGCCACAGGATCCTGCCTTCAGATTGGCTCAGCTCTGGCTGTTGCAGCCACTTAGGGAGTGATTCAGCAGACAGAGATCTTTCTGTTTCTCCTCTCTGTGAATCTGACTTTCCTCTAAAAATAAATAGATCTTGAAACAAAGGTATATCAAAAACTCTCAGGTATCAGTTTCACCTGACCAAAATAACACTAATAATAATAATAATAATTTAATACAATAATAACAAGCTTCCAAAAACCAGACATCTGGGATCAGACATTCTCAAATGCTTAAATGAAGAGTTTGATATTGATTTTTATTTTGATTCGCTTTGCTTTGCTAGGTTTTATTTCACTTATTATTCAATGAACTTTAAATAAACAGGAACTATTTAATATCCTAACCAAAACATTTAATATAGAGATGAAAGTAATTTTTGAACCATTCAACCAGAAATTTCCGTAAATGAAATTTAAATTTAAAAGAAAAATAGGACAAATGAAAGAAATAATAATTCAACTTGGAGATAGACTCTGAAAACACAAAGTCAGGGGCAAAAGGAAAAGGAAAAGCAGATATCATAAGTGATGAAAAAAGATTAATGGGGACTTTGGGACAGCATGGCAATGAAAATTATCCATGTTGTCATGGTTTAAGGGGGACATAAGAATGCCAAGCAAGTAGAAAGCATGCTCAAAGAGATACTAACAGGAAACATTTCAAACAGGAAGATATAAGGACTACATTCAAGAAGCTCAGATTTCATCAGTCAGATTGTACTCAATCAAGTCTACTATAAGACACATGGCCAAGTTTACCCTGTTTAGAGATAGAGATGTTCAATGTTGGGAAAAAATAAAAAGACTTAGCACACCAATTCATTTGATTGCAGGCTGTTTAGGCAAAGCCATACACAGTCACTGGGAGTGAGACCAGACTCACGGTGCTCTACAAAACAAAACCAACCACAACAAACTGACAGCCAAGAATACTGTATTCATCAAAGATATTCTTAGATATTTTTTAAAAAAGAGTTGTTTTTTAGTCTCCAGATAAATACTGAATTTGCCAAGTAACTCTTCATACTGAAGGAAAATATGCTAATGAGTAAGAAGAAAAATATCATAAGTTAGAAAACACAGATGCAGCAGTGGATATACAGGGGCTGGCACAGTGGCACAGAGGCTAAGCCTTGGTCTGCAGCATCTGTATTCCATATCGGCACTGGCTCAGATCCCAGCTGCTCTACCTTCAATCCAGCTCCATGCTTACGGCCTGTGAAAACAGCAGAGGCTGGACCAAGTTCTTGGGCCTCCGCCTTCATGGAGGAGACCTAGAAGAGGCTCCTGGTTCCAGGTTTTGAACCAGACCAACTCTGGTAGTTGCAATTGTTTGGGGAATGAACCAGTAGATGGAGAGTATCTCTTGCTTCTCTCTGCAATTCTGCCCTTTCCAACAAAAACAAATACTCTTTAAAAAGAAAAAAAAAAGGAATATACAGACAAATTCAGTATGCTCTAATACAGTACTAATGGTGTATACATTCACATTGTTAGTAAACTGTTAGAAAAATAAAACAATTTTAAAAGTAATAAAGTAACAACTTTAAAAGTAATAACTAGCAGCTGGTATTGTAGCTTGGCAAGTTAAATTGCCACCTGCAGTTTGAATCTTGACTGTTCCATTTGTGATCCAGTTCCCTGATCAAATGCTTTGGAATGCAGTGGAAGGTGGATGTAGTCCGTAGGTCCCTATACCCATGTGGGGAAAACAGAAGAAACTCCCGGGTTACTCTGGCTGTTGCAGCCGTTTGAGAGGTGAACCAGCAGATAGGCGATATCTCTCTCTCTTTCCTTCTTAATCTCCATACCTCTGCCTTTCAAATAAATACATTTTAAAGGAATTATTATTATTATTACATAAATATGCTGCTCAGAGATAAGCAAAGGAAAAAGCTGTACCTTGAGACATAAAAATTTCTAAAATGTGGGAAGGGTGTTTATTATATGACTATGTCTCCTGGCCGAGGTCTGTTGTGAATGCAGTTCCTTGGAGACAATGATAATAACTCCAGTAACGGAGTTCCTGCTTCTCTGTCTCTCCTTCTCCCTCTCGGTTAAAAAGGAAAGATTTACAGAAGGATGAATGCAAGTACAGAGTTGTTATTTCTATCATCTATCTGCTTGTTTATCTATATTTATAATCAATAGCATTGGCTATAATTTCAAAAATAACTTGGTATAACAAAAATATCGTTCTGTAAGCCCCATGACAGCCACCAAGCAAAAAAAAAAAAATCTGTATCATATTTCCCAATAATAAAAACAAGGAGTCAAACCACACTATCAGAGAAAATCCCTTTACCACAAAGGAAGATTTTAAGAGAGAAGAAAAGAAAGGCAGTAAAATATAAAACTAAAACACAAGCATCAAAATAGCAGTAGTAATATCATACCTATGAATGATTATTTTAAAAACATACCATGATTGAATGGAAAACAGAAACAAAACAAAAATCAAGACCCAATTACATGTTATCTACAAAAAACACACTTTACCCCCTACCACATGCAAAGATAGACAATAAAAGGATAGAATAAAATATGTATGTAAATGGAATCCAAAAAACCAAGAGTATACACACTTACGTCAGATAAGTAAATTTTAAATTGAGGTCAGTTAAAAAAATATCTGTGCAAGAAGTGCATTATGCATCATAGAGGAATAGCAATTGCAATGTTACATATTCCCAATAGTGAAACACCCAAATCATTAAGTAAATATTATTTGGCCTAAAAGAAGGGAAAGAATCCACTACAAAGGTATTAGAAGACTTAAACACCGGTTTTTAGAAATCAACAGATCATCAAGTCAGAAAATTCAAATTGTACCCCAGGGGCAGGTATAGTGGTTTGGAATATTAATCCAATGCTTCGGGTGTTACATCCCATAGTAGAGTCATATCCTGAATTTCAGCTCTTCTGCTTATAATCCTGCCTCCTGAAAATGTGTCTGGGAAAGGAGCAGATAATGGCCCGAGTATCTGGGGTCACTCTCCTGAGATAACTGGATGGATTCCTGGTTTCTGGCTTTTTCCTGGTCCATTCCTGCTGGCGGAAAGTACACTACAGGATGAAAGATTCTCTCTCATTCCAATTCATTTGTATTCATTCATTCCTTCATTTATTCTTTCATTCATTCATTCTCAGCTCCCCAACACTTCCTCTCTCTGCCATTCTTGTTTTAAAACAATTTATAGAAATTCGTAAAATTAACAGATATCTACAGTACACCTCATCTAATAATTGCAGAATATACATTCTTCACAGCTACAAAGAACTACAAAACAGATTATATGATAGGTAACAAGTGAAGTCACAATAAACTTACAAAAGCAGATATCATGTTTACTATCTTTGAATACAATAAAAGAACAAAAATTCAAATTAATAAAATTTAGAAACACAGATTCTTGGAAATTAAAAAATGTATTGTTAAAGAAGCTACTGGTCAAGGAAGACATTAAGAAGTAAATTTAAAAATTTCTTGAAACAGTGAAAATGGAGACAAAATGCATAAAAAGCTATGAAATACATCAAAATAAGTACTAAACATATGGCAAGCAACGCTTACCTAAAAACCAGAAAGATTTAAATTAAACAACTTACTGCTATACCTAAAGGAGCTAGAAAACAAGAATAAATCCAGTAATAAGTTAGCTAAAGGAAAGAAATAATAAAACTCAGGCCACAGACAAAAAACTACAAGACAAAATACAGAAAATCAATGAAATGTAAGTGGAGGCACATCAAGTGACATCAACAGAAACACAAATGAGTGTTACAATTGATAGTAAATAATTATATAGCTGCAAATTGGGGAATTTGAAGTAAATTCACAAATTTCTCAACACATGTTCTTTACCTAGGTTGAATCATAGTGCAGCATGGTACCTATCAACAATGAGCAGCTAGACTGCGAAACAATCAAGAGGTTTAACATATGAAATAAACAAACATGACACAACAGAGCAACAGAATAAAGAATGAAGGCCATATAATTATCTGAACAGATGCAGAAACAGTATGTTATAAAATTATACATATTATTCTATAGCTGAGTAAAAAAAAAATTAAGAAATCTTGCCTTCTGCAACAAAATGGATACATCTGGAAACCATTATACGAAGTGGAAGGCGCCAGTCCCAAGAACACAGATATCATATGTTTTCCCTCATCGGTGATACAAAGACAGTGATACCTATATAATCACACACACACACATGCATATACATATATATGACTAAAAATGACATTTTGAGATTTGATGATTGCTTACAGCTTTTATCTCTACTCCTGAGCAACAGTAGTTTGTTTTCTATTCGCTATTAGCTGAGCTCTGGTGGACAGTTAAGCCTGTGATCATGAAGTGAACAGACAGTACATCACTGTACATTTGCATAAAATTTTTGAAAAAAGGATGAAAGGTGGTCATACAAGCAGGAAAGAGGGCAGTGTGCGAAGAATCATGATGTTCCTAAATCTATACATGAAACATTCAGAACCCAGCACGTTGGCTCTATGGCTAAAGTCCTGGCCTTGGAACCACTGGGATCTCATATGGGTGCTGATTCATATCCTGGAAGCTCCACTTCCCATCCAGCTCCCTGGGAAGCTCCCAGCTTGTGGCCTGGGAAAGCAGCAGAGCCCAAAACCCTGGGACCCTGCACCCACATGAGAGACCCAGAAGAAGCTCCTGGCTCCTGGCTTTGGATTGGGTCAACTCTACCCATTGTGGCCACTTGGGGAGTGAACCATGGGACAGAAGATCTTCCTCTCTGTCTCTCCTCCTCCCTGTATATCTGCCTTCCCAATAAAAACAAATCTTTAAAATATACATATTGTATTTTAAAAGCTGTAAAAAACACATCCAAGACAATAAGGTAAGAATCGAAGCATACTACTAACAAAAAGCCTTTTTGACAATAACCAATGTAGCTTCATGCCTTGACTGCTTAATTTCTGATCCAGCTCCCTGCTAAGGGCGTGAGATAAGCAGTGGACAATGGCTCAAGAGTGGCTCCTACCGGGCCTGGTGCGGTGGCGCAGTGGTTAAGGTCCTCACCTTGGGTTCTAATCCCGGCAGCCCCACTTCCCTTCCAGCTCCCTGCCTGTGGCCCGGGAAAGCAGTCAGGACAGCCCAAAGCTTTGGGAGCCTGCACCCCTGTGCTTCGGATTGGCATAGCATCGGCCGTTGCGCTCACTTGGGGAGTGAATCATCGGACGGAAGATCTTCCTCTCTCTCTCTCCTCTCTGTATATCCGCCTTTCCAATAATAAATAAATAAATAAATAAATAAAATCTATAAAAAAAAAAAAAGAGTGGCCCCTGCCACCCATATGGGAGACCTGGATGAAACTCTTGGCTCCTGGTTCCAACCTGGCCCAACACTGGCTATTGCAGTCATCCTGAGAATTAAGCAGAAGATGGAGGATCTCTTTTTCTCTGTCTTTCCGTGTCTTTCTGTTATTCTTACTTTCAAATTTAAAAATAAATCTTTAAAAGCAAAGAAGTAAAATCAACAGCCAGGAATATCAGAAATACTACAGAAACAGATAATATTCATTGTTTGCTTTGCAGAAAATGTTCCCTCCCCCTTCATATTTCATATTAATAATAAATGGATTATAACGAATGTTTCTTGACAACCGCCTTTTTCCCCAGTTACTAAATATTATTTCACCTTTCATCAGAAAGGAAAGATAGATGACACTTAACCTGCTTTGCAAGTCTTTATGTCAGATAACTGCATTCCTTCCTAGAACGGTGAATGAAATTTTATTCATTAGAAGCATCCAAGCAAATGTAACTGAGACGCCATTTCATTATTGCCTTCATATCTCTCAAAGACTTTGAAAAATACCAGAATACATTAACTTGCAGCAATATCATTTACACAGCATTCGGCAAAATCTATCTTACACAATTTCTGTTATATTTTGTTAATGATGACAAGATTAATTCAAAATTTAAGACAAAAATGAAGTCCCAGCTTAAAATTATCTAGGCATATTCTTTGTTAAAGAATCATAAATTAAAATTAAGCATAACAGTGATTTTAAAATGCAATTAAGATAAAATGTAAATCTCATTAAGATTATCTATCAAAATTATTCTTTTATTACACTTATAATTGTTTATAATATTTGTATTTTATTTTCTTTCACTCACTCAATCCTGAATATTTTCATTGTGATGTTAATCAAGTAAAGTGGTATTTAGCAAATAACCATTATATATCTTTAGCAAACACCAATTAATATCTGCTTTAAAAATACCACTTACACATATACATATGTATATATAACAAAGCAATATATAAGAGTATTTCATAGAGCTCATGGAAAATGTAGTAAAAATGAGTTATCTGGTACCAAAAATGTTTTCAAAATTGAGTTACAGTTACTTACTAATATATATGCTCTAAGCATTTTGAAGACTCCTTTTATGTACACAAATTGGATGATATAAATACACACAGAAATACAAATAGATAGTAAAATATTTATTGGAAAAAATTTCTCTGGGTATCGTTACTCTAGTACTTGCTGAAACCCTTTTCTAAATTAAAATGAAATTTTGCTAAAATTAGTAGCTACACCATCTATATTCTATTTACTGTCCTTCATATAACCATGGGCTAATGAATAAACATCTAATGAAATGGGAAATAAGCCATACTTTAGTTACAACCAAAAGTAGAGGAAATTGAGAGAACAAAGTGAAAATGTGTAATGAGAGAGAATTTCCAAAATCAAAGTCAAAGCATCAATTTCCTTATTCTCAGTTTCTAACATTTACAATGTCCTAAATAAGTCAGCAGGGCCAGCATGGTGGCTCCATTGGGCTAATCCTCTATATTAAATTATCAGTATCCCTTGTGGCTGCTGGTTCTTCTCAGCTGTTCCAGTTCCCATTCAGATCCCTGCTTATGGCCTGGAAAAGCAGTGCAGAATTATTCAAATCTTTGGTCCCCTGTACGTATGTGGGAGACTCAGAGGAGACTTCTGGCTTTGGATCGGCTTAGCTATCAGTGTGACCATCTGGGGAGTGAACCAGAAGATACAAGAACTCTTTGTCTCTCCTTCTCTCTGTTAGTCTGCATTTCAAATAAAAATAAATAAATTTCTTAAAATAATAAAATTTACATTATGTTTTATATGAACAGGAAAAATGTGGGATAAAAACAGTAAAATCATAAACATAAAAATGAGTAATTTAATAAGCACTTACTGTGATGTCCATAAATACATATTAGAAAAGATTTAAGTGGTAAAATGTAGAACAAAACCAGAAGATTCTGATTGAGTTTTTGAATTATCTAGTTAATTTGTACAAATTAATTTTCCAACTAATTCGTGATAATCTTTATGCTACCACATTTTCAAGAAGCAAGTGAAATGTATAAAAATAATTTAAAAAGTGAGTTGCCTTCAGAATAGTGAGATCTTGCTCCCTAAAAGTGTTAAACAGAACTTAGAAATGAATGATGTTCTATCAGATAAACAATAAAAACCGCTACTGCTGTGAACAGGAGGGTGCAATCTTACGATTCTGCAAATCCATTCTAAATGACAGCTAACCTTTATTAAATGTTTATTTGGTGTTAGGCTCAGTGCTCATCACTTTGTTAATACTCACAACAGCATGTTAAGCCAGATGATGTTATGAAAGCCACAAAACAGAGGCTCAGAGAAATTACGTGACTTGCCAGGGTCGTCATCATCCATGAAGTGATAAAGCATAGATTTCAAACTGTTTATCTCACTGCTGAGTTTCCACTTTAATGTCTGTATGATCATATTTAGCTGTTTCATAAAATAATCAATGTACTTGTTGAACTTTTTATTTAGTGGAGCATTCTGCTCTTGCTTTTAATGAAAATTAAAAAAAAAAACAAAACAAAAAAAAACATTTTCTCTTAAAAACAAACAAGAGGAGCCAGTATTAGGATGTGGTGGGTGAAGCTGCCGCCCGTGATGTTAGTGACTACATGGGCACTGGGTAGTGAACCGGCTGCTTCACTTCTGATCCAGCTGTGTGTTAACGGTCTAGGAAAAGCAGCATCCTGGCCCAAGTGGAAGAGCCCAGATGAACCACTTGACTCATTCCTGGCTTTGGCCCGGACCAGCCCTGTATGTTGCAGATATCAGGGAAATAGATTAGCAGATGGAAAATCGGTCAATCCCATTTTCTCATATTTTCTCTTTTGATCTCTCTCCCTCACCCTCTCTCCCTCGCTTTGTCTCTCCCTCTCTTTTCCATAAAGCTGGCTTTGAAGTAAACAGGCAAAAAAAAAAAAAAAAAAACCTAGGAAGGCAAGTAGGAGGAAGAAAGAAGAAAGAATATCATTATACACTTAGAATTTAAAAATAAATAAATAGATGTACAGAGATCTATATCAAGGAACCTTAACGTTTACCATACTACACAAGTGAAGATTCCATCTATATGTGTTTGAGGTTAATGCTGCTGCCCATCTCAGAGCAACACAGCTCAGGTGTTCACTATCTGAACACTGATTCAGCTTTCACAAGTGAGTGGCTCCTGGAAAAGCTACACTGAAGGACAGTCCTATTGTGATCCTTCCTCACAGGAAGAAGTCTCTTTTCCTCCTGTGTCTTTGGACCTCACAGCTTCTCAGCATCATCTCTATGCATCCTGCTCTCTGCTCAAAGTCACAGCAGCCTGGACACAGTTAAGTCTCTCAGTCCCACACAATGGTCATACCCTGAGACAGCCCAGGGATGCTTGTAGCTATGCACAACTGTTATGCCTGCTAATTAAAAAAAAAAAAAGATCAAGAATAAAGTTTTTAAAAAGAATCAATGTCTGCTTAAATAGACAATGAGTGGATGTTAAATTTCCAACTTTGTTCCAATTTATCTGTTGAATAATTGTCCATTGCTGCTTGGTAATTCAGATCTATTTCACTGGTGCTACTTAACTTCTGACTTCACCAACTTTTTTACTTTAAACTGATATATTACGTATGAGATAAAGACATAAATATAATGTGAGGAGGAGTAAACATTCCTTCCTTACCCAAAAATTGATACCATTTAGATAATATTCCGGCAGCACTGCTAAAATATATGAGCCAATTTGAAAATCAATTATCACCTGACTAGACAGAAATATAAGTCTTACAATATTTTAGTAGATGATTGCTTCCATGCCAAATGAATATGTGCCATGTAAACATGTAATTACTAATATGAAGGATTTTTTTTAATATTTATTTTGCTTGGAAAGTTAAAGTTACAAAGAGAGGGAGAAAGCGAGAATCTTCTATCTTCCAGTTCACTCTCCAAATGATTGCAACAACTAGAGCTTGGCCATTCCAAAGCCAGGAGCCCAGGGCCTCTTCCAAGGCTCCCATGTGGTGAAGGTGCCCAAGAACATGGGCCATCCTACACTGCCTCCTAGGGGATAAGTGGAGGGATGACTCAGAAGTGAATCCACAGGGTCATGAGCCAGTGCCCATATTGGATTCAGCACTAGCAGGCCAAGGATTAGCTTGCTACATCACCACTCTAGCCCCAGCAATCCTAAATTTTTAAGCAACATTGTACTAATAGGTATTTTGTGTTCCAGGATAGCATGTAGCTGTTCATCTTTTTGGGTTTCCTAAATAAAATATCTTTGTTGTTGACTCCTGGAACACTAGTAAGGTAACGTCCATGCATATTACATTTGACTTGCAGCCTAGGAAATGATTTTCACTTTTGCCATTAGTCATCAACCTGTTATAAAAAGGCCAATAATACTGTTTTTCAATGATTCTGTGTATCAATGGCTGACAAACAGATAAATGAATGCTTTGGAATTATTGAAAACACTTTCAGTGAGTTGAGTGTCATTATTTCTAAATCAGATAAAGCACCAACAGGAAGGAGTTACTAACTCTGTGTCATTGACCTCAATTTGTATGCTCTGTTTATTGGCTCTTTGAAACAATGAGTTAGCATATGGATTACATGTTTGATCACACACCTAAGTTCAAAACAAAGACCTTTCTTCCTGGTTTTCCTGAATGGATGATCTAAGCTATAAGCTCCCATGGTACTAAAACAGGAAAGAGGCGTAGAAACCACAGAGTCCACGCTTTATAGAGGGATAAAACCAGATTCTAAGTGAAATCACTTGCATAGAACCAAGGGAGCAGAAAACTTAGACTTCAAATGTACTAACTCCTAGATTTTCCTTCATGGACTTCTTAACTGTATCAGTAAATTCATGTCATTTCAACCTTTTTAAAGTGACATTCCCTGCCCCAACTTACAACCTTTGCCTCCAAAGCCCAATTAAAACAGTCCAACAAAATAACAGTGATCAAAATTAATCAAGAGGATGTAATATTAAATTAGCAATGCACTTAATCTTAGTTTATTGTGCTTTCAGAGGATGATCAGGATAACCTAAGTGTGAGGCACAGTTCCTTTTGTTTAAAAGCAAGCCTTTGCATTTTTCTTAGGCGCATCTTAATAACAGAAAATAATTAACTGATTGAAACATTTAAAACAAACAGAGTATAAAGTATTTTCTTAAGAAAAGCATTCATTTCTACATTCCTTACCCTAATCAACAAATACTTCTTTGACACTTAATCTGGAATAGTCACCCCTTTCAACATAAAAGATTCAGTGGTGAACACAAATAGACCTTTAACTGCCCTAATGGAAAATATATAATGCAGTCTTAAATAAACATCACACTAATTTATTAGTAGTGACAAATGGGTTTAGAAATTTGCCTTTATTTCCAAGGTAAAGGAAATAATCTGATCCTGTGTTTATGTGTAGCAAAAGTAAAAGAAATAAGATCAGGGATGGTCAAGTCCAGAACTTGTCAAGGGAGATGACAATCTATGAACTCAATCATTTAAGCATCCAGTAAGAAGCTAGCAACAGTGGAGTGAGGGAATATTCTAGGCCAGGATCCTTGTGGCTCATTTTAGTGATACCACAATGCCAGTTCCTAAAGATTTTAACATGTCATATTATGTCAATCAATACTCTTAAAAGTAATAACCTGGATTTTGTCTCCGAACTAAAATGACTACTTATTGTTATTTAAGAAATAACAAAAGCTGTATTGACAACTCAGCTCATTCTCCCCAAACAAACCAAAAAAACCCAAAAACAATGAGCTTTAATTTTTTTCCATAGTACACTAGGCTTAAATTCTCTAGCTAGTTTCCATAAATGCAATTAGGAATACTTTTCAAAAAGTTTGATCTATTTATATACTTTTCTCTGTCTCCCTGCCTAAACTCCTTGTGGACTTATCATCTTTGCATTTATTATTTCCTCAGGTAATATTTTTCTCAGACACTGTAAGTGGCTATTTTTTTATTATCCTTTCAATCTTAGCTTTATGTGAAATGACTTCTCCCGTAGTGCAACACAATGCTTATCACATAGTGAGCACTCCACAGTGTCTCTTTTATATTTAGTTCAGAGAATATAGACAAGAAAAACTGACAGAGTTCCCATGTACTCATTCATTCCAAATGGCTGCAATAGCCAGGGCCAGATCAGGTGAAAGACAGGAGCCCGGGCATAGTCCAGGTCTCCAAGACAGGGACAAGGACTCAACTAATACAGATGTTTCTGCTGCCTTCCAGGGACCTCACTGGCTGGAGAGTGGAAGACAGTCCTGGAATACAAACCAAGATACATCTTAGTAATCAGTACAAACTGGAAGCATTCTGGCAGCCATTTTACACTTTTCTAACTCTCCCTACAACCCAAACAATTATATTCTTGTATTTAAAACTTGGGTTATTTAGAAACATAAAACTGTGTATCCAGAGTTATTTAGCCTGTGAGTAGCATTCGCTTTCTTAGTAAAAAAAAAAAAAAAAAACTGTGTGCGATATTTTTAAAGCAATTTTTGATGTGAAAACACACACACAAATACACATACTAAGATTATTTCAGACTTACTCTTCCCAAGTAGAAGCTGACTAAAACAAATTTGATTAGCTCATCCAGGCAATGCCTTCATGTTTTTCAAGTTATGGTAGTGCTTTAAACCTAAACTCACTGAAATTTTAACTTATTCTTGATTTTGTTACATACTCTCATCAATACTGAGTTTAAAACTTTTATTACATAGAGTCAGTCCCTAACATCTACATTGGCTCTCGAGTCCTGTCAGTAGCCTAGTGGTTTCACAGATGTAAAAGGAAGATCAATGAGTGTTTCAAGGATACTGAGCTGGGTTTTTTGTCCTTGTAGTCATCCAGAGAAATGGTGGGTTGTAAATTGGAAGTCAGTAATTGGAAGCCTGTCTGGCTCTGACACTGATCTTGATGAGAAATTTCAAAAAAATTAACCCAGATTGTATTCTTTGGAAAGCCTGTTGTTGCTGAATGGTATAAATCTGGAAAGTGGCTTGAGACTGAGGAAAAAAAAAAAACTTCAGTTACAGATAAATAGTGAAAAATATGAAAAATATCTTTGGAATCAAGCCTACTCTATTCAGTGTTGTGGATGGAAGGAATTAGAAAGATAAAAAAAAAATACAGTTCAATTGAGTGAGATTGGAAGTGAAGTTTCACACTGACTGCCCAATGCATTTTTACCTTGCTGATTTGACTATCAAAAAGTAATGAACTAAGCAGTAGGAAAGCTGCTTCCAGGAGCGAAGTAAAAAATAAATAAATAAATAAATAAAGTGCATCCTTTTAATATTAAAGGGCTTAGCCACAGTACAGCTTTCTAATTAGGTCAGCATAATCTAAAATGGTCTAAAATCCATCCCAGGTGGGAATACCCAAAATTCATAAATTTGCCCTGTATGCTCATGCTATGACCTTAGAAAGTTTCAGAAGAGCAATAATTTATCCTTGATTCCTGAGAGATTTTGATATTTATAAAGGCAGCCGAATAAAAAGAAAATGCAAAAATCCCACACCATCCAAATTCAAGGAGTAATAAAGAATGCAATTCTTCAAATATATTTGTCCTTTCACTTTTTAGTTTACATTAAGACACACTGGCAGGTTTCATGTTCAAGTTGATGTGAAATGACAGATTATTCCGTTCAGAACACTGTGAAAAGCTGCCAGGTACATGATTCAATGTCACCACCTCAGCCTCTTTTTATTTTGTTTTCAACTAAGAAAGTTCCTGGTCTGGGGCCATATTCATTTCTATAGCATCTTTCAGCTTTAAAAACATCTCAGTGGAAAGGTTTAGAGTTCCATACAAAATCACTCTGAAAGCATTTCCCTAGCTTTTCATGTTTAGTTTTAATTTCTTTCACTTAGTGAGATCAATTTCTCATTAGTGCTAAGCTGCATGCTTCCAGAGGAAATTGAAGAAATACCTTGTTTTGAGATGGGCTTTTACTAAAGTATTCAAGATTCTAGAAGGGTAAAACTTAATATAAAGTAGGAAAATATGTCATAAAAATACAGGTTTATATCTAGTTATAAATAGTGGTTTTCAAAGTGTGGTTCAGAGGAAGAACATCCATTAAGTTTTTAAGTGGCTCTGTATTATCAAGAAAAATAGTTCATTTATGCTCATAAACATACCAGAGTACTAGGAAATATATTTAAACCAATGCAAACAATAAAAATATTTACCAGTGAAAAACTAAAGACAGCAAACGTAACACTATATATACTTCATGATAAGTACATACTTAGTTACTAAAGAAAGTCTTAGAAACATGAGAGGAAAAGTAGTTAAGAATGGGCGAAAAGGTAATACCTGGGGATCAGAGAGCCTCGTCCAGTTGTAAGATGATGGCAACAGGAGTTTTAGACAGGAAGTAATTGATCAGACAAAAATGAGATGAAGAAGAGTCTCCTCTGGAGGAGAGTATGTGCAGTGACTTCAGATCATAAGACAACATCAACTTTAGAAAATGAGTAATTCTTTTTGAATACAAAATAGGATGCACATAAACACAGCTCGGAAACTGAGATCAGATTAGAAATCTAAAAGAGATTTAGATAACACAGATTATCTCACTTGTTCAGGCTTTATCGTAAATGAAGAGAGGAGACATGGCTGCCTATTGAGTCAGCTACTGACGTCATCATATACCATATTATAAAGGATATGGGACCAGTGTGTTGAAATGGGGAGTGGACTGACACTGAAGGCAGTATGAGTAGCAGAATTAGCAATAGTATTGATGACATTTAGCCCCAAATAAAATTAATGGGTAGCAAAAGAAACGTAGAATCATATTTTAAGTTCAGAGCCTAACAATGAGAAGAAAGTTACATTATGAACACAGCATTCTAAAGAAAAATTAAAAATTAAGGCATCGGCTAGCTCTTGCACAGCTTAGATTGCTGAATCAATTACAGCTGTTCAAACATCATCTCTGGAGAGCAGTACCTTCCCCACCAATGCCATGCTTCACTCTACCTTTTTAAATGGAAGATTATATTAGACAAGGCAGATATTCTTAGTGTTAATTGTCCAGATTTTTCCTTACCCATCCAACCTCCAAATTCAAAGGATGAGAAAGATTCTAAGCTGCCACCCCCAGTAACTACAACAGTGTTATCTAATTCACTAATTAAACAATTGTTTAGGAATATGATTTGCTGGGTAGGTCCTGCATCGGTGTGACCAGGAAGAGAGGGATATTAGACAAAAAAATGACAAGGTAGGAAGGGGAATGACAGGAACAAAACGCACACCCCACTATTTAGGAAGGCAAGTCTAGATGCTTCTCATGGCTCCAGTGTGCTCTGGAATAGGCAGCAAAACATTAGTTTTCAGGTCCATGAGCAAAATGTCAGAATTGGGAGCTGAAAGACATTTGAAAGATGCAATGCCCAGCTATGCAGTGAGGAGGTTCCAACGACATCACAGAAGCCAACAAAAGTGACATTCAGAGGTCTACTTCAGTCAATATAGCTCTTTGGAGAGTCCACTTTATGTAGAATGGCAGCTAGATCCCCAAAAAGACAACCCCATCCAAAAATGCTTGAGCCACAGGTCCCAAACCAGGTTTGTCTTCCTCAAGAAAAGGGACCTGGAAGAAAGAAGAGAAGCAGGATAGGAAGCAATCATTCTCCTCACGGATGGAGGTTCCTGCATTGTAATCCTTTCTCTATGCTGAGCTAGGAAAGGGGAAGACAAAAGCCAGAAATTGAGACCAACTTTATCTTTGTGAAAACGGAAAGTCACCAGAAGGCTGTGGGACCTTTCTGGGTGTCCAAACAGGGTAGAAAATGGATTAGGTAAAATGAAGTTGAAGGCAGTGATCAGAGTAAGCAAAACAACTTCTTGGTTGCCACCTATTACATGTCCATTCTCCAATTAGCCAGACACAAGGAAATGCATGAGAGGTGTTTATAATATCTAGCACATCTAACTTGATGCATTTACTACAATACAAAAACAAAAACAAGTGATGACCTTTGAGTTAGCAAAGTGAATTATGCCCTTAGCTTACAAAAAAAATCAGACTTCCCTTCTCTAAGCATAATTACATTATCCATGAAACACAAAGACCCTTAGCCCTGAAAAGGACGGACGCATACTCAGAATGCTGCATACGAATTCATGTAGTGCATGCGATGCTGAATGGGGCGGCCCATTTAAGGAAACAAAACAACAAGACAGGGAATACCATCCTCTGCAGGGTAAACGTGCTATGTTTACAACAAATTATCCTTGTAGAAATAGCCTGCAGAAAGAGTGAGCAGTTCAAATCTCTTGTTTTAGTTTTATTTTTCTTCTTGTTCTAATCACAACATTTTTCTAAACACAGCTGACAAGCAGGCAGCTCTCTAATAGCTGTCCTTCAGATGGCTGTGGACATGAAATTATTCAGTGCTTCAGCAAAAACAGGTCTGTAATTTCTAGAGGAGCTTGAAGTGATGCTCCAAGCCAGGGTGGAGGTCCATTAATTAAAGTAAGTTCTGTACTTTAGCTTGCTAACAGCTGTCACACGTGTCTCTCTGGGTCAGCTCACTTCTACCTTTCAGCTAAACTGTATCTAAAGCAAACAGCATGGTGACAGTGCAGCACTTCTTGAGAAAATATTGTCTCTAGCTTAAAAATATGTGTGTATATATATATGCACACACATACACACACACACACACATATAGATCATATTAAGGAATAAGAACCTATTTTCTACCATATTCACGAAACAAGTATCTCTTCTTGTTACCTTTGATTTTTCAGACTCTCTCAGCTTTTTTGTGGGTCATAGCTGTCACAAAATGGGGGATTTTTTTAAAAAAGATTTATTTTTATTATGTTTTTTTTTTTATTATTGGAAAGGCGGATATACAGAGAGGAGAGACAGAGAGGAAGATCTTCCGTCCAATGATTCACTCCCCAAGTGAGCTCAACGGCCGATGCTATGCCGATCCAAAGCCAGGAGCCTCTTCGGGGTCTCCCACGCGGGTGCAGACTCCCAAAGCCTTGGGCCATCCTCGACTGCTTTCCCGGGCCACAGGCAGGGAGCTGGAAGGGAAGTGGGGCTGCCAGGATAGAACCGGCGCCCATATGGGATCCTGGGCGTGCAAGGCGAGGACTTTAACCACTTGCGCCATCGCGCCGGGCCCAAAATGGGGGATTTTTAGGCAAAGTATTCTTGCATATTTACTTCAGGACTGCGCGTAGTGGTTGAGAGTTGTATAGTAGAGCTCAGCTCTAAAAATCTTAAAATCCTGTCTTAATCTCGTTGTAATGATGTATGGATGAAAGTATGGATCGATGGATTTAGAAGGCACATAGAAAGAGGCGGAGAGACAGAAACGTATCTTCTATCAGTTGCTTCACTTCCCAAATGCGAACGAGTGCTAGGATTAGGTCACACCAAAGTCAAGAGCACTGGAATACCCATCCAGATAGTGCATGTGAGTAACGGGAACTCCAGCACTTTGGCTGGCCTCTGCTGCCTCCAGCTGTATGGTAGAACACTGGATACAAAGTGTGAAGTAGCTAGTTATGTTAGCGATTTGCCTTTTCCCCTTTTCTCTATTAAGTGACTAGAACTATATAACTGGGACTCTAAAAATTTAACAAAAATACTCCACACTAAACTTGGTATATAAGTAAAAATAAGTAAATAAAATGAGTGCTTAATAAATATTATCTTATATATATATAATACTGCATTTTAAAAAAGGTACTTGAGAAGGATGGGCCCAGTGTGGTAGCCTAGAAACTGAAGTCTTCGCCTTGCAAGTGATGGGATTCCCATATGGGAGCCAGTTCTAATTCTAGCAACCCCACTTTGCATCCGGCTCCCTACTTGTGGCCTGGGAGAACAGTCGAGGATGGCCCAAAGACTTGCGACCCTTTACCCACATGGGAGACCAGGAAGAGGCTCCTGGCTCCTGGCTTCAGATCAGTGCAGCTCTATCTGTTGCGCTCACTTGGGGAGTGAATCACTGGATGGAAGATCCTCCTCTCAGTCTTCCCTCCTCTCTGTATATTTGACTTTCCAATAAAAACAAAAATAAATCTTTATAAAAAGGTACTTGATATGTGCTTTAGACTTCTATTTTTTCATCCATACAATAAGGCATTTCAAGCATAGTCTAATGTTTTAATCTGACTGCTTCTGCTGAGTATCCAGCTTGTGAAAAACACACAACTTAGAGCAATACATTGCATGTTTATGAAGACAAATGAAGGAGGATCAAAATTAATCAGGAAGACACTGAAGATAAAGAACATAGATCTGGCTGGAATCAGAGCTGTCACTTGCCAAACAGCCTTGAAGAAGGTAGTACGTGATGATGTGTCAGAGTTTGCCAGTGAAAGTGACAAGCAATATTCCACTCACAAAGTGGTTAGGATCACTACATGAAATAAAATGTAGACGAAAGTTATTGTAATGATCTATACATTAAAGGTAAGCATTAAGGGTAGGTATTTGGTAGAGCAGTTATGACATACAATAAAAAAGCACCTAGGTTTGAATCCCAGCTCTACCCCCATCCCATACCCCTGCTGATGCATACAGTACCATCAGATAGCTCACGCAGTGCGATTGCTGCTACCACCTGAGAGCTCTGGATTGAGTCCTAGGTTCCAGAACACCTGGACATGAATGTCTCCCTAAAGCCCTCCCTGCCTCCTGACCTCTGAAATAAGATAAATATCATTATAATCTAAATATTATAATATCTAAATAAATATAATATAAATAATATATGAATGTCCATCATTAACAGAACTGTTTTAAACTTCTTTAGGGCTTACATTCTCTTATTTTGAAAAAAAAAATACTTATCCTACATTATATGAACAAACCCCATAAAATACATTTGTGGTATAACTCTTAAAATTACATGTATGATTTAAAATATTAACATAACACTAAAGTTATTATATTCTCACATTTGTAACTCACATCACAATGGAAAATATGTTGAATTTATTGCTGCAATGCTGCATTATCTTGACACTGTATTGTTTCAAAAGTTAAAATTTAAAATGTTGCCCCAGGAAAATTCTAAAGAATGAGCAATGTATAAAACCAGCCTGTTTAGTGTCTAGTAAAGAAAAAGCAACAAATGCTATGGTGGAATTCTGAAAAGCCAAAAATTACGGAATGGGTTGCTCTAAAGAAGATGACTTCATAAACTGAGCAAGTGCTAAACACGTAGGACATTGAAAACCGTGTAATCTTACATGACAAAAGCGTTGGTCTCTGAAGAAAGTTTTGGCCATAGAGAAGGAATAAGAAATCCTTTAAAGAAAGGGAGGATAGCATGAAGACAATGGTGTAAAATGTTTGTCTTGATTTCTCATTGTAATTTCAAATTACTTTTTTATTTTAAAACTCATCTAGAATATTAGCATAGTACCCCCTGTGTTTGTGAGTTTGTGTGTTAATGCAGCTAATAAAGGAAATCAAACATGGTTCCTGAGATAGACAATTTTAACAAGACAATTTGGAGGCCTGTGTAATACAGGCAAGGTGATGTAAAAGGCACAGGGATTTGGTAACGATGTTTAATTGCTCTGCTAAACATTTGTAGACACTGAGAGGAACAAAATTTCAGGAAAAACTGATAATATCTGTAATCTGTGAAATTAAATTCTCTTCTCTTCCCTTTTCCTTTCCTTCTCTTTTCAATTTTATTTTTGATGATGTTTATATCATTGATTATGGTGGGAAGGGTCTAGGGTCAGCAGAAAGTGGGTGAGACCATTGTTTCCACATTTATTTTCTTCTTCCTGAATCTGAGGAAAGGGGGAAAACAAGGGGAGAAGCCTAACCCACCCTCCAAACTGCCTCAGTACCCGGGAATGGGGAATGGCCACGTGATGTCATCCTAAGGTCCCCGATGTGGAGCATGCTCTAAAGGTTCTGCTCAAGTGGTTTTAGTAGTTCTGAAATGCTGTTGATCCTGCAGATCTAGTGATGAAGATATCCTTACAAGGTCCATTGGTTGACAAAAATCCAGCTCGGAGTCTCCACTTGCCCAGAAATTTACTGTCATGATTCGCTGGACTAGTTGACCAATTTGTTCCACCCTCCTTTCTCTTCTATGGTACCAGAAGTCCTCTGCAGTCTCCAGTGGTCTGACATATCCTCCATGTGCTTCTGGGTATGCTGTCCACTGCTCCATTAAAGCCACATGTGTCCAATTTTGACACATACACTCCATTGGTAGCCCACAGGTCCTGCCACTCTCCCCATGGTTGGAGTTGAGAGCAGCAGTTTAGTTGGGGGGACCCTCAAAGAAATCTCATCTGAGGTGATCTCAAATCTCTTGCATGTTCACCTACCTGTACAGGATCCAGTTCATTCTGTCACCTACATAAGCCTAAGTCCAAACTGGTAGTTGCAAGTGCTAGGTCAGATTTATCTCCAGCCCCATTTCTTACACAAACCAATGGATGCTTTGGCCCAGCCAAACTCTGCCCTCCACATAGCTGGGCCTCACAAATACCATTGGGAGCTGCAGCACAGAGTAACCCCTAATATCTCCCTTAGGGCTGGCCCCTAGCCCTGGTTTCTGTGCCTGCCAGCATATACAGTGGACTGGTCTGGTTTGTCCTACCTCCTATTCAGTTCTTGTACACATAATTGCACATTGAAGCCTAACTCATCCCATTTGACTCCACCCTCCAGCCCACACTCATGCCAGTGGGTGCCACCGCCTGCCAAACCAGGCCCGCCCCAAGTCATGGTTCTCATACTCACCAGTGGGAGTTGCAGCCCATCAGAGATGTGCCCACAGTTTCCTTACTAGATCCACTCCCTGTTCTGGATATTTTCTCATAGCTACAGAAGCTGGAAAATCCAGGATCAGCATGCCATACTATCAGGTTCTGACAAAGATTACCATCTTAGTTTGTTGTTTTCACACAGCCTTGTATGGCATACATTAAAGTGATGGAAAAGCTACATCATTAATATTTCTTTTGGAATGGAATTAATCTTATCATTGGAAACTGAACCCTCCTGATCCAAATACTATTCAAATATCCTTTAATAAATGCAAGATTAGAGTTTCATTGCATGAATTTGTGGAAACACAAATATTTAGTTGAAAGCAGATAATGTTTCCAAAATGAAAGTATGCTACTATTGGATAACCACTTCCAATGTAAGTTAATGCACAGTAACATTCCTATCCCATACCATAACGAAAATGCAACTGCAAATTTAACATACATCTGGTATAAGCCTTAAAACTATAAATTCTAACACATGAGATAGAAAAATTTCTCTGCCCAGCAGAAGTATTAACAAAAGCACAATGTATAAAATCAAATTCCTAAATTCAAGTATACTAACACTAGCAATTTCTACTGTTGGAAAAAACCTAAGGTATAGAAATTATTTGATACCTAATATCTTTAAAAAAGAATTGTTTTCTAGACTATAAAGAACTCTCAAACTTCAAAAAAATCAGAAAATAAATAATTCCATACAAATGGGAGAAAAATGTCAGAGGAAAGGTGATCAGGGTGATGGGAAAATGATATCTGAGTATTTCATGGCTTCATACAAGTGAAGCAATGCTTCAAGGAGAAAAATAACTCCTGACTGGTGATTGTGTGGGAGCATGAGCAAGGAACACCATTCACCATTGACAAAATCATCATCTTCCTTCCCCAAGTCATGTATTGAAGCTCTAACCCCCAAAGTGACTTTCTAGTTCGGGTTTTTCAGCAAATAATTAAAGCTAAATGACGTTGAACACTAAATCTAATGGGATTGGCATTCATTTATGAACAAATCTAAAGATCTACCTTTCCCTCCAGCAAACTCATACTGGCCACCAAAACCCCACTGGCCCTCTCTCTGTCTCTTAGCTAGCACCTGCATTTGGACTTATGCAGCTCCAGAATTCTATGCAGATCGATTCTATAATTTCCTTTTTTTCTCTCAAAAAGGAGAGAAGAGGAAGGGAGGGGAGGGGAGGGGAAGGAACCTGGCTTCAAAACCAGAGCATCATCACTTACCAGTCGGGCCAATGATAAGCAACGGTACACAAGGTAAGAAGTCTACTTGGAAAGGCTTAAACTAGGATGACTTACATCTTTACCAAGCACACAGGGAAACAGGAGGTCTAGAAGTAGTACTAAAATTAATCAAGATAGGCATTGAGAATTCAACAACAGATCTCTGCAATAAACACAACCATGTCACAAAGGTACTGGATTACTGGATGGATAACGCAGAGGTTCAGTATTGGGAGCAGGGTAAGAAGAAGATAGCTCCATGTCTAAACAGAAGCTTTGGAACAAATCTAAAGATCAAAGTATAGTGGAGCCCTCTGCAGTAGCCTAGCGGCTAAGGTCCTCACCTTAAACACTCCAGGATCCCATGTGGGTCCCAGTTCTAATCTCGGCAGCTCCACTTCCCACCCAGCTCCCTGCTTGTGGCCTGGGAAAGCAGTTGAGGATAGACCAAAGCCCTGGGACCCTGCACCTGTGTGGAAGACCTGGAAGAGGCTCTGGCCTCTTGGCTTTGGTTCGGCTCATTCCCAGCCATCGCAGCCACTTGCGAAGCGAATCTTAGGACAGAGGATCTTCCTCTCTGTCTCTCCTTATGTCTTTCTGTGCATCTGCCTTTCCAATGAAAATTTAAAAAAAAAACTCTTAAAAGAGAGAATGTAGTAAACAAAACTGGATGTTGAATGCTACAATACTGATCTATATTTCAAAAATCCCTCCTACCTCCAAAAGCCTTCATTTCCTTGCCAACCCTCTCTTGGGTCCAACCAAATATGGTTCAACAGAATTACTCGCCAAGCATGAGAACTGTGGAATTTAGGAACTCTTAATAACTGCAGAGGGGAAGGGATAAAGAGGCTGAAAATCTCAAGGAAACATTTCTGCAATTAAGTAATGTGTGTGCAATAACCAAACACCATACTGCATCAGATTCAATAGCGAATCTACTTTTTTTGTTTTCTAAGTTAAAATTGAATTAATCCAATCAGAATTTACAATATTTGTGTTAAATAATACTCACAAAAATAATGTTTGAAATTCTTCATCTCCCAAGTGGGATCAGTGGCCTAAGTAGTAGATGTACATAAACTATCTTTGAAAGAAAAACGTAATACGCTTCCTCCTGTTACTGAGAAAGCCTGCACCCTGATTCAGAACTAAAATACTTCCAGCATCTGAGATGCATTTATTTCTTTAAAGAAGATGAACAGACAGCTAAGCTCGAATTTACTTCAGTCACTAAAATCTAGATATTTTCCAGATGTCAGCAATCTGCTTCTCTTTAAAATACTTCTTTTTAAAATAGCATAGGTATCTTTGGGATTGAAAACCAACAAATGTATTATATTTTATTTTAACAGAAAATGCTCTCAATCTAAACAATGGACAGCATTCTTTCATTGACTATCTTGGGTGTATTATGTAACATTTAAGGGCACTGTGCTTTGTGTCTCAAGCTAGCATCTCTCTCCTCCTAGACATGAATTATAAAATCAAATTTCCTATTCCTTACTTGGCTTCTTTCTATATTTGTCTTTCTTTTTACACTTGTAAATCATGTTTGATCCATATTGAAAGCCATCTGATGTTTTTAAACTTGTATCTTTATTAATGACAATATGCAAGTACAAATTCATAAGCAGTATTTCAGCAGCCTAGAATTAATATCAATTGTTATGAATATCAATGCTGCAAATAATCATTTGTTTTGAGTGTCTGTCAAGACTGAACACACACACACACACACACACACACACACACTTAAAACAGCATAAACAATGTCGACTAAACAGATTTAGTCATTATTCTTGAATGCAAGGCTAATATTTTCAATATTGTCATGGAATAAATTATTCTTCTCAGGAACAAGAGGATCCAATTAGGAATGTAAGATCAGTGAGGTGACCGACCCTTACACAAAGCAACCTAGCCCTTTATCTCTCCACTCCTAATAAAAGTTAGCCCAAGCTCTAGCAGTGTATCAACTAAACCACAACAGCCACTTCTGTTACATTTCACGTAGCTGGAGCTGGTTGCTGCACTGGTGGAATAATAGGCTTAAGGAATATATAAGGGAGAAAAGAACAAAAGTACTAATTAAATTTGGAACTCGTATATTTCTGGGATGATGAATGCACAGGAGAATACAGTAATTCCAAATGTCAGCTTCATTTCCACTGAACTTCTAAAAAATCTTAATAATGCTTTAATTTTTCACTTGCATATAAAACTAAAGGTCCTCCTTTAACAAAGGTCTTAAAGGAGCCCACGTGCAAGCTTAGATATCACATTTGTAGATTTCCAAAGTGCACAGTGAGCAGCCCAGTTACCAGGTCAGTCTTCACACCCTTGCTGCCGCCGTGGCAACACCGAGAAAGTACCATAAATCATCTCTTGGCTGTACACAATTAATTTTATGTTCTCTGCTTGTCCTCTCTATATTTTATGCTGTTTTTTTTTATTTTCATTTTTCAGGTCACTTTGGTTTTAGGTGAAATAGCAAAGCTTAATATTAAAATATCACTGGGTGACATTCTAGCAACCATGTTTAATAACCAAATTCTGGGTCACCTTTTCTCATGCATTTAAAAAATAACTATCAAAAACACTGCCAAAAAAAAAGGTGCTCCTTTGAATAGAACAAGGTTTATTGCATAATTTCTTGAAGAGCAAAATGTTTCCATTATTCTCATAGTACATATTATCATAGCAGTCTTTTCCCTTATGTATTATTACCTTAGAAGTACTTTCACACTTCATCAGAGACTCTTATCATTAAGTTGACTTGCAATAAAACTGGAAAAAAAAAACCCTTTTTTAATAATTTTCAGAATAGCTATTCTTCCAGACGGCAGTCTACGGATTCTAAATGCTACTAAATCAGATGAGGGCAAGTATGTTTGCCGAGGAGAAAACATCTTTGGTTCTGCTGAAATTATAGCTTCGGTGTCCATAAAAGGTAAGCCTATATAGCAAATGTTTTATAATCACAATTTCATGGCTTTATCAGAAAGAATATGGGTGCATATTCAATTTTTTTTCACTAAAATAAAATGATCGTTTAATTCTATTACAAAACAAACTTTTTAAAGTACACCTGCATATCTGTTTCTATATGTGTGCATGCTCCAGTTTATAAAATACACTTCAAACACACAATGAATATGACCATATTGTTGCTTTCCACCATTTAGGGCACAATACAGCAAGGAAGCGTGCTGCAGAAATCTGATATTTTACTTCTGACAAAATTTGTAAGAGGATTTTAAAAAAGGCTTTATGAAGTACTATCTAATATCTCAAAGTGTTAAAGTAGAAAAACAATACAAATACTTTCCTCTCCTTAAGATAATTTCAGCACTAACCAGGAGCATTCCTTTGTTATCACTGCTACTGGGGAATGGGCCAGAAAGGAGAAGCAGGAGTGTGTGGGTCAGTGATGGAGGCAGCCACATGAAGAGATCCCAGCAACACAGCTGCTTCTTACTTCTGAATCCATGGAAGATTTTATACATCACATATCTTTTAAGAATTATGAATATTGCTGTTTAAATATTTCTCTTAGCTTTCTAATTCTAAAGCGAACTACATGTTTAACATAGCACATATTACTGCTGAATGTTTTTGTTGGTACTCTGTTTCAACATGGGCAACATCTAAAACCCATATTCTTTTGACACTATTTGTTACTGTTTAGTGGTTTAAAGAAAATTCATACTTTAGGCATCAAGATTTATTTAACTGGCAAAAGGATATGTTCACAACTGAATGCATCCTTAATTTTTTCCATTGTGCTTATATTATACAGCAAATTATATTTTACCTATAAAACAATGAAAATGCTCATTTGTTTCCCTATCTGCATTAGTGAAAACATAGTTATAGGAACCAGCACTCTGATACAGAAAAGTGGCAAAAATCAAGAGAAGAAAAAAACCACAATATAAGAGAAACTTGCATTTAAATTATACATTACAGAAATCCAGCCTAGCTTTTCTCGTATTCCTTCTATGTGCTGCTTACAAAATAAATTTCGTAGAAAAGCATTTAGTGCTAAATGCACAAACATAAAAATGTATAAATGTGGGGCAGGTTTTAATCAGAATTTAATCAAACATCCAGTTTCTCAGAAGAAAATGCTAAATCCCAAGAAGCTTAAATTGCAGTGTACTGTGTGTATCTGCCTTCTCTGATGAAGCCAGAGACGTGAGTGCCGTCTGGGGTATCTGACTTCCAGAAGGTTAGTATTTATCACAGCCATCCAATCCTAGGATTGCTCATTTTCTCAGTGACTGCTTGAAAGAACAGTGGATATGAAAGAATCCAGGCAGTGGCTTGCAGTGATGTTTCTTCTGATTGCATTGTTGTTAGGAAAATTAACCTGATCATTAACTACAACCAATTATGCTGCAGTGTCTACATGTAGGAGCCTAATTAGTAAAACATCAAAATCGTATCTCCATCACTTCAATGCTTTATTCAAAACACATCCTGTTGTTTCCATTTAATCACCAATTTAACCCACAGAAATACACAGCTTATATTAAACTTCACTGGTTCAAAGTTGCTCTAAATTCAGTATAAATGAATAAATAAAAGTAAAATAACATGGTTTTGATAATTTACTAACAGTAATTAGATAACCAAACCATTCAATATGTTTGCCTTTTGTCTTATATTTCAGTGACAGCATATGCATGTCATCAAAAGTACCTTTTATAATGAGCCAGAGGGTGCCTCTGACACACTTTTTCTCTTCAAAAGTGGATTATTTTAATGTAAACAAAGAATACAAATGGGAGAGTATTTGTAGTAGATATGTATGGCTATGGAAACACTAACTTACACAAAAGTTCTTCTGTTGCCTGCAACTTAAAATAGTACTTGAGGGTAAATTACACCAGAATTCTTTCTAACCTACGGAACAATTGTTAGATTAAAAATTCATTTTATTAGACCTGGCACATTATCCTAGCAGCTAAAGTCCTCGCCTTGCACATGCCAGGATCCCTTATGGGCACCGGTTCTAATCCCAGTGTCTCTGCTTCCCATCCAGCTCCCTGCTTGTGGCCAAGGAGAATAGTCAAGGAGGGCCCAAGGCCTTGGGACCCGGCACCCCTGTGGGAGACCCGGAAGAGGCTCCTGGCTTCAGTTCTGTTCCGGCTGTTGTGGCCATTCGGGGAGTGAATCGGCAGACAGAGGATGTTTCTCTCTCTCTCTTCTCTTTACATATCTGACTTTCCAGTAAAAATAATATGTCATTAATTTTTAAAAACTCCTTTTATTTACCTACCCTTCAGCATAACCACAACATTCGTAATCTCATTTTCTATGTTCTTATTCCAGAATGCAAATGACTGCAGTCCCTCATGGTTTTTCACCAAGTTAGCTCCTTGGTAGGAACAGGGACTCTTTAATCATTAGTCCCCCTCAAAAAAAGGAAGGGCAAAGTGCCCTAGCACCCAGAAATTAACATTTCATAACGGTTTACTTCAAATGTCAAAAAATTAGATGCCAATCCCTGAAGCAATTTTATGATTCTCTGTTTAAGTTTTTCTCTATGATTTAAAATGATGTAGGGAAACAATACATATTGATGAGGTTCTTCATTGCATTTTTATTTCTACAGAACCTACAAGGATAGAACTTACTCCTAAAAGAACAGAATTAACAGTGGGAGAAAGCATCGTCCTTAATTGCAAAGCCATCCACGATGCTAGCTTGGATGTCACTTTCTTCTGGACACTAAGAGGACAGCCTATTGATTTCGAGAAAGAAGGTGGACATTTTGAAAGCATCAGGGCTGTAAGTTAATACCCTCTTATTATTAGAATAATGGCAATTTTAGAAAGTTTGAGTCAAGTGTAAAAAAATTCAGCTATGAAATGCTACAAAAAAGTAGAGAGAAATATTAATGTGAATCAAAAACTTCTTTCTTCCATTAGCTTGTCATATAACACTGAAAGCAATCACTATTCAAAGAGCCCCATTAAGAAACCTAGAACACTCTATTATGTGAATCTGATTTCCTCACTTCAATATAAAAAGCTTATTTGACTAAAATTGTCAATATTTATACATGATGTCTTAAAAGGTGTGTTGCTACAAAAGAGGCTATAATACTAAAAGCACAGGAAACAGTGATTGTAATATAGTTAATTAATTAAATAAATAAGTCCTACTCTTCCAGAAACTAAAAATTTGAGGATTTTCTGTAAATTTCTCACAAGCTATAGAGAATGAACATATAACCTATATTCACAAACGCACAATAGTCTTAAATAACATTCACAGGCAAATGTGTTGCCTGTTTGCCAAATCTTTTCTTTTTAATTCCTCCTATTCCATTATTTATCCATGTGACTAATCAAGTACATGGAGCTAGGAATTCTTATGGAACTTAAAACCCCTACAGAATCATCGCCATGTCTTATCTCCTCCGAGAAATGAAGAGACCCATCCACCATCTGGATCGTTTTAAAAGTAGCATAACACAAAGGCACAGAGGAAGAGGTGGACAGACACATAGGAAGAACTAGCTAGAAAAAGAAAGAAGGGATTGTGTCTGGGGTCCTCTTTTTACTTATATGACTGGAAAGATGAGTCTAAATATAATTTTTTTTGCCTACAAATTAAATTTAAAATGCTGTTGCAAACTTAGATTATTTTTTACCTAAGCACTTTAGGAAAACCATAGTTACAGCAAACCTTCAAATTCTCTTGTCAGTCTGATGGTATTTCTGAAGGTTCTAAGAGGCATTAAATCCCAGATCCAAGGCTGGGAGTTCTCTGCGTCAAGTCCAGTACCTACCACAGTGCATGGAAAGCTAGTCAGCTTGACTTGCCCAGGCATTAATCTCATAAAAAATGAAGTGGAAAATTCAGATTTCTAAGTGCTCTCTCAGCTTAGAATCTGATAAATTTATATTAATAGAAGAATAAATATGTATCCATGTCATATTTGCTAAACAAAATTAAATAATGTTATAAAATATTCACATCATACCAGTTTGTTTTGCAGTTATTCACATCTCATTAGATACATTAAAATTATTAAGTTATACACAAAGATTTAAGTGAAGCTAAACTAGGTTTTTTTCACATTTGTGATTTTTCCATCTTACCATGGATTAAGAATTTCATCCTACAGATTTTATAACACTAATGTCTTAGAACCAGGAGAATAATATTAAAAAATCCGTTATTTTCACAACAAGAAATAATTCATTAAAAACATATCTTCGTAAGATCATCTACAAAGGTTCATTTTTAGCAGTTACTCTTAGTAAAAATGTCACTAAAATAAGTTTCTTCATAGCAGTCAGCCCATTTAGCTTACAATACTGACAAAGAAATAAACAGATCTGGTGAAGTATGAAAACTTCTCATTCCATGCCTTAGATATTACAGCTTTAGATTTATGTCACTTTTGTATCAAGAAAGAACCTTAACATCACATGTCTGCTCTATGCTTTGCATACATGCTATTTTTGTTCTTGAAAAGTACAAAATTGACCCTTACTTCCTACAAACACAGTTGTTAGAAGCCATATTAAAATTAAGCTTTGGAAAAAGAAAAATATTAAACTATAAGATATTATATAGGGCAATTTCATTTAGCATATGTAGAATCATTTTTAGAAATATATATTTACTGAACCACATTGGTAACTTTATAAAGAGTAAAGGAATCACTTTCCTTCTATTATCTCAACATGCTAGCATTCCAGCTGAGTTCCAAAACATACTCCAGAAAGAACACTGATACAAAACAACAGGAAAGAGAAGATAGAACAGATTTCTATTTCCCCCTGTACTTCATGTGAAAAATGTCTTTGTGTGAAAGATAATATGCTTTAGAAGTAAGAATAACCATATCATTAAGATGGATAATTGGGAGTCATTCTGAACTTGCAAATACTTTGTTTGATAGGACAAGTTAAGATTCTGAGCTCACAAGAGCAGGACACAGAAGAGGAAGTCGGGTGACCTGAAGCTTATTCTGAGTTTCAAAGGAGAGTTCCTAAAGTGTCTTGAGGGATTACCCTCAGGGTCTATGTGAGCGCAGCACAATAAAAAAGCTGAATGATGGGCTGCCATGTAACAGGTCTTTGATTAGAGCCCTTAGTTCTAGGACAGATACCCTGTAACTATATACTCTGCTGCTGAATGTTTGAGTAGTAACAGATTAGAAGAGAAAGGACTTCAGGAATATTTTAGCATATTACCACTGCAAAAGTGAAAAAGAAACAACCAAATTTCCAGGCTAAAATCAAGGAATAGCAATAATGTTCATATTTTACATAGACACTAGAATGTGGTTTAACGATGTTTGACTGGCATCTTTCAAAATCAACCATCACTTAGTAGATAAAACTATTGTCACACTTTTTGTGGGTAGCCGTTGTATTATATCATTATACAGTATGCACTGCTGTTTTCTAACGAGGCTACTACTTTCAGACATATAATTGCATCCGAGTAAGTAAATAAAATATAACTGCATCAAGTTAAAATTTAACTTTATTGCTTAGACATTTAAAGTAACTATAATGAAAATACATCTATTATTTTTCCCCTTTATCCTTAGGCCGTCCCTAATTTTGGAGTGAACGCATTAGTAAAGTCACAGTTACAAGCAGTCAGTCCATAAATATTTGATCTAATTCCCCCAAATTAGTTTTTTTTTTTTTTTGCAAATTCTTGGACTTTTTCCTAATATTTTAAATTCAATTTAGTTCCACAAGTGTAGTGATGGATTCAAGGAAAAGGCTATGTATAGCACTCCAGGCCTGAGAATTTATAATGGGGGCCAGGAAGAGACAGTGGGACATGCTAGTACTTTGCAAAAAAACAGAGTACTGTATTCATGTGGCTGGTAGAGCAGCTGGCATTTGAAATAAACCTGTCAGGCTTTTCAGGTGCCTGGAAGAAGCTGTTTTCACACAAATGAGTATAAGGGTCAAGAAAAGGCAGAAGAGGTTAGTGACCAGATCATGAACAGTGAGGAACAGAACAGCACAATGACAGTACATAATAGACAATAAGTCAGTACTTGTTGAATAAATGTAAAGGAAGGCAGCAGACACCATACTGTGAAAGACAGTATTTTCCATGTTAAAGAATTTAGTTATCTTCTGAATGCTACAAAGGGTGAAACATTTCAGATTTGTATGGGGGGGATAATATGACATTTATGCAGTACAGGGATGGTGGTTTGCAGATTTTACATTCAATATAGACTAGTTAAAAGGGGTTCCAAGAGGAGATAACTGTGACAACCATGGGCTTATTATGACCCTCCTATTTTTGAGAAACGCATTGACATTTGCTTATTGCTGCTCAGAGGTCTGCATTAGCCTCTGGTCCCCTCAGGACACCAAGCAGCACCTGAGCATCATCGGTGGACCCCTCAGCCAAAGCCCCAGAAAGACTGTGAGGACCTATTATTCTTCAGAGTCTTGGGATTCCACAGTCATTCATTTGAGATGTAATCAAGTTTTGATCCTCAATTTTCAAGAAAAACTATTACACATGATAGCAGCCTAAAGCTTGTTTGGCTTTGATATTTTGTTTTTAGCAAGACAAAAAAAAAGCGAACACTCTTGTTGTCAGGGTACTGTACTACAGAATCATTCTCCCATGTGGACTTGCCACTTTCAAGTTCCCAAACTGCAATGACAACTGAAGTGCTGTATAGCTGCATTGTTTTCATGGTCTTGCACATTTGTCCAGTGATGGAGTAACACATGCAGGAAGACAGAGGGAGGATTTTGACCCCATGTTTAAATCAGGAAAATGACTTCTCAGGCCATGTCACTATCAAGTTGGGGTAACAGGAGCAAGCACGAGGTAGTTTTTATGCAACATTATGTTGGATCTCCTCTATCTAGTGTGCCTTGCCATTGATTGTTCATTATATGTTCAGCACTACACTGTTCTACAAAGTGCTGGAAATAAAAAACCAAGCAACCCAAGCACAATTTGATTCCAGTCTCTGGATAACATAAAGACGGTGCCCAATATTAAGTCATTCAAGACAAATGGGATCATGAAAAAAAAATCATGGATTCTTTTTAAAAGAAGCCAAATATTAAAAGAAAATCAAATGCAGAATTTATTAATCGCCTATTACGTTTTATTCACAGATACACACACACACACAAATACCAAGAAGAAATCTAAAGTAAGAACACAGGTCCAGTTCTCTCAGGATGTGAGAGCTGTTTTCAGTACCGAGTTTGCCCTAGGCTCACACATAGATTCCTTTCAGAATCCTTACTGTCGATGCTGACCAATTCAGCGACAATGGACTCATATTTCTGAAGGAGTCTACTCTCTTGCCGAACAGAAAAGAATATCACAAAATTGGGAGGCACATGTAATTATTAGTCTGTATTCTGAGCATAAATTATAAAGAAATATGCCTGATTTATATCCATCATCATTCTTCCATTGAGTGACAGGTACATAAAGAGGAGCTGGAATAAAAACCTCTGAATGCTTTGAGAATTTCACATTAGCTGAAAAGAACTAGTCTTTGTCAATTATCCTTACACGCTATTCCTAATGTGTCTTCTTAGGCATTAGCTTCAGTTTCTAGAGGAATAAAAGTCTCAAGATGCCACAGTAAGTGCTCACCTGGCACTTTTCTCTTTCCTAAGTGATAGGTATTAGTAGCATAAAAATCCAAGACAGCATCAGACATACTTCCAGGATTTACTAAGGTCCAATTCCATGAGGAGCATACAAGTATCTGAGACATCTTCTTCTTCATTACATTGCCTTGCATTTAGTCTTACAGTCACTTCACCCCTATCCACAAGTGTCCAAAAAGGCAGGGAATCAGTAGCTCTCCCAAAAGCACATATTTGCTTCGACTCATTCAGACTCTCAAGTAATGCAGCTACTGAACTCTGAGCTCCATATTATCACTACCTGGCAAAGAATCAGATTCCCTCATCCGTCCAGATCTGAACTCGTGGTTCATTGCCGTGCTCTGAATGTTAGCAATTTAGCAATCCACCCATTTTCTGTTCTTAGCCACAATCTCTGGGCCTCCGTAGTCTTCTATTTGCTAAAGGTCCCCAACCAATTTATGACATAGTTTAACAAAAGACACAATTTTGTCATTTTATTGGCTATGAAACACAAAAACCACCAACAAAGGTTGGGAGTTGACAGGGAGAGAGAGAGATTTTCATTCCATCCCAGGAAAGTGTACTATGCCTGTCCCAACTTGTCTATGTTCAGAAATATGTCCTCAGCCACACTCCTCTCAAAGTAGAAAATAACTCCAGTAACAGAGGGGCCTTCTTTATCAGGAGGTGTATATGTTTCTTGGAGTCTCATAAATAGGATCATGATATGCTATTTAAGTCTGGGGTTTTATTAATGAACTAAGTTTAGCTGGGAAGTCCTGAAAGCATGGGCTATTACTTAATAGGGTATCATTTTTATCACTTTTCAGTAAAGATGCCCCCACAAATAATCAGTCAGTGTTTATCTAAGTCATGACATAAAGCATCTCTTAGTTTAGCCAATTACATTAAATTTTAGATAACATCAACCATAAAATACCACAAAATCCTGTTAAATCCTGTTGCCTATTATAGCACAAATGTTTAATCCTTTTTTTATTCATACAATTTGGAGTTCTACATTCATACTTTTTGGAATTATAAAAGATTACTGCCATCCTAGATGGTCTAATTAGGAAAATCGTCCATACTTTCCCAATATATAACCTGTTAACTGCAATAGGAGCCACACCATGCTGGCTACTCACCTCCCTTTTTAATTGAATTAGAAAATTTTCTTATAAAGCAAAGTACTAAATCTGCTTCTTTAATTTCTGCAGCATGTCAAAGTTGGCAAAAAATAATTCACTATCACAAAACACAAAGACAGACTTAAGCATGCACTTCATGTCATTTGTCCAAGGCCACTAAAACAAACTTCCTAAATAGAGCAGCATGAGAAAGAGCTGGAGTATTTTTGTTAACTTAGGTGCACCATGTCTCATAGCTGTTCTGTATTAATGCTGTGTTCTCATAGGATCAGGTATGATATAAATAGCCGCTAGTATTCATACATGCACTTATTTTGGGTGTCTAGCCATAGCTTATTGAGTTTCACCATTTTTTGTTTGTTGCTTTGAAAGACAGAGAGAAAAAAAAAACAAAGCTTCTTCATTGGGAAAGGTAGTTTTGCTTATAGATTGTACTTGAACAAAATGGACATAAAGCTGGGGTTGGACTAAGCTAAAAGGCAAGAGCAAGAGCCAGGTGCTTCTTCTGGGTCTCCCACAAGAGTGCAGGCACCCAAGCACTTGGAGCATCCTCTTCTGTCTTCCAGGTGCATTAGTAGTTACCTGGAGCAGAAGTAGAGCATCCAGAACTTGAACAAGCACTATATTGATGACAAGCTCTCAGATTGCACCTTAACCCATCATACCACCGCACTGGTCCCATTTCAATCCTTTTTAAATGTGTCTCTATCTCTCTGCCGTGTTTTTATGTTCTTCCTTTCCAATTCTTATTGCCTCCTAAGCCTCTTGAAATGGATTGAACTAGGAAGAATAACCAAAGTGCCAGTTTTAACTGAAGGTACCCAAAGCAGTGCTGTAGATGCTGCAGTGCAGTGTTCAGATTTCTGCTTCTCCGGGCTGCCAAGAATATTGTGGGCAGACAGCTCTCCGTTTAGCTTCCCTCCAGGAATTCCTACAAATAGAGTCATCCAACCAACAGTATGTTCCGCCTTTTAGCCCTTGACTGATGCAATGAGAAGGAAAGTACATAAAGGTGTTTATGAAGTCCTTTCCCCTTACCTCAAAGTAAGATTAGTGTAGGCTCATCTCAAATGACGTCCCTTCTGAGATTAGTCATTTGAGACTTGACTATTCTGTCATAGTTAAAACATCTAGTACTACTTAACAAGATAGCATTTTAACATTCAACCTTTTTATTTATATATAGCATTTTCTAGATATAAATATCCTCCATTCATTCCTGCATCAATTATTCTCATCTAATAATATTTTCAAATATAATAAAATGCCATACAAATATCTTTCTGATAATTTCCGTTATGATTGTGTCATGACATCTGTACTATGAGTCCTTATTTCTGATACTTGTACACTTTGCTATCATGAACAATCTGTCAAGAGCACATATCTGCTACATATTTTTAAAAAGATTTATTTCATTTTTATTGCAAAGTCTGATATACAGAGAGGAGAAAAGACAGAGAGGAAGATATTCCATCCATTAATTTACTCACTAAGTGGCCACTACAGCCAAAGCTGTGCAGATCCGAAGCCAAGAACCTGGAGTTTATTCCAGGTCTCCCACGCAGGTGCAGGGTGCCAAGGCTTTGGGCCTTCCTTAACTGCTTTCCCAGGCCACAAGCAGGGAGCTGGATGAGAAGTGTGGCTGCTGGGCTTAGGTCCAGCACACATAATGGGATCCCAGTGCGTGTAAGGTGAGGACTTTAACCACTAGGCTACTGTGCTGGGTCCTACATATGTTTTAAAGGCATCCCTATAGGTCAAATTTTTAATTTTAAACTTATATTAATTCAAAAAGAACAGTTTACAAGTATTTCACAGGTATATTTCTAAGATAGCTATATTTCCCTTCCTCCCTTAATTTTTTTAATTTTTTTTAAAGATTTATTTTATTTTTATTAGAAAATCAGAGATACAGAGAGGAGGAGAGAGAGGGGAAGATCTTCTGTCCGATGATTCACTCCCCAGGTGACCGCAATGTTCGGTGCTATGCCTATCCGAAGCCACGAGCCAGGAGCAAGGAACCTCTCCCAGGTCTCCCATGTGGGCACAGGGTCCCAAGATCTTGGGCCATCCTCGACTGCTTTCCCAGGCCACAAGCAGGGAGCTGGATGAGAAGTGGAACTGCCAGGGTTGGAACTGGCACCTATATGGGGTCCCAGCGCATTCAAGGCGAGGACTTTAGCTGCTAGGCCACGCTGCCGGGCCTCCTCCCTGAATTCTTAAAAGCTTAATCATATTAAGTCAAATTTCAACCAATTTCATTGTCTGACTAATATTGTTAGAAGAAAAACATTAAGGGTGGGCATTTAATACAGCAAATTAAACCACCACTTGCAGCACTCATATCCCATATTGGAATGCCTCTGTTCAAGTTCTAGCTCTACTTCTAACTCCATTTTTGTGCCAAAACAATCCACAAAGCAGCAGATGATGGATCATTCACTTCAGTCCCCAACACCCAGATGGACTCTCCAGGTTAGATTCCTGGCTATAGTGTGGCCCAGTCCTGGCCACTGTGGGCAATTGGGAATGAATTACAAGATAAAAGATTTCTAGTCTCAATCTCTTTCTGCCTTTCAAATAAATAAAGACAAATGAAATAAACAAATATTTTTAAAATAAAAAGTTTAGACTAGTTTAGTCAAAGTAGGCAGCACTTGGAACCAAGAGAGCTTCCAAGCGCTCTAGCCAGCAGGGAACAGGGAGCTTCAGAGGTAAAGCAGCAAAGCGACTTGATTTGCCATAGATAGCCAGATCCTTTATTTGAATGTGGTAAGATGTGGCATTTGCTTCATCTGCGCATGGGACAATCCGTTGGCTGCCTGAATTATCAAAGGTTGACTGCTCATCCTGGGCTGAAAGCCAGGGCTTTGTTGCAACATTGCACTCTTAAATTAGGACTGCAGTGTGCTTACTTACTAAGTTTCAGTTTGATATCTAGGATCTCACAATGCAGACGCAGCTCAGGTCAAATGCAATTCAACAGAATCTAAATTAAAATATACAGAGAGATGTTTACATCTTACAGACTCCTTCTATTCTTTCTTCTCTTTGTGGATTATTTATTTGATTTCCACAACTCTGGAAAATCATGGGAAAACTGATCCCAGCAAGGAAGAGTAGAGGCTGTTGCTACCCAGGGTCTCAGCAGCAGGCCTGTTTACGATTAACCATCAGAACTGCTCAGGCTTTCATTCTAACGAATGATACTCCAAATCTGCTTTGTTGTGTCAAAACACAGATAGGAAGAAACAAAATTAGCTCCGATTCCTCACTGTGGCTTTTAGAAAACTGAGGACAAAGAGATTATGTTTTTGTTGTGGCAAGCTTACCTTCCAAGCTGCATAAGGAACACTGTTTTAGCTTTCTCTCTTGATCGCTATTAAAACACTAAAATCATATGTTTGGTAAGATGTAATTATCAAATTGTTTAAAATCCTTTCACAAATGTTACTGGGAATGAACTGGAAAACATCTTAAAATATCCTGCTACATTTGTTGCTTCAGATGTTCTGTGGGTGTGTTTTTTTCATTAATTAGCGCTCACTCTTCAGGCTGCTGTAATTGTTCCATTTCACACTGTGTGAACCCATTTTTTTTTATCAGCTTCCCTTTATAGTCTTTTGAAGATTCTCTCAAAATGAGTATGAGATACAATATGGCACATGGTTGTTACAGCTGAAGTTCAGGCAAAGAATGTAAAATATAAAGATTTGAAACATTCTTCCAATGAAAATACTCAACTTCCACAACTGAGACATTTAAGGGCACATCTGATAGTACTAAATGTGAATTTGTAGTATTGCTAGCTATGTGAGTTTTTTTGACATGCAAATTTCGTTTTTAAAATCAGATAGATGGAAGAAGTGCAGATTCTTCTGCTTTCCTCACCTCTAGAATTGTATATTCAGATCCTTTGTATTCTGTCTTGAGTCCATTGAATTTTTCCTTCTTTACCTTACCAAGGACAAAGTTCTCTCTGCACTTATTTTTAGTGCTATCTTCTCACTACCATGCATCACGTGATCACAATCTTCTTTGGGTTCAAAACAGATTTTCTTATATGCTAATATACCTTCCCATCTCAAATACTCATACTGCACTGTACATATACACAAATATACAAAAACTCCCAATTCCGGTAGCATTATAGAAAAGCATATTAATTCTTGGAAGGTACAGTCTCACGTACAGATATGCTGTCCAGAACACTGAGTTACACTTGTAAAGGTGTAACATTCCCTCTAATGCCCCCCTGAATTCCAGCCTCAACTCTTCTGATACATCTTATACATTTGTCCATTATAGCAAGTATCAAACTGTGACGTAAATATTTGCTTGACTTTCACCAGTCTAGCCTTTAGATGTCCAGATATTAGGTACATGTTTATTTTCTGAAATAAACATAGCGTCTAATGCAGATTACAGACTAAATAAATGTTTGATTCAGTCAAGGCAGAGGTTAAAGTGTATGAAAGAAAAACCAGTTAGTAAGACTAACAGATCACTCGGAAACATTAACCATGATAGCTAAATTTCTAAAAATGTTTTTAGCTTACGGAGGAAAGTTACTAACTTGTGTAATAACTAGAGAGGAGGTCAATGATAAACATATTTATACATTTACTTCATGTCAAAATTTCAGGTTTTTTAATATTGTGCAAAAGAATATGCTTTCTCTTGAAGTAAGCATAGCAGTCCTTAATAAAAGAGAAAAATATAATGTATTCTAGTTAATCATGCTATAGAAAGGCTGATATATATTTTATAGGCTTTGTGTTATTTTTAAAGAGAATGTCCTACATCTGTGTATCATGAAAATGTATCTAGCACTGTGATAAAATACATAATAAGAATCTTAATACTAGAATTTTTATGTTGTAGGAAGAACATATAAAAGCAGACTTTTCTTTAGTTTTTAAAAGCCTTGACAAATAAAAGACTATTATCTAACACCACACAAAGTTTAGGATTTTTCAAAGCAAATATGGTTCAGTTTTGATTTTTGAAGTATTACTGATATACAAGTATTGTGCTGCACAAAGATTTCTGTATTATTTCTCAAGGTGATTTTCAAATACTTCAGTGTATGAGAAACCATTATATCCAAGACATCTTTGAAATTCTACCTTTATTTCATACTTTTCCTTCCTGCATCTGTTTTGTATTAGATTCTAAAGGATGCCCAAGTATTGTGATGTATTTAGCTTGCAGCTTTTCAAAATCCCCCCTTTACTTTCATGGACTATTTTCTTCCTATTACAATATAAAAATACATTTTAAGAGGCCAGAATTAATACCCCAATAGGTACCATCTCAAAAATGTTTTCTGAATAAGAACAGAAGGAAATGAATATTTTAGAAATAGCTATTGGGCTATTCAGTTCTTTTGTTCATCTGATAACACACAGAAGGAAAATGGAAAAGGTCAGTATAAAATTTTGAAATCATAACACCATTAGTGTTCATGAATAAGAGATACATTGTTTGGTTATTTATCAGGGTGTATATATGTGAGTTCTGAGTTTTTTAGAATAGTGAACACATATACATGGGACACAAGTTTTTGAATTTAAAACTATGCAATAACAACAAACATTCCATGAGAAGTAAATGAATACAACCAAGTTCTAAGAAGCAGTCTTACAGAGGAACAATTATAGGAGTGTTGAAATCAATGGAAGAAGTTTTTCCAAGGAGATCCAAGTCACACATCGTCCACCTTGTGAAGCAAGGCAGAATTCCTACATAAAATAAGACCCCAGCCCGTTTGTCACAGGAAGAACAACTTTTGCACCTAAAGCAGAGAGAGAATGCAGAAGAGAGAAGCAAACCAAAAATATTTCAATTAGCGATTGAGTATGATGAACGTAAGGGAACTTCTGAGGTTTTGTCTATGAACTCCAATAAGAAATAATGAAAGCACAATTAAAGTGAATTTCATTTCGTATGATACTGTAGCATTGTTTTCAAGATGGCTTTTCATGCTTATCTATGAAAGAAAGCTGAAAGCCCATAACTTTGTTTGCTTCACTTATTCGAAAGTTGCTTATACTGAGAAAAAGCAAAATTGTCACATTTTTTTTTTCCAAATTGAGTCTAGGGATAACTTGCATTTAGCTTAGCATAAGTATACATGTATTGTTTTTCATAAATTCACAGGTTGTTTGAAGGTTTAATAGAAACTAACTAGTATAATAGTATGTCGATGTTCATGGACATTAAGTTAATTTCCTAAGCACTGTAAGATTTTTTTTTTCATTCAGAAGAATTCTTTCTTTTTTTTTTTAAAGATTTATTTTTATTATTGGAAAGACGGATATACAGAGAGGAGAGACAGAGAGGAAGATCTTCCGTCTGATTTATTCCCCAAGTGAGCACCGATCCAAAGCCAGGAGCCTCTTCCGGGTCTCCCACGCGGGTGCAGGGTCCCAAAGCTTTGGGCCGTCCTTGACTGCTTTCCCAGGCCACAGGCAGGGAGCTGGATGGGAAGCGGGGCTGCGGGGATAGAACCAGCGCCCATATGGGATCCCGGGCGTGCAAGGCGAGGACCTTAACCACTGCGCCACCGCGCCGGGCCCCAGAAGAATTCTTTCTAAAGAAAGAATAGCTCTAAGAGATTATGATTAGAACTGCCCCCTTACATATTTATTCCTTCACTTATCTGTATAATTTTTGCAGACAGATTATATCTATCTTGCCCACCACTGCCATAATCTGGCATAATATCCAGCAGACAGACTTGCTAAACAAGATTTTTTGTAATAAATAAAATATTTTAATTAAAATATTTTTATACATAGGCACATTATCATTATCTTACATATCTGATGATTCTGTTCTACCAGAAATGGAAATATACAAATATCAGGAAATGTTCAACTCATTTACAAATCTTAATGACTGCCCGCAATCTATATAATACTTAAATCAAAGATGGAATTGTTGAAGAAGGCATAGCGTCTCCCTTCTTAGTAATAGACAGACGTGAGATATAACAAGTTAGTCATAGTATCTAATCTTCATATACATGATCATTTTCACCATTTTATGCATTTTGTAGTCTCTTTAGAGTTTAATTGCTTGATATTGAAAACAGGAACAATTAGAAATTAACTAGACATAGGAAGTCCTATGCCTGCAAAATTTTAAAACAAAAAAATAAGATAATAAATAAATAAATAATATATAAATATTATAAAATAAAGGTTAAAAAGAAATAAATTAACAGAAAAACTTTCATGAAAAGGACAGATTCATTAGTATTTTTCCAAAGTACCATGTTCTGAGGACAATGAAAATATTTGCAATTACATGTGTTCTCAGAAAATGTATATTAATTGTTTCTACCAAAATTGTTTCTATTAATCTTAATTCTTTAGCTGGACAAAAGTAGGAATATTCACTATGATGTTCTGTAAAGAAACTATGCTTACATAAAACAAAAGATACATAAAAGAAACAACAAATGTATAGGATGTTCCTCATCTGACCTGAATTCATAACCAAAATGCCCCCATTACTCCTCATTAAAGATGGGCTAACTATCATTTATGTTACTATTTGGTTTCCTGAACCTTGAACTACTGCAGAATTGAAAATATGAAAATGTCCACAGACTAGAATTAATCTTGAGACAACTATATAAATATGAGAAATAGACTATCTACAGAAAATGTACAACTTCAAAAGAAGTACTCTCAATCATTTTGTCTTTTCTATGTAACAATCATGTTTCTTATGAAACCAGTATACAGACTACTATGCTTACAACTGTGGCTTTAAAGTAAAACAAAAATATAAGGTTTACACAATACGAATATGTTCTTCGTGTAAATATCAGACTTGTGAAATCAAATTATTTTAGGAATTAAAAAATTAGAATATAAAACACATATGAATGATATGTATTTACCACATTCAAGACTTGAAAAAAACTTTAAAATAAGTGTGGTTTTGTTAAGTTCATTGGACTCAAAAGTGAAGTTTCCATCTCTGAACACAAGGGCAGAAAACTGTGTTTGTGTGAGGAAGATATTTAGCTATACACCAAAGAATTCCATGAGTTCTGTCAAATACTTCAAAGAAACCACTACACTAGAAAAACGGGGAAGAAGAAAGAGAATGAGATAGAGAGAATATTGTTTCCATCCACCGATGGATTTGGAAAGAAAGAGACACAAATGGACTTGAAAAATAAACACGCTTTTGGCTTAACATAACAAAAAATTCAAATGTACATTGTATCTCAGTCTAATGATTTATAAACATATTTATAAACAGTTATCACTTTCTACAATATGCTTGATTGAAATCAAATCAGCAACTAAGTATTTTTAATCTAAAGTATTCATCTTATTGTTAAAACATGGAGATATATATATATAAAATATAAATACATAAAATCTGACTTTCACTAAAACCTGATAGTTGAAAAACATTTCTTTCAAATTTGTTACAATTGTCAAAATGAAACGCAATTCACTTTTATCAAGAAAATCTGAATGTCACATTCAAAATGATACAAGTTCAAAGATAAATTTAAATGTATATTTGCCAACAGGAATAACATGTCAAAGGCATAATTTCCTAGTGGAATTACAAGTAGTATTCCAAATAGCTACTAAGTCTCTAGTCAGGTCGCGTATCCTAGGGACATGAAGCTCTAAAACCTGGAATCCAGAAAGCATTTACAAAATACGTGTTTCTAGAGGAGTTCTTGACTAACCATTGAGGTATCTTACAGAGTTTCACGTTACTTTCAATGCTACTCATCAAGGCTCATGTTGAAAGCAAGGTGGTGTGCTTGGAGGTTGCGCAGTGCAGTTATGTAGTTCTGCTGGATTGTACAGGCAATGAGACCACGTAAATACAAGAAACATTACAGTAGCTTACCAACGAGGTACCAAGTAAGCTCCTTTGCAAAATTTCAAATAATAGACAAAGTACAATTTCAAAACCAATGAGAAAAGCCACAGGTTGTTAATATAAACAGCTTTCCTAAAGACCAGATTTGTGGCACAGCACATTTAGCTGTTCCTTTTGACACTGCCATCCCATGTGTGTGCCCTCCATTCCAGACTACTCCACTTGCAAGCCAGCTCTGTAACTAATGACCTAGGAAAGACAGCAGAAGATAGCCCAACTGTTTGAGCCTCTGACACCCATGTGGGTGACACAGAGCTCCTGGCTCCTGGCACTGGCCTGGCCCAGTGCTGGACATTGGGACCATATGGGGAGAAAACTAGTAGAAGCAATATTGCCTCGTGTCTCTCCCCTTCTCTCTCTTTCAAATAAATGTTTACAAAGTAAATTAAACACATTTTTCCTGAACAAGTCTGATACTCAACAAATGGAAATATGAATCCTCCTTTTTAAAAGAGGGAAGACCATCAGACACATAGGCAGAAACATAGAAACTAAGTTCGAAATGGCCACCAGCAATGGTAAACAGGACAGTCTCAATCTGAACATAGTTTACGAAGATACATTGAGTTAGAATGAATTATTTTTGCCACACAAGCTGACTAGTTCATAATATCCACAGTTGAAGATGAAACATTTAGCTTGCTGTTTTCTTTACTAACCAATTCTTTTAGAATTTATTAAACTATAATTTTTTTTTACTTTTTCACCATAATGTGTATAATTTATTCTAATTATATAAATAATTCAAGCATATTATAGATCAATCATATTAAAATTAGAAAGAAGGAAATAGTTTTCATTTGAATCACACTTCCTTATTCACTATTTTATCATCATGCTTTCATGAATATCTTCAAGTATACATAGATATAAATTTACACAGCTGAGAGCATATTATGGCTTATTGCTTTTTATGGTTAAAAAAATATTTTTTTGAGAGATGGTTCATCCAATTCTGATCCAGCTTTTAGCTGATGGTCTGGGAAGGCAGTGAAGGAGGAACCAAGGCCTTTGGTCCCTGCACCTAGGAGGAATCTCCAGCATCTCCTGGATCCTGGCTTCAGCCTGGCCAGCCACAGCTGTTGCCATCATTTTGGGAGTGAGGATCTCTTTCTGTCTCTCTTTCTCTCTCAAGTTGTATGAGAAGTGGAGGCAAGACACAGGCCCAGGATAACAAGTTCAGCTACAGAATCCTCTGTGCCACATTAACCTCCAGTCCCTACCATATAAAGAATTACTTTAAGAGGATGATTTCTGTGTCATAGCCCATATGATACTGGTAGATTTTATCTGAAGAACGACCCTATTCTCACCTGGAAACCTGAGAAGGAGCAGGACACCCACTTAATCCATGAAGGGAGGTTATGTGCTTCCCTCTCTTCCACCAACCAAAATGCCAGACTCAGCTTGTCAATGTGGAGACCACATGACCTCTCTTGAGCTGATGGCTGGCTCTGGGGATGGGTTTACACTTTGTTGATGGGAGGGTCACAAGTCAAAAAATGAATTCCCTGCAATCTACCAATGTCGGCATTCTGTAACTAAAGCAGCAAAGAAAATTGTGGGGTATCAAATGGGTGGTTGGGCAAACATGTGGTCTGACATCAGAAGTTCATAACTCCTTGAGTGCTGGAAAGAAACATTGCAGGGGGTTCCATAATAACACTAAGGAGAGCATGGTTCTTTTGTGGGTTTGTGCATCTGAATGGGCATGATATGCAGGGCCTGTGAGCTCTCCTAGGCCTTGGTTCACTTTGGCACAGTGAACGGGTAAAGCTGTGAACATGCCAGCCACCATGACCATCTCCTCTCCTTACTGGTGACAGAAAATTTACCAGGCCCAATTAGTGTGTTACTCTTGACCTTTGTCCCAGACACAATTGCTCATCAGAGCTGCTGAGCCCCAGCTGTCATGCACCTTTCAGAACCACTGAAGGTACAGGCATTCTGTAAAACTGCAGGGCACACATTCAAGAACAAAGTCTTCAAAAACTATACCAACATGGGTTCCCCCGAAAAAGTAAAACTCAATGTAAAAATATAAGAAAAATGAGCAAGACAGACAACTCAAACATAAAACTGCTTCATTGTTAAACTGTGAGGATGAAATTAACAAAATATCTAAAAATAAATTCAAAGGAATGATTGTAAGATCACTCAAAAACACAAAGAAGCAATTACATGTATAAATTAAGGAAACATGTACATGACACAAATAAACTCTAAAGAGAGATAGATATTAAAGAAAATAAAACTGACATACTAAAAGTGAAAGGAATGTTAATACTTCCAAAATTATTTTTTTTCTCTTAAATTTTGCAAGCACATTTGATTTGCGACTGATGTTTCAAAATTTTATGTTACCACTGGATTGAATAGTTAGTGTTTGCATACTGATGTGTTTGAATTCCAATAATTCTATTTTTGAATCTGAGGAGAATCTTTTTGCTTCTAAACAGCAGTCTTAAAGCAATTGCTAAAGCTCAAATTACCTTCTTTGAGAAAGAGATATTTTTAATTCAGAAACTGGTTTCTAAGCATTAGTAACATCAGTTTAGATGTGGCAGAGAGTAATCAGGATATAATCATAAATGACATAGATGAAATAATAAAGATACTAATATAATAATATATATATTCATTGAATATTGCACTTGTCAAGATATTTATTAATACTACCCCCCAAATTTAAGACTAACATGTTTATTAACCAGAAAATACTCTTTTAAAATGCTGATATAAAACCAATTCTGTAAATGATATATTATTATGATGTCAACATTTCTATCCATTTTTCTTAATTTTTTTCTTTAAAAATATGTTTTAATATACTTATTCCACAGCAAACCATGTTCTTTCGTATACATGAAAAGCCATTATGTGGCACACACTCTGCTGGGTACTGGGTATGACATTGTCTCATGTATTGTCTTCAATCAAGAGACTGAAGTACAAATATGTTTGATCAAGATGCAGACCAAGATATAGTAAGAATGCCTTTAGCTTATATTGGTTATGTGCTCAATGGATACTAGGGTATATTTTATTTTTCAATCTTTTTTATAGTTCCAGACAATAAGGTGAGGACAGTTTTATCTTTAACCCAAAAAGTTATGACAGATCTACTTCCTCTAAATTCTTCCTGAAAATTAAGACTTTTTTTTAGCTCATGTCTTTCTTCCCACACTTTATCACACATGAGTTTTTAAAGTCAGTTGTAGTTAACACTCAAGACATTTTGCCTGTCAGTCGCCCTGATCAGATTCATATCCTCATTAAGGACCCTCTCTAGGTTTCACATTAGCACAGGCAGTGATTCTGCCAATCATTCTGCATTTCATAACTTGAACCCCCCTTTTCCCACATTCAAGCAAGACCTCAGTGCTTTCCTAGACTCTATTGATAATGACTCTCAGATTTTCCAGGAGGAAATGCTATGGGACAATATCCTATGACTGTGAAGTGCAAAAAATCCTACAACCGCACACTTGTAAACCTAACCAGAAGAAACCCTTGTTAGGTCATGCCCTAGATTTGATGCTCACCAAGGACATTCCTTACTTTGCTGGTGCTTTGCTCCTCGGATTGAAGATAGGAACATTTTTTCCCCTAAATCTAGTGGGATTAACAATTCCATTAAGTTCAATTTCTCTGTAAATACGTAGCAAGCATTCGCTTGCTTCTATCAATCCTGGAGATTCCTTAGGCAAATCCAACGTTCTTCTTCATTAATTTCAATGACAGCATTGCCAAGCTTCCTACACTGCAGCCTTCAATAACAATTACCTTATTGTCCTTAAATCCCTGATCTGACTTCCAATTTAATCTCTTCACTATCCTTCTGGCTTCTACACACCAATTACTCAAACCAATGCCGCACAATTGGGTTTATTCCAATAGTGCTCCCACCTTGAGGTACCAAATTATTCTGCGAGAGAGTCACTGTTCTATGAGCACCCCACAATTACCGGTGAAAAACTAGCATTTCACTCCACTCAGAATTGGTGGGTGAGGATAGTAGGCACATATCTGAGAGAACGCTTCATTCTACATAAATGGGTGCAATATGCCAGGAGTCTTAGTTCTGGATTTCATATGGTTCCCTCAAGGACTTGTGTGTTGCTGGATTCTCAAGGTTATCTTTTTGCTCACAAGTCTAATAGTTTCACTACAATGACTAGGACAATCAGGAAATTCTGGCCTTCTCCTATTTCCCATCAAATCATCTATGAAGTTTATTCTTTTCACAACTTGGCACCCTCGGGCTGGACTGACATATTATGATCCCAGACTGAGTATCTCAAAAGTGTAGAAAAATTGCTAATCTTCTTATAATCTTTCCAAAGAATTTCCAGTGCATCACTCACTTCAGATTCTACTGGTTAAAAGCATCATGAAATCAGTCCAAGTAAAAGGAATAGGAAATTGGACTTTGCTTCTGAACAAAGTGTATATATAGATGTCCTTAATCTACTATAGCAAATAAGAAGCTAAATTAATAATAGAATCTTTGTGCAATATTACATATAAAGACCATTGTTATAAACACAGCAACAAACAGTAAATGGCAGATGGTAAAAAAAAAATGCTAAAAAAGAATCATACTCAGCCATAATAAAATAGAGAATGTCTTAACATTGGCTCTTGAGATGAGTTTTAAGTAACCCATAGTGAAATGATCACTTTGCTGAAAGGGGAAAGGATAAATAGTAGAAAGAAAAAAAGCAATGCTGAAGTGAAGTTGAGGGTATAAAATTTAATTCATACACAGCATGGAAGCTCCATTCCAGTTATTAGTGAATATTGGACTCTAGAGAGAAATATTGAGGGTCACAAAGAAAGAACAGAACCCATCCCTTAGAAGGAGTAAGAGGCCAGATCGTATACAGGCAGCTCATAGCCAGTGAACACAGAAGGAGAACATACAAGCAGAGAGAGAGTAAAACGGGTAATTTCCTTAAATTTCATACGATTCAGCACTAGCCTCATCCAATATGATGCCATAGACTTACGGTAATAAAGGAAATGCTTTCATTTGTAAATTCAAACATAAAGAAAGCAATTGAATCAACCTGCTGCCAGACTCTTTAGAGTTCCACATACAAAATCAGTGAGACAGAGTATTCTACTACAGTTATAAAAATGAATTAGTGACAATCCCAGGTCAGAATTGATTCTGAGGAGTGAGGCAGAGCTAGATTCTACCTGGCTGAACTCTGCTGATTTCAAGAAACATTTAAAAACCCCAAAGGCTAATTGCTTGAGAAATCTTCCAAATAGCCAAAAAGAAGCTAGACTGGTACACGGATCTTGATTTTTCTGTAATGTAAAAATATTAACAGAACAAAACTCAAAAAATCATAGAAGCCAGTAAAAAATTATTTCACAAAACAGTGTTAACTTTAAAAGATAGGCTGAAGAATGATGATGACTGAGCATAAGAGAATGGAAATATTGATACAGAAATAATATATTGGTCTATCTAAATACTTGTGTTGGAAAATAAGATTTAGATAAGTCATAAAATTATCATAGTAAATTTCAAAGCAGAAATAAGGAAGGAGGGAGGGTAGAAGTGGTATAGGAAATATCACTATTTATAAAGATTTGAACATTGTCACTACAAGCTGTACTTGACTAAACGAGATGTCATATGTGGGTCGCATGTTGAAGACTTTTAAATGCTAGATAAAAATTACTGGAAAAGGTCAATGATGCTGTGAGGGCATGAGCTAAATCGGTCTTGTATGTTATCAGAAAGATTGTTCTGGCCTTTTATACAGAAAGGCAGTAGTTTATATTCAGATGTGGCAATCATAAAAAGCATGAATAATCCTATCATTTATTTCAAGACCTAAATTCTAATAACAGTTTTTTTTTTCTTTACTATTCTACAAAGCCATTTTATTTTGATACACTTGCTAAATTTTGCTTTAGCTATTGAAAGTTAATAAGCTACCCACAGGTTTAAGTATAATAAGGAGCAGTACTTCAGTTAGCATAGAATGGAAGGGATACCTGACTGATAGATAACCAAGGCTCTATTCTGTATTGCCCCGCACATGTGTTCTAAAGTCTTTATCCCACAATCCATTTTAACATTTTCAGAGCCATGATTTATCTTCTTGTTGTACAATATGTGTAGATCAGATAGATTAGGTAGGCAAACACACCTTACACTTAAATTTTAAAGTCTATTTGACTTGAAAGGTGGCGAGGCAATGATCTTGCACCAGCTGTTTCATGCTGTGAATGCCCTTAGCAGCCAGGATGGGTTCAGGCTAAAGCCAGTCTCGCATAACTCGGTCCATGTCTCCCACATAGGTAACAAGACCCTCGAAATTAAGGCATAAACTACTACTTTCCTATGTGCATCAGCAGGAAGCTGGACGAAAGTAGAATATCTGAACCTTGAAAAAACAAAAGGCACTCAAATATGGGATGTGGAGTTCTCAAGTGGTGCCTTTATTTCTGCCTTGAAACACCTATCCTGACAGATTTTACCTCACATCCCAAATCTAGTAAGCTAAAGCACTGTTAAAATTCCATATGTTGTATTGCTCCCCAACCACATCTTCTGTAATAGAAAGGGCACAGCTTCAAATGTATCATAAATCTGCCATTTCCTGTCTAGACAAAGAGGGACACTAAAAACACTTGATAAATGAATGAACAATTTTATAATTGTGCATATATTATGAGCCTTTACAAAGTAAAATACGTAGTACTCTAAACTGTTATTTTCATTGGTGATAGGGTAGCCACCAGGAAAACTGTTTATGAAGTACAGCCAACGCACAAATGGACAGCTTTTCAATCCAATCAAATAATCACCAATAAAATAATTTACCTGAAATAAAAACCTCTGCCTCTCATGGTTGTTAGCACCTTTTCACCTGCAGTGTTGCCTTCTTGAGCCAAAGTACGGAGTAGGGGTTATTCAGATTGTAAGACAGTATTGTAATAGTTCAAGAAAAACTGATCTGTCACAAGAACGTGACAGTATTTTCTCAGAACTTTAATGATGGCAGCTCAAATATCACTATTGCCTAACACACTTTTTTTATCTTCTTTTCTAATATTTTTTAAAAGCTGGTCTGTCCTTGCTTTTATAAAATTGTCAACTTCTGGAGTGGATATTTTTTTTCAAGAGGCTAAGATGCTGGTTGAGATGCCTGTACCCTACATCAGAATAGCTAAATTCCTGACCCAAGAGTTACATAACTCATTCTGGTCTATGAAACTTTTCTGAAAGGCATTAAAAACAAGGTCTTGATGTGCAAGATACAATTTGGAGAATTTGGCAGGTCAGTGGGGAAACAGCGGGAAAAGGTTTGGAGAGTACATTTTCCATTACGAGAGACAAGGCAGGTTAAGGCAGCCTCAAAGGCAAGGATGAGAAGCTAGAACAGGGGAAAAGGAAACAGTGAAGATGTTTGAGCTGGTAAATTAAATATGTTTTTAAAATGGACTAATCTAGCAATAGAACAGGTGGTTAAATATGAAATGAAAAGGAGAATAACAATCACTGTACAAGCTAGTTTCAAAGCCACTATTAAAAAATAAATTTTATGAGTATAGTTGTAATCACTGATAAAAAATTATGTAAGCGCACAAAAACAAGATATGCTTTTCTTGAGCCCCACCTAATACTGTGCTATACCAGTCTCATTTCACTCCATATCTCTCCAAAGCAAACTCCTACCCTATATCCCCTCCATTAACCTAGGTTGCACAGGACACACCTTGAGAACAGTCTGTTTCTGTATCCCACAAGGCTTAGTACATCAGGAATGAGTGTCTGCTGAATTAATGGATGGAATACTGAATAAATGATAAAGAGAATAATCTCTCTGGACCAACTTGTGTCAATAGACAGAATGAAGCAAAGTATAAGTACAAGAAAACCTATATACGGCAAATCATATAACCATATCTCTTCTACGCTTTTTTTATATTGAGAAGTAGTACTTTAGTTCAGGAATAACAGTATACTCATCTATACCCCTTTTGCATTATCACCTATGCTAATCTCATACAGTGGGTCAGGTATTTGACGCATGGTTAATACCATACTCGGGACACACACACACACACACACACACACACACACACACACACACACACACACACACACACACCATATTAGAGTGCCCTGTTCAAGTCTTGGTTTCTGTGCTCTGAGTCCAACACTCTGCTCATACCCTCCCTGGAAAACTTGCAGATAATGGCTGAGGTACTTGGTTTCCTGCCAGACCTGTGGAAGACAGAGATTGAGTTCTGGGCTCCTGGCTTTAGTCTAATCTCTCTGTGGGTATGACAGGTTGTTTTGAAGTAAACCAGCACTGAAAGATCTCATTCATCCAAATAAAATGAGCATAAATAAATGGAAACTGGATAAAAGAATTTACATTGACTTTGTCACTTGCAAAGTGTCAGCACCATACAATCAGATAAGCAATTTTCAAGAACCTAACGCAAGCATGCTACCCAGGTAGGCATCCACTCCCTTGTTAAATACTATAACCCCTAGTCCTCTGTGTCAGCACTAGAAAGAAGTACATATGTGATAACCCACATTTTGTTATTCAGTGTTTTTCAAAGATAATCAATTTTGTCATCTATTATCTATGGAATAAACATGATTGAACATTTTATTTTCAGTCATTGCACTGAAATTTATTATAATTAATCTTGCACATTTTTACCTTGAATGGCTACATAATTCCTAATCTTATTATAATCAAGCTTAAGAAACCACTTCCATGATTCTGTGATTTTTTTTAACCTATACTTTTTTGTGATCCAATTTGGTCTATCAATCAGTCATCAACTCACTTTTCCTCTTAAACACAGGCACCAGCTTCTGCATTTTCCAATATTTAAAAACACATTTAGAATATTGCTGTAAATTAAACACCAAGATCCTAGGAGTGAGAAGTTAGAACCATTCTTATGCACTTTTTCAGTTAATTATTGGATACACTTAATATTTCAGTATAATAGACATAAACATGTATCAGTATTTTCTTCTTTAGTTTTAGCAATTAATGTTTTCAGGTAATGTGTTCAATTATTTAAGCACACAGGATAAATATCAGCTATTTTCTTAAAACAATGTTAAAGCCTTAATCATTATTAAACTAAATCCCATTCTGTGACAATATCAGAACAAAAACAACTCTACAAGGAAAAGAAGGACTGCATGTGTATATTATCCCTGTATCATAAGAATGCTCTAAGCAAGTTATCATCTGAAAAGAATACCACTGTTAGAAAAATGCTTTCACTAAGGCTTTGTACATTTCATCATATATAATTATCCATGTTTCATAGCTAGTATTCTTGTTTGTTATTACACAAAATATTATAAACTACACTTCATAGAACTCATGTGCCAAACTTCTCTGCTATGCAGAGCAGCATGTTTTATAGGCACGTTTGGTTAGGGGCAAGGATATTGGAAATGTTCCGTAAGAGTACTTGGAGAAAATTAAAAAGCTCTAAATATAGGTATAGCAGCTGCTCTATCAGTAGTCTCCTGATTGGGTCACTTAGCATGAATACATTCTTGGGAAAACATCAGATAATCTTGCCTAAACATTCCCAAAGTTCCCACTGTGTCCACAGCACTCTGCTATTACTTGCTGCAATAATTGCTTGAAAAGTATGTTAGAGTTGTGATGTATTTCCTAATAATTTATGCATGCATGGAGCTTCATTTGATTTCCAACGAGACGCTCTAAGTGTGATTATCCAAATAAAGCCATTTTCCACATTACCAGCACTGGAAGCTGCTGAGCCAGCATTCGAATTCGAGTCTTCTGAGTCCAGTGGTGTTCTTCTGTACTACAAGATAGAAAGGAAGTGGGGGACTTTAGACATCTAAAATAAAACTAGGAAGTTTGCAAGAACACGATCTATGCGCAACATTGATAGCCAGTTTTGTGAGGGAATGAATGCCAATTAAAAAAAAAATACTCCCCTTGGCTAAGAATGAAATCACAGTGCCCTTTAACAGACAACATTTATCAACCAATTACTATGAACCAGACACACTGCTACGGACTTTACTTAACATTATCACTGTAGCACTGACAGAAGTTCTGAGCGATTGGGTAATTTTCCCAAGTTCAATATCTATTGAGTAATAAAGCAGGGACTTACACAATTATATGTGATTCTAAAACTCAAATCTACTCCTTAAGTGCTTTTTGTCTTACTGTTTATAGTCTTTTCCTATTTTTCTTCCTCATTTCTGAGAGAGAAAAAGAGCAGGAGGTAGAAGACCTTTTAGTGGCCACAAAGAAGGAAAAAAGTAAGCAATTCATACGCTCATTGGCTCATGTAAAACTACCCCTGCACTAATTCCCAGCTTAGTTGTGGGAATGCACTTAGTGGAACTTGAGAGACGCTTCCAAGAACAACACATCCAGATGGGCAAAGTGATGTTGAAGCTGAGCACAAGCGTAAGGAATCCTAGGGACGGTACAGGCAGACTAGTCAGCAAGATGTCACTGGAGCTGTGAGGAGCTGTGAGCACCTTTCTGGGTAAAGAAAGTAAAAAGAGCACCCTTAGCTGCAAAAATCTGTATGAACAGGCAGAATATAGAAGCATTTCTATGCACGGGGAAATGTGAGCTTGGTATTGTCAAACCACAGGATTCAGTAGCTGGAAGCAGAGGAGTGCCGAAATGGCTTTCCATTTTAAAAACAGAAGGCAAAAAAAAAAAAAAGGTGAAAGTGGACTTTACGCCAACGATATTTTAGGAATGTAACTTGCAGATTCCTGTTAAATGAGCATTTAATTATTTGGAATTAAAACCAATAAAGAGCTGGACATTTGTGGAAATTCCTGTCTATTTTATTTCAAAATAGCACCAGTATAAAAAGAAAAATACTGGAGAGAAGAGAGTAGCTCCTAAGATATAAACAGAGAAAATGAGGCTTAAAGCAAGCAAGCATCTGCTACGAAGTAACCATTTCATCACAAGAATGCCGGATTCTGCAGGTTCTCTCTCAGGAACTGCATACTCTGGGCTGAGATTAAGTACAATGCTTCCCCTGTGAATTCCTCCTGTTATTTCCTTTGAGAGATCAGTAAACTGGCTAAAAGGGTACTTTAGGTTTAGTGTTTATAATCTGTTAATTACATGTTTAATCTTTCCTGCTTAGGATTTTTTAAAATGATAAGGTTTATGAGCCAAAGAGACAGGTTAGGCACCACTTTAGAAGATTTCATCACCTCACACAGCCTTGGCATTGCTTATATGCAAAGCAGTAGCTGTTTTGCTCCTGATAGATGATTGAATCTGGATCAGTTTATTTAGCACTACACAGTCTTAGTTTCAGGAATGCAGAAAAAAATGACACAGAATGTTCGTTGTCTCCTCCTCTGAATTCTACGTGATTTCAACAGAATCCCCTTTTCATTCTATTAAGCTTTTTTCACTTAATTTCATGAAAAAGAAAAGATGTGAGACTTTTATTCAGAACAAAAAGAAATAAATTGGGAGGGAACAAAGCCTGAGAATTAGATGATAAATCATTTAATTACTGCAACATAATGTTACAAAGCAATTTTTCAAAACCGTGAGCCTAAAGCAGCTTAAAGTCTGTACTTTTGCCAGTAACCTCCACAGATATTATTTGTGCTATTAAGCAAACAAACAAATAAAAAAACACAACAGCCAAAAACAAAGCAAAACCAAACCAAAATCACAACAAAAAAAAAAATCAGGCATAGTCTTTCAAGTAGTATTATTCTGAGCTTAAGATGATCAAAATCCTCTCTGAGTTTTCTGGGGCCTCTTGGCTTTACATCTGTGCACAGTCTCATTCAAAGCACCAGTTTGTACATCAATTCCCAAATGGTTTAATGCAGTCAGTCTTCCTTTAAAAGACTTTCTTAGAAACCCAAGGGCGTGAACCAAGGTCCATACACATTGTGCCAAATACAGAAACTCATTCATATAGTATTACTTCACATTGACCTCAAACACCAAGCTTACAACGTTTATAGTTTCCTTTATTTTCCACAAAATTGTCCATTTTTTTCTCAAAATCTCTTTCAGATTTGAAAGAAGTAGAACACTAGCATCCTGAAAATAAATAAATGAATTCTGTTAGAGTTCAGGAGCAAGAGTTAATTCTAAGGAAATCAGCAGGATAGGACATTCGCTGGACAAATAGCACATTCCCTGGAGTAATTGTTATGACATTTTAATGCATTCTCACCATGGTACACTTTCCTGTGAATGACTCAGCTTGACCAAGTCTTACCAATTATTTCACAAGAAAAAAATTCAGTACCCTTAACAATTTCTATCAGAAAAATAAGAGAATGAAAGAAAGTACAACAAATTAAATACCAGAAAGACATGCCAGAAATAAAGAACACAGTGAGGCAATTCATGAAAGAAATCTGCATGTTTGTGTGATAAAAATCTGAAAACGAACATCTCTTTTTTCATGAGTACTAAGAAAAAAAAAAAAACTCAAGGAACTTCTAACTCAAGGAAATTCTAGAAATTACTATTGTTTTCACAAAGACCATCAGTATGTTTCAAATAATAGCAAACAGCTATATTTTTAAATAATCATTTAAATATTCCCCCTAAGAACAAAAGTTATTTTTCTTAAGGGTAGTTCACTATAATATCACTAAACAATAAATATATTTAATCTGGGGTTCTCCAATTTCATTCGACATGCTTTCATGTGCTCAATTGCTGCTGAAAAAAAGTTTTGTGTTCTTGAAAGGTGTCATCTCAAGCTGCATGCATCTGCCCTCATTGTTCTTTGCTACCTTGAGTCTGAAAAGCACAGTGTAGACTGCCATTATCCGGAAGAAAAAAAAAATTGCTCATGAGTTATTGTAAATACTAGGTGTTTACCTGATCACAATGAAATCAGTGTATCTTTCCTGATAGAGTAAGTGAAAGACAAATGTGAAAGGTTTGTACCAGGGAGGAATTATTACTGACCCCATTCACTAGTACATCTAAAACTCATTCTCCTTGATATTTATTGCTCTTCTGAATGGTAGTTATGGTTCACCTATGTTTGAGTCCTGTTTCTAACAAGAGTCAGGGGTTTAAGCTTCCTTGGTGTTAAAATCAACTGCATTGATTAAAAAGTCAGGTTGGCCTGGCTTCCTGATGGTGGCGGCGGTTGTGGGGTGAACATACCTTGTTAAGTAAAGACACATGGCTTTGGGACTAGCAGTCTTTCATTTGGTTACCCAAAGGGTACCTGCATAAAGAAATAGTCAATCAAGCCAGATGAGATAGCTTTTGGTTACTACCTTCTCATGATTAGTTTCTCATAAGTTGCTATTCTTTTCAGTATGATACTCTTGACCCCAAAATATGCCTGTGTCTGAATAATAATGAAATAATTCTTGTTCACTGATTATTCTTTCTATATCTTAAATACATGAGTCTATGCATATTTAACTATTTCTTAAATGTGAGCTGTTAAATCTATGTAATCGTAAATGTAAAAAAAAAAAACCTTTATTAGCAGTTGTTAAAACATAATTTCCTTGTTTGCTTAATACAAGGCATGTTGAATGCTGAATCACTGTCATATAAATTGTAAAGCCCAAACTGGTCTTTTTGACTAAGTATGCAAAGTTGCCCCTTAAAACACCTTGAAGTAGGCAGATTTGCAACATTTTAAACTGGCACTTCATCCCTCTTTCAGCAAGCATCCTCTGCAGATTTAATGATCAGGAACATCCTTCTGATGCATGCTGGGAGATATGGCTGCAGGGTACAGACCACAGCAGACAGTGTGTCAGATGAGGCAGAACTTCTTGTTAGGGGTGAGTATGCTAATAGTGCAGTCTGAAGACACAATCACCATAAATTATCATACAAAGGAATTTAAATGCATGGACTTTGAGCACATCAGTACTGTGCATTTTATTTTCAATTTTACAATTTTTGTCATTTATGCTTAACCTTTTGCCTTTGAAAATATTACATTGATACTTGTTTCTTAGTAACAGACAAAACCTACAGATCTAACTTTATAATCCAAAACACCTTTAGTAATCAGTGGTTACTGTTTAACCAGTTTAATTTTTTGCAGTTTAATGCCAAGCAGAAATTCTAAACATTTGTGCTGCTAAGACACTTGGAATACTGAACTAAAATTTGTGTGTATATGTGTGTTTCAAATGCAAACTAGTGGAACTTCCAGGCTTTTTTTCCCACTACTAACTTATGAATTCTACTTCCAAAAACAGGATAACTGTACATCCCATGTGGTGGCATTTACAATTGCTAAGTTGTAGGGATTTTTAAAAGTCGTAAATGTCAACACACACACACACACACAGTTTATCTTTGCAGAAATGACAGTTAAGTGGCTTGCAATAATAAGCCAGGTCACAAGCTGCAATCTATGAAGCTCTATCTTATTGGACTAAGCAAATGATTAGAGAACCCAAAACTTCCTTCAACACAGTGTGGAAAATGGAGAGAGTAGCATGATTTTTTTTTTCCTTCCTCCCTTCCTCCCTGCTTTCTTTCCTTCCTCACTACCATTTTCCTCCCTTTCTCCCCTTCTCCTTTTCTTCCTTCTAGTTCCTTCCCTTCTCACTTCCTTCCCTTTTTTAATTTTTGTTTGAACTGCAGTATAACTAAATAAATTATGTATATATGTACATATTTACATGCACACTCCAATGAAACGTGACACAGTGAACACACAATATAACCACGATTCAAGAAGTGAAACTAACCCTTTATCAAAATCCCACCTCTTGGTTTGCCAATTTATACAATGACATGTTGAATGGTATGCACACTGCATGCTCAGATCCCATGTGTAGTCTCTACAAAATAAAACTGTATAATCTATACAAAGTTGTTATATTTTTATTAATTGCTGTTGTATCCATCTGGTGTGTCTTACAATTAAAATAAAGATTCATTATTTTAAACACTTTGAACAGTTAACATGAGCCATATCACAATCTTCATCATCTCTTTTAGTTGTGTATATCATCAAATATTTGTTGCAATCTGGTATTTCATTCATCATTGATTCAAGTAAAATGTTTTTAAAGAAGTGCATGGGAATGAATGACAGCTTGTTCATTCGTGTGTGTGTGTTTGTTTCTCTTCAGAAGGCTGTTTTATCTTTGTCCCACATTTGTATCAAGAATATATAATTCCTTTATTATAAAATACTAATTTCTTGAACCACTCATCCTTTCAAAACATTCCATATCACGTAGCTAAAAATCTCTTCTGAAATATCCAGGCACACGGAACTGCAAGCCCCAGACTACAGTCAAACTTGTAGGAAACCGCCTGCTTCTCTTGGTATGGTCTGTTGTAGTTTATATGGGTTTATTTATGTACTTGCCTCATAATTTAGGATGATAGTCCTAAAATTGGAATTTACCAAATGTGCATGCCAATGTAGAGGCTGATAACAAGGAAGTAGGTATTCTTACAGGACTATAAGGGGCAACTTTAAGTGGCAAACTAACATTCTGTTTTGTAAGTAGAATTAAATTCAACAGAATTGAAAACATAATCACGTTCAGCTTTTTCATGTTCTTCTCTTTTAGCCTTTGGCTTTATGCCTAGGATATGATAAAATGAAAAAAAAATGGAAATTACACCCAATAGCAATTTCAAACAAGTTGTCATTTTCTGAGTATTCATGTTACATTCAGCTCAATCTTCTAGAAGTGAGTTTGATCAAGTCACCAATTTTCTATTATACATTTGAATTGATTTCCTAAAATTTGTAAAATATAGGTTGCCTCTTGAAGTTTTCACTTTTTTTTCATTTTCTAAATTTACATCTCATGATAATTAAGGAAATTGGGTGTTTCTATATTGCTGGTTTTAATGTTGGCTCTTAAAATGAGATTCAAAGTAGTTTTAACAGTCTCTCTTCTCTCACTGTCCATTCATTGGTTTGCAAACACAGGACATCCTTATAGTGCAGGCAACAGGACTGGCGCTGAGTTCTAGAATGAGTCCTTCTAATGATGGCTAGAATTCTGGCAAATATTTTTTTTCAAGTATGTGTCACAGAAACATGAGAATTCTTAACAAAATTCTATCACTCTCCTACTTTTCTTACTTTTTTCCTTTCTTTTCTTCCCTTTTCTTTGTTTCTTTCTTATTTTCGGTTTTTCTGCCTTTCTTCCCTTTTTTTGTAGAATGTCATCATTGGACTGTGGGCAGTTCACTTTACTTACCTCTATTACAAGCAACATAATAGTGTGGGAAGGAATACACACTTGTGATCTTGTGATTCTATTCCAGTGGAGATTCAGGAGGGAAACAGATAGTCCCCTAAATATGTGGAAAACATCATTCTTATTCTCTTCCATTAAAGGTGTTCTATTAAAAAAAAAAACCTCTTATATTAAGGAAGTCTCACAATTCTTCACCTGCCCCCAGCAGCACACTAAATCGGAGCTCAGGTATGCATCTTTATGACCTCAGCATTGCTTGTTTAGTATCTGAATGTTTCTGACTAGTAATGTTTCTTGCAACCGTCTCCATCCACTACCCTAAGTCTTCCAGTCAAATGCTGGTTTGCACCTTTGCTTTATTTTGCTTCATAACAGTGCTATTATTCATCTCTATTCTACCATTACCATCATTATGCAAAAATTGAATTTTCCATAAATAATCATCCGAAGCATAAAATCACTTGTTCTCACAAATTTAATACTTAGTAAAGCAGCATTATCATGGCACTGTGCATAATGGGGAGAAGTATAATTGAGGTAATGAATATGTTAGCAGAAATTATTTTCGCTGAAATAAAGAAATTGAAGCCACACCTGAACATCTGTACATCTGTGCACAATTTTATGCAATTTTTAGTATACACTGTCCAACAACAAAGAAAGCCTATACATTGCTATTGGCAGCATGTTTAAAGATGGAGAGAACTTTATCATGTTATCCGAGGAAACAGCAAAAGACCATTAAGAGATGACCTCACTGACGGCTATACATTTTGTGAAGAACTCATTCTGCCAAGCTATCTGAGAAGTGATCAAACAAAATATGAGAGACTCCAGAGAAAGAACTATTAGTTTTGTTCTTTTATTTTTTTTTAGGAATCAATATTAGAATTCTGTTTCCCAAAGCAAATATAAGTCTAAGAAACTTTATGGCTCAAAGAATAAAATGTCCTTAGCCAAGGTAGGATACCAGGGAGTCTGGGCATGAGCTCTTCGTGTTCCACCCAGACACAGAAATCACTAAAATCCCAGTTTTCACATTGCTTCTTTATTCATATTGCTCTGCTTCTCAATGAAAAATAGTAGGTTTAGAAACTCTAGGAACAGCCCGATGCTTTGGTAGTCCTTGGGATCCTCTGGATATAACACATTTCCCAATTTTGGGAAATTTCCTAAATTATAATTTGCTAGGTAAATCTTGTGTATATTTAGTTGAATTTGAGAAGAATAAAACTATCTCTTAGGAAGTGACTTGTTGAGAGACATCTAACTTGCCTCCAAATGCAACCCCAATACTTTTTATTCCATGCAGAGTTCAGCATTTTAATCCAATTTTCTTCATCTTTCCAATCAATCTATCTCCACTTATTCCTTGACCATTTTAACATTTTTTTTCCTCTCCAACTACTCGTCATATTTCAGCAATAAACTGACCTACTAAAAGTGTGACTCTTTTGTCAAGGAATTCATTCAACAAGTATTTGTTGATAATTCCCTGTTCATTTCTTCACTCATTATTCAGTGTGTGTTCTGTTTCTGACACTGAGTTCAGCACTTGGAAGGGAAGGATGGCCACGCAGAGATCTCAGTCCTCTGTGAGCCTCTACAACCTGTAGTCCACTACTTTAAGAGGCACCTTAGGAAGTGCAGTGAGATACAGAGCTCGGGGCTCTGTACAACCACACAACTCACAAACCCAGGACAGCACTTTTTAAAAGTTATTAAAGTTTATATTAATATGTAGGAGCAAAAGGACTTTAGCAACGTAAAAGGATATATTACAACAAAATAGTCACATTTTCCTCATTTATAAAATTACAAGACCAGGGATTTGGGCTAAAGATTAAGCCATTGTTTGGGACATGTGCATTCCATATTGATTGCCTAGGGTTCAGGTTCCCGCTGTGTCCCATATTCCAACTTCCTGCCCATGAACATCTTAGAATGCAGTAAGTGACTCATGGAGTTGTTGGGTGGTACAGGGAATGACTGCCTGTCCTCTGTCTCTAGCTTTCAAATGAATTAGAGTATAAGAATCTACTCCAAGTTTTATCAGAGTTTTATACAGAAAAGGTCCTTTGTTATCTTGCCCACATACCATAATTTTGAAACATTTTATTATACTGAATTAATCATCAATTTGTTTCTATTTTAACTTTATACAAAGCTTCCCATCTTCATGAACAACTGATGCTACCAACTAGACAATTCCAATTGACACCAAATTTTACCTTTATCAATTGTGAAATGCTATTCATTAGATTTTTGTGGTTATTGCTTTCTGTTCAAACACAAGTAACTAAAGCCACTAGTTTTTTATTTTTCAACCAATTAGGGATCTTTTAATTAAATATTCTCCAAATTCACTCCAAGCCCTAACTTTTATTGGTTTTAACTAGTACATTAGAAAGATTTGATCATTTTCTTTTTGGCAATTGGAAAAGAGGTATAAATTATCACTTTCCTAACCTCAAAGAAAAGCTTAAACTCAGAGAAGATACTATATATTTAATGTTTTCTTAACTGGGAAGCAGAGCAGTACCAATATATTCTATGTTCACATGTCTCAGAACTGCCTCGATGATCCATGCAGAGGCTACACTGATATACATGTCTACTTCTGAAGGTCTCCAACCTAGAGAAACTCACAGGAATATACATGTATTTCTTTTAGGAAGCTAGAGTATGCTTAGATTTCTGCTTCCATCATTGACATAAAATTCAATGAGATAACTAAACTTGGAACTTATACAGGCAGTTGAGTGAGTGATCAGATACTTAATAGTCTCCAATTAGAAGAAAACAATAATAACAGTTATTGAAAGTAGCATGTGCCAGTATGTTGGGTTTTGAGATCAAGAGAATTACAAAAGTGATTATAATGTTAGTTAATACTAATACTAAATACATTGAGAATAATCTATGCTTTGTAATAAAAATAGAACTGATTCAATTTTTATGATTGTTTTTACTGTTAAAACTTTAAAATTGTGAAAATATAATTTATTTACTGTCTTACAGAAATGTCTTAAACCTTTGCAGATATTAGGTCACTACTGTCAGTAATATTGGATAAGATTATCCAAATAATCCATCATTTGCTTATCCCAGGTTAGCCTTTTTCTACAGTAGTTTAACCATGGCAAAATTTGTTTTAGACACAAAGTAGCACTTAAGTTTCTCTTGTCTCATAGTATCCGTGTGTTTGCTTTACAATTTGTAGAACTCTTGAACAAGTATCTGAGAGAAACATTTGTTTGTCAATCAGGTGTTGGGACAATCTCTCCCACTTTTAATCCAACTCATGCAAGCGGCAAGCAGGCTGAACAGACCTGCTTACAGACAGGATTTTCAGCAGTTTTCATGCATGTACATGGTTATCTAGGAACACACACGTTGTCTATGTACAAAAAATAAACTGAAATCTTTCACAAATCAAAAATAATTTTTAGGCATTATTTTTTTTAATTAGAAAGGCAAATATACCGGGAGAAGGAGAGGCAGAGAGATCCTCCCTCTGCCAATTCATTCCTCAAGTGTCCGCAATGGCGGAGCTCCAGGAGTAAGGAGTTTCTCCTGGGTCTCCCACGCTGGTGCAGGGTCCCATGGCTTTGGGCCATCCTCCACTGCTTTCCCAGGCCACAAGAAGGGAGCTGGATGGGAAGTGGAGCAGCCAGAAAACATACAAGCTGGCACCCAAATGGGATCCCGGCAGATAAAAGGCGAGGATGCAACCAGTAAGCTATTGCACGAAGCCCGACGAAATTTCTTCATTTTTGTTTTCTTTTTCATTCAGCAAATGTTGGCGGGCTGCTGAAAGCCAAACTTTCTTTTAGATACTGATACCTCATCAACTCACAAAAAATTTGTTAGGTTTCCCGATGGCAACACTTCACTACTTTGAAATAAATGTTCTGATTTCATTTTCTCACTATGAAAACCAAAAATCTAATCATCTGGCTTTTATCTCATACTTATTTTGATTCACATTCTATAAGGTGATGATATTTCACTATGTGTTTTGACCCATATTCTTTACCACCTTTTCTAATGCATCCATTTTTGTTAAAATCACAATCACACTGCTCTAAATAGGTCGGATTAAATTCTTGTCGTTTGGTGTTACTTGCGAATACTAATTCCATTTATAGTTTAATGAGTACGTACTAGATGCCAATATAACTTTAGTGAGTAAAATGAAGAAGGATGAGACAGGACTGGATATAAATGCTTTCCAATGAGGTGCACAATGTTACAAATATCCAGCAATGAATAAAATTAGGCAAAGAACATGATGAGATATGCACTGTAAGAAAATTATTAGGGAAATGGCAGAGAAGTCACAATCTTCCTGCCACATTCTCTATTTAGAGCAAGTTAGCTACAGGATACATTTTAGAATTACAGAGCAATTAATGGGTCATTTTGACTCTAAAAATTCAAATGATAAATTTTTTGGCCCTCTCTAATGAAGAAAGATCATGGAACTGTGATAATCATTGATTTTTTATGTAATCAAGAAGACAGGGAGAGACTCAGATTGAGAGTGGAGGAATATCATTTATGACAGGACCCTCTAGAGAAAATTACTCAGTAAGCAAATAGATGTGTGACTACAGAGCTCACCAGAGAAATACTGGAGATAAAATGTAGGTTTGACTATATCCGTACATAATAAGGTGAAAGTACAGTATGAATGAAATTAGTCAATGAAGAGTAAGAAGATGAAACTGATGGGGATTGAATTCAGAGAATAATGAATGTTAAGAAAGAGAAGGAACATGCAAATGAGATGTTTGAAGCATCTCCCCAAAACAGAAAACCCGCAGGGGGACAGCCCCTGTAAATCAATCAAGTCATATGGCCAGAAACAGAAGACAACTTCAGGAAGGAAGGAGTTTGCCCCTGATCATGCTAAAATCAAGCAAAACAAGAAACAACCTACACCACTGAATTGAGCCATTTAGATATAATTGATAATTTTAGCTAAGGACAAGTTTAGTGGAATAATGAGGCTAGCATTCATATTATAATAGGTTGAGAAAGAAAAATGTGTGAAATATTTTTCTTAAGAAAATCAAAGGTTTTTAGGCCAGACAGATCATGTCACATCCCCCACAAGTTCTTTCTAGTTTATGATGTTGCATGGCTGTTCTAGGATAACCTCTTATACCTTCATTTATTGAACACCCCTATTTATTTGTCATTTATAGAGCACATAAGATGTGCCAGACACTGTAGACACTGTACTAGGAGTTAACTAACTAAAGAACTACTCTTAGGGAAAGTGTTATTATAAAAGGAGGAATGCTCTTTAAAACAATGTGAGGAGTGCTGTGACAGGTGCAGCAGCAGCACATTTTGTTCTCTAATAATTGACGTCTGTGACTAATAAGAATCACTAATGTTTACTAAGCCCATCCTGTATGTGACACACTGTATTAAAGCCCGCCATGTGAATTATCTCCTTCTATCCATTTATCCCACCATACGACAATGTGAAGTAGTATTTTAGGCTCAAATTACAAATAAGAAAAATTAAGGCATAGACACTTTGAAGGACTAAAGACCAACATTGTGTGAGAAAAGAAATAAGGGCAAGAAAGGGAAGAATGAGATGAGAGTGAGGGAGGAAAGAGTGCTGTGCTATTTAGACGCAAAAGGCTGAAGTCAGACACTGCCTAGGAACCAGGGCATTCTCATCAAGCACAGAATATATTGGTGGGATCTTACAGGTCATTATACTTGCAGATCCTTTGCTAAGACATGAAAGAGAGCACATTCTTCATCAGGGATGTTTCATTTCCGTCTCCTTCCAAGGATGAACTTAATGATCTCTAATCCTCTAAATTACCTAGTCTGGTGACAGATTATTTTTTCAAAAACATTTATTTCTGAGGTGCCATATAATGTTTCAATACATGTATATCTGTCAAAATGGGCATTCAAGGTAAAGTTATCCTTCTCCTTAAACATTTAACACGTCTTTTTGGAGGAATTCCCAATATCTTATCCTATATATATTTTTTCAGACTGAAAAATACACTGATTATCAGCAACAATTTTTAGTCACTCTATCACACAATAGACTTCCAGGATTTCTTACTCCTATCTAGCTATAACATAATCTTTGACCATGTGATGACACATCATATGATCAGGACTTCTCGCTCATATCTTGGCTGGAATGACCACTAACCTCACTGGCAATTCTGAACTTTCCGATCTCCATGTCTTGCCAATCATCTTCATTATCAAAATCTATTGATGGTCTTCTCAAGACTTCATGTGGTGCTTCTTATCTAGATTCTCTAAGTTTTAGTGCAAAGGAGTCACTGCTGGTTAAAATGTCTCCAGCAATATGTGCACCAATGAAAAACAGACCTTTATTCATTATCTCTTTTCACTTTTGTGATTTGTTGTTAAAGATTTATTTATTTTTATTGGAAAGTCAGATATACCAAGAAGAGGGGAGACAGAGAGGAAGATCTTCTGTATGTTGATTCACTCTCCAAGTGGCTGCAATGGCCAGAGCTGAGCCCATCCAAAAACAGAAACCTGGAGCTACCTCCAGGTCTGCCACATGAATGCAGGGTCCCAAAGCTTTGGGCTGTCTTCAACTGCTTTCCCAGGCCACAAGCAGGGAGCTGGATGGAAAGTGGGGCTGAGGGACTAGAACCAGTGCCTATATGAGATCCTGGCGAGTGCAAAGCATTGACCTTTTCTGATTTTAAACTTTTTTAGAATCCCTACAATCAGGAAGTAGAAACAAAATTTTAGGTGCTTTCGAGGTGCCTGACTTGCCTGAATTTTAATTGCTGTAGTTCTTTTCATTTTTCCTCAGTATTTATGTGCAAGTCATCAACACAAAACAAAACATACAAAAAGGCTTCCAGCATTAAAAAAAAATGACCTTAACCTTAACCTCATTAGTGTTACTTTGTGAAAATACTAGGAGTACACTGTGTCTGTCTGCTCATGTGTTTGTCTGGAAAAAATCATTCTCTTTGTTCAGTTTTCATTTGTGTAGACTCAACTGAATTGCCAACTTCATCTAAAAACTGGATTTGGGGGTATTCTGAATATGTTATGTTTTCTATGGTTGTAATCAAAGTTGCTTTAGCATTTGTTTGATTATTGAATAATATTCTTTTCAAGTGAAGCCTTAAATATATAGTCCTATATTACATATCCATATAGTATATCCAACATTCAGTAATCCAAATGTGATCACCAAGAACCCATTCTCCATGCAAGATCTGCTGAATATTAAGCAATGGCTAGTCAGACCTTCAAAGACGACAAAATCGGTAAGTTCATTTTTTTTTCTATTCCAGTCTCTTTTTCTTTTTTTCAGCCAATGTTCCAAGAGACTTGTTTCTTAATTACTTTCTTGGTTTTGTGTAAAACTCTGTATCATGGAGTTTGGTGTCTAAAGGATTCTTCAGGGAATGATACAAAAATCCACGCAGATCCAAACAGAAAAGGCTGGCAGTGGTTGGAAGAAGCTTCTGCTGACTTTTACTGCAGATTAAATTTTGTCCTGCCCAACACCTGGCAAAGGTATTGTCTCTCTTTCACTCAGTACACTTTAATTTGAAATTGCAAAGACAATTAGCTCTCTAATGAGTTAGAGCAAGTGAGGTGAAAGAGTAGGGGGAAAAAATAAAAACTAAACAAAAACAAAACAAAAAACTAAAGACCAGATGCTACTGTTAATAGCAAGGGAGGAAAACAAGTTTATTGCTCCCAGTAAAAAGCTTCCAAATAAATCTCTATGCTGTTTAATATGTCAAAAATGCAATGTGTAGACATTATATAGAGAAAATGCACTCGATCTAAAACATGAAGTTGGCAGTCATGAAAACATGCATATTACTGATTGAGCCTATTAGTAAACATTAACGTACAAAGCCTATAAGCCTTCTGAGCACCCTAAAATAAGGATACCAGCAGAGAAATGTAAACAAATACTTAGCTTTGAAAGAAAAAACAATTTGTTAATATTGAAAGGAACTCTCCAATATTAAAAATGGATAGGCATGACAAAGCTGAGCTACATAAAGTTACTTCAGAAGAAAAAGTTGAGTGAGAAAATATATAATTCAAGGTGATCAAAAGCTAGTGGAGAATCAGGTGTGTTTATTTCACATTTGAAAAAGCAGTGCTTTCTGGCTGCCATGACATACACTCAGTACTGAACCTGGTTCATGTCAGCCGAGTCTAAAAAACTGAATTTTAAGATAACTTGACCTGTTTAAAATGCTTGTGAGAGTATCTGTTCATCAAACTAATATGGTGTGGCATTGAAAAAAGAACGCAGGCTGAAATTTTTTCTTACAAGGTAATCATACCTATATTGAACAAGCATTTTACCTCTTGGGTTCTCCTCATTGCAACAAAGAAGAGTGGGAAAAATAACATTCCCTTTCTTTGCTTAAATAGGAGGTTTCAAATGTCAGTATGCTTTGTAATAAATTATAGACATTGTTGATATTCTTAAGTGAAGACTAAATCTCCATTTTACTTCAAGATGTGACACTGACTTCAGTTACTTATGGTACATGACGTGGGCTGCAAAACGATCTACATAGGTCCAAGAAGTAATCTGAGGTCATGACAATGTTATTCTGAAATATTGCTCAGATTGTTTTATTCATCTTCAATTACAATTTGAAAATACATGCTGGAGCTGGAGAATTTTGACTGCCTCTTCTTCCTTAATCAAACTGTCCATTGAGAATCTCATCCTGACAATGTATTCTGCCAGCTAATTGCCATTAGGATAAAGTATGAAGCACCACTAAGGCCACTGTAATATATTCAGCTAACTGAGCCAATGAAAAGTTGTAACAATTTCCTGAAGTGGGCTGTGCTTATAACCATTAGGGGCTTCATTGTCATCACATCCATCATCAGGTTGCTCAGCAAAGTAGGATGATTACTTTATTCTGCCAGTGAACTCCCCATATGAAAAAAAAAAAGTGAATTGCTTTAAGTACACTTAATACAAATAAGAACAAGGAAATAAAAGTTAAATATTTCAATAATATTTTATTGTTGATTAGCTGTATAGATTAGGAAATAATCTAGAGGGCATATTTCCACAAATGTTACCTTCCTATTAGTACCAATAATAAATATCTGCATATCTAACAGTCATCAGATTTTACAAAAGTGCCAAATTTATTTTATAGAATTGAGTTAAAATTCAATCTTTGACATTTCAAAAATATTAGTGTGATTCTAAAGATGTTTACACAGGACTCTGCCATAACTTTAGTTTGTTAGGCAACAAAATAATGAACAAAAATAGAGGGCCTTTAGGACACTAAAAGATTTGGAAGTAATTATGAAACATCAGAACAGTCACATAAAATATGTAGATTAAAAAGAAACTAAATAGTGTGAATGACTTTCAGTCTTAATTTCTAAAACATTCTAGGTCAAGATTACAGAATCTCAGGGAAAAAGAACTTTGCTGCAAATCGCCTGAGACAACCATCTAAAGTGTCAGAATGCTTGCTTGTCAGCATTCTGTTTTGGATAACTGAAGAATTCATTAATCATAGAAATCTATGGCATAAAGCAAGTCTGCATCAGATGTTGTACGAAAAGTCACTGGTTCACATCAGAATTTTTTTTTTCTTGCCAGCTACAGAAATGGATTTATCAGTGAATTTCATTTGAAATGCCTAATTATAATTTCAAAGGCATTAATCACCTGATCTGCTTGTATCAGTAAATCAAAGCTTACGTATTACCTCAGCTAACAGAATGTTGTCAAGCTAATATGCAACATCAATCATATCCCACTGAAGATAGTCAGCATTACAGATTCTCTCCCTGTAACCTATCCATTATAGGAAACATCTGTTACAAATTATCCAGCCTCCATAACTGCTCTAAGTGCTTCTGCAAGAGCCCATGTCTCCATTGTGCCAATGAGTTGGAGGGTGGCATTAGGACTGTACCCAGTTCATGGTTGCCATATGACAGAAACCATGTTTCAGTCTTGCCGACTTCTAATGTACATTGAATAATAAGCGTTCTTCCTACAACTGTATAATAAAAATATTCATAACACAAGCCAGCAGTCCAAAAGAAACCAGTAAGACAGGTCTTTCTCCACTGTATCTGGGGCATTTCCTGAGAAATTAAGATAGTATAGTATTTTTTTTTTACTTAGGAGACTATTGATATGCTCAGTTAGAATATGAAATCAGTGACACTAAACGCATCTGTCAACATCTGCTCGTTTTCAGGACTATGAAATATGTTCAGAGTCTCAGGTGTCTTGTATAGCAAATTGGTTTCCAGAAAAAATCATGAAGGAAAAATCTAAAGCAAAATTTTATATTTAAGAAAAAAAACTTCAAAGAAAATTGCCTACTTAGAGTTTAGCCCATGTGCTATCAAGGGTACAACTTTCTTAAAAAGAATGACTAAAAATAATCACCCCACCTCATCATTTGAAACAGTTCCAAAATCATCCTATGGTGTATTTCTATAAACAAGTCACAGAGATATCTTTACATTTTTCATAAATAGTAAGACACAACAAATGTGAAAGACAAGCCTATTTTTTAAAAATTTTATTCTACATCTCAGAATTATAACAAGCCATGTACAATAACTTAATATTGGAATTATAGAAAGTTTTGGAGACAGGGTATTTTGCATATTTTAGCACACCATATGGTATTTTCCAACAGAATATCTTTAACTCCTGTGCTTAGAACTTATGCAATAACAGCTCACTAAGTGAATCACGATACAACATCTAGGTTGCTCCAGGATAGTATCTTGGTTGCTTGAGGTTGCTTGAGATTTTAGACAAGCAAGTTGAGAATTTTCAATCATTCCTGCCTGTTTATACAATAGTCCCTGAAATATTTATTTTCCATTTCAGAAAGATCACCTTCGATGGATGGACAGTATTCTTTTTATACTGGAACATATAAAGTGTCTACAATTCTTACTCATGTAAACCTATATTAAATATGTATGCCTACTTCTGGGATTGTTGATTAATTTATCTCTCACCTGTCATTTTGCGATAATTCTCCAGGAAGTGTTGGTATTCTTATTAAAAAAAACCATACAAAAATGCCTTAAATAAACATTTTTAAAGAAATGCATTTTAAAGAAGTATTTTGTAAAGTCCTATACAGGCAATGAAATGATAAACTAATGGTGATCCAAATCATTTTTGTGTATAGTTGAATTGTTTAAGACAATTACACAGCCCCTTATAACCTAAAGAAGTCAGAATTCAGTATTTCAATAACAACTGCATATTCACAAATACCACTTAGGACAAACGATATCAAAGTCCAAACTTGTAAGACTGCTGTAAGGAAGGGGCAGTGTCAATATTTGCTTTTCTTACAATTCAAGTAGTGTAATCATGTTCTAAACAAGATTACTTAAGATGAGTTTGCAAAAAATCACTCTACCATCATTGAAGGTACACCTACAAATATATATCCTAAGAACAGTACTTGTTTAAAATATCTTTGGAAAGTAGTTCTTGAAATATCATAATTTAAGTGTGCTACAAAATTTACTGCAAAGAAAATGTGTTTTTAATCATTTAAAATTCTCCCCCAAATTTTCCTATAACCTCTGAGGGTTCCAGGCAAACTTCCATGGTCTTTAATGACTTGGTTTTTTTTTTTTATTTTTCCTCCTGAGTTATGTGATTACTTCCAATTAACACAATGCAAATTCCTTGCCACAGCTTTCAATTCCTCTGATTATCTGGCACCTGCTGATCTCCCCAGCATATCTCCTCCACTCATCTTCCTTTTAAATCAGCTACACAAGAATTTGTTTTGATCCTGCCACAGGCCATACTTTTTTTTTTTTTTTTTTTTGGCCATTGATATACTCTGTTTGGAAAGCTCTTGCCCTTAATGTTTTTGTGGCTGGATATTTCCTTGTTACTTTCCCATATAATGTTCCTCACCTCTCATCCACATAGTTTCATCTTATTTCCTTTATTGCACTATTACTGTTTAGAGGTTATCTCATTTTATATTGACTTTATTCTCCCTAGAATATAAAACTCAGAAGGGAAGGAACCTTTCTTATCTTGTTTATGCTCTTAATCCAAGAATCCAGGACATAATAAATGTGTTCTCCGTATGGTTGAACAAACTACCAAGTGTAAAAATGAATGAATATGTGCTCTTTTTCCCTAACATAACTACAAGGGTTTCAGAAGTCATATAAATGTGGAAGAACTGAGAGATTATGGAGTACTAACTGAATAAATAATCATCATGGGTGTATAAAATTCAATATACCATGATGTATTTTGATATCTTGATAAAGCAAAGAAACAGATAAAAGTGAAGTGAAAGAATTAAATTTCCTGGAATGGTAAAGGGAGAAGAGGAATTTTAGGAACCCTTTCACTCTTGGTGAGGACTCCCAGCTATACAAGTGTAAACATTTGTTCACAGCTCCATTCTACCTTCCACATCATACTGTGCTTTGTAGTGTATGTGTGCATAATCACCCAGCTCACCAGTACTACTGATGTCAATATTAAAAGCTGAATGCATACAGAAAAGATTCTGAACTCTGACTGTAAGGAGTATAAAACAAAAAAGCATCAGATAAATGTAAGAAAAAGCTTTTATCTGCATGTGTGGAATTTTTATACCATCAATCAATTAACAACCAACTGAGGGCTTAGCATCTTTATACCTGTGCCTATTTCAGGTATATGGAATTACAAATTATAATTAATTATTGTGCCAATTATAAATACGTATAGATATCAGACTTGGAGCATGGAAGCTCCGGCAATATTTTCTTTTCATTTCTGCAACACGTGTCCCACAATTTGAGTAAGTCTTTCCCCAAGTTTATCATGAAATGTATTTCACTTGTATGACCACCAACTTTTCCTGATTCAGTGTCAACCAGAAATTCCTGAATTCCTTCATACCACTCATGCCAACTTTCAAACTTGGTCATGTCTATTTCCAGCCAGGAGGGAACATGAGACAGATCCAATGAAAAAGTTTTGACTCAACCCCTGTAAGACCATGTGTATATTTGAAACACAACCTGTGCCCCCACTTGGTGGCAGAGGCAGAGTTATTGAGCCATTTCCTGCTGACATAGAGAGAGTTATACTGGAAGCCAAAATTGAGAGCAGGATCATATTTTTTTCTAAGATTTTAAAATTATTATCTGAAAGAGTTACACGCAGAGGAGAGGAGAGACAGAATCTTTCATCTCCTGGCTCACTCCCCAGATGGCCGGCGGGCGGTCCAATGCTGGGAGCAAGAAGTGTCTTTTTGTGCCTCCCACATGGGAGCTAGAGCCCAAAGACTTCTGCCATCCCATGTTGCTTTCCCAGTCCATAAGGAGGAAGCTGGATCAAAAGTGAAGTAAAGCAGTCGGGACTTGAACTGGCACCCATATGGGATGCTGGCACTGCAAGTGGGGATTCAGCCAGCAGCCATGCCCCAGCCAGCTCCCACAGGATCATATCTTAAACTCAGTTAATGAATGGATTGAAGCATTTCAAGTGGCATCTCATCCCTATATCAAAATCTTCCTCTTCTCAACTCCATTCTGGTCCCCTAGTCTCTTCCCCACCTGTGTCATTGTATCAGAAGAAATATTTCCATTGAAATGAATTCTGATGGCAAAAACAGAAAAACATTCTGACATGCTCATCCAAAATTTTTTTAATTGTTTCATTTTGATTTTTCTTTTCCCTTTCTAAAACATAATGTGTCAGTGTAACTCCAGTCTAAAACCATCCATTGATTCTTCAGTGCCTAGAAAAGGAAATTCAAACTTACTCTTCCTAGTTCTAAGTCTTCCCTCAGACTATTTTTCTCTATAAACTACTACTATTCTGATCAATATCAATAGATTTTTTTTTCTTGCTTCAATATGGGATTATCTGGGATTGTCTTTTATCATTATTTTTTGCTCATTCCATTTTGCCATCAATAAAATTCACCTATTTTTAATTTCTAGCCAAGAGCAACTATTTTCTTGGAATCTTCATTGAGAAACCATCACTCTGGAATTAATATCTAATAAATTTTGTGTGTCTTGGATACAAAATTAATTACTAAGTGACATTGCTGGAAAAAGCCAAGGCCTGAATGCAGACCTCAATCCTACAGCTTCTCGTCAATCTTCATCAGCTATCGCCATCAATTTTAGCTTTTAGTTTTTGTCCTCATGTGAAATTTCTCCAAAACTTTTAGGCTTTTTGTTATTATTATTTTGAGTGGGACACTGAGAGTCACACAAACTTTTTGATTATGCTTTTATAAAATGGATTTACTATAATACGACTTTGAAATTTTGTCTTTGATTTACAAAACTTTTTTGAACTTTGTGGTAACAGGAAATCAGTGATTGTAATAGCACAAACTGAAAAAAAAAAAAATCCAAAACCTCAATCCCAAACGGCTAATTCCAATATCATGTGGGCAGAGTTTTAAGTCACTTTTTATAATTTTCATTGCATTCTGAGTTTACCTACTTGACTATTTGCACTTGACCAGCCAGGCTGTTTTCCCAAGTGTCATATCATTTTTCAAGGGTTAGAATTGAACTAACCACCAACTTTTGGAATGTTTGTTGACATTACTTTGGGTGAATTTTCTGAGATTCACCTCTCCATTTGTGGAAAGACTATGTCAATACAAAGTTTATGAAGGTTGAGATTATATAACATGTAGCACAGTATCTTCTGCTAATTAGGGTGTTAAGTCATCGTCATTCAGGCATTACTTTTCTTTCCACGTTAAGTTGTAAGCTTCTTAGTAGATAAGGATTACTTAACCTGCTAATGATAGGATTTTTCTTCAAATCACCATCATATCTATCCACATTTACTTCCATAAAATAAAGTGAGATACATGGGTTCTTGATTACACTGGAAAATAATATGAATCAGTGTAAAATAGATATCTTCAAGTTTATAGATGAATGACATGTCACACCAATGCTTATATCTGCTTACCATTCAAAAAATATATTTCAGACATTGTCCTAGATGATCCATGCAAGAATGATACAAGATTATCATCTTTACCCTCTTTACACAGAGATAGAAACTTGCCCATGGCCCCGATGTTACATGGAAGAATCTGCAATAAAAGAAAACTACTCTTTGCCCAGACCTTTTTTTTCTTAATTTTATTTTTCTCCTTTTCTGTTTTTTTATTCTTTTTCTTTTTTTCTTTTTTAGGTAACTCTTTCTCCAATACAGCATACATAAAAATTTTCTATTTATCTTGTACAAATACAGATGCTGGTGCTGAACTCAGAAAAGAAAAATTGAAACTCGATAACTTTTGGATAATGCTTTTCTCATGGATTTGCCACTAAATCCATTGTTCATTAAACAGTAACCTATCATTTTATTTTAGGAATATACTACATATAGGTGAATACCTAACTAGTGGCATTCAACAAAAATGAAAATGCAGTATACCAAAAAGTCTATTTAGAATATTCAAAATAGCCCTGTAATAGTGAAGATACTACTTTTTGGTGTTTTGAGTGGTGAAAAGTATAAACAAGTAAAAAAAGTAAATAAAAAACTACACTAACTCATTAAATTGATAACAATATTCATTCTATCATTGATTACAAAACTATAACATACAATGTTCTAGGCACTATCAGCATTGGAAACAGTAAAAAAAAAAATACAAGCACAATTCTAATCTTTTTTCTAAAATTCAAAGCAATGAGTCACTACTTATAGTCGCACAAGTAGAAAGTTTCAGCTGAGACTTTCAACACAGATACCCAGCAGTATGAATACATACAATAATTTTATGTAGCAAGGTATCCAATGGAATCTGCTTTCAGAAAATTAAACCTGAATACAATTTAAAATTTGAAGAAAACAAGTATTAAATAGCCAAAGTGATGAAAATCAAGAATCTTTTGTCAAGAGTATATCATTTAAGTAAGGTATGTATAATGATAAACAGAAAATGGAAGAATACTTTGACATATTGTTGACCTTTGCTAAATTAATGAAAATAAATTACTTTAGAATAAATCACCATTTTCATTCTGGACTGCTCAGAAAATGAGCTGATTATAATGCGACTGAAAAATTAAGAAAGTTGCACTTCAAAATAAAATACTAAATAGCAAATAAATCTAAAAAAATCTATCATTAGGGATAGTCAGGAAGTATCATGAGTAAATGAACAGGGATTGATGGGACGCCACATGCAAATCAATTGTGGCCAGCATATATTGAGACACAGTTTTTCATATGAAAATAGACCATATAATATGTACTTCCTATAGAAATATATCCTACCATTTCTTCATATTCCTATTCTAAAATATTCTAAATATTTATTCATATTTTAGAATAAAAATCAGCAACTAATGATAATCGGTTACTAATAATTATAAACTATAAATGAGCAATGTAATACAGAAAATATAGCCACATGAATAAGTGTTATTTGTTATTAAAATATTTTGTCTTTCTGTACCTGAAGACTTTCCAAAGAATATATACAAAGTGGCCTTGTGAACTGGATTATAGATGGTTAAACAAGATGTTACTGAATTCATGTGTTTACCTTAATCTAATCTTCCAAAACGCAGCTACTCTTCTTCACAATCTATGAGAAGATCATGATTAAAGCTTTGCCTCCCTGAACAACTGTCACACCAGCTTCCTTTTTCTCCCTATACTATATTCATGCATGTGGTCTCGAGACGAGATGACTACCCTCAGCCCATATTTATTGGCTTAAAAATGTAAATGATCTACAGTATCAGACCATATTTCATGTCAGTTTTTTTTCTTTAAAAGCTAAATATTTATATTATTAAAACAACAGTAATCAATATGCCTTGGAATCAGGCAGAGAACGTGATATTAATGTGTATATGACCTGTAAAACATACTTAACACAATCGGTCTACATCATGAGAAGGCTCCTCAGGCTTCTTCGTGATTGGGGACTAGCTATTCAGGAACTGAAAAGCTTGCATTACTAGTCGTCTTTTAGCCATAGACAAGAACAGGCATCCATTTCACAAGAAGTCAACACATCCCCTTCCGGGTTTGTACCACACTGATTTGTAATAACTTGACCAATCTGAGTGGTTGTCAAGATTACTGCCTATTTTTGTGACAACTTTTAGTCCATTTGCAAGCAGGAAGATTTGTTTTGGCTTATTTTTAATGAGGAAATTTCCTTTCTCAAATACAACTTCATCTAGTAAATAATACAGTTTAATTAGAAGATGCCAACTCATTTTAAAAAATTACAAGACTAACGCATTGCTTAATTGACATCCTTATCTCATGTCAGCATAATAATAATTTGTGAGATTGCTAGCAAATTCTAGAGAAGTTCCAAAAGTTTGTGGAACATGGATATTATAATTCTGTTCTCCATAAATTTTTAAACAGGTGTCCTCATACATACTATATTCATTTTCCAGCTATAAAAGTCATTGGCTTCTCAAGAGAAGACATCTTCTAGCTGAACATAATGTCATCAAAAAAGGTGGATCTAACAGTATCCCTAGTTTGATGAAGGGTTATGATTGACGATGGACGACAGGCATGGGAATAAGGATTATTGCTCTGGACATTGTGGTTTATTTGCTCAGCAGTCCTCAACATGGATGAATACACAGATTGCATACACTTTTTAATTGCCAATTTTCAAATTAAATATTTATTTTTTATTCTATCATAATAGCATTGAGCCTGGGTGGAAAAAAAATCCCAGATTACTGCTCATCTGACACTGAATCATTACAGCTAACCATAAAATCTAATAAGATTTCTACTAAATGAATGGCAGCTGTATAACATCCAGACACAAGCTACTGTCACACATTTGTCATCACTCAGACACTTCTTCCTTATTAATCTATTTTCAAAGATGTCTTGTGCTAATTAGCTTCCAAAGACTTTTAAAGAACTTTCACAACCTGACTTTTAAAAATGAAGACTGAAAAAATAAGGCTGCTGTTAACATGACTTGAAAACAAAGGTATTAATATGCTAATCTAATTCACATATGAATATACACAAGAACTTAATTCTAACCAACAGTCTGTATGCAATGTCAGGAAATACTTTTGCTATAGAGCACCGACAGGCCAATACTAACATAATACCAGTAGGTTTGTCTTTACTTTTATTATGATTTAAAATCATGCTTACTTTCTTGGAGAAATTAAAGAATATTTTTATAAAATCATCACAATTGCTATTAAAAATTTTTACAAATTTATAAAAATTTTTAGATCTCCGTCCATAAGTTATGGACAAAGTTACTAAGAAGGCTTATCATTAGAATGTTTACCATTATATTAGATGGAAGGTTTTTTTCTTCATCCGTATAGTCACTTTGTAATTATTATTGTTACTTTACAGATTGAATAAAAAATTAATTTAAATGTATTTTTATTTAGTATTGAGGAGATTATATTGAATTGCTGTCTAATAATACTTTGAAACAATCTTTAGCAATATTATGCGACATTACAAATTCAAATTAATTCCTATTTCATTTATTCAGTTTTTCTTACTTTCCTTTGTTATCATTGTCACAAATATTTCACCATGGCAAAAAAGTACGCCAAGCACTGTGTTAAGTGTTCATATTATTGGAAATCACAGAAAAAAAAATTGTAGCCAGTATGCCAATTGCCACAGTAAGTTACAAAATATGCTTCCTCTCATTTTAATGTAATATGATCACTATCTGCCATGTGAATTTTGCAAAAGATCTGTCTCTGCCATTGGATTTGACCGCATGCAGGGCAGGAACCCTGTCTTGCCTCTCCTGACTGCCTCCTCATCCTCTCCCCCCGCACCCCCGAGCACAATGCTGAGTGCATTAAATTCCAGCCATAGGATAGCACATATCACAACATGTAGCCTTACAATGTTTATAGAAGTAACAAATGCTTATTTTGTAAATTTCTAAATATCATACAAGTACAAAGAGTAAAATTTAAATCAACAATATTCTCACTTATTGCAGCAATTTAATACAATTTTCCCATTTTTTTCCTGGGCAAATCATTATTGCTACATGTATATTCACATGCAATTTTAAATTAAGCTTGATTCATTTATACCCTGTTACCAAATAATGTTTAATATTAGGTTAATACTTGTCCTAACAATTTATAACACACATATTATGTCATTATTGAATATAAGTTGCCTATACTTGTTTTAATTATAAATAATTCCATAGCCATACCTTGGGTTATTTAAATATTTGTCCTTGTCATTGCTTATTTTACCAAAGACCGTATTTTAGCAAATAAACAGAGAAAGTGCATGCAGATTTATAGATGTATTTTATATTACAGCTATTTTCAAGGTGAGATTTTTTTTTAAAATCATTTGAAGTAAAATTAGTGAAGAAATGTAATTTTCAAATATTTAATGAATATTTTTATAGAGCTTAATATTCAGAAACAAAGCTTCTGTTACTTAAATTATTCTCCCATGGGATCTTGCTCATACGCAGTTGTTTGTAAACGCTTTCTAAAAGGATGTGTAGGCAATGCAGCAGAATAAATGGGACATTACAAAAGAACTTTTTGGCAATAACTGTGATACTAACTCATTAACCTAGTATGTTTACACAGCAGTTGAAAACTTCCATATCTGTCTACAAATCAACCTTGATCCCTATTCCAAAAAGTCATTGAGTCTCAACAATTCGGACGTTGATATCATCCTTATATTATTTTCTTGCATGAGTTTGGCAACTGACAGATGTAACAAGGCAGATGTAGGCAGATGATGATCGAAACGATATATAATTCTTGCACATTTTTAATAGCTGGACTGAAGTGCCAGGACTGGCTAACTTTCTCTCTTCGTAGTCCCCACTAAGAATCCAGATTGAGCCCTCTTTGAGAATGCTATCCTCACTCAACATCTTGCTTTTCCCATAGCAAGCACTCTTGAAGACCTGGACAAAACTGCAGAACTTCTTATGATCTGGCCTCAAAAATCGCATGTATGATTCTTAGCACTAACTCTTGGGTCAGTTACAAACCAGCCTGGATTCAAGAAGGTGAGAGAACAGGACTGACGTTCCCACAAGGAAACCAGTCTCAGGTACAGGATGGAAGGATGTGAGATACTCATAGTCTTTAAGGGCTTCTGCAAATGAGCTCTTGCATAATGGAGTATGCTTTCATCAGTGGAAACTACTACCAAGACATATGGTAAAAGATCAAATATTCTCTGAACTCTTCGCTCCCTACTACACATAGGACTTTACAAACTGATTCATAACTCAGCTCTCAACTGTGCCATGGCCTAGGGAAATGACTTCTCCCCATTGAACTGATACTGATACTCAGTCCCTCGTGTAACATGTAATAAATACGATTATTGATTAAATTATCTATTGCTCACCAGCCAAGTAATCATTTCAAGCTCCCATCATGCCTCTTGTAACACAGATGTAAGTGTTCACATCACAATGACAAGGGAATAAGTAAATGAGCTAATATTTTCAAAACACTTACAGCACCATAACACAATGTATTGAGAATATGGTAACTATTAGGTTTCCAACTTGTTAGCCACCTTGTGCAATTCCTGGATCTCAAATATTTTCCTCATCATGTCTTTAGCCACTATTTTAACAGCTTCAACATTGAAACTAGCGATGCATTAACCCCATTCTTTTATAATTCCACTGGACTCCAAGTAAGCACAAACCACATTTTCTCTCAAAACTGCCGTATTTTGAAAACCTCACACTTTTTGCCAACATCCACCCTAACAATACAAGGACCTACTCTTACAGGCTTCTCCTGTTTACTCTGGCTTCATCTGAATCTCCAGCTTTACTCCATCTCATCCACGGCTTTGACTTCTTTTATGATACCCATGAACACATTTTAGAACTCCTACAACTACTGAAACTTCCCATTTTCTTGATTTTAATTGTGGCTTTCCGAGTCTTGTCGGCTTAGTCATTTCCAACCAAAGTTGAACTCCAATGCTGTTCTAAAGTCTTAATATTCTCTCTAATTTGCAGCCTTCTAATTTCATTTTGTGCATATTTTGTGCCTATCCTTCCTGCTAACTTCCTTCCCTAACTTTATTCTCATTAAATCATCCTCACCTTGTAGGCCTAAATTCTTCATTGAGAAAATGAGGACCTTCAAAAACAAGCTCACTCTGCTTCTGCAATTGCCATGTAAAAAGCTTTCAGTGTTTTGTTACTTCATGCTTTCTTTATATCACCTAGGGGAAAACTACCACTTCTCAAGACTATCTTTTACAACTCTTCCTTTAAACCCAACTTTCTACCACTTCCCAGAAAATGATCCTTACCTTTTACATGGTTGGCTTCTGCCATCTGCTGCTGGTTCTCCTTCAATAACATAGTTCATTCCTCATTTCCTAAAACAATATCATTGTCCCTAGAGAGGATTTTAAATTTTTGCCAGGTCATTGTTCCTTCCTTATTGGTACTGTTTATTCAGTAATCTTCACTAATGACTCAACATCTATGGCCCCAGTCATCTCTTAGCTCCACAGTCTACCTCTACTCTTGCTACTCACACTTCCCAGTCACCAAATTCAGAAAACAACTTGCTACATAAAAATTAAGAAAATAATGAGTTTAAATGCTTAAAGAGACAGACAAGTGAAATAGTTATTAAGATGTTACATGAAGGTCTTCCTCCTTTATTAGAGTGCCAGAGTTTGAATGCTTGAAGTCCATTTCTAACTTCTGCCTCCTCCTAATGTTCACCTTAGGAGGCAACAAGTGATGGGAAAGGACTTGGGTTCCCATCCCTCACACATGAGACCCGGACTGAGTTCCCTGCCGCTGGATTCTGCATGGCCCAGGCCCATAAGTTGCAGGCATCTGGGAAGTGGAGAGTGGATGAAAGATCCCTGTGTCTGTCTCTCTCTCTCTTCAAAGTAATTTAAAAAATAAAGGTTCTAAAAAATAAAGTACTTAAAGTTGGAAGTTTTCTCATTCAATATAAAATCATTCTTGAAAATTAAATTCCCTACATTTTGGAAAAGAATAACAGAGAAGGTATTAGTGTACTTTAACCACTAAAATGTAAACAGCTGTGTATATTCTAAAAATGCTACTGGAAATTATCACTTTAAAAACAATAACAATATATGTGAGTCCAAGTTGGCCGTTTCCTGTCTGGTTCTAAGCTTTCCTTATTGGTCTCTGTCTATCTAATTTTTTTTTTTTGGCGGGGGGTGGGACACCAGAGTAACCATGATGGTCATTGCAAGAGAGGGGAGCTAGAGTTATAAGCTGGTTGGGACTAGCCTAAAATACACCAAGTTCCATAAAAGGTGTATAGCAGCCGGATGTGTATAAACTAAAATTGAAATGTCAATGAAATAGTCACAGGATGTGATTAAGAATTTGCATTTTCTGACATATCAGTCACTCAATACTATTGTCAATTAACTCCATAATGTTGTAAATTGTTGTTGATGTTATGTTGTGGCTTTTCATTGGATGGGATGATATTCCACCAGTTTTACTTTCAGAACAGTGATGGTCTCTCCAAGAAACTGTTGACTTTATCTGGACAATAAGATGCTGGACTCTATGCATGGTACATGCTTGCAATGAAAGAAGCATGACTGAATTTGAACTGTACTACTGCAACATTGTGGAGGAATCTCTCATGGGAAGAGGACATGGGGAGGGGTTAAGGGAATCCCAGAGCCTATGAAACGGTGTCATAAAACGAAATTAAAGAAATTTTTAAAAAATAATGGAATGGTGCATTTCTTCTCAAATTGTTGCAAAAAATTTTTTTGAGGATAAAGACTGTGTGCAAATAAAGTAAGCATCACTATTCGATATCACTATTTAACTATCAAAATAGAAATAATCAACTCATGCATAATTTCCTGCACCAATAGGAGAATTAAATCACAGTGTTTGAATTCCTACAAGTTTACCTATTCACTTTTTCTAGTATATGTCCTTACCTTGTCTACAGTGTTATTTCTGTAGTAACTTTAATCTGTTTTGTTGAAGTCTAGGCCCCCTAATAGCACACACCACAGCGTTTGTACATTTCAGAGTCTATGCATATGAAGATTAGCTCTCTCCACCTAGAACTTTGTATTAAGAATAGGATCACTTTTATCCTGATAAAACTACCTGTAACTCTTGCTGATTCTGTAAGCTGAAAATGATTTCAACAACTGTAGTTGACAGTGACATTCATCTTCCTGTGTCTGCTTCTAATTATTTTTTCTTTTCCTATAAAATACAATGCTAATTAGTAGTTGCCTTCAGCCATGAAGTCTCAGAATAATACCCCATCTATAATTAAGCTCCCCCCAGAAATACGAGCAGCCAACTTGTATCCCATAACTTTTTGCTGTCAATATTCATTAGTAAATACATATTTCATTAAGAGGATTGCATAATTTGATGGGATCCGTATCGAAAACACAATGTCTCACATTTCCTCATAATGATTTGTACTTAACTTTATCCACTGCCTTTCCTATAGGTCCCCCCGGTCCCCCAGGGATCGTGATTGTGGAGGAAATCACTGAGAGCACAGCCACACTCTCCTGGAGCCCGGCAGCTGACAATCACAGCCCCATCTCTTCCTACAGCCTGCAGGCCCGCAGCCCCTTCTCCCTGGGATGGCAAACAGTAAAAACAGGTAAGGAATTCTAAAACATCAGACATGACCAGAACAGACTCCTTTCTCGAGGGCTATATTTACATTAGACCTTTTCTGGAACTCTAGACAGTCTACAATACTGACTACTGTTTGTTCCTCGACACAATCTGAAAAACAGCAGGCTGCTTGGATTCCCTCTCTTCAATTCCAAAAGGAGACCGTATCACGTCCGTTTCTATCATGTTTCAATGAACTTTAGACAAAAAAAATTCTGTGAAGTACTGCAAAGAATTCCTGAGAAGCTGTCCCCAATCTTTTCTCTGGAAGAACACTTTACATAATTTTACATATAATTATTAATTTTTTTATATACATTCAGGGAACCAAGCTGTCCCATCACATCAATTCCTTGTGCTAACTACTTTAATAGAGTAAAACACATTGGCTTTGTTTAGAAAAGGAAAATCAAACTAAAATTACATTATTTAGGGATAAGGGAAATACCAGGAGCCTGTGGTTAAAATGTTAATAATAAATAAAAATAAAAATTGAAAAAAAATTACACTATTTGAATTACATTATTGTACTACCTGCTTCCAAAATGAGAGGAATTTGAATGATAAAAGGAAGACATAGGGAGGTTCATAATCACAGCAAACATAAAATTATAAGTTGTTAAATAAGGGAGAGTGTATGTTGAAATCTTTCAGACTAAGTCACAACTTTAATTCTGTAAACCTAAAACTTTTTGAAATAACAAAAAAATTAAAAATAAAACTATTTTTCCTAATTGTTTTTATTTCACATGTACAAGTGCACTCACATGTCCCCAGGTTTATGCTGTCCAGGAGAGAGGTGTGACTTCCACCACCTGTACAAGTATATTTGGAAAGTGTGCAATAAGTCTATACAACGAAATCATCTGAAGAGTTTAAATTTGTGTTTTGTTTTAAAAGATTCACACATTTAGAAATGAAATATGAAAATTAGTAAGATGTGTGTGTGCAGTAACCATACAGCTTAACCAAAATAACATAGGAGTGGAGTGATTCACGTTGTTGCTTGAGTAATTAAAATTTGAGCAACAACGTATTTTGGTATAAAAGTTTACTATCATGAGGAAAGAAAAAATACATATATTATGTAGACGACAGATTTTCTTAATATATTGGCTTCTGTATTAACTTAGCCCTCATTATATCATTCTATGCATGTGTGCATAATGATTTTGAAACAGATAAGTATGCATATTTGCCTTTCTCTTCACTCCATTATAACTCTGTGATATTGAAAAAACCCAAGGGAATTTCAGGATAAACTGAATATTCAAATGTGAATGGCACAAATGCAAACCACACAAACAAGTCTACTCAACAATTTTTATAACTAAACTTCACAAGTACTCTCATCCTTTCTCTCTGCAGCCAGGAAACAGAGTCACCTTCAGGTCAGGTGTTGTGCAGTCACAAACCCACTCTCCTCCCAGAGCTGTGCTCCCTATCCACTTTGGCCATGCTACCCTTACAACTGACTTCTTGGAAAGGTTTCCTTGCAGACATATTGCCATATCCATATTCAACAGAAATATAAATGGTTTGTGGAAAATTAAATGAAAAGTCCAATTTTGGCGCAAAAATTTTTGACATCTTTATATACAATGACTCTTTTAAAGAGTTTGTGGAGACTGATGAGAAACCATGCATGGATTTAAAAAATGTCACACCAAAAAAACTTATCTCATTCTAAGTTTGTATTTGTTCGTGAAGGATTTGATGTAGCTTCGTATGTTGCTTTACACAGCCAAAGCCCATGACAATCCAGAACATCCTATCTCCCATCATCTATTTCCATGTGTCCTAGTTACACTTATTCCATGATTCTAGCCTTTAGTTTGTTTATTAGTTCACTTGTTTCAACTTTTTCTTTAGGAATACAATATATGTATGCTTAGAAACCTTACGCATGTGTACTAATTTTATTTGTTCAAAACTCAAATTGTCTTTCTTTTCTAATATGATTCGAAAGATGGAAATATTCTTGAATTGAGAATTCTTTTAAAAATTTTAAATTCAGCTCAGTGGATTTTTATTTTTTTAGATAAAGGCCTATGGTTGTGCTGCATTTATTTTTTAAAAAGTACATGTTTTTCTCAGAAATAGCTATTTATCTGATCATTGCGTAGCCTTCATCATGCTTAGACTCTAGCAAAGTGTGTCTTCACCTTAATCCTTTTTGCAACTTCTGCATTAATTGCAGCTTAAAATTGCTGTGTACATCAAAATGAATACAAACAGTCAGATCTATATTTTTTTATAATTGGGCTAAAGAACTACTCAAGGACCTCTGGCTGAGCACATTTTATAATTAGTGAATACTGTGTCCTGAAAAACAAACTTAAATATAAATGGGAATAATATACTTCTTCTGAAAAAAAGTATAAAGACATCAAAGCAACTAAGTTTTTCTAAGAGTCCCTTTTCTCTTCAATGAATTTAGTTTTGATTCAAAAACCTGACTTTCCTCACACTCTTGGGTACTATTTACTGATCTAGGTTTAACTGTCTACTTAGGAACAAAAAGTCACTTATAATCCTAGAATTGGCTGGTCTTTGTTTCCTTGACTATGTTTCTTAAAACGTATAATATCATTGTCCTCCATTTCATTTTCCACAAGCTGATCAGTTCATCTCCCAGTTGAACATGCTTATTGTCTAATTAAATTATTGGATATGATTCTCTTATCAGGAAAAGCATTTAAGCAAAATTCCTTCCCTGAGTTAACATGAGGTCCTCCAGTATAGTTGCTATTTCAAATTGCCTTCATATTCACACACACACACACACACACAAATATCTCTTTATAGAGTGATGCTTGCAAAGTTTTTAGAATACTTGGTTGGTGAGAAACAAATAAAAAAAACTTTTTTGTGTAGTACTTAAAGTAAAATGACTGACTTTAATGAAATAAAAAATTTAATTGGAAATTTGATTTCCAATTTATTTCATATTGCATTTTATTAACTAAAAATATATTTTTAAAAAAAGTTTCTTCCACTCAGACTTTTACAACTATTTTATAGCCCTAGAATAAGAAACAATAGATTTGTAAAGGAAAAAAGGAAAAAAAAGGAAGGATGGATTTTATCTTTTTAGAACATGAAATTCTCCTTTTTCACTTTAAACAGAATTTTGAATTAAGGATAGTAAAGATGCAGGTTTGAGGAAGTAATCTTTATAATCTATAACTATGACCAAATCTAAATATGTGTAGCTTTCTGAGAAGGTTTAAAATCGATATGTATTTAACTTTTATTCAAAATTTTATACGTAATTGCACATATTTATGGGGCACTATGTAATGTTTTGATATAGGTACACACTGTATAATTTCCAATCTTGGTAAATATATATCCTTAAATAGTTAATATTTCTTTATGACAAAAATATTCAAAATCTAATCTCAAGCTTTTTTAAAGCAGGAAAATACAGTATATTATCTATAGTTATTCTCCTCTGAAATAGAACCCCAGGACTCCCTCCTATTTAGTTACAACTTTTTTTCTTATTTTTCAAGCTTTCCCTAAGTCTCTTTTATTCCTTCCATTCTCACACATATATAAGCCACGTAAAGCCTATAATAATTACATCAACAAACAAAAATTAACTTTGTCAATAAGAATCACACCATAAACATTGCATTGCTTTTTCATTCTTTCCACAAAAATTTATCAATCATCTATCAGTGATCTAGGCACTTGGTAGACATTGATGAAAGTAATAACCATGCCTTGTGAAGATATGTTTTAATAAGTGGATTGAGAGTATTGTGGGGGAAGCAATATAGTAATTTGAGTTGTCATAACAAAATACCAACAACTGCATGAATTAAATAAGAGATGTTTATTTACTTATAGTTCTGGAGTAATTATATTTCAGTAGAGGTCCCATCTCCAAATGCAACCACCTGAGATATGAGGGTTTCAACGCATGCATTTCAGGAAAACATGGTTTTTCCCACAAGTGGGCAGTTTGCAATTTGAAATAAAGTAATCAAGTACCTTTGAAGGAAGTGCAGATTTAGCAACAACAGCTGAATGAAGCTGCCAGGTACAAGGAGCAAGAGTGTGGAAGTGTTTGCAGTGTTACACACAGGAGCAATAGAAAGCATTGAGTAGAGAGAGTTTAAGGGAGAATGGTATGAAAGGAACATGGAGAGACATCAGCAGGATCAAGTCCTACAAGATGGGGGATTTCATCCTGAGAAAAATTAACCATGAGATTGATGTTCCAAGTTGTCTTTCAATATATCCTTTAAAGCTGTTTTAGAAGCAAACTCTGGGATGGGTGGAAAGTCTTCAGACCAGTTCGGAAACTACTGAAATTGAGTAGCAATATTGCTTAAGAATGTCAAAAGTAGAGGTAATAAAGTGTCAAAAATAGAAAATATTTTCAAGATAGAACCCAGACTATTGCCTGACATTGTGAATGTAAAAAAGAGCAAGTAAAAAAGAATGCCAGGATGAACACTAATTATTTGATTTTACCAATTCAGGGTAGGGTACTGCACACTGACATGGACTGAGTATGAAGGCTTGTGTGACTAGAACACATTAGAATGGAAATAAGATGAGGAGTGCATTCTGGAACTTATTTTGTTTGGTAGAGCCAGTGAACATCCCTATGTGGATTTCAATTAGGCATCTGTATAAAAGACTGATGAAATTATAGATTAGAAAATCGATGTCTAAACTGTTTTTAAAGCCATAAAACTACATGTAAACTCAGAGAAAAAAAAGTACAAATAATAGAGGAGGATGAAAATCAAGCCCTCGAGCAATACAATCGTAAGATAAGAAGTTATAAAGGGAAATCAGCCAAACTGGATTTTAGATTCAAATCCAACTCAGATGTGGGACTTTGCCAGATTGTCTTTTTTGTTGCAGTTGTTTGTTTTGTTTTTATTTTTACTGGAAAGGCAGGTGTACATAGAGAAGGAGCTACAGAGAGAAAGCTCTTCCATCTGCTTGTTCAATTTCCAAGGGGCTACAGTGACCAGAGCTGAGCCAATCTGAAGCCAGGAGTTTCTTTCAGGTCTCCCATGGAGGTGCACGTTCCAAGGCTTTGGGCTGTACTCTACTGCTTTCCCAGGCCACAAGCAGGGAGCTGGAAGGGAAAGTGGAGCAGCCAGGACATGAACCAGCATCCATATGGGATCCCAGCACATTTGAGGCAAGAATTTAGCCACTGAGCCATCACGCTGGGTCCAGACTGTAGCCATCTTAAACACTATACTAAATGTTTACTCTGCATTGTATCTTTATTGTCTATGATATCAATTCATTTTAGTTTATTCACCAATAAGATAAGGCAGTTTTTAAACCTGATGTCATTCAATCTAATACTGTTGAGTTCCATCCATGTTGTTGTACATGAAAATATTTCATTTGTTTTTATGGCTGCATGATATTCCACTGGGTATATGCATTGCATTTTCTTCACTGAACATGAACACCTGAGTGGTTTCTACATCTTAGCTACACTGAATCTGCATCAATAAATATGAGAATGCAAGCACAAGTGCAGCACACTAGAATGGAAGACAGTTTTTTAAATGTGACCTGATAAATACATTAAAAAAAACTAGAGAATAATGGGTTTTCATCAACTGCAGAGCTTCTGCACAGCAAAGTAAACAATCAATAAAGTGCAGAGGCATTGTACAGAAGAAAAATGTTGAAGTTATATATCTGATAAGGGGACAATGACCAGAATATATTAGAATCTCAAGTCAATTACTATGAAATAAATAGCAAGTAGCAGATGAAAATTATATTTCATAAAATAAGACATAAAAATGGCCAACAAGGACATAAAAACACTCACTATTACTAATCAGGAATATGCTCATCAAAGCCATAGGAGTGCTTTTGCTTTTTATTCTTATAGGAAAAATATCTGCATGCCCACAATGACCTACCAAGTGCAAAGGACATTAGAGAAAGCTGTGGGGGAAAGGAGGGTGGGTTGTTGTTCTCTCTGTAACATCTTAGGAAGTCTTCCACCCCTTCAGAAGGATAGAATACTTGAGTGTGTAATAGAATTAAAAGTTGTAGGAATGTTTAGATGTGATTGACTATAACGAAAATCCAACTCTTAATGCATCATGAATTCAAAAACTCACAATTGGAAGGACTTCATAAATTACAAAGAGTTATGGCTAGACTGGAGAGAAAATATGTAGAAACATATTGATTTGAAAAGGTATGAGGGATGGCCCACATCTCTGGAGTTGCCTAAGATGACCGACATGAGTAAAAATACGCAAAATAATGAGGCAAATCCCATATGAACCAAAGGCAAACATTGGTGGTCTTTAGAGGTTGGAGGCTAGAGTGGGATGAATGTCCACAAACCACTTCTTGCCATCATTATGTCTGAGTATGTCAGTATTTCATCAAAAACCAAACTGGCCAATGGCCTCCTGCCTCCTATCCTAGAGATTTTTCTCAGGCACCAGTGTAGCACAAGGGGAACAATTTTCTTAAAACAACCAAAAATAACAGGTAACCTCTACACTGTTATGAAATTTGTCAGGCGACCCACACTGCATACACTTTTCACAGGGCTGTTAATTTGGTAATGTGCTTTTGCTACAATTTAAAAGAAACTCCATGGAATTCCATGCCATCAAAAATTGAACTGAGGCACCACATCCAGAGTCTCACCACCTCACCTTGGTTCCCCAGCATCCTTCTCACAGCCACTCAGGAACGACAAAAATCCAGACTATCTCCACACAAGCCAAGAGAGTCCTTTACATCCCACTTACTATTCCTGTGGCAAATGTTTCTCTAGAAAGTTTCTAGAGGATGGCATTGCACTTGAGTCCCTGCCACCAATGTAGGAGAACTGGAAAAACTGGATAAACTTTCAGAGTCCCGGCTGCAGCTGACCCAACACAGGCAACAGATATTTGGGGAGTGAGCCAGCAGGTGGGAGAGCTTTGTCTCTCCCTGTCTCTCTCCTCTTTCTGTTTTCCCCCCTCTCTTTCTCTCTTCCTTTCTCCCTCTCCCACTTTCTTTTTCTCCTCTCTGTATTATTCCTTTCTCTAACTCTGCCTTTCAAATAATTAGAATAAATTAGTAAAAGCTTTCCGAGACAGTAGAGATGAGTGGGGAAGAGAAGCAAGTGTTGAAAAAATTAAATGTGACTATATAAAGGAGAAATTATAGAAAAATACAGATTAAAGTATACTTGACTTTCTATCAGGCATTGAAAGATTAAGAATATAATCTCATGGGCTGGCATTGTGGCTAGTAGCCTAAGCTTCCATTTGTGATACTGGCATGCCAAGTGGTTGTGTGTGTGTTCATGTCCCTGCTTTTGGCCTGCAAAAACAACATAAGATGGCCTGGGGTAGTGCACCAGCAAATGGAATACCTCTCTCTTCTTTAATTTTTTTATCATAGAAAATGAGTTAGCATATAATTTTTTTGTATTTTTATTATTACCCATGACAGGGTTTTTAGATATATGGATTCCTCTTTTACATGCCTCTCCTTTCGTCCCCATTCTCCACCCTCAATATTTTCTGACATTATTCTACTGGTACAGTTCTTCTGCAATAGTCACAAGTCCAACATTCTACTATTTAAGCATATCGTGGCATTGTAAGTATAGGCAGTAGTGGGAAATCGAGTATCATATTGTCAAGTCTCATTGGGAGTTCTCCTTTTATTCCGGAGTTGAGGTGCATATAACATTTTCCTTTCCCAGTATGCTCATCTCCATTATACATCTGTGAGAATACATATGCATTCATATTTACCCTTATATCTATTTTTGCATTTTGTACAAATATTGCCTTATATCAGAAAAAAAAACCATGATATTTGTCCTTCTGGGAGTTATTTCTCCATACGCAATGGTCTCTAGTTGGAGCCATTTGTTACAAACACTAAAATTTCATGTTTTTAATGGCTAATTAGTCGTATTCCAGGGAGTAGATGTACCATGGTTTCAGTATTCATTCCTCTTTGACAGGCATCTAGGTTGTTTCCATGTCTTCACCATTGAGGATTATGGTGTATATGGTCACTTTCTCATATGCAGATTTCATTTCTTTTGCATATATTCCCAAAAGTGGGATAGCTGGATCATATGGTAGGGCAATTTTCAATTATCTCAGTATACTCCATACTGGCTTCCACGGTAGCTACACTAGCCTACACTCCTACAGAGAACGGTACTTTTCACCCCAAATCCACATCAACAGACGTTGTTAGTGGAATTCTAAATGTTGGCCAACCTCACTAGAGTTAGGTGAAACCTCAATGTGTTTTTATTTGTATTTTCCTCATAGCAAGGAATCATTTCTATCAGCCATTTGAATTAGTTCCTTGAAAGATATCTATCCATTTCATTCTCCCATTTCTTATCTATTTAGATTTATTTATTTTTATTAGAAAGTCAGATATACAGAGAGGAGAAGAGACAGACAGGAAGATCTTCCATCTGCTGATTCACTCCCCAAGCAGCCACAATGGCCAGAGCAGCACCAATTTGAAGACAGGAGCCAGGAGTTTCATCCAAATCTCCCATGTGGATACAGAATCCCAAGGCTTTGGGCCATTCTTAGTTATCTTCCCAGACCACAAGCAGGGATCTAAATGGGAAGTAATGGGCAAAGACATGAACCGGTACCCATATGGGATTCCGGCATGTGAAAAGTGAGGCCTTTAGCCTTCAGGCTACTGCACCAGACCGCTTCGCCCATTTCTTCACAGGGTGTTTGGTTTTGCTATCATTGAGTATCTGAAGTTCTTTGTAAATTCTGGATATTAGTCCCCCTATCAGTTGTGCAGTGTGCAAAGATTTTCTCCCATTTTGTTTCTTCACTATGATCATTTCCTTTGCTCTTTAGTTTGATGTAGTCCCATTTGTTTATTTTGCCTTTGACTACCTGTGCTTTTGGTGACTTTGCTAAGAATTCATTCCACATTCCTTTATCTTGGAGAGTGCTTCACTTGTTTTTCTCTAATACTTGGATGGTTTCTGAGTCCAGATTTAGTTTCTTGTTGCTTTACAGCTGATTTTTGTATAATGTGATAGGTGGGGGTCTTCTTTCTTCTACTGCTTGCTATTCAATTATCACAACAGTATTTCCCAAAAATTGATTTTCATTTTACAAATGATATGCAGGTGATGTGATAATCATATGCTACGAAGAAGTGTATAACCTCCTGCTGATTCTATCAGTATCTACTATACACTTGCTTTATGTTGTAGAATTTGTCCTGCACCCCTAATTGCATGAATCCCCTTTATTTCTATAGTCCCAGAAATCATAACAGGAGACATGGAGTCAGCCATGGCGGTGGACCTAAATCCCTGGGTGGAATATGAATTTCGAGTGCTGGCCACCAATCCCATTGGGACAGGAGACCCAAGCACCCCGTCTCGAATGATACGCACAAATGAGGCAGGTAAGGATTTAAAGTTTGGATTCCATTTTATTTAACACTTAATGACTTTAAAAGCAAGTTCAATGACTGACTGCTTCACCGATTGTTCTAATTTGTCCTCATTGACTTACCTAGAAATTATAAAACTATGTCTTTCAAAGTAATTATGTCATTTTATTCATCTTAAGGATTTTCTCTTTTGCCTAACAAAAAAACCACAGGAGTCTGGATACGTCTATTTTCTCCCAATCTTTGACTCAATCTTCAGGTTTACATAAATCTGAAGCAGTAAATTTATTCATCTAATTGTATACTCATTCAATACGTATTTCCATAAAATTCGGAATAGATCAGCTAACTTTTTCCAGTCAGAACATCTCCATTGAATTGTAGGCTACTTTCTTAGAAACCTGTTATGTTGCTCTTGACAACTGAATCCATATAAATCATCTTTTGAAAAGATAAACACAATCCTTTTTGCCCTCTGCCTTTTGAGGTCTTCGTGTAAAATAAATGTCACCTGAGCTCAAACTTCAGCCTCAGAGCACTCCTCTGTTCTTTCATAATAAGTATCTCAGATAAAATGTTTCTAATGACCACATCAAATAAAGTAATAGCTTTTTAAAAACAGATTTTAAGATATCTTGCTTATCCACTGGAAAAAATAGGAGGATAAAAAGGTTTTAGTCGATTTTCTATCATGCTGGACAATGTCTTATTGGCCAAAACTGTGTATTAAATAAATACTTAGTGAAGAACTTGTTTAGGGGAACACAAGCCACAGCAGTGCTGATGAGGGCAACATTTAAAAAAGAAAGAAGAAAGAGAAACACTGCAGCAGACACAGGAGTAGTGTGTATCAGACACCAGGAGAAAAAAAAGAGTTTTTCTTCACTAATACATGAGATACACATTCAAACGCACTAAGAATGAAGATTTTTGTCTTATTTACGCATAGTTCTCTATTTAGGAACTCGTACGATCTGCCACTAGTACTCAGTAAGTCCTGCTTTAAAAGTGAACATTCTTTTCCCACATGGTCAATTTATTTAATTGAAAATCTAAACATAGTTAGCATTTTTTTCACATGTAACTAAACAGATAGTAAAAGGTAACACAATCTAGATGCATTCATCTACAGAAAACTCAACTTGTATGCTTGTATGCTTTACCTGTAGCCAGTTGCTCTTGCAGTTATCATTTCAGCAGTGAGTTTCCAATTGAAGATTAATTACCTGATTGGGTTTTCATGCATCCATTAAATCACTCATGCTTTCATTATGTACAGGTGTTCATTAAATAGAGCATAGCACGTTAGTCCTTCCTCATTTTATATATGCAATCTGTAAACATCAAAATGACTGCCCATAGTAATACTTAGGCCCACATATTTTCGATAAATTACTGCCTTACTTTGCATATTGTTAATTATGTTTAAAGAAAGACAAGGGTTACTGCCTAATTCAGAGGCTTGCTATGAATATTTCAAAAAGCAATCCATTTAGAATGAATACTCCTTTTAAACTTTTTACAACGCAAATGTCCTTGCACTATTAAAAATCATTTTAGAATAACACTCTTACATTTCAAGTTAAATTGTACTGCGATGACTAATCCCCTTCAAAGACTTCTTTGTCTGCTTCTGCAGTTACCTCAACCATGTACTGCTTTTCTCTCATAAAGACTGCTTTCCACATGACACACTTCAGTCCATTAAAATCTTGTGGAAGAGAAAAGAAATGGCATCAAAAATGCAGGCAGTGCTCTTCCTTGAAAGTGAGTTGAGGAATGAGGAAGATTAGTATTATCTGCTTATGCTTCTTGTAAAGTGGGTATCACAAAGGACTGCACCTGCTAATGGAGTTGAACCAGGAGGTCGGCTTTGTGCCTGTATTGTCAAGCAGCACAGATTAACAGAGACACCAATATCCTGAGAAATCCTCTCAAGTGATGTTCCGTGCTGCTATGAGCACACAGCCTCTATGTTAAAAGATAAGCCTGTTTTAATAGACCAAGGAAAGTCAGGATGTGGACAGGGCTGTTTGGAAAAAGAAGTCTCATCAGCAAGAATGTTGAGTTGAATTTTCTTTTTTGCTTCTTTAAAGTGCTCTTGTTTACCTGAATAGTTGAAATTCTGAAGCAATTTCTCCTCAGAAATGATTCTTTTCTACATGCAAAAAGAATTTTTCATTGCAATTTTATTCTACAGGATATTTTGGATTTTCTGATCAAAAAAACACCCTTAACAACCAATAAAGATGAATGAGTTCAGTCTAGCTCCTTAGTGGTAAAATGCTGAAATACTAATACAAATATATAACATTTAACATATGTTTGTATTTATTTGTAGTTCAATTTCCCTACAAGTTTTAGAGATAAGATAAATACATTTTCAAAATATGCCATTATCAAAATAATACATAAACTTGGGATAGGGTATTGTGATTTTTTATGAAAAAAAAATGTCATTCAAAAGAATAAAAAGTATATTTTGGAAAATCTGAAACAATCACCAATGGACATATATATTTATAGAAACATAAAAGTATATATAATATATTAACAAAAAGTTCTTCTGAAACTTAATTGAACATTTACATTGTCTACATGCATATATTGAAAGATACTTGAGGGGCTGGTATTGTGACATAGAATATAAACCTTATATCACAGCATCAGCATCCCATAGAATGCTTTGAGCACTGGCTGCTCAAGTTCTTATCCAGTTTCCTACTGATGAGCTTGGGAAAGCAGCAAAGATGATCCAATACTTGGGCCCCTGCACCCATGTGGGAGACCAGTATGAAGCTCTCGGCATTTGACTTCAGCCTGGCCCAACCCTGGCCGTTGTGGTCTTTGGGAGAATGAATCAGCAGATAGCAGATCTCTTAGATTTCTCTCTTTGCTCTTCAAATTTGTAACATATATGTTTTAATTTTAGATGATATTAACATAGTTGATCAGGGTGGGAAGGATCAAGGTTTAGGGAAGAGTGAGTGTGATCATCATTTCCAATTTTTTTTTCTTCCTGTTTCTGGGTATGGAGAGGGAATAAGGGGAGAAGACATGCTCTGCCTCCCAGCCGCTCCAGTACCCAGGAATGGGGGATGGCCGCCCGATAGCAGTCCAGAGTCCCAGTGCAGTGTAGCCTCCTAGCGTTATGCCCCAGTGGCTTTGATAGTTCTGAAATGTTGATCTCATGGATCTAATCATGGGGAAACCCTTTCAATGTCCATTGGCTGACATAGTCAACCTTAGAGTCTCCATTCACCCAGATATTTGCTGTCATCATTTGCCTGGGGTAGTCGTCCAGTTTGTTCTGCCCTCATTCCTCTGGCACGGTAAAAATATCCCCTGAAGATCTCAATGAGTTGCCACATTCTTCATGTGAGATATGATCCATACCCCACGAGTCCCCCATTCCGCCAGGGCACACAGACCCAGCACCCACCACACAGGTGGGTCAAGGAACTGAGCCAGTTGACCTACAACTTGCTGGGCACCCCCCTCCCACCAACATGGACCTGACAGGTGGGCCAAAGAATCTGAAAATTTTTTCCTGAATTTTTTTTTAAATTAATGGGCTTTGAATGTTTCATGTGATGGTATTTCTCCATCATCTGCTTTCTTCTTCTGTGGAAGGCAGCAAGTTCTTTGGAGACACCTTAGCTCTAGCAAACACTTTGTGTGCAAGTCCAATAGGCCTGTTCAAGTTCTAACTTTTATAATATTCATCTGACCTACAAGGACAGCTTGATATTGCTCTTCTGTCAAACTCTGCAAATACAGGATATTCTTGTATACTATTTGGCCTCAGCTAAAAATATGGTTTGGGATTGGGATATCCTATTAAATTCTGAAGCTAAATAATATTCAGATTGGGAGTAAGAGGTAAGCATCTGAACTCTGGGCAACGGCTGTCTTTTTTTCTCTCCTTATTTAACTTGATGGGGAAATGGCATGCCTGCTTTTGATTGAAATTTGGAGTTACAGAGATATACCACAACATACTCATCTTAAACTGAAACTTCTAAGGCAGCACCCCTTTTTCTCTAATCTAATAATCTGAAGAAGGGATCACCAAATTGATTCCACTATTTCCTAATAAACCTACGGTTATTTCTTGGCCAAATCTACTGACGTGTCCGAGGCTATACAGAACTTATTCCAAATCCAGAAAATAGTCAATTTCTTATTACAATTTATTTAATTTTACATTACTTTTTGATTACTGCAGATATCTTGCTCTTTCATCTTTGTTTCCTCATATTGTTCATGATAGATACTTAGAAAATTGTCATATTAAAAAAAGGTAAAATACTGAAGGGACACCGTAAAAGATGAATGTAATGTAATGTAACAGTAGACTGGTTTTCTGTAGGAATACCAAATTTGACTTAGTAAAGAGCATTTATGGGACTTTGAAGTTTAGGGCAAATGGGACACAAACACAAATATCTCCTGAGCAGTTCAAAACTCCAAAGTTGTCATACACTATTGCGTATCAAGAAAATTAATAAACCTGTTGCATTTGAAAAGATCTATTCAGACAAGGTTTCTATGAATGTTTGTAGAAAATGAAAAGCATTCGGCTGAAAAAACTAGGAGATATAACAGAAGACACTATTAGACAAACCCCATGATTTTATACAACTCAATAAGTAATTTAATTATATTAAATCAAAGGAGTGATTCTAACATTAAAAGAAGACAAAAATATGGCAAGAAACAGACCTCTAAAGTCAAATCTCAATTATCAGGGAAAGAGAGAATGGAGTGAGGCTCACAGAAGAGTGTATGTTTAACTCACGGAAACGCTTTGGTTCAAGCAAGTCTTTTCTAAGAAGCATAATCACGAAATCAATATTTTATTTCAGAAACAAATGAAAGTTTTGACTAATGCCTCTCTGAAGGAAATCAGGCTAATTTTAGGGATGTTGTTTTGTGACAAACAGCTTCTCAACACTGGTAAGGTTTCGAAAGAAGAATGAAGAACACACCATAGACAAGAAGCATAAAATTTGAGCATGAAACAGAAAGAGCAATGCAGGAACGAATGTGAAAGACTCAAATCAGAGTACTTCTATCTTCCTAGTCCCCATAATAGCACATGTCAATTTTTGGCCCTGGGCCCTTGCCCTTTAATATGTTGTTTAATTTTCCCAACAACCCTCCAAAGTACTCTCAGGCAGGAGTATGTTATACCGAATATACAGACAATAAAACTGAAGTACAGAGTCCGAAAGACTGCCATAAGATCACCTGCTAAATGGCTGGCAGAAGTGAGATTCTAATCCAAAATTTACTGTAAAGATGCTGCTGCCAATAATCCTTCCCCATCTACCACCATCCTCTCCTTGCTTTTCCCTACACTTTTTACCACATTTACCAACAAACCTAGTTCAGAGTTACCAATTCTATGTTTTGACTTCCTTAAAAGATCTTAATGTAAGAGTTTGAGCTGAGGTATACATTTATTCTATGTATGTACTCACCTCGTGTTCTTCACTTTTTCTATATATAAGGAAGTTTAATAGGCAGAGAAATTTGTACATTTCCTGAAACATCCTAGCAATCTCTTTTTCTAAACAAAAATGGCATATTGACTAGATTTCCAAATGAAAAAAAAAAAGCTGTGCCCAAACATTATGCATAATTCCTTTAGAACCTCTAAACAACATTATTCAAATACCATTAAACATTACAGGTTTGTAGACTGACACTGACACCTTAATGTGCATCATAGTTTCCACCACTTTCTGCTGTTCAGATATAAGTAGATAACATTCAATACTATATATTAAGTATAGTTCCAGGTGCTATGTTAATTAATTAGGAAAATAACCTTTAACAGAAGGTATGCTTATTATCTCTCCAAGGCAACTGAAGGACACAAAGGTTAAAGAAATTTTTTTCAGTCAAGCTGCTAGAATTTTAGAACCAGGATTCAAGCCCAGATCTTGCGTGTGCAAGGACACTTTCACAATTTATACTTGCCAGTGTATGTATCCAACTGGTAAAAGAGCCTTATACAAACTGAGAACACGGTACTGGTACATTTGGTAACTATTTAAATAAACTCTACATATAAACTGAATATAATCACTTTGTGAAAATATTCATGTGCTACAGACTTCAAATAAGTGCTGTTTGAATGTCCGTTTTGACTTTAAACTCAACAGTTATAAACAGCCTTCCATTCTTATTTCCACTCTTCCGCACCTTTCTTTCCAAGCTGGACATGGAAATACACTAATTTATTTAATGAGTCACATAAACACTTAGGGTAACAAAAAATAAAAACATTTTAAGGAAAGAAGGTAGGTACATCATTTCTTCCTCTTTGTTGAGTGTTGATTAAAGCATGTTCTTTGTGGGACTCACTTGGTTCACACTGTGACACTTGATAGAATCTTTGATAAGCAGACATGCCTAAAAATATTACACTCTATTTTTATTTACTTTGCTCACAAGACTATTTCCAACTTTTAAGATCAAAAAAGACAGCCAATATTTCCATATGCTTTATTTTTCTTAAGTTTTTTTTATTGTGATTATTTTCCATGATACAGTTTTGTAGGTTCAGGGATTCCTTCCCTCTTTCTTTCCTCCCTCCCTATTTCCATGCTACCACCATTATCCCCCATAATATGCTCTATTAGACCTAAAATAACTAGCATTTGTAGCTTGGCATTAAGTGTCAATCACATGGTTTGTATATGGAAGAACATTACTCAAAAAGAAATTCAGATGCAGAACTTTATCTGCTAACTATGCCTGCAAACTTCTTTCCTTAATATGCTCATGACATTTGTCAGAGGCCAAATGAGAAAAGGACTGTTTAATTGTAACCTCTGTTTGTGTTAATTAAATTGGAAATATACTTGGTTTTTAAGTAAATATGTGTTTTTCTGAATTCAAGGAAACCATTTATTAGATTTATGAATATATTAATATTAATTCTATGCCTTTATCAAGAATTATAGAACTTTCATAAAACTTTGAAAGATTAAGTCAAATCTTTTCATATCACAAATATTCTGTATTATAAAGTAAAGGATATGATTAAAATCAGTAGACATCAAGCACTGACTGCAGAGGTAATAACTGTGTGTCATCAACTTGAAAAGGAAAGGAAAGAGCATGGGTTCCACTATCACCTGCATGCAATTAGGAACTTCAACCCAAATAGAATAGGGTGCCCAAGTCAATACTGTGAATCTGAAAATAAAACACACTGCCTGAGTTGTAGCTATGGAAGACTGAAATTACCTGTACCTCCTGTTATGTCAACAAGCTTTATTTTCCAAATCAATATACCATTATTATTAAACCATAGTGAACCAAAAGGGTTCATTTCATGTTACCGCAAATTAAAATTGGCAGCAGGGTGAGAAATTCTAAGTCATTTAAAAATATTTGATAAAGCACTTTTTCATAAGAATAGCCTTAAGTAAATTGAGATAGAAGGTACATACCTCAATTCAGTCAAGGAAATACTTGACAAGTCTGCAGCAGGTATTATATTGGATGACAAAAAGCTGGTAGCATTTCCACTCGGATCTAGAACCAGACAAGGTTGTCCAATTGTAATTCACCATTGTAATTCTATATAGTCGTAGATATTTTAGTCAGTCATTATACAAGAATAATAAATCAAAGAAATACAAATGGGAAAAGAGGAAGTAAAAGGATTCCTAATTGTAGCTGGTATGAAACTAAACATCAAGAAAACAAAAGACACCACTAAGAGATCATTGGAACTCATAAGAGACTTTGGCAACACTGCAAGATATAAAGTTAACACACAAAAATCAATAACCTTCATATATATATAAATAAAATAACATTGGGAAACAATTTATAATATTAATTGCATTAACAATAACTACAAAGAAGGAGAATCAAGATTCATTTCTTCAAAGCACTTTCTCCTGATTAAATTCTTCAATGACTCATAGATCATACAGTAACATCATTTTCTTCAAGAAGGTTCTTGGTTTTCTTTTTTAAATCTTCAGCAACACATTAGTCATTCACTAGCATGTTAACTAACCTCTTGGTTTCATAAATTCTTCCTGTTGTTGATTTTGTTTGGTGGATTTTCATTTAAGGGAATGTGTAGTAACTGTATAATAGAGACTGTCATATTCAGTGGCATGTTATTTAACTTATTGTAAATTTTGTGGCATTGTAATTTTCTATTTTTTTCCTGTTGATTTTATTGTGGTTTTTCATTCGGTGGGATTTATGCTGACTGTGTAGTAGAGACTGATGTGTCCAGATTTGAGGATATGGGTCAGTGTTAATCTCTACTTCTGGATTGAGGATGGACTCCCAGCGAAACTGTTGGATGCTGGATTCTGCCATTGTCTGTGCCCGCAATGATGGACTTATGATTGTCTATGAGGAACTGTGCTGTTGTAATGATACGCGAGAACTCGGAGGGGCAGGGGGATTAAGAAGGGGGTAAGGGAAATCCCAGCGCCTATGGAACTGTATCATAAAGTCATAATAATAATAAGGAAAAAAATAGATTTAATCAAAGATGTCAAAGATCTTAACAATGCAAATTATAAAACATTAAGCAATAAAATGTTCAGATAAATAGAAATACCAAGGTCATGCATTGAAAGAATTAATATTAAATGCCCATAGAATCCAAAGCAATATACAGAAAATCAATGTGATCCCAATAAAAACTATGAGAGGCATTTTCTCAAATCTGGAAAAAAAAATGACCTTAAAAAGTGTATGGAACTACAAGAGATTCTGAATAATCCTAAGCAATAAAAACAAAGCTGAAGTTCAAGATGTATTACAGAGCAGTTATAAACAAAAGAGGTTGGCACTGGCACAAGAACAGATATGTCAACCAATGGGATAGACTAGGGACCCAGAAACAGATCTACTTGACAAATAAGCTAAAAGTCACTCACTGATATCAAGAAACTAAGACCAAAACAGACAATCCAGTTAAAATGAGGTAAGAATGTGAGCCCTTTCTCAAGGGGTAAGATGTGAATGACCAAACAGATATGAAGACATGTTCAGTAACACTAGTCATTGGAAGCTACAGGTAAAACTCATAATGAGGTTTTACCTCATCCAAATTAGAATTGTTATCACCAAAATTTTTAAGATTCGTTTATTTTTCTTGAAAAGGCTGACTTAAAGAGAAAAGAGAGGGAAACATTTTCAAACTGCTGATTCACTCCCAAGTGGCCGCTACTGCTAGAGCTGAGCCAATCCAAACCCAGGAGCCAGTAGCTTTTTCTAGATGCAGGGCCTCAAGGCTTTGGGTCATCCTCCACTGCTTTCCCAGGGTGATAAATGAAGCAGCCAGGCTATGAAGTAGCACCCCACATGTGATCCCAACACATGCAAGGTGAAGATTTTGTTACTAGACTATCAGTCAGGCCTTCACCGAAGAATTGTTTTTAAGAAAAAAAGCAATAAATTCTGTCAAGAAAGTGATGGAGAAAGTACCCTAATTCACTGTTGCTGATAATTTTTATACTAGCACAAGCATTATGGAAAACAGTATGGAGATCCTTCAGAAATCTGAAAAAAAAAAAAAACTACAATATGTCTCAGTCATTTCACTCCCTACTTTCACTCCCTAAATGGTTGCAAAGGTTGAGACTGGGGCATGTTGGAGCCTGGATCTTTATATGGGTTTCCCACATCATGGGCAGTGGCCCAAGTATTTGGATCATCTTCTGATGCTTTCCAAGATGCATTAGCAGGTTGCTGGATCCGAAGTGGAGCAGACAAAAAAAGAAATGAACACTTCCATAAGATGCTGGTACCATACACAGGCAGTGTCTTTAACCCCATGTGCCAAGATGCTGGTCTCGGCATCATAACTCATTACATTCAGCTGAATATGAGCTACTTTATTTTTTTTTAAGATTTATTTTTATTGGAAAGTCAGATATACAGAAAGGAAGATTCTCTGTCCAATGATTCACTCCCAAGTGGCCACAAAAGCTGGAGCTGAGCTGATCGGAAGCCAGGAGCCAGAAACAACCTTCTCTGGGTCTCCCATGTGAGTACAGGGTGCCAAGGTTTTGGCCCATCCCTGACTGCTTTCCCAGGCCACAGGCAGGAAGCTGCATGAGAAGCAGGGCTGCAGGGATTAGCAATGGCACCCATATGGGATCCTGGTGCATGTAAGACAAGGAATTTAGCTGTTAGGCTACCAAGGCTGGCCACAGGCTACCTTTTTTTTTTTTTAAATAAATCAGAAGCAATAAGAAAAATACAAGAACTTGTTTTAAATACTTAAAGAAATTTTACATAACTTAGGCTGTTTATACATCATTTTGCTTGAAAATTATCTACACAAAAATGAATCACGGATGGTTGTTTAATCTAACTCTTTTTTTTTTTCATTTTTAAATTTAGAAATTTATTGTTTAATCCACAAGCTTTATATAGCTTTAGTTTAAAAAAAAAATCAACCAAACAAACAAAACAAAAAAAAAGTGAAACCAAGACACTATTTCCAAGTCCGAGGTCCGAGTCCTTCCAGCCTTCCCAACACCAGCACTCTGAGGCTGTATGTACCACGTGGAAGAACAAGACAGTATGAATGGAGCCATGACAATTCACAAAAAAAAAAAAAAAAAAAAAATTATATAACTGAAGGATCCTTCCTGGAACTCGTTAATTGCCTTTACAAGAGAAAAAACAAACAAAAAAGAACACCCTAGAACAGAATAGAACGAAATTCCAGTGTTCCAAATCGACTTGTTCCACACGGACAGAGACCCACAGTGGCAGAGGACCGGCTTTCCTTGCTGTCTCTCGTTAGAGCTCCAATTCTGATTCACGTCAGCAGAGACTCCACAGGCAACAAGGGAGGAAGATTGTGGCATTAAGACACTCATGTACACTTCTCTCTAAACAGTGGTCTTATTTCTGGGTAAGCTCACAAACCATGAGGTTGGAAGTATAACTTAAAAATGAGTGCTAAGAGACTCAAATGAGAAAAAAAAAAATAAAAATTAAAAAAAAAAAAGAGGGAGAGAAAAACCCCTTTGGAAAAGCCAGGGGCAATTAAAGGAACCATAAGAATGCCAACAGTATTTGAACCCCCTTTTTTAAAAAGGGAATTTTTTTTGGCTTAAAATATTTCACTCTAAATGAATTTATGTCAGCTGTCAATGAAAGAATGTCACTAATACACTGTGGACACCTTTTGCAATGTAAATCCATGCCCTTTTTTTACATGGTGAACTTCAACTCTTAAGACAACTTTTAAACTGCAGTGATCTAGTGGCTAATGTCCTAAGTGATACATGCTCCAGGATCCCATGTAGTTACCAGTTCTAACCTCTGTGGCCCTTCTTCCCATCCATCTTCCTGCTTGTGGCATAGAAAGGCAGTAGAGGACAACCCAAAACCTTGGGACCCTGCACCCACATGGGAGACCCAGAAGAAGCCCCTGGCTCCTATCTTCAGATGGGTTCAGCTCTGACTATTGGGTCAACAGATGGAAAATCTTTCAAACTCTCCTCCTCTCTGTATGTCTTACTTTCCAATACAAATATATAAATCTTAAGAAAAAAAAAACACCAATTATGACATCCATGTCCCAGATCAAGGATCCTACATATCAAGCTATAGTTCCTGATTCCAACTTCTTGATGTAGTCCCTGAGAGGCAGGTGGTAACAGTCCAAATAATTTGGTTCCTGCCACCCACATAAGAAACCAGGATTGCAATCCTAGTTCTTGCTCATGTCCAGGTCATATCAACTGCAGGCATTTGGGGAGAGAATGAGAAGATGGGAGTTCTTTCTGTCTGACTCTCTAGGAATACTTGCTGCTCAAAGTACGTACGTAAGTAAAGTCACAGGAAACATCGAGTTGCTCTATTAGTTCCTCAAATTAGAGTATTTCCTTTGAAATTGTCCTTTTAAACATTATTTTTTACCAAAATGCTTAAATACTTCCAATTTTTTTTTAAAACAATGTACTCTAAACATTAACAGCTTTAAGGGCCTATAGAATTATATTGCCAGAACCTCAAAGGTTTGGGTTTTTTTTAAAGTGGGTTTTAAGGGATATTCATTAGAGTGTCTCAACCTGCTTTACTACTCTAACCTAGAGGTTCTGAAAATCCTATTTTGTATTTATTTGAAAGACACAAAGGCAATTTTGCAAAACTTTGGTTTATATCTTTGTCAAACTAGTGGTTAACAATGTCACCTACTATAATTTTAATGATTTGTTAGCATACTTTACTGTATATGGATGAAATGTCATTTTATTCTTCAATTACTGTTTGTAGACATTGTCAGTATCCTGGCTAAACTAAGGTTTATTTGTGTCTTGGTTTTCCTTTGTTCAACTTCTTCTTCAGTAATGTATTGTTTCCTTCTGATACAAGTCCAGAATATGTTATTTCAAAAGTTTATAAACAAGACAGACATGGTGGGGAAGGCATGGAGAGGAAGATGGGGAAGATGGGAAAGAGGGAAAAAAAAACAAAGGAGGAGAGGAGGGGAATATCATTGTTCTTAGAATTGTATCTAATTATTAAATGTCAGTTAAAGTTTTAATATAGCCAGGAATGTTCACAGCAATGGAGCTAAAAGTAAAGCACAAAAATATAAATTTCTGATTCATTTTTTCATAATGCACATTTTCTATGACATTGTGAAGCTCCTTCATGTTTAGTCATTGCCATTATAATGCCATAATTGCCATAATAGTGCCAGTTAAATTCCATGTGCTTCCTTTTTAGTTTATATTTCCAAATTTTTATTCATATATCATCTTTGTACTTGTTATCTGAAAAAAAAAATGAGAGAGACAGCATATACGTGTTCACTGCTCCAAGGCCCACAGTGGTTAGGGCTGAGACAGACAATAAGCCAAAAATCCATTATTCCATCTAGGTAGGGACCCAACTAGTTGGGACTACTACTTGCTGCCTTTCAGGTTGACATTGTCCAGAAGCTGGAACATTGCTACAGCCGTCTGCTCCATGTGACTTCTTGAACAACCGCCATAGGGTGTACAATTTGTGTAAGTTTGAGAGTCTTTGATCTCAAACTCCAACTATAAGTATTCTTTAGCATCTATGTCAGTGAAAAAACAAAAGAGGTTGGTAGGACCCTGTATATATCCTGCTGTTGTGCATCCTAAATTCATAACAACTACTTGTGCATGAACAAGAATACAATTGTGTTCATGACCAATGGATGCTGGAATTTCAACCTTGGCAAATAGAGATCAACTTTGATTCAAGAGGAAACAAATATACATATATTCATAGGTTTCGGTCCACCTTCCTCACCAAAGCAGGATGATTTTCTCCCTTTCCTGGAAGAACATTAATTCCACTTCAGTTTTTCTGGTGGATAAAATGCTGAATGAATAGCTAGAAGTAATTAGTAGTTTTTTATGCAAGTATATCAATGCCATTTCAAACTATATGCTAAAATAGAAAGGCAATGCCAAAGTGTAAAATTGCTAATGCAGGCTCATAGACTGCAAAGTGATTTAATAGTTTCTTTTATTTAACTATTCCTTATTTGAAAATGTTCCCTTTTAACTGCATATTTTGTGTTTTGGTGCAGCGAAGGGAAATTTATTTCTTTGACACATTTTGTCTTTCATTAGGTATTCATTTTAAAGTTATACTGGGTACCTAGATGTTTGGCAGGATCTCAATCTTGGTGCATTTTTAAAAATATTTATTAATTTAAATAGGGTAGACTCCTTGCAATTGTCACTCATATTTTCACAATGGCACTTTGAGGAGTTTCTGGTAATACAGTAATGCTAGTGTGATTCTTTGGATTTTCTAGGGAACTCCACAAGCAACTGAAGGAAATTCCCTTGGCTACTAGATATGATCAGAGTGTTAATTGCACTTCACATAGTGCAGTTATAGAACGTCTACAAGAGGATTAGTTTCAGAGAACAGTGTATGGCTACAAAAAATTATCAGACTTTCCCACACAAATGCCATGAACATGGAATGTATTATAAATATTTCATCTTCATATTTTATATAACCATTCTAATTTCAAAAGAGGAAAGTTCTGATGTGTTCTTTTTCTGGCCTTTTATTTCAAAGTATTATTTAATTTTTCTTTTTTTGTTTTATGACACAGTTGAACAGGCACTGGGATTTCCCATCCCCCTTCCTAAGTTCCCTCCCCTCCCCACTGATTTCCCCTCTAGTTTTACAATGTGTATCCTTCACAAACAGCCGTATGTCCATCATGCTGCCACTGAAGTGTCTCCGAAGTGTCACTGAAGTGATAGCAGGGACATTAACAATCCCAGGCATTTACAAGCAGTCTGTTACAGACGATCAACTAATAAATCACAAGAACTTACTGAGAATGATGCAAACAACTAGGAAGTGGGAAAAGGTAAACTTCATAGCAAATGACGATTAGATTTGACACCATGAAACTGCAAATTGAAACAAGAAAGAGCCTTCCCTGAGAAGATGAGTAAAACATCCCCTAGCCATGATGGCATTGGGCATCACCAGGGCAATCTCTTTAAATTAGAGATCAAAGAGAAATGGTATTGATTTTTGGCTCTTTACGTGGGTCTTGACTTTGTTGGCATGGTCAGTAATAGGGATTGTAACTATTTAAAATGATTTTTTAATTTTTATTGGAAAGTCAGATATACAGAGAGGAGGAGAGACACACAGGAAGATCTTCCATCCGCTGACTCATTCCCCAAGTAGCGACAATGGTCAGAACTGCACTGATCCAAATCCAGGAGCCAGGAGCTCTTCCTGGTCTGCCACGTGGGTGCAGGGTCCCAAGGCTTTTGACCATCCTCGACTGCTTTCCCAGGCCACAAGCTGGAAGCTGGATGGGAAGCAGGACTGTTGGGATTAGAACTGGTGCGTATGGGCCTGGCATGATAGTGTAGTAGTTAAAGTCCTCACCTTGCATACGCTGGGATCCCATATGGGCACGGGTTCTAATCCTGGCAGCCCTGCTTCCTATCCAGCTCCCTGCTTGTGGCCTGGGAAAGCAGTCAAGGACAGCCCAAAGCCTTGGGACCCTGCACCTCTATGGGAAACCTGAAATAGCTCCTGGCTCCTGGTTTCGGATTGACTCAGCTCCGGCTATTGCAGCCACTTGGGCAGTAAGTCATCAGACTGAAGATCTTCCTCTCTGCCTCTCCTCCTCTCTTTATATTACCCTTTCCAATAAAAATAAATAATTCTTAAGAAAAAAAAAGAACTGGTGCCCATATGGGATCCTGGCACATGCAAGGCAAGGACTTTGTTAGGCTACCACGCCGTGCCCCCCCCCTCTTTTTTTTGGTCTAGGTTTATTTGGACGTTTCATTAGGACTCTACCTTTATTCCTTAGGAGAAATGCCTTGTGTTGATCTTCCTTGATCCTCGGTAGTCCATCTGTCAGACGCTTAATAGGTCCATAACTCCAAGGACCCAGAGCTCACCTAGTGCAACCCATAGTGCCACCAGTGCCTCTCAGCATCTGACAGAGTAAAAGTCCTCAGTCGCAGACCTGGGATGCCTTCCCTCACCCAGCCACCACTACATGCTGCTGGGCAGGATGGATTCCTGTTTTGATGTGTTCTTATTGTAAAGAAATTGGATATCTACTTATTCTCCCCACTCTTTACCCATTTCTATCTACAGTTCCAAAAACAGCACCCACCAATGTAAGTGGAAGAAGCGGACGAAGACACGAATTAGTGATTGCCTGGGAGGTAAGAAAGTTATTTACCAATATCTATCCTTGAGTGAGATCTAATCTCAAACTAAATCGTCTTTTTGTATAAGCTTTGATACACTGGGCAATGTCTGTATTCCTCCATTTACTAGACTCCTCTCTTCAAATCAAAATTCAAGTGTAAAAACACAACTTCTTAAGTATTATCTACAATATGTCAAGCTCGACACTAGTCATTAGCTGTTAACTTTGCTAAGTATTCAATCACAATTATTTCTGTATTTGTAATTGAAATACATGAACAAAGTTAAATGTAAATCCCCAAAAGTTTTTTGAACAAATTAAATAGTCCAATGTTTTCAACTTAGTAAAGTGTAAGTCACTGGAGAAAGCAACTGAAGAAAGGTCTTACAGTACAAATATCTCTCAGATCGTTTGGGAAAGTGCTTTGTGGAGCAGTTCCACTAGTCAGATTTTCCCAACCAACAGGCTGGAAGACAATTCAACCCAGTACGTTAAATTCCAGTGCAGAATCCAAGGACCTTCATTGCATAGACGTGCCTAACTGTAGCACATTTGTTTCACCTCAAAAATGCTCAGATAATTTTTTGTTTTTGTTTTTTTAGACCCTAACCAGTAGAATTTAATTTTTATTCTTCACTTTTTAAGTACCTCCAAACTGCCCAAGTGATCATACTATGTAGTAACAAATCATGGAAAAGATTTGGCTGAAGTGTTCTTCTTAATCATTTTGCTGATAATGAGTTGTGTCTTTCTTCTTTAGCCAGTATCTGAAGAGTTTCAAAATGGAGAAGGCTTTGGCTATATTGTGGCTTTCAGACCTAATGGAACACGTGGCTGGAAGGAGAAGATGGTGACATCCTCTGAGGCTTCCAAATTTATTTATCGAGATGAAAGTGTCCCACCTCTTACTCCCTTTGAAGTTAAAGTTGGTGTTTACAACAATAAGGGAGATGGGCCTTTTAGCCAAATTGTGGTCATCTGTTCAGCTGAAGGAGGTTGGTTGCAGTGTTTCTTTTATTTAGTGTTTTAATATAGTTATTTGAATTTTCTTACTTTGAATCATGTGACATTATTGTACATGTATTAGAAAATATGTACAAGCCAAAAGAGGAAATAAAAACCATGTGTAACACTACTTTTCAAATATATTTTCCAAATATTTTTAAAATAATTTCATATATGTTGCTTTAATTCTGTGGTGCTTCTATTCTCTTGACTAATATTCAAACAATCCCATTTTATTTTAACACTACACATGTGAAATATTTTGACTAAAGATTAAACAATTGTTTATAACCCCATTCATAAAATATTATAATGATAAATTCATATCAGAGAGGGCTTTTTGGTGGAAGTTTTTTTGCACAGAATATCATTAAATCTTCATGAAATGTCCATGTCATATGCAATAGTTTCTTTGTTGTGCAGAAAGGGAAATAGAAACACACACAAGTTAAGGAGCTTCCAGGAGGATTAAATCCAGATCTATGCAAATATCAGATTCTTGATTCTCTTTAATAGTGGGTGGCTCTCATGTTTATGACCTCACTTAATTTGCATGACATAACTAGGAAGGTGTACAGTTCACAGATTAGTAACAAAACTGTGAGTCATATCAGGTTATAATCTGTGTGTGGTGAAGTTGAATTGTAAATACTGTTGCCTTCATCAACATTCTGAGTTCTTGCAAGGTTTAGCACAAACATGAATTTTCTGAGTGACAAAGGGTGGAAGAGCTAACCTCTCAAGTTAGTTTTTCCTCTTGGTTATTCTATTCAAGACCAGAATTTCAATTGATTTTTTGAGAACAAACTGCCCTACATCATCTAGATCCACAAATGACTGAAAGAAGTCTTCAGAGGCCGCACATCTGACCTTCCATGTAAGTGAGTTCGATAGAAACTGACAGTCCTTCCTTCCACCATGAGGCTTAAAAACTCAAGAGATTAATATTTTTACTCATGTGAGTTACATGGAGGAAACAAAATAAGATCATTTAGTTTTCAAAAGAAAGATAATATTTGATTTAAATAAGATGTCTATTTTTAGAATATAGAATCAAGTTTTATAGTAAAAGCTAAAAATTATTATAAGAAAAATCAGAAAATTGTAGAGTCAAATAACAAAGCATCATAGCTATTCCAATGACATGTTTCTGCCTTTAGTGTTTTCAGTTCTTGATGTGTTTTCATACATGACTGTTACATCATATTACTTAAATGAGGGTACATCAAAACATTAGTGGGAATCAAATTAAAATACCACTTTAGTTAGGTGCAAAAAGGTGAAATCCATGCACAGTATTCCCATAAAAAGGATTTTCTATAAACATTTTGGTTATCTCATGTTCATTAACTTCAAAAACTTTCATCAAAATAAATTTATTTTAATTTCATTTTCCTATAAATACCTTGAAGTAACTTCACATTATGTAATTAACTTATAAAGTTACAAAAGTGAATATGAGGTTGGAATACGAAACTCAAATCTGCTTTTCAGGAAACTGAGTCTTAGGGTATCAACATGTTCAATTCATACCAGTAAAGGACAAAGTTAAAAATAACATTCGTTTAGTGACAAAGTTGAAACTTTATAGGTCTATACAACTCCAAAGTACATACTTAAATGTTCTATACAGTCTGGCTGGGAATAGATAAAATAGTGCCATTTTCTACTTGTTGTTTCAAAGACTTACTTCAAAGTACATATTTTATTCAGCAAGTGCATATTCTTCTTGCTTTAAAATTACTTCAAACTAATTATCAAGCACAAGGACCGGAAGGTCACATGAGATGAATGGGAGAAGTCTGGGAACATGCTTTGCACAGTAGTACCAGTGCCACCTTCAAGAAATCCACTTTTGTAAATTTCTTGTCAACTTTTCCTTTGAAATTAAATTATAGCAGCCACCAAGGATTTTTATTATTACTATTATTCGCTTTCCTTAAACTTGAAATGGCTTGCCTTTGGAGATTTCTCTTTCAAGCTAGATAGAAAATATGCATATTTTCTTTCAAAGACATGAAGGTTGTTACTGTAACATATTTCATAGTAACACTTCATTTATTTTCGTAGACTGAAATATGAAAGGAATGAGGCAAATTAAGTCCAGATAGTGTCTGCCTTTGTTCTGACAACAAAATTCAAACATATTTGGTATTTCTCCCTAATTAAATTTACACATTTGGAACTTTAGAAATGTAAGTATTAACATCATCAAAGTGTTGTCAACACAAAAAAGCAAGACAAGGGAAAAGGAGAGTATTTTCATGCAGTTGACAGTGCCTAAGTCCAAATATGGCCAACTAACCATTCAACTGCGGCCAGTCGATTCACCTTACTGATCCTTATTTTACTCCATGCAATACAAATGGATTAGATCAAAATAGAATGCCTCTGAAAACCTTTGAAAATTTGAACCTGATATTCTCTGCTTAGTTTCTACCCTAAAGGATTTTTTTCCAACAAGTATCCAAGAATAGGAAGTAGCAATAGATCAAGGCATGCTATATGGTAAGAGGGAGAAAAGCAGCAACCTTTTTAGTAACTTTCCTTATTGCTTTTCATAAGAAGCAGTGAACATTTCAAACATAAAACCATATTTTAAGAAAAACGGTCTGCCATAAACTCAAACACTACAAGATGTTTTTATTGTGCTGCAACCACTGCCAACTTCCCTCCTCAATGTCCATAGTAATCATACATGCTCTGTACATCTTCTGTCATCATAGTCCCACCCAAAGTGCCTGTGTTCTGAAGTACATTGTATTCCTTCATGTCAAAACCTGATTTTTCCTTCTTCCATTTGTACTGTCACTTCACTGATCACTTCATATTTTCATGTTCTTTGAGATCACAAAGATCAAAAGGAATGAGACTGTATTCCTATACACTGGCCCAGTCCCTCTGCCATTGAAGAATACTAACTATATACCTAGAGCACCGTGAAAAAGCCAACTTTACACAGCTGACACCAAGCCAAGGAGAAAAAAATGAACGAGTGTAGTGATAGAATTTATGCCATTTGGATGGATGCAGAGAACAGAGGACTCCCAAAGCATACCTAACAGTACTAGTTTTCAAATCTTGCCCAAAGGAAGATCAGCTATGGATGACAGTTACATCCAGTGGGCATGCCTAAGAGAATTAATGTGCATTTCACATGCCCTGAATCTCTTTATTTTCCTCTCAACAAAGCTTATCAGAACATGTTGGAAAATTAGACTCTTCTAGGTGAAACCTTGAATTAGCCTGTTAGAAAAAGCTGTCATCACTTATAAATATTGGTACTTGGTAAATCACTTGGGATATGACTTTGACAGACAATTCTGAGCTGCAACATTTCCTCTGCTAGTATCTTTGAGCCTTTGAAACATTTGGGTGTTGCCTGTAACATTTCTGAGCCAAGTAGCACCTGATATAAGCCTAGGAGCTGAGGTATATGTTTGCAGTGGGTTTTGTGCCCCTTGTATATCATATGCCTGTACCCTCTCAGTCAATAAGAATTATAAGCATTCTGCTTTCACTTCAGACCTGTAAGTTATAATACAACCCTATATAGCTTTTTCATTTTTCAAAGCAATTCCAGTTTTCTTTAAAGAATACACCAAGTTTAACTTCAGCAATTTTAAAACAAATGCCAAAAAAAAAAAAAAAGATTTTTTTTCAAGAAAAAAATCCTTTTATAGCTCTCACTATAAATTTCTAAAAGCACGGGAGTCAAACTTGTATCTATTTGCTACTTTGTTTTTGTACTATAACTTTGGAAAGGCAAAAAAAAAAAAAAACAGGGCATTCAATCATTCAATTATGCCTAATAGGAAAATGCAAGGAAATTTGAAATAAATCAATTACACATTGAACTTTTTATTCATTTGTGATGTATTATATCCCTTTATAAACTTTGTCTTTTGTGGAAAAAAATGCATTGCATTTATTTTTATTAAATTCCCAAAACCCCACCTCATTTGCAAAAATAAGATATATTTGCAAGTGGAGCTACCACAGTTCAAATTAAAATTGTGCATTCATAAAGTGTTATTCTTCAGATTAGTTCTCAGCTGTAACTAAGCTCAGTGGGATTTATGTGAACTTGGAAATTAATAAATTGGCATATTAGTTGTAAAATACGAGGAATAATTTCCTGTCTTTGCCAGATGATCTATTTGGATTAGTGCCTGTAAAAGTTCAACTACAGCTGCTTTCACTGGATTTTTAAATAATGAAACCATAACCCTTCTCCAAAGGAGTTTATTAAACTCTCCTTTGATTAATGCTGTTGCTCACCCCTCCTGGGAAGTCAGATGTATAATCAATATTACAAGCACATCCCCCATAATACTTGGAGAACTCCAGCTGCTAGGGTACTTAATAACAAATGTATCATCTAAATTCATGAACATGGTAATGCATTAGAAAATTTTAATCTAACAGACTCATATCTATCACTCAGTCTCTCCACTTCATATTTGAAGATCGGAGTGAAGGAGTTATCCATGACCTAATTAATATTACAATAAATATTATCCTTAAAAGTATCCTTTTAAGTCTTTGAGTATGCTAGAAAGAACACTAGTAAAATCACTGAAATTCCTGTACTTTCACAAAATTATCCAAATACAACAGACAAGAGTAAGAATGATAGAAAACATCCCGTGATTTAGAGATCAGGAGCTTCAGTGATGTCCCGAGATGGCATGATCCAAGAGGAAAAGGGCAGCAGCAGCTCGAGGCTGGCAGTCTGTCAGGAATAAAGGGAACTGACAAAGAGCCTATAGGGGAACTTAACAGGTGATGTTGGAAGTTCAGGTATTTTATCTTAGCTGCTAGTAGAGAGGCTAAGGAAGGAGTCCAACAGCAGTGTTCCAGGGAAATGTAGTATACAGAAAGACATGGAGGAAAGAAAATAGCAAACAAAGCAGCATCAGGTGGTTCTAACATAGATAAGCACAGACACACAATACAGTGATACTTGGGCCCATTTGTATTCAATTCCTTCTTTCATTAGCAGCAATGTAATAATCAACAAACTGTCTAACTTCAATTCTCTTATTCATGAAATAACAACACTAATCTGGCTGTTGGAAGGATTAATTAACCCAGGTTAGAAATTAAGGACCAAATTTATAATGTAGTAAATTTTCAATAAATGGAACTTATTATTGTCTTGAGTTCTTCATCTATTTTATCTGTCCCCCCCTCCTTTTTTTTTTGCATGTGTTTGTTACTGATCTTATCTAGAAGCACCTGGGCAGCAGAAGGATCCATATATGTTTCCTATAAGATCTCTTTTGTGCCTAAAATTGACTCTAAAAGATAGAGACTGAGCTAGTTACTTCCTTGGAGTAAAGCTTAAAAACAGAAGAACACTGGAGACCCAAGTCCAACTACAGGCTTTCTCAATGCCAGAATCAGAGCTTTCATAAAAACTTTATGTATCTGCAAAAATGGAGTCATGGATTTCTAATACAAAAAGCATGATATAAAAAATAATTTGCAAAAGCCTATAGGGATCAAGCAAGAAATACAAATAAGTATAATGTGCTCCCTGTGAGAGACCATAGGAAGCAGTAGGGATTCTGGTAAACTGAGAATCACATGGCCTGGCTGATAAAGCCAGCTTCCAATCCACAGCATCAACGTTTAACTCAGGACTGCTGCTTTGGTTGGTTTTTAATTACTTTGTATTAAAGAAAAAACACAGAACATCATTTTCTATGAAGTGATAAAATTTAAGAGTTGACTTATATTAATACATTGTATAGAGAAAAGATGGCTGTAAATTCATTGGCCGTCCATTGGCGACTTTCAATCCGTTTGGTTCTCTATGATCCTTTTGAGTTGTGGTCTTTCATCATTCAGGCATAATGAAACGCCCAAACAGAACAGCTATGTTCTGCCTAAACCAGACATTCCATGAACCAGTCAATTACCCTTGTCTGCAAACAAACCTTGGAATCATTTGAAAATGTTTACTTGCATAGAAATAGTATGTCCTAGAACTCCTGAAATAGACTGACTGAAGTCACATTTTCCATACTGAAGTTTTCAATTCAGTTCTGCATCAATCTATTTTTCCATCCAGTAGATGTCATACATTAAAATGACTCTTCCATTTTTGTTTAGTTGATTCTTCCTCCTTCTTTTAGCTACAGGATAATGTACAGCCCCAATAATATAAGGTCAAATGTCAAACTTAACCTGACCCTGACTTCAAATTCTCAAAGCTTTAAAATACAATTAAGGTGCTCCCATGGGAAGCAGATTTCTGAATACTTTTTATCTTCTTTTCCCTTTCATTTTTTATTTCTTTTAACTTTCAGTCTGAAAAGCATTTAAATTTGTGCAATGCCACTAGAAGTTGGCAGAGTCATCATTCCTTTCTCTAGGACAAGAAGAAATAGGAACTCTTCCACTCAACCACATGCTTTGTGTTTCAAAAGTTATTTATCAACCTGCAATCTTCTTTAGCAAAGACATAATTGCTTCAATATTACAAAAGATGAAAAAAGCACTTGGCACACAAATTTCTGTAATGTATTCATTCTAAAGAGAAGCAAAACTGCCACTGACTAGCAAACGATATTCCTAGCGCAGCTTGTTTGAAATGTTTCGTAACCTAAGTCCTAGAGATCGAGTTGCACATGTCTCAAAACATCTGCATTCCTTTTATTTACAGGCAAAATTAAGAATATTAAATTCCATTAAATAATCATGCAAAATTATTTGTTGTAAGTCTGCTGATTAGGATTCTAGGATGAAATAAAAGTATAAGCATTTTTATACTTATTGTTAAGCAATTTTATAAGCATATTTTTATACTTATATAAAGTTTATATAAGTAAAAATAGGATAATGAAAACCACCAAGCAAAAGATAATGATTAAAAGATATTCAAGCAATGACAGGAAGAGAAAGTTATACCAATTTATAGCATGACAGAAATTAATGTCAGTTTTTGTGTAAAGATTTAGGCCAATTTGCCCTAGCCCTCTGCGATGACACAAACGTAACATGTGATCTTAACAAAGACAAATCACTGCTTGCTGAAAACTTATGCCCTTAAAAAGGTCTTTTGGGAACTTCTTGTGGATCTCTGTGACATATTTCTCAGTAACATGCAACAACGTCCTAAACATATGTAGCACCACCTTCCATTAGCAAGGAAGACAGGAAGTAGTTATAATTTCTTCCATGTCTATAATAATGCCTTTAAAAATCTTACGTAGAACTCTTTCTTTGCCTTATGGTTCCCTGAATGATAATGGTTAATCTGAACTCTCATCAGTGAGATCTGATTAGTATGAAAGTCTCTACCATTGCATGGAGTAAGACTCTTCAAACAGGTAGTGTGCAGAACTGTTTGAACTGCTGTATACGCTTCATTCGGTTATTTCATTTAACACATGTTTGTGACAGAATATTTATGATTCAGCCATGTCAAAGCTAGAAATATTTTGTTCCCTACATAAAGTGCAACCTCAAATAAAGTACACCTTTTGATGGATGCCAGTCAGACACTGTGCATTTGAAAAAAAAAATAGTGCAAAGGTCACTGAGCATAGAAACAAGTGAAAAAGTAGTGTTAGCAAAAACACGGAGACCTTCGGGGACTTTACTTCTCAGTCTGCACCTGTCTTAAAAGTCAATGCATGCCTTTTAAATATCATGATTCACAGCTTTCTTTATATAATCATGGAAATGAAGTTCTATGGCTAGAAGAACAAGAAATATAAAAGTTGGACTTCATTTGTGTCTGCAAAGGAAAATGTGATATATGAAAATATATTTATCAAGCATGAGACTAAATCTTATATGTACTATTCATTTAAACTAGTCTTAAAATATGAGATAAATATTGCTATTGTGCATATGTTAAGCAAAAGTATTCAGGCTTAAAATGAGGTAGAGTAATATGTTTACAGGTATAAAGAATAATGGGTTGTGAAAGTACAGCTGAAATCCCTAGTTATTTTTGGATCATTATGATAGACTGGCAGGCAGGCAAAGTCTGATAATTTACATTCTAGATATAGTCTATATTCCAAGAATACAGCTTTTTGTCTTCCCATGTTAAATTTGTTGAGTGCCACTGGTAAGATATTGGTAAGACCAGACCCACATATAGAAAAAAAAAAAAAAAGATCACATTTTACCCTGTTGTGTTTTCCATAGCTATCACAGCACTTCATTTCAAATACAAAGAGGGGAGCTAACACCTGACAAACTTAAGTGAAACGCTTTGCTAGACATAACTTCAATCATGGCTTATGATTTCCATTTTCTTTCACACAGAACCGAGTGCTGCTCCCACAGATGTCAAAGCTACAAGTGTGTCTGTGTCAGAGATTCTTGTTGCATGGAAACATATTAAAGAGAGTCTAGGAAGACCACAGGGATTTGAGGTATGGACGGAATTCCTAAGCCTCGTGATTTCTGTTGGCACTAAACTCCTCCAAGCAGATGATTCTGTGACACTTCCACAAAATTATATCCCTTTGAAACTTTACTCCATGTCAAGGAAAGTGGAAAACGCTGTTTATCTGGAAAGGATTATGTTGCCCATGAGCTGACTTATTTTCCAGGAAGGCTGGTTTCCTTAGGACTGTGCAAGGATCAAAGGGATGTAAAAACAGAGCTTTAGATCAAATCAGGAGCTACAAGTGAATATTTATTGATGTCTATGTATTGGTGATTTTTAAATGCTTAGTATTTCTAAAAATTTGTTATACTGACACAAAGGTATATATTTATGGGATACTATCATTTTTAAGCATATTTATGTTGTGTTATGTGTAACAAGATCTATTTCCTCAAACATTCAGTGTTTCTTTGCAGTGAAAAACATTCAAAATCCTTGCTAATTTATCCTTTTTATAGAGAAATATATAGTACAGTATCAAAGTGAACAGTAACCTTACTACATAATAGAACACTCAGAACTTTTTACTCCAAATAATTTAATGTATACACAAGTTGTTATTTCATGTCTTCTTAGCATGTTTTGCATACAATGAAGAATTATTCAACTTTTCTTAGAATTTTGTCATCTGTGGGTATTTATTCAAATGATTTTTTGGCTCTTTCTATTTTGCTATTTTTAAACAAAATGCTGTGCCACTCTTTCCTTAGTTTTTTAAAAGATTATATTATTATTATCATTATTACTATTATTAGAAAGTCAGATATACAGAGAGGAGGAAAGAAAGAACTTCCATCCGATGATTCACTCCCCAAATGGACACAATGACCAGAGCTGAGCCCCATCCGAAGCCAGAAGCCAGGAGCTTCTTCTGGGTCTCCAATGTGGGTGCAGGGTCCCAAGGCTTTGGGCTGTCCTTGACTGCTTTCCCAGGCCACAAGCAAGGAGTTGGATGGGAAATGGGGCATCAGGGACACGAACCAGCACCCATATGGGATCCTGGCTGGTGTAAGGCAAGGACTACATCCACTAGGCTACCGTGCCAGGGCCCTGTGCCACTCTTATAATTGTACTTTCTAAGAATGACTTCAACAAAATTTTAGTGTCCACAAGAACTAGTGAATTGTAGGTAATATGAAAACCTAAATATTGTAAGATAAAAAGATCCCTGCTTCACACAACTCTCACTCTCAATTTTCCTTGCTAGGCCAGAAAGGGAAAGGAATTGGGAGAATAATTTGTATATGATTTTTTTTAAAGTATTAGCATTGGCCCGAGAATTTAGTTTAATTTAAAATGTTTAGTTCTGGGCCCAGCATGATAGTGTAGCAGTTAAACACACCAAGATCCCATATGGGTGCCGGTTCTAATCCCAGCAGCCCTGCTTCTCATCCAGCTCCCTGCCTGTGTCCTGGGAAAACAGTCAAGGACGGCCCAAAGTCTTGGGACCCTGCACCCATGGGGGGAGACCTGGAATTAGCTCCTGGCTCCCAGCTTCGGATTGGCTCAGTTCCAGCCATTACAGCCACTTGGGGAGTGAATCAGTGAATGAAAGATCTTCCTGTCTCTCCTCCTCCCTGTATATCTGACTTTCCAATAAAAATAAAATAAAATTTTTTTTAAATGTTTAGTTCTTATGTTTTTGTCTAAACTCCAATTAACAGGAAAAATGAATTTTTGAACAAAGAGTAATCATAGGATTATATACAAACATGATTTCCTGATTGAAAAATATATTTCAATCCTCTTGGACTGCTTCAATAGTGTCTGCAAATTATTCATTTAGTGTATGGTTTAGCATTAGATAATGACTACTTGGATAAAGTATTTCTGTAATCTTTCTTTAAGTTACAGCAAGGATCATTTAAATAATACCATTATCTTACTATATAACACCAAGGGCTTATTTCTACAACCTTGCTTCAATTCCTTATTCACAGTGATAATTCAGTACGTTTCTGGTTATGGCTTCATGTTTAATGTTTTTGCTTCTCGTTATCCACACTGAGACCATTTCTGTTCATCACCGAATCACAGCAACTGATAGTACATGACCCAGCAGCTTACACTGATTGTACGTCTGCACTTCACTCTGAATCCCTGTTAAGATGACTGGCCAAGTCGTTGTGAAGTCCTCTCCAGCTCCCTACCACTGAGCCAGTGCGCCTCACTCCACCCCTTGTGGGTACTGCATCCTTAAGCTTCTAAGTCTCCACTTCTGCTGTCTTGCCTCTAAGGTTCCCTGCTTCCCAAGTAGGCCTTTCAGAGCCAATGGCTGAATAACACTGACACTGATTCCTTTCCTCAAGCAGGAAATAACTTCGAACAGGAAACAGCTTGTGTATCTTCCCTCTCTCCCTTACAAAATATTTCTGTCATTTCTCCCAATGAATCAGCTGCATCCAAATCCTTAGTTGAGCCATGCCTCTGAGACGGACCTAATGGGACTGCTTATCAGAAAGTTAAAGATATATTTTGCATAATCTAATGATATTAACCTATTTTGAAAATCTGACCAAAAATGTTAGCTCATGTAAAAATATAGCTAGCAGAGACTATTTTTGATTTATACTATCTCCTAACTGAATGGTTACATGTTTATTTCATATTAAAAAGTTATATAACTAAAATTTATTAACATCTCCCATTCTTTTTCCCATGGCCTTAAAAAGAGCTCATCTTACCCAGCTTGGAACTCAATGCTCTCATGTTTCCCCCACCTATTTGCTCACACTGAGAACGTCATTTAGTGAAATCTATTACTAAATTATAATAATGCCCTAAAGCTTAAAATGTATATGATTTCAATCCCCTTGCTCCACCCTATCTGTACTCTCATCCATCCATCATGCACCTCTGTTTACACTCATGTCCTGACTACACTGACTAATGATGGTCGGAAAGTATTGAAATTCTGAATGAAAAAAAAAAAGAAAACCCAATTCTAATCATGGTGACACAAAAAGACAATTGAATCAAGGGATTTTGTCACTACTACCAGTTAGGAGGATTTTAAACTCTTAAATCACTCTGAGATAGTTTTACTGCCATGATTCCAACATCACTTGCAAAATCTGAAAGAGTAAGTTATTAGCAAGGCACAATGCACCCGTTTGAAAATAAAGCAAGCAATGTTTTTGGCAACCCCTCATGTTTATTGAGTTGGAATGTGCCACTAAGATAAATGAGGTTCTTCTCTTAGGAATATTACATCCTATTGGGGAAGATAAATTTTATCAAACAAGGAAATAAATGAGTAAAATAAACTCTGATAACAATATGTGCAGAAGTTGAAAAGTGGAAAAGACTCATTCCTGTGAGAAACATAGAGAAGCAGAGTGCTGCCACTAGATGAACAACAGTTTGAATTGAATTAGAAGGGGGCAATGACAAGATTACATATGGATAGCAGCTACTGATTGCCAAAAGATTTTGTGTTCTATTTCAAATCCCACAGAAAGAGGCTGGAACAATTTAAAGAGGAAAGAGGCAATGCCTGATTTACATCTAGCAAAATCCATTTTGTCTGCTTTCCAGGAGGAGAAGACAGGTCAGGAAATCAAAGTTAACTTAGTTAAATAATCCAAGCAAGAAACAGCAGAGACTATGAACCACAGCCACAGAGTGCGAGAAAAATGCCTGTTTTAAAAAACAGTGCTGGCAGAATTTGTTGCTTGATCCTATGTGGAAGAGAACTGATAATTTGTGTGTTGTGAAATTGATCAAATGAGTAAATTGCACAATTTGCAAAACAAACAAACAGAACAAACGGGATAAATTGAAATAAGAACATATTTGAAACTGGGAAATCCAGAGTTCTGTATTGACCCAATGCAATTTGAGATGCCTATGGGACATCCAAGATGACAGTTCAGGGAGCAACAGGATGTGTGAGTTTGCAGACTAATCCACAGCTTAGAACTGGATATAGAGAAGTGACATTCAAAGCCATTCTATTAAATGCAGGCACCTGAGGACAAACTTTCAGGAAGAGAAGACAGGAGAGGAGGAGAATTAAGCATGCTCTACCTTGTCCTGCCACACTTGGATGATTAATTGTTTAGCTAAATAGAGGGCATCTGCAAGGACATGGAAAAATCAACTTACAAAAGAATAAGTATGAATAAGAAAAAAACAATTGACTGAAAAAAGACATGATGAACTGTGCTTATTGCTGCTCAGATATCAAGAAAGATGAAGAGTGTATATGTGCATACATTAAGAATGTTGATTTCCATACTCTAAGTAATTTATATTAATAAATCAGAGAAAGTATCACTTTTGTCATCAGTTCAGGTACTTCATATTTTAGTATCCCTAATGACACCACTACGGTCTCAACAATGATTAGTGGCAGTTTAAGAAGATGGAATCAGGGTTCATAGCTTTCAGTCCACTATCACCTTCACCTGCTGCAGCGTGTCAATCTTTTGTCATGAACCATAATGTTTGGATGTTTATGAGAATCACAAGTTTCTAGCATTGGTGTCAGAAATGATTAAAAACAAGACTCATAATCTCAAGAATTTTTTGAACCAAAGTTTATGATGAGTGTCTAATTAAACACTGCAGAAAACTATGTTAGCCTCAGACGCAGTTGTTTCCCTTGATGTACAAAGTTCAATAGAGGAGGTAAATGAAAACAAGAAATGTCTAATGCTATATGTACAGATTTCCCTGCAGAATGTTTTCTGTTGAGTTCATACTCATCTGTGTTAACTACCATATCCCTGGAACACTTGGTGTGGCATTCATATGGCATTCTCCTTAACAAATAATCAAACTTGAACTGGCCCTGAAATCTTTGTATTTGCTTCTTTTCTAATTGAGAGGCAGGCTACTTTTGAACATGGGTTGATGAGAGAAGGTAGATGCCCTCAACAGAGAAGTCCACACAGCACTTACTCCCCCTGACAACCCATCCAAACCCGCATCCTTGGGCTCTCCCTCCCCAGTTTCTAACTCCTAGATCTGGTGACAGCCATACTGCGATTGCTACTCTGATGTAGCAAACATTTGTCTCATGTCATTTATCTAGTTCCCTATATGTTTCACATGAATTGCACTCATCAGGTATTCATTCATTCAATTAATGTTTATTGTCTGCTACATTTTCTTGCAGTGCTTAGGCTAAAAAATAAATAAAACCACAGAATCCCTGCATTAGGAAGTTCACAAATCAAGAAAGAAGATTCTATGACCCTTGAGTTTTTGTGTTTCATTTATTACTCCTATGCTGACTGGCAGCTAGCTCCTAGTTCTGGAAGAGCCTATGGTTGATGTCTTGGGCATGACATTCTTCTACCTGGTGCTGCATTGCAGGCAGCAGGAAGGATCTCAGTCGGAGGCGTCTCTTATTATCACCTGTCAATAACCTACTTGAACATGGCCTTTTTGCATTTTGCTAGAGAGCTTCTATTATGTTTTAATTGGCTTAAAACATAAAGGTCTAAGAATTTTAAGGTCATTTTCATCTGCAACTGACTCCACACTTACTAACACAACAACATTAATACAAATAGAACATGGACTTTTTCTTGTTGGTAAACTGACTAAATGTTCCATCTTATAAAATGGCCATAGCTGTGCAAACAGGGTCAGAAAGAACACAGCCTGTAACGACTAAGCAATGTCAATCAGGCAATGTTCTTGATAATAAGGGACTTTGGGTCAATTCAGTGATATCAGCTCTTTCCGACTGTGCATGCATCAACCACAGGCATTTCAAAATGTCACAATTAGGATAAGTAGGAATGATGCTGTAAAAAGAACCAGGTAATCTCTTCTCTCTGATAACAATTTAGGTCTGCCCTCTTTACGGATGGCTATACCTCCTAAAAACGAAGAAACAAAAGAGAACCAAGCTCAGGCATGAATCTAAGCATACTTGTTCAAACTTTGAACAATTTCATCAACTTTCCCTTGTTGAAAAATTGTGGTTACTTACGTGAAAGTCACTTGGCAGAGACTAAATGCAGAAAGAATTGATAATGAGATCTGTGTGAAATTTCTAGGTTATTATATGCAACTTCACCGAAAGCTGAAAAGGGGCTGTATTTATTGAATGCCGACTCATGAATAACCATGACTACACCATCTGCATTGCCATCACTGTCACTGGGCCACACAAGTAAATCATCAGGTTCTATTTTGTATTTGATGAACCCACCAGCATTAAGTACCCTGTGAAGAACAATCCCTGAATCTTAGAGTCTCTCAACTTTTTCACAGCATACAGGGAATTTCAGATGCATACAAAATGAGAGCAGATGCCAATCTGGCAAGAATGGAGAGTAAAAGATAAGGCCAACCTCGTAATTTTTTCTCATTATTTTGCTGGATTAGGAAGAAGGATGGCGTAAATATTGACATTAGAATGTTAGCAGACTTCTTTTTTCATTGCTTCAAGCTTCAAGCATTTATTATCAAGGTATGCCAGTAACAGGAAATGTAAAAATGTGTAAGATCTAGTCCTTAACCTCAAAAAGCTCATGCTTTCATTAGAAACTTAATTAAAAATAAAAACATCAAAATAATACAGTCCTCGTGTCTATAATTACCTGAAGATTCCTTAGCAACTGAATCCTCTAAAGAAATATTAGAATAATTCTGTGTCAATACTCTGTGTGGGTGCAAGTTTCTCCATGTGAGCATACGCTTCTCTGACAAAAAAAAAAGTATTAATTTTCCTGAATAAAGTCCATCACCGAAATGTCTATTTACAGAAAAAAAATAGGAAAAAAAAACCTTTTAACTATTTTAAAAATATTAACTTTTGGTGCCAGTTTTGAGGCACAATAAGTGGCACTCCAATTACACACTTGAGACTTGGCTCTTACATTACTTTTCCAGGTCCCCACTAATGTACTTGGGAAACCACAGGAAGATGACCCAAGTACTTGAGCCCCTGTGCTGCATTTCCTGGCTCCAGGCTTCAGCCTACCCTAGCTCTAAGAGTTAGAATTACTTGGGGAGGGAATCAACAGATGGAAGTCTCTGTCTCTCCCTCTCTCTGTAAATCTGCGTTTCAAATAAATCAATATTTTCAAAAATATTTATTTCCATCTATTTATCATGCAAAGCTCAAGCCGCCAAACCCAGAACTTTGCTGAAGTCTCCCCTAGATATATCAGGGGCACAAGCAATTGAGGCATCATATGTCGCCTCTCAGCAAGAAGCTGGCTTGGAAGCCAGATAGCTAGGACTCCAACTGCCACTTTCGTTAGGATGCAAACATCATAAATGGTGGCTTAACCACAACATACTTCCATAATTTTTTAAAATAGGACTTTGTATATCATGCCTGTAAAGTAAATTCCTTCTTGATTGCTGAGCTGATGTGCTTGTACTTCTTTTGATTTGTTTTTACAAAAGAATTTTAAAGCTTCATGTTTATTTTTGAATGGCTGGAATTCTTTGAACATTAAGCAACATGTGTTTTTGGACATAGAGACAAATGCATACTGCACTAGTTTTGTAGTGCTTATTAAGAGAAAATGAAAACCAAAACTAGTCCCATTTCACATCCTCACGTATAGATATATATGTATTTATATATATGAAACACAAATTTAGAAATAGAAAGAAAATATCTTCCATTTTTTGTTTTACTCCCCAAATGCCTACAACAGCCAGAGCTGAGCTGATCTGAAGACAGAAACTTCTTCCGGGTCTCCCACATGAGTGCAGAGTGCCAATTCTTTGGGCCACCCTCCACTACATTCCTAGGCCACAAGCAGAGAGCTGGATGGGAGTGGAGCAACCTGGACATGAACCAGTGCCCATATGAAATCCTGGCACATGCTAGGCGAGGATTTTAGCCACTGAGCCATTGTACTGAGCCCACAGACACTCTTAACTCCCTTTCCTGGGCTATGCGCAAATTTTGCATTCATTCATTCTGAATCTTCCAGATGATATGTAAAGCAGAGGTTCATTTTAGACATATCACTAAAGCCATTTGTACTTATTGTATTGAAGAGACATCAATTTCATTTTGAGCAACAAAATAAACTGTGGGATTTTCTTAAAGGGAGAAGGGACAAGATGGTTGGTTTTTATTTCATAATCTGGTTCTGATCATCAGAGTATGAGGCAAAATCAAACGGGACTCACTGTTTGACCATAACTCATGCTAGGCAGATTGTATTAAATGTCTGTAGTGAAAGAACGGAGGTGTGTGTGTGTGTGTGTGTGTGTGTGTGTTTATGTGTGAAAATGGAATTTCAGATACAAGTTACAGGGGGAAGGAACAAAATGGAGCCAGCCTTCAAAAGGCTGAAGTGAAGGCTGCCTCCATATGGTGTGAAAGTAGCATTGCTTTACATGTTTTATTTTACTTTTTATTATGATAGTAAAAATGAGAAGAAACTAAATCATGGGAAAAAATAAAATGTCAAATTATACTGTTTTTGAAATTCTGTGGACTGAGTTTAATCATGTAGCTTTCATGCCCCTGTAATTTTTTTCACACCTCTGTCGGCACACACATATGGGCTAGTTAAATTATATTTCTCAAAAGCCATTTTAAAAGGAAATTGGGGCAGTAATATTTAGATATTTAACATGTTTCCCCTCTTTTCCTACTGAAAGGCAACCTTACAGAGTTCCTGGAGAAATTAATTGCTCAGTTCTTGTTAATTTGTTGCATTTGTTTCAATATTCATGCCTTCGTAAAGGGCGAATGATTTAAAAAGTTTTTCCTGTTTTCATTTGTATATAACCCATTTTATTTTAAAACATATTAGAGTGACTGCCTAAATACATTGTTTTATTACAAAAAAAATTATTGGTGAAGTTTTTATCACATTCAGGATCTTTTAACTTTTCATCCTCAATTCAGCTGTGAATTTTCCACACTGCCTCTAAAAAGGTGATTTTTTTTTCATCCTTTAACCCAGGTGCCCATAAGCTCATTTAGCTCAGGTGCCCATAAGCTCAGCAAATTTCTATCCACTTACTACCCTTTATTACCAGGTGCGTGTTTATGAACACAAAGGATTCATTTAAAGCTGAAATGAACATTGTAGACAACAATTCCTTGAGTTTTGGGCTACAAATACTGAATCACTTTTGCTGATATTCTCATAGAACCACCCATTCCGGTGTGGGCAATGAATATATTAATTGCCAATCCAGATTGTTTGCTTCCACAGAGGTAGAAATACTAAATGGAGAGTAGTGTTGTCTTTAGAAATAAAATTGATTTATCAAAGAGGGAATAAACCTGCATTCATCCCCAAGTGTGAGCCGCCCAACACAGAAAAACTCCCAATTTGTGTAGGCCAAAGAGTTGCCAGGAATAAAAGAGAAAGGAAAATTTAAACACAGTACCTTTAAGCAACTTTGAAAGAGGACTGTCTGTGTCCGGTCCGTGGTGAAATCGAGAAAACAAGAGCAGAATCTCTGACCTCAGTCTACAGCAGAAAGATCTGTCTCCCAGGCCACCTCTTTTTATAAGGAAACGGGCCATAACCCAACTGTTCTGAGGACGGTCTCTGATACCGGAAGCAGTAGGTGCATCCTGGGAAAGTGGGCATGTCAAGCTGACATTTAAAGAAACAGATACATTGCATGAGTACAAGCATCCCCAGCTTGCCTAAATTTTAACTAATTGCCTAGTTACACACATATTTGGTGTTAACTAAATTGCAACAGTCCTCTTGATTGCTTATGCCTTAAGCACCTGCAATGTACTATCCACATAGAAGTACAAATTCAGCAAGTGTTAAGCAGATACATACAGGCGTAGGCTTACCTAAAACATTAAGAAATAGACAAATTTTATAAAGTAGCTAAGTACAATAACGAAAACTAAACTTTGTAAAAAGCATACATTAGCGTTTGTTAATGCACTAATTGCCAGTTATCTAATGGCTAAGACTTTATTTTCCAAAATCAAGGCAAATTTTGAACTTTTAAATATATATTAAGAAAAATTAATGAATAATAAATGCGCAGATAAGTTCATTACTATGAAGTAAGTTCACCCTTGTGTAACCACTCCCAGGTCATGAAGCCAAGCATTATCAAGACTCAGACCCTCCTGTGTCTCTCACAGTCGCTATCCTTATTTACACCACCTGTGCTGCCAACTGCTCCAGATAGCCTATCTTGAATGTTACAACAGTGATTGATTTTTCTGGCTTTTAAAAACAATGATGTTTTACCTATATTGTATTTTTCTGTCAACATTCTATCAATAAGAACTCCACATCCTCTAAGAGAAAGCTTCAAGAAGTTCATGGAGAATGGTTTTAAAAAATAGTGTAAATTCCAATAAAAATTTTAAGGCCACTCTTAATTTACACAGAAAATTTAAATCCGAATATTCTTTTTTAAAATCCCTTAAGCTAGCCAAATTATTATTTGGCTTTTTTTTCTTTTCTAAAATATAAATTAAAACTAAACATCTTCCACTCCATTCTCAGCATCTGATTAAGTATATATACTCCCATATGATGAACTGCTCAACTGTTTAAAAGTTTAATATTCTTCTACTTGGATGTATTACCTTCAGATTAAAGCTTTTATTTTTTAATTTAATGAATATGTATTAAGAGACTGTTGTGTTCACAGATCATCTCACAAAACATATTGAAGTATGTTAGTCATATTAAATTCTCCTAGAATGTTCTATATTCACAATGCTTTCTTTTAGAACATCTGAGTAAAGACAATGAGGAAGGGCACTGGTGTTTGCAAAAGACCTGCATTGAATCCATGTATTAAATTCAATTTTATTTATAGCCAATCTTCTTTTCTTTAGCTAGCATCTAGGAAAATAAATACAAATTTATTCAGCAAGTGATATGTATTATTATGTTCCTGCTGCATTTTAAGCTTCCTCACCTCATCCTCTAATCACTGCTGAACTGCCTCATAAATATTGAAAAGTTTAACTAGGCATTGTTTATTTATCTTATTTGATTCATTAAATTGCATCCTTTATAGTAAAATTACCTCTGGGCACAAAGCAACTAATATGAATACAGACTAATACCACTGACTTCTCTATCTCAGAGTACTGACTGTGAGTAGCCCACTTAATAAATACACATTGCACCAAGCTCTGGAGGTTAGAAAGATGGGCATTTATGAAAGACACAAGCAGGGCTTTGCCAACTGGAATAGATTCATCTTCCATGGGAAATGTGTTCCCATATATATGATTTTTCAACAGGACATGAGGATCTTATGTTGCATAAGAAAAGAGGAATGTAAAAGGTAATTTAAATTTCAGCAGGAAAAAAGTCATTGGGTTCCAAAATATATCTGAAGGTGAGAAATTAGCAAAGAATGTAGACTAGCAGTGAAACGTCTACTTCTAAAACTCAATTCACATTAGTTGAAATTTTCATATTTATCAATGGTGGTAAATTGAATGTATTCAAAGCCAGCTTTCCTTAATGTAACTTGAAGTATCTGCAACCATGAAAATAGACAATTCTCACTGCAATCATAGCGAATGCCATGGGACAAAATTATAGTATTTTCTGGGTTTTTCTGTCTTTTCATCTTTGTGCAGTGACCCAGCCTCAAAATCCCATTTTCTAGGTTCAAGCAAGAAATGAAATAGCCTCTGGCCCCCTTCTCCTTTATCTTTTCATGAAATCAATTGCAGTGACGGATATGAAACTAGGTGTCTCAGCTCAGATCTGGGGTAGCTTGTGTTATTTAAGGAATGTGAATGGAGGCTTACACTAAAGACCGATAGTCTGTCATCTACATATACAACATAGGCCTCATCTGGGAAACACAGTCCACAGCTGCATGCTTCCTCATTTAAATAAACCTTTGATTCCTTTTTAGAAATCCTGACAGTCAGGTAAGACTTCAGTGCCATCAGACAGTAGAAAACAACTTTGAAAGGACATACATGAGGAGGTGCTAAAGGAATTCCTTGCCCAGTAAAAGATTCGTTTATAGGAAGAACAGAAGAAAACTTTAAGCCTATGGTTCTACATCTCAGTAAAGTAGATAAGAGTTTTCCATAATTAAAGAGAGATTAAGGATATGAAGACAATGCAATGAAATCAAAACCACAATAACCGCAATAAAATATTTATCAGAAGTAACAAGATAGAAACTTGATTCTGCTAAATATTTAAACCAGTATTTCAGAACAAAGCTGAGAAAGAATGCCAGAATGTGAAGTGCATGAAGAGGGATGCTGCATTTTAATGTGAGCCACAAGATGACAGGTTGAAGGCGGAACAGTTTGTCCACAAACAACAGGTACATGAAAAGAAGAGTAGGTAGAACAAAAGCAAACACAAAAAACAAGGTGAACAAACTTTCAAAAACAAAACTACCAACAAAATCCCCATCTTCAATTACAGAAGGGGCTGGCATTATGGCAGAAGAAGTAAATTGCACCTTGTACTGCCAGCCTCCCATGTTGAGCGCTAACTTGAGTCCCAGTCGCTCCACTTCCAATGCAGCTCCCTGTTGACTGGGAAAGCAGTGGAAAATGGCCCAAGGTTTTGAAGTTCCTCACTCCTAGCTTTGACTTGGCCCATATCCAGCTATTGAGGACATTTGGAGAGTGCATGGTTTTCAGGAAATCTTATCAATTCCCTCTTTGTCTACCCTGTAACTAATCCTTGATGACAAGTCTACTGATTTTACCCTTTACATAATTCTTGACTCCATGTGTCTACTGTCCACTGCCATGATCGTAACCTAAGCTGTCATCATTTCTTATCTAGATTTCAACAGTGTTTCCTAACTGCTCTTTTTGACTCTACTCTGGCCCCTTTCCAATATATTCATCATATTGTAATCCTTTATCCCACTAGGATAAATTATTGAGCGCTGCATGTGCATCATAAAAAAAATTAATTAAATAGCTTAGAAAATGATCATCAGGGATCCTTATAAGTAATACCAATTATAATAACTTATAATGAAATAGGAAGAGTCACCAAGGAAGCCTTCTCCCCTCACTGCTCTCCAGGCAGCGCTCAGCATTCCTCTGCAAGCTAACTCGCTACGCCGCTCAGGCTCCAGTTCAGCTGTCTCTAGGAGGATTTTCCTAGCACAGTCTCCCCTCGGAGTCCTATCTCCAACAGCAGATCTCTGTCCAGACATAGCTTTACATACAGCTCTTCTCAATTACACAATTTTACATCTGTGTATGTGTTTTTTAATGGCTATCTAAATTATAAGATCAATGGCTAATATCCTAAGTACATCTAAGAGGGCAGGAGCTACATTTATTTATTTATTTATTTATCTACTTATTAACAGTATAAAATTTTATTTTATTAAGTTTGGGTGGTTAATGACTTTTTCTTATTATTTTGTATTATAACACAGTTTAATAGACCCTGGGGTTTCCCCTACCCCTAATTTCCCTCCCCTCCCAACTGATTTCTCCTCCATTTTTACAATAGGTGTCTTTTATGAACATTTACAAGTTCACCATGTTGTCACTGAAATATCTCCCAATAATGTAGGCATGGACAGTGTCAGAGAGTTCAACATCCAGCTGTTGGAACATTTTAGCCATCACTGGAGCCCATCCTTGTTCTGTATGCATAGAGACATACTGCTACGCTTATTTTGACTCAGCATTTTTGTTCAGCTTGCTTCTAGTGTAACTCTTGGTAAATACTACATATTCAGAAATATTTCTGAATGGGTAACCTTGAGGAACAGTGATTTTTATGCTTGCTGTTTTTTTATTCCTTATTTAGTAGAGGGCTAAGCTTGTGATTATAAAATGAACTGAAACCATGTCATTGTAATCATTAAGACAAAAAAAATAAGAAATGATATAGGGATGAAGGTTGAAATGTAGGCAGAAATCACTTGGTAGTGAATGAATATGAAGATATTTATGCCAACATTTTAATTAAAAAGGCAAAAGTCAAATGATGGCAAAAATGTTCCACAAGAGGATAATGGTTAAATAATATAGAAGTTGCATAAACTTAAATTTTTTGTATAAAAGTAAACTTCTACTAATTACAGTTTCCACAAAATTTTTAAAGTGCCCCATAGAATATAGGAATATGACAGAATGTCACCTTTTAAATGGAAACCCATTCATATGCATAATGTCAGATAGGATGTAAAATTATAGCTGCACTATTAGCATAAATATATTAAATATAAGCAAATGTACAGAAAATTATACCCAAGAAAGCAAACACTACATCCAGGATAAAAAAACAATGTGTGGGCAGAATCAAGATGGCGGAATAGGGTAAGGACATGTTTAAATGAAAGGAGAAACATTTAATCAGGATGAAGCAGAGAGGACATATTCAAGGAAATAGGAGAGGACAGAACAACAGCAGAGGGGGACCTAGAGACTGACAGACACAGGAAAGCAGCGGACACAACAGTGTGGTGTTACAGTGACTGATACTCCAGCAGCATCCAGCTAATGGCTATCTGAACTCCACCAGCAACCAGGTGGGAAGGGACTTTCACTGCGAGGTTGGGAGGTGAACCAAGACAAAGAACTGTCCATCCTGCTGGTCTGTTTGATTTGACCAGGAGCGGAGACATAGAGGCAGATAACAGATGGGCAGTGTGAGAACTGCGTGGATTTCACAGCCTAGTCAGCCCCCTAGAGCTGAATTGGGTGTCATTTTGCGTAAAGAGGCAAAGGCAAGGGAAAGGACTGAGCATAGGCTGAGCTGGGAGTGAACTCATTTCTGACTCAGTGAACTGCAGTGATGTGGCATTCTACAGGTTCCACCTACTACAGGTCTGGGTAGTCCTCAGACCTGATAACCAGCAGATCAGCAAATTCTAGTAGTGGTACTTCAGGCGCAATTTTGTACACTGTGGCAATAGCTTTAGGACTGCAGGGGGACAACAGTAAACTGCGTATGTGCTGATCTCACAAGGACTCGCTGAGAACAGCGAATTGCTGAGGTCCCACAGGAAAATAATACCGACTGTGGCATTGTATGGGTCAAAATAGCTCCGTGTGGCACCCAAACCTAACTAACGTCCAACAGGTTCCGACAAGATCACTGCCACCAACAACCTAACTATATAGGACACCTGATGTCTCTAATCCTGGAACCTGCTCCAACTGGAAGTGGGAGAAAGGTTGCAGAGACAACGGTGCAGCCTCAGCACGGTATCACAGGAGGAGGAGAGTGGTAAGCCAGGAGCTGTGGCTGTGGAGACCATGGTGGAAATCTAACATAAGAATCCAGACCTGGAACTCGCTAGAGGTTGTGGCACAAGTGGTTGCAAGCAAAAAGTTGTGTGCCAACTGCAATAAGTAAAATCGTATTGTAGACCTGTGGATAACACAGCTTAAAAATCTGCCCCAAAAAGAAGACTCTACTAACCAGAAGTACAATGACCAAGAGCAAAAGAAGACACAAAGGCACAATGAATATTACTGAAAATTCCCCTGCAAAGGAGCAAAACCCTATGCCAACCTCAGAGTTAACTAATGAAGACATTGAGAAAATGAAGCATACAGAATTCATAAACTTCATTTTAAAGCTTCTGATCAAAGTGAGAAACACATACAAGAGTCCAAAGAATTTAAGGAAGCAATAAAGCAAATCATGGCTGATATATCAGAAATTAAGAACATAGTAGAGCAAATTAAAAGTAAAGTGGAGAGTCTCCAAAATAGAATGAAGCAAGCAGATGAAAGAATCTCAGAATTGGAAGATATTTCCTGTCATCAGGAGGAAACAAACAAAAAGCTGGAAGCAGAGCTGGATTAGGCCAAAACAAGTATTCAAGAATTGAAAGACACTATTAAGAGGCCAAATATAAGAGTTATGGGAGTCCCAGAAGGTGCAGAAAGAGAAGATGAGTTTGCAAATGTATTTAATGAAATAATAAAGGAAAATTTCTCTAATCTAGAGAAAGAATTGGGAAATAACATCCAGGAAGGGCACAGAACTCCCAACAGGCTTGATCAAAAGCTATCTTCACCAAGACACATGATCATCAAGCTCTCTTCAACTGAACATAAGGAAAAGATCCTGAAATGTGCATGTGGAAAAAATTCAACTGACATATAAAGGAATGCCAATTAAACTCACAGGAGACCTCTCACAGGAAACTCTACAGGCAAGAAGAGAATGGAGTGACATATTCCAGATTCTAAAAGAAAAAAATTGTCGGCCTAGGATAACATCCAGCAAAGCTTTCTTTTGTCTTTGAAAATGAAATAAAATTCTTCCACAGTAAAGAAAAGTTAAAAGAATTTGCCTCTTCCAAACCTGCCCTACAAATGATACTTCAAGATGTTCTCTTGACAGAGAAGAGGAATAGCACCTGCCAAAACCAAAGGCAAATGGGAAGAACATCCCAGTAAAATGATAACAGAAGATTAAACCAATGAACAACCCATTCCTAAAATGGCAAGACCATCCATGTTAAATTCTGAATGTGAATGACTTAAGCTCAATCAAACATCATAGATTAGTAGACTGGATTAAAAAACAAAACAACATCTATTTATTGTCTAGAAGAGAAACACTTCACCAACAAAAATCTGTAGAAAGTATATTGCATGGATTCTGTTGTTTTCTGTTACTTTTATCTCTTCAAAATACTTTCTTCTGATTAAATCCTTCAATGACTCATAGATCATACAGCAACATCATTTTCTTCAAGAAGGTTCTTGATTTTCATCTCTTCAGCTACACGTTAGGCATTTTGTAGCATGTTATTTAACTTCATGGTGTTGTTAATTTCTTTTTTCTCCTGGATGTTGAGTTTTTTTTCTGGCTTTTCATTTAAGGGGATGTATAGTAGCTGTGTAATGGAGACTGTCATATCTAGTAACATGTCATTTAACTTCATGGCATTGTAAATTTCTATTTTTCTTTCTGCTGTTGATTGTTGTATTATGATTTTTCATTTAAGGGGATGTACAGTGGCAGTGAAATGGAGACTAACATCCAGATGTGAGGATACAATGTAGTATGCATCTCTACTTCCAAACAAAGATGGACTTGCAATGAAACTGTTCATTATATCTTGACAATAGGATTCTGGACTCTGCCATTGTCCATGCCCACAATGATGGACATATGACTGCGTATGAAGAACTATATTTTAGTAATTATATAGAGGAACTAGGTCGGGGGGAGGGAATTGGGGAGGGGATAAGAGAAATGCCAGAAGCCGATGGAACTGTATCACAAAATGATAATAATAAAATATTTTTTAAAAGTGTGTGGTCAGGGGCCCGGCGCGATGGCACAAGTGGTTAAGGTCCTCACCTAGCACGCCTGGGATCCCATATGGGCGCCGGTTCTAATCCCGGTGGCCTCGCTTCCCATCCAGCTCCCTGCTTGTGGCCTGGGAAAGCAGTCAAGGACGGCCCAAAGCTTTCGAGGACGACACCCGTGTGTGGGAGACCCGGAAGAGGCTCCTGGCTTCGGATTGGCATAGCATTGGCCGTTGCACTCACTTGGGGAGTGAATCATCGGATGGAAGATCTTCCTCTCTGTCTCTCCTCTCTGTATATCCGCCTTTCCAATGAAAAAATAATAAAAATAAATCTTTTTTTAAAAAAAGTGTGTGGTCTATGCATGTACATTTCAATATTTATACATTAGTATTTTTACTTCATCACTAATAATTTCACTTATCAAATCGATGGGCTGATAAAAGCTGCATCTGAGTAAAGAAACTGAATGAAAATATAGTTTCACACACACATGAACACATTAAAAACTTAAATAATGAATGATCCTTTCACTGGGAATTTTTAATACTTTCCATCTTGCATTTTTGGCAATACTTTATGGGGCTGCAATTGTGGAACAGTTCAGCTCCTGCTTGAATTAGTGGCATTGCATCCCCCGAGTCCTGGCTGCTCCACTTCTGATGCATGCTCCTGGTAACATGCTAGGGAAGGTATTCGATAATGATTCAATAGCTTGGGCCCATGTCTCCAACATCAGAGACCAGGATGGAGTTTCCGGCTCCAGGATTCAGTGCGGCTCAGTCCAGGCAGTTGTGTCATTTGAGGAATGAATCAGAAAAAGGAAGATCTCATTGTACTTCCCTGTGTTTCTGCCTATCAAATGATGAATAAATAAATATTTTCCTTATGTGCTAAAAATGGGAAAAAGATATCTATTTTCCTCAAAGTAATTATTCCTGTTTCAGCTGTTGCATTTAGAACTTGCTCTATTTCCTCAAAATCTGCTACTCATGAAATATTTTGTCTTTTATTTGGCATGTTCAGGTTTTGTGGTGCTTAATCATAACATCAAACATGCAATATTTACAAGTCCAGAATTTGTATAGAAATATGTATTTCTTTAAAGTCTGTACTTTGTTTAATGTAGTCACACACAGCCCCCCTCAAAATATATGCCTAAATATATTTAAAATAATGTAGCTAGTTAAGGATAATTGAAACTGAACAGGAAATCATATACATCATTGGAAAGGAAAGATACACATTTGTTCATCCAACAACTTCCAAGCCAATTTTGTAGCTTGAAAGTAACAGTTTTTCAGCTAAAAATATGTTCAGAGACCAAGCAACATGAACCACTTCTTGGAATGGACAATAATGGGCCCAGAATTAGATAAAAGAAGATTCCATCTTTAAAAAGCAGATTTCTGCAGTTCATTAACCCAGCTGTTTGCTCATTGAATTCATGGGGAGACACAACTGATCAGCAGGGTAACCACTTAAAAAATAAAAATTGGTCGTTCATGGGGATGTATCCGGCAGGATTCTGTTATGAAGAAATGGTCTACCTAGTTTAGGCAAGGAGTAGTTTATGACAGGTTTTAGATGGCTTATAAAATCACTGAAAAGTTAATTTAGCAGGCTGCTGAGTATTCTTTCAAGAATGATTTTCAAAGTCAAGATATAGGACTAAGTTACAAGCTTGAGACCACCAACTCCCAAAGCACACAGCACTGCCATGGTTAGAAAGTTAACATAGTAACTTGGGATCAGTCAGAAAGCATCACCATCTACAGCCCTCTGTTGTTGTCAATTTCAGAATCCCACCAATCCCACTCTAAGTTGTACCTTCGAAATAGCTGCCTGTCACCCTTCTTGACCTCCATCCAGCTAGTGGCTATGCAATGTGATGTATATTAATGCCACTGCAAAAGAAGGAAAAAAAGAATTACTCCAATTTTTGTGCTCCCAGCAGAAAAGCTAAAGCGCAAAGGTTCAGCCTTCATCCTACTTCTACTTTCAAATCTTACATATTTTCATGTGACTAGTTGAATCTAAATGGCTTCTAGAACCCTAACTACAAAGCAAGTTAAGAAAGATGAACATTAACTTGCTATATTCTTCAGTATAAAATGGTACACTTGGTTGTGAAATAGATGCTGAACACCAACGTATTCAGTCTGTATGTAAGGTCCCTTCACTATTCAACAACTCCTGGAACACAACAATTGGTAACATTTGTTAGCTTTTCTCCAAGACACCAGACACAGCAAGTGAGCCACAGCAGAGGCCTTTATTCCAGCCCAGGAGGTTGTGTGGGGCAAGAAGAATGTAAAAGTAGAGCAGGGAGACAGAGAGAACAAATAGAGAGAGAGAGAGAGCAGAAGAAAGAGAGAAAGAGAGAGGAGCAGAGACAGAGAGCACAAGGAGAAAGAGAGGGAGAGAGGAGGAGGAGAGCAAAAGAGGCAGGGAACAAAAGGAAGAGGCATTGTTACAGCCTTGGAGTGGGTTAGAGTTAGGGATTGGCAGATGCAGCTGTAAATAGACACTGGGAGAACAGCCTCAGGGGATGAGTGGAGTACACAGTTCAAAGCTTTAGGTCACTAAGCTTAATTAGGCAAGTGGGCCTTAATGGGGGGGTGGGGTTGAGAACTGGGATATTTACGGTAGTGTTGGGTAACCAGGTATTCAAGGGGACTGAGACATAGAGGATTTAAGGCAGTACTGGGTATGCAGGCATTCAAGGCATACAAAGTGGTACTGAGTCCAGGATGGGGGGGGGGAGTTTCAGTCTTGGGGTCACTCTTTGAGTCAGTTCTTACAATATCAGTGTTCCAGACTAACATCATGCATATAGTTCTTGTATAGTTGAAAATGCAATCACTCCATAATAGACAGAGCCAAAGTCCCATCCATCAACATGTCCTTCTCAGGGCAACTACATTATAAACTTGCTTACCCATAGCATATTCTGTATAAAATATCACCAGAAAGGAGAAGGCTAAATAGCAATAATGTATTGTAAAACAAGAAAGAGAATAGAATTTAATTTCCAAAAGCTGCGATTGCAATTTATAATGTCCTTCCTTTCTCCTGTTCCTTTTGCCTGCAGCTACCTGCTAGGCTATTTGTAATGCTTCATGGTAATTCCATTGTTCATCCCTGAGGTCAGACCTGACAATGCTTTCTGTAACCATCTATGTAATGATAATCCTAGAGAGACTCCAGAACAGGTGCAAGTTTCAAGCAAGCTTTGCAGTGCCCACATTGTAGAGCAGCAACCTTGGTCGAAGAAAATCTGAAATAGGTGGTGTCTGGCTTTGGGTTTATTTAAAGGAAAGCAGAATGGGTACGATTAAAAAGCAAGGAAAGGCATTAAACGTACTTCAAATTTTAACCACCAGGACCCAGATGGAGTACAGGTGCCTTGTTCCAACTTGATCCAAGCCCTGGCCCTTCCAGCCCTTTGGGGAATGAATTAGCAAATGGTAGATCTCCTTCTCTCGCATCAACCCTACCTTTATATCATGCCTCCTTTCGAACAAATAAATGTTTAAAAAGAGGAAGATGTTGCTTTTCCCTCTCCCTCTATGCTGACAATGTTATTTTTTTACATGTAAACTGCCGCCCCCCCCCAAGTATCTAGGGTATTCTATCTTCTCCATTAAATGGATACAATTTTCTGTAAAGCCCCAAAGAAAAAAATGTTGTTCTTGTCCCTTTCTCATATAATTCAAACTTTCACAATTTTGAATGATTAATAGTTCTGATAACCTGTGAGAGAAAAGCAATGTGTTCAATTTCTTCGAATGATTGTACCGTAGTAGCAGCATGCTCTTTCAGGACGGCCCCTTTTGTTACCTCAGCGAGTACCTCAAGTTCACACAGACGCAAATCAGGCAGTGATTAGGGCTGCAATATTTAGCCCCATCCATCATTTAGGCCTCACCTGTTATTTAAATGTTACAGTGGGTAAGTTTTTTTCCAGGATTGGTCCAGCACCATCAGGAAAAAGTTCAAGCAGTCACAAGTACCAAGGAAACTTCAAAATTAATGTGTCATGTGATACCTTATTGACAGGTCGGTTACTGGAAAGACATGGAACAAGAAGATGCGGCCGAAACTGTCAAAACCAGGGGGAATGAGTCATTTGTCATCCTGACAGGATTAGAAGGAAACACGTTATATCACTTCACAGTGAGGGCTTACAATGGAGCTGGATATGGGCCACCCAGCAGCGAAGTGAGTGCAACCACCAAGAAATCCCGTAAGTCATCTGGGTTTTTTGTTTGTTTCAGACAAAGAGAAACATCTTTTAACATTTCTGAAAACCAAATGGGAGGTACATAATAAGCAAAGTCAAAGGGGAGTTTGATTCCTAGTCTTGCTTCACTGCTTCGATCTGAATTCCAAAACCAACTTAGAAAATTTTACATTCACAGTAGATAAAGGTTATCTCCCCATGAAACAAGGCTAAGCGGTTTTGACACAGAAGGGAGATAAAAGGATTCAGAGTTCAAAAGCTCAGTAGAGTAGCTGTTAAAATGACACTCCTGCAGCAAAACTCTCCTTATCTGACTCCAGCTGGAAAGAAGCCTGTGGTGTCGGCCAACCACTAAACTTGGAAAGGATTGAAATGCTAGCAAGGGTTTAAATGAAGAAATGTTTTTAAGAATCATTGATTGTCATTTCACTTTCAATTTTTTATCTTGCAGCTCCCAGTCAAGCACCTAGCAACCTCAGGTGGGAGCAGCAAGGTTCCCAGGTTGCCCTGGGCTGGGAACCTGTCAGACCATTAGCCAATGAATCTGAAGTCCTTGGTTATAAGGTTAGTGTCTCTTCACTCTCTTGCATAGATACTTATTTCCAACTACTTATTATGGGATTAGATCAGAAGGTATAAAAAATAAAAGAGTATTCTATCTCAGTCACTTGCTACCTAGATTTGAGAGCGAGGTTTCCTACAGGTGGGGAGGCCAAGATAGTCACTTTGATTTCAACCTCAAGGCATAGGAAAAGAAAGAATAACAAAAGCATCAACCATCTGAATGTGGTGTGAGGGATGGCTCAAAGAGGCAAGACGCCAGGCAGAGACTGGCTGACATATTCTCCCAGCACCGAGATGGCAGATGGCAAAAACTGGATGACTATACTTGAATGATTTTCTGTCACCAAAGAGACAGACGAAGAAAAACAATGCTAAGGCCAGAACACTGGAAAATGTCTGTGAATAGGACGAACACGAGACGTCTCACACACAGTCATCCTGCTATATGACAGAAAATCTGAAAATATGAAAACATTTATACTGCTCTCGAAAAAAATGTTGTCTTTCCAGTTATATATATATATATATGTGGGCCGTGTATTGAATTGGTTTAATTTCAAATTCTTGTTCCATCAGATCCAATTTCTATTTCCTTACACTCTGTGCAGAATCATTAGTTGGATGTTATTTGTATTTATAGAATTTTATAATATTTCAATAATATTTAGACTAAAATCATCATTAGAGTGAATTTTCAACTCTCAGAGATGATAACACAGTGTTTTAGTAAAGTGCTAACATTCTGAGGCTGAAAAATGAAGATTTTATAAGAGGAATATATTTTTAAAAAATAATTCCTATTAATATTTTCAAGCAGAAACTATAGAATTACTGTAATTAGTATGGGTCTCAGACATTTTAACCGATGAACACAAACTCAAATCTTCCCTTAATCCTTAGGGATTTTAAATTTGATCCTTTAGAGGAAAGGAAGTGAACCATTTTCTGTACCTTTCCTTTGGGTCTCCCCTTGCCACAGTCTTCTCCAAATACCGTGTCCCCAAAGTATTCCCTCTAAGATCAATACACCCTGCAATGATGAGCAACATTAATAGACCATTCACAAATAGCACAAAACCATCAGGACCCTAGCTAGCCAACTCACACTGACAGATGGAGTGCAAGAAAGATGAAACATAAAAATCATATGGCCAACTGGAAGAATTATGAGGTTTTAGGCCTCACCCCCAGGTAAGAACAGAGAAATACCAAGTGGTAGGATCATATATGGGCACTGGTTTGTGTCCGCATTGCTTCACTTTCCATTCAGCTCTTTGCTTATGGCCTGGGAAAGAAGTAAAGGATGTGCCAAAGCCTTTGGACCCTGCACCGTGGAAGACCCAGAAGAACCCCTAGCTCCTGGATTCTGGATTCAGATCAGCTCAGCTCCAGCCGCTGCAACTATTCGGGTAGTGAACCAGAGGATAGAAGATCTTTCTCTCTGTTTCTCCTTGTCTCCATAAATATGACCTGCCTTTCTAATAATAACACAAAAACTTGATGTTGGACAGAGGGTTCTCCAGTTATGCTTCTACTCTTTGTGCACATAGAGCTCTCTATCTTCATCATCACTCTTAGAAATTTATATGTGACTGTCTCCCCTGTTAATCCAAAGAAGAAAAAGGACTGTTTCTTATCTCTTTGTCCTCAACATTACTAGAATTTTTTAGTAAACTAATTAATTTTGACCCAGTTAGAAATATCTCACACAATCACAGACTTGTGTATATAATCTCATTTGCTTATTTCCAGCATGGTTTTCAACTTGTTGTGTTGTGTTTACGGAAGATGACCGGCATCTGAGTCAGGCAAAGTTTTTCCATAGTATAATTAAAAACTAATTGTATAATTTTCAGTCACTTGTTTACCATTTCCAGGTTTCATGTCCTTAATTTCAAAACTGACAAAAAAAAAAAAGAGAGAGAGAGAGAGAATGGCAATACTACTACTACCTACCATCTACCATTATTTTAAGGGTAGAATTAATTTGTGTAAAAGCACTTCACATATATCATATAAAAAAATCTACTATTTTCCTTACTGCTAGTAGAAGATAGTCCCTGGTGAGGGAAAATCGTAAAATATGTTAACAAAACCAACTGATCTTTAAAAGTTGCCTGCTATCTCCCTCTACTGGAAACAGCATAAATCACCTTGGAATATCTTCTCGCTACACAGTCACTTTCTCCAGCTTAGTGTGTAACCTGTGACAAGGAAGCACACAATGCAAGAGAATGTTTCTCCCTTTTGTTTCCTCAAAGAGTAGCATTTCATTGTATCCCTGAGATTGGATAAACTAATCCATAAGAAATGAGTCTTTGGGGACATAAGCGCCTTGCTTCAACTCATGCCTGTTCCACTTTCAATCCATTTCCCTGCTAATATGCCCAAGGTTTTGGGTCCCTTTCACTCATGTGGGAGACCCAGATGAAGCTCCTGACTAGTACTTTGGCCTTGTTGAGTCTTGCCCATTGTGACCATCTGGAGAGTGTGCTCACAGATGGAAGCACTCACTCAATCTCTCTCTCTCTCTCATGCTTTCAATAGCTAATCCTTCAAAAATGAGAAAGAGCCTCCTGATTACAACTGGAGTGAAACCTCAAGTCTTTCTCTTTTTCAAGTCAACCCTTCTAGAAATTCCGATAGACAGAATAATCCTAAGTGAGAAAACTTCTGACAGGAAGGATCACCTGATGTATAGGACACCAGGGATGAATGCAGAGTCTAGATTATCATGGGAAGGTCTAGTTTTCTCAGGACCGATAACAGCTCATGAAAGCTTCTCTTGACCTAGGCACAATGATGCAGGAATGCAACAACCGACTAGGAAGAGTTGTAATCCAGGAAACATCAGGTTGGGGTCCCCTCTCATGAGCATGACTCACGTGCAGGGATCTGAATATGAGAGTTGAGACATTGGGGCAGCTACAGGGAGGTGCACACATACGCAGGAGTGTGAGCTGGGCAGGATACTCAGAAGCAACAAAATGTCTCTTTGATGCCTACTGCATTCCAAAGTCCTACTACCAGCTCCAGAATACCACCACCTTTTCTTGACACAATAGTTTGGGTTGTCACAAAGACTAACAAAAGTAGGAGCACACAGACTACTCATTTACCCCTTTAAGAGGCTCAACCTTATAAAATTAAATTGCCTGTTAAATTATTGGAAAATTTGAGATAGAAGATTTGCTACTATTAGTGGAAGAAAGACTTTCTATAATTGATTGGAAAATAAAAAAGAGGGCTTCCTTTATTTTCATTCATTGTCAATTATTTTTTTTACAGCTAAGGGATCATTAGAAACATTGTGCTATGTCAGTTTAAGGATGACAAGTTAGAGTCAAAGAATGTTGTAAAAGAAATTCAGGGACTTTTGTAATCTACCTTTTGATGCAGTCCAACAGGTTTTCATTCAGAAAAGTGAGATTGTAAAATAACTGAAAAATGATAAATATTGAAGAACCTACAGTTGGCAAATACATTAGACCCATATGGAATCCACTAAACTCTTCCTCATTCAAAAAAGACCAGAAAAAAACACATAAGATAATCAGCAGATTTTGACATTTGATCAATCCATTTTTAGAAGTTTAATTTATTTATGAAATTCAGAGAGAGAGAGAAAGTGAGGAGAATCTTCCATCTGCTGGTTCATTTGGCAAATGGTGGCCACAGCCAGGGCTGAGCCAGGTGAAATCAGCAAAGCTCATCCAGTTCTCCCACATGGGTCACAAGAATCCTTGGGTCACCTTCTCAGGCCATTGGACTAGACTGGAAGTGGACCAGCCATGACTCAGACAGGCCCCTGTGCGGGATGCCAGTGTCTCAGGTGGCAGCTTCTTCCACTGCCCCACAATATCAGTCCTAACCATTCTGTTTGTTTAATGAATTTGTGCTTTGCAACAGAATACCTGAGAGCCCTCACTTACAGAGAAGAAAACCGTATTTTCACAGTTCTGGACTTTGAGAAATCCACAGCAGTGTGGTGCTTCCTGCAGGGGAATGCTGTCTTCACCTATTAGAAGCAGAAAGGGCAAAAAGCCAAACCCTGCATGCAACCTCTTTTGTAAGGGCTTTACTCCAAGCCCTTAGAGGAGAAGCCCTCAGGACCTAATCACCAGTTAAATGTGACATGCGAATTTTGGAAGAAACACATGCAAAAAGCAGAAGCACACATTTTACTTCCTTAAGAGATCAAAGTGCCAGCAAAAGGGTGTCCAAACCCAGAATGTAGTAGAAAAGGCATGCAATTGAGCCATGTATGGTATATTAGACATTACAATTTAATCACTTCAGTTAAACATTATGCACTACTTGTTGACAGTGTAGCTCACTGATTGGTTTTCCAGACTAAGATCTTGGATTTTGTGGAATTTTAAGAATTCAAGATTTAACAGTAATAACATCAACACAATAAACCCCCCATTAACAAGAGGAATTGAAGCAGTGAAGAGCAGAGAAATGTTGGGGTAAGACCATAGGCAACCCTTGTTGTGGTATCATAAACTATTCACCTGGCAAAAGACTATTGATTTGAGAAGTAGTTAAATCAAATTTGATAACATATTTAGCATATCTATGGCCTCCTTAAATTAATTAGCACGTGACACTTCATTCTATTTACACTTCCCAATTCTAAAACAAATGCATACTTTCATATATTATTTATAAGTGCTTGCAAAATTGGAACAAAAACACCAGATAAAACCTCCCTGATTCGACATATTTTTCCTAAATAAATACTAGTAACTGAAGAAACTTTATTTTTATAACTCCCCTACCTTATGTCCAGGTTGCATCTAGAGTCCTTAATATTTTGGCACATAATATAAATCTAGCCATAACAATTTGGTTAAAAAATTTTTAATAACAAAATTGTGAACTATAATGTATTTTACTATAATCCTTAATGGGCTTGAAAATGTTCTTTTTTATATGCCATAAAAAATTTTTAATCAGAATTAAAATGTGCAACAACCATTTTATCCCTATTTTATTTTTCTTTTACACTTATTGCTGAGTGAAAGGGAAAATCTGAGACAAGGAATAATACCCAGGAACTGTCTTCACTTGCTCAATGTCCCCATCCCGGCTAAAAGAAATTCATATGTGCTCAGAAGACACAAATTATCCATGAGTTCAGCACAAAACCTTAAGATGTAAACCAAGAAAAAAATTATATTTTCTCATGTACCTCTGGAAACCAGCTTCCCATGGGCTTCACTATCCTTGCAGATAATACATCTCTTCCTCATCTCTTCTACTTTCTACTTGTTTATGCAGCTAAAGGAAAGTGGGAAGAAAAGTTGGCTCAAAATTTACTTGTTATATTATGTGTCAATGCAAACAACTGATTTCATCTATTTATGCAACTGGTATACCAAGTAAAGCCTTCCAGACTCCAAAATACATATGTGCTTGAGGAGGCCATGTGATTCATTCCCTGTAGAATTTTACAGCTCACCTCTGTATTTCTCTAATTTCCAACAGAGCTTTTGGTCAACCGCCACTTCACACTCTATAATTTCCTATATTTCATTCCAACATGAGACAACCTCCTCCTTGTGTTTCTACAAATTAATAACATCCTTATATGGCAGTTTAAGTTAGTGATGGCAGAGCTAACAAGGTTCATGATGCCAGCTACATTATAGTAAGCTTGAGTTTTTTCATAACAAAACATTTTAAATAAAAGCTCAGAATAGCAAACATGTATATGAAGTGGACTTTATGAAAGTGTTAGCAGCAACAGTAAAATGGAAATGCCTCATAAACAAATATCTGAAATTTCCCAAGAGAAAGTCTTTTCTTAAAGGTCCTACAGCAAATGTCTTCTCTGGCATTTGTGGCATTTGTGTCTCCCCGCTTCTCTTCTAGCTCCTCTTTGTCTTGTCACTTAGCTTACCTACTTACTCATGCATAACACTACATTTTCCTGGATGCATTGGTAAAAGTCACATTTAATTTCAAACTGATTTTTCTACCATTAACTGACTTTTCCCCCCCTTTTTACCTTTTGTTCCTAAATCTCAAATGATCCACAATTTTTTCTTCAGTTCTGGATTTTACAGGAACATTAGATATGCATAGCTGACTGCATTCTTTCTCACAAGAAGTGTAATTTATTGAATCATAATAACAATGTCCTCTACAACAGTCACTACCCTGCCTATCCCCACCAATTTACATGCTTTCTCATTCCCCTACATTTGTTTTATAATTATCTCTTTTGGATGATCAGAATTCTAATTCATTACAGTGCTACTGTTAAAATAAGAGGCATACATTGGGATCATTTTGTCATTTTTAAGCCCAAAGACTGCCTCCAGGAAGATGTTCTGCTGCAGGTATCCACCACGAGGTAGTCCCAATTCCTGAAACCTAATTCCTCAATCCAGGCTTTGCTGAGACACCAAATATATTTCCCCTTGTGGTACATTTTACACTTCATTTAATTAGCTACCCATCAAGTTTTAGATTATAGGTGCCATAAAGAAGATTCTTTGTTCATGAATCCCCAGTCTATGGAATGTATCTGGCCTATATGAGATGTTCAACAATCTTTAATAAATGTATTATTTTATGTTTACACTGAAGCTATGGGGTCCTTTCCAAAAAGAGACTGACTCAGAGCAACACTGATACATAGGATATATGTGAAGTAACTTCCCTCCCAAGACCTCAAAATAAATTTAAAACTGTGAAATAAAGTGATACAGAGAGCACTGACTACCAGAATACAGAGGAGAGAATCAAGCACACAGATTTTAATACATGACCATTGTTTTTTCTGAGTTTTTGTCTAGTGCATGTTAGTTCAAGCTTCAACACTTCCTCTGTTAGAAAAAAATATTTTTTCTTTTGCTTCATAAGCCATTTCATTTTTTATGATGCAATTTAAATATAGCTCCACTGACAATGAACAACGATGGTAACAGAACAAATAACTTTCTCTGATTAAGCATATCACTTAGCAAGTTCTGTGATAGGCATTTTGCATGCATCCTTTCATTTCATTCTCTTAACAATGAAATAGGTGTTATTATCTCCACCGTATAGTGGAATGCATTGAGGTTTAGAAAGGTTATAATTTGCCCAGCCAGGAAGGTACAGGAGATAGTTTTTCTTATTGTTCTGCTTTGTAGGAAATTGTTTTGAATCCAGATATGTATGGCTGAAGTCATTGCTCTTCCCATTATGCAAAGTAATCTTAATACCAGTAATTACAAAAAAAACCTACAAAAACATTGATACTGAATAAAAATGTATCTGAACACATCTCAATGGCTGCTACTTGATATTATACATACAAAAATAGCTCTGGTCATCGAATTATATACCTTTGAATGAAATTTTCCTAAACACTCACATGATGTTATCTAAACCAATAATCTCTGTAACTCTGGTTGTCTCCTGCGGGATCACAGCATAGTTCCTATGCCCTGATTGATTGTAGTTCTGGACCTCAGTTTGTCATTAATACTTGGTTAGTTTGGATACTCTGAACAGATATCAACAAAGACTCAGCTTTGAGTACAAAGGATCTAAATGTCTGTTCAGCACAATGCAAACCACTGCAAAAACAGAAATTTCAAGCTAATAAAACATTACTTTTCACCATTTCGTGAATTAAGAATATCTTTTTGAAATGTTCAAAAATTTTCTTTTCACTCCTTTCAAACGATTTGGTGAGCTTTCAAAACTCCCTTATGATATGATTTATTTCAAGAACCAAGCAAAAGGCTTTTCATGATCTTCCTTTTCAGTCTCCTCTAGATTCATTTCTTACTATTCCCATATGCTTTCTTTACAACTCATGGCATACCGTCATGGTTTCTAAATTAAAAGATGTACTTTTTTTTAACTCTTCTGTTATTCTTTTCCTCTACTTTTCTTCAAATTCCTTTCCTCTACTAATTCCTTCCCTCTGCTAATCTCCGAACCCTTAAGCTCAGGTGTAACTTCCTTTGAAATGCCCTGTCTCAACCCTCAAAATTGAACTCTCTCTTCTCCTTATAAGCACTAACAAGACAGTTCACAACACCAAATACATCTGTTCACTAAGCAATAAGTTCTTTTTTTATAGAAAAGAATGTGATCCAAGGCAGCTAGTTGAAAACACTTGTGTGTAACTGAGCATAAAATGTTTAACCCTTTGCTGTTACTCTCAGGTATTCTATAGGGAAGAGGGACACGCCATCAGTGAAGTTATTGAAACACAGAAACCTCAAGCAGTAGTGCCACTGCCTGATGCTGGTGTCTATATCATCCAAGTCCGTGCGTACAGTGAAGGCGGGGATGGAACGGCCAGTGCCCAGATCAGGGTGCCATCATACTCAGGTAAGCCTCAGCACAACAGGTTTCCTTTGAAGACAACACACACTAGTAACACTGTCAGCTCTGAGATCTTGAGGGACTTTTTCTTCCGATCGACTTCCGTATCATCCTCTGATAACTAATATGAACCATAGTAATCTCAAAATTTCACAATTTCTACAAATCTAGTAAGAAGTAAATGTTTTCTTTAAAATATCTTTCTATGGTAAGTTTCCTTCTCTATGCTGTTCTTAAGTAACATCTTGCTTTCTAATTTGTTTTAGAAATAATCCTTTAAATTGATTTTGCACAAGCTGGACATACCTATTTCTTTTACTACCCAGAATGTCTCTTTTGCTATAGAGAATTTGAAGGAATTTTTTAAAAATAAGACTTGATCATATTTATTGGTTTCTAAAGAAATAATAAGCTTCAGCAAATATATATCATAATTACAATCAATATTATTATATAATTATTATCTCTATTAATACTTGCTAGTCTTTACTAAGCCCTTACTTCATGCCAGGCATGTCTACAAGTGCTCTATACACTTTTTGGCTTAAGAATATTAACAATTGTATGAGATAGGTAGCCTTTCTTTTGTTTTACAGAGAAAAATTCAACTTGTTCAGGATCAAACTATCATTAAGTGCTAATACAAGGTTTCAAGCCAAAAGCATGTTTTCAAAGTCCTCTGTCTTTACTACCAGCTTCATTATTATACTAACAAGGCAAAACAACACAGGGAGAGAGACTTCCACTAATTTGGAAGGAAAAAAATATCATTCTTCAGTCATAAAAGGAAGCTGAAGATTTGTGCAGATATGCAAAAAATCTGTCAGGCAAGTTTCATTAAAATACTGCATTAAAATCAATGTACATTTAATTAAAGGATGATCACTAATATTGTTTGTTGTTGTTGTGCTGTTGCTGAGCAACCATTCCTAACCAGAATTATCAAACTAGAAGGTAGTTACCAATGAAGTCTTGTAAGACTCCGCATATGGCGCTGTCTTATTTTACACACTTACCAACTTGGAGTCTGGCCAGAACTATTACCTAAGATATTTATGCCATAAAATGAGATAGAAAGCAAACATACCCTACAGAAAAAAATACAGTCCGCTGGAAATTGGACAACACATTATTGACATGATGTCCTATAAATTCTGAATTCATCCAAAAGTATGAGGTAATAGACATTACTGTTGCAACTGAAAGAGAATGTGAATAATCTTTGTAAGTTAGATGATATTATAGCAGCATTAATCTCTGATTTTTAATAACAAACCTGTGAGTACATAAGAAAATATTTTTTTAAAGTAACTACAGTTAAAAGCGTTTAAGGGGGAAAAGTGAATGATGTCTCAAACTTCATTTCTAATGAGTGAAGGAAAATGTATGTACTTTTGAAAAATAATACAGCAGAACGACAAAATGTCAATATTCCTGGCATTATACAAGATGTTGTTCATATATTATTTTATCCTTGTAGCAATTTTCGAGTCATGAATGTTAGTATTTTCTGACTCTGATTTCTTTCAGATTGTAACACAATTAGAACTTGTAGTACCCATAAATAAATTCAACCTTATCTTAGAAATACTTAAAAACAAGGATTCTCCCTTTTCCTTATAATTTCTGTTTAAATAAGTCAGCATCTACTTTTATGCTACAGTTAGTAATATTTGCCCCCCACAACTCATTTCATGAGCTTCAAAAAGTCAAATCTCAAAGTGTTGTCTGCATTAGGCCTATGGAACTGGAGCAATTCTTACCATAGTCCAGAAATCAAACTCCCTAAATGTGAATGCCTTGTCTAAAAAAAAAGAGTTAATTTTATACCTTGGGGCTAGATCTTCCCTCCATGATTTATTTTCTATTTCATTTTTATATTCCAAATAATATATTTTAGCTTTGTAAATTCCATTGAGAATTTGAGATATGAACTCTACTTAGCATGATCAAAGCGAGATGTTTTAGTAAAGGGGTCATGTAATTTGTTTTAACAGAAAGAATGTTCCACATTATTTATTCAGCATATACACTCTACTCATGAAAGCCTTTGTCATTTGCCTGTCTTACAGCTCACTGGTGATCAAGTGCTTCACAATAACCCCATTTTGTATATATTGAAATATGTGAAACATACTCCAATATGTGGGTTAGTAGGTTTCATTAATGCACTGGCAGTAAAAATTTTCAAAAGAAGAATATTTGCTGCTTTTTGTATATGAGGTGGTTTATGCAATACTCAATTCTTTGACTCTTATGTAAGAGTCAAATATTTGGAAAATAAATTTAAAACCTCTCTGCAATGGAAATCATCCTCATTATGGTAATCCATTCTAACTGGCCATATAGGATAAACGAACACATAATGATCACAAATGTTGAGTAGCTGATTTTGTTGTTGGTTTCGACTAAATCCAACTATTATTTTAAAAGAGAGAATTGGTAAGACCATATATATATCTATCATTCGCTAGCCCAGTTCTGCAATCTTTCTAAGAAATAGTGTCCTCATTTACAAGAGAGAAATAATTGAAGCATGACCACATAAAAATGCAATGTGGAACAAATAAGACAATGTCAATAAACGTTTTACTAGAACATCTACTGAGATCATGTGTTTCCAAAGACTTCTATCTCAAAGGACCATTCCCCAAGTCAGTACCTAAAAGTCACAGTTTGTAATTGTATAGACCTATGATTATTACATCATGCTGCTCCACCTGGATCAGTCTGCTTAATCCAACCATTATTGTAGTATATTGACTACATACACTATATACACTTGGTCTCAAGAAAAAGTTGTTTTCCTGGCTGAATATGATAAAAAAAAAATGCCATTTGCTAAAAGAGAATCCTCTTCAAAGGAGGCAATCAAGGACCCACTCCTCTGAGTTTCCAAATTAATCATAAGAAAAGCAAGGAAGTGGCAAGCTGCCTTTCACCAGATCGAAGTACTCATATCCATACTTTTGTGTTTCCAGTTTTATCATGAGAAATCAAGGAGATGGTGTCCAGGCTTCCAATTTATCCAGAGAATAGAAAATTACCAACCACACCCCTCTGATGGTTCTAAATGGGTTAGATAAGATGATTGACTCCAGCCTTTTGATGAGTTTTGTTCTGCTGGTTGCTTTATTTTTTTTCCCCAAAAGTGTATGTAAAACATTCCATTTCCAACCTCTCCTCCCACCCCACCCTTCACCCCCCCACACACACCACAAAATGCTGAGACAGGTTTCTGACATAGCAGATCTTGCTTTTGATATTAAAAAAAAGAGAAAATCGAATCAAAGTAATCTAATTGGAAATTGATTACATTATGTCTTCATGCTGTTAAAAAAAAAAAAAAAACTAACCTTAGAGGCAAACAGAAAAGCAGGATTTATTGAAAGACTAAGGTATGGTAAACAGGATTTAAGTGCATACAATCTCAAAAGAGAAAACTGCCCCACCTAGGTTGGAGTCATCCTTTTCCCAGGATAAGGAGTAGACCTCTAGACAGGGCCTGACTGAAAATTTCAAAGCAGGACTTGTGTTGAAGGCTCAGAATGTGTGGTTATCTCCAAGCATGTGTCCTGGCATCATCTGGTGCCTACTAGAAATTGAGATTTAACTGCACGGTGAAGCGTGTGTGCACCAAGTTTTCAGGCATGTGGAACTGGCACAGAAAATGAAGCCATGGGGGGGATGTACATGGTTGGAGTGCTTGCAGTCCTTAAGTGTTCTGTATCCCTCACTAACTCATTTTGTGCCCCACTTCACACCCCCTCTTCAAAGTTTCCATCACTTAATCTTTGTGGGAGGTTGAGAGAGAAAGCATTGTCTTCTGTACTTGATGAATTCTCTGCCAAGCCAGGGAACAGAAATCCCTCACTAACGGAGCCAGAGAGGGTGTTTCAGGAGCCAGCCATCTGATACTAATCAGTGCCAATCGCCAGGATCGCTGCCTGATGATCATTGTAGTCTGAAGCAACTGAACTCTAGAAAAGGTAATTCCAACTAGAATGAGTGTACTTTACTGCTTCCCAAATGGTGGAAGCTCAGGGACTTCCCTCATCAAAATCCTGGAGCTATTTGGTTTAATTAGTTTTGCTAAATATTTTTACTCTATTTTCTGAACTAAGCACTATAAAATTTACTTTTTGTACCTAGAATCTGTACAATTATCCATTCGTGCATCATGGGTAAAACTTACACAAAAGGGCTGCTGCAGGGCAGTGTTTTAAAGTTGTTATCTGAAGTGCCAGCAGCCCATATGGGCACCAGTTAGAGTCTGGCCTGCCCCGCCTCTGATCCAGTTCCCTTCTGGCATTCCAGGGAAAGCAGCAAAGGACGTCCCATGTGTTTGGACCCCTGCACCCATCTGGGAGACACAGAAGAAGCTCTTGGTTCTTGGTTTCAGCCCAGCTCTGTCCATTGCAGTCTTTTGGGGCAGTGGAGCCACAGACAATCTGTCTCTCCTTTTCTCTGCAACTCTAACTTTCAAATAAATGTATTAATCTAATAAAAAAACAAACAGAACACTGATTCTCCTGGTGACATGTATCCTACATGTAGCATAGCCATTTAGACATAGTATTTCATATATATTGCCTGCCTCTCACATAATTGGGTAACGTCAGACAATGTTCTATTTTATTAGTATAAAGAACTGTCCCTTCAGGAACATTACCAATGTCATTTTCATCTGCCTTATAAATTATATAGAACTCTTGCCCAGTCCAAGCAAAAATCAAAATAACATTCCTCCACTTGATGCTATTGTTATTATTTTTTTTTTATTACAGGTGGGAAAATAACAAGTGCTCAGTCTACTCTGCACACTCTCTCCACGTTGTCATCTGTAACATCACTCTTGGCATTGATGATTCCTTCAAACTCCTGGTGAAAACTGCTGAGTTAATTTGCTTTTCTTTGCTTTAGCTTAATAACAGCAGTGAATAGAGCGTAGTGTAGATGGAGACTCAGGATCCTGAGATGAGCTTTAACACTTGGGACTACATGTGGTGCACTTAAAGGAGACTTGAAAATATACTGATCCATCAGGTTTCTCTTGGGTTTTTGTAAATTGAGAGGACAGCTCTTGGCCCACTAAAAATATGCAGATTGTATGTAATGAATTTTTGTAAGTAAAAGCAATTTCTGTCAAATGTATTCTTTACTTTTTTAATATGTTGGAATTTCATTTTATAACTAATGATTCTGAGTGTGTACCATCCATTTGTTAAGTATGCATTCTCTAGCAGAAGTTTCAGAAACAGATATGAAACAGAGAATGGAAAACTTGTTTAAGACTCTAAGTCTAGTATTTCTCATTTCCCCTTCAATCCATTATTCCAACTGTCATATCTGCAGGAGACATGGAAAAATCTTCAGCTTTATGGTTCACTACAGGATAATTACAGAAAATGTCCCCCAAAATGTTGTGTTACTAAATAGTGAAATAGCAAAATTTGTCACTATGTTATTCCATATTCACCCCTAGAACCAGTTATTAGGGTAGGGATAAGCCTTTTATATTAGTGGAAAGTAAATACAGAGTGAGCCCACATGAATTTAAGTGCAATTGTTTTTCATCAACTAGTATGTTAACTAGCAGAAAATACCACAAATGTTTATTTTTAATAATGAAATAGTTTTGAATCACAAAACAATTTCACTAAAAAAAATGCAGATACTGAAATATCCCCATGGACATTAATTTTAAAAATTCAATAACTATGGGAGAGAACTTTCCTATTTCTCTACTGACTGTTAAAACAGAGTTGAACTCAGTCCAAGTTTTTCTTCCAATTGGAAAGAGATTTAAGTATATGAAAATTTGTTAGGTAAATAATTAAGAACACATATAGTCTAAGGATTCAAATTGATCAAGCATAATATAGTAATTTTGCTAATTAAAAAAAACAGTTCTGTGCCTAACATATATTATTTATGAAATCTCATCAACTACTAAAATAAAGGGGCTCTAGTAGATAAATTGATTTTAAACTTCAACTGGGAGAATATGGCATCAGTGCAGATCCATCCAACCATACACTGTATAATTCAGTGATTTGAGAGGTGATATGCTTTTGCTCACAGGGAGGCATCACTTTGAATCAAAGTGTTTCTAATAGTTGTTGGAAAGTAAAATGGAAACACTCTCCTTGATGATATCATGCAAAAGTTCTAGACAACATGAGAATTTGCCAGAGTTGGAATTAGACTCAGGAAAACACCTGAAAAGACAGTTATTACAACTTCAAACGCCAATAAAAGAGCCTGAATCAATGTCATTATTTTAGGTGATAATAATGTGAAAACACAAAGTAGTTTATCTTGATTTCTGCAAAACACACTATTTACATCTTCAATGGCAAACAAGATACTGAGTTCAGATCGCCAGCCGTAGAGGTTAAGTCTTGCAGAGGCAGGGAAAAATTGAAGTTAGTGTTGAGTGTCCTATAACCTTAGACTCCGGGCCTCAGTTTTAGCTAATTATATTGATTACTCACTCTCATTAGAGAAAATTCTGTTGAAATCACCCAAAAATGGGCAAAAAGTGACTTAAGATAGCATTTTAGACAACATTATTATGGTAAATGTTACAAATTGTAGTATTTTCATATTTATACCTATGAATAATAATGACCAAGTGTCCTTTCTTAAATGCTCACCCCCTTTTCTTGAGGGGGGGGAATGGGAGAGGTTGGACTTTGAAATTAAAGGCATGCTAATAATTTATCTGGCAAAACATGACTTCTCCCAAGCACATTGCTCCTGGGAGTGTGCTTGGGAGCGCTTTTGCAGTGTAACGTGCAAAAATAAGCCATGTATCTAAAACTGCATAAATAATATGAAAAATGGAAAATCAATTTCATCAATATTTTCCATGATGTTCTATCCTAGATTTAGTGTAGAACTTTATTACCAACACTATTATAAAGCCCAATAAAACACAGAATTGATTTGTCAATAACAAATCAAAATTAACCAGTATTTTGAAAACTAGCTGATGGATGGTACATCTGACAGAATATTCAAATGCAGAATGTCTGAAGTTGTATTCTTACAGGAATCTGAGCTATGGGATGTTTTTACTCAACATGCACAGAATATGTGTATTTTGCATCATAAACCTATTAAAAAAACAGGTTTTCAGTGTTTATGTATTACTGTATTACAGATTTGTTACTTTGTTGAAAGCAGAACAGAATCTGTTATCAAGGTACATTATTTTTCATCTACAGTACTGAGATTTTTTTGAACAAGAAAGTAAACATGCAGTCAGCTCACTGAAGAGACTGTATTTTTGTAAAGTGTCAATTAAACTATGAAGAAAAGAAAATTTCCTATAATTAGAAATTTCATGAATGCAAATGTTTTCCATACTCAAATGATGGTACTGTGGACTCCATGTCAAACTGCTAAATATCTTGTATACAATCTGTATATATAAATATGTGTATATATATATTATATATATGATGGTATATACCACGTGGAAGGCACAGTCAGATGTTCTGTGTACTGTTCTTGTAACATTAGACCTTTTTAATAAATAATTCTTTTTATTGACTTTTACCTTCTCTCCTGTCAACTACATGAATAGCTATTTATTTCATATAAAAGGTTTTTTTTTATGATTATGGTAGCCCTGAAAACACCAATTTTTTAGGGCTCTGTATATTGTTTATGTCTTTAGCCTCAAAAATTTCCATAGCTGGTCATAGTAGTTTCACCTTGAAAATCTGAAGTTCTGTCAAAGAACAAAACAAGCACAGTATAGAAAGGATAAGTTCAGAGTTTAACTCAAAATGTGTTTCTTCCTGGGAAAGGAAACGGTATTATATCAGTTTTGAGAAGAATTTATGGAATGCACACATCTGCTTTTTTTTTTTTTAGGAATATCCAATTACAATTTATCCCAGGAGTAACTTTTACAGATGCAGTTCTTTAGTCCATGGTGCCTCTTTTGTACTGTGTATATTTTCACATTACACTGGTCATAACACAATATTATAATTAATTGTTTGGCAGTGTTTCTTTTCCATTATCCAGACTCCGAGATCACCCTAGGAGACTGTATATCATGAGGTGTCCACCGTTAGTGCTTGGAACACAGTACCTGCACCTGGCAAACACCAAATGAGCAATAATTTTTATTTAACTTAATGGTGGTCTCAAAATTGCCTTTCTAACAGCTTTCCAAAGAATGACTGATAACCTAATTTCCATAGAGTCTGAATCACTGACTTATTATTAAGTCAAAGACTAGAGACTTCAAGGCTTCCCAAACACAGAGCAACACAACCCAACTGAGGAAAACCGGGCAATATCTGGCAAAAGTTTGCTTGGATTTTCACTTAAATATAACAATCTCACATCCAGTAATTTGCTCTGAAGGTACACTTACAATAACATGTAATGTTAGGTTAAATTAAACAGGGTTCCAAAGTGACTATATCCTCCTTTTTTGAAGGCAGTGGGGCAAAATACAAACACTATTTGCTTTTACTTTCAAGCAAAAATTATAGAATAAGCCAAATGCTAATAAAAGTTGTGATACATTAAGAAAGGAGTGAGGAAAATATGCTAATAAGCTATTTCTCAATATACTTGCGGTCTGGACTTTAGAACTACATAAATGTTATACTAATTTGAAATTAAACAAAAAGGAAATAAAACTCAAAATTTTAAAAGTATAAAACAATGATAGAAAACAATGAAATATATCATCACCTAATGATTGGTAAATTAGAGTGTTTCTTTATAGAAGTATATAAGTACATAGATTAGTTTTTCAATTCATCATTTTGAGAGTGTATCCCTCTCAATTTACCTCATGGACAATACAAATAAATAATATCTTTGGTCTTATAATGCTGCACAAATATATAATATATTGTGGCTATCTGAGGAGCGAACCAACTGATGAATATTTCTTTCTCGCAGTATTCTTTAAATGATTGAACAGGACTGTACAGCACTAATTCTCTATATTACACTTTAAAACTTAAATCTTAAATTGATCAAAACTGTAAGTCATATTCTTCAAGGCATTCTTGAGGGAAAAAAAAAAGAACTTCTTAAATAATACTACCAAGCAAGACATCAGATATATTCTGAATGTGGGAAACCAAGTTTTTCTAATGAGAAAACATGGCATGTAATTACAAAATGGAAGAGGGAATTCTTACAGTGTTAAAATAGTGTGGAAACCAAAAAAAGTCTTTAAAATACAACATGTAGACCTTCTTGGAATACTGAGTCAGTGAAACAAATATTAAAATATGCTTTTGAGATAATAGTGTTAAAATATAGACATAGGTTTAAAAGGATAATAGTGTATTACTTTTTAAGCATTTATCATTTGGAAAAATACATTCTGAAATTAGGCATAAGTAAGATAATATTACATCTGGAAGGTGCCTTAAAAATTAAAGAAAATTAAATTTAGTGTATAGGACACATGCTATTAGGGTAGCAGAATGTATATAGTTATTGGGCATGAATGATACATTACTAGACATTTATTATACTATATTCTACATCTATGTGAATTTAATGTGCCTCATATGAAAACTTGAAAAGACCTCTAAACTACAGATTCCATGGCAAGAGCCACGACTTCAGAAAGATCACAAAAACTTTTTTCACAGGTAACACAGGTATATTTGCATGTCTTGCTCTTTAGCCCCATAAGGAAATAGTAGCTCATTGTCTATTAACACATTTTATGGAAAGAAACTTCCACAACATAAATCTTATCTTTGTTTTCTGGGCTACTAGAAAGCCTTTGTTCTTAGAAAAATGCAACCTGCCATTTTGATATTTTCAATTTTCTTTTCTCACATTTATATAACATTAAATTGCATCTTTGTAACATATATATTGTGAATGATTCATAACCGTACATGAATCATTTTCTCACAATCTACCATATTAAATGAATCAAAATGAAATTCACTAAACAGTTGGTTGCTCCAACCACATAAAACTGAACTGCAGTTTTAATGAACAAATTAATCATTGCTTATGTTGCAGTTACCTCTTGACCTGAATGCCAGAGCACAGCTAAAAAAAAAAAAAAAAACAAAACTTAGTAACACGGTTACCAAGTGGCTCAGTGATAATTTTACACTTGCAAATATTATGAGACAGCCTCTTTCCTATCTTCCCTACTTCATATATTTTTTTGGTTTTGTAACAAACCCATGTTCATCCTAAACTTAAAAAATCCAACCACCAGCCAAGAATCTGGGTTCACACATCAATGTTCTCTGTGGCATGTTACATATTCCTGTCTAGCAGGAATTGATAACTGGCGAAGTACAATACTCGAGAAACATTTCCATGCTAAATATTAACTGTGTTGCAGCAAGTGGTTCATCAAATCTCTCTTCTCCCTGGATAAACCACATTTCTCAGCCTCTGTTCAATCTATATACAGGTAAAGAACTGTGTTCAAGCTAATGGAATGCAATCAAGTAATGTGTGTTCTCTACCAATATCTTAATACGGCCTCTATTAGTAATACATTTTTTCTAGAAGATACATATTTTTCAGGTGGTTCTAAGCACAAAAGGAAAAAAAACATAATCATTAAAAAACACAATCATTAAACCTAATTTTGAATTGTCATAAGGTTGTATGTTAAAGTCATCTAGTATGCCTCTATGCTGCCTTGACCTCACCTGTGTCTGAGACCGTGAGATAACCTGTTCTACTCATATGAACCAAGACAAACTCCCTTCAGGATCATTTGGTTCCGTTGTAAAGAACCAGTACTGGGACTTGGAATACTAAGCACCATCCTCTAGCTACCACTGTCAAGATGGACAAATCTGGGATATTCCTGGAATTCTGGCCTCTGTCACCAACAAGATTGTTGAGGAGGAACAATTATTAGAGCGTGATGATTCCTTTTTATATGGAGTGCGACAGTTCCCAGGTTATGGGTCTAAATACCATTTATAAAAGTCAAGAACAGCAAAGCATGAAGCAGGGCCAGAAAAGACAATGTGTTCAGTTTGGGGCATTTTCAAGTTCATATGGCATTGATACATCTAAGCATAGAGGGAGGAGGCTGAGAAGCATTAGCCAGCCTGCCCTGGAGCACAGGGGAGGGGTCTGGGCAACAAGCCCTGGAATCCAGAGGTAGCAGAAAGGCTGCTAGTAACAGAGTCCCTCAAGGGGAGAAAGGGCTCAAGTCAAAGGATGCAATCTGAAGCCATTCTGCTTAGTGGCTTAATGAAATAAACCAGTCTCAAAAGACAAATGCTAAAAGTTTTCCCTAACCTGTACTTACAGAGTACAAAAATATAATCTATAGGTCTAAGAGTGATATTCTGGAACACTAATACTGCGTATAAGTATACACAGTATACTTGTTTATACACTCAATGAAGAGCAGTGTTTTTGCTTTTGTTCTGATTTGTTTTTATTATTTTTATTTTCTATTTACCAGGTGTTGATAGCTCTGCCTAATGGAGTGTTAAACTTGTGACTGCAAAGTAAAGTAGAAGGATCCTACTAGAAAAACAAGAAAGAATGAAGGGGAAGGACAGGTGGGGAATGCCAGCAAAGGTTGTGGGTGGAAATTATCGGTTAACTCCTAAATCTGTATCACTCTATATGTGATATTTTTCCTCTTACACAAATACATAACTTTTATTAACTTCAATTACCGTGGAGACTGTCAAAAATTGCCAATGCCAACCATATTTCAAGTCGTCATGGCGGGGTATTAGAAAACTTTTCCATTACCAATAATCCCACCTTGGATAAACCTCATTGGCTATGATACTGCAACTGCACAAAGCTCTATAACTTTTAAAATAGTGTTGTGCAAAGAAAACGACATTCAGACGTGGAGAAAGTGGAAGTCATAAATTTGAGAATAGCTGAGAGGAATGGGAGACAAAGAAGGAAAAAAACAACCCTAGAAATCAAGAATTTATAGTTACAAAATGAAAGTATATTTTACTTCTTCCAAACTGAGTTGTTATTGTTTTTGTGGCTTGTTACTTCTTATTTTTACTTTTCAGGGAAGCATTTTCATTTTATTTGAGGTAAGAAAGACACACAGAGAAAGAGAGAAAGAAAGAGAGACTATCTTTCATGTTCTAGTTCATTCCCCAAATCCCTATGGGCCTATGGGCCAGGCCAGAGTCTGAACTGGAACGGAGTCTCCCATCAGCGATCCCGACCCCAGGGTGTGGGGTGTCAGCTGCTGTGTTCCAATATGCGCATCAACTCAAAGCTGGAATTTGAAGCACAGCCTAGACTCAAATTGCAAGGATTGCCAAGAGCCACCTTATTGAACCAAAAGCCTGCCCCTCAATTATTTTGAGTTTCTTAAATTAAGAATAGCTTAAACTTTGCAAAATAAAAGTTGTATAATAGTACAAAGATTTAAAAAAAAAAAAAAAAGGAGCTGTGGGTCCAGCGCAGTAGCCTAGCATCTAAAATCCTCACCTTGAACACGCCAGGATTCCATATGGATGTGGGTTCATGAACTGGCAGCCCTGCTTTCCATACAACTCCCTGTTTGTGGCCTGGGAAAGTAGTTCAGGATGCCCCAAAACATTGGGATCCTGCACCCGCTTGGGATACCAGGAAGAGGCTCCAGACTTCTGTCTTCAGATCAGCTCAGCTCCAGCTGTTGCGGCCACCTGGGGAGTGAATCAGCAGACAGAAGATCTTCCTCTCTGTATATCTCACTTTCCAATAATAAATAAATAAATAGATAATATAATAAAATCTTGAAAGAAAAGAGTTGTATATCCTAAACCTAGCTTCCCCTATGGCTACCATTTACTAGCATGCTTGTCATCATCCATAAACTACATCTAGCTTCCGCTATCATTGAATTAATATTAGTGTAATAAACATGTTTTTCATCATTAATGGATTCCATGGCTCTTTTCTCCTCTGGCAACCCTCCTTTATAGCACAGTATCATCTACTGCCCAAATGACATTTTTGTAAAAGTAAATCTAATCATGACACTTTCCCTATTTAAAATTCTTTAGGGACTTTCTCTATTTCTATTATGAATTCTGCATGATTTAGCATTTTGCAGAAAGCCTTCCATGATCTGACAAGATTTTCCCAACCACATTTCTCAGTGTTTTAGACATTTGAGCGACAATGTCCTTCTCTTTGTTGGCCTTCCCTTCTGCTTTCTTACTGCGCTAGGTGCTTCACGGTTCAATTCTACAAAGTGTCCTGGGGCCTGCCCCCTTTGATCTGCTGCATTTGCAGGTATCCATCCCTGTCATATGTGTATGCTCTCCATAATAAAACATGTTATTTCCTTTATCCAATGTTACCAATCTTGTTTATTCAGAAATGATAGCCACTATCTCTATGCTGGAATCTAAAAGACTGCTTAATAGATAACAGAAACTCGATAAATATGTATCAGATACATGAACAAATGTATGAATGCATCATATAAATTTGGGTTATTGCCCAAGTCAACTCTGACTTCCCAATTGCTATTTATAAATCATTTCTGAAGACAATGAATTTTTTTCAGGTGATATATTTCCCAAACACACAGCAATTTCAAAAATAAGAACACATTGCCCTTTGATTATTGGATTATAAATTTTCTAAAGTACTGTGAAAGCAAATGACAGAAATCCCACAACAACAAGCTTAATGCTTTAAACAGAACATTGAGAATCTGTTTAATTCACTTTCACCATGGTTTTGTACATTATTTTTTCTTAAGTAAGAAATAAAATGAAAGTGGCTACTTCAGTATGAAAAATGGTTCAGGACGACGCACATGAAGTACTTGTACGGCAAAGAATGGAGACTAAAGCAAAACACATATGAATATTCAAAAAGGCTGAGAGAGGGGAAAAAGACAAAAACTGGTTAAAAAAAAAGTCTAAGTTTCAAATTCTTTGAAAGTAGCAAGGCAATAAAAATACACCTATGTATTGGGGAAAAAATGTAAATATTTATGTATTTATTGGCCTTCCAGGAAAGCAGATTTCAAACAAGAACATAGGAGAGATTCTTTCCTCCCTGACTCACAGATATTTATAACTTTACTTTCTAACATTGGAGAAAAGCCAATGCATCTAGCATACTGCTGATGCAATTCACTAATCACTTAGTCCTATATTCAAAGCTATTTTTCCAAACTATCCCATGTTCTCCTATCCCTTTTACTCTCAGCAGCCAACAAACTCAGAAAGTAGGAAGTCAAGCCTTCCTAGTATCAATGCCCTTAACATCAATCGTCAATCTCAATGAAACTGCCTGCTATGTGTCTTGAACCAGAAAAATGAGGAAGGAGGTTACATCTAGGGCTGTAGGAAACCTGTCATTGTAAAGTTATTTTTAAAAAATAAGTTACATGGCATGAGCTACTGGTCCACAGTCATGTTATCTCAGAGAAAGCCACTCTGCGAAACTGTGATATTAATACATCTCCTGCCACTTTCAGAATTTTATTCAGCCATCATCCTCTCCCATCCTCTGCTTCTTGTTTTCAAAAATCAATCCCTTACCGATGCCTTCCGACAGCATGATGCTGCATCTGGGAAAAGATGGACCTTAAAGCCTTAATCCTAAATTTGAATGTTGGTTCTATGTCTTAACAGACCAAGTAGATAGACTAGGTTTCATACCATCATTTCCTTATCTGGTATGGGGAAATGATATTCATTTCCAAAAAACTGCTGTGAGGACTAGCTACTCTACCCTACTCTCTCATGTTCCTGACACTAATGTAAAACAACAAGCAAAAACTCCATCCTACCTGCATGGAGCCATCATCTTCTTCCTGTCACCCATATACAGCTAAACGTCATAAATAACAACCCACATTAATTGTCTGCTTTATCAGTCTTTATTCATACACCAACATTTCAAATCTGCTTTTCACTCTGGCTGAAGTTGTTTTGAAAAGAATCACCAATTGGCCTGGCGCAGAGGGCCTAGCCTAGTGGCTAAAGTCCTCATTTTGAACATGCCAGGATCCCACATGGGTGTCAGTTCTAATCCCAGCACTCCCGATTCCCATCCAGCTCCCTGCTTGTGGCCTGGGAAAGCAGTCGAGGATGGCCCAAAGCATTGGGACCCTGCACCCACGTGGGAGACCAGGAAGAGCTCCTGGCTCCTGGCTCCTGGCTCCTGGCTCCTGGCTCCTGGCTCCTGGCTCCTGGCTCCTGGCTCCAGGCTTTGGATCAGCGCAGCACTGGCTGTTGCAGTCACTTGGGCAGTGAATCATCAGACTGAAGATCTTCCTCTCTGTCTCTCCTCTTCTCTGTATATCTGACCTTCCAATAAAAATAAATTCTTGGGTCCGGAGGCATGGCCTAGAGGCTAAAGTCCTCGCCTTGAACATGCCAGGATCCCATATGGGTGTCAGTTCTAATCCCAGCACTCCCGATTCCCATCCAGCTCCCTGCTTGTGGCCTGGGAAAGCAGTCGAGGATGGCCCAAAGCCTTGGGACCCTGCACCCATGTGGGAGACCTGGAAAAAGTTCCTGGCTCCCTTCTTCGGATCAGCATAGCATCAGCCGTTGCAGTCACTTGGGGAGTGAATCATCGGATGGAAGATCTTCCTCTCTGTCTCTCCTCCTCTCTGTATATCTGATTTTCCAATAAATAAATAAATATTTAAAAATAAATAAATTCTTAAAAGAATCACCAATGGCTGCATGCTATTACTATAGATCTTTCAATATCCAGAAATTAATAGAGAATTTGATGTTAAACACATTGGAATAAATGTGGAAAACAGTACCAACCCCAAAATAATATTTTCAAACATTGTATTTGATACATTGATTCAAAATAAAATATAGCACTCTCAATTATATGAAAGTGTGAGAAAAACTTAAGTCAACAACACCAAAATTTGAAAACATATTTTATTTACACACTGCAGCCGGCAGTCTGAACCATGGACTACAGAACCATTTTGTTCCAGCTCTTGGCTTTTCCGGCACCCGGGGCCGCAATCATCCCTCGGCCAGCCCTAAGAACTCTTGGCAGCCTACACTGGCCAACCAAACCCATGTCCTGCCCCACGGTAGCCAACAACTACTCGGTTCTCTCCTTTCAACAGAATATTGACCACTCTGGGTTTACTGTTATGAAAACTTAAGCAGCAATACTTAATAGCTGACAAACATTGGAGGCAAGTGGGTGGATTGATACTTTTTTACATTGATAACGAAGGTGACATTGTCTGGTTTTGCAAAAATACGGGGTTAGTGTGGGATGTGCCTGAGGATTATCCTTATGTATCTGACTTTTTACAGACTTTGCCTGCATGGCCCATACAGGTAGTGTGTCAGTATTTGAAAGATCCCAGTGTGTCTGATTCATGGCTGCTACAGAATATTTTCCAAGCTCTAAGTGTATTTCACAATTATGCAGGCCAGCCAAGTACCTGACTATTTCAGACAATAACCAGCAATTCAAATCCCTGGGCTGCAGCTATCAGGCCTGCACAGAAATAGCCATGTCCTTTTGTACTAATGGTGTTGATGACATGTTTCAACCTCACCTGTGGAACTTGGAAGAATTTTCTGATGACTGTTTTAAACAGTGGGGTGTGAGACCAAAAGCCCTCCTGGATCACTACCTTTTATGGAGGCAAAAACATCAGTTCAACTCAAATATAATTTTTGGCAATGGTAAACCTTGCTTGGTCAGGGAGTGGAGTCACCAAAGACATCACGGACACCCTGCTTGCAATCACCATCTCAGAGGGGGCCCATCATCTAAATCTCCACGCCAACAATGCATATGATCCCAAATCTGTCCTGTTAGCCCACACCTTGGAACTTAAATACACGAGGCGATGGATCCAAGATTTCTGTGGCAGTTTGCAAAGACAACACTGAGCAATTTCTGATCATCTTCAGCTTTTTGCTTCTTTGTTTACTTCTGCCCACATACCTGTTCATTTGTAGTTTTCCATATATAACTACTGCCCCTTCTTTATAATTAGATTTAGTGGGCTGCAATAGAAGGGAATCATTTCCCAGGCCCCCTGTTTTGTGGCATCGCCAGGAAGGACATGACTGCCCTCCTTCACACCATCAGTGACCTTCCCAAGGGAGCAGAGTTCCTGACAGCCTTTGCTAAATGGGAGGAGCCCATATTGTTTCTCCAGGAGCAGTGATTTCCCCTTGATTTTGAGGCTGAAGCCTCTTTGACCTATCTGCACGTGCCCAACCCCTGCCCGATGAAAAGGAAAAGACGAAGATAGGTTGAAATGATGTCATTGTAGCTGGTAGAAGGAAGTCTGATGCCAATCCAGGAAATGAGTGCCATTTCTTTCTCATGTGATTTACTGATCCTGAATTGTGCTATAAATAAAGAAAAAAAGACTGCACCTAAAATCTCTCTCTCTCTCATGTGTGTATATATGTATATGTATATGTATATGTATATGTATATATAAAATTTATTAGTCAGAGTGACAGAGGGAGAGACAGGCGTAGAAAAAGTAATCTTCACTCCACTAGTTCACTCCTCAAGGGGCTGCAATGGCCCGCACTTGGCCTGGCCCAAACCAGAAGCCAGGAATCTCAGGGACCCAAGTAGGTGTACCATAAGCTGCTGTTTCAAACAGGTTAGAATTGACATGATGATCAGATATTCAACGTCAAGGGGAGAGTTGGATATAAAATTCCAGAGGTATGAATATTGTAACTAAAAATTCTATGTGTAAATTATAACATTGAGGAAATCCTTAAAACCATATGACTAAATGAGAAAACCTTGAGACAGAACATAACCACAGGAGGGCAGGCACCAAACAATTTAGCAGTTTTCAGGCACTTCATTCAAAAGTTAGGAAAATGAGGAGAAAACATAAAATAAATATTTAAACAGACAGCCACTTAGAGAGACCCATGGACGCTGAAAGATGAAGTAAAATATTAAGATAATTTTTGTGGAGGAAATGAAGCTATCATTTCCCATAGTCACCTATTAAGAAATTGAGAATAGGGCCCAGCGCGGTGGCGCAGTGGTTAAGGTCCTCACCTTGCACGCCCAGGATCCCACATGGGCGCCGGTTCTATCCCGGCAGCCCTGCTTCCCTTCCAGCTCCCTGCCTGTGGCCCGGGAAAGCAGTCGAGGACAGCCCAAAGCTTTGGGACCCTGCGCCCATGTGGGAGACCTGCAAGAGGCTCCTGGCTTCGGACCAGCATAGCATTGGCCATTGCGCTCACTTGGGGAGTGAATCATTGGGCGGAAAATCTTCCTCTCTGTCTCTCCTCTCTGTATATCCGCCTTTCCAATAAAAAAATAATAAAAATAAATCTTAAAAAAAAAAGAAATTGAGAATTACAATTTAAGGGAAACAACACATAGAGTTATTGCTTCAAAGCACAACATTCATGTTCAAGAAGACAGAAGCTTGTACTCCCACGGTATATCCTGACCAGTGTTGCCTTAACTGAGCCCATAAAGGGCCAGACTAGCATTTTTGAAAACGAGTGAAAGTGGTGAGCATTTGTCTAACAATTAAAATGAAACTGGCTAAGATGGCTCACCCTAAAGCAGAGTGCCCGAGTTCGGTTTCTGCTTCTGCTCCTAGCTGTAGTTTCCTGGGAATGCAGCCGGGAAACAGCAATGGCTCAATGGAGCTGCCACCCACTTGGAAGATTGGGACTGAGTGGCCACTCTAGTCTTTGACCCTACAAAGGGGACAATCGTGGGCATTTGGGGATAAGCTAGCAGATAGGAGTTCTCTGTGCGTTTCTCTCTCTTTGTCTGTCTGTTTCTGTATCTACCATACTCAAAGAAATGCTTATGAAATATTCTTTGGATATCAGTGCCGCCCCATTTTTTTAATAACAGCATTGTTATCTTAATAGTTATTTAAAGACACAAGTACAATAAAAAATTAATACAAGAAGATAAATAATTTCAGGTAGTCTGGAACAGAAATAAGAAAATAAGCAATGTTGTTTCACCATCTTCAGTTATGTGCTTGCTCTTCAAAGAACAACATCTGATAAACAAAACTGTTAACTTTCAAAGTTAAGTTACCAGATTCAAGCCTTGATGTATTCCCCAATTAACAATGACTCTGCTTTCAATAGAGGCACTTGGACTTTGGCAATGTCCACTTAATGAATAGACTCAATTAGCCATCCTGCTAGTAAAAACAGAAAACGGACATCTTTGAGAATGACAAATAATTAATGGTGGGGGAAATTTGCACAGCACACCACTGTAGAAACTCCTTTATATTCAACCTTACAATTAGATTTATTTTTTAATAGAGAAAATAATTATTGTATCATTCAATCGACTTCCAGCCTCGATGGTGTGAAGGTTCTCAGTGGAATCTTCAGCAAGTCTGCAGAATCAGATTTATGAGAAAAATACATGCTTAATTTTCAAATTATCACCATTTGATGGGAAACTGAGGTATCACTCACATGTATATATATCTCGTGTGAAATGGTCTTTGATTCATTTGTACTGCCTACTGAGTGTTAAAGCAAGGTCAATAGAAATTATCTTCTGTATATTCGAATGTAAAAGGAACATTTGTCATATAAAACAAGAGTCAAATGCTAATTTCTGGAATAAGATGCTATACTCATTTCCCATAGTATTTGTTGAATCCTAATACAAGACTTACCTGAAATCTTGAGATTTTTTAAAAAACGACTGTGTTAGCACTGAGGTACCCAATTGCTACAAAACTAGGATAATTTGCCCGGCAAACACCTAATCCTCTTTCAATCCCAGTTGAAATTTTAACTTCTCTAAGAACATTAAGTTCCCCACTTCTGCTGTCTCCCTTCTTTGCACGGATTCACATCACTTGGTGATTTCCTGCAATCATCATTCACTGCTCTATTAGTAAAATGTAACCATTACTTTATTCCCAGAGCTCTGGTTAGTTCTATAACATAATGAGTTTCCTAATTATCTCCATAATGAATGACTAACTGAATAAGGCCATGTGATAAAGTGTAAACAATCATGCTATGTAGGCAGTCTAGTCCAGAGCGCCAGGTTCAGGCTGCAGTTTAACTGCTGAATACCATAGGAAGGAACACATGAGCTTGTACATTGCTTACTACAGTTGATGTTTTTGTTGTTCTACCTGGAACAGTTATAGTTTTTGGTATGTACGTGTGTACACATGCATGCACACACACACACACACACACACAATTTTCATCCCCATTTACTATGAATATTGTTTGAGAACAATTCACAACTGATATTTTATCCAGGGATATACCCCTTTTGCAAAATGTAGACTCGACTATTGTTAGGGCAAAGGGGTGAAACAATAGGATACAACAAACTAGCTATTATTTTAATGTGGCAATAGAGCTTTCGAGGAAAAATAAAACAAAACAGAACACTGAGACAGTTTCTGCTTGCTTTTACCCTGCCATGTACTGTTCCAGTAACTTCCCTTCTCCAGTAACACATGAATTGGGCTAAGATTTCTATTTCATGGTTTTCTTCAAGTTAAACTGACCCCACACAGTTGCCACCCAAAATGAAGCTAAGAAGTACACGCAGTGGCTGCGGTCTGGGGAGGCTCTCTGTGGCTGGACAGCAAGGTGCATCCATCACAGTGCAGGTGCTGGTTCCTAGTTGACAGCATGCTATAAAAATGTGACTAAGACCATCAATTATGGACTGGGATGGGCTAAAGACAGAAAGGGAGACTAACTGGTAGAATGATTCAGGTTTGAGGGAAGACAGGGCAGAAACAGTAATATAAAGACTATGAAATTGACTTTTTAAAAATTATTGCTGAGTCAATTGAAGGGAGAATAAGACATGTTCATATCTTAAGCAATGATGTAACACAATGCATAGGAGTCAAGAGCCTTCTTGGAAGTATTGAAAAAGATCTTTTTCCCCTGTGACTGGAAGAAAGACATAGAAGATAAGTCACAGAAATTAACTGAGAGAGGAGACCCGTCTAAGAGAAAACTGAGTTCTCAGCCAGGCAAGGGATTCATGCAAAGCACAAACCTTGGAGAGTAAGGAGTGGGATACTGAAGCTTGTCGTAGAGATGTCCTGTTAGATAAAAACTATAATATCCATTAATGGCAACAAAATAGGGTCACGAGATAAATGTCGCAACCCTTAAAATTATTTAGCCTTGTTGTTGGGACATGGGGATACACTCTAAAACATAGCTGGCAGCTTAGTTTCCACTTATACACAATTTTATAGTCTTGTTTTAAATCTGCCTTAGGAAGAACTAATGTATGAATATGCACAGGATATATGTGCAAATATATCCAAGTGGCACTTACATCAGAGATATGTTCTGAGATACATGTTAGTAGGCAGTTTTGTCATTATCCAGCATCACACTGTATCTTTACACAAACTGCTGAAATTCACTAAGTCATATAATATTATAGGAGCACAATCATATATACAACCAAAAGACTATTAAGCTGAACATAACACTCTAGCATACTTGATAATATGAGGTTCCTCTAGACTTACACTGTCTAATACAGTAGACTTTAATCACACATGCTTTCTAAGAATTCAATTTTAATTCAACTTTAATAAAGTTGCAAATTCAGTTGCTCAATTGCTCTAGCCATATTCAGTTGGTCAAGAGCCATTCACATCTAGCGGCTACCATGATGAACTGAACACACAGGGCCACTCCATCATCATCATGGAGGTTGCATCAGACAGCACCACTCTTAGTCATGCAAATTTTACAAGTTAAAAAAGTTTTTCTTTGCAAGTGATTTATAAGTATAGTAGCTAAAGGCATTCATGCTTACATCAAGGTATGTGCTCTTTAATTGTATTGCCTTTTTATTCTTTACAGGCTGCTATTTAAATGAAACAATCCTTCCAGAACTTTGATCATGTTGAATGTGACAAGAAGTGTTAGTCTACACAGTGAGCAACATTAATGAGAATATCACAAGGTCTCTGTAGTCATTAAAAAACATTTACATTATACTGAGTCTGCTAATTTCCATTGGGATTTTCCCTAATTATATTAAGGTAGTCCTTCAGCTGCAATTTGAATATAGTGACAATGCAGAGGCCAGCTTAGATCATGTTTCATTTATTTTCTAATCTGATATCAATCCTGTTCCCATTTAATTCTTCCTATCATTAATTTTGAACCCTGCCAGGAACTCCTTATATATAGCTTCAGCACTAATTATTTGCAGATGGTAACATTTCTTCCATATGAGCAATAATAACTCAAATATACTCTTTCAAAAATAAAAGGTCCTCTTCCTCTTTCTTTCACATAGTTACCTGATATTTGGAACAGTTGATAGCCAATTATTGTTACTGGTTACAGAATGGACTCATTTACTGATATACTCCAGCGCTTGTTAGCATTATAAACTACAGAGGTGGTACAGAAATTTGTTGTTGTAATACTTAAAGACTACAGGCATGATCCCATCTTTGGTCTATCCTCTAACCAGTCCGGTTATGAAAGTTGCTTTCTACTGCTCTTACTTATTAACTACATGCATTTATATCAGAAAATTCTAAAGTACTACTGGTGAATTATTTTTAAAATTCCAAATGAAGATCTTAACTTTATACTTGTTGCTAGCCAAAAGGTGAAAAAAAAAAGAAAAAAACCCATAAAATTCCTATGTTACATATGATTGACTACGCAAGTACAGAAAAGGATAAAAACGTACGATAAAAAAATCTGAAATAGGAAAAAAAAACTAGAGGTTCATTCTCATCAATATTTATGTTCTGATGGATGGAAGTAACCATGAAATATCCCTAATGTTTTCAAAAGTTCAAGAACAAGACAAAAATAAATTGAAATCACAATTGCGGGCAAGTACAGATTAATGGACAGACTTGAAATGCCAAATGAAATTATAATTGCTTAAGTGACATGACAGAGTAACTAATAATCAGTCAAGTCAGGCTAGGTTTGGGTATAATAAGCAATCCAATAAATTTAGGGGCTCAGTCTGATACAAGGGCTCAGTTGTCTAACTTCCCCCTCACAAGCATTAGGATACCATATGGGCATTGGTTTGTGTCCTAACTGCTTCAACTCACATCCAGCTCTCTGTTTATGGCCTGCAAAAGCAGTAGAATATGGCCCAAAGCCTTGGGACCCTGCACCCACATGGGAGACCTGGAAGAAGCTCCTGGCTGCGGATCAGCTAAGATTCAGCCTTTACAGTCATCTGGGGAGTGCACCAGCAAATAGAAGATCTTTCTCTCTCTCCTTCTCTCTCTCTGTAAATCTGCCTTTCCACTAAAAATAAATAAAATTTTTTTAAAATTTTTTAAAATTCAGTGGCTTATAATATGTAGATTTCCATACAGATTGCATGTCTATGTGTCTACTGCTCTGCTAGGTAGCATCTTCACTCCAGGACCCAACCTATGGAGAAGCTTTGATCTGGAATAGTATGTGATAATATTGGAGGGAAGAGAGACTAGCACTTAAACCTTCCACTTCTGAATGACCACCAGTTAGTGCCAGGAGTGGAGGCTGGCCATGTAAAGCTGGGTTACAGCACTCACAAGCATATGCAAGATCTGGTGTTGGGAGCAAACTTGTAGGGGAACTTACAGAACTCCCCTGCTAGGTTGTAGCTTCCACTGGTGAACTCAAGAGCTGAGGCTGGAGACAGGCTAAGCTGGGCCAGACTGCAATATACAGTGGCATGAGTGACAGCCCAGACAGGGTACAGGCCAGCCCAAGTTGAACTGCAACATCTGCCACTTCACATAAGAGCTGTGGTTGAACCAAGCTGGACCAGGCTACTGTACCCACCAGTGAGAGCTGGTACTGAGGCCAGGTTGGGCTGAGCCAGACTGTAGTCCCTTGTAACAAATGTTAAGACTGGGGTCAGGCCATCTCAAACTGTGCTGCTGATCACACTCGAATGCACAAGACCCAGCGCTGGGAGGAGACCTGTAAGGGAACTTTAGGGACACCCTTGCCAGGCAGCTGCTTCCATTAGTGAGTGTGAAAGCTAGCACTTGGGGGTGGGGGAGAGAGCAGGACAGGCTCAGCTGGGATGCCACTCCTACTGGCATGCACAAAAGCCAGAATGGGTACAGGCCAGCTGACCAAGGCAGCATTGCCATCAACTGGAAAGTGACAAGACTAGATGAAAGTCATGTCAGGCTATCTTGCAGTATTCCCTGGCTGGCACAAATTCCAGGGCTGGAAGACAAACAAAATCTGACCCCGCACTAGCCGGGGTCAAATCAAAGGTCAAATCAGGCAAGTGTCAAATCACAGGTCACACCAGGCAAGGTTTCTTGGGGGACTCCCCAGCTAGACCACTGGACTCAGACCCTGGTCAACCTCCCCTCCCAAAAAAAACACAGGACGTGTGGACTGACCTTGCAGTTTATGTTTTCGGAGTAGCCCTCCTCAGTTACTGATGCCTGTGCAGGAGACAGCATGCCCAGATGCACACAGGGGACATGATGGCCAGCTTATCTAGGCCAGCGAGGGATGTTGATTATCTTATCAGAGGATGGAAAACAAATGGGTTGGACAATTCTTCTAGCCAAGCTAGCAGCATGTCCTGCAGTTTGTGGATGCACTAAGGTGGACTTGTCAAGTAACAGACCTTGTAAAGGTTTTCTCAACCCTGGAGCAATAAAACCAACAACTATTCAAAATCATTCCATTTACATCCTCAGAACAATGTTCCCCACATCAGGGTCTCTAAAATATCATCGTATGACTGCCCCCCATCCCTGGGTACTAACGTAGTTTGACAACAAGGAGTAGCCCACTCCATCTCCTCCTCTGTGGACATGGGGGGAAAAAGGAAAACTAAAACATTTGTCCCACCCACCTTCCTCCATAACTGATCCTCTCCACCCCAACTGGAGGCCCACGTGAGTGTGCATCCTTCTCAATTATATAAACAATATTTTCTAAAAAATGTATTTTAAAAGAAGTCAGCCTCAGACCCTAACACATACGAGGTAGTTTCATTTATAGTTCCTGTTAATCAGAGAATAACTTTCTCTGGGTTGGAAAGAAGTCTAAAGAAAAGAATTTCATTTAACTCATCACAATTAAGCCCTGAAAGAACCCTGTCAACTGTGCATTATTGGTGTCATTTAATAGGAGAAGGAACTAAATCTCAAATAATCAAGTCAATTGATCAGAGCAGGGATTCAAACAGTTGCATTGTCAGCTTCCTCTCAGTGATGAATAAATGAGTAAACTGTGAATGTTGATTCAAACAAGGTAGAAAAAATACTCCAAATGAAATATTAATTTCAAGTATGAACCCAATTGACACTAGCACAGAAGAATTGAAACTATCAAAACAAACTTACAATGGGCAACAACTGAACTGGATATTAATTGAGGTTCAACCAGTACCTACCATCATTCATCTTAATACTTCAACAATCTCAGCTATTAAACAAGAGGATAATAATGAATGATCTTTACAACCCATGAGCTCTGAATTTCTTTGGTTCTAGAAATGACTCTACTCCTCAGCCACCAGAAGCCACTAGAAGGGTAATAACCCTTCTGATTGTTTCTGCTACCTCAAGTTGTGTGAAGACTAAACAGCCAAGTCAACTTTTCCATATTGTGACATACCCAATGGCTGGGACATACAAATGTCTTTTCAGCTCTCGCTTCATCAATTCAATTTGTCTGTTATTAAGACATCATTTGGAATTCTCATATCCAGTTTTGGAGTGTCTAGGTTCAGGTCCTAGATCTCATTCAGCTTTCTGCTAATGCATTTCATGGGAGGCAACAGGTATGGCTCAAGTAGTTGGGTCCCTGACATTCTTGTGGAAGACCTGGATTGAGTTCCTGGTTCCTGCCTTCAGCCTGACCCAGTTCCAATGGCTACAGCTTTCTGAGTGAGCCTATCAATAGAAAAAAAAATAGAAAAAAAAATCTCCCTCTATGCCTGTGTCTCTTTTGTGGATTGGGCAGATCTTGCCTCCCTAAAAGCATATAAACATATGTTTAAACTCCTCTTAATGTTAAGGGCTGATAAATTAAGGGTACATACTTGATCTAATTATGTCATCTGGAAAGTTTCTAGAACAAAGTGGGACTCACTGGGACTTATCCACAGAATGCAATATTTGAGAAACAGTTGGTTACATTTGAATAAAGATCAGTCTAGTTTCTCTCTCCTACCCTTCTTGGTTCACCATGCAATTGTACTTAATCACCTATTACATCATTGCCAGATTCTACCAGACATCAGACTGAGTCTGATTAATCCTTGAACATGACCTTCAAACTTTAAGCCTAAATTATCCCTTTGCTTTCCCAAGAAGTCCTCCTAGAATATTTTAAAGTAGGGGGCTAGCACAGTGGGTTAACTGACTAATTCTTCAAACACCAGTACCCCATAGGGGCATGGCTCATCCTAAAGATTCATTTATTTCTATTGGAAAGGTAGATTTATAAAGAGAAGGAGAATCACAGAAAGATCTTCTGTTTGTTGGTTCACTCCCCAAATATCTGTAACAGCTGGAACTGCATTGATCTAAAGCCAGGAGCCTCTTTCAGACCTTTCACATGGGTCCAGGGATGACAGTTTTGGATCATCCTCCATTGCTTTCCCAGGCCACAAGCAGGGAGCTAAATGGGAAGTGGAGCAGCTAGGATACAAACCAGTGCCCATATGGGATCTTGACCCATGCAAATCTGGAATTCGGCCACTGAGACACACCAGGCCCAAAAACATATTTTAAAGTAACAAAAATCAGACTAGTTAAATCTCTTAATTTATTTGCCTTTCAAATAAGTAAACCGATTTTTTTTTCCAAAATAGTGGAGTCATTTGAATCAACAAGTCAAAAAAATGTTGAAAACCTAAAATGAATGCAAGAACGTGGCAGGAAATAGATATTTGAGGCTTGTAAAAATTAATGGAAGCTAAGATGTAAGGTGCCAGTGAAGGAAAGGGAAGGAAAATTGAGGTGAGACCTACTTTATGTATGGAACCTCAACTCTACTTCTCATTGAGATAGAAGAAAAGTCAGTTCAAGTAACTAATCCACTCAGCAAATACTGACTACATATAATATGCAATAGAATACAATGAACTACAGCATGAAATGAAGAATGTCATCTGAGGAAGCCAGGAAAGATTTTCAGAATCTCAAGTGTAAGTTGAGTTTCAAGAGTCTAAAGAGATTCTCCACCCTACCCCATGGAAGAGTGAAGGAAATAACACAAAGTGTTCACTGTGGAATGGCAGGAATTTCGAGGTCAATCAAGAGTGGGATGAGGAAGACATTAGCAAGATGACATTGGAGAGACTTTGCAGCGAAAGATTTCCTTTTCCAGGTTATCAGTCAATAAAAGGAAATTGAGAAGCAGTCTCCCCATAGACTCAGGCAAATACAATCCTTTCTCTAAGTCCCAGGCTTCAGAAATCCCCATCTGACTCTTATCCAATTATCTCTCTTCCTGCAATGAGGAAATATGTTAGACTAACAAAACTTTCCCACTTGGAACCCATCTCTCATTCCTTCACCTTTGTCTTCATAACATCCACAATACCATTGTATCATACCACTCTGCTTCCAGGTACTTACACCAAACTCCAGAATTACTTGCCTATATGCCCTCAAATCTACTTCCAGGATCTGATGCTTTTCCTTCTCCAGGTTTATGCCCTAAGCGCAAGTCACGTTGCTGGTATGTGTGGGACAAAACCAGGGGCGTTTGATAGGGTTGTGACCCAAAGTTTGATATCCAAGTGGAAGCCAAGGTAGATGCGAACTGAAGCAGAAGGAGGGTAGAGGAGTATCATAAATTACAGGCAACAGTTTCTACTTATATCTTCATCCAATGCAAATATGAGGGGCAGGTTTTAATGATGTCCTAACTTTTAACTATTTCATGAAACTTTCTTAACTGTAAGGATTATTCCACCGATTAATGTAAGTTACCACCATAATTTTTACTCATATTAAAGATATTTCATTAGCTCCTGTGATGAATTGTATTAATTGTTCCCCCTCCCCACCCCAGTACTCTAATACAGCAGGAAATCCTGTCATCTTGCAAATGCAGAACCCTGGGCCTTAAGAGTTTGCCTTTTCATACAGCACCAGTAAATGAATTTAGATGAAATAAGCATTTCTCCACTTCAACAGATTGAGCTGGCACTGTTCTAGAATGCAAATTCTTGACCTTGGCTATGCAGAGAACTGACTCCTGGTGCAACTGCATCTGGACTCTAATTTAACTTCGGGTATCAAGCTTCAGTGTAGCACACAGGCTACTTCATATGTTCTCTTTGATTAATTGCAGCATCTAAAATCAATTAGAAACCCTTTTTTAGTTTTTTTTTTTTTATTGTTGCTGTTGGTATCTCACTCCCTAGTTCTCTTATCATAGGACAGGTCAAATGCCGCAAATAGCAAATGCCCAACAGAAAAAGCAGCTATGATTTTGTAAAATTCAACGTTTTCAGCAAATTCTCAGTGAAGCCCTACAATCCCTTCACCTATTTTAGAAACGGCAAAGAAGGTTCTGAATGTTCATTTTTCATTGTTAGAGACCTATTGGCTGAACATTGGAAAGAAGAGAACACAGCATCTCTGAACAAGCAGACGCTGTGCAACTTGCAGGAACTTTAGAGAAAAGAAATAGCTAGAGATTCACAGTGAAGACACAGATGGGCTCCATGAGAGCTTGGTTTGTTTTAGCATCCTCTTGTGAGGGTGTCTTAACTGACTTCAAAAAGACAGTTGTTGGAAATGTAGCTTATGATTCAACTAAAAGTGTTCACTGAAGCATATGTTTCTTGATTGTTAATAGTTATTTCAGAAAAGAAAAAGTGTGTATTCATTCTTAAAATACTTTACATTTGACTGTGGTTGTAATTTTTGACTGCATAATCCATTTGGTGGAAAAACAAGTCAGATAGCAAAGATGTCTGTGATTTTTATGGTTTCCTGTTTACTCACCAACCTCCTCATTTCGTTTTTGCCTACATACTTACTGAGGGAAATTAAGGCTTCTGCTCACTTTGGCATGCAGGAATAACTTCTTCAAATAGGTTTTGCTTTGCAATACTGAAAATGCATTGCTGAAGGAACTTTTTAATCAAAACTTATTTCCAAAGCCATTTTAAGGCACAAATTAAACAGGTCTAGATAATGGGCCAATTTTAACATTAGATTGTCTTTCAGAGACCAGTGTAATGAAATGGAAGGCTGAGTCTTAGCCCTTAAAACATCGTTGGGTAAATGAAGTGGAAACAGACAAAGGAGAGGTGAGTATAGCAGCACAGCAGAGTGAGTTAGGGAATTCTGTCTTTTGAGCTTCCAACTCAATTTTTAAAGATCAATTTGCAAATAAATTCCACATCAGAGACCTTGGAATCCTACTGATACTCATTAAGAATGCTTCCTAAAGAGGACATTGAGACAGTTTGGTTGTGTTCCTTAAATAAAGAACATGAAACTTTGAAGGCAAAGCAAAAAAATTGACTTTTAGTTTTTAAACTCAGTTTTATTGAGACCTGCTGATTTTATTCTTACTTGCTGATGAGATGCCAGGCTTTAAAAGCTCACAAGTGGTCAAGGTGAACACCTATATTTATCTCAATTCCAGGCATATTACCAGCTTCTCAGTCTCTGTATTAAAAAGAAAAAAAAACCTTCCTATGCTAAAGCCTGCAATGACAAGAGCTCTAACTTTGCCACAAAGCTGAGCTGCTGCATAGAATATTAAGTGCTAAGGGCTAAAACCACCCTAAGGTGATGACTCTTCGTTCACACTGAATTCAATTAGACCAGCTTCATTTTCATCATTAAATTATTTTGATGGGAGTCCTACAGCCTCCAAGGAAAGAACTAGCCTTCAATATAATTCACAGAGGGAATGCCCTTGTTTAGTAAGTCAAGAAATAAGTGGAGTTAGAAGGAAACTCCAGCATAACACCTCATCTATTGCTGACTATCCTCACCACCATAGCTTGGGCAAATAGGTTTCATTATTCCTAAATTACGCTTGACAAATTGATAGCACATCTCTCCTAGAGCATGTCACATGACAATTTTCTGTTGCAAGGTTATTAAGTTGCTTGCATGAAACAAAGTATATTGCTTTCATGAAGCAATGATGAAGGACTAGCCAATTGCCATTATAATAGATGACTGACCTCTAAGAATCTAAAATGTGTAAATATGTAACCCATATAAGCTATTCAGAAGCCACAGAAATTTTCTGATATCTGGGACACAAAACTGCATCAAGAAAGTCAGGTCCTATATGAATTTACTGTGTACCACTAACTACATGTGAACTCTTGGCAATGTAAGTAATCAAGGGCAAAATAAGAGAGTACCAATTAGCAGTCAACATCAAGAAAAATTTCTAAAATGCTTGTGATGTATCAAAGGAACAAAAGCTCAAATCCTCAATGGAGTCAATAAAGTATTTATGAACAAATAGTGGTCACAGTATTCAAACTGATATATATGCAGCCTACAAATATAAAGACATACATGTGCAATCACCTACATTTAAGATATGGTTAGGGCCCGACATGATAGTGTAGTGGTTAAAATCCTCGCCTTAAAGGTGCTGGGATCCCATGTAGGCACTGGTTCTAATCCCATCAGCCCCACCTCCCATCCAGTTCCCTGTCTGTGGCCTGGGAAAGCAGTCGAGGATGGCCCAAAGCTTTGGGACCCTGCACCTGTGTGGGAGACCTGGAAGAAACTCCTGGCTCCTGGCTATGGATTGGCTCAGTTCCAGCCGTTGTGGCCACTTGGGGAGTGAATCATTGGAAGAAAGATCTTCCTCTCTGTCTCTCTTCCTCTCTGTATATCTGCCTTTCCAATAAAAATAAATAAATCTTTAAAAAAGAGAGATATGGTTAATGTTTACTATGTTCCAGATATTTTGGTAAGAGTTCTGGAACATAAAATCTCTTGTTATTCCCTCATCTAACCTGTAAGCATTTATTCATACCATTGCACAAATGACTTAAATGATTTACTCTAAATCACAAAACTAGAAAGTGATAAAACCAGGATTGTGTCTTCATCTTTAGATTTTAGAACGGACACATTTTCCCTTTATCTTACGAATTAGGATATTCTACTTAATTTAAAACCATCAATTTATGGGTCACCAATTTTCTAAGGGTTTACAAAAATAAATTCAGTAATAAAACCTGTGATTATCGAAAATGCGTCCTCTCTAACGAACTGGGTCTTTCAGAGCTAAGTGTTACATTCAAATAAGGCTTGCGCTGCTGCAGTCCTGTCAATGGAGACCGTGTAGAATACTTAATCAAAATTAATGTTACATCCAGGACAGTATCTGGAAACTTGAATCCATTTTCCCTTTATCTCAAACAAAATCCAGATTTCCTACACTTCTTTATCTTTGGCAACAAAAGCCAGGGACTTAGGAAGCGTGATAATTAGAATGCCTCTCGGAAATGCTGCACAAATAGAAATACAAGTACCCCAAGACTGAAAATCTTACCTTGTTTTTCCTTTTATCCCTTATATTTAGCATAATCTGAGAAAACACATGCTGCTAAATAAGTACTATTTCTAATGAGTAAATAAATGAATGGAAATAGACTCAATCTTATAAATTCCTACTTACACATCTTGAGAATATAAATGGACTAAGGACATTTGAATGCATAGCAAACTCTATAGTCTCCTAGCATCTGAACATGATTAAGGTTCATTATAAAATTAACAGCAAACATTTATATAGACCATTTATTTGCCAGGTACTGTTTTATGCCCTATAAATGCATTTACTCTTTTAGCCTTCAAAATACTATTACAAAGTATATATTCTAATTTTGCACATAATTAAATATACATGTCTCTCCTTTCATCTAGGAATAGGGAATAAGCCTTATTCATCTTATAATTCAAGCTTCTACCACAGCTCTTGGCACATAGTCTGTGTCAGCAAAGTATATACATTTATGAGTAAAGGAATTTTTCTCTGTGGGATATGCACATTGTAAAAATCAGGTTACAGCCATGCATTCTCTCTACACTTCATCAAAGAACTGAGCCATTTGGAATTACACCCTAAATAACCATTATGGGAAGTCATTTGAGTGTGCGTATGATAAATTCAGGATCTAAAAGCTTATCTGCTCTTACAACATGTAGCCTCTACTTCCATAGAATAAGACTTGGAGCTAGTGTTAACGCTAAGTCCTGAGAGAAAGAAGCCAGCAGAAGCTCGTAGGCACACCAGAGATTCAGAAAGTCAGGAGAGTAGGCTGACTTTGAGTATGAGTCTAAATGTGATTACTAGGAAGACAGGTGAATAAATCTTAATGCTTGAGTTGACAAATATCAAGACAAAAATGCTGAGACATCCTGAATCCAAAAGTTAAATAACACAGTCAACTGATAAGATCATGAAGCTAAACACGTAAAGACTAGCAGAAGTGCATCAGGCAAGAGGCATTCAGCAATAGGAAGTCAACTGGGAGAGAAATATGTCAAGTGAAGGACTATTACATAAATAATATAGATGTGATATAGAAGTACAGTGTCCAAACAAAGGGCAAGAATCAGGATTTGATAAATAAATGGACATCAGCAGTACAAAGATAATATGGAATATGAAATGTTAGGTATTTCAATCCTCAGAATGGGAAGAATTGCGAAAATACACAAAGCTGATAAGGTCCAGAATTATCCTCTTACAATCAACTGAACCTCAGAGAATGGAGGTATTTCCTGATGTCTATATGAAAGGAGGAGAAATGCCAAGGAATTTGTCCATTGGCAGATAATGCTTTCAGGACAATGCGTTTTTATTACATGAATTTATGATGTACAACATGATCATTTGTTATGCATAGTGAAATATTGTTAAGAATATTTATTGTCTCACACTAATCTTTCTTTTTGGTGGTAAGAGTATCTAAAATCTACGTTCTTGAACAATTTGCAGTATATATTACCAATTACAGTCCTCATATTGTGGGTAGATATCTAGATTTACTCAACCTTAATAACTACAGCTTCGATTCCTTTAACCTACGTCATTCCTATCTCATGTGACTATCATTCTATTCTTTGTTTTAAATATTTGCATTCTTCAGATTTCCCACATATTATAGATTATGTACATTTTTCTATTTGGCTTATTTTGCTCAACATGATGTTCCTCAGTCTAATCCATATTGCCACAATGGCAGGATGTTCATTCTTAAATTTCAAGATTTTTCATTGAAAATACAAGTACAAACTACACTTTATTTACTCTGTCAAATGTCAATACACTTTAAGACGTTGGTGTATCTTGGCAATTATGATAACACTTCAGGGAACAAGAATGTATAGATATTTCTATGAGGTGTTGAACTCATTTCTCTCATTTCATAGATTAGATTTATTTTTAATTTTTTGAGAAATTTTACCAACTTATATTTCCACTAACACTTTTCTCCCCTCTGCCACCAACACTTGTTTCCCTTCTGATGTCTTTCTAACAGATTTGAGGTAATATCCCATCATGAGATGAAATAATATCCTATTACAGACACTTATTTACATCTTTCTGATAACCAATGATGTTGAGCTCCACTTCCTGCTCTGATTACCATTGGCAAACCTTTTCCCTGTTGGAAACATCAAGGTTCTTTCCTTGTAGGTTTTTTGCCAACTTTTTAACTGCATTATTCCTTTGCCTTGTTACTGCACAATATAAGTATCTTACAAGTTTTGGACGTTAATCTTCCGCAAAATAGGTGTAATGCCTTGTGATGATAGGTTTATTTTGACTCGCAGTTTTGAACATATGAAGTCTAAGATCAAGTAGTCCCCACTGATTCTGTCTCTAATGATCATGTTATTGCTGACAGAATGTGAACAGGCACAGAGAATCATGGTGAGAGAGATAAATCGCTTGCATCTGTCTTTCCTTCATCTCCACACATAGAAAACACAAGGTTTTAAGCAGAAGATGGCATCCTATTGAAAGAATCCAATCTCATATTCTCCCAAGGTCCCACTTCAAAACACAATAACTGGTTTAACTTTCTACCATCTTCATATGTGATGTTGAGGTTTAAATTCCTCTATTAGCTTTGGAGCCAATCACATTCCAGCCATAGCACTGCCTATATCAGATAAGTGGTTCCCAAATGATTCCTCTAAAAAATAGGCACATTTTCCTTCCCTTTCCTCCATGTATTTCCTCTGAGGCTGTATTAAATGTATATGTATTTCCGAACTATCTGTTCTGTTGTCTATGTGTCTGTTTTATGGCAGTGCCAAACAATTTTAAATATTATAGCTTTCCAATATAATCAGAAACTAGGTAGGGTGATGCCTCCAGCTTGGTTATCCTTTTTCAGATTGTTTCTACCATTTAGGATGTTTTGTAATTACATATAAAGTTATGAGACATGCAGATGGTGGTTTTTGTGTTTTTACTTTCAAGGAAATTGATAAACCTCACTTTGCTTACTCATTTTCCCCCTCCCTTTGTCTTGAGCTAGGTATAAAATTCCCAGAGTTGGAGAATCAAGATGGCAGAATCGGGTAAGGACACGTATACACACAGAGAAACATTAGCCAATGTGAAGCAGAGATGGCACACTCCAGGAAACAGAAGAGGACAGAACAACAGCAGAGGAGCCCCTAGAGATTGACACACAGGAAACCAGTGGAAACAACAGTGTGGTGTTGCAGTGTTGTGATTGATACCCCAGCAGCATTCAGCGAGCAGCGATCTGACCTGCACTAGCAGCCAGAACCCCACCAGCAACAAGGTGGGAAGGGACATGCACCAGAAGCTCAGGAGGTAAACCCAAAGAACTGCCTGTCCTGCTGGTCTGTTTGATTTGAACAGGAACAGAGACAGAGAGGTAGGTCCCAGACAGGCAGTGTAGGAAGAGGGTTCATTTTACAGCACAGACTTGCAAAAGAGCAAAATTGAGCACAATTCTGTGTAGAGAGGCAAAGGCTAAGGGACAGGACTGCACATGCACTAAGCTGGGAGTGAATTCATTTCTGGCTCAGTGAACTAGAACAACATGGCATCTTTACAGGTTCCACCCAAGAGAGGTCCAGGCAGCCCCCAGACCTGACAGCCAGTAGATCAAGAACTGTAGTAGTGGCGTATCAGGTGTCACTTTGTACAGTGCGGCAAAGATGTTAAGTCTGCAAGGACAAGAGTGAACTGAGCATATGCTGAGCTGGGATAAACTCACTGAGCTCTGTGCATTTCATTGGTCCCACAGGGAAAACAAAGCAAACTTAGGCATGATATAGGTCAAAATAGGTCCATGTATCCCTCAGACCTAACAGCTAACAGGTTCCTGCAAGATTAGCACCAATGATAACCTAGCTATCTAGAACAACTGGTGTCTTCCTAATTCTGGGAATTGCTCTAACAGCAAGTGGGAGAAAGGCTGTACAGACAATGGTGCAGCCTCATCACGGTATCACAGGAGTGGAGAGTGGTGAGCCAGGAGCTGGGGCTATGGAGATTATGGTGGAAGAACCGAGACTTGGAACTCACTGGAGGAAGTGCCACAAATGACTGCAAAGAATCATGTACCAACCACAACCACAATAAGTAAAATCGAATTGTAGACCTGTGGGTGACACAGTTTAGAAACCTGCCCTAAGGAAAAGAATCTGCTAACCAGAAGTACAATGACCAAGATCAAAGAAGAGCAAAGGCACAATGAATATTACTAAAGACTCCCCTGTAAAGGAGGAAAATCCTTTGCCATTTTTAGAGTTAACTGAGGAAGACATCAAGAAAATGGGGGATACAAAATTCAGAACACTTGTTATAAAGCTTCTCATCAACGAGAAGCTTGTAAAGCAAGCATTCAAGGAATTTAAGGCACATGTCACACAGGAAATGAATCAAATGAAAGCTGATATATCAGAAATGAAGAATACAGCAGAGCAAATAAAAAGTAAGATGGAGAGTCTCCAAAACAGAATGAGGCAGAACAAAGAATCTCAGGATTGGAAGATATTTCCTGCCACCAAGGGGAAAGAACAAAAAGCTGGATGCAGAGCTGGGTCAAGCTAAAAAGAAAAAGCATTCAAGAATTGAAAGACACTATTTAAAGACCACATATTAGACTTATGGGAATCCCAGAGGGTGCAGAAAGAGAAGCTGAGCTTAAAAATGTATTTGATGAAATAATAAAAGAAAATCAATATTCTAGGAAATCTTATTTACCCTCATGTAGAGAAATAAACTGTTCAGAATCTCAGTGACCAGTGCCATATTTAAGAGATAGGAATTGGGAATCTCCAAGAATTACAACAAAAAGATTCCCCATGAGGAAAGCAGTATAGAAGACTAAGGGAGTTATAGTTCTTTTTTTTTTTAAGATTTACTTATTTTTATTTACTTATTTTTAATTTTTATTACAAAGTCGGATATACAGAGAGGAGGAGAGACAGACAGGAAGATCTTCTGTCCGATGATTCATTCCCCAAGTGACCACAATGGCCGGTGCTGCACCGATCCGAAGCAGGGAGCCAGGAACCTCTTCCTGGTCTCCCACATGGGTGCAGGGTCCCAAGGCTTTGGGCCGTCCTCAACTGTTTTCCCAGGCCACAAGCAGGGAGCTGGATAAGAAGTGGAGCTGCCAGGATTAGAACCGGAGCCCATATGGGATCCTGGTGTGTTCAAGGCAAGGACTTTAGCCGCTAGGCCATGGCACCAGGCCCAGGGAGTTATATTTCTGAAGAGAAAATGGAGGGCTTATTTTCTAGGGAAAATGAAATGGGACTGGATCAAGGATCACAAGCGATAGACCATGTTGATCACTTTACTGAGGGGCAGTTTCTTACATCATATATGTACACACACACACACACACACACACACACACACATCATAGCCAGGGCCTGGACTAGAATCCCTGCTCTGCTTCCCATTCCAGCTTCCAGCTAACTTATATCCTGAGGGCAGCAGGCAATGGCCCAAGTACATGGTTTTTGTTTGTTTGTTTGTTTGTTGACAGTCAAATGGGAGCCCTGAATGGTTTCAGGTTCCTGTCTTCTACAACAAAGCCAAGTCCAAGGTGTGGCTCACATTTGGGGAGTGAACAAACAAACAGCTTTCACTCAGTTTCTTTCTATATATGTCTGGCTTTCAGATAAAATAAATAAGACAAAAATTGAAAAAAAAAATTAAACTGAAGCTCTCTTGTAAAGCATGGGAAGAATTCCTAATGTGAAAAAAGAAAATTATGCAAATGTGTAAGAATGTAAATTTTAATCCAGGAAAAATAGTGTGCTATGGTTATGTATATAATACTCAGGTGTGAGCAGCATTTGGGTAAGGACTGTCTATTAATAATCTGTTTATATAACTGCATAGTTATAAAACTAATAAATATCACAGATTATACTAGAAAGCAAGGTTCTATCCTTTCTAATTCAAACCAGTAAACAATATGAGAAAATGATGAATCAAAAGACAGACAATGAGGCTGGCAAGCCCATCAGGCTGCAGCTGTGACACTAGCCTTCTATACCAAAGCGCTAGATTGAAGTCCCAATTTCTCAGGTTCCAATCCAGCTTCCTGCTAATATGCCTGAGAAGGCAATGGGTGATTGATAAAGTGCTGGTGCCCCTCCGACCTACGTGGGAGCCCCTTCCGGCTCTTACTTCACCCTAGTTCGGTGTACCTCTCCCTTCCCTCCTGTCGTTTTGCCTCTCAAATAGATCAGTAAATGAGTAATCTTTTTTTTTAACAACACAAAATTTCAGTGCCAAAGTAAGGGGAAGAGCCCACAGGAGGTAATAATGGCAGAATGAAAGCAAGTGAGAACATTGAGCAGAATGGCCACAGGAATATGCCAACCATGATATCCGTTGCCTAGTGTCATGGGTTCACCTAGCAATTGTGGACGTGAGACAATCAAGCTATCCACATGTTACAAGAAGACATTGGACCATGATTTGTAGAAATAACATAGGCTTTGCTGTAAGCATAACTGAGAAACTCAACATTTTTCAGATACTACCTCTATTTTCAGAAACTGCTCTATCAGGTAGTTTGAAGAAAGGAATAATCAGAAGTTGAAACATTAACATGAAGCTATGAAAATAGGCTGAATAGCTAACTGACATTCACTTGATCCCTGCAAAGCAAAAGTTTAAGATAATATCTTAAATACCATAAATATATAAAAATATTAGTGAATACTTCAAAATTTCTCAGTGAAGTGTTTCTTGTCCTACAACAGATTTTCCCAGTAACAAATGGCAAGTGTTTACCTTGTAAACCACTGTTCGTTACATAATTTGACCTTGGTTAAAGAAGAATTATGTGTGTTTGTCACTAGGTCTCATTAAATGAGCAAAGGTTACAGTAATTATTGCTATTGCTATGACAAACTGTTTATACTGTGCACAAGCAGTAATGCAAGCTTTGTTTATATTAAAATAGTTATCCCTGAACAAGTCTGTGATGTAAGTAAGTATCAGTGTGATTCCTACCTCACAGCAAGGTGAGATACACAAGGCTATAGAACTTTCTCAGGATAGCACAGATAAGTTAATGCTGATGCTCACATTTGGACTTGATCAGCCCGTTCCTGACAACTCACTGTTAGCCATTACATGAGTTTGCCTCTGACTCAAATGTGTGAAAATTAGAGTAAATTATTTATCATGTCCCCTCATTTTATTTTATTTTCATATTAGAAAAAAGAATAGAAACAGGAAGACTCAAATCCAGCAGTCTTACTTTCCCTCCTAGGGGAAATGAAAAATAATAATTATAACCATACCACTGAGGGTTTTTTCTAGTGTAGTGTCAGTGTTACAAAAACAATCTTTCCTATTTTTTGCATCTTCCCGTATTCATGCCTTGTTACGCAGGTCTTGCCCCTGGATCCCCAATTTGAATAATGAGGTCCCTGCCCCTAAACATCCTAAATAAGACAGTGTTTAGAACTTTGACCTTTAAAAAAATGATCAAGTTAAGAATAAAGTTGTGGGCCTGGTGCAGTAGCCTAGTGGCTAAAGTCCTAGCTTTGCATGCACCAGGATCCCACATGGGCATCAGTTCTAGTCCCAGTTGCTCTAATTCCTATCCAGCTCCCTGCCTGTGGCCTGGGAAAGTAGTACAGGACAGCGCAAAGCCTTGGGACCCTGCACCTACATGGGAGACCTGGAAGAAGCTCTTGGCTCCTGGCTTTGAATCAGCTCAGCTCTGGCAACCACTTGGGGAGTGAACCAGCAGATGGAAGATCTTTCTCCCTGTATCTTCTTCTCTCTGTATATCTACTTTTCCAATAAAAATAAATACATAAATCTAAAAAAAAAAAGTTATGATGAGTCTTCATCCAGTCTGACCACTACTATCCTTACAAGAGTAGGAATTCAAACACAGAATAAAGAGAAAAGAGATGGGGACAGGACAGCTATCCACAAGAACTTAGAAAAAAAATCACCAATAGACTCCAAAATTGTGAGAAAGCAAATTTCTGTTATTTGTGACAGCCAATTTATGGTATTTTCAGATATCAACTCTAGCAAACTAACACATTATGTTCATTGTTTTGATAAATATGTGTGAGGATATCATTTAGCATATTCGACAAATATGTTAGTACATGTGATACAGACAATAACCACTAAAGCACTCACACCTTCCCATTTACTTTCATTTTTAAAAAAGATTTATTTTTATTGGGAAGTCATATATTCAGAGAGAAGGACAGACAGAAAGGAAGATCGTCCATCCACTGATTCATTCCCCAAGTGGCTGCAATGGTCAGAGCTGAGCTGATCCAAAGTCAGGACCCAGAGACTCCTCCAGCTCTCCCATGCGAGTTCAAGGTCCCAAGGCCCTGGCTTGTTCTTGATTGCTTTCCCAGGCCACAAGCAGGGAGCTGGATGGGAAGTGGGGAGCTGGAATTAGAACCAGTTCCCACGTGGGATCCCAGCACATGCACAAGGAGGACTTTAGCCGCTAAGCTACCATGCTGGGTCCCTACCTTCACTCTTAATTTCTACCAACACCCACTTACTTATGGAAAAATGAGAAATAAATGGAACAGAACTGAGTAGCCACAACTAAATCTGCACTAGGTCATCTAACAGCTTGTCTGCTGTCAGAGACGAGCAAGGTCAGTAAGCACAATATCCATCTTAGTCCAACCAAACGCACAACTGACCTGGCCTCCATGTGCACTCCCCGCTTTCAGCCACTCATGTTGGGAAGGTGTATTAAGCAGCATTGGTACAGCACTAGGTAACCGATACAATCAGCAAATAAAATATTCAGTCACCTGGTAAATAGCTACATTCCTATTCATTCAAATTCAGCTCTCACATGTCTATTAAGTTTCTAAAGAGTCCAAAGTGGACAAAAAATTATCTTCTAATATGCTCTCATTACAGATACAGGCATGGTCACAGCAGCTAGAAGAGAGTTATAAAATAATTTCAAACAAAAGAGAAATCAAGAGAATATGTTACTTTATCGTTTTAAAGCATGAACATGGTCATTAAAGCTATTCTGCATGCTAGCAGGAATAATTTCCCTGGTGTTATTAGTAAACAAATTCATAATTATGTATGGGTTCATTAAATAAATCAATCCTCTAATTCTCTGAAATTAATTATCATTAGTACAGTAGATTGTTGTGGACATAGCAAATAACGCCATTATCAACTGACAGCAGTGTATGCCTCAAAACAAGCATTTTTTCCTTCGTGATTTTAAAAGACAGAAAAATACACAAACTTAGCTTAAGAAGAAATTAGAGATTACTGTTGTTCATATCAACTCCTTCCTCTAAAAGATGTAATGTTTGTATATCTTCTACAGTTTCGCTAAAATGCTGTTTTCCATTATTGAAATTTGGGTGTTAATAGGAGACAAAAGGTAAAACATGATAAAAGAGAAAGTTTATTGTAAAGAATCATTCAGAAATGATGTAAACATTATAAAAGATGCAAAGAACTCCTTATGAGCTATGCTATGGCTGATGGAAAGTCCCTACAAAAGGACACATTTGAATAGAAAATATGCTGCACAATGATAGGATTGAGATGTCACCAGAGAATATTCACTTAAATTCACAGATGGAAGAAAGGTTCTGAGTGGCAGTAATCAAATCTGCTTCACTGTCACCGAAAAAGGACACCTGTCCCTGGGGAACACACAAGGGTTCCATCCAGAGGATTATGACCTGTGTAAACAAATGGAGAACCAATGTGGCACTGTGGCAGGAGACCTGAGCACACACTGTCCACGCTGTGAGGACCACAGGCCAGAAAAGAGGGACTCAGCATCCAGCCACACAGTGGGGGAAGAGCATCACTAGATTACACAGGCTCATATAGATGAGCAGTCACACAGCCTCAGGAATTGGTGAGAAATTGCCCATATTCCTGAGATATCCCCATATCTCTCCTCCACTGAGGAAGCTCACCAGCATGCTTACTGAAACAGATTCTTAAAGAACTTAAGACCATCTTGGTGTGAGTGTGGCATTGAGAGGAAACAATTGGAATACCAGCTAAAGCTTCCAAAACCTCTATGAAGGGGAAATCAGCTCTTCTTAAGTGAAGAAATTGTTTCCATAATAGCTATAGCTTTCTATCTGACTGGCTTGAGATATATTAAATTAAAAAAATAAATTTATCAATAAAACAAGCTGAAAATATTTCTATGTCTTTGCATTTTATTGTTTTTCCAAATATTAAACACATGATCTAAACTAAATGCATAACTTCTTAGGAATAATAAAATTTTTCCTTAAAACATTTCCATGTTAGTTTTCAACAACTATCCAAACAAAATACAAGGAACATTGTGGCAAACAACAGAAATTTCTTATCTCATTTCTCAGAGGTCTAGAAATTGGAGATGTAACTGTTGTCAGAATTAGCTTGTTCCAAAGGCCACAAGGTGGACTGTCTTCTAGATTATTCTGATAACCGTTAGCAACCCTTAATATTCCTTGCTTGTACATGTCTCAAATTATCCACTTCCGAAAAATCACAGTCACCTTGCATTGGAGCCCATGTTAATCAAAGACCTCATCTTGCTTGACCATCTTCAAAGACATATTATTATTTCCAAATTAAGTCACTTTCAAAGTACTGGGGGGTCCAATTCCAATACTTTTTAGGTAATGTGATTCATTCAAGAAGACTGTCCTCAAACTCTAAATCAGAAATTTCCCATACATTCCAGCATTCCTGTGCCAGCAGTCCACTACATTTTCTGATTTTTTGAGCCTCGTTCCATAAACACATGGTAACTCATGAAACTCGTGTGACTGATCAATCAGCAGCAGCTGGTATACAGAGGCATGCTTCAGTCAGAAACTGTACTTGGTGAGTAAGAATGGAGACACACAGCTAAAGTTCTAAAAGTAAAAGAAAACTGTCAGCCAAGAATACTGTAGCCTGCAAACCTCTCATTTATAAATGAAGGTGAAATAGACTCACCAAAGCAAATAGCAATTGAAGGAATTTGTCACCGCTCATCCAGCCCTAAAAATGACACTTAAGAATGTGCTACATGCAGAAACAGAGAATGATAATAATTGTTATGATAGAATGTGAAGATAGTCTCCTAGTAAAAATACAGGAAATCTAAAGGCAACAATAGAAATAAACATGGAAAACTTAAAAGCACTACTTATCAATAGATACTTTGAATGTCAATGGCCTACACTATCCAATGAAAAGACACAGACCTGAAGACTAGGTTAAAAACAGGACTGACCTATTTGCTGCTTGCAGGAAACATACCTCATCACCTCATCACCAAAGATAATACACAGAATGAAGGTGAAAGGATGGAAAAAACATTCCATGATAACAACAGCCGAAAGTTAGACAAGGCCAACTTTAACAAAATGGTTAAAAGTGAAAAAGTGAAAAGAAAGGCATTATATTACATAATGACCAATTCAACAATATGTAACTATAGTAAATATATATGTATTAAATGCCAGGACACACAACTATTTAAACAACTCTTAATGGGTTTATAGAGGGAGGTGTAGACTCCAATACAATAATAATGAGAGACTTCAACACCCCACTTACATCAATGGTCAGGTCAACTAGTCAGAAAAACAACGACTAATCTATATTATGTACTAAATGCTCCTAATTTATATCACTAGAACATTTCATCCAGTAGCAACAGAGTACGCATTTATTTGCATCAGAGCTGAGAAATTTTTTAGAATAGTCCACATGATAGGCCTTACAGAAAGCCTCAACCAAAAAAATGAAATTATAACATTTGTCTTTTCTGAAAATGGAATGAAGCTGAAAATTAAGAACTTAAACTCTATAAAATATGCAAACACATGTTAACTTAAACTCTTAAATAAACACTGGGTCATAGAAAAAAATCAAAAGCAAAATGCAGACATTTCTGGAAATGAATGAAGATGGCAGCACAACTTATCAAAACGTATGAGATATGGTGAAAGCAGTGTTCAAAAGGTAGATTACAGCAATTAATGCCCATATCAAGAAATTGGAAAAGCATAAAATAAATTATTCTTCATGGGTTTAAATATAAACAACAATATGAACCCATCATTAATAGGAGGAAAGATAATTAAAATTTTTAAATGAACAAATTAAATGACACAAAAAATTATTTAAATGAAAGATACTTTAGAAAATGGATACCTCGTTGGCCCAACTAAGCAAAAGATGGAAATGACTCAAATTGACAAAATCAGAGGTGAAAGCAGATGCCACAGAAATAAAAAGAATCAACAGGAATTACCACAAGCAGTTATATTAAAACAAGCAAAAGGGAAGGAATTCTCTCACTCTTTTAATAAGTCCAACATCACCTTAATTTCAAAGCCAGAAAAAGATATCAAAAAAGAGAGAATTATAGACCAATATCTCTGATGAGCAAAGATGAAAGCATCCTCAACAAAATACTAGGTATTTTAGTTAACCATACATCATATGAATGGATGCAACACAACTGATAGGTGCATATAGACTAGGAAATATTACTCGGCCATTAAAAAATGAAATCCTGTCTTTTGCAATAAAATGGACAGAACTGGAAACCAATGGCACAGGCTCCTTCCATTTGTTTCTCCGTCAGCTCAAGTCCACAAGGCTAGAGCCAACAAAGCATCATTACATCAGCATTTTAGGCTGTTGGGAAAAAGTTGAAGTTCTTATGGAGACTATGACCTGGAAGCTGTTGACACTACCTCCTCTATTATAGTACTAACCCGAACTTAGTTGCATGGAATTCTTAGTTGTAAGGATTGCCAGAAGGGGTAAGGGTTTGGATAAATGTGAAGAAGAACTCAAGGAGTTATGATTGTAAGAAAAAGTATGAGAAAAAGGGGATAACAAATGGTTTCTATCACGACCTACTACTAACAAAAGAGCAATTGAGGAGTAAACCAATAAAAAAAGGACATAAAATGTATTAAGAATACATTTATGTACACAGTGTTTTATTCACGGTCATAAAATTATTATTATCCCCCATTTTTATATAAAGAAACTAAGGATCAAAGTTATAAAATATCTTGCTAAAAATCATAAACAGCAAAAAATCTGGTTTTAAATTCTAGATCATCAAAGCTGATGCCTTTTATTAAACCTCAATGCATAGGAGCAGTTCCACTGCATGTGTCAAACTTATTAATATTCCAGTTAAAAATCATAAAATTCCACTCCCACAATCTGTATAAACCATATTTCCTTAACCCAGCAGCATTTTCTATGTAAAAGGACTAATCTTAAAAAGTCTTACCTAATCTTTAAAGTCTTCTCTGAAGATCTTATCTAATGTTTTATAGTGCAGTAGAGACCATCAGGGTCAGGTCCCATGGCCAAAAAGTTTTTCACCCCAGGTATCACAGCCTGTGGTCTTTTCCACATATGCAATACCAGTGTTCCACTGGGTCTGCAGACCCTGCTCCCAGAGCACACTGTTGGAGGAAAGCAGGCCCAGGGAGGCAAGAATGACAGCTCAACTGACAGAGCTCCTACCTCCTTCCTGAGAGACCTGGGAGTATTGCTGATTCCCGGCTTTTGCCTAGCACAGAGAAGCCCAGGAGGTTTCAGGCATGTGGATAATAATCTAGTGTGTAAAATCCCCTCCTCTCTACTCTCCCTCTTTCTCAGTTTCTGGCTTATGTTTTCTCAATAAACTAAACACTGAACACTTTACCGTAAAATCATCCCTAGTTGGATTCCCAGTTCTCCCTCAATTAAAGTTTACTATTTACCAAATTAGTCAATTTCCTCAAGTCTCATTTGTAGAATAAGGTTAAGAGTCCTTCCCTTACCTGATAGTTAGAGAATAAAATAGGATGAATTATTCAACACAGACCCAGGAAATTGGTCAGCAGCTGACAAAGATTATTTGCAATGTCTAGTTTTCCTTTTAGTTGTTTTCATTTGGCTTCATTCACGTGAACAAGTCTGTGATCCCACAATGCATAAAGAGGGAATTTGAATTTCGTAGTTGTCCATTATTATGGTGTGGGCCAGGCAGGGAATTGGGAATGGACAAGGAGATAAGGGCCGCCCCTATCAAGCATGTGCAGCAGCCACATCCCTTTGCCTTTCATAGGGACCCAACAAGGCTGAAGAGTCAACGCACAAACTCTTCAACATGCAGCTAAGCCTCGCAGTCACCACGCAGCAGACGCCTGACACCATCCTGACCTCATCGCAAACGCTGCCTCCTGCGGATCTTCAATAAGTTCTTGGCCCTGAATCCTACTGCTTGTCCTATAAAAAGCACAGCTTCAGTTTCCGTGCAGCAATTTTCTGTTATGCATTTGCCTGCATTCATGTCTGAGTGTGTACCGTCCCTTTGTTTTTCAATAAATCCTGTTTTTCTATTCATTGTTCGCTATGCCTTACGGTTGTGTTCACATGTAGCAAGTCGAGAACCAAAACACTCAGCATCTCTCCAAGTCCAGGCAAGGCTCCTGATCCCCGCGACATGATTTGGCAGTCCCTAGCCCCACACAATTACACAAACTGTTGTGACCACGGCCAGATTAGCCTTGCATTTCTCATCATAAGCCACTCTTAGCATCCAGCAATACTTATCAGCTACACTCTCCGGACTGCACCAACTAATTGTTTTTAAGATTTTTTAAATTTTTACTTGAAAAATCTACAGAGGCAGATACAGAGCCAGGTAGGGAGAGAGAGAGAGACATGTGAAAAACTTAGAAATCATCCTTTCATTCTAACAACTAAAAAGCTAAACAAATTTAAACAATCAGCAACTCATCTTAGAGTTGGGCCCACGTGAGGGGCCAACTAACCTGCCACACCCAAAACTGAGGGGAATATTACAGAAAATTGTAACTCAACTGAACAGAAAAACCCTGTGAAAAGCTGTGATGCTATAGGAAACTTTAAACTGTAAGATAAAATGCTAGAAGCTGAATACAACTAGCTCTGAAAAACAAAAATGTATGGGGACCTAGTCCTGGGTAGAAATTGGATCTAATTTTTGTGAATTTTTCCTCCTAGAGATCTACCAGGAATTCACAAACATAGAAGGAACTCCCCGTGTTTTCCAGAGAGCACGAAGGTAAAAGAGCCACCTTAAAGCACACCATAGCATTTCGTTCTTAACAAAGTCCCCTTTAGGTAAACTACTGAAAGATTGCCTACCGTAGCACAGGCAGAAGACAGAGTAAGATGCAGGGACACTAACTGATGGTGAAAGCAGACCGTTTAAGCACACAGATAACGTCAACAGAGCCGAGCACTCTGAGAACCAGAACCAGGTAGACCACGGATCCGGAGAGTTCAAACAACAGGCAGAATAAATTACAGTGAGGCACATGACAGTCAAGCTAGAGAATACCAAAAGAAAGAGCAAAAACAATCTTGAAAGCTGCCTGAGGAATCCAATAAAAGTCTTAATTTTAGGGGAACAAAGATTTTGCCTCACAAGTATGGAACTGAAGAAAACGTAAGGAAATATTCAAACTGTTATGAGAAAAATTCACCAACCTAAAGTGCTGTGCACTCATACCTACCCCTCAAAAATGAGTAAGACTTTTTCAAAAGATATTGAGAGAAGTTTTTGCCAGTAAACTGCTGGCACAAGCAATGGTAAACTTTATGAATGAAGAACAATCATATGGATAAGCAACGTAATTGATCCAACAGATAAGTGCTTGCTTAATGCAGTAACACGGGTTTACATACACTTGTACATGTATACACACATGTGCAGGCTCCGTACACTCACATTGACGTGAAGTTCATCAGAACAATATTCTCAGGGACCAGACAACAGAATGAACCATTGCAGTGCCATTTGAAAACGAACTGACACTACCTGTGAATCTTTGTGTTTGTTTTTTGAGTTTTTCAGTAACTTCTACAACAGGCAGAAAAATGTTTAGTTAAAAAAGAGATAAAATAAAATCCTATGTAGTGCTTTCATTAAAATAATAAAAGAGTAGGGCCCGGTGCTATAGCCTAGTGGCTAAGGTCCTCACCCTGAATGCACCAGGATCCCATACGGGTGCTGATTCTAATCCCAGCAGCTCCACTTCCCATCCAGCTCCCTGCTTGTGGCCTGGGAAAGCACTCGAGGATGGCCCAAAGCTTTGGGACCCTGCACCCCTGTGGGAGACCTGGAAGAGGTTCCTGGTTCCCGGTTTTGGATCAGCGCAGCACCGGCCACTGTGGTCACTTGGGGAGTGAACCATCAGATGGAAGATCTTCCTCTCTGTCTCTCCTCCTCTCTGTATATCTGACTTTGTAATAATAAATAAATAAATCTTTTTTAAAAAAAGAAAATTCAAATTAAAATAACATACTATACACCTATTAATATGGCTAAATTCAGAACATTGTTGACTCCGTATGCTGGCAAGAATATAGAACAAGAAGAATGATCATTCCTTGCTTTTTGGGAAGCAAAATCATACAGTCACATCATGAAATAGTTTGGCAACTTCTTACAGAAGTCAACACACTTTTTCTATACAACTCAGAAATTGTAGTACTTAGTATACACCCAATGGAGTTGAAATTTTATTTATAAGGCATATGTATGTTTATAGCATCTTTATTCATAAGTGATACAATTTTGAAGCAAACACGATGTCTTTCTTTTCTATTTTATTTCTGGTAATGTTTACATAGTTGAGAATGATGAGTGCCCATTTGGAACACTCATTAGGGTAGTAAGGGCCAAGGAATAGGGGAAAGTTGATGAGTCCCTTATTTCCAATTTTCTTTCTTCCTGTTTTTGGGGGAAGAGGGGAGAAGGGTAGAAATCATACCCAGCATCTCAACTGCATCAGTGCAGATGACGGGGGATGGGGAACAGCTGCCCAATGCCATCCAGGGTTCTCGATGTGGAGCATGCTCTGAAGGCATTGCTCATTCCAAGGATAAGAAAATCCTTCCCAAGTGCACTGGATGACATAGTCCACCTTGGAGTCCACATTTGCCCAGATACTTGCTGTCAATGTTTGGCTAGGAGAGTTGTCCAATTTGTTCTACCCTCCGTCCTCTGCTATGGCTCTAGATGTCCTCTGCGGTCTCCAGTGAACTGCCACATCTCCCATGTGTATCTGGGCATGCCATGTACTGCATCATCTTCAGAAACTGATGAAACTCTGTTCTGACACATGAATTCCACAGTCAGACCACAGATCCTGCAATTCACCCTGTGGTTGGAGTTATGTGTGCAGGGTTTCAGCTAGGGCGGATCCCTAAAGAAACCTCATCTGAGGTGACAGTAGACCTGACTCTGATGTGTACTAGCCAGCCTGCCCGCCAGCCACATCAGCGCGCGCACACACACACACACACACACACACACACACACACAGGTGGTGGCAGGTACTGGGTCAGTTCTGTCTCCAGCTCCATCTCTCACACAAGCCAATGGATGTTGCAGTTCAGATCAACCCAGCCCATTGCATCCTTGGCCCTCATGTACACCAGTGGGAACCAGGCAGAGCAGCCACCGATAACCCCCACCAGGCAGACATCAGCCATGGTTCCTGTACATGATGGTATGTGCAGCACACTGCTCCAGTCTGTTCCATATTTCGTTTGGTTTTTGTATACACCAACGGGTGCTGCAATCTAGCCCAACCCCATTATCCATCCATTATGCTCATGAGTGCTACCACCTGTCCAACCAGATCCTCCCCCAATGCTGGCTTTCATGTACACTGATGGGAACTGCAGCCCATCAGAGAAGTACCCACAGTCTAGCTTAATATGTGCTGGTGGTAGTGATCAGTGGTCAGTGCTAACTAGCCAAACTCGGTTCTCCCATGTAGGTAAGTTCATTGATCTGACCCATAAATGTCCTCCAGCTTCCCTCCTCCAAATTGAGTGGTCTCAGCTCCCTTGCATACAGCCCCCTTGCAAGTACAGTGGTCTTGTTGGTGGAAGTTTACAGAAGTCATTTCTCACCTACAACATACTCCTTCAGCAGTTGTCCCTACAGCACATCTCCATACCCACTTCCCTGAGCAATCCACAGTCCCTTTCCCCTGGGAGCTCAAGGATTCCCCCACCTGGACTTCCCAACCCAGTTCTCTGGTGGGATGGTATGCTGGCCTGGAGCTTTGCCCACCCACCAGGACACAGGTCCTGGCACGTGTGCCGGCCTGGGACCCTACCCCTCCATCCGCCAAAGATCCAAACACATTCACAGTTCCCTAAGCCCAGTCCACCATAACACCATGCTAACCTAGGTCTCTCCCTTCCTCTTCCTCCAACCCAGGATCAAGCATGTGTGGAAATCCCCAGGCTCACTCCACCTACCTGGACACAATTCCCTAGGTCTTGGCACATCACCATAGGCAACCTCCCCCAGTCCACAAACCCAAAGCTCCCACAAGCCCAACCACACCAGCAGAAATCAGGTGTTCAAGCTGGTCACAAAATGCCTTTCTAAAGATGAATAAACTGAATACCTAGACAATGAAATATTATTCTGTGAAGAAAGAACTGAACTATTTTACTATGAAAAAGAGGAAACAAAGCTAAATATATGTGACTGGGTAAAAGAAGCAAATATTATCATCCCAATCACATAACGTTCTGGATAAAGAAAAACAACATAGACAACAAAAATAGGGTAGGGGGCAGCTGGCACAGTAATGCAGTGGGTTAAGCAACTGCCTCATACAAATGTTGGTCTAATATGGCTCCTTCACTTCTGATCCAACTCCCTGTTAATGTGCCTAAGAAATCAGTGAACGATGACCCAAGTACTTGGACCCCTGCTCTCACCTGGAGACCTGGATGAAGCTCCCGACTCCTAGGGAGTAAACCCTTGGATGGAAGATCCCTCAATCTGCTTCTTTGTCTGTCTCTGTCTCTCTCTCTCTCTGTCTCTGTCTCTCTCTCTCTCTCACTCTGCATTTAAAATAAAGAAATAATCTTTTAAAAAGAAGTACTGATCAGAGGAGGAGAAAAATGGAGGGAGAAATGACCACAAAAACAGAAACGCATTAGAATAGTAATGTTAGTCTGTATGATAGTATAATGAGATGCATGTCACTACACATTTGTCAAACCCATAGAATGTTAAGTGCCAAGAGTAAGATACAATATAAACTGCATGATTTGGATAATAATGCTTTATTAGTCTAGGTTCAATAATTACAAAAATAAAAAAGAACATTATTTGAGGGGATGGATTATGAGGGAGATTATGCATGTGAGGGGCAATTAGGTATATAAAAATCTTTGTATTGGGCCCAGCATGATAGCTGATTGGGGTCCTTGCCTTGCATGCACCAGGATCCCATATGGGCACCAGTTCTGATCCCAGCAGCCCCGCTTCCTATCTAGCTCCCTGCTTGTGGCCTGAGAAAGCAGTCAAGGATGGCCCAAAGCCTTGGGACCTTGCACCCATGTGGAAGACCTAGACGGACCTCTTCTTGGTTTTGAATCAGCTCAACTCCAGCCATTGTGGCCACTTGGAGAGTAAACCAGCAGATAGAGGATCTTTTTCTGTATCTTCTTCTCTCTGTGTATCTGACTTTATAACAATAATAATAATAATAATCTTTATATTTTCATTCACTCTTGCTCCTAATCTAAAATTCACATAAAAATGTATAAACAAAAAATAGCATCATGATGCAGAATAACCAGAGATGGAAATGAGGTAAAAAAAAAAATTTAAGTAGAACTTGGATAATCTAAGGTCATGCAGGTACAAAGTTTTGCACTCGATTATAAGTATATTTAGAAATCTTGAGAAGGATTTATTTCTAAGATACTGGGACCTTCTAACGATTTATAGCACTATAATTACTGTGATTATTTAAGGAAACAGAGTTTAAGGAAGGTTCAAGCATCCCACCACATTTTGGTATTATTTAATTCATCAGTTATTATTAGCTATTGCACTAATACAGATAGAGTGTCACTTCCTTGTGCAGTTGTCTGCTAGTGAAATAAGACCCCAAGGGAAAGAATAACGCCCCAGCAGAAGTTGGATGCTGTCTTTCAATTATGTCAGAATCACCCTTTAGCAGTGGGCATGAATTCCTAACAAAATAAGTCCATGCTTTACCCTTCAAACAACTCTCGTCTTATCTCCATAAATCAAAATATAATGATTCAGGGAAAATGAAAAGAAATACATTCTCAGAATGCTTATATATTTTTTTAAAAAAATATTTCATACATGATGGCTATATTTCAAATCTGAGTATCATCAAGCTTTGAAATATATTGACAAGAGCAAGCATTATAGCATAGCAGGTTGAGCCCCTACTTGGAATATCCCTTTCCCATACTGGAATGACAGTACCAGTCTCAGCTGTACCACACTTTCTATCTAATTTCCTGTCAATGAACCTGGGAGGTAGCAGATCATATCTTAAAAGTACTTTGGGCTTGGGCAATCTCTGCCCACCACTCTGGCTGGGGGAGATCCCTTGCCCTGGTCAGGGACATGCTCAGGCAGCTTAGGTGCCAATGGCACTGGGCAAAGCCCTGGGGACGCTTGGCAGGTTGCTCTGGGAGCTTGGGGGTTTGGATTTGCAGAGGGACTGGGGGATCACACAGGTGGGGCTGCACATGACCTGTGGGTTCATGTCTAGGTGAGGAACTACTGCTGAGGAGCATCCATGGATAAGGCCACTGTATATGTAGGTAAGTGAGGGACTGAGATCAAATGGTTTGGAGAGGGGAGCAGGAAGGCATTTAAGGGTCAAGCCAAAGTACCAACACACATGGGTGATCTGAGCTAGGATAATTAGCTCCAATCATCACCAAGCACCACTTACTAGCACACTAAAGCTGAGGCTGGGGCCTACCTGACAGGGCAAGATCATAGCACTCACCAGTAAGAATTGGAACAGAGGACAGGTGATGTCAGGATGGGCCATGACAATAACCAGCACGTGAAAGAATCAGATCTAGTAGCAAAATCTATGGAGGATATGTGGACTTACCCCTGCAGTTTCCATTGGTACACCCAAGAGCTGTGGATGGGATCAGACTTGGCTGGGGAGCTAAGGAGACACTGGAGCTGAGTCTGCGTTGGACATGGTTACAGCCTCCCTCGGCACGGGTAAGGACAGGGTCTGGGGAGCAGCAGAATGGGCCACATTCCAGCACCCACTAGTACTCATGAGAGTCAGGGTGGGCATAGAATGGGCTGAACCTCGCAAAAGCTGTGTCTGGACATGGATCAGGTATTGCTAGGCTTTATCGTCCAACACTAAGAGCCAGAATGGGTATGGGCCAGTTGAACAAGGTCACTGTTCCTGCTTAGGACAAGAGGTGGACAAAATCAACCTGGGCTAAGGACTCACGGTTGTACACAAGATCTGCCACTGGGAGGAGACCTAATAGAGGAGCTTGCGAACTCCTTTGTTAGGATGCATCCCCTGCAGATGAGTGCAAGAACCAAGACAATGATCAGCCCAGACAATGCCAGGCCACAGTATCTGCCAGTATATACATGGGTCAGGTCTGGGGATAGACCAGCCTGGGCCAGTTCATAACATCCACTGTCAGATCTGAGAACCAGGATAGGTGGCGGGAGGACCAGATACTATGTAATCATCATCAAAAATAAACTTAAAAAAAAAAACTGTATCATTGAATATAACATTAAGAAAAAAAAACAGTACTGGACATCTGACACCCATCTGGGAAACCCAAAATGGGTTTTTGGCTCTGGGTTAGGTTGACCCTGGCTTGGCTGTTGGGGTACTTGGGAAATTAACCAGAAGATGGAGCTCTTTCTCTGTCCCATTACTTTTCAAAAACAAAAATACATAAATCTTAAATAAAAATATATGTATATGTAGATGAACATATTCATATATATGCATGAATATGTTATTATAACAAGGGCAAAGGAAATGGAGGAGGAGTTACAGGAAGAATCTTCTATTCTTCTTAATGTATCATGAAAGATAAAAATCTACTTATCATATAAATTATAAAATAAATTACAACATTTAATAGAATTAAATTTTTAAAAGATAAAATTTATTACATAATGTTTGAAAATACTGCACCATTTTAATAGTAATTATATATAATTTTTCAGGAACTTTTGAAAAACCCCCCGAGACTGTACTTCAAGTTTTTTGAAATAAAATGAACTAGTGTTTAATTTCCATTTTCCATAAACTTTTTGAAGGGCCATCATTAAAAATTAGAAAAGGAAGATAAGTTAAAAACTCCTAAGTGTTTTAAGGTGAAAGCATTTAGCTATTTTACAACACACATACCAAAATTTCCAAGCCAGCTACTAAAACATGTACCTGAAGTGGTACAGCAGTTAAAAAAAAAAAAACACTGAAAAAAAATCATAACCAAAAAAAGAAAAACAGGAAAGAGAAAATATGATAGTAAAAATGAATACAAATGGATCAATAATCACATATATAAATGTACAAGACTCAAAGGCAAAGACAAAATTGTCAGACTGCACATGTTCAGAATTCAGCAGATTTATTTATGAGGAACAAACTATTTTGACCCTACTCTAGCAGGAATGCAATGAAAACAACTTAGATCCCTAAAACTTTGCCCAATTAGTGTCTTGTGTCAAATAGCTTTCAACATCACTCTCTTTTCCCATTGTATAAGCTACCCAAGACTACCGGTCCCCTTGAGAAATACTACAAGAATAAAAACTATACACACTAGTTTGCTATTGCACAATTACACAATTACGCTTTTACACTGTGCTTCTTACCTGGAATTTGGTCAAGGCAACATGACTTCATTTCTCCTGATCTCACTTGACTACACATATTACAGAGTACCGTAGTTGGTTTCACATCTATTTTCCCTGAGGACAACCATGCATCACTGTGACTGACAGTTCTTGCCAGAGAAAACTAAAAGCCATACGATAATTAGACACGCTGATTAAGAAGATAGTGTTGCCATCTGACCTGTTCTATCCCAGTGTCATGACAATAAGGATCCCACTAATATAACAGCACCTCCTGCCGCAAGAATTACTCAAGCCTTTCAACAAGCCAGTGCCGCCTCCCTCGCTCATTCCTTATCACCTTGGAGATTAGAGTGATTACTGGGAACTCCCAAGGAAAACTGTCAGCCCAGGGGCCGAACTGAGTATGTCATTGCATTTTAAAGATTTTTCACTGCTTGATTCACAGTTATCTATGAAAATTTTTACATCTCTACTTGATTTATGAGAATTATGTCTTTAAAAAAAAAACACTGAAGCGCCAACTTAGCCAAAAAGCAATCAGAGCTCCGGCCAGACTATCAAAACATCTCACAAGGAGGCCCATTGCACTGTCACTCTCCTTCCCAGTTTCATGGACTGGTGCCAGAGATCCAGCACACTCAGAGTTACCTCCTCATTCTTGCCAGTCTGTATTTCTCAGGTACTGTAGTTTCTTTTTCATATAGTCACTCTGTCTGATAGCAGCCCAGCACTTCCCTGCTTAGCTTACATTAGTATTGGGCATCTCTATGGTCTGATGGTCAGGAGAGGAAATGAGGTCACTTCCTGGGGATGCTAGGCATTGATCTCCCTTGGGACATAGCCTTCAAGAAAGGGTCAGGAAGTCACATCTTTGGCAGGCTTCTCTGGGCCATTTCTACAAGATCCAGAAGAATATAGACAAAGTTCTCAAGGGTACCTATCATTTATCCTAAAGCCCCAGCTCTTTCCAATCAGGGTGAATGATTTCACTTAACAGATTTTTCTGAAGTTCTGCCCAATTGCAAATATTTAATTTCTAGAAGATAACAAAGATGAGAAGTCATGGATTGCTAAATAAGAAATGATCCACAATTCACAAATGTCTGTACAGACATGGCCAAGGCCAAGAACCACATCAGACACAAGTCCCAAAGACGACTCAGCATGGCATCAAGATCCCCCAATCACAAAGACATAAATTGTGCATGGTATAAAACCCAGCTTTCTGAGGAACATGTGCTTCACTAAGAGACCAGAGCAAGAATTGCCTGGAGAAGATTCAGGCCAAGAAAATCAAGGTTAGGAATGCATACATTGAAGTTATCAAGACCCTTGTCAAGGCTAACAAAGTTAGGCCCAGAGTCCCAAAAGATATCAGCTGCAAGCTTGATGATTTGTAAACATCACACACTCCAAGCTTGAGGAGCATACTAGTGCCCCATTGCCCAAAGTCTTAGGGTGCCCTGAACAAAGACCAAAGAAAAACCAAGATGAATCTCAAATCAAGTCCCAGGCCCTGGCCTAGGCTTCAATCAAGGCCAATATCCAAGTGCTAATCACACCCCAGGCCCAGGCTGTAACTGTACCTGCACACCCAGTTCCAGTGAGACTCCCCCCACAGTTGCCCAGGCCCCAGGAACACTCTGTTGTAATAGCCTTTGTTTACCAATGTAAGGACAGAAGGATTGCTGTGTCCCCTAGGCTATTGTCTGGATGAGTGAGTGTACACCTCTGCTATTTGCACAAGTAAACCTGAGAAGGGGGCAACAGGATGGCGGGGGGGGAGAAAGGACCCTAGTAATAGTATATAATAACATATAACTAATGTGCTATTAACAGTAATAGTATATAATATATATTAATATACTATTTAGAGTAATAGTAGTAATAATAATGCAATTTTCTGATATAAGGCAACTTTAATGCAAATACAAGCTCATTACCCCTTTCAGTACTGTTTGCTACATATCAGGAGGTATGATATTTTTGTTTTTGTCTTCATTCATCCAAAAAAAAAAAAGTAAAACAGATATTATATTTATTCTTTAATTTCCTCACAGACTCATAGGTCATACAACAGCAGCATTTGCCTCAGGAAGATCCTTGTTTTTCTTTTTCATTTCTTTAGCGACACATTGGTCATTCAGTAGCATATTACTGAATTTCCTGTTGTAAATTTTCTATTTTTCTCTCTGTTACTGATTTTGTTTTATGACTTTTCATTTAAGGGGATGTACTGTAACTGTATCATAGAGACTATCACAGATGTGGAGATACAATGCAGTGTGCATCTCTATTTCTAAATCAAAATAGACTGCCAATGAATCTGTAGAATGTATCTTAACAATAGGGTGCTGGACTCCATCATTGTCCATGCCTACAATTTCAGGTTATACTTAAATATCAGAATAATGAACTTATGTCTGATTGTAAAGGACTGTACTACTGTAATGCTATGGGGGAAATCTGTGGGAGGGTTGGGGAGGAGGAAGGGGCAGAGTTTTAGGGAGCAGGAAGGGAAATCTCAGAGCCAATGGAACTGTATCATGGAATAATAAAATTAATTTAAAAAAAAAAAAGAGTTCAGGCCCAGTGAGGTAGCCTAGCAGCTAAAGTCCTTGCCCTACATATGCCAGGATCCCATGTGGGGGCTGGTTCTAATCCCAGTGGTTCCACATCCCATCTAACTCCCTGCTTATAGCCTGGGAAAGCAGTCAAGGATGGCCCAAAACCTTGGGAGCCTGAACTTGTGTGGGAGACCCAGAAGAGGCCCCTGGCTGCTGGTTTCAGATCAGCACAGCTCCGGCCATTGTAGCCACCTAGGGAGTCAATCAATGGACAGAAGATCTACTCTGTCTCTCCTCTCTGTATATCTGACTTTCCAATAAAATTAAAAAAAAAAAAAGAGTTCAAGACTTGAAAAAAATTAAGATATCACAATCTTGAAAACACAATAGTATGGTAAACACACACAAACTGAGGTAAAATATTTACATTGCATTAACTCACAAAGATTAATATCTGTCATATATGTACCCACTGATGTCATTCAACAGAAAATGAATAACTAATTCACATAGTAGAAACAGAAAATTGCTAAACATCTGAAAAGATATTCAACATCAGTGATAATTAGAGAAATGAAAAATAAAATCATCTAATGGCTTTTCACACTCACCAAAGTGGCCAACATTCTGCTACATAATATACCAACTATTTTAAAAGATATTTCTAATTGTGATCATCAGAGAGCATATATGTTCAATTCCTTAGAAAGCAACCATTTGTCAACTACCAATATACGTGGAACTATCACACAACAATTTCACTTTCATACTTCTGAAGATCCTGAGTGAATTAATTAGCTGCAAATTCATACCTGTTGAGCGGTTCCCTAGAGGTAGCCCCCAAACCAGCAACTCCAGTATCACATGGGATCTTGTTAGAATTAGACCCAGTTGGACTGCACAGCTGCTGGAATAGAAACTTTAGAGTAAAACTCAGCAGTATGTGTTTTAACAAGATCTTTTCACAGTTCTGATCAATGCTGAAGTCTGAAATTCACAGACCTACTGGGTCCAAAACAGCATTTGTGTGTATGTTACAATCTAGCAGACCAGGCTACCCTGGAACAAAATAAACCAAGAATGAAAAATATCATGGATGCTAGTAGGAAAGGTAATTAAAGTTTAATTAAAGTCTGAGCAGGAATATACACAATGACTATACATGGCAAACTGTAAAGTAAATTTTAAAATGTTATCTTAAAAAAGAAAGGGACAAAAGGAAGTATCATCATAGTCTCAGAATCATATCTATAAACCACATTAAATGTGTTCTCTTTAAAAAAAAAAACAACTATTTTTTATCTGAAAGTCAGAGTTCAAAGAGTGAGGGAGAGACAGATAGAAATCTTTCATCCTCGGGTCCAATGTCTAGATGACAACAGTGACCAGGGCTGGGCCAGCCCAGACAGGAGCCAGGAACCTCCTGCTTCATATATTCTTCTCAGGGCTTCAGCCACTTGAGCCATCTTCCACTGCTTTTTCCAGGTCAGCTTAAGCCACTGCCTGTAACACCAACTTCCACATGCATGCTGGTTTGAGCCCTGGCTACTTCACTTCCAAACTAGCTCTCTGCTAAGGTCCCTGGGAAAGTAGCAAAAGACGGGCCAAATATTTGAACCCATGCAACCTACAAGGGAAACCTAGATGGAATGCCACGCTTCTGACTTCAATCTAAGCACAGCCCCTTCTATTATAGTTATTTGGGTAACAAGCCAATGGATGGAAGATCTTTTTCTCCTTCTATATCTGTGTCTCTGTCTCTCTAACTTTCAAATAAATATCTTTTTTTTAAAAAACAGGCTATTATACAGCTCTAAGCAGCAATAAGCTAAAGCAACATTCCTCAGCACTAATCAATTTTATTTCTGAAGAACAGATAAGGGGAAATTGAACAAAAACCAACTGGAAGATTCATACACTATGACCATTCTAATTCATAAGCAAAGTGCTGAGATCTATCCTAATTATTATTTAAGTTGTACATGCATTGTGTATCTGAATATGTTTCATGGTGAATGTTAAAACATACAAATATAGACAATTAGAAAAATGGGAAATGACACAGCAACAAGGATCTATCAGTAAAAGATGAAATTGTAGCAAGTTTTCATTTCGACTTTGCAGTCATTGGAACTACACTTTTCTTAATCTAAGTCTAATACATTGTTTAATCTATGAGCTAACTATACTGAATTTTTGCACCTAAGTCACATTCTCAGAGGATCTACCTAAATTTCCTGCTCAGTGTCTAACTGATCAGACAACCCTACCTGTCCCAACATTTCCTATCTATTTTTGGTTGTGCTATGATTGAAATCTAATCTGAAGCATGATCATTCAAAGACATTGAAATTGCCTTTGTTTATGCAATTTTGAAACAAAAGAGAAAAAAAGTCTGGGAACAATAATATTCCTTTAAGAAATGTCAGAGAAAAAAAAAAATTATAGCAGCTAGTGGGTTCAGATGAGCAGGAATGAAGTTATCATTAAGTCAAGTAAAAATATATTAGGGCCGGGCCTTACATGTGCTGGGATCCCATACAGGTGCCGGTTCTAATCCCGGTGGCCCAACTTCCCATCCAGCTCCCTGCTTGTGGCCTGGGAAAACAGTCGAGGACGGCCCAAAGCCTTGGGACCTTGCACCTGTGTGGGAAATCTAGAGGAAGTTCCTGGCTCCTGACTTCGGAGCGGTGCAGCACCACCGCTGCGGTCACTTGGAGAGTGAATCATCAGACTGAAGATCTTCTGTCTCTCCTCCTCTCTGTATATCTGACTTTGCAATAAAAATAAAATAACTCTTATATATATATATAGTATATATATATACTAGGGTCCAGAAACTACATAAAAGTCCAACTAGAAGAGACTAACAAATGTCTTCCCACATTCTGTCTAAGGGAAACAGATAGAAATAGCACAAGAAAATCAAACAGAAGCAGCATGTAGCCTCAGACACAGAAGGAAGCAACTGGGTAGTTGAGCTTATGTTGACTATGGCACTGCCTTTGAGAACAGTGGTACTTAGCAAGCCACCAGCCACTAGTTTCAGTATAACCAACTTCTAAAAAAAAATTAGTATAACTCATTTAAGACTACCCTGTCAAGTCTAGTAGTAATAAATTATATTGAGTATCTTTTTTATAACCACTTATTCACCCCTGCTTAGCAACATTAGTAAAGAAGAAATTTATGAGTAATAGAATACTAGATCAAATATTTTATACCCCCCTAAAACAGTTAGACCTAACCCCAAATCCTGCAGCGTGACCTTCTTTAGAAAAGTCTTTGCTGTTGCGATTAAGAATTTAGAGATGAGGTCATCTTGGACATAGGGTAGGCCCTAAATCCCAGGATTTCACTATGAGGTTTCCTGTAGGGATCCTGTAGCCGAACTGCTGCTTCCTGCTGTGGTAGAAAAACAAGTTTCAGGAAGTCTGCTGTGATTGGCCCAGGGGTGCATGGATGGTTCGTGGACAGAGTGTGATCTGTGTGAGGATTGGCCTGCCCGCTGCGTGCAGAGGTGACCTTTTCGCTGATTGGCCATGTTACCCAGTATAAGGGAGCCAGAGAAACGGGGAGGAGAGTGAGAGCACTTGGCCATGATGTAGCTGCTGCGTGCCTCGCGATGCCATGCTCCGGTTTTGCTGTGTCATCTCTACGATAAAGGTTCTACAAGGTCAATGAGTGTCTGGGTTTGACTTGCTGGCCAAGGGACCCCGACAGTTTCCATATGAAAAAAAGAAGAGGTGACTTGTGACATACACCCAAAAAGGACCCTATAGGGAGGGATGAGGCAGAGATAGGAGTTGGGCTTCCCGAGCCATGGAACTCCCACAGCCACTACAAATGGACAGGGTCATGAGGGAGTTCTCCATTCAGAAAGACCCAACCCTGCCAGCTCCTGCATTTCAGATTTCTGCTCTCTCAAGCTGTGTGCAAAAGGAATGAGGTGAGCCACCCAGCTTATAGGAATTTTTTACTGCAACTGTAAGAATACATATTTTTAATGAAGCCATTAGTGATATGATCTATTTTTTATTCACGTGAATTTGTATTCAACTGTCAAACTGTGTCACATTATCAACATGAATTGGCACAAGTAACCAGCCCATAGACAACCTTTTTAGGCCATATCTTAAGAATTTCTGATGCGTAGTTAAGGTAAGAGAGTGTGCTTGTTTTGTTTCCATTCTGAACTTAGAACACAGGAATTTTTTAAAAAATGGCATATGAAAGAAGAAAAAGCCTTAATAAAGTGTATGTCACAAATTTAGATGTGAAAAAAAAAACAACTAATTTAGGTGTGGCTTAGGAACATGGGGCCACAAAGCCACAAAGGAAGGATTCATTCTTCCTCTCCATTTAGTTTCTCTCCCAGGTTGTCTACAACACAAGTTGCGGCATCACAGCCAAACAGGAAGCCACCTGTGGCACCTGCAGAGTGATGCTACAAGCACAGGCACAGCTGCATTTCTCTCTCAGCAGTCTTCTCTATACAAGTGCTACAGCCATAAAAAGTATGGCCTGGGATCCCACACTCATATCCCCCACCAAAAACTGACTTCGCGTTGTAACACTTTCTGAGGCCAAGGGTGAAACTGCAATTCACAAAAGGTGAGAGTCTTATAGGAGTGAAACTGAATAATGTGCACAAACATTTTATTTCATGGAAGAATGACAGTATCAAGTGAAATAATTAGAATGAAGTTAGTCAATAGGCTTGAGACTTTAACCTGATGTTTATTGAAGGGCAAGACAGCCTGTACTTACCATATGGACACAGCAGGAGGAGCAAAACATTCAGGAGGACTTGAGTGGGGTCAGTTTTGCAAAACCCCAGCTTCTCTGGTCAGTAGATCTCTTCTATTGCAACCCTACTATGTTTTTTCTTCCTGCGGCTTTAGTGAAGCAGTCAAAGTAAAGAGTATAAGAATACAAAGGAAATAAAATAAAGACTGGATAATTTTCTATGTTCATTAAAATAAAAGTATTTAAAACTTAAGAGTGGAATAGAAAAAATATATACTATAGAAATTAAGAACGAGTACAGCGATGCACAAAGATAAAAGAATAAACTATTTTAAGTAATAAAATGGGTAAAATTGAAATAAGATTAACAGGATAGGAGTATTGGAAAAATCTTAAAGACAAAGAACACAAACTGCTGTTAAATGCTAAAATTTTTAAGATTAAAAAAATAACACGGGGCTTGGCGTGGTAGCCTAGTTGGCTAAATCCTCACCTTGCATGCCCCAGTATCCCATATGGGCACCAGTTTGTATCCTGGCTGTTCCACTTTCTATCCAACTCCCTGCTCATGGCCTGGGAAGGCAGTAGAGGACATCCCAAACATGTAGTCTGCATGGCACCTGCATCATGGGGCCAGATCTGCCTGCCTTTCTGTGCTAAGAATTAATATTACAATTTGTAGCTATATATATGCATATATGATTATGCATAATATGATTAATTATATATGTACATATATTGTTGATATATTTAATGCAGTTTTATACATATAACAAAACATATTATATACATATAAAAATCATAAATATATCTGTTATATAGAAATAATATAATAAACAAATGTATTTCCCAGTACTTTGATGGTTTTCCTGCTTTAGATTCTAAATACTCAAAACGTTTCCTGCCTCTCCATGTTCAAAAGGATGTTACACCACAGCTTCCCTATTCAGCCATTATCGTCACCAAATTAATAATTCGACTATGAGAACAGTTTAGTAACAGTACAGCAAAGAAACTCCTAGTATCATGTACATTTTACACATTTTAATCTGCTCATTTTGCCATCATATTCACAACTTCAAGTCTCTCTAAACTGATAAAAAAAAATCATTCTATATTTCCAAACTACCTACCCAAATGGAATTCTAGTTTCCTTTAGAGGAGGTTTTACACACATAACACACTAACAGAAATGCTATTTGGGTGTAATAGGAAATGCTCTGTGCAGCAGCTACATTATGTTATCAGGGCAATGCACTATTTGCTGTAGTTTTATAGGACAGAATGCCTGTAAATTCTTGTTAGCAATTTTAAAATAATTTTCCTCTAAGTACAGACTAGTAGGAAAAACTCCATAGTACCTCTACATATAAATTGTGTTTCAAGAGCTGCTTCTTAGACACATTTTGTGGCTAGAAGAAAAGCCAATAACACAACTCCCCTCCCCAAATAATTATTTCACAAAAATAAAGTCTTCTTCCTCACAGAATGAGAAATTTACTAAAAGACTAGGATTGATAAATACAGCCACCGGGTGTTTTTCATCAACTTGCTTCTTCTTGTCATTAGGAATTTCATGTTTCATCACAAATCTTCCCACCACCATTCAATGATTTAAAAACAAATTACAAAAATAAAATAAAATAAAACATTACACTGGCTAATTTTATTTATTTGAAAAAGAGATAGCTCACCAAATTTCTACAGTAGCCAGGTCTGAGCTAGGCCAGAGCCAAGACATTCAATCTGGATCTCTCCATTCACTGTGTTACATCAGTCCTGGATCTCTCACATGGATGGCGGGGACACAGTGCCTGAGCCATCACTTGCTGCTCCCTGGGTCTGCATTAGAAGGATGCTGGAATTGGGAGTGAGGCTGGAACTCAAACCCAAGTGTTCCAGTATAGGATGCTAGCATCCGAAGTGGTGTCTTTAACTACTGTGCTAAAGGCCCACTTCTCATGCTGGTTTTAATGAAACAAGATTTACTAAAACTAGGGCATCCTTGGGACTGAGCCAACAGACAGAAGAGTGCGCATGCACTCTGTCTCTCTCCCTCCCCACCGCACCCCTCTTTTTCTCTGTAACTCTTTTTAAATTTTTTTTAAATATTTTTAAACCCTGTAAAGCAAATATTGGTGCGTTAATATAAGGAGCAATAGCTACATCTGTAAAATTCTCTTGTCAAACCTAATCGTTAAGACTACTCATTGGCCAAAAACAAAAAAAGAAAAAAACAACTACCTCAAATATATCCCAAAATATTATCAAAAATTTTCTTTACTAGTTTTTATAAAGTCATTTAGTTTAGGAGGTAAACATCCTGGGATCCCATATGCGTGTCAGTTCATGTCCCAATAACCCCACTTCCAATCCAGCTCTGCTTGTGGCCTGGGAAAGCAGGCCAAGATAGCCCAAGCCTGGGACCCTTTTCTATGCGAGCTCCTGGCTCCTGGCTTCCAAAGAGCTAAGCTTCAGCCATTGTGGCCACTTGGGGACTGATTCAATAGATCTTCTCTGGCTCTCCTCCTCTGTATATCTGCCTATCCAATAAAAATAAATAAATGTTTTTAAATGCTTAATTTAAAAAGTTAATCTGGAACATCTTGGAAAAGACAAAATCAACGTATTTGAATATAAGAAGAGCTAAACTGAAAACAGAACTGAAATTAAAAAGAAATCTACAGCAAGGAAAAGTTCAGATGGAAAAAAGAATTTATTAACTATAGCAGATCATTTAGCATTATAACAATCTATATCTAATGGTAATGATGGAAGGCCATCTCATAGTGTAACAGAAGACAGAAGTAAACTTAAGGGAAGGAAAAAAGGGAAATTTTTTGAAAAAATACAAGAAAGAAAATTTGTCATCATTTGTCATTATTCCAAGCAACAGACTAATGGAACCCTTACCATGGTTTAAAAGATTATTATTATTTACATTTTATAGATAAGTAAATTGAGGTACAATCGTTAAAATAAGTTTTTAAAAAATATTGTCATAATCTCTGAAATATCAGTGTTTTAATAAATGTTTCCCATGGATGATTATTAGTCACTGTATAAAATTTCCCCAGATATGAACTTTATATATATTTAAGATTTATTTATTTTTATTGCAAAGTCAGTTATACAGTTAGGAGGAGAGACAGAGAGGAAGACCCTCTGTCAGCTGATTCACTCCCCAAGTAACCTGAGCTGAGTTGATCTGAAGCCAGGAGCCAGGAACCTCCTCCAGGTCTCCCACACTGGTGCAGGGTCAAGTCTTTGGGCTGTCCTTGACTGTTCCCCCAGGCTACAAGCAGGGAGCTGGATGGGAAGTGGGGCTGCTGGAACCAGAACCAGTGCCCACAGGGAATCCCAGTGCGTTCAAGGCAAGGACCTCAGCCACTGGGCCACCACACCGGGCCGAAGACATAATGTTTCAAGAGCTATATGAACAGCTGAGAAAATCGGGAGTGACCCAACAATTCCAATATTTGGTCCATTATAGTATAGGATTACATGGAAACAAAGAATATTTCCTGCTATATAATGAATTAACCTTAAAATTAATGGGTAAGCCATTTCTTCTAGAATTATTAAGATGAGGAAAAAAACCCTACATATATTGAGTCTTGGGTAGACTCGAGGAACAAAGTGTTGTATTCAAAACTTAGAATTGCTTCTGTACCAGGCTGTAAATCTAACCCCACCATCCCTAGACTCTAGCCTCAGCTCCACTTGATGCCAAGCACAGCTTTGTTTCAGAAGGAATCAAAGCCATGCTTGAAAGTGCTAGTATTGTACCATCCTGCACAACTCGGTATGTCCATGTTTGGGGAGGGAGCACATATTCTTGTGGGAGAGCAAATCAGCCTTTCTACTAATGAAAGCTGGGTCTATCCATCTTGTTGTGCTCCTAATTCTCAGTGTGGCAATAATGCTATGAACACAGAGAAATCTCTCATCTCCTTTGAAAAAGCTAGGAATCCACATAGTGTAACCTATAGGAACTGGATAGGTATCTTAAAGTTGATAGCTCCAGATCAGCATTAGACAATAGCAAAAGCTACAATGACACACAGGGGGAATTAGGAACGACCCAAACAGTCTATTAACAGGTGGTCATATGCACAGAATAGGGGAGAACCCCAGAGCGGAACAGCGGGACGGGAAGAGGCTTATCCCCCACCCACAAGGACTCCTGGACGGACACAAGAACGTCATCACAACTGCCAAAGAGAACACGGGGATCTGGAAAGCCTCTGGATGCCGTGAACCCAGAGGACAGACATCCCCCCTCTTTGGATAAACTACACAAGATGGAAGAAGCCCGAGTCCTTCCACACAGGAACTAACGACATCAGAACAACAGCCAGGAACCACGATCGGTCATCAGAACCAGAAGATCAATAAACTTTCTGCGGGACAATGGGAGAGGAACCTTCTCCAGTCCTTACCTAGTTCCAGCTCTGGGCCTCCACCCTCTATAATGACCAACAAGGTTCCTCCTAAACCCCCTGCCCCTCTTCACACACACACACACACACACACACACACACACACACACACACACACACACACACACACACACACACACTCATATACACACACTAATAGGATGAGATAAGCAAAGAACAATAAAGAAAGATAGGTCATCAAGGACTCACACATGTCCTATTAGATGGAACACAAAGAACAAGTACCCATCAGCAAGGTATGAGAGATTTCTCTGCAACACCCCCCAAACTCGTTGCACACCTCAATTGATGAGGTGTCATTGAAATAGTTGCAGGAGGTAGTCAAGAACTTACATGTAATTTTAACATATTGTCTACTCAATACTATGTCAGATATCACATGTTTGCCTTGATTTAACCTGTAATTTATGCTTGGTTGTTTGTTACTTTTTGAACCTGTCATTGATACTGTCTCAACCCAGATGTTTTGAAGAATAGAACTTGCACTATTTTTTAACATATTGTTCACTCAAAACTATGTCAATTAATTCCATAACATTGTATATTGATGCTGATGTTTTGTTGGGGATTTTAACTGACTGGGACTTTATTCTGTTAGCTCTACCTTCAGACCAGAAAAGGTCTCCCCAAGAGGCCACTGAACTTATCTGGACAATAAGATGCTGGACTTTATGCTAGGTATATGCTTGCAATGAAGGAATTTCAACTGAACTTGAGCTGCGGTTATGCAGCAAGGTGGAGCAATCCACTATAGGAGGAGGGGTGTGGGAGGGGTGGGGGGAATCCCCAGTGCTTATAAAACTGTATCACATAATACAATGTTAATAACAAATTAAAAAAAGATATCCCACAGAAGCCAACAAACTTCCACAACTCAGGGTCTAAAATATTAGGGCAAGATATTTTTCATAACTTTTATGTTTAACACATGGAAAGCCATGTGATACTTTTCCTTAGCATTATGTAATATTCCTAATCTAGTCTGATTAACCCCACGACAAACCACATTAATCATTCTGTAGAAAGTATGTGAAAATTCTAGCAAAGTGGAATAAACAGGAGGGAAACATAAGTCAAAATGGGACAATTTTACGATATATATGTTCTACAGTTAAGACTTTGCTTTTGGTATTTGAATTGTGTACTTGTCCCATTAATTCTTGGGCATAAACCAGTGGAAGTTATCTTATGGACAGTTTCATTCTCCAGGAGACCAGCATTAAAATAAATGATTTCCTAAGTGTGACTGGTTGGCAGTGACCCCTGGTGAGCTGAGTATACTGTCTGTCAGGAACTCTTTCTCTTTGGTCAGCACATTACTACCAGGTCATCAAAAGCTCGTTCTAATGAACAATGTATGATTAAATGAAAATAACTGTCATTAAACATTATAAAAGCACGGTTACACATAATGACATTAAAACAAAAAGCATTTGGGAGAGGCATTCATCTAGTATGTCGGGAAACCACATATTATATATCAAGTGGGTTTCAGGCCCAGCTCACCTCCTGGTCCCAACTTCCTACTATTTGGTAAACTATTCTTATGCCCACGTATTTAATCTCTATGCAGCCAATCACTCTAATTTAGTGACTTGAATCCATTGTCCCACAGTCCATGAATTCAAAAATGGACAAAGCCCGTCTTTGATTCATTGAGTTGATTCTTCTTTTCCACTTGCTGCTGGGCGTCACTTGCTGATATTTCAGCTGGTGGCTGGAATGGAACAAAGGATCTGAGGCATCTTCTTTCTTACATGGCTAGAAAGCATGCTAGAGAATCCAGGCCACTCTAGTCCCCTGGCTGTGTCAGGGTTCCTTCATAATCTGTTTGCAGTAGAGTAAAATAGCTTCTTAGCTGGAAGTTTAGGTCACACGTGGGTGTTCCAAAACACATGAAGGAGGAGCTATCAGTCTCATTAGGCCTGCAACTTGGTGAAGCATTGCTTCTGTCATCCTGACTGATCAGAGCAGTCATGGATCCTGCCAGGTCCAAGAAGAGGAGTACATACGCCACCTCGCAATAAGGGAAACGTCAACACCATTGTGATGATCACTGGTCCATTGCAGCTACCCATAAAATTTTAATTGTCTCCGGTAATCAATGAAGGCTACTCGAATAATTTAATATAGGAAAATGCATTAAAATTAGTAGAAATAACATGAAACAGGGACTTAGGGGAGGAAATTGGAGGAAGGAGTCCACTATCACAATATTTTTATTTTTTACTTTTAAGTGGCTTCTCCCAGAGGAGGTTGAAACCCACTGCATTATCCTGGTTGCAAAGATGGTTATTTGTGGCTGTTAAAATGTGGATCTAATTTCAACCAGATTTTCTGTGTGTACATTTCCATCTCTTCTATTGAGGATGGAAATTTTGCAACTTTAAATCAGCAAAAACAGAAGCATCAAGTATTTTTAAGCACTGTACATATATAAATATATGACACACATACATACAGCTGTATAAATATGTGTATACGTACGCTTATACATAATCATATATATTTTTTCCACACTAAACAAGAAACCCAAAGAGTGACTCCAGTTAGCAATTATTGAGCCTTGATATGTGCCAAGCACTGATCACAATGCTTTTCCTTCCCTGGTGAGTTAATATTCTAAATCTATAGCTTTCATAATAGAGGAGGAGGCTCTCCCAGAAATGAGCTGCCCAGAGCACCCATTATTTTCCCATCACTCTCACATGAGTGTTGTTTCTATAAAATCAAATGTTCTTTTTTCTGTAAACTGCAAGTGACCTCAGAGTCAGAAATTACTTTGTGTAAATACACAATTATTCGACTCAACACTATAAGGTCTGTAAGTCAACCAAGACAAGCAGCAGTAGGGTATCAATCTAAAGAGAGAATCTTTCCCATGCAACACTTCTTCATTTGTACTCACAGCTGCAGCTACAGCTGTAATAGCAAAATATTAATTGTACTCAGTTGAAAACAAGATTTCCATTAAATATTTGTCCAAGGCCACTTGTTTTTGCTGTTATTAAACTTGTATAAGCATCCAAAAATGAAAATATTTCTAAATCCTTCAATATACACACATCCCAAGTAAAAGATGTATGTCCCTAACTAATGAATTACATAATTGGATTTCAAACTGAGACTGAAAGGGAACTATTTCCAGCAACAAAAAGGTCTTAGAAACATATCACAATTTCAAATAACCACTCACTGCAATCATCTTCCTTTCTACATCTTAAATTATATTTATCTAAAAAAATGAGCATCACTAAATATAGAACTGAAAACAGAGCTCATAAATATAATTAGGTCATGTTCTGCAAGAGTAACCTGTCCAAATAATTGATAAATGTGCTTAAAGTACACATTTAGATATTGAAAATATTGCCTATTTTCTTTCTCACTCTTTTTAAATCAGACTGTTGAATGTCTACTAAATGTTAGGCATTGTTCCAGGAACTGAGAGTAAGAATCAAGAGCAACCAAGTATAAGGAGTCCCTGTCTTACTGTTTTCATAATACTGGGAAAGATACGCATAAATAGAGCATTTTACGTTAAATTGTGCTTTCATTAAAATTAAATATTTTACACTACAAATACAGAGATGTTCACACTTTCATTTTTTGCTAATGGAATATAAATTGATCGAGGGAACTCAAGGCTGTATTTTTGTGACACTGATCAAAAATCCTTCAATGTGTGCTTACACCAGCAATTCCATTTCTGGGAACTCCTAAAACCGCCTGCATGAATCTACTCAACACGTCATCTGAGGAATTTCATCACAATTTTTATAATATTAACAAAAATTGGCAACTACTCAAAAACCAAAATTGGAGAGTTTGGTCAAATCATTTTATAATTTATAGTAAAATAATATACTTAAAATAATACTATCTATGATAAGAGAAAATGTTTGCTACATTGTTTATTTTTGTCTTGAAAAACAACATTGAAAATATAGTGTTATTTGTGTCTAAAATCACTTTTATGTAAGTTAAGAGAATTTGGCAAGACCACCCTCCATTGTTCTCATCAGTGGGAGGCCAGAAACCAAAAGAATGTAATCATAGCTGGCATCATTCCTCCTGGCACTAAAAAGTATGGCCATTGACAACCAGCATGGTTGTTGTATGATTCAGCCAAGCTTCAGGCCTAGGGAGGAAGAGCCAAATGGTTCTTAGCATAGTAATAGGCTGGTCTGCTGTTCACAAAGGACAAAACACAAAAACCCAAGCTGATGGGGGAAAATGTCCTTTCCTCACTGCCAGACAAGCCAGCATTTGCTCAGGGGAAACTAATGACTGCCTTTGTGAGGATGTCATTCACAGGTGACATAGTTAGGGGTACCTGCTCTCAAAGGGAAGAGGCGGAAGTGGTCTGTAGAGAGTGGCATTCACTCTTCTTCATGGGAGAGAGGCTCATTTCCCCTTTACTACTTAATGCAGGAGTCAACAAAATATCACCCACAAGCCAAACTCAGCTTACCACCTACTTTTGAGTGGTCCAAAAGTTTCAAGTGGCTTTCATGTCTTAAAATGTTTTCTAATTCTTCTTTAAATAATGTGACATGACATTTAAAATATATATGAAATTTGGATCTCAGTGTCCATAAATAGAGTTGTGTTGGTATATCGCCACATCTGTTTGTGTCTTATCTATGGCTATCCTACGGTTTGAATATCTCTAGAAAAATCATGTTGATGTTTACTCCTCATTGTGGGGTATAAGAGGTGGGATATTTAATGCATTAATGGGCTATCTCAAGAGTGAGGCTATGATAAAAGCCAGTTTGATTCTGTGTATTGTATGTGCTCCTACACCATGTGGTGCCGTGGACCACTCCAGAAAGCTAAAGAGTACTGATCAACAAAGAAGCTCTCACCAGATACAGCCCCTTGAGAAATCATATCTTTTTGTTATAAATTACCCAATTTGGATAACATATTGTAGCACTTGAAATCAGATAGGCTGCTTTCAGCCACAACCGCACAGTTAAATTCTTCAGCTCCCAAACCTTAAAATATTTACCACTTTCCCTTATTCAAAACAGTTCACCAAAACTGGGTCTAATAATGGTTAGCATGCATTTCAGCAAAACTCAGGTGGTATTCGTATTGGCAGTACTTCCTGGGAGAAATGTGATTTCCTAATGGGAATATTGATGTCAAAGACTGCAGCAACCCAGAGTACCTACCACATTCCTTAAAGGGTCCTATTAAGACTCAACACTGGGCTTGATGCAATGACTCGATTGACCAACCCTCCCTTTGCAAGTGCCAGGATCCCATACAGATGCTGGTTCATGTCCTGGCTGCTCCACCTCCAATTCAGCTCCCTGCTTGTAGCCTGGAAAAGCAGTTGGAGATGGCCCAAAGCCTTGGGACCCTGCACCTGTATGGGAGACCCAGAACACTCTTCTGACTCCTGGCTTCAGATAGGTTTAGCTCCAGCACTGCAACCTTTTCGGAAGGGAACCAATGGATGAAATAGCTTTCTCCTTGTCTCTCCTCACTGTAAATCTGCCTTTCCAATAAAAATAAATAAATCTTTGAAATCAAATCAAATCAAATTAAGACTCAACTCTGGACACAGTAAAAATTGGCAAATCTATCTTTCAGGAATAAAAGTGGAAGTGAACCTTGCTACAGCCAGTTTACATCTAAATGCAGCACAAGCATCCTCCATTTCAGGTTCAGCTTCCTCCAGTGTATTCTGACAAGCAAAGCTCTCCTTCACTTTTCCTTTGGCCACTGGAGAAGCTCCTCTGGTAAGCAGATTTTTCCAGCTCTGCCTGAACTTGCAGCTCCCTTTCTTCAGTAATTGTTTGGCTCTAAGTCACCTCCACAAGCACTGGCAAAGAGATCAATACACAGGTGCCCCCTTATCAAAACACAAGTCAAGGATTTTCTTCATCTATCTCCTCCATTTAGTGACTCTTCTCTCAGGGATTTCTGACCAGCAGATCCCTGTGACCACAGAAGGGATAAGGCAAGTGATGTTTCTTAGCAAGCACCATCGAGGACAGTCTGGTCGAGCACGTCCATTTATTGCAAAGCAAGCACAATCTTAAACAGCCTAAGTAAAGGGGGAAGGCAAAAGTTCAATTTCAACAATCCCCCTGCCCTAAAACAGCACTGTAATTGGCTGGAAGGTATCTCTAGGTCTATGGACCCTCCGAACACAAATGGCTGGCAGGCATGTTGAAGGTTAAGCACATCAGGTGTGGCTGGCCAGCAATGTTGGACTGCACCAGCCTCTCAGAGTTGCCCATCAAGGAAGCCCCAGCACAGCTCATCCAAGGACAAAGAAGGAAAGCTGGGGCTAAGCCCACAGCTCTCACCTGTAATCCAGTGATCAGGTCAGGTTGAGGTCTCAGTGTGCCATGACCATTGCCAGGGAGCTCCCCCGGGGACATGGTATGCCATGTCCTTATGATCTCCCACATAGGCCAAGCAGGCAGAGATGAAGGGACACTCTACCACACTCTTCTTCTTCAATGTAACTCCAGTTCCTGCAAACAAAAATGAATATTGCTGTAGGGTTACTTCCTGCTTTCCTTCCCCATTCTCAAGAACACTTTCCCACAATTTTCTAATGTGATCTCTATCAAAGATTATTCATTTGATTCTAGAGCTCCACATCCCAAACCTAATCATAAGTCATTTGCTACAAACCAAAAGAAAGTCCCCAATCTGGCTGATACCAAATTCTAAGGAGTAGGACCTGTGGAAGAATAAGGTTTAGGTAAAGTCATGAGGCTGAAGTCCCTACAACGAGACGGGGGCCCTTAAAAATAGAGGAAAAAACATGGCTGGTTTTCAAGCAACTTGGTCTCTTCAGTTTTGCTATGCATTCCAAGCAAAAATCGGTACTGAGAAGAAATGGGCTACTAAATACTAAAATAAATAAATATATGGAAAGTGGTTTCAGTGCTGGAGAATAGAGGCTGATGCATTTTGAGGAGCACACTAGAGAAGGGTAAGACGACCACAAAATGAATGTCATTGGCAATTCTGCTGAGAACTCCAAAATGAATGAACTGTATGGAGAGCTTCCATCTCCTTAGAGAATGCATAAATAATCATCAGTACAATGTTGTCAAAAATGCGGTTGTTAAAGGGAATTCTCTGGAGACTCATATAGGAAGGAAAAATAAGTAACTGCACAACAGAAAAAGAGGTTGTTCTTGACATAAAGTGAAAAAGAACTGGGCTTAATTGTATTTATGTGCTAGTGTTTTGTGGATGGTAGAACTTGTGAGCAACGAAAGTGGATATTTAGCCAGACATTTCTAAATAGCGTATTGAAGGGATGGTTGGTTCCTCCAGATGGTTTATTATAAAATCTGATAAGCAAAAATAATGAAAAAGAAATTGTTAGGCAAAAAAAGGAACCAGAATTCAAAGATTTAGAACAACCAATTCAGCTAAATAATAATTTGATGAGAGTGTGAACCACCAATATAACCAACCACTCAATGGGAAATCCTCCCAGTTTGAACTAAAGGAGTCAAAGAGGGGAAACATAAGATCTAACGATGGGGCTAACACCATGGAGCATCAGGTTAACAACAGGTTGACCCACAGCCTGCCATCCCAAAAAGACGTGCATTTGAGTTGCAGCTGCTCTGCTTTCAGCACAACTCCCTGTTAATGCCCCAGGGAAGACAGCACAATCTGAATATAAAGTATTCAGATTGCTGTCACTAACACGGAAGCCCAGATAGAGTTCTCGGCTTCTGGCTTCCGCTTGGCCTAGCCCTCATCATTATAATCATCTGGGAAGTCGACCAGTAAATGGAAAATGTTTCTCTCACGCCTCCTCCCTCTACCTAACTCTCTCAGTATCTGACTTTACAATAAAACAATACATAATTTTTTTAAAAAGTGTTTCTGTGAGCTTGTCTTGCTATTTTGGACTTGTATTAGAATGCATCACTCCTTTGCTCCTTCAGATTTCTCCCTTTTCCAATGGAAACATTTATCCAATTCCTACTCCACTATTGTGTTTTATAAATAAGCATTTAGTTTCACAGGTTCACTGCAGGAGAGGGTAATGACTCTCAAGGTCAATCCATATTGTATTTGAATGAGAGTTTAGATTTTAGACTTTGGAGTTGACATTAAAATAAGATTTTAGGGACCATTAAGATAAAATAAATGTATTTTGCATGTGAGAAGCACATGAGCTTTGTGAGGCTCCAAGTACAATGTTACAGACCAAAAGTGCACTCTAAAACCCATATGTTGAAGATCTAACCCCAATATGATACTGTTAGGAGGTGGGGCATTGGGAGGCAATTCAGTTTAGATAAAATCATAAAGGTGGGGCATCTTTCCTAGGATAAGCATCTTTACAAGGGAAAGAGAACACAGAGGTTTATCTTTCTCTCATGTGAAGGTATTACAAGAGGGCAGTCAACTAAAAGGTAGGAAATGGCCTCTCGCCAAGATAAAATCTATAAACACCCTGATCTTGCTCTTTCAAGACTCCAGACCTATCAGAAAAAGATTATCCTGCTTTAAACTACCTAGTCTATGGGATTTTATAACAGCTCAAACCAAGAAAAGCTGCAAATAGCATGAAGTATATTTCAACCTGATTTAATCAACTGTTTGCTGATGATCTACCAACAAGAGAAGCCCAGCGATATGGGTATTCTCAGTGTAGTTTAACAAGGTAGTGAAACATTTTTAAACTTTTTTAAAAGTTTTTTTTTAAAGTTTTATTGGAAAGGCAGATATATAGAGAGAAGGAGAGACAGAGGAGGATCTTCCATCCACTGATTCACTCCCCAAGAGGTCACAATGGTTGGAGCTGTACCGAATCCAAAGCCAGGAGCCAGGAGCCTCTTCTGGGTCTCCCACACTGGTTCAGGGTCCCAAGACATTGGCCTGTCCTCGACTGTTTTTCCAGGCCACAAGCAGGGAGTTGGATGGGAAGCAGGGCTGCCAGGATTAGAACCGGCACCTATATGGATCCTGGTCATGCAAGACAAGGACTTTAGCCACTAGGCTACTGAGCTGGGCCCTGAAATTTTTTTTAAATCAAGGATTAAGTTATTTTATTCTTCCTCCCTCCCACCAGATTTCCTCAATGTCAGTTCCATCATATAAATGATCTCTCGTGATTCCAAGTTATGTTTGGCCATCAGAGCTTCATGCTCATCTGTTCACGCTGAATGGGAAGCAGAAAAACAAAAACCTCTTCCATGCTTGTGGAATATATATCCTTTCCTAAAATGTTTAATACAAGTAAAGTATCAATTTCTAATCAGTCTTCAAAGGAAATCTGTATGTTAAACAGTTTAGACTATTGAAAATCTTTCCCTAACATAGAAATTTGGGTAGCTTCTTTAACTGATGTTCCATTAGAAAAGAAAAAAGAGGGAATAGGTACCAGGTAGGCAACAACGCTACTTACTGCACAATGGCACATCAAACACTTTCTAGACTCTAGTTACATCTACAAAGTCAGGTTCTTGGATTCACTATGATCCCCATTTTCCAGAAAACACTGAATAGCATGACAAAATGAGACTGCCTACATATATGTATATATATACACACATATATATATGCATAAATAAGAGACATTAGATTTTCTATGTGATACCAGACCATAATTTATGCTTATAAAAACAATTTCAAGTCAAAGAACATATTTGTGAATCCCAAAATTTTGTCACAATTTTGAGTTGAAGTCTACAAAGAATCTACCACTTTTAAATCAAATTGTTTTCTATTTTTGCCACTTCAACAGAGTCTCCAGGTTATCAGAGAGCCAGCACATAAACATTTATTTTCTGTCTTTTCAGGACAACCTCACCTTGTTTCTATCCAACTATAAAGAATAGTATAGTGTAACCATTATTAATGGGCTCTTGAAATCCCAATCTCAACCCAGAGTGTAGGGAATATTATTTATGAGTCCTCCCATAATCACTGATGACCTCAATCAGAATTTGAACTCCATAAAAGATTATGTCTCCAGAAAATAACACATCTCTGCAATATAAATGAAAAGATTAAAAGTAACCCAAGAAAACTGGGTTAAAATATAACAGCAATCACTTAGCAATGACCTCTTCAACTGAGCTCATGGGGCACCTGCTCACAGAAATGATCAGTATTTGGATGATTTTCATGATTTTTTTCTCACCTCTCTGTTTATGTAAGTTCCTTTGATTATGAGCTGGCACACCTTTCTCTTCATTCATTATCATATTGAAATTTAATTGAAAAAGTAATATCCTTACAATTTATAAATGGTCTTTTGACAGTACTTCACAGTAGTAAAGCAATTTCCTGGCTTTCATTAATGACCAGTCTGATAACTTTTTAAAACTGAACAATGGATCTATTAAAATTATTATTCACCATCTGGGTCTCCTTGAAACCTGGTTTGAGGCCAAGCTGTTATATCTGTAGAAGAAAAGAAAATGGACCTTGCTAAAAGACCCCAACAGGCCTATAACATGTACATATAAAACTTTTTCTCAGGGAATGCACTTGATTAGCCTCTAGTGGTCAAAAATGTATGAAACAGAGATAACTACTTAGCAATTTACAAGGCTAAGTTTTAGCAATAAAGCAAAAAGGAGTATCAGAAAATTGAATAAAAGACAGCTATTTGTAACACTTTTGCTGGAAGGAAATTTTTAGACACTGAACAACACAAACTTTGAAGAAAATCAGCCACTGAGTGATTATATAGCTTCATGTGATTATTTACTCAGGAAATGTTCCTTGCTCCTGAACTTCAGGCATGAAGTTTAATAGTTGTTTAATACCAAGAAATCACTTAGCCTTTCCATTCATAACGTTCTTTTTCTGAATAAAAGTATCATAAGAGCAATAATATTGGGCCCGGCACGGTGGCACAAGTGGTTAAAGGTCCTCGCCTTGCACGCCCGGGATCCCATATGGGCGCCGGTTCTAATCCCGGCAGCCCCGCTTCCCTTCCAGCTCCCTGCCTGTGGCCCGGGAAAGCAGTCGAGAACGGCCCAAAGCTTTGGGACCCTGCACCCACGTGGGAGACCAGGAAGAGGCTCCTGGCTTCGGATCGGCATAGTATCGACCCGTTGCGCTCACTTGGGGAGTGAATCATCGGACGGAAGATCTTCCTCTCTGTCTCTCCTCTCTGTATATCCGCCTTTCCAATGAAAAAATAATAAAAATAAATCTTTAAAAAAAAAAGAGCAATAATATTATGTTTATACTCATTTGTACGTGCTATGGTAATATTTGTAGAACTATACATTATTTAGCACATTCTAAACACTTCAAAGTGTCCATTATACTGCCAAACTTAAAGATGACATATTACTTAGTACATAAATATTTGGTTTTTTCACCAAAGGATACTAATTATACTACTTTCCTTGTTCTAAAATGCTAATGTAAGTATAGCTGTTTTCTAAAAAAGTGTGTTAGAAATGCATCCTATTAAATTACCTGCAGGCAGAATCAAGATGGCAGCATAGGGAGCAGACACATCCGGGATGGCAGAGAATCATTAGGGTAAAGCACGAGGAGTAGATTACAGGAAGAGATAAAGGTCAGGCAGCTGGTAGGGGCGGGTACTCGGAGACCCTTTCAACACAGGGAAGCAGTGGCAGCTGCAGAGTAGTGCTGCAGCAAACAGAAAAACCCACCAGTGGCTGGTGGGCGAATGGCGATCCAGACTCCAGCAACAACCAAGGATCCAGCAGTGGCCACAGTTTGGTTTTTGTGGCAGCCAGGTGGGAGCTTGGGTTTGCATGCGGAGCTCAGGAGACAAAGATAAATTGAGACTGGCCAATACTGCTGAATAGTTTGGCCCAGCGACAAGCAGAGAGACAGTCTCTCCTCTCTGTATATCCGCCTTTCCAATAAATAAATCTTAACAAAAAAAAAAAAAGGGACCTGGCGCGATGGTGCAGTGGTTAAGGTCCTCACCTTGCACGCCTGGGATCCCATATGGGTGCCAGTTCTAATCCCACAGCTCCACTTCCCATCCAGCTCCCTGCCTGTGGCCTGCACCCATGTGGATACCTGGAGGAAGTTCCTGGATCCTGGCTTTGGATCAGCATAGCATCAGCCCATCGGCCGTTGCGCTCACTTGGGGAGTGAATCATTGGACGGAAGATCTTCCTCTCTGTATATTAACCTTCCCAATATAAATAAATAAATAAATCTTTAAAAAAAAAGAGTTAAAAGAAGAGACAGAGGCACAATGAATATTACTGAAGAGTCCTTGGTAAAGAAGCAAAAGTTTGTACCACCCTGAGAGTTAACTGAGGAAGACACTGAGAAAATGGGGGACACAGAATTCAGAAAACTCTTTATAAAGATTTAAAATGAGAAGCACACAATACAGGAAGTCAAGGAATTTAAGGAATATGTCACACAGGAAATGAATCAAATGAAAGCTGACATTTCACAAGATAAGAATACAGTGGAGCAAATTAAAAGTACAGTGGAGAGTCTCAAAAAGAGAATGAAGGATGCAAAAGAAAGAATCTCAGAATTTGATGATATTTCCTGTCACCAGGGGAAAATAAACAAAAAGGTGGTACAACAAGAGTTAGACCAAGCTAAAAATTTTTCAAAAATCAAAAGATATTATTACAAGCTCAACTAAGAATTATGGAAGTTCCATAAGGAACAGAAAGTGAAGCTGGGACTAAAGGTGTATTCAATGAAATAATAAATGACAACTTCCCTAATCTGGAGAAAGAATTAGAAAACAATATACAGGAGGACCACATAACTCCAAACAGAGTTAATCAAAAGCAAACCTTATCATAACACATGATAATCAAGCTCTCTTCAGTTGGACATAAGGAAAAAAAATCCTTAAATGTGCACATGAAAAAAAAACAATTGACATATAGAGAAACCCCAATCAAACTCACAGCTAACATCTCAGAGGAAACACCACAGGCCAGGAGAGAATGGAGTGACACACTCCAGATTCTAACAGGGAAAAATTTCCAGCCCAGGATAACATATCCTGCAAAGCTCTCCTTTGTCTTTGAAAATGAAATAAAATTATTCCACAATGAAGAAAAACTCCAAGAACTCACCCCTTCTTTTTTTTTTTAAGATTTATTTATTTATTGGGAAGGTGGATATACAGAGAGGAAGATCTTCTGTCAGATGATTCACTCCCCAAGTGAGCGCAACGGCCGATGGGCTGATGCTATGCTGATCCAAAGCCAGGATCCAGGAACCTCTCCCAGGTATCCAACATGAGTACAGGGTCCCAAAGCTTTGGGCCATCCTCAACTGCTTTCCCAGGCCACAAGCAGGGAGCTGAATGGGAAGTGGAGCTGTGGGATTAAAACCGGCGCCCATCAGGGATCCAGGCGTGTTCAAGGTGAGGACCTTAGCCGCTAGGCCACACTGCCGGGCCCCGAATTCACCTCTTATAAACCTGCCCTACATATAATACTCAAAGATGTTTTGGTGAAAGAGAAAAGGAATAGCAAGTACCAAAACCAAAGGCCAATGTGAACACCCCACTAAAAGACTAATGGAAGATTAAATCAAAGAACAACTCATTGATAAAATGATAGGACCAAACTGCCACCTATCCATATTAACATTGATTGTAAATGGCTTACACTCATCAATCAAATACCATAGATTAGAGGACTGGATCAAAAAGTAAAACCTGTGTATCTGCTGCTTACAGGAGACTAATCTCACCAACAAAGATGAGAGGAAACTGAAATTAAAAGGATGGAAAAGATATTTCAAGCAAATGGTAAAGAAATTTTGATAAAAATAAACTTCACATCAAAAGAGCAATTCATGAGATCAATGAATCAAAGAGCTGGCTCTTTCAGAAAATCAACAAAATAGACTCCCCACTAGCGTAAGGAATAAAAAAAAAAAACCAGAAATGAGATACGCATCAAATGCATCAGAGATGAGAAAGGAAATACAACAAAGATCTCAGACATATTGAGAATTATTAGAAACTATTATAAGAAACTATATACAAACAAATCAGAAATCACAGAAGAGATAGATAGATTTTTGGATACATACAATCCACCAAAATTGAATCAAGAAGCAATTAATAATCTAAATAGACCTATAAAATGGGCTGAGATTGAATCAGCAGTTAAAGCCCTCTCAACCAAGAAAAGTTCTGGACCAGATGGCATCACTGCTGGATTCTACAAAACTTTTCAAAAGGAACTTACCCCAATCCTCCACAGGCTTTTTCAAACAATAAAAGGGAGGCAATTCTTCCAAACTCTTTCTATGAAGCCAATATCACCTTAATACCAAAGCCAGATTAAAAAAAAAAAAAACAGAAAAAGAAAACTACAGACCAATATCCTTGATGAACATACATGTAAAGCTCCTCAACAAAATACTAGCCAGCAAGATCCAACAGTACATCAGGCAGGCCATTCAACCGGACCAGGTGGGATTCATCCCAGGCATGCAGGGATGATTTAACACCCACAAATCAATAAATGTGATACACCACATCAACAAATTGAAAAATAAAAACCCTGTGAACATCTCAATAGATGCAGAGAAGGCATCTGATAAAATCCAACACCACCTCATGTTGAAAACTCTAAGCAAGATAGGCATAAAAGGAACTTTCTACAACACAATCAAAGCAATTTATGAAAAACCCAATGCCAGCATCATACTAAATGAGGAAAGACTGGAAGCCTTCCCACTAAAATCTAGAAGTAGACAAGGATGTCCACTGTCACCACTACTCTTCAATATATTATTGGAAGTCCTTGCCAGAGCTATTATGCAAGAAAAAGGAATTAAATGAATCCAAAATGGAAATGAGGAACTGAAACTATCTCTACTTGCAGGTGACATGATTCTCTAATAGGAGAACCAAAAAGCTCCACTAAGAGACTGCTGGAACTCATAAGAGTCTTTGGCAGAGTAGGAGGATACAAAATTAATGAACACAAATTGATGACACTAGTTACACAAATAATTCCCTGGCTGAGAAAGAAATTGCAAGTACAGTCCACTTTAAAATCATAGAGAAGAATCTTAAATACCTTGGAAGTAAGCAAACTAAATTTATGGAAAACCTCTATGATGAAAACTATAAAATTATAAAAAAAAAAAAAGGAAATCAAAGAAGACATTGAAAAATGGAAAAACCATATTCCTGAATTGGTAGGATCAACATCATCAAATGTCCATATTACCAAAAATAATATACAGATTCAATGCAATCCCAACCAAAATCCCAAAAACATTCTTCTCATAAATAGAAAAGAAGATATGAAAGTCCAACTGGAAACACAAAGGACCAAAAATAGCAAAAGCTATCCTGAAGAATAAAAGTCAAGCTGGAGGAATCACAGTTCCAGAGCTCAAGACATACTATAGGCAGCGGTCATCAAAACAGTCTGATACTGTACAGAAGCAAAGAAGATCAATGCAACAGAAAGGAAACACCAGAAGTGAGCCCACATATGTATTACCCACTAATCTTTCACAAGAAAAATGAAAACAATTCAGAAAAAAAGCCTGGTCTATCCAATAAATGTTTTTGGAATAACTGGACAGCAGCCTGTAGAATTAAGAAGCAAGACCCACACTTGTCACATTACACAAAAGTTAGCTCTAAATGCATCAAGGACCAAAATCTACACCCAGAAACCATCAAACTATTAAAGGAAAACATAGGAAATACTCTCCAAGAAATAGGAATGGGGAAAGCCCTCTTAGAAAAAATGCCAAAAGCACAAGCAATCAAAAACAAAATAAACAAATGGAACTGCATCAAACTAAACAGCTTCTGTACAGAAAAGGAAGCTATCAACAAAGTGAAGAAGCAACCAACAGAATGGGAGAACATTTTTGCACACTACACAAGTGATAGGGGGCTAATATCCAGGATTTACAAAGAGTTTCAGAAACCCAGGAACGTTAAGAAATACAACCCTGTGAAAAGGTGGGCAAAGGAAATGAACAAACATTTTTTTAAAAGAACAGATTCAAATGGCTAACAGACAAATGAAAAGATGCTCAGGCTCTGTTGCCATCAGAGATACAAATGAAAACCACATTGAGGTAGCACCTAACTCTAGGAAAATAGCCTACATTCAGAACTCTACTAACAACACTTGCTGGCATGGATGTGGGGAGAAAGGAACCCTCCTTCTCTGCTGGTGGGAATGCAGACTAGTACAACAAGTTTGGAAAGCAGTATGGAGAGTGCTTGGAGAATTGCAAATAAACCTGCCATATGATTGAGCTATCCTGCTCCCAGTAATGTACCCAAAAGGCAATGAAACCTACATATGAGAAGGGGATCTATAATCCTATATTTGCAGCAGCACAATCTACAATAGAAAAGACATGGAAGCAATCCAGATGCCTGTCCAAAGAGGAGTAGTTAAAGAAACTGTGGTATATCTACTCCATGGAATATTACTCAGCCATTAAAAAGAATAACATTATACCATTTGCAACTAGATGGTCCCAAGTAGAGACCATTATGCTCAGTGAAATAAGTCAATCCTAAAAAGTAAAATATCATATATCCTCTCTAATATAAGGAAGCCATCATGCAAAGTGGAATGTATAGTGATGGAGTAATAAAGATTACCATATCCAGATGTGAAGACATAATGCAACTTGCATTCCTACTTCCAATTCAAAGACAGATTCCCAATGAAGCTGTTGGATATATCTAGACAATGGGATGCTGGACTGTCTGACATTGTCTGTACCAACACTGTTGGGCATACTTAAATAACAGGCTGATGGAATTATAATGCTACTATTATAACAATATGGGGAAAATAAGTCTGGGGTGGGAAGTAGGTACGGGGGGATTCCCAGATTCTATGGAATTGCATTATAAAATTTTAAATTTAAAATGAAAATTAAAAAAAAATAGTTTCAAACATTTTATTTTGTGAAAATTCTCAATTTCAGTAATATTTCATGTCTTAATGTGTTGCATTAACAAAACTGGGAGTGTTAAGCTAGCACCTTGATGTGATGGGCCGGACCCCTGCCTGTGACATTAGCATCCATGTGGGTACTGGTTCATAACCCAGTTGCTTTACTTCTGATCCAGTTCTCTACAGGTATAGCAGAAGGGGATGGGCTGAAGTCCACAGGGTTCTGCACCCATGTGGGAGACTACCAGAAGAAGCTTCTGGCTCCTGCTTTCTAACAGGCTCAGCACCAGTCATTGAGGCCTTCTTAGGAGTGAACGAACAGATGGAATCTCAATCAATCACTCTCTCTCTTTCTTTCTCTCTCCTTCTCCTTCTTTCCTTCTCTCTGTGTAATTATACCCTTTACATAAAAATAAATAAATCAGGCCTAGCACTGTGGTCTAGTGGCTCAAGTCCTCTCCTTGAAAGCACCGGAATCCCATCTGGGCACCAGTTCATGTCCTGGCAGCCCTGCTTCCCATCCAGTTCCCTGCTTGTGACCTGGGAAAACAGTCGAGGACGGGCCAAACCTTAGGACTCTGAGCCTACGTGGGAGACCCGGAAGAGGCTCCTGGCTCCTGGCTCCTGGCTCCTGGCTCCAGATCGGTGCAGCCCGGCCACTGTGGTCACTTGGGGAGTGAATCATCGGATAGAAGAGCTTCTTCTGTCTCTCCTCTTCTCTTTAGATCTGACTTTACAATAAAAATAAAATAAATCTCAGAAAAATAAAAATAAATATAAATAAATCTTTAAAAGTGGAGTTTCATTATTTAATATTTATTTGTGTAAAACAAAAATTATATTTAAAACGATGATGTTGCAGAAAGACAGGAAAGACCCACAGAGAAATGATTTAACAACTGTTTCACTTCTAGATGACCATAATGGTCAGGCCTGGGTCAGGCCAAAGGCAATAACCAGGAGTTCTTCTTCTCTCCCATATAGATGCAGGGAACCAAACACTTGGGACATCTTCTAGTGCTTCTCCAGGCATATTAACAAGAGCTGGGTTGGAAGTGAAGCAATGAGTACTTGAACCAGCACCCATACACTACGCTATTGCTATCAGCAGTGGCTTAACACATCATACCACAGAACCATCTCAAATTCTTTTCTTTTTATTTTTTAAATAATTATAAATTATTTTTAAAGATTTATTTTATTGGAAAGGCAGATTTACAAAGAAAAGGACATATAGGAAGAAAGATCTTCCATCCATTGGTTCACTCCCTAAATGGCCACAACAACCCGAGCTGAGCCTATCTGAAGGCAGGAGCCAGGAGCTTCTTCTGAGTTTTCCATGCAGGAAGAGGGTCCCAAGGCTTTGAGTGATGCTCCGCTTCTTTACCAGGCCACAAGCAGGGAGCTGGAAGGGAAGTAGAGCAGCCAGGACATTGGTTCCCAGATGGGATCCAGGTGCATGTAAGTCAAGGATTTAGTCACTGAGCCATTGCTCTGGGCCCTCCAATCATTTTAATTAACAAATATTTATTAAGCATCTACCATGTGCTAGTTACAAAGAAAAGGAAATAAAAGAATTCTTCCACAGACTGAATCACTCCCCAAATGGCAGCAATGGCTGGAGCTGAGCCCAACCAAAGCCAGAAGCCATAACGCTTCTCCAGGTCTCTTACCTAGGTACAAGGGTCCAAAGACTTGAACCATCTTCTGCTGCTTTCTCAAGCCACAAGCAGAAATGCAACAGCTGAGATATGCATAGGTACCCATATGGGATGCCAGCACTATAGATGGAGACCCAGTCCAGTGTTACAGCACTGGCCCCAAAATATATTTTAAAATAAATGAATAAATAAAGGAATGAAACAACCAATCATCAGCTAAGATACAGAAAGCCATAGATAGAGCAGGTTTGGGGAGTAGAGAAATAATCAACTAACCATTTTTGGTACTGATAAACTTGAAATGTTTGACACAGAAGAAAAGATGTCCATTAGACAGTCTTATGTATGTGCTTCTGGTATACGGAGAGGGAAAAGTTTAGACACAATATATAAAGTTGGTAGTGATCACATATGATTTCTAAAAGGAAGGTGAACGTAGATAAAGAGAACCAACCACTAAGCTCTAGGATATTCCAATCACCATGAACAAGGAAGAAGAGGAAGAGCTAGGAATGAAGACCAAGGAACAACAAGGGAAGCAGAGAGAAATATTTAAAATGCTGAAGAAATTCTACTTATAGAAGTTGTAAGACATTGCATAAATTCTATTAATCATCGAATAAGATGAAAACCAAGACAACCATCAGATTCAACAACACGTAGATGATTTTTGACCACATAAGGAACAATATTGGTCATTTAGTCAGGGCCAGAATCCTAATACACGTTTAAGAGGAAGTAGGAAGAGATGAAGACAGCAATTATACAAAAATCTTTCTGGGAGCAGACCTTCAAAAACCTGGACGATAGGTATATCTCTAGTCATTTTACAGATGAGAGAACTGAAGCTGAGAAACAGCAAGGATTCAGTGCAAAGCAGAAACACTGGTGAAAGGAACAACGCTGAGCTCACCAGATGTCTGGCTCCAAAGAAGAGCCTTTCATTGTTCCAGAGTTTTGGCAAACATGTTGAATCCTACTATAAAAGAAAATACATGATACACAGTACCAACTTGTGTTCATCTGTACTATTATCTGGAAAGCATTTCTTAAAATCACTTCAAAACAACCTGAACTAGAATTAAACAGCAGGCATCTTGAAAATTCAGATTCCTACACTGAATTGCAGATTCACTCAATCTGAAGCTCTGGGAGTTCCTGCATTCCTAGGATTCTCATACACATCTAAGTGTTAGAGCCACTCATCCAGAAAAATCTGCATTTCCTCCCAAGAACACATTAAACGTATGGCTTTTTTTTTTTAGTTCCTTCACTTTCTTTCCCTTTTACAATTTCATTTGCACTGGTAAAAATCCACTTGGTAACTTGCCAACCATTTTTCAGTATCCTCTTTGATAACATGTTTCATAACCAAATAAAATTATAAGGCCTACTTTTTTCTGTATAAACTTCTCAAGATAAATATCCAGATTATTTTACTTGTTATAATTTCCCCTGCAGGTGGGGTTTTACTTAATAGCAATTTAATTAGGAACAAACCTGCTGTGTTTAACAAGGAACATGAACATGAGTTTTCAATTCAGAAAGGAGTTAAAACTGCAAAGCATTTTTTTCTGTGAAGGGAAAGTACATCTATTCAATGAATGGTTCAGGTCGTTTTCCACTTACACTGTGCATTGAGACAGTAGTTCCACTGCCGTCTCTGAAAATCACTCCATTGTAGACAATTGATCTCTCTTTTCTAATAATACAGGCACATCGGTTTGCTGCACCTATTCAGAGGCGGCTTTATTTAGTACAAGTTCTTTGCTTTCTATCCAGAAACAGCTGCTCCATCTCCTGTGACACAGGATGTAATAAAACGGAGTAAATGGAGTAGAGTATTTTGATAGATTAATCACTGCGGGGTGCAGAGCGTTCACAGCACTCATGGTGAAAGTGAAGAGATTATAGCGGAATGACATCTGTTTTCTTCCATGTAAATTGCTAGACTTTGAATCTGCTGTTATTTAGCAGATGTGTAGATTTAATTATTAGGATTGCATAACCACCGGGGAAAGCATGGGATTTTATTGATAGCTTTCTACCTACAGTAATTGCAGAATAAGTAAACTGCTTTTGTCTCCTTTGTGGAAATAAAACTTAAAAAGTTATACCCACAAAGGATGTGTTATTTCTTATTCCTAAGGTGCGCACAAGCTAGTTGTGTTGATACCTCTGTATTAACAAAATTCTAACCAATGTCCCTAACAGTTTGACAACTGTTTTCCTCGCAAGTCGGAGCTAAAGACTGATTTTCAGTAAAAATGCTTCAGAATGCTACTGGCCTGTTATCCACAAAACATTTCTATCTTCTTAATATTTTCAGTGTTATTTATAGTTTGGGTTTAAAAAAAAAAAGCCCTGGAGATCATCTGCTCCTATCCATTCATTTTATATCCTGAGTAAACTAAAGAGTAAAGAAATACAATTTCAACTAACCACCTGACAGCTTGTTCCTCTAGGACCTGACATATATGTCAGTGCAGAGTTTGTGGGGTACAACAGACCCCATTGTGTTGACACACTTGTGGATCACCATGAGGTTCACCTTTTCAACCTTTATGGTTTCATTCTTGTGTAACAGCAAAAGTAATTTCAATTCAAATGGACATTAAAAAGATATTAAAATGTGCAAGAAAAAATGGAAATACATGCGGTTGAGTGGTCTTCAACAAGTTCAGGAAAAGCATATACTAAAGGGGGAAAAAAAGACATGCATTTGACAAGATTACAGAGTCTGCTGCTTCAGACATCAAGGAAAGACAAAACGCAAGATGTGAAGTCTCCGGGATGGACTCCCACATGTGCCATGAAAGTTCTGGGTGACAGCAGTCATTTCTGTTTCTTCATTTGTACAGATATTGATTACTTTGAGAAGCTACTGCTCATTTTAGCACTGTCAAAATCTGAGGGTGTCAATTTGTGATTCCCTAGCTTCTGTTTGCCAAATGTTCTAGAACCTGTTGTATAAATAAAAGCTCCTTGATGTGAAACTATGTGACTAGAAAAGCTGGTTCCTGGTTATGAAATCGTCTGTATGTATGTCATTACATCTGGAAATCCTACACAAATACTAAGTTTCAGTCATCCTCAGGAACCAAATTCACAAAAGACCTGCCTCACCTCAAGAGTAATGCAGTGGCTCTACATGGACAGAGATTCTATACATTTTTGGTCAAAATAAACAAAGTTCTTTAAAATTCCTAGTTCAACAAACCAAAAGCTGAGCTTTTAAAGCTAAAGCAAGGTTTTGTTATGTGAGCAACAGAAACAGAGCTGTGGCACATATCTGAGTGTTTGATTCCAAGATGCCCACCCTGTGGCAGAGGGCACCCACAGAGTCACATATCTCACAGATCACATAGTTCAACTCCACCACAACTATGTCTGAATCAGGAACCATGCAAGCATGTAAACCCCAGAAAGATGCCACTTTTTCATCTTCCCCACATTTCTTGTGAGGCCTTCAGGATACATAACACTCTTCCTTAAATAAGCACTCCTTCGTTGTTCCCTGAGACAGTGAATTTCAAGCACCAATTTTAGTACAGTGAGGAATATCTAAAATTCTGAAAGGGCATTATGTGGGGATGTGTCAAAGTGTTTCCAAACAAAATACTTGTAACAGTGTGAGTGGAGTAGGTGGGGAAGACCTGCCCTCACTGTGTAGGTGGATACTATTAACTGGCCATGGTCTAGAGAAAATAAATCCAGCAAGCGACTGCCTCTCTCACCCAGAGCTGAGACATGCTCAGCCTCACTCCAAACTTCCATCAGTGGCCACTTTGGTTCTAGCATGCAGCCCTTCAGCCTCCTAGCAAGAGCTATGCCCCCAGCTTTTCTGCTTCTGTGGCCTCTGGGTTTGGACTGATCCATGCCACCAGAATCCTTGAGTTTCCACCTGCTGATAACCTGTCCTTGGACTTCTGTGCTCCCATAATCATGTGAGCCAATTCCCCAATTCACCTCCTTTCAGCCCCCTGTTTCCTGGGCTTTTATCACTATGTAGGTCTACACATCCTCAAATGTATGCCATGAGCTGGCCTCTCCTCAGCTTTCACTTTAACCTCTGAGGCTCTGTACCTATCACTGGTAAAACATTTTTTATCCTTAATATTCTGAATGTTGTGTTCACTCTTGTCTAACTGAAATCTGAACTCAGAACTTTGTAAATGGCCAACTGAAGCAATGACACATATTTCACTGAGTCTAGAGGTAGTGTGGCTCCTCATTTTATTCCCCCTTGGCACTTGAGAATCACTATCGTGGCCCTCTCCCTAGAACTTCAGCTGATTTGAGGCTCCAGTCATTGAGCAGTACTCAGCACTAGTCTGTCCTTGCTGCATTGGTAGTTCTTCCTCCAGGTCATTCCACATGTTCCTTGAAGAATAGCACCTACCTTGCCATTCTTATACAGGAATATTTCTGCAGTTTCCTGGCTATCACAGACATGAAATAGTTTCAAAATATTCAGTAGTAGGGAACAGGGACTGGTTGGTAGTAAATGATTATCATCCACGCACATCAATGGTTTTTCTAGTCATCTAGCTTCAACTGCCTGATACAACTCTTGGTCTTACTTTCTGTATCTCCATTGAAATAAGCAGTGCCATCCCACGACTTCCACATGCTAGTATTTTACTTTCCCATAAGCATACATAGCATGTAACACATCTATGAATTTACTGTGGCATTGAGTTTCTCTTTTAACTTGAAAGTAATCTACTTGAACTTGTGACTATTGCTGAAGGACTATACTATTGTAATAATATTGGGGAAAACAGTAGGGGGTATATGGGAGAAGGGGTGATGGGAGGAATCCCTTTGCCCATGGAATTTTATCATGAAAAGAAGGGAAGGAAGGAAGAAAAGAAGAAAAGGAAGGAAGGGATGGAGGGAGGGAGGGAGGGAAAAAGAAAGAAAAATCTAAATGAGAATGTAGGATTTTTCTTGCATGTATGTTTTCCCAATGCCTAGATTGGCAATTAGCTCATGGTTGATGCTCAATAAATATGTACTACAAGATAATTCTGGACCTAAAAGTAGATGTTTTGAGAGATGCAAATGCAAGATTTTCACATCGTATTACTGAGGTTTTGAATTTTAAGTAGTTCTTCCATATTCGACATAACTTTAAATGAATCAGAAAGTTACATAATTATACTAACATTAGAAAGATATTGGATTTAATGTAAGCATCTAACTCTGTCTGCCATTCTCAACACCAACAGATATGCATGTTTATCTGTGCTTGCTCCAAAAAGAGGAAGTTTGAATCTCGGGGTATAAAGTGGTTCATGAAGCATCAGAGGTTATATCTTGTGTCATCATATAGACAGACTTGTAGAAATAATACAATTTCAACCTAGGATGGTAGGAATATATAAATAAAAAATAGGACTCAGTAAGCAGAAGCAACACTAAATGTCTGCCTCTGCCACCCATAAGTTTCCTGTCTTCCAGAAAACAGCATTAAGAGAAGCACAATTCATTTATTCATTTGGGGATTTGCCATATAAAATATGATATATGGAATGAATTGCAGTAAGGGGGCACATTATTCTAACATTTTCTAGCAACTAAGCCATGTTTGCCAGGTTCCAAATTAGCATTAAGTCATTTGTCCTATGAGGAAAATGCAAAATTATTTATTTATATATATTACAACTTTGCTTGGTTAGAGATGCAGCTGCATAATACATGGTGTGCTGAACGGAGAAGGAGGTATGCTCAAGGTATCAGCCATATAAAGCAGCTATCAACATGAAAATGTTACGGATTTCTTGGATGCTGAGAATAAGGATGTCATTAAAAAATATTCAGCAACAACAAGTTTAACTAGAGACTCATTAACAGAGTCCTCACAGATACTTTAATCTGCAACAGAAGATAGCTTACCCCAGACAAAAAGGTGATTCACTTTTGCCTATGACACTAAGCAATGGCCAATGTTTCAGTCACAAACTGAAAATACAGCCCATATGGGATTCACAAGCAATGATTTAGCACAATCTTTGGATGACCTCCCACTCAAAGAACAAGGACAGAAAACAAATTCTGGAGTTAAAGGAAAATTCTGAAATTATATTTTAGAGTATGTAATTACTTAATACATTCATATTCTAATAGTCAATACTTTAATTTACAAATGATACTGATGATTTATACCAATAAAAAAGATTAAATTAAAAATCCACAGGAAGTACTTTAAAAGAAACATTTCTCCCTAATCATCTTTCTCTTTCTCTGTAACTCTGCCTTTCCAACAAAATAAAATCCTTAAAAGATTTGGGGGTAGGGCAGTAAAGCCACCGCCAGCCATGCCAGCACCCCAGTTGTGTACCAAATCCTGGCTAAATCACTTCCAGTCAGCACCTTGCTAATAATCCTGGGGAAACCAGAAGATGATCCAAGTGTTTGGGCCTCTGTTACCCACTCAGGAGACCCCGATGAAGTCCTTGGCTTTCACCGGGCCCAGCCATAACCACTATGGCCATTTGGGATTAAATTACTTAATGGTAGACTTTCCTACGGGTCTCTGCCCCTGTAACTCAGCCTTCAATCTTAAACATTTTTCTACACTGCCATGAACAATTTTTGCCAAGTTTTTCTCTGAATCCTATTTTCTTCATGGTGAATTGTTATTTATTTTTCCCTGAGTCTTGGAGAATCAATCTCTCCTCTGGTCTTATAAATCTGAATAGGGCTATATTCCCAATTCTCTCAAAACAGAATAGGCTCTCCCTACCACCTCCCCTTAAACCAACAACCAGGCCAACTCCCAGACCTAGAGCAAGCTTTCCTTTTTGGAACAAGTATAAATCTTGAACAAAAGTGAGTATCCAAAAAAAAAAAAAAGGCATTAGAAATAAACAAAACCATTAATTCTCATTAACTAATATGGTTGTGTAAACCAAACTTTGAAAACAATATTTTCAAAATTTGACTTCTTTTAACTTAGTCTATAACCCAATGTCAAAATTACTTAGATTATTTCAAACTACTTAAATCATTGTATTATTACTTAAAGCAACTGTGTATATTCCAAATTATCTCTTACATTCATATCAGGAAAGCCTACCGGCATAATAAGATATGGAATAAAAAATGATATTGAATGCTTTCTGCATCACTAATTATCAGATATTTTTGGTCAAAACGCTTGATTTTTCTAAGTTTTTGCCATTATCTAGATACTGAAAACAGAATTTTGAGATTTAAATGATAAAGTACATACAGGAGCTTAAAATATGCATCAACACATTATCTAGTTTTGCTAGATAAATGCTCAATAAAAATTGCTGAGCATGTAATTAAAAATAAATTAATTTTAGGTAAGAATTAATTTGATAAATTACAAAGAAATTCAAAATCATGTGCTGGCCCCAAAGGCTTAGAGTTAGATGAGACCACTCACAAATACTATATTAAGTAAAGCAGCTCCATAATTAATAGAAACTGGTATTCACAAAACCTGTGCCTTAGCAATGAAGGGCATTAAGCACCTTATACCATTTCATATTCAGTCTTTTCAACAATCTTTTTTACAACTAAAGAAATAGTCTTAGAGACAGTGAGGAGTTTGACAAAGCCTCAATTCAATTAAACTGAAAAGCTGGAGTTTGAATGTAAGAGTGTATAGGAAATGACACTCTTAACCACAGTTTTACCTATCTCTTTAAAAATGTAGGTTGTTCCATGCCCATTGGGCCTTGAAAATCGGGTCCTGAAATGCCAGCATGTACTCAGCCACTATATTAAAAGGAGGTATTTAAGGATGCAAATCAGTTCCCATCTATTTTCAGATGCAATTGATCTGGAAAAAGGAAGCAAGGGCAAATGTTAAATACAAAGGTCACCTTAAATCTTGTCCTTTTAAATACTCAGGCTGCTTTCCAGGTCCCAGGGAAGCTCAAACTTCTATGACGCTGATCACCTACCTCCCAAAAGTGATGCACACGAAGATTATTTCAGGTATGATTTTTACTTACAGAAAAAAATTCTAATAAAAGATGGAAATCTAAGAATTATCCCAGAGATTTTTCTCTCTCCCTCAACCCACATCATGTCTTATGCTGTGTTGTTTCTTTTCATCTCTAATTAATATGACCATACTTCAAAAAGTTTTTGGGGAAAAAATAAGTTGAAAGCTAAGTTGATTTTAGTGTAACATATTTTCAATCCCATACATAGTTTTTTCAATATACACATTTTCTATGACCTCACTGAAGACTCCTCATACTCCACATCCCATTTACCAACAAGGGTTCTAGGTCAAGCTTTCTTCCACTATGATTCTTAGGCAGTCACTGAATAATGTGTCAGCTCAGGAGTTTCTCATTCATTTGTTATAAGCAGCTTTCTCATACTCTTACCTAATAACAATTTAAGCATATCAAACACTGAAGTTGAAGCCTCCCCAATGTTTGTTCCCAAGCTCTGGAGAAAAAAAAAAAAGCTTGTTGCTCAAGACTGATTCACATAATACTTACTTTTCCACTTCCGCTGCAGCTCCAAGTCCAAATGAATCCCCACAAATTACTTCTCCCCATAACCTTTCCTGGTTTAGGCCCTTGTCATATCCCTTGTGAACTACTGTCTGCTCTGTAACCTTTTTTCTTTCCTCTGTCCAATCACTGCCTAGTCTCATTAACGACATTTCTAATGTCTAATTCACCATTGTTGGGCTTAAAGTACAGGGCAGCTCCACAGTGCTCCCAGGACTGGAGTGCAATACTCACCAAGCCATTTAGATTCTTCCTTGATTTGACCAAAAGTATATTCTGTATAAATCAGAAAACACCTTTTCCTCTTAGCAGATGCTGTCTTGCCAAGCTGGAAGACTTGGCACAGAGAGGGTCATCTGGACTTCCATATCCTCTCCCCCTATGTCGTTGTGCAAAGCACTGTTGCATAACTTCCCATGGTGACCACTGTCATACACCCAATAGCCTGCCCCAAACTTAGTCCTTCTTCCTCCGTACTATTGAGGGTATTGTGTCTCTTTGTGTACTTTCCCTGTTTCTACTCCTTCTCCTTCAAATTTGCTCTAGTAAATCTTCCCTATGCTTCCTGATGTTTTAGTGAAGGTGATAACTTCACCATCATAAATCATACCACATAATGGGATTGCAAATTTCTGTGCAGTATTCTTGCTAAATTATACATTCTGGAAAGGAAAGATAGTATCTGCCTTACATTTTCACACTTTAATCCTCACTTCTTAGCAGATCTCTGGAGAAATACGTGTGTGTGTCTCTCTGTGTGTGGGTACATTTATCTTATGGGTATAACATACTCAAATGCATGCTATTACTTAAACAATGACAGCTCCAATTGCCAAGGATTCCATCTCTATTTGTTCCTTATTTTTTTTAATCTAAAGGTAATATTTACTTCTTAAAACTTTGCCTTGAAACTCAATATTGATTTTTCTAGATAAGTTTAAATGTGATTATCAATCTGATTAAACTGGATTACATTATACCCTAACAGAGAGAATGAGTTAGTGTCCATATGTCTTGTCTGCTTAGAAGATAGACATAATGGCTAAACTTCTTAAAAATGCTTATAGCTTCCTTCTGGGCTTTTTAGGTCCCTCTGGCCATAAAAGTTTAATTTGTAATGGAGACTTACCACAAATTTCTCAAACTTGTTCATCTCCTCTGTAAGAGAGATAGCCTTCGGGCATTCAGGTTGACATGTAGAGTTTCTGCAAATTTTATCATTGTTTCATAGAATTTGTTTAAGGAACCATAAAATATAGCAATAACTCTAAAGTGTTAGAATCATTTTTCTAGGGAAAAAATCACCAATAGAAGGTGAACAATCTATCTGATAATACAGGTTGTTCGTGTTCTAAATGTTATGTGAGAGGGTAGGAAGCAGGAGAAAGACAAAATAGTCAATAAAAAGAGGTGGCCCATTCATGTGTTTAAGTGCTCTGTAGCTTTTAGAATCTGCCTACTCTGTGTCAGGTGTTATGCTTAATTCTTGGTGGCTACATCATGCCTGCTCTAATGGATGCTGCACTCTACTAGAACATATAGGCAAGAAATTAGTCCCATTGGGCCCAGCGCCATGGCCTAGTGGCTAAAGTCCTCACCTTGAATACGCCTGGATCCCTGATGGGCGCCGGTTTTAATCCCAGCAGCTCCACTTCCCATCCAGCTCCCTGCTTGTGGCCTGGGAAAGCAGTTGAGGATGGCACAAAGCCTTGGGACCTTACACTAGTGTGTGATACCTGGAAAAGGATCCTGGATCCTGGCTTCGGATCAGCATAGCATTGGCCATTGCACTCACTTGGGGAGTGAATCATTGGACAGAAGATCTTCCTCTCTGTCTCTCCTCCTCTCTGTATATCTGACTTTCCAATAAATAAATAAATCTTTAAAAAAAATAAATTAGTCCCATCATGGATCCTTATCAACAGATTCCTCATGTTCCAAGGAATATAAATAGAATACTAGAAGAGATTTAAATCTTACTCCACTTCTTCATTATCCATTTTTTAGTTTTCCAGAAGTCCTATTTAGCTGCCTTATGTTCTAACTTCTTATTCTAAATCTACCATGTCTGCTTGGGAAGTCACTCGGGTGGGTGGACATTTTCTTAGCAGGTCACGGGTCTGGTGTTGCGTGTTAGGATCTCACAGGTAATGAGACAGTTGATGTGGTGTCTTGTCTAATGATCTAGTAATGTAGTACCAACTGTCACTGCCACTTGCAGCATCCTCACCTTCTAGCTGTCGAGTTGTCATCCCACGCTCCATCACGATCTTTTGTGTGGCCTGCCAGACTGTGGAAGACTGAGTTTAGAGAAGCCACAAAGCCTCAAGCATCATCCATACAAAGCCATGGGAAATCTGAGTGTTGCCTGCATTAGCAAAGACAAATAGAAGTTCTTGAGGCTTACCAGTAGAGTTGAAGAAAAAAGAAATAAAAATCTCCAATTCCTACAATCCCCTACTGATTCTCAAATTTTAAGTTTCTGATCATATAGTTATAAGACACTCATTCTAGAAAAGTTATGTATTATTGAAAATAACAGTTCATATATTAATCAATTATTATGCTTCAATAATTATGATTTATTCCAGTCCTGTCAGTGTTTAATTGAGTGGCAGCAAGGTCATATCATGCTGGCTTTGAGTTTATTCAGGCGCTACAGCAGGGATGGGGGTGCTTTGTGGCGGACCTCACCCATCTGCCCTGTGTGCCAAGGGTGATGAACTGGATCAGGGAGTCATCACAACTGCAGCAGGTGCTCACGGCTTGGCTGTCACAGACATGAATTACACATGGCACCTCATGGCAGTGAGCTCAGAAAGATTTCTCACATCTGAACCATAGCTGATTTATTGGGCAGGGCATCAACATCGCTCATCTCCTTGGCTCCAAACACATTTCCCTTTCAGAGTACTATTATCACTGCACAAAATGGAAGCACCATCCCATTTGGAGAAGATATGATGAAGAGAATACTTCAGTATTCTCAAAGTGCTGAAATTCCAGTCTTTATCTTGGCTAAAACAGTTATAAGCTAAATTGCAGAGTTCTGACACCATGCATTATCCACCTGATCAAGGATGAATGGATGTCTGTGCTACATCTGGCAGCCAAGATCGGCTTTGTAAGCATACAAAGTGATCATCAGTCTGGGAGACAATATCCTCCTGAATGAACCTGTTTATGCAGCAGCACTTTAAGTTTGGCAGCCACTAGGTTGCCACATTACTAAGGCTGGCACTGATGAAGACAGGATTATGGTAGGCTCCCTGAAAGAAATCCTTTCCAGATGGGAGCCAGAAGATTCAAACAATGCTAACAAAAATTCTTCCAAATTTCTTTAAATACTTCCAAACAGTCACAGCCTCTTGAAGTTTCTTCAATAAGTGACTGCAAAAGGAAAATCAATGAGCCTGCAAGAAACTATGATTTCCTCATAACAGAAGATGATCCTTACATTTCAAACAGTTAGCAAGTTATAAATACCAACATTTCTTTCCACAATCTTGACAGATATATCATCGAGCCAATTTTTTCTTAAAAGTCCTCTCCCCTGAGTTGAGAGTAGGGCATCTAGCTCTAATCCCTGAGAGACACACTGTTTCACACACACAAGGATCATCCATGCACTCAAGCACTTTCACACAACTTAAGATAGCAAAGCTTCTACACCAGTGGGGAGAAGAGCAGTTTCTGTTCCACACAGACAAGTACTATCGGTTCCCTGAAATATTTTCTACAATCATAGCTCCATTCCTGGTGCTGGCATCATGGTATAAACAGACTAAGCCACCACCTGCAACAACAGCATCCCATACAGGGGCTGGTTCAAGCACTAGCTGCGCCACTTCAAATCTAGCTCCCTGCTAATGTTTCTAGGAAAGGAGCAGAAGATGACCCAAGTGCTTAGGGATCTGTACCCATATGAGAAACCTGAATTGAAGCTCCTAGCACCTAGCTTTGGCCTGGCACAATCACAGCAGTTACAGCCATTTGGAAAATGAACCAGCAGATGCAAATAAATATTCATTCTCTCTCTCTCTCTCTTTCTCTCGCTCTCTCTCCTTCCCTCCCTCAATAACTCCTTCAAATAAAAAAGTCACTTTTTTTAAAATAGCTCTTCTTGTAGCCCTTAACAAATTTTTTTTCTCCTCCATAATGAATGTGTCCTTCCAGAAATTAACCCAAATTACAAAGGAAGTTTTATCACTAAACCAAACTAATCAAACTACACAGATTTTTTTTTCCAGAGAAATTATTTTTGCTTAGTTGAAAGAAATCATACAGGCTGGATTTCATAAAACATTCTATAATTTTATATTTGTAGTAGTTTAACTAAATAATTTTGTAAGTGCCTTTATAAATGTCCAAATGCCAAAAAGTAGTTGAAATTCACTTTTGTCTTTAGATAAGTTTTCAATCTGAACAAAATTATTGCTAACTTGAATTTAATCGCACAGAATTCTGTAAATGCCTGGTAATTTTCTATGAATTTTCCTTGAAACCAATTATAAAAATTATTTCAAAAATTAGCAAAATAAGCTCAATAGGGCATTTAATGTATCCACTTTCTATTTCTAAGAGAGCTTAATGGAGTAAATTTCTCTAATTTTGCCATTATAAATGATTTTTAACAAGAATACAAAAGCTGTTATGTTATACAAAAGCTGTTATGTTATACCTTCAAAATTCAGAAAGTAGAAACTAAAAAAAAAAATCATGGACATATGCAGTTAAAATATATTAAATTTTCCATGAGCTTTATAAACCTCCTTGTGTATATTCATAGCAATTGTATGAATGATCCTGTGCCTATTTCTTTTTTTTATTTTTTTTAAAGATTTATTTTTATTATTTTTTTCATTGGAAAGGCAGATATACAGAGAGGAGAGACAGAGAGGAAGATCTTCCGTCCGATGATTCACTCCCCAAGTGAGCGCAATGGGCCGATACTATGCTGATCCGAAGCCAGGAGCCTCTTCCGGGTCTCCCATGCAGGTGCAGGTTCCCAAAGCTTTGGGCCGCCCTCGACTGCTTTCCCAGGCCACAGGCAGGGAGCTGGAAGGGAAGCGGGGCTGCTGGGATTAGAACCGGCGCCCATATGGGATCCCGGGTGTGCAAGGCGAGGACCTTAACCGCTGCGCCACCGTGCCGGTCCCGCCTATTTCTTTATATAAAGAATCTACTTTTAAAATGCCATAAAGTGAAACTAGCACTCTTTGGAAAAGCACAACTATATAGCTGATTATATTCCTTTAAAATGTGGCCCAAAACTCCCTCTCCAAATATGTTTTTCTGATTCCTCTGAACTCCCACTGTAGCTAAACTTGCAGATGTATGTCACATGAGTTGCACATGTGAATTCTTGGAATTCTTTCCTTTATCCTGTTTCTCTGAAGTCTGCACTATTGGGAAAGTGTTCTCCAGGGCTGTAACAGTCCAAACAGATCACTGCCGAGTATGCCAAATCCAAGGACAAGTCAACCTACCACAGACACAGCATCCATCTGGGTTCATTACATCTCCCTGTGGGATATAGAGTTAGCAAAAAGGATAATTGACATCCCTTTCTTGTGCTATAAGTCTTGGGCTCTTGCCCTCACCTTTTGTCTCATCACCTACATTCCAAACTTCTAGAGCAGTGACAAACTGGCACCTTCCCATCCTCTATGAACTTGGCATTCTTCCATGACATGCACATTCACAGAGACCAGGGTGAAATTCTAATTTCTTCACAAGCAGCCAAAAATCCAAAGACCTCTGTATTACCATCTGCACATCTATATGTTGGGTACATCACAAGGAGAGCAGGGCATCCAGGAGAGTTTACCATAGCTTCAGTTTTAATGTTTGGCTTTGAAAGTACAGTATATTGATTCCATCCTTGTCATAGGGTTGATTAGGTGCGAGGAAAACGACTCTAGCAAACCAAACTCACAACTGAGTAAAGAACAATAGGATCCCAATTTGTTCATTTTCAGTGAGAAATATAACTGTTATGTTCATCTGAAATATATCTGTCAGTATGACCAAATATTCTTTCACTACAGGCAGATCTATTTGGGAAACCAAATTACAGTCACACAATTGCTTGGAGAGCGCAGCATCAGAGCCAAGGGATTCAGTTAAGGGAAGCCAATATTTATGGGTAGAATCAGACTAGTAGTGCTTATGGAGCCTTCTCACATTACAGATTTATCCTCCAAAGAAGGGGACAAATCAAGTTCTTGGTGTAGGACAACCTTCCCCAGAGAGTACTTGACTTTTGTTTATGTTCGTTTCCTGCCCATCCATCTATTTTCTAGTGGGCCCTTTCTCTTTAGAGCAGTTTTAGCTATCAGACCTTGAACTTGGAAGTAGTAGAGAGACAGATTTAATATGCAGATCTCAAGTTCCTTATGCCTCTATCGAATCTATCTCTATCTAAAGTAGAGAGCAGCCCTCTGTTAATGGAGCTGCCACATTCTAATCGATGTATGCCCCTACCCTTTGTATATGGTGTTACCTGTAGGAGGACATTGTGACCCTAGAAGGTCAGCGAGCATAGGATTACAGTTGATTGGACAATATTTGTGTGATAAACAACTGAATGAGTGCCTTCTGTGTGACTGATTGGATATCCCTTGCATGAGAACAACTGAATGGCTACCTTTTTTATACCTGATGGGATATCATTTGTATAAGAACAGTTGAGTGGAAAGTATGTGTATGAGACACTTGGTGGAATATATAAAAGGACTTCCAAACAAAAGCATAGAAACAGTTGTTGATGGATTTGTTAATGAGCTAAACACCTCCACTCTAATCCTATATTACCCTCAGTGTATAAAGTCTGTTGCCCCTAATAAATTTCGGCTATTGATCATCAGTCAGTAGTCCATGCATGTTATTATCGGCTCCATGCACCAAGTCCATCACTTCAGGACAGCGACAGTTACCCAATAACCAGTGACTGGCCTATCTTAGGACATGAAAGCCAGATCCTTACCTAAGAAATAACAAATTTTATGTGCTACAGTGCGGATCCCTAACCCCTGACACTAACCAAAGCTTGACTTGACCTGAGACTATACCCTAATGCCACACTCTTCCCTTGCCTTTCTTCCTTTGCCCTTCTTCAAAAGTACTCCAGCAATAAATCCTGCACCTGAGTCTGTCTCAGGCTCTGCTTCTATGGCTCCCAACCTAAGAAACCTCAAGTATGCACATCCATTTCCCCTCATCCTGAACCTCTCCAGCATCCCAAGTGGCATTGTTCCTCATCCTGCTAAGATCTCTTACTAATTCTGAGAAAAGAGAGTCAAAAGCTCAAGCACAGAAAGCCTACCAGTACGCCTCGGTACAAGATGAAAGGGCACACATATGTGTGGGAAGGTTTGCTGATGCTTGCCCCCTGAAATATTTGAAATAGCACTGCCAGTTTCTAAGTGAACCTCAGTATCTTCTGCTGTCATTTTAAAATTAATGATTAGCAGCATTTTCCATTCATTGTCTTTTTTCAGTTTATTTTTTAAAATATGATTGTTTATTTATTTGAAAGGCAGAGTTACAGAAAGAGGGGGAAGAGGCCAAGAGAGAGAGATCTTCTATTGCCTGGTTCACTCCCCAAATGGCCACAATGGCAAGGGTTGTGCCAGGCCAATGGGCCAGGAGCTGAGAACTGCTTGTTGATCTCCCATGTGGTTACAGGCGCTCAAGAACTTGGGCTGTTCTCTCCTGTACCAGTTGCCTTATCAGGGAGCCAGACTGGAAGTTGTGCAGCCAATCTCCAACCAGCACCCACATGGGATGCCAGTAACTCAGCCACACTACACCATCCTATACCACAATGCCAGCCCTAGGAGTTTGTTTTGTTTTAATGAGGAGAAGTACTGACAAGGTATTGGCAGTTGAATTGTGCTCATCACGTGAAAGAATTCAGAGACCTTCAGGTTGGAATGTCTAAAGAAGAGCTATCATTTGTTTTTCCCGCAGCCTAGGAAAGAATAAGCAGAGATCAGAGAAGAAATGACTCCGGTTACAAAGGACAGACGAAGGAAGCCAAAACTCTGTGGTTGGACACAGGATTGCCAGTCAGGGCAGAGCCCAAAAAGGAATCTGAATTTTTGTAATCAGATACTAAGATCCAAGCTTCTCCAGGCTTGGAAAGCCTAAAACCATCCCACCACCAAAACAAAAGACCTGCACAAGTCTAAACACTGAACTGGAGCCACAAGCCACAAAAGTAGCCACACAGAGATGGATGTTGTGGCACAGTCAGTTAAGCTGCTGCTTCAGAGGCCCACATGTTACAGCTTCTCCATTTCTGATCTAATGTTCTGCTAACGAGCCTAGGAAGACAGCAGATGATCACCTGAGTACTTGGCTCCCTGCCATTCAAATGGGAGACCCAAAGGGAATCCCCAGCTCTTACCTACAGCTTTGTCCAGTCCTAGCTATTACAGACGTTTGCAGAGTGAACCAGTAGATGAAACATACTTCTCTGTCTCTCCCTCATTCCTTTTCTCTACCTCTCTGCCTATCAAATAAATGAATAAACCTTTATTTAAGAAAAAAAAAAGGCATACACACAGGGCTGGACCTTAGTTGTAGCAGTTAAGCCATCACTGCATACAATACTGAATCTGAGTTTAACTCTTACCTCTGTTCCTCATTCATCTTCCTACTATTGTACACCCTCAGAGGCAGAAGGTGATCGCTGAAGGTAGTTGGGTCCCTTCAATCCATATGGGACACCAGGTTGACTTCAAGCTGGCCAACACTCAGCTATTGCAGGCATTTGGGGGGTGAACTGGCAAATGGAAGATCTATTTCTGTGTCTCTACCTCTTTCCTTCTCCTTTCCTTTCTTCTTCTCCTCCTCCTTGTTCTTCTTTCTCTCTCATTCCTTCTTCTTCCACTCCCCTCCCTCCTCACCTTTCCTTGCTTTCCAAACAAATTAAATAAGTAAAATTGTTTTTTAAAACGCAGTCACAAATACACAAATGCTCTGACTTCAGAGCATCAGCCAGAGGCAGCATGGTTGATTTTTTTTCATAAAATGACCTTCCTCAGGACTTAGACGTATTATAATCCAAGTCTTCATAGCCTGAAATCCAGAAAGTGTCTTATCGCCTACTGGATCTCATCTCAAGCCCAGCATTACCTGAATCACCCCAGCCTTTGGCTTTCATCCCTACTTATCACATGTTTTTTTTGTTTCATGGCATTCACAAATTAAAAATATATATGCTTTTGCCTCAATTTTTATGGTATGTCTTCCTCCCTGGCTTGAAAATTATATATGACAGTAAATTAATACATACACTATAACTACCCAATATTAAGAATGGTGTATGATGAAACAACCATAGATGACATCAATGCTTGTGGAATGAATGAACAGTGATTAGTTGACAGCACGGTGAAACATGTTAGATCAAAATACAGTTCAGTCCTTCATTCAGAATAGAACGTCAACTCCAAAAACCAAGCTTAAATTTGGCACTTGGACCAAGTAAGAGTTGTACCACTTCTTGTTTTCTGATGCCTAAAAGATAATTGGATTATGGGAGTTGTTAAAAGGACCGAGTATGAGTTGATGATCAGAAATTTTAAACAGAGGAAACCTAACAGGAAAGAGCTTTTCTAGTAAATGCTCTTTCATTCCATTTTCAACTCAGAACACTGAGAGACCATCCATATATGTCTTGTTTTCAGCTTTTATTTTCCAAATGCCTAATCTACACAGCTTAAAAGAATAACTGAAATTAATATGTATATAGTTCTTAATATGAATATGCATGGATATATTTGTGATATTTCATCAATCAGCACAATATTATCTTTCCTGCAGGATTTAAAATGTAGACATTTACACCTGAGACTAATGAGTGTACATGGAATGTTATCGAATAAATGACTCCTCCCTTCTTTATTAGTGTTCCTTTTGCAGATACTGTGCTAATAATGAAAAAAAAAAAAAGAAAATATTTTCTCCCTAGGTTATTTTTGTCAAAAGCATCAGCAAATAATGGAAAAGAGGTATTTGCTTTCAAATAAAACACATACTAAGCTGAGGCTTTTGGGTGCTACTGTCAATAGTAAGACAATACCTTAAAAGTGTTCCATTCAAATTTTCAAGTCTATGAGTTCCTCCAACTGACGTCCCATTGACATTCAACTCTATAAACTGGAATTTGGCCCAGGTTATCACCATGTCAACTTCTCTTGAATCTCCATAATACTAAATTTATTTACTAACATGTTCATGCTGCCTCTGTTGATTGGTTCACCACATTCTATTATTTCCATTCTCAATATTTCCTAGCCACTATTCTTAGCATTAATACTGATTATGTACACACATACAGAATATACATGATCTGATTGAACCCTTGTAATAAAACTGAATGAGCTACAGTTCTCGTCTTGCAAAGGAAGTCTTGCAAATTGAACCAATGTGACAATCTACTGAAAATATGATAGATTTGTCAATATTTGAAGAAGTATAGAAAACAAGCTCAAAAAATAGTAGAAGCTAACACATTAGCAAAGAGATAGACTCAGAAATTATAAGAATAATTCATGGCTAGACAACTGTTACTAAAATAAATAAGAAAATTCCACATTCATGTTGCTAAATATGTGGTAAGTATTATCCTAAGCATTTCATATAAAACATCCTTACATATAATAATTTACAGTTATTCTCTATCTATATACATCCTTTCAGAAGTCTGAAAGTTCTGTGTGGATAGAAATCACCTGTATTTTGACCAACAAAGTACATCTGGTGCCAAATACAGTAGCTGGAGAGTAAGTACAGGTAGGTACCTTCCATTCTACAATGAGGAAACTGAAGAAAAGGTAGGATAAATAACTCCTAAAGTCACACAGTGGGCAAACCGAAGATGAAAAGGGGTAAGGTACATATCTACTATATACACCCCTAACCACCCTTCATTCCTGTGATCAAGATTAAGCCTTCACTGGCTTAACCTATTCCTGGGGACACATATATTTCCCAAACCTCGGGAATAAGAAAGTTCATTAACCCACTGAGGGATGGATTTCTCCAGAGAAACAATATAATATAAGAAAAATAACATTTGAAATCAAAGAACAATCAATATTTCACAACTGCCACCAGGGCCAAAACTTTAATCTTCCCCATTTTATAATGAGAAAGTGAAGAAATTATTATTCTCTTGCATATTAAAGAAACGGAGAGTACTGTATCGGACAAAGCCCTTTTCTGTGGAATAGGATTTTACGGATTCAGTAGAATGAAACTGAGAGCTTCTTAAACTAGGGCAGATCCTAATAATGGGGATTCATTTAAGAAGGAAACTTGGACACAGAGAGAGAGAGATAATGCCATGCGAATACCAAGGCAGAGACCGGAATGAAGTGTTTATTAACAAGTGTCAGAATCCAGTGAGAGGCAAGGGAGACTCTTCCCTGGCACTTTCAAAGAACACTCTGCCCTTGAAATTCTTGCCTTCAGATTTGACAGAAAACAAAGCTATTGTAAGACACCAAGTTTGTCATAATATGCAGATTTAGGAGGTCCACACAAAAATAATTTGTCCTAAATGATAAAATGTTTAACTTGCATAGACTCATTACATAGTATTTTATCTTTTTATCTATCTCCTCCAACCAATATGTTCCACTCAGCCTCCAACCATCCACTATGCCATCTTTTTTTTAAGATTTATTTATTCTAATGGACAGATAACAACCAGGAAAGCTTAGAATCAGACAGGAAATGGTCAGCGTGGATTCACTCATACCTCACTAGGTGGGACACAAAGATTAGTTACGCCTCACTGGGGTATTGGGGATTTCTCTCCACACCCCTCCTAAAAAAAATGTTCTGTACCTAAACTGATGACGCATGTCTTGCTAGAGTTATAAGCCACTTCAGACCATCCGAAAAACAATGAAGTTCAGCAAAATCATGCTTCAACACTATAAACAGCTAAATACTAAAATGAAAATAGACACGAGACAGCTGAATAGTAATCTATAGCCATTTTGAGGTGTATAGAACCTGGTTGAATATAAACCAAAACTGAAATGTCTATGAAGAAGTCACAGGATGCAGTTGAGAACCTGCATTTTCCTATTAACATATTGGTTAATCAATACCATGTCAATTAATGCCATAATGTTGTAAATTGTTGTTGATGTTATGTTGGGGCTTTTAATTGATTGGGATAATACTTTGCTGGCTTTACCTTCAGACCAGAGATGGTCTCACCAAGAAATCGTTGAACTCACTAGGATAATAAGATGCTAGACTTTATGCTTGGTAAATACTTCCAATGAAAGAACTTCAACTGAATTTGAACTGTGGTAATGCAGCAAGGTGGAGAAATCCACCATGGGGAGAGGGTTCGGGGAGGGGTGGGGGGAATCCCAGTGCCTATAACACTGTGTCACATAATGCAATACAATTAAAAAATAACAATAATAATAATCATAAAAAATTTATTTCTTTTTATTTGAAAGTCAGATATACAGAGAAGAAGAGAGACAGGGAGAAAGATCCTTCCATTTATTCACCCTTCAAGCTGCCACAATGGCCAGAGCTGATCCAATTCAAAGCCAACAGTCACGAGCTTCTTCCAGGTCTCCCATGCAGATCCCAATGCTTTGGGCCGTCCTCGACTGCTGTCCCAGGCCACAAGAAGGAAGCTAAACAGGCATTAGAGCAACTGGGGTACAAACCGGTGCCCATATGGGATCCCGGGCATCCAAGGTAAGGACTTTAGCCATTAGGCTACTGCACTGGGCCCGCCAATCTTCTTTAAATTGTGAAATGCATCTCTGACTCTTATAAACTGTCATCTCAATCACTAGGCTTACTCTTTTTACAATTAAGTGGTAGTTCACTTCTAAGTTCCTCATAATAAAGCTGTATGTACAAGCATACAGAGTTAACACACAGTTATATAACGTTTTCCTTTTAAAACAGCCCTGTGAAACCAACACCTTAAATCATGTGGATCATATAAAATATTTTATCACATCACTATATAGTTAACAACTTTTCATTTTTCTAAAACCATTGATGTATGACTCTTACATCCTTTGAGCCATTTTCCTTTTATTAAAAGAATTAATGATTTCATCTTACTTAATCATCCACAAAGAAATGTTTCCAATAAGGTATTACCATACCTTTTTTTTGTTTTTTTTTTTTAGATTAATTTGTTTGAAAGGCAGACAAAGAGGTCTCTATCTGCTGGTTTACTCTCCAAATGGCTACAATGGCTGAGGCTGGGACAGGTTGAAACTAGAAATCTGGTGCTCCATTCAGATCTCCCATGTGGATACAGGTGCCTGAGTACTGGGGCCATCTTCCATGGTTATCCCAGATACACTGACATGAAGCTGGAAGAAAAGTGGGGCAGCTGGAACTCAAACCAGCACTCACATTTGGCACCGGAACACCAGGTGGTGATTTCCCCAGCTATGCCACAAAGCCAGTCTGATTTTAACAATTTTTGAGGAACAGAGTTAAACACATGACTCATTGCGAGGTAGGACAGTCAAGAATAGGCAGCCAAGCAATCAGCTCTAGGTGCTGTATTGTAACACGTGTACGTTTTTTCTCATCATTTTCAGTATTATTCTTTAAATACTTTCTTATTTTTATCTGAAAAGCAGAGTTTTCAGAGAGAGAAAGAGAAGAGGTGATCCCTGCTTTGCTGGTTCACTCCCCAGATGGCCACAAGAGACAGAACTGAGCTGATCCCAAGCTGTGAGCCAGGAGCTTCTTCTGGGTTTCGCATGTGGGTGCAAGGTTCCAGGAACTTGATCCATGCTCCGCTGCTTTCTAGGCCATTAGCAGGAAGCTGAATCAGAAGTGGAGCAGCCAGGACATGAACCAGCACTCATATAGGATGCCAGTGCCATTGGTGGAGTATTATCTATGATATCATGCATCAATAAGCCAGTAAGTGCCAACTATCACCAGAAAAGCACCAGAATCTGGGAGAGAGGCATGTATAATATTTTACATTTTTTAACATTTGTTTCAGAATAGTTTTAAATTTACCCAAAAGACCATGACAGCAAGTTGTCATACTCACTAATAAAACATGACAGTGACTTTACAAAATAGTAAACTTTGACACAAAGTTTGTTCAGGGAGAATGCCAAGTAAAGATGACTGCATCTCCACATTCATCTTTCTTTCTAATGAAAGCTTAAAACGCTGCATAGAAGGGCCCAGCACAATAGCAGTGTTTTTAGTCCTCGCCTTGCACTCACCAGGATGCCATATAGGCACTGGTTCTAATCCCATCATCCCCGCTTCCCATCCAGTTCCTTGCTTGTGACATGGGAAAGCAGTCAAGGAAGACCCAAAGCCTTGGGATCCTGCACTTGCGTGGGAGACCCGGAAGAAGCTCCTGGCTCCTGGCTTTGGATTGGCTCAGTTCCAGCCGTTGCAGCCGCTTGGGGCATGAACCATCGAATGGAAGATCTTCCTGGCTCTCCTCTTCTCTGTATATCTGCCTTTCCAATGAAAAAATAAATAGATCTTAAGAAAAAGCTGTATGGAAGAAATTTTGGAAGTAGGAAATTATCATTTCAAATCATTATAACAACTAAAATAAAGTAGCATAAATGTAAAATATTGATGAATAGGGAGGTATTACAAGGAAAATAATTGCAAAGTACTTCCCCATAAAATATTTATTATAAATAAAAAAGAGTAAGTTTGTTGGAAAAAAAAATCAAACACCAGTTTAATCAGATTATCAAAGTTAAAAGTACCAGCAGTGTGATAAATTGAAATCATGGACCACCCAGAATATAGTAATTGCTTAGCATGACTTTTGTCATATCCCTGCCCAAACTATATAATCAAGTATAACTTTAAGGACATACAAACTGAAATGGCAGGATATTTTTTTCAAAATAACTGAATTGCTCATTATCCTCAAAATTATCAAATCAAGAAAGTGAAGAAAAGACTGAGAAACTTCCAGGCAAGGAGCAAGGAGATATGATGCAACAAACCAGATCCTTTGGACACAAAGAACATTGTTGAAACAATTAGTGGAACTTGAATGGGTCTGACATTTAGATGGCAGTAATGCATTAAAGCTAATTTAATAATTGCCATTTCATTATGTAGGAGAATAAGCTTGTTTGTGAAAAATATGCACTGAAGTATTCAGGAATGTTGGGGCATCCTATCAGAGCTCATTTATAATGACTAAAGAAATAAATAATTTGTTCCCTACTTGAATGTTTCAATTGAATGTCATCAATCCTTTCAATTATGCCTGCATTGTTTATTTTGGTACTCTTTTCATGATTTTTAAAGAGTGGTGATCAGAATTTTTATACCTATTTATTATTAAGACAATTGAATAAAAAAGGAATTGTTGATGTAATAAAAGTGCTTAGAAAGTTCCTTCCTCTAACCATAATGGAGCAAAAAAATGTTGATGCATCCTCTCACCATTTAAATTGAGAACTTGATAAAATTTAGAGTTAAAAGAAAATGTTTCCAGATCATGGATAACAGTCAACACTAGACTGAGATGGCTAAGAGAATGGACATAAAAGCATGAACCATGATTATTCCAGATCCCTACCTAGAGGCAACTTCAGCACCAGCAGAGGGCATCTAAACAGAGAACAATGGTCTTGATGTGTTCAAGAAACAGAGGAATCCAGGAGAAACAGAAATGTCTGGAATTGGTAGTGTTGGATGAGAATGAAAGACACAGCACAGAAAGTGAGTTCTCCTTGAGTTCTTTCAGTGAATGAGTGCACGCATAGTATTACACACATGGCACACCACCATCCACAAGGCCCGGCACAGTACAATGAAAATGCTGACTGCTGAACAGTTTCTGGGGTTTACAAAGAGATCATTCAGCAACAAGTAGTGAGAATATGGCTGCTTTACTGAATTCTTGTAATATTCTGTAGAGATACAAAATATTTTACTATTTAAATAAAATCAAATTTAAATAAAAGCCACTCTAGACCTGACCAAACAAATCTTACAAACCAAGCTCAAAATCATATATCTGATCATCAAGAAATTGAGTGATTTTTCAAAATATATCTCAATACAATTTAAAGGAAGTCCAAAATTTGAACACTCACATATCTAATATCCCAATATCTGATATTCAATAAAACATTTACCAGGAATGCAGAAAAAGAGGAAAATGTGACCCATAACTACAAGAAAACCTATTCTACAGTGAAAGCTCTACAAAGGCCAAGGATAATGGAATTGTCATGCAAGAAGTCTAAATAGTAATTATAAATATCCTTAATTTAAAAAAACACATAAATTAAAGATATAAAAAGATTCAAGCAGAACCTCTAAGACTGAAAAATTCAATATACGTAATTTAAAATTCACCGGGTGTGACTGAAAGCAGAAGAGACGCTGAAAGGAGAAAAAGCTGAAGATCGAATCACAGGAATTACTTGAGCAGAATCACAGAGTAAACACTGCAAAAGGCAGAGGAGGGGAGATATTCAATGCCAGTAAGTCTCACATGCATGTGTTCAGAAACTCATAAAAGCAAAGCAAACAGACAAAATCAAAGAATGAAAAAGTAGTGGCTGACATTTTTTTCTAATTTGATGAAAATCAAGAATCCATATATCCAAGAAATTGAATCAACCTAAGCAGCAACATAAACAGAAAGGAGACTACTCGGGGGAGTGTCATAACACGGTATATGAAAACCTGTAATAAAGAGAAAGCCATCAAAACAACCTGAGGGAAAAGCACTGGATTGGGTGAGCAAGTATAAACAGCACTGCCGGCTTCTCTTCAAAAGCAAGGCAAAGCAGAAGACATGTTTGAAGTGCGAAAAGAAAAACGCTTACATCAATGGCTGATGCACATTACCCTTTAAAAAGAAATTACAATTACCTAGAGATGGATACTTTTATTTATGCAATAAACAAGCATCTACCAAGCTTTTCCTGTGTACCAAACACCGTTACATGTTCATGAGGGGATCATAATCTGCTGGGGAGAGAAATAATACAATAGAACAAGTGATACTACAGATGCAAGGAGATTGCTTAAAAATCTCAAGTGAGATGAACAACCTGCCTTCCAAAGAAGAAATCACTGGAGCTGTGAAGATAGGCAGATGTTCAAAGAAAAACAGAGTGAAGAAAAGCCACAACAGAGAAGAAACTGTGGGTGAAAGCATGTCACTGACAAACATCATGGGTAAAAGACATTACAGAGAAGCAACTGTGTGAGTAAAAGCATATCAGGAAGGACGTCATGGATGGAGCACACCTGGGCATGGAAGAACAGACTGTGTATGAGACAGCAGGGATAAATTGGTCAAGTCGTGGAAATACACAATATGGCATCAGTTTTCTTCTCAGAACATTATGGCTTCACCAAGTGACTTTAAATAGAGTAATTACACAATTGGGTTTTTATTTTTGGAATGGTTTGGAAACAAGCAACCAGTTAGGAAGCTAAACAATACAGGAATTGTAGAAATGTGTCTCATCATTTAGAAAGCAGTGTTCCAGAGATGGAGAAGGGGCCCCAGAATTCAATGGCCTAAAGACTCCCATTTTCCTGGCATGGGCTACTAACAGAGTTTTCTGACACATCAAAGAAACCTCCCACCTCACAAGTGCAACTTCCCAGTCTTCTAGACAGAAACTTGCTCTCTAACTAAATCTTAGCTTCAGAGTTAAATTACTGCCCTGCATTTGGGAAATTGCTTTTACATTACTGAGTTAAACTAGATCCAGGATGAGAGGAAGAAACAGCTGAGTCCCAAACTCAGGACAGAGCAGAAACTGGAAGAAATGTGCAATAGAATTGCTTTCATAAATTTCAGCCGGGCCAAATTTAAATTTGTGCCAAGAGTCCTTGTCTGTGCCTTAATCAGATTTTATTCAGTCTCCCACTCTCAGTGATAGTCCTGCAAAATAAAAGACCTACAAACACTATTCCATGGTGTAGCTTTTACTGAACCTTCCTTGATGAAACTTCTATATTATACTCTGGAAACCTTTCCTCCCTAGTTAGAAAATCTCAGTCCTAATTACCTGCCTCCTGATCCTAGTTAGCTCAGCTCCATGAAAAAACATTGTATATATGGCTAGATATTTCCAATCCTTGTCGAAAATAATTATCTTGCATTAAGTGAGCAAATGACTGATCTTTTTGGTTTCAGTTACTTTATCTACTAAAAAAAAAAAAAAAAAACCAAAACACCAAAAAAGCAAAAACAAAAAACAAGGAATAACAATGTCTTAACTGCCAGGAGGTGTCCAAACCTGGCCAAGTCCTGAAGATTCCAATTGTGCTATAATTTTTCTATATGTTATTACAGACTTCTTAAACCTCAGTTGGTCATAAGTCACTGGATGGTTTCTAACACTTGTCTAACTGGATAAATTGAACCAGTAAATTCTACAAAATGTACATATGATGGTAACATCTCTCACAACACTGATTTATAACACAAAGAATAAAGTCCTGATACTGAAGGGTATCGAATATCTTATTTGTCACAAAATTTCACTCTGACAGAATTTTAATATCTGTCCAGAGAGAAGCAGTTTGTTGCCTTTCCTGTTGCTAAGCGTACAGAAAAACATATGCATCATCATGTTTGTATAGAGAGCGCTAAGGTTTTCAATAGTTTAACACTACATATTACCGTTACTATGAAAACTATTATTTGGATGATAAAATCAGAAACATTCTAACAAATAACGTGGATATTAACCTGCGAAAAAAGTAGGAAAAATAACAAAAATCACTATGCATTATTTGTGGCCTCAATCCCTTGGGAGTGCTCTAGACACAAATTTAACAATAAAACAACATTTGATTACATTTAGTTCACATTTTTGTCAGCATACAATTAAATGTACGGTTCATGTTCATATCTCATGTTTCAATTATGCAGCAAGGAAAAGTTCATGTCCTTGTAAACCTCAGCATTACCCTATCTCATAACATCATGCTTACAATAACATACATTGTTGACTTTCAGTGAAGACTATCAAGGCAGACAAGCAAACACTCTCTTAGAAAAAAAAAAATGTTAACATGATGGCCATTTGGTGAAATTACTGGAATGAAAATAATAGGCTTCCATTGCTAAAGTAATGAAATGAATTTCCTGAGAGTACTCATTTGTCCCCTTCTACATGTTAGTAATAATAACAGGTTGTCAGGACTTAGAAATAAAAAGTGATAATTCACTTTCAACAATTAGACTTCATCACATTTTCTTTATATCATGCAACAGTCTTGACTACATCAAGGCTCGCTGAAGTCATAATTATCTATAAAAACAATGGACAAGTTGGTAGGTTAAGTAAAGGCTTGACTCAACCTCTAGAGATAGGAGGAATATATCAGATTAAAGTACACTATTTGACTGTTTTCCAATATCATTTAAGTGGCCTGATGACAAAATTTACCTTTTATTTATCTCTCTTTTTTATAAAAGATTTATTTGTTCTTATTACAAAGTCAGATATATAGAGAGGAGGAGAGACTGAGAGGAAGATCTTCTGTCTGATGATTCACTTCCCAAGTGAGCGCAATGGCCGATGCTATGCCGATCCAAAGCCAGGAGCCAGGAACTTCTTCCAGGTCTTCCACATGCAGGTGCAGGGTCCCAAAGCATTGCGCTGTCCTCTACTGCTCTCCCAGGCCACAAGCAGGGAGTTGGATGGGAAGTGGAGCTGCTGGGATTAGAACCGATGCCCATATGGGATCCCTGTGCGTTCAAGGTGAGGACTTTACCCACTAGGCCATGCCGCCAGGCCCAAAATTTACCTTTTAAAACTATTATGACTAGAATTTACATAGAAACCTAATTTACAAGAATTGAGGAAAAAGCCTTTTTTTTAAAAAAAAAGATTCATGTGTTTTTATTGGAAAGATTTACAGAGAGAGGATAGAGAGATAAAGATTGTCTACCCACTGGTTCAGTTCCCCAATTGATCGCAACAGCTGGAGCTGAACTGATCCAAAGTCAGGAGCCTCCTCTGGGTCTCCCACGTTGGCGCAGGGTCCCAAAACTTTTGGCCATTTTCCAATGCTTTCCCAGGCCAAAGCAGGTTGCCAGAAGGGAAGCAGAGCCACCAGGATATGAACTGGCACCCACATGGTATTCTGGTGATGTAAGGCAAGGACGTTAGAGAACTTTAGCCCCTAGGCTACCACGCTGTGCCCATTACATTAATTTTGATTTTACTACGCTATGCTGAAGAAGAAAGATTTTGTAATTGCACAGCACACTACATGAACAGGGTGCTAGGGGTATAAGTAAAATTTGTAATGTTAATAATTTTATATTTTAATAATCCTTTTATTCAAGTAATTCAGATGACCCAGTACCAGATGGGTTATTGGGGAAACAAAAGCAGGGGCAAATATGAGAAGCTGGTGTTTTGTTGGTCTCATTCACTCATGAGTCAGAAAGCCTGCTTTTAATTAGAATGAGTTCTCATTTATTTCCAGAAGCCTGATAGGCCTGTCCCCAACAGATTCCAGTGTAACTAGTTTAGGCTTAAAATAGGAAAGGACTCTGCACACTGTCAATTCTACATGCCTACCACAGAGCTTGCTTCAAATAGAAAAGATGCTAGACTTACAAGAAAGCCTTTGCAGGGTATAAAACACTCCTTGGATAATTTATACAATGGCCATAGGACCACAACTACAGCACTACAAAGGCATAATTAAAAACTTTTTAGATAGGATGTTAGAGTAATTCAAACATTATGGTACTGGCGTAACAACAGACACGAAAAACAGTGAAATAGAGAAGACAGAAATAAAGCCACACATGATCAATGAAACTTATGTCATCAAAATATATCATGGGAATGGATAATCTCTTCAATCTGCGATGCAGGGAAAACTGGTTATTCACATACAGAAAATAGAATTGGACTGTTATCTCATATCACACACAAAAATATAAAGATGTAAAATAAGACTTGAAAACATAAAATGTGTCAAAACGTGATGAAAGCTCTGTAACACTGGTCTTGACTGATTTTTTTGGCTATAACATCAAAAACACAGGCAATAAAAGCAAAATAAACAAATGAGATTGCCTCATATAAAGTTTCCACATAGCAAAGGAAGTAGTTAACAAAAAGACAATCACATGGGATAAAATACTTGCAATCCATAAAAAGTTAAAATCCAAAACAATTATCAACTCAAACAACTCAGCACTGAATTGTAAACAACTAACTAACTGAATTAGTAAACAACTAACCCAATTTTAAAATGGGTAATGGGCCTGAAAGATATTTCACAGGATAGATAAATGGCCAACAGGTACATGATTAAAAAAAATGTTCAATATCACCAGTCATAAGGGAACTACACATCCAAACCACAATGAGCTATCATCTCACACATTACTGTAGCTATTAGTAAATGTCAAAAACCCACCTTGTGGCAAACTCACAGAGAAATGGGGACACTTGCACATTGTTGGTGGGAATACAAATTGAAACGATCATTACAGAAACTGTATGGAGTTTCCTTATATGTTAATAAAAAGAATTATCATATGACCATAAGTATCATGTTAGATTAAACATCTAAAGGAAATAAAAACAGAATATCAAAGGAATTGACTTCTCCTACAGAATCAGTCTAAGTATCCATCAGTGGATGACTAAAGATATATAATAGTGGAGTATTATTCAATATCTATAAAGTTTGAGATCCTGGGGACACTGTGGCATAAGAGACACAGCAACCACAAGTGCTGCCAGCATCCCATAGGGGTGTCATTTCATGTCTTGGTTGCTCCCACTTCTTACGAAGCTCTATAAAATGCCCTGAAAAAGTGCAGTAGATCTTAGGCCCTTCTACCCATGCAAGAGAACCAGATGAAGCTCTTGGCTTCATCTAACTCACAGAAACTGAGGAAAGAAGTATGCTACCAAAGACTGCTACAGGGGGAAAATGAGGATATATTGATCGAAGGGAATAAATGTTCAGTTATAACATGAAAAGATTGTGATGATCTAATGTTCCACATGGAAACTATGGTTAATGGGTTATGGGGCTGGCAGCAACAGAAGATAATCTGAGAACTCAAGCCTTTAACCCACATCAGAGACACTGATGGCTTCAGCCTGGACCAGTCCTGGCCTTTGTTGCCATTTGGAGAGTGAACCAGAGAATGGAAGATTCTTACATTCATTCTATCTTTCTCTCTCTGACTCTCTCTCTCTCTCTCTCTCTTTTTCTCTCTGCGTCCCTCCCCAGTACTCACCCTTTTAAATAAATGACTAAAATAAATCTTTGAAAAATAGTGTCATATGCTTGACACTGGCTAAGATGATCTATCTTGTTGTTCCTACCAAGCAGAAGAGCTAAGTATATGAGGTAACAGATATAAGCTTCATTATGTTAATCACTTCCCAACGTATACATAAACATCAAAACATTGTTTTGTTTATCTCAATATATACAACATTTATCTGCTTATCATACCTCAATAAAATTTGAAGAGTTAGAAGGAAAAGATTAATGATTACCTAGGGCTGGGGGAGGGACTGGAAATTAACTTTCAAAAGTATATAAAGTATATTAGTGGGTAATGGGAATATTCTAAAGTATATTGTGTTAAGTGATGCGTAATAGTAAATTTACTAAAAATCGTGTAATTATTTATTTAAAATAGGTGAGTTTTGTAACATAAAATGCAGTTGTTTATAAAAAACAAGAAGTTTTGTTTAAAAAAATGGCACTTCTGAGCTTACATCACACTTCTCCACATCTGCATCTCCAGGAGCCATCTAAGGTTAAACTCTGCAATGTGACAACGAAGAGACTGTCACAGATAAATGTTGTCTTATTCTCACACCACCTTCTCTGATCAGAGCAGGATGGATGTTCCCAGAAGATACAGGCAGTAGCTTTCAACCGTGTGTACCAGACTTCCCGCAGGAGCACTTAAGAAACTTAGGGGAGGACTCCAGCCCTAGAGATGCTGATTTTATTTGGTTTAATAGAAATTACGATTTGTTTTCATTCCTTCAGTGATCATGTGGTGGTACAGTTGTAAGAACCACTGATCCAAGCAATCTAACACTGAATGAGAGTGGACTGCCTGGGCGTACAGGTGTCTGGTCACACGCATTCAGAATGTAAGCTCATAGTGTACTGTCCTCACTCCTGACCTGGAGCCAGGGTTCTTGTAGTAGACCTAGCCATCACTAAGTCCCATACAGGTTTAAAGTCATATGATCATCCACTTATCATATAACCTACCAAGAGCAATAACATTTAGGTCCTACAGATCTTTACATGTCACATGTTCATGGCTTAACAAATACTTAATCCTATCAGCATGTCTCATATTCTTAAGTGAAGATACATTTCTCAAATATTTAACAGCCAGTCTTGAGGCAAAAGGCACTCTTAAAAGGCAACACAGCTTTGGGAAGAATAGTAGATCAAATCCCTAGAGTATGAAGGGAGGGTGTGAATCTAGAAATCATCAAGAATTGAGGGGCAGGCCTGGTAGAATAGTTCAGATGGCTAATCTTCCACCTCCAATTGCCAGTATCATGTGTTGGCACCGATTTGTGTCCTAACTACCCCACTACATCCACCTCTCTGCTTGTGGTCTGGGGAAAGCAATAGCAGATGTACCAAAGCCTCGGGACTCCTTACCCATGTGGGAGACCTGGAAGAGGTTCCTTGCTCCTGGCTTCAGGTTGCCTCAGCTCAGGACGTTGTGGCTATTTGGAAAGTAAATTAGCGAATGCATGGAAGATCTGTAAATCTTTCTTTCTGCAAATCTGTCCTTGCAATTTTAAAAAAATCTTTGAAAAAAAAAAAAGAATTGAGGGTCTAAATGATGAGGTTAGCAAAAAACCTAGTCAATTTTGACCAGACCACAGTATGACCAGATATTATAATGCTATTTCCTAGTATATGTCTGAGACAATTACCGAAAGAGACAGGCATTTACTCTGTTAATTGAGCAAAGTAGCTGAATATCATGTAATCTAATCCTTAAGGAGGCTGAATTCAACCTGATGGACTGAACTAGGTCTTTGTTCTATCCTTGGCACCCCTGGTTCTCAAATCTTCAAGCTCCAACTGGAATGTGCACCACCAGCTCCCCAACTCTCAGTTCTTCTTGTTATATCACTAATATCACAGGAACTCCAGCTTGTAGGTGGAAGGTCATGGAATTTCTTTGCCTCCATAGCTGCATATATTTAAAAACAAAAAGTTAAAAGGAGAGAGAAGGGGAGACACACAGAAAGATATCTGTTCCATCTGCTGGTTCATTTCCCATATGTCCACCATATCTAGGGCTGGGCCAGGAGCTTCATTTGCACATAGGTGCAAAGGAAAAGTACTTGGACCAGCTTCTGTTCCTTTGCAGGTAGATCAGCAGGGAATTGCATGAGAGATGAAGCAGCTGGGACTTGAATTAACTCGTATGTGAGATACTGACCACACCATGCCACATCAGTTACCATGTTATTTATCTAATACAAAATGTCTCTCTAGTAATATGTATCTGTATCCATATCTTGTTGGTTCTGGTTTTTTAGAGGAACATGACTGACATAGAAGCCTAAGCATGCATTCTGAAAATTTTAAACTACAGGGTAGGTGTGTGGCACAGCAATTGAGTCATCACTTGAGATACCTGCAGCTCCACCTCTGATCCAGCTTCCTGCTAATATCTGTCCTGGGAGGAAACAACTGATGACGGCCCCCTACTTAGGCAGACTATGATCAAGCTTCAGCCCCCTGGCTTGCTCCTGACCCAGCCCTGACTTTACAGACATTTGGGTGGTGCATCAGAAGGGAAGGAAGATCATTGTACCTATTTCTCTGCCTTTCAACTAACATGAAAGTCAGCAATTTAAAAAACTAAACGACTGAACAAAGTTTCTAAGTACTTTGAGACAAGCAACTTGTAAGTAAGTGAAGATGCATGAAAAGATTTAATTCCAGCTTTTGCATTTGTGTGTGCATACACACTCATTTAGGATGAAATTGTAGATAAATCCTTGTTCTCATAATTTACATTTTTTGGAGGAAAAACTCATATGTTTCAAGGATCATGAAACAAATGAGAGAAAAACAACTTCACAGACCAGAAGTTACTCTCAATAGCATATTTAATGGCTCTATATTTCAATTTTGTTCTGTCTTTCTCAACTACATTTTATGGGGCTGTGCTGTTATGTATGAATGATGCTATAACTTCAGACAAGGAAATACATATCTTATTATGTTTTATTTTACATAATTGAACCATCTACAATAGCATTGTTTCAGAAATAAAGACAAATGATTTAACTTTTTAATTAAGTTTTAAAACCCCTAATTAAATGCCTAAATTGCACAGCACCATTTCACTCTAAATTGTCTTTAGATTGCTGCGTGTGGATTTTCCTACTGCATGGTGGCTGCCAGAGAAAGTAACAAAGGACTATAAATCAAACCCACATTGTAATTGGTGCCATTAGCGCATCTCTCCTTATCCAGCAAGACAAGAACAAAGAGCACGTTCCAGGTAAAACATACGCTCACTTGATACTGGTTGTTGGTACTTTCTCTTGGGCTTGAAATTGAGGGAGCCTGCTTCCCTCTTACAAATTTTCCCTGCAAAGAGACCAACAAAAACAGGACAGGAACTGGTATGATAGCCCAATGGGTTAAGCCATGGTCTGCAATGCCAGCATCCTTTATCAGAGCACCTGTCAAAGTCCCAGCTATTCGGTCCACTTTGGATCCAGCTCCCTGTTAATGGTCGTAGGAAAATAGGAGAAGATGACCTAGTGGTTCCCTGCTAAAACACATGGGAAAGCTGTACAGAATTTCAGGCTCCTGGCTTCATTCTGGCCCAACCAGCCATTGCAACCATTGGGGGAGCAAATCAGCAAATACACGATTAATCAATCTCTCCCCCTCTCTTTATCTCTGTCTCCTTCGCTCTTATTCTCACTCCCTCCTTTTCTCAGTCTCTGTCAACCTGTCTTTGAAATAAATTAATTAAATACATTACATTAAATTAATGAATTAAATGTTGGGAAAACAAAAAGAATCCAAGAACAATTACCAAATGCAATGAACCTGTTTATTGAAACAAATATATTCCCTGAGTATAAACAATGAACTATATTGGTTGCTGCACACTGAGAAACTCATTTATTCAGCTACCAGGAGTATTAAATACTGACATGAATGATTACGATTGTAATCAGTAAAATGAAACAGCCTCATCTAGCATTACTCATTCCCCAACCCCTAACTAATCATTAATCAATGCAAGAATATAAAATCATAATCCCTTGCCTCAATTTAGGGGAGTACGGAAGAACCCCATCTCAAGAATTCTCTGTAGAATTGTCTGAGGTTTCTGCTATAATATCCAATTTTGCTTACTTTGCTCCTTGACTTTGCTTCAGAGTTTGTTGGGAAGCCTGACCTAAAATATTCTTTAAACTGAACATTTTAAGTCAAGCATGCAACTGGAGTGAATTTCAATAAACCTAGTTAGGAGCTGTGGGTGCAGTTGGACTTTGGGAATCAAACTTTGGAAAATACTGCATTAACTAAGCCTGTACCTATGGATACATTTATGATAATAAAAGGAAGGTATCTGGCATCCCGTTACCAGAACCCACAGGGATCTCCCTGTATGCTGATCTTGTGTATAAACAAACACAAAGAGTGCAGTTAAATTGCTGGATTGGGAGATGGGAGTTATCTTGAACATATGAGGACATCGTCCTAGAGAAAATAAATTTGAGGCATTTGACACCTAGCCCAGTTTTGTAGGATTAAGACAAGTCATACAATCCCAAGATTCCCTCCACTCTATTCAAGAGACAACAAAAGCAGTGGAGAAGAACACTCATAAAAGTTAGAAAATCCCCAATTCCATAGTCAGTAAAGACTAAGGGAATTGACTGCTGTTTAACAGTAAAGACAGCAATGGAAAACTTAAAATTTTTTTTAAAAACATGAAAAACCAAGAAAACACAATACCATCAAACATCATCAGTATTTTCCAGGAACTAAACTCCCCAAAAGAGGCATTTGCAAATTGCCTGACAAAGAATCACAAATAATTATTTTTAAGAAGCTTGGTGAATTATAAAAAATTCATTTGACTTAAACCTTTAAAAATTGAAAAAATTAAAGTTTAATAAGGAAATAAAAATCATAAAGTAAGAATACACCAGAAGTTTTGGAGTTCAAATACTGAACAAATTGGAGAGAGTTACTTTTGACACAGACATGGATGGGAATGTTGATTCACATCGTGGTTGCTCTGCTTGTAATTCAGCTTCCATCAAACAAGCTGGGGAACAAAACAATGGGCCACATACTTGGGTTGTTTCATCCATTTGCGATATCCAGATGGAATTCCTGGTTCCAGGCCTCAGCCTAGCCCAGCCCTTACTGGTGCAGCTGTTTTCTAAGAAGTTGACTACAGGATGAATAGAAGACTGGAGATGGATCTCTGTGTGTGTGTACATAAGTGTGTGGTCTGCCTTCTAAAAAATAAGTGAATAAATACATACCAGAAATATGTTCTATAGTGTCTACCACAGTGTTTTGATTTGAATAACAGATATGTGCTGTAGTTAAAATATAAGAGTTATGAGCTATAAAACAGTTACGGGTTTTGAATTTGGTTTCTAGTCATTAGAGCATTACGTAGAAGATCTCAGGAGGAACAATAAAACCTCTAAGAATACATCTATAGTCATCAAAATAGCATGGGACTGCCATGAAAACAGACAGAAATAAAAACTACTAACAGGAAGCAAGGGGAAAGTCTTAGCATTAACATTAGCAATTACTTTTCAGATATAATCCCAAAAGCAGATGCAACAAAATGTTAAGAAACCACAAGTGGTATTGTAGCAAACTAAACAACTTCCATACAGCAAAGGAAATAATCAAGTACAAAGACAGCCTATGGAATGGAAGATAATATGTGCAAACTATATATCCAATAATGGATTAATTGTTCAAAATATATTTAAAAATACAAGGATCTGAACAGGCATTTCTTCAAAGAAGGTAAATTGTCAAACGCATATGAAAATGGGCTCAATATTGCTAATCACCAAGGAAACACAAATCATAACCACAATGAGATATTACCACAACTTAGAATTATTTTTATCAAAAATATTAAAGGTATAACAAAATATATTTCCCTGGTTTTATCACAACAGACTATACATGTATCAAATTATGTTATATCCATAAATATTTCCAATTCATAAAAATCAATTAAAAGAACTATGGAAAAGCACTGCAACAAAAAGATAAAAGATAATAAATGTTAATAAGAATACAGTAAAAAAAGATTTCACTACACTATGGTGGGAATATAAATTGATTTTTTTTATAATGGCTCAATGCACTAGGACACTATACAATGTTTCAATTATGTAAGGTAACTTCTAGAGACCTAATGTTTAATCTGGTGACTATAGGTAACAATAATGTATCATATACTTGAAATTTGCTAAGATAATCTTGGGCATTCACAACACACACACACACACACACACACTCACTTACACATACACATACAAACCCTGGTGGTGAGTGCATGGCATTGCAGTTTAGTACCACTCTGGGTCTACATCCCAAGTGGAGGTTCAAGTTCTGGCTTTGCTTTTTATTCCATATTGTTGCAAATACACACCCTGGGAGGCAGCAGGCAATTTTTCAAATACTTGAGTCCCCAGCATCCATGTGGGATACCCAGATAGAGTCCCCAACCTCTGGCTTCAGCCTGGCTCAGCCTTGCCTGTTACAGACATTTGGGGAACGAGCCAGAGGATAAAGAACTCCATATATCTTTCTGACTCTCAAATTATATATTTATACACACACAGCACACAAGCTAATGAAAATTATAGTATCACAAAGTACAGACATAATTTTTAGTGTCCCATGGCACAGTTTGACAATTACATTTCATAATAATGTTTTAATCATCTTTTATAAAATGATAGGCACATGAAGGCATGAGTATATTAATAAGCTGAATATTAAATCATATGGGTATATCTTATATGCTCACATAAGAAAAAATTTTTACTTGTACATAAAAGTGGGGATGGGGAAACACTAACTATAGTATAAATTGAGGTATAAAATTTGACAGAAATGTCAGTTGTTGATTTTTAAAAACCCATCAAATCATTTTTAAAGTCATGAAAGTCATTTAAGTATCAAAGATATGCCCTAAGTTCCCATGCATTTTTGCATTTAATTTTGTTGAGAAGAATTTAAAAAAAAAATCTTAATCTTTCATGTAATCTATGTGCAGAAGGTAGGCTTATTTAATAGAAAGCTATCAAAATTAATATGGCCACACTCCAACTTGCTTTGCTGCTACAGTTTTCATCTCTTTGACAGTTAGTTCTAGAAATTAACACAGATTCAACCATGAGAAACCAAGGCATGATTTATCTAAGCTTCCAGAGCATGTTTGATTCAGTACTGCCCCAAACAGAATCTGCAAGGCCAGCAACTCTATTTGCCCATAAACCACTCCGGTGACTAACTTGCTCTAATGAAGGATGAAGATGAATCATCTTGGCCTACAGTAATGCTTCAACATGGAGAAAAGGAACAACTACCCATACAAATGACTACTAGTCTTACTTTTTTCCCACTTTAAGGGAAGGAAGAATATAAATATTTAATTGGGGGAAAGAGGCACTATTAGACAAAACTGGGAGGCTAGCAGAACTTTATTGAGAAAAAAGTATAGCTTTCTAAAATCAAACCCAAAGCAAAGCATTCACACCCTGGAAACCCAGATGTTTTCAACATCTTTGAGTTCCTATCAATCCCAAGACAGAGGCATTCGTCAAGTCACAGGCACTGGAGTCTACTATTTTTAAACTTCAGTTATTATATATAGCAATGTTTGTCATGTCGGCATACAAGCTGTGTTCTCATTTACTTTTTTTCCTTTAGGTTGACTCTACTTTTATTATATAGAAAAGAAAACTTAACTTTTGAAAATAATATATGAATATTTTATGTAGTATTTTATCCTAATATGCATTAAAACAAGTAATATTTCATGGTTATTCATGCACAGTTCATGTACAATTATCTTGTGTATCACCAATGATACCACAAGCACCAGGAAACATTGGCCTAACCCAGTTTGCCAGATCTGAAAATTATTTAGATGCAACTTTGATGTGCCTCTCAGGTTACTCAGGGATGCCCATCTGTAGGACCCTCAGTGGCACTGTCTCCCTCAGTCATCCCTGTTTGTTTTCTACAAGGGGTCCTCCACCTCAGGCCCACAGGTCACTTGCTCAGACCCCTGGCTCCTTCCCATCTTGGCCACCTTAAAGAAACAAGGCTGATGCCACCTGCTCTACTGCCACCATGCATAAAGGCTCACCCTTCACTTTGTTTCCAGACTCCAACAAAACACACACAACGTGAGAAATCCGTCACAGAGCAGCCTTTGAATGTACTAGTTCACAAAACTCAGACAACCGCAAGGGCGCTACCAAGACACTGAACACATGTGGACCTCCATCTAAATCCTCTACTCTTCGCTCCCACAAACTCAAACGCTGTTTTGCTTTCAAGCCCAGCATGAAAAATCCCTCAGGCAAAATGACTCATGGCTTTATGGCATCTCCAGCATCATCTCTCCAAGGTCACTCGGTTTTAGTCTCACTGACCTTTTCACTCATTCTCTGGGTCCCAGTTAGCACTTTTACCATTGCCTCCAGATCATTTTTCTAGAAAACATAGATTAAGAAAAATGACTGTTACAACCCTTTTTGACATAAGGTTCTGCCTTTGTGACATATAACTTACAGACGCAAGTAATTCTATTTTCATACAGCCATCATCAGTAGACTACTCTCATAGCTAATTATAAACTGTTACTATCTATTTGAACCATTCTCCTGGGCTCAGCTCAGCAGAGTCCTGGTATGGAGGTTGAGGAGCACTTGTGGGGGTCACTGGGCCTGACAATGCATGCCTGGAAGGTACCGTACCTGCTCACAGGAAATCACTAAAGATTGATAGCTGACAAGTACCAACCTGTGACTACTTGTCCCAAAGAGCGTAACAAATGAGAAAAACAGCAGTCATGTAGAAAGTGTTTAATTAGATCAATCGCATTGATCTGTCCTCTCTGCTAATCTGATACCCTTCCCAGGGTTTTAGTACTTAAAATGCCCTTCATTTTATTAAATTATAATAGAGTTTAAAGCATTTTAAATTGCTCTTACTTGCCTAAAGAAAAATGAAAGATCCTACAATGATCTCAATGTCTTTTTTAAAAACAGCACAATATCGTGAAATTCAAGCTGCAGAAACAACTAGTGTTAAGTGTAAGAATGTGAACCTGATGCAGTAGCTTAGTGGCTAAAATCCTTGCCCTTGCATGCATTGGGATCCCTGTACCGGGACCAGTTCTAATCCCAGCAGCCCTGCTTCCTATCCAGCTCCTTGCTTGTGGCCTGGAAAAGCAGTCAAAGATGGCCCAAAGCCTTGGGACTCTGCACCCACATGGGCGACCCGGAAGAGGCTCCTGGCTTCTGGCTGTAGATATGCTCAGCTCTGGCCATTGTGGCCTCTTGAGAAGTGAATCATCATACGGAATATCTTTCTGTCTCTCCTCCTCTCTATATCTGACTTTCCAATAAAAAAATGGATAAGTAAATCTTTAAATCAATGTAAGAATGTATATTTTACTGACTGAACAAATGAATTGACAATATTAAAGGACCAAAATGAAAGTTGAGAAATTATATAAATCCTGTAAGATGTCTTTTTTGGGGGGTAGGGGGGGGGGTTGATGTTGTTTGTTTGAAAGGCAGGGTCACAGAGAAAGAGTCTTCGATCTACTAGCCGACTCCCCAAATAGTCACAATAGCAGAACTGAACTGATCTGATGCCAGGAGCTTGAAGCTTCCTCCAGGTCTCCCACATGGGAACAGGTCCCCAAGGACTTGGGCCATCCTCTACTGCTTTCCCAGATCATAAGCAGTGAGCTGGATTTGAAGAAGAACATCTGGGACTTGAACTGATATTCGCATGGGATGTCAATGTCGCAGGCAGAAGCTTAGCCCAGTATGCCATGACACTGGTCCCTAAATGTCTTATTCTTAATATAAATATCAAGGAGATATGCAGGTTATAGTCCATATTCTGAAAGTCTTAGTTGATATTTTCACCTTTAGCTCCTGAGAGTTCTGCCAGAGTGAAAAGCATTTGACCAGACATTCAGCTCTATAAATAAACTCTAGTCCTCCATTATCCTTATCTTGGCATCTCTGTTATCTTTCAGGTTCAATTAACACCTGCTACTGTATGAGACAAATGCCATATCAGATTGTCAGTAGTAAGCGCTCTATCAACCTGGTAATCATTTTCATTACTTACAAAAAGTGTTATTGAATTCCCACCAGAAATGATTGATATGCTGCATCTTGTGTTGACATACCACGCTAATGATGAGGGAGAGAAGAGAAGAAAAGGATTTTAATGATGTATTCTACAAGATAATAATGTGACTTCAGAACAAAAGGAAAAAAAATGCCTGAAAGTGCTTCACTTAGTTCAGATTCAGGGCACATAGGCAGACAAGGACTTCTACAAAAATATGTTTCTCTAATGTCAGATGCTAAGGCATCTTCTGAACTGGTGAACACTGTGACCTGACCTAAAAGTACAACGGCTGCAAGAAGCCCAATATCCAGTGACAACCTACTGAATGCACAAAGGGAGACTCCAACTACCCTCACCTGAGAACAGCATCCATAATGAACAGTAATTACGTTCACTAAGCACTTAATACACGCCAAGTTTTGTGGTATATCACTAATCTCATTATAGATTATCTATCTATTTGACTAAAATGCAATATCCAAGAGGATTACATACCTGCACTGCCTTGTTTGGCATGATGACCTGGGTTCCTAGAATAGTACCTGGACATGGGAGGTGTTTAATACAGGTTTGTTGTGGAATAAATGAATACACACCTCTTATTCCTCAAACTTTGCACTCAGGGTCTTCAGCTGGAACCCCACAACTCTACAGAGAAATTTTTAAAAGCACAGAAGCTGAAAACAGACAAGCTGTAAACTATCCCTTGAGAGAGTCTGTCAAATTATGAGGCTCCTCCTCAGATACAACAGTGAATTTATACTCCAAACTATCTGGAATGTTTTATTCGTATTTCTCTCATACTTCTTTATACATACAAAAGGAGAGCTTTGAAACAAAGTTCAACAAGGAGCTAATGAAAAGCCAGGGTGACCTGATGATGGTGCACAGAAAAGCCACTTCTAAATGGGTAAGCTTTCCTTATGTCTCTTAAAAAACTGGTCCATATTTCCCCAGTTCTTGCAACTAATCAAAGGAGTCAATCAACCTGACTAACTCTCAGACCTTCCATGAAGAGGTCAACAAAAACTCCCATATTAGACAAATTCCAGGTGACCGCAGGTGTATATTTGAGGGAAATCACAGACAAAAGAATACCTACACGAATGGTTTTGAGAATAAAGAATTTACACTGGAAGAAAAATGTGTAGGAAGCAATGAGAGAAACAAATTAATTTATGTTTTGGAAAGGTTTTTTCTTTTTTTTTTTTTTAACAAAGCTGAGGTTATTTACAGCAAAATTGCACTGTAAAAAGATAAGGAAAATGCTAAAGGACATAGAATAGGTACCCCAAAGCTTAGCTCCTGGTACAAAACTGTCACCCACAACCTCAGTAATTCCAGGAAACTGTCATTAGCACTTGCAATGAAGGCTGCCACCTGCTTTGCTGTGCACCCCTGCAGAAGGGCCCCCAGGAAGAGGAATGGAAAACAGGAAGTCTTTCTTGTCATAAATTATTCACTTACGAAGAAAATCTCTCACCAAAGAATGATTAAAAATACACACACACACACAACTATTTCCAAAATATCTGGAGTAACTGGAATACAAAGTATTTTACACAGGTCTTACAAGGTATTTAAAGAAACAAAAATGTGTTAGGAAGGAAAACTTTCTTATAATGCTCTTGGTTCTTGCTAAACAAGCTTAATATTTTTTATATCCTTCTTATTTTTCTTAATTTCTACCTAATTTTATCTTTGCTCTTTTCTAAAACTGTTCCTATGATTCTTGCAATTGTCCCTCCAAGAAAAAAATTTTAAAAATGCATGGCTGCCAAAAAATGTGAGGAATATAATTTAAACCCACAAAATATGTGTGCTAATTACCCAGGTTTATAAATTCATGAAGTAAGTTTCTTTCTTCTCTGGAAATTAATCCAGTCTATATACTGAAGTCCTATTTTCATTTCACAGGTAGCAGTACACATAAACTTGACTGCCCTAAAGGATTAATTTAGTTCTCTTGGACTATTCCTGAGAACCTGTTTTTTGAGCATTCACCACACTCCACACAAACCATTCCATCATAATATAGGGCTTGCTAATCTCTTTCTCCTGTAGCCCATAAATTCCTTGAAATCAGAAATTCACTTTCATTTTTGTATCTTCAGGACCTAACAGAGTGTCGCACAAATAGTTAATATTTAATAAATAATTTATAAATCAATGTGTATTCACACAATGTATGCTACTTAAGCTAAGGCTGTGGGCCAGCATGTTGGCTGATTTACCAATTCTTCACCTACAAGCACCAACATCCTATGTGAGCACACGCTCCTGCCCTCTTTGTAACATCTCAAATCCAGCTCCCTGCTTGTGGATTGGGAAAACAGAGGAGGCTGCATTACTTTACTTCAACTATCTTGGGGACAGCTCATTAAAAGTTAGACAGGAATAGATACTGAAATCATGCCAAAGGGAATTCAATGAATGAAAGCTTAGTTCTCTTTTCAGACTATCTTGGTTGCACAGGACTTGATCATTGCATAGTATGTATTTTACTAGGTGTAATACATTTATTTCTTTTATTTCAAAGGTATCACTACTTGAATTTCTCTTTTAGGTAATGCATTAGGTAAGCTAAACAAAGAAATTCACACTAAAGTCCCAAAATACTGTTTAAATGAATATTTAATTTTGTAAAAATTTAATTAGGTCTATTTTTACACCTTTTATCCTTTTGATCATTTAAACTCTTAAATTCATTATCATTGGATTAGCTGTCAGTTATTTCTCATTAAAATTATCCCTAAGTATAGCACAGGCAGAATTTTTCATCTCATGGAATAATGAAAAGGATATAGTTTGCACTGTACACATTTCAGCTCCCTTTTAGGTGTACACAGCAAATATTCAGCATTATATTGGGGGTCAGAAAGCATCTGCCACCAGACAGAGGCTGACACCTGTGTGCAATTATCTGGTGTGATTAATGAAGAAGGAGATCAAAGTTTCATGCAATTTTAATTTTATGCTCTGGGCTTCATGTGCAGAGGATTTGTACTGGGTAATAAAAGACTATAGGTTCATTCTAATATGCATGACAAATGAATTTTTTAAATGAGTCTGACTCATTAGCTAGGCATATATAAACCTATGTCAGCCCTCACGCTCTGGCAAAATATGAAGATAATTTTCATGCCTAGTAACTAGCTATATGATAATGTTGCAACAAATTAGCCCCTTTATGAAAGGCAAGAACACACAGAAGTACTGACACTAAGATATGACAAAAATCAAAATCTTAGAAAGAAAAAATTTTGAATGTGAACACTAAAACATCTTAACATCAATTTTCCATGAGGTTGTATTCTGAACTCCATTGTGGACTTCTAACAAGCATATTGACAAGAACGACATCTTGGCAGAATTAACACACCAGGGAAAGAATGTGTGCTGCAAACCTCACAAGAGCACTCCTGAATTAAAGACATAGACAATAATAAATGCTACATTCAGTAAAAACATGCATTTCTGAATACTGCTGATTCAACTTGATATCAATGTCCATATTATAACAAGCTAATTTGGTGTCTCCAAAGAATACTGTTAAGCTCAGTACCTTAGATTAAGATGAGGTATTCACATCACGCTTAAATACTATAAGCTGCTAAATGTAAAAATGAAAATAGACACGAGACAGCTGAATAGTACCCTATAACCATTTTAAGGTGTATAGCAGCCGGTTGTATATAAACTAAAATTGAATGTCAATGAACTAGTCACAGGATGTGGTTAAGAACTTGCATTTTCTAACATATTGGTCACTCAATACCATGTCAATTAACTTCATGATGTTGTAAACTGTTGTTGAAGTTGTGTTGTGGCTTTTCATTGGAGGGATGATACTCTGCCAACTCTACTTTCAGACCAGGGATGACCTCCCAATGAAACTGTTGAATTTATCTGGACAATAAGATGCTGGACTGTCTGCATGGTGCATGCTCGCAATGAAAGAATCATGACTGGACATGAACTGTACTACTGTAACAATATAGAGGAATCCAATATAGGGAGAAGGCTTTTTGGAAGGGTTGGGGGAATCCCAGAGCCTATGAAACTGTCATATAACAAAATAAAAAAGATGAGGTATTCACTCCCTTTATTTTTTTAAAGACTTATTTTATTTTTATGCAAAGTCAGATATAAATAGAGAGGAGGAGAGACAGAGAAATATCTTTTGTCCAAAGATTCACTCAAGTGACTGCAACAGCCAGTTCTGCACCAATCCAAAGCCAGGAGCCAGGGGTGTTTCTTCTGGGTCTCGCAGGAGCAGAGCCCCGAGGCTTGGGGCCATCTTTGACTGTTTTCCCAGGCCACAAGCAGGGAGATGGATGGAAGCAGGGTTTCTGGGATTAGACCCGGTGCCCATATGGGATCTTGGCAAGGACATTAGCCCCTAGGCCACCATGTCAGGCCTTATTACCTTTTTAATAAGATCCAAAGCACAACATAGCATAAAGAAGTAAAGAGAAGCCCATGTAGTAGCATACTCAGCTCATACTAGGCCCACAACACCAATATCCCATTTGGGCACCTGTTCATGTCCTAAACATTCCACTTTCAATTCAGCTCCCTGCTTATAGCCTAGGAAAGCAGCAGAGAATCCTTGGGCCCCTGCAGCCATGTGGAGACCTGGAAGAAGCTCTTGGCTCTCACCTTTGGAATGGCTCAGCATCAGCCATTGTGGCCATTTGGATAAAAGACTGTTCTCTCCATCTCTCCTTCTCTCTGAAAATCTACCTTTCAAATAAATAAATATTTTTAAAAGGAAAGAATACTTTAAATATGTATTTTTTAGAATATAATGTGAAATTTAGAGTTAAGAGAAAAAAAATTCTCCCAAATCTTTTTCTAACATTCATTACTTGACACATTGTTTTTTAAATAAATCCCTTATTTTTTTAGTCAACAGGTTTTTGTTTGTTTGTTTTTTAGATTCTCCTATTTGTTCAAAAGGTCCACAGAGAAAAACATTCCTTCCTTCCCCACATGGCACATCAGTTAAGCCTGGACCAGGAGGAAGCCAAAAACCAGGAATTCCAGCCAGGTCTCCTATAGGGGAGGCAAGACTTTTCCTGGCTTCACAGGCACATTAGCAAGGAACTATACTGGAATCAGAGCAACCTACACCCAAACCATTGTTCAGATATGGTGTCCAGCACTGCAGGAGGTAGCTTAAATTGCTGTTCCACAATGCAGGACTGGTTTGCCACTTTTTAAAAATGGTTTTGGTTTAAAATCATAAGAGAACCAAAAATTCAGTGATCAATGATATTTTCAACATGTTCCAGGAGACCCTTGACCAAAGTCGCTGTATTTTCGTTTCTTTTTCCAGTATTCATGGTGTGGTAAGGGTAGAAGGAATAGAGCATGAACAACAGATCTCATTTGCAAGCAATGCAAAAACTCCCCAGGGAAACGGAAGTACAAACAAGTACAACACAGGGAGCTTATGCACAGCTGCTCTAGGGAAGGAACTGGCTAGCTGTGAGAACCGAAGAACTCAAAGGAATTCACAATTAGTTCCTGAGCTTGGCAAAGGAAGTGACTTGGAGAATGCTTTAGAAAGAAATCCATGCATTCACCAACCATTTCTTGAAAATCAATAACGAGTCAGGCCTGAATAGGGCACAAACTATATACAGACAAATAAAACATAAGTTGTTGCCCTTTAATATCTGTCCTTACAGGATTACTTCAATGAATATTTTGTTTGGCCTTGGAGAATATAACTAAACTCTCCAGGGTTGAGTTTTCATGGAATTTACATTCCTAGTCATACCATGAGATGATAATCATATTGAACCAAAAAATTCTTCTAAATGAATCCATTTAAACCTAATGATCCAAAGACAGGGAATATTTAAAATTCTATATTTTCTAGTAGGGAGAAAAGAACAGAGCAGATACATAACCTATCCAAAATCAAATATCCAGGAAATGGCAAAGCTACCAGTTGAACACAGGCAATGTGATATGAGAATATAGTCTCTTGCCAAGAGGCACAATGTCTCTGAAAGCTCTTTGATGGAAAAAGTTCAAGAAGCTCAGTATCCAGAGATGAGCCGGCCTGGAAGTGGGAGGGTTGCCAACCACTACCTGAGAGAATGACATTGACTTTGAAGTATATGAATAACACTGAGAGAAAAGCTTTTTGACAGGTAACCATGGGGAGCTAGTGCAGGATTCCTACCTCATGGAATGAAGGCTACAAAGCAAGTAGAATTTGTACTTACAGAAAATAAAGACATTATAAATTGAAATAAAAAGCTGGCTTGACTATTTTCTCCTCTTTAGTAATGCTTACGCTTCAGTTACAAAACAACTGAAATCATTTGTCTGATACAAAATCCTGGGAGGAATCTATTTCTAAAGTAGGGCTACATAAATAGAGCATTCAGCAGTTCAACATCTCAATATGCTCATCAGGATTTCAAAATTACATAGAACCCAAGACCATTGATTGAAACATTCTGCACTACAGAAAAGTCTAATTACAAAAGAAAAAAGGTCCTTCACTAGAATGCTGGATTTTATATTTATGTATACCTATAATGTCAGGATACTCTTAAACAGCAGAATGATGGGCTTGTGACTGTTATGAGGCTGAACTATTGTTACAATAGACGGGAAAGGGAGCTCCTTGAGCCTAAGGAACAGTAACATGAGAAATAAAGTTTTTTTTTGAAAGTGCCTTAACTTTTTCATATACAATCTAAAAAGGGTAAATTAAGATTTATTATTTAGTCTAGGTCAAATTTGATGTTATAAACTTCACATCAATGATTTCATACATGAGACATGTCATTTTCCATACTTTAAAAAAGAGAAAGCTAAGGATTAGAAATATTAAGTAATTTGTACAAAGTTGCAGAGATGAAAGAGCTGGAATAAAGGAACTCAGATATCAGCACTGATTTTATGTATGTATTTGTATCAGAAGAAAACAGCTCTATGAAGGGAAAGTGAAGACTTTGGTTGCAGTCATAGCTCTATGACATTCCACTGTTGAACATTTTAGGTCTCTGAGTCCCAGAATCTCATCTCTTCACTGAAGAGATTTCCATTAAACACATAATATTTTCTGTTAAACAAGGACTTTGCTGTTTCTTGTGGCCAGAAGATGCATGATTTTTTAAGGCATACATATCACTCACAATTCCTACTTTTTAAAAGAGAATTATAAAACATGCAGGATACCTTGAAAACCTAAGGGATTCAAGTTAAATGATGTGGAGGGTGGGGAGAGAAGAGAAATTTAGGCTCAAATTCTGTCCAGTGTGGACATGACATTTTCATAGGTTGAATTATTTGCTGTACCTATGTGCAGCTGAACATCCACCGTATTTTTCACTCATAATTCTGAGGGCTAGTGACACAGTTCATTTCCTCATTTCAAAAAGATTGATTGCATCCCCAATAAAGGTGTACATGAGCTGGAAAAAAATGAATGTTTATGGGAACTGGGAGCATCCATTCTCATTCTATTAAAGCACCAGCTTATGTTCCACTTAGACTCTGCTTACTAAATTCAGGGTTGCTCAGTCTTTTCGTCTAGGATGCCATGTGTTCATGTAAAGGAGCAAGCTGTCTCTTTTAATCTGAAAGCCAAATGTTCAGATTCCTCAAGTGTCAGTTTGAATTTTAGTGTTGAGGATTTTAAATTGCATGGCTTATGCCATTTAAGGTATGGCATACTGGAGTCTAAGTCATACGAATAACCAAATGCTTCAAAAACCAACCTGTACAAAAGGAGGCTATTTGACTCAGGGATTATCCAGGGGCCCACTTTCCATGCATCTCTCCAAACTGCCTTCCTCATCAGACTTCTCTATTTGATTTATTTGGATGTCTCATTGACCCCCTAACTCCCTGTGAGCTGGCCTCCAGTGAAATTAAAGCCTGATCAACCTTTTCCTTAGATGCAGCTTCTGCCAATGGCAACTTCAACACTGTGAACTACAGGCTAGAACCATCAATAGCTAACTCATGCATGAGGTAGACCCACAGGAAGAAAGCAGAAAGAGGGCAGTGGATCACAGTAAAAATCGGATATTGAGGGAACTTTTGCCAACATACACAGGGCAAAAGACAACACAGTTAGATTTACAAATCACTTTCCAAGGCATGATTTTTTTTGGATTGCCCAAATTAGGTAATTTCTCTAGTCCAATTTACTAATTTATAAATTAAAAATCTGGCAGCTAGAGACATAATGAGAGGTTTCACTGTTTCATAGAGGTCACCGCAGAGGTGGAAAGAATAATAGATTAATATCCCTTCCCTCATCCATTATAGGACTCATATACCAAGATTTTTAAAAAGATTAACAAAAGAAGAGAGTAAGAAATGTATTTACTAAAGCTTTCTGTGACCCAACAGCCTTCAGAAATGAAAGCCCGTAAGTCTAGGAAAAAGTGTTGTTGAATGGAAGAAGTAAATAGTTGTGGAGAAATATAATTGGGCCAAAAGAGTGTGATCTAATGGTGATAAACTGAAGATGACCTAGAATCAGATCACACGCATAAGCATGCGCGCACACACACACACACACACACACACACACACACACACAGAGGTATGGAGCAGGAACCTTCCAAAGAGAGAGCATTTAGATCTACTTTGTCAAGGAGGTCAGTTATGTGGCCTTTCCAGGTTTTCTGCACTGGCTTAAGAGAACTTGGGGGAATGCAAGTTTCTATGCCATACTTTGAGAGAGGAAAAGGGCAGCAAGCAAAAGGAAGAGAGAAGTCACATCTTCTTCCATATTGCTTCCAATATCCTTCAGTTCCAGTTTTGGGTAGTGTTTCCTGGGCCCGACGCCATTTTGTTGGTGGAGCTATAATTCAAGCTCTTAGGAACAGCACTGGGCAAGAAGCAGCAACAGCATTTAAGATCCTTGGCACTAAAATTCATGTCACCTGAATTCTTGAATTGAAGGTCACTTCAACTTGATTATTTAACAGATATTTCTTGATGACCTATTTTGCAATTCTGAAGAAACACATATAAAGTTTAGCTTTTGGATTTTTACACTATGCTTGAAAATTATTGAGAGCTCAACGGTGAGAAATGGCCCCTACACTAGTCCAAAATCAGACTTTGTACAAATTAACACTAATACCCTTCCTTGAAACATCTTGATGATACTGAGAAAAACAATACCCCTAACAAGTCTGTGAGACATTCAAGTGCAGTAACTACTGACACTTGCCAAAAGAGTGCCAGTTCAGGCCAATTCAATGAATGTTCATTCTGCAATTATACATGAAAATTAATGTCATGTCCTATATGCATCCTGACTAGAATTGACCACATTGAAATGCTCCCGAAGAACCATTAAAAGTGGTTGGCACTCTGAGTGTGTGTCGTTCCTCATCTTCCCTGATTAGGCCATGATGGATGGTTGGATGGATGGATGGATGGATGAGAGAGAGAGAGAAAGAGACACAGAGGGAGAGAGACACAGAGGGGGAGAGAGAGAGAGAGAGAGATTAATCTTTTTACAGAACCTACTTTAGAATATTGTCATAAGGACTTTCCAAGATTATGATTAACATTTGAAGAGTGTCCCCTGTAGTTGTGATGAATTCAACTTGCAGAATCAGAACAGGACAACCTTGGCTTAAAGGAAAGAATCCTGAAAAGGGAGTGATCTTTCACATAAACCAAATAAAAGGGATTTTTTTTGAAAAATAGGTAAGGCCATATATAACATATGTATGTCTCAATGAAGCAAATAATAATACTGAGTGACAGTAAGAATAAAAGTCCTTATTGATACTTAGTGTGAGCCAGAGACAAACCCTTATAACAAATAATTATTTGATTCTCAGAGCAGCACAGTGAGATATGTATTAATTATTGTTCCAATTTATGATTAAGAAACAAAAACAGAGAAAGTCTAAATAATTCATACTATATAGAAAGTTATATTAGTTTCAATTTCTTCATTATGTATATATACTGTATCAATAAATAAATAGCTACTCAGGTCTTGGCCAATCCATTTTTCAGAAAATCATGGAAAAGAAAACTCTTTAATATTATATTTTATCAACACTTATCACAGTGGGAAGCTATCTGAGATAAACATATCTGTTTCACCCAGCTTAAATAAACTAATTACAGATTAATTGCCTTTAATGATAGTTTTCCATGGCATTTCAAGACAATCACACTATTCATCAAAGTATATTCCCTTTACACATTGTAAATTTATTCTCAAGTCATGAAAAGCAATGATTCATTTTGTATTTTTTTTTTCATTTGAGGGGCAAAGAGGTAGAAATTCATTGGTTCACTCCTCAAATGCTACAGCACAACAGTCAACGTTGGGTCAAGCCAAAGCCAGGAAGCTCAAGTTCAACCCTAGCCTTTCACATGGGTGACAGCATCCTTACACTGAAGTCATCATCTGCTGCCTTTCAGAGAGTGAATCAGCAGGAAGTCGCATTAGAAGGGAAAGAAGCAGGGTTTGAATGTGTTCCCCGGGCACTCCAGTGTTGGCTGTGAGCATCCCAAAAGATGTCTCAACTGCCATGCTAAGCATCTGTCCCAGAAATGATTGTTTTAATCCAAGTATTGGGTTTTTAAGACACAGATCATCTTGATTTAGAATATTTTGTAATAGTATATACCCAAATCAGATAATCTCATTAACTGAGATTTACTTTGTTCAATGGACTAAGAGGATTTTATAAATTTTGAATCTTTTTAAACCTATTTTTGAACTTGGAAACAAAGCAATTTAATTTTTTCCCTTAAAGTCACTATAAATGATTTATTATTTAGGGAGGAAAGTCTTCAAAACAAAAAATCATATGAACTGCATATTACAGAAAAAGTGCACATGAGTTTGAAAACATTCCAGCAGCAAAATAAACTCATTAATTTTCTAACTGGTTATATCTAAACAGTATCTAGTCTGAAACACTAAGAAGGATAAGAGATCCATTTGAAAGGAACCCATATCAAAACACAAAAAAGATTATCTAAACACAGTAAACAGAGTGGCTAATAAAAATTTTGAAGCATTTCTATCCAGAATTCTGTTCAGAGATAAAACCTGGCTTCACCAATATGATCCTGAAGACAAAATACAATCCGAGCACAGGCAGAAGCAGTTCAATCAAAGCAGAAGTGGTGGGGCAGTTCAGGTCAGGGCCAGTCATGACAGACAGCAAGTCATGACAGTGATTTTTTTTTAAATGCTCACAGCATTTTGCTTACTGAGTTCCTAGAAAAAAACCAACCAAGAAAGCCATCACTAGAAAGACCTTCTCTATCACAAAGTGTTCCTGCTAAGCTCTCCCATTAAGTAGGGTCAATCTCAGCGGGTGTTGGGATGCAGTGGGTTAAGCTGTTACTTGAGACAAGAGCATCTCATATTAGAGTCTCAGCTGCTCCACTTTCAATCCAACTTCCTGCGGGCAGTCATCCTGGGAGGCAACCGAAGACGATTCAAGTGCTTGAATTCCTATCCTTCATAAGGAATATCTGGGTTGCTTTCTAGGTTTTGGGCTTCCACCCTGGAAGCTGTGGTCATTTGAGGAAACTGGTGAATGGAAGTTTGCTTTCTCTTTTTCTTTCTCTATCTCTTCACACTGACTTTTGAATACTTTCAAGTAAATAACAATAACAAAAAATTTTTTTCAGACTTTCGAGAGAAAAACATTAGATATCAGCTTGTAGATTCTGCTCTTTCAGATGTGCTTTTGTTTCCTAATTTTAAAAAGACTCTTCTTATATAAATAATATTTTTTATAAAGATGGCACTGACACAGGTACATTCCCAGACACTCATGTCTTTAGTGATGGACTAAAATCACTGCTTCCAGAAGTACCTTGAACTTTATAAAACTTACATTAAAACATAAACTTTATATTTTCTTTTTGCTTTTTTATTTTTTCTCTTGTATTTTATTTTTAATTTGATGATACAATTTCATAGGCTCTTCTTGCTTTTTAATTTTTTTTTAATAATACAATTCCATAGGTTCAGGGATTTCCCTTCCCACCCTCCTTATTCCTCCTCCGCCTGCCACTGATTTCCCGTTTATTGTTACAATGGTACAGTCCTTCAACAATAGTCACAAGTCCATCATTGTGCTACTTAAGTGTATCTTGACATGTAGATATTGACAACAATAGAAAGTCCAGCATTCTATTATCAAGATATTTTTAACAGGTTTTCACAAAGTGTTTGAAGCTCCTTCATATAAGATTGCAACGTTGATTTCCACAAACAGGTGGTTTACCTTTGGGATGATTTCTTAAAATTTGCTTCTTTTTAACCAATTTTCTTGTACTGTAGTCAGAAAACATATGTTCTGTAAATGTCATTTGCGCATGCTATTTTAAAAGAATACCATAGACCAGATGTATTATGAGTTCTGGAGGCTAAGACTCTAACATCATGGTGTCAATAAAATAAATGTTTGGTAAAGAACATCTTCCAAGTATCTCAAAATCTGTATTCTGGTTCGGTCATCATATGATTAGGGGAGAAACACACACACATGGAGGATGAGAGAGATATTGCTATACATAAAATCTCTCCTTATACAAGGATACTAATTAACACCACACCCTACCTCGTAATACCAATGCACTGGGACTTTCACCGAGTGAATTCCATGGGAGTAGGTATAATTACATGGTAAACACCACATTATTATCAGTATTATCTTGTGAAGAATACCTATTTGAAAAAATTTGGAATTTATCTTCTAAGAAAATGTAGGAAGAGAGTGGCTTGCTATTTTTCCCACTAATCTTTATCAATAGAACCAATGCATCTTTATGCATGAAGGTTACTAATTTTAAAATTTTTGAAACCGATTAGATTCTTATCAAAACATTATTCTGGAAACAATTCACCAGAAAAGGCAAAAATCAATAGAGGAAAGTTGAGTAGCCAGATGAATTATAGCCCAATAATGGCACTTGGTAGAGTATAGTGAGAGGGGCTGGAAAACATCATCTTGGTACAAAAAGGTATTACTTGCTCTTGATGAAAATATCTTCATTTCATTAAGTCACTTGGGATTATTCATAGAAGCTATCAGGATTCATTAGATATTAACGGTGACACAGTATTCACCAAACCATAGTTGGCCATCTTACTTTTCATGTGTGATGGTATATAAAAGATAGCCAGAAAAGTAAATAACCAGTGGATCAAAATGACAAATAACTTAAGTGGCACGATTCCTGATACCACATACTCTATCAAAGCATTTGAAGTGGATTATCACACCCTCCACTTAACTGAGCCAGCAGAAACATGTGGACAACAAATGGTTATAATCCGTCTTGTTGTTTGACACTTTTCAGTAAGAGACAGTTCATCGCTGAGAAGAAAGCATTTTGCTTTCTGAACTCCCATTTCAATGCAAAGCATGGACTTAATTTGTACTATATTATATTTCTTGAAAATTAAAAGATATAAATCACATTTCTATATTCCACAACCACTCCATCAAACACATCCAACTGGGAAAGACTAAAGGAAGCACAGCATGTTTTAAAATGACTGGAACCAACAGAAATCTATTAGGTTTTACTATAAAATAAATAGAATTCTAAAATTAGCTAGCAGCTCTTTATGATCATCCCTATTTTAAGAGCCTTTAAAGTGTTCTCTTATTGATTTATATGTCACAAGAAGTGGCTAATAAAGCTACAAGACAAGTCTGAACATTTTAACACCAAGAAACACAAACCTATGTATCTCATAAGGTGTGAGCCTTTTAAAAGGTCGACACTTTTATTCTCCTTCTAGCTCCGAGATTGTCTGATCACAACAAAGAAAAAAAAAAGGAGAGAGGACAGTATTAAACACTTGGGGAAATAAATGGCAGCACTTATGGTGGCCCTGCAAAAATCATATCCTTAGTGATAACTCTTAATTTGAATCACATTTTTAAACAGAAGTATGCTTCAATTTGTCTTTGCACCTCATAAGTAAGTAAAGTAGAAGCATTTATTCTTCACATTGATGAAATAAAGAAAAACTTAGGAGAGATTCAGTGACATATCCTCTAATGAAAAAGCCAGGATTTGAACTATGCTTGCCTGAGTCCTGTATCTTTTCTACTAGACCCCGCTGTTCACCCCATTCTGTATACCCCTTTCAGAACAAATTGCCATTTTGGTAAATGGTAGAGGCTTGGTAGCAACTTGAACTACAGTTGGCACTCTGATAAATGGCCCAGGCACTTAATTGGGATGCTTGCCAAAGAATAGAGTTAGTGCAGAGCATTTCCAATGGCTCTAAACAGCAGATGAATTGCACATCAATTTATTTAAATAGCAAGAAGGCAAGCTCATTCATGACCATTACCAGGTGCGGATTGATGCCTGCTAGCATAGATTTCCCACTGAGAAGCCCTTTAGTCACCCCATGTGGCTTCCCCACTCCATTATGCCTGTTAAATGAATCAATCTTACCTTAATATCATTCTTAAATATTTAATGCCAAGTTACAATGCTGCCTTTTAAAACCAGTTGGTAAAATAAAAGCAAAAATTGTTCAGCAGGGCACACCCCACCTCAGCGCCTCCACTCTTCCACATGATTATTACTGGGATGGGCTGTTTGCCCCAAGAGGGGGCCAATTAAAAGGATTTATTTGCTTGTGTAACCTTCTAGGCTGCAGCAAAAGAAACTGCAAAAACAAAAACCAAAAAAAGCAATTTAAGGCTTACTTTCTGGTTGAATCCATATTTGCTGCAGTGCAGAGCTTGACCCAGAAAATCACTGCCAAAATTTTATCAATATGTTCCCCATTATAGGACTTATTCTGGGCACCATGTGGGAGAAATAGAGATGCGCCTTTCTGAAAAGAACTCTCATCCTTGACGCTCAATATACAGATGGCTTAAATCACTGCATTTCCAGACAGCCAGTACACTGAAGCCAAATAATTCAAATCAACACGGCTGCTTTTGGAGTTCATGTGTAATTCCACATCAGATATGTGCTCAGTTTATCTTTCCTTACTTTTGCTTTGGATCTGGGATTTGAATATGTGCTTTTTCAAAGCCTTTCTCCACTGTGTGCTCATGTGTTCCAGAGACAGGATGCCCAGTGCTGGTGCACAGCCATGCTCATGTCTTTCCTGTTTTTCTCTTCCATTTCATTATCTTGTCTTTTGATTATGCATCAATGTGCTACATACCTACTTGTATGCCTACAAGTAGGAGGATCAAATGTAAAATAAAATATGGTCTGCCAAAGATCCCAGTTATATAAATACAGTTAATGATTTTTTTCTCAAACTTTTTCTCATGCTTAAACAAAGAAATTTAATCAAACACCTTTTCATTAATGAAAACTTAAAACTATATTGTACATTTCAAAAAATATAGATGTAATTGAAATAAAATTCTCCAGAGATTAAAATCCACACCATCTAGCAACAAACAGTAGCTTGGCTGACTTTAAAATCAACACATATTGGGAACTATTGGGAAGAACATAGGAGAAAATAAAATATTTTACATTGTGTTTGACAAAGAGTGCTTCACTGGTAGTCATGAAATCTGGTTCTTAGTCAAGGCTTAGCTACTCTCAGCCATGCCTCACCTGCAAAATGAGGGTCATGCCAGCCAATGCTACCCCGAGTGTGAGCCTGGATCTTGTTTGAAAGTCAGAGACTTGGGGTTTGAATTGTGGCATAACCAGCAAAGCTACCAACTATAATACCAACACTCCCTATGAGCAACAGTTCAGATCCTGGTTCTAACACTTCTTATCCAGCTCACTGCTAATGCCTGGGAAAAGCAGTGGAAGATGACTCAAATGCCTGGGTCCCTGCTTCCCACATGGGAGATCTGGAAGAAGCTCCTGAATTCAGCCTTACCTAAACCTGTATGTATGACTATTTGAAGAATGGATATCAATCTCCTATAATGTAAAAGAAAATCTAGCTTATCCTCTGTTCCCTTTAGCCCAAGGTGTCCTCTCTGTTCTTAAGCAAGTCACTGAGTGATCCAGTTGGTCTTACAAAGTCCTCATCATTGGACGCAAGAAGTCGTTTCTCCAGTTGATAAGAATCTTGATGACCAGTACCAGCCTAGGCTGGCCTATATATGGAGAATTCCACATCCAGGCAGAACACAACTGCCACCTTCGTGTAGCACAAAGACCAACTGGAGTCCACCTGGCCACCATACATGCACTAAAGAGCACAAAGCATCATTAGCACCATTAGCATCATTAGCTGATCATGCACCTTGCAGCCCTGATTTCAATAGATAAGAGCTTCCATCCCCAACTCATCAAGGGGCTCAGGAATTAAGCAATAGCTACCTAGCTCCTTGCTCTGCCCTTTTACAGTAAATACCTACTTTCTTCAACCACCCTGAGGTCAGCAATTTTCTGTGTGCTAGTGGATCCAGTCTGGCAGCTCTACAGCAACTCCTCCAATCCTTAGTAGCATTGCTCTGCAACACAGGGAACCAGCAGATGGAAGATCTGTCTCTCCCTCTCACTGTGACTTCCCAATAAACAAACATTGAAAAAGAAATTCAGACTCAGCCTGACCCCACTGGCTATATCAGAATTTGCAGGTTAACCAGATCCACAGGTGACCTGAATGCAAGACAAAGTCTCGGAAGCTATGAATTCCAAAAATGAGTTTTGTGTCTAAAACTTCACAGCTGCTCTTGTTTGAAATCAAAGCCTAGACCATTCGTGTTGCTTCTTCCAAAATGGATTATTTGGTCTCTCTAGAAGCCTGGATTTTAAATGAGCAAACCTCACAAAGAAAGCCTGTGCTAAAATGAATGACAGCTGCCTTATGTGGGAGGGACTTGTCTGGGGGCTGTTCAGAATCAAGAAACTTCTCCTGGAAATATTTCAAAACAGCCTCCCAAGTCAACAAAGACATAAAGGGAAGCTTCCGCATCATTCTCTCTGCCAGCTGCTGACTCAGCAAACACGTCTCGCTGTGCCTAGTCAGGCCAGGCCCTTGGAGCCAGGGAAACAAAGTTTCCTACTGCTCCCACACTTCTGTTCAGTCCCATGGGAGTATAGGCTTCATACAGAACCATTCCTAAACAACAGGCTGAGCATCTCTACTCTGAAAATCCAACTTCTGTATTCCTCCAAAATTGAAAACAATCCAGCACTGACAAGTAGAAAGTTCCATACCATGAAATAAAATTATTTAAAATATCATATATAATTACTTTTAAGCTCTCTCTGTGAGTATATAAATGTTGTGTTTAGACTAATTCAATCCCTAAAATGTCTCATTGTGTACACACAAACATTAAAAAAATCCAATGCAACTGTAGTCACAAGCATTTTAGATAATGGATCCTCCACCAGTACAAAAGTTCAAGAAGTCATTCAAATATCTTTTGATAAATTAAAATGGTAGAAATTGGGGGAAAAAAGAGAAAGGAAGATCTAAACCTCACACACACATGCACACACATTACTATTTTCTAGAGATATTGAATGAATTTAGGACAACCCATTCCAGAATATGCCACTGTGCTGTAATGACTACTTTTCCCTGAGAGCTTGAAACACAGCAAATATAGGGAGAGGATTCCCCAGAATGCTCCATTTTTTGCCCCAAGGCAAATCTTCCAGAAGAAAGCCATTAACAGACCACTCTCCAGGAATTTCATCAACTAGGGAACACTGAGTCACAGAAGACTAAAGTTCATACCACATCCAGACAAACTGTTAGCAGTTCTACCACAACTCCCGTCTATTTTTACAAGGAGTCCTTCATCTTTCCTAAAAACTCTTTACCACTGCTGTGAGGTGGCTTACATCTCTCCCTCCTTGTCCTAAGACAAGCTCTGATGGGGTACAGACATTAACCCCAAAATATAGCACCTTGGCACTGGAGACAATGCCAGAAGCAAGAAAAGCCATGCTCACCTGCCACTTCCCTTCATTTGTATTCCTTGAAGCAGGCCACAACGCCTGTTGACTTTCTCCACAAGTGAGTCATAACACTCCCATTGCAGAGGTGCACTCACAGAAGGGGTGTGGAATATCGGGTCATAAGTCATGAAATCATTTGGTCTGGGCCTGCTCAGGCAATCTCAAGCAGGAGTCAACATTTGATAAATCTACAGAAGGCTCATTTTTAAGTTGATAAATATGTGTAGCCTGTGAATGATGATACAAATAGTCAATTATCCCTTGGCAAAACAAAACAAAACAAAAAATTTACCAGTGCTGACCTCAACGCTAAAAGAAAAGAATACGCTTATCTCTGAAGAAGGCACAGGCACACAGAGGAATCTTCCTTAATGAGTTGTACTGAGTTTCCTTCAGTTTACTGTCAGTAGTTGGCACCATGGTGCCCAAAAACACTCCTCTTTAATTATACACTTCAAACACTTAGCATGAAAACGCATGGCTGCTTCATTTTTTTTTTGTGACCTCATTATCTACTTAATTATTTATTTTGAAAGGAAGAGAAAGGAGGACCTCGCATCCTCTGGTTCACTTCTCAAATGGCTGTAGAAGCCCGAGTTAAGCCAGATTGAAGCAAAGAGGCAGCAACTCAACATGGGTCTCCCACATGAGTGGAAAGGACCAAGCACTGGATCTGTCCTGCTTGCCTCCCGAAGGATGCATTAGCAGGAAGCTAGAATCAGAAAGGGTCCTACTCTTGAGCCCAGACACTGATACAAAAAGGAAGTATCCCATGCAGGTTCTTAGTAAACTAAAGGCCAAACCCAAGAATCTTCATTTACAAAGGCTTCCTTGTTGAACGCGTAGGCTTCAATAAATATGTATGCTTTTCTTTTGTTAATCAGTTTTTAGTCACAGGTGCCTTGGCTACACACATTGCTATAGAGGAAATGATAAATTATCTCCAATTGCTTTAAAATCTCACAATATGTTTGACAATCACTTTTTTCTGTGTTTGTCCTACATATATTTAAAAGTAACAAATTTGTATTATTGCATGTTAATACAAAAAATGGCAAAATATAAGCGACTGTTGTTTTCAGTCATTTCACAGACTCTGCTGTCACGCTAGGCATTTAAAGGTGAAGTTCTTCCTCTCCTACATTTCAAATCAGGAAACATAATATAAACACATCAAAACTAAAATTCAAGATACAACTACCATAGTTGACATAATGGGAAGGTCAACGTGACTTTCCAGAAAATTATATTCAGAAAAACATGCAATTTGTAAAACAGTGGTGATTTCAAAGTGAAATTAATTTCTTTAATTCATTTTATATGTTCTTTTGTACCAACTCCAAGTTAAAAAATTTCATCCAAAATGAATGTGTTAAAACATCCTCCTGGATGATTTCAGCTTGCTTTTATATTCCATTTCAGGCAGACTTTGTTCCACTTGCTTATTCAGGCATTGTGAGAGCAATTCCTTCTGTTGCTCTGATAGAACCCAGCACTCCTCATTTGTCAGGATATGCCAATGCAAAGCATGGATTTGTCTTTGATGCTTTTCTAATTCAAATGTGTGCCTTTATACTGGTTTCTAATGAGTCTCATGGTTATGATTCTGTCTTTAAGTCTCTGTGGGATCCATTTTTTGTTGCCTGAGTTTAAAAGTATCTGGATACCTGCATCCAGAGTAGCTTTTTTCTTCCTGAGGAAAATAGCTATTTTTTTCCTTCTTTTGCCTGGCAACAACTCTCAGACAGAATTCATAGACTGAGACCAGCAGCCTGCACTGAGGCAGCTTTCCACTGTTCTGTGTTTGTGAGTGAACAAGTACTTTCCAAACCAAGACTTTAACTCAGTATTCAGCATATTACAAACAAACAAAGTATTAGGCACAGCGTGACTATTTTTAATGCCTTTTGGGAATGAGAACATGCCAAAGTTCATGAGTCCCTTCTTTTTGCATATTCTTTGAATTCATCTTGGAAGACAATAGTAAATAAAATTTTATAGCTGTGAAAATTGAAGTTAGGGGGCCTGACACCATGGCCTAGTGGCTGAAGTCCTTGCCTTGAACGGGCCCGGGATCCCATATGGGCATCGGTTCTAATCCCTGCAGCTCCATTTCCCATCCAGCTCCCTGCTTGTGGCCTGGGAAAGCAGTCGAGGATGGCCCAATGCCTTGGGACCCTGCACCTGCGTGTGGAAGACCTGGAGGAAGTTCCTGGTTCCTGGCTTTGAATCAACTCAGCAGCAGGAGTGAATTAGCAGATGGAAGATCTTCCTCTCTGTCTCTCCTCCTCTCTGTATGTCTGACTTTGCAATTAAAAACAATAAATAAAACTTTAAAAAAAAGAAAGAAAATTGAAGCTAGGGAGCTAAGGAATTTTGTGACCATATATAGTTAAGACATTAGGCGTCTTCTAGCTGTGTTATCTGTTCTTATATGTGCAGAATCAAATCCAGAAACACAAAGCAAGTGTTTTCTGCTCATGTATATACCATTTTTCATCTTTTTCAAATAATGCTTTCTCTGGATTCTGAACAACTACCTCACACATCACCCATACTTCTGTAGTTTAAACACACCAAAGCTTTGTGAACTTGTTTGCTTGCAAACTGAGGAGAGCAGACTCTGAAGTATGCACTCCTATGTTCTCCACCAAGCCTGTGTGAACCACCCCCATATCCCTATCCCACTAAGCCTTGAGGGAGAGTGAGAACTATGAATTATTTCTAACCAATACAATGTAGCAAAACTAATGCTACCTCACTTACTGCCTTATAATATACAATTCTGGCTTTGGTTTAGAGAAAGTCCTCAACTTCCACATACCAGGTTCCCATATGAGTGCTGATTTATGTTCCAGTAGCACCACCTCCAATCCAGCTCTCTGTGGCCTTGGGAAAACAGTCAAGGACAGCCCAAAGCTTTGGGACCCTGCACCTGCATGGGAGACCTGTAAGAAATTCCTGGCTCCTGGCTTCAGATTGGCTCAGTTCAGGCCAATGCAGCCATCTGGGGAGTGAACCAGAGGAAGAAAGATCTTATCTTTTTCTCCTCATCTCTGTTAATCTGACTTTCCAACAATAAATAAATCAATCTTGAAAAAAAAGATACAAAAATAGATGAACCATCACACATGATTTACATATAGGAAATCATTAACTACATAGATAATACAGTAAATCTGTAAAAATCAAAGCTGTTATAATCATCATTTTGCTTTTCATGTAAAAATGGCAAAAATTAATGAAACCTTCATTAAAATTCCTATGGCATTCTTCACAGAACTAGAAAAACATGCACTAAATCTATGCGGAGGTACAAAAGAACCAGGAAAGCTAAAGAAATCTTAGAGCAGAAAAAATAATAGAGGGCAAAACAATACACAGTGTAGAACTACAATAACTGGGGATTAGTGCAGTAGCCTAGTGGCTAAAGTCCTTGCCTTACATGTACCAGGATCTCGTAATGGCCCAGTTCGTATCCCAGCTGCTCCACTTCCCATCCATCTCCCTGCTTACGGCCTGGGAAAGCAGTAGAGAATGGTCCAAAACCTTGAGACCCTGCACCTGTGTTCAAGACCTGAAAGAGGATCCTGGCTCCTGGCGTAGGGTTGGCTCAGCTCAGGGCTCAGCTCAGCTCAGCCCATTGCAGCCATGTGGGGAGTGAATCAGTAGATGGAGGATCTTCCTCTGTCTCTCCTTCTCTTTGTAAATCTGACTTTCCAATGAAAAAACATCTTTAAAAAGAAAAAAGAACTATAATAACCAAGGCAGGATGGTACTAGCAAAAACAATCACCACCACCATAGCAACAACAGAGAGATGGCTCAAGAACAGGAAAGAGATACCAAAAATAAATCCTTGTATCTATCACCAACTAATTCTCAGCATAATTGACAAACATACATACTGAAAAAGGACAATCTCTTCAATAAACAATGCTGGGGAATTTATATGCAGCACTTTGAAATCCATAACCCTAACCTATACAAGATCAACTCAAAGGGGATCTAAGTCTTTTAAATACAACCTGAAACTATGAAAATGCTACAATAAAACAGAGAGGAAACACATTAAGACATTGACCCAAGTCAGGATTTTTTTCAGATAAGACCTCAAAAGAGAAGACAACATAAGCAAAACAAGAGAAATGAGGTGAAAGAAAACTGAGAAGTCTCTACAACCAAAGGAAACCATCCACAGAGCTCAGAGACAGCTAGGAGAGTGCAAGAACAGTAGATTTCATCAAACTGTTCATAATCCTGACATAGGATTGAATTTTAGACTCTGTAAGGAACTCAAAACTTTCAGGAGCTTAAAAAAAAAGTCTTAAAACACGCAAGCATTCTGAGTAGACAGTTCTGAAAAGAAAAAATACAAATGGCCAACAAATTTATGAAAAAATAATTATCATCATTAGGCATCAGGGAAGCACAAATTAAAAACACAAAAGCACAATATCATCTTACTCCAGTTAGAATGGATCTGAAGACAAAACAATAGATTTGTAGAGAAAGGGAAATCTATTTGTATGAAAGCAAATTGGTACAGTCATAATAAACAAAACTATTAAGATTACTCAAAAGGCCAAAAAAGTTCTGTTATATGACCTAGCCATGTCACTTCTGGATATATATCCAAAAAATATGAAGACAGTGTCTGAAATAGGTGCATGCACTTCCATGTTCATTTCAGCATTATATATAATAACTAAGACTTGGGATCAACTTAGGTGTCCACCACTGGATGACTTGATAAGGAAAATGTTGTCTCTGGGCTAGTGAGTGAGGCAGTGGATTAAGCTGCCATTTGCAACATCAGCATCTCATATCAGTGCCAGCTCAAGTCCTAGCTACTCCACTTCCAATCCTAGCTTCTTGCTAATGTGCCTGAGAAAATAGCAGAAAATGGATGGGCCAAGTATTTGGCCTTCTGCCACCCTTGTAGGAGAACATAATGGAGTCCTTGGCTTCTGACTTTGAACTAGCCCAAACATACTGTGTGCCTACTGTGTGCCTACTGTGCGCGCATTTAGCGAGTGAATCTATGCTTCTCCCTCTGCCTCTTCCCATCCCCGGGGCTCTGGTTTTCAAATCAACCTACTAACACCTTTTTAAAGAAAGAAAACGTGTTTTCAACAAATGCTAGTGAGAAAATTGGATCTACTATGCACAAGTATGAAAAACAGCACTACTACCTACTTGATTAAAAGAATCAACTCTAAATGGGTCAAGAATCTATATCTATAACCTGATACTATCACATTACTATTAAAAAAATCAGGGAAACTCTACAAGTTTTGCATAAGTAAAGTAACTTCTTAAAACCACCCCAGAAGCACAGACAATAAAAGCTAAACAATGGGATTAAATCAAGTTATGAAGCTTCTGCTCTGCAAAGGAAACACTCAACAAAGCAAACTGTGTAACAGCATAACATGGTCCATTCCAAAGCACATAGGAAAATATTTAGCTCAAGTATAGTTATGAAAATGTTTTTTTAAAGGCTCAGATTCAAACATATTTGAGTATGTTTTAAGGATTTAACTCATTAATAAGGAACCAGAAAGATGATAAAACTATTCTAAAATTTGCAAAAAAAAAAAAAAAAAGATTGATAGAGTCAGGAACACAATAATGAAATACATTTGATAGATTAGATTTTTAGGTACTGGATGTCATACAAGGTAATGAAACTGTAATTTCTAGGTTTAACTTTTCTACAATGCTATTGATCAAATAATTTGAGGGTCTGGCATGGAGGCACAGCCCATGAAGCTGCTACCTTTGACATACATGAGTTCAAGTCCTGGCTGTTTCACTTCTGATCCAGCTCATTGTAATGTGCCCCAAAAGCAGCAGAAGATGGTCCACATGCTTGGCCCCTACCACCCACAGGGCAGACATGATTTAAGACCTGGATCCTGTCTTCAGTCTGGCCCAGCATTGGTCATGATGATCATCAGATGAGTGAACTCGCAAATGGAAGATCTCTCAATCTGTCTTCCTCTCTCTCTCTGTAATTCTGACTTTCAAATAAATACATCTTTTAAAAAAATTCATCATGTATCAGTCTTGTAACTATACAGAGTTCAGAATCTAATTAATAGTAAATAAAATCAAAGAAAAATAAAATCAAAGAAAAATATCCAGAGAAATGGTCTCTCCTGGAACTAACAGACTAAGTTTTTTGATAGTCACCTAACAACTATGAGAGAATCTTCAGAAAGCTCATAGAAAATGTCCAAAATGGAAAACCGCCTGGGTTTCAAATGTGTTTGCACCAAATTTATCTTTTGCTTAAATATTTTCAGGAACTTTTTGAAATACATATATATTTATATATATATACACATATATATCCAGCTCCCTGCCCGTGGCCCGGGAAAGCAGTCGAGGACTTGGAGACCCGGAATCGGCCGTTGTGCTCTCTTGGGGAGTGAATCATCAGACAGAAGATCTTCTTCTCTGTCTCTCCTCTCTGTATATCCGCCTTTCAATAAAAATAAAATAAATCTTAAAAAAAAAGAACACAGTAGAGCAAATTAAAAATACAGTGGAGAATCTCCAAAGCAGAATGAAACAAGCAGAAGAAAGAATCTCAAAATTGGAAGATATTTCCTGTCACCAGAGGGAAGTAAACAAAAAGCTGGAAACAGAGCTGGATCAGGCCAAAAAAGTTTCCAAGAATTGAAAGACACTATTAAGATTCTCAGCATAATTGACATTGATATTATAATTCTAATATAAGAGTTACAGGAGTCCCAGAAGGTGCAGAAATGAAATAATAAGGGAAAAATAATAAGGAAAATTTTCTCTAATCTAGAGAAAGAATTGGGAACCAACATCCAGGAGAGGCACAGAACTCCTAATAGGCTTAATCAAAAGCGATCTTCACCAAGATACATGATCATCAAGCTCTCTTCAACTGAACATAAGGAAAAGATCCTGAAATGTGCATGTGGAAAAAATTCAACTGACATATAAAAGAATGCCAGTTAAACTCACAGGAGATCTCTCACAGGCAAGAAGAGAATGGAGTGACATATTCCAGAATCTAAAAGAAAAAAATTGTCGGCCCAGGATAACATATCGAACAAAGCTTTCCTTTGTCTTTGAAAATGAAATAAAATTCTTCCACAGTAAAGAAAAGCTAAAAGAATTTGCCTCTTCCAAACCTGCCCTACAAATGATACTTCAAGATGTTCTCTTGACAGAGAAGAGGAATAGCACCCAACGAAACCAAAGGCAAATGGGAAGAACATCCCAGTAAAATAACAGAAGACTAAACCAATGAATAACCCATTGCTAAAATGACAAGACCAAATTACCACCCATACATATTAACCCTGAATGTAAATGGCTTAAGCTCAATCAAACATCATACATTAGTAGAATGAATTAAAAACAAAATCATTATTTGTTGTCTAGAAGAAACACATTTCACCAACAAAAATCTGCAGAAACTAGATCTCATGGATTTTGATTTTTTGTGGTTGCTGGTTTCATCTCTTAACACTCTCTTCTAATTAAAATATTCAATGACTCAGATCACACAGTAGCATCATTTTCTTAAAGAAAAATCAAGAACCTTCTTGTTCATTTCTTCAGCGACACATTAGTCATTCAATAGCTTGTTATTTAACTTCATGGTGTTTTTCACTTCTTTTTTTTTCTTCCTGTTGTTGATTTTGTTTTCTGGCTTTTCATGTAAGGGAATGTATACTAGCTGTGTAATGGAGACTGTCATACCTAGTAACATGTCATTTAACTTCATGGCATTGTAAATTTCTATTTTTCTTCCTATTGTTGATTTTGTATTGTGACTTTTCATTTCAGGGGATGTACAGTAGCTGTGCAATGGAGACTATCATATCCAGATGTGATTATACAATGTAGTATGCATCTCTACTTCCAGACAAAGATGGACTTACAATGAAACTGCTTACTGGGCCCGGCGCGGTGGCACAGTGGTTAAGGTCCTCGCCTTGCACTCCCAGGATCCCATATGGGCGCCGGTTCCATTCCTGGCGGCCCCGCTTCCCATCCAGCTCCCTGCCTGTGGCCCGGGAAAGCAGTCGAGGGCGGTCCAAAGCTTTGGGACCCTGCAAATGTGTGGGAGACCCGGAAGAGGCTCCTGGCTTCGGATCGGCATGGCTTCGGCTGTTGCGCTCACTTGGGGAGTGAATCATTGGACGGAAGATCTTCCTCTCTGTCTCTCCTCTCTGTATATCTGCCTTTCAATAAAAATAAAATAAATCTTACAAAAAAAAAGAAGAAATTAAGAAACTGCTTACTATATCTTGACAATAGGATGCTGGACTCTCTGTCATTGTCCATGTCCACAATGATGGATATATGACTGTGTATAAAGAAATATACTTCAGTAATGATATAGGAGAACTCGGTGAGGGGGGGTGGAATTGGGGGAAAAAATAAGGGAAATCCCAGGAGCTAATGGAACTGTATCATAAAATGATAATACTAATAATACATAAATAAGATTTTAAAAAAAGAAAGAAAAGGGATCTCTACTCCACTGCTGATGGGAATGCAGGCTAATGCAGTCACTATGGAAGTCAGTATGGAGAACATTTAGACAATTAAAAATTCACCCACCATATGACCTAGCAATACCACTTCTAGGAATATATCCAAAAGACTTGTTATACGACAAAGCAACATGCACCCCAATGTTTATTGCATCACAGTCAACAATCACAAGAACATGGAAGCAACCTAAATGCCCATCAACAGAGGACTAGATAAAGTCTGTGGTTCATCTGCACTATGGAATACTACTCGGCAATTAAAAAAATGAAATGCATTACTTTGTGGCCAAATGGGCCAAACTAGAGACCATTATGCTAAGGGAAATGAGACAATCCCAAAAGGTCAGATATCATATGTTTGCTCTAATATAATACGATATGATGCCAAACCTATAGATATCATATGTGACCCTTACTCTGTTAATCAATGTTACTTCATACACATTTGTACCTAATGAAACAAGAACTTGTGATGTAATTCATTAATCAACCATCCACAAGAGGTAGAGTGTTTATAACCATCTGAGATAGTCATTGTCACTTATAACAGTTAGTTGAACTGCCCGTAAACGACAAAGACCTAATCTTCACTGTACCTACATTAGGGCCCCAACAAAACGTTATTCTCCTGCGAGACTGGGAGACATTCCAGTGGAAGCATGATGAACTTGGGAAAATTCACGATGGACACACATTATGAACCTAGAGGGGAGAACAGAGGGGAGGGGAGGAAATTTGGGGGAGGAGAAGTGGAAAGCCCACCACCACAACAAAATTGTATCAAAAAAACAATTAAAAAAAAAAAAAGAATAGGGCCAGCAAGAGAAAGCCATGCTACCCCATCCCAGAGAAATCCTCAGTAGCTAGTCATAGATCTTCTCTACAATTAGCTTCCCTACAATGGGATTCATACATACCAGCACTTATAAGAAGCAGTTCTGAGGAGACCTATCTTCAGGGGGAAAAAAAATGTTCCTCTCAGTTTCCATTGCTTTTTTTTTTTTCTAATTCTGCCCATTCCCTGGGTGGACTTCAAGTTTTGACCTAACCTGCGATTCCTACAAAATCCCTTGGTTGCGTTAGTAGATTAGACCTAAGAAGTTGAAAATCCTTAACATAAGTTTGGAACATATACTATAAAGTAAAAAGAAAACCCATAAACATATTAAAAATAATTGTAAAGCAGAATCAATTTGTGAGTAGCTTTAATTAATTTAAATACAGGCATGGGGGAATCCTATACATAAAAACTAAAGTGCCCTCTGCTTTTTCACATGGGAAACCTTGCCTAGAAAAAAGAATTAGCCTTTCCTGCAATATTAACTTTTCTCTTCCCCATTTCTTTTCCTATTCTCAATCCTTTTGTCTTCACAGGCAGTTTCAAAGGGTCTCCAGTGCCCATTCACCTCTCTTTCTCACCTGAAGTTGATGTATTCAGAGGAAGTCACTAGATCCAGTACTCTCATTTATGTCCATGTCTTAGGGGAAAATCAGAAGTTAAGTGCAAAATCCACAAACATTTAATTAACTGCTGTTCCAAAGCGCTCTTAACTGTGCATACTGCTGGTAAAATTGAACCCAATCAAAAACATTGCTTCTGAAAAGAGACTGACAGAATTTTAACTTGACTCCCTATTATCAACAAATGTGCTGTCCTCTGCATCAACTAGGAGAGACGACTTCCCATTTCTAGAAGTACACAATATAATGGCTGTGGAGTCTGAGGAATTGACATCACTGATCAAGATCCATTAGCATGCTAGCAAACTCTAAACAATGATTGGCAGTAAGGACAGCAGCAGGCTTGAAACTTGATAGAACAGTGCAGAGGCCAAACACATGCAGCCAGACAAGGCCTGAATTTGAGGCCTGTGTCAAGGTCAAAACTAGATTCCGACCTGGCAAACACAATGTAAAAGAATTCAAAACAGTCTGTTTCCCCCTAGAAAATTTTTCATTTTAGAAGATGGTTTTAAGTCTAAAAAAAAAAAATGTATATCATATTCAGTTTTATCTGCATGTAGATTTTTAATTCAAATAGTATTCATGTTTTGTTAACAGAATTGGTAGAAATACAGCAAGCCACTTTTTTTAAAAAAATGTAAGTTTGTAAGATCCTCTGGAGTGGCCCTTGTAAACTAGTTGTTTTCTGTGACCTTTTAAATAAAAAGCATGTGTTTATGACTATCTTAAAGAAATTAAACATGAGAGACCCAGATGGAATTCCAAGCTCCTTGGCTATATCCTGGTCCCAGTGGAGGCAGGCATTTGATTAGTAAACCAGTAAATGGAAACCCTCTCTCTCTCCCCAGTCCTCCTGTCACTTTGCCTTTCAAATAAAAAATAAATAAATAAATATTTTAAAAATAAAAATTTAAAACTTTCTAAAATACAGAAAAGTAAGTGATCTTATTCTCATTTTCTAACTACGTTGATTAGTACTCTGCTCTGTCAAGACTTATTAACTCAAAATGCTGTATCAAAAATTGAACAATCATACTGATATTCATACGAGATGCCAGCATCCCAGGCAGCAGTTTAACAAGCCTTCCTCCCCTTCTTCCCTGATTTTCATCAGTAAAATTCTCTTGCTTGGGAGGTTATGTTCAGCTGGAAAATGCTGTTTCTAATCCAAGGCTATTGCTATGAATTTCTTCCCACACTGATTTACCCAGTGAGGCCTAGACCCAATTCTCGCAAAACCTTTCCCCTTTTCTAAAAAACAAAATTAAGGTGCGGGTACAGTAGCATATCAAATTAATCCTCTGATGTGATGTCAGCACCCTATATGGATACTGGTTCAAATCCCAGCTGTTCTACTTGTGATCCAGCTCCCTGCTAACGTCCTGGGAAAGCAGTTGAAACTGGCCCAGGTTCTCTGATCCATGCACCCAAGTGGGAGAACCTAGAAGAAGCCCCAGCATCCTGGTTTTGGATCAGCTCAGTTCTGACTGTTGCAGACACATGGAGAGGAAAACAGCAGAAGGGAAGATTTCTCTATCTTTCTGTCTATCCCTATTTTTCTTTACCTCTTTCAAGAGCATTTTTTTAATCTAAAAACAATCATGCTCTGAATTATATTTACTAAGTTAATGAAACTTTAGACTCATCTTCTCATCTCTTTTCTTGCTGCAAGAAAGTTTTTTCTTTCTTATTGCTGTTCTGCTTCTCAGTAAATTTCTCTTTCATTTTCATGCCATACAGATTAATTTTTTTGTTTTATAACTTCCAGTTGCCCCATGCACAGCAAGATTTTTCACTGGACATGACTCTATTTTTCTTGAACATTCTCTTAATTTCTGTATATATGGTTTTCTTCATATCAAACACCAAACATTGATGCCCTTGATTAAACAGAGGAAGATATTATTGGAAGGGTCCTGGAATATCACAGAATTGAGGGAAGTTAAACAATGAAGATACAGTATGTTGGGGTAGCTATTGGCTTAGCAATTAAGGTGTTGGTTAAGATGCTCCTGCCACATGTTGGAGTGCATGTCCCAGCTCTACTCTGATTCTAGCCTCCAGATAATACAGAACTAAGAAACACTGCTGATGAGTCAAGTGAGTCAGGAAGTTGGGCTTCCGCCACCCACGAGAGTCCTGGATTGAATCCCCAACAATCAACTTTGTCCTGGTCCATGTCCAGGATGTGTCATTTCAGCCATTTTGGAATGAAGCAGCAAGTATCAACTCATTCTCTTCTTATCCTTCTTCTTTTCCTTCTCTTCCTCTCCAATTAAAGAAAAAAAAAAATGGGACCAGCACCATGGCTTAGAAGGCTAAACTTTGCCTACAGGGTTGACTTCCCATATAGGCAACCAGTTCAGGATCCAGATGCTGCACTTACTTCCAATTCAATTCCCTGCTAATGTGCCTGAGAAGACAGTAGAGATTGGCCCAACTACATGGGCCCCTGCAACCACATGAGAAACCTAGAGGAGACTCCAGACTCCTGGCTCCAGGCTCCTGGCTTCAGACAGGCCAGCTCCAGCCATTTCAGTTATTTGGGGAGTCAGTCAGTGCATGCAGGGTTTCTCCATTTCTCCTCCTATCTCTGCCTTTCAAATAAAAATAAACCTTTTTTTCTAAACATTTACTTATTTTTATTTGAAAGTCAAATTTAACAGAGAAAGAGAGAGAAAAGGGTCATTCCCCAAATGGTTGCAAAGGCCAGAGCTGAACTGATCCAAAAATGGAAGCCAGAAGCCACTTCTGTGTCTTCCATGTAGGTGCAGGGACTCAAGGACTGGACCATCTTCTGCTTCCTTCCCCAGTGATAAGTTGAGAGTAAGATTGGAAACGGAGCATCTGAGACATGAACCAGCACCCATGTCAGATGCCAATGCTACAGGGTAAATACAATTACCCTGCTGTACCACTATACCAGCCCCAATATAAATAAATCTTTAAAAATGAAACTGCTGAGTTAAGAAACCAGGATAATGTTCTGATAACATTCTGAGATCAAGTAGGAAAATAAGCTACCATGCAACTGAAAACATAGATCTGCTTATAAGGGAAAAGATAGAATGGAAATAGAACATATAGTACGGTTATTATTTTTAAAATGACAGCATTGGGGATGATATGCAGACTCATGATGCCCTTCATTGCATTTATCTCTTCTCAGATTAATATGTATTACTTGCATAATTTTGTAAGTCTGAGAGCAAAAAACCTCTATGTTGTGGGGTTCTGACCAAGTGACCTCCTTAAACACATCATTTATCATAAACATCCATAAATGTGCATTAATTTCTGGCCCATGGCCAAGACTCTGTTCCACAGAGGAACACCTTTCCCGTGTGTTCCTCCACCAAGCGTTATTTCCCCACAGCTTTCCAAGGTCTTGGCATTGAGGAAAGTTCACGACCCCAGGGACTCCCAGTCCCCTCCATGCTCTCTGTCCTGCTGCAGACGCAGCTGCCTCTTCCACCTCTGAATTGCCCCGTGCTGTTCTGCTAACCTTTCTGTGCAGTTCCCTCTGGAAGTCGGTTCTAGAGGACCCCATTCCTCCTCTATCCCTGTTTGGCTGTATCTTAAGAACAGTGGGTGTTATTGCCTTTCATGGGACAGGAAGCCGAATTATGACTGCCTCAACAGGGAAATAAAACTTTACAGTGGGTAATATTGCTTATGGAACAGCACAGAAAAGCAGCAGCAGCATTTTTGGGTGCAATTCAAATAGACGATGCCAGGGATAAAACATTCTGAGCCCATTTGAAAGGAAAAAGCAGGAGGATATAAGCATATATACAGATTATTTTGAATGTATTATTATCTCTAATTTAGGTCACCATAAATACTTGCTTTCATTTTGACAACCAGAGTCTCCTGCTTGTTGGGATTTTTTTTTCCTTTAAATAAACTTTTGTGCTAGTTTACACACTAAAAAAGCTGAAGTGATAACGGCAGGTACATTACATATCGGCAGAAAGACTTTATACGCATCCAAACACCCTGCTGTATCTTTCCACTTTACCAGCCAAGTTTTCAGAAAGAGTGGAGGGGAGGTAGCCGCACAGAGCAGAAGCAGTTTCAGCCCACCTTGGCCTGGCTTTTTCCCCACCCCTAGGCTCCCTACAGGGTCTGCAGCTGTCTGAAACACCTGTGGGCCAGACAGAATACTGGCAGAGTTGGAGAAAACACAGAGTTAGACTCTTGGCTGCCATACTTCACGTCGCTGTGATCATTTTGGTCCTAGGATATGATACAGAAATTCTTTTCTTCCAGTAACAACACAATAGCTTGCCAGAGTTCATTGTGGTTGTTGTAAATACAAATAGTGTCTTCAAATTTACCATCAACATAGCCAATGGAAGTATTCCATCAGTCTCAGAGTATGGGCACCGTTCTGTGTCATTGAAATCAAGACTGAAGCCCTCGACTCTGCAGTGCTCCCCTCCACAGGAAATGCCCTAGCCTTAGATATTTTGGCAAGGGTCGGGTAGGGGAGAATGAAATAGGTTTTAGGTAATGGGCACTGTCTGCGATGAAAGCCAAGGATTTTCTTTACCACACCAACTCATTCGACTTTGTTCTCTTTCCCTAATGTTCCATTGTCTGTAGTGTCCTTCCACCCTTTCAAGGGGCTCCACCTGCGTCTTGGAACACAGCCCCTTGAAGACAGAGCAGTCCTGGCTGTAGCGCACACACAGCTGCTGATGCTTTGCTTTCACCTGAGAATCATTGGCATGGTGCTGATAGGGAACAAGAAGTCAAAACATGGCTGCCTGGCTACTTCCTACTGAGCTAACTGCCGATGGTTAGAGCAATTCCTACTGCTGTACCAGTGCACTCCCAAAGTAAGGCTCACAAAAGCCTGCTTACAGCATTTCACAAAAATCTTGAAATGAATATCATCTCATTTCTGTAAAAACAAATAGGTATTCTTTCATTTCTATGTGAATGTGGAGGAAAAAATGTGGAATCTTTCCTCATCCAGTGAAAGGTTCATGGATCAAACACCTACAACAAAGAGCAGACTAATAAAAGAAAAGCATGCAAATGTATTTAAGTTTTATGTAACACAGAAAACTTCAGGAATGAAGGTTCCAATATGTGTAGAAAGTACTAGTGGAGGACAGAAGGTTACAATCGAATGGTAATAACCTGGGGAAAAACTAACAATGTCTGCTGGTTCCACTTCTTTTTGCCTTCCCCTGGGACTTACCTTCTTGCCCAAGCAGGGTAGGACACTTGTCATGTGACTGTCTCAAGGGAAGAGGCTGAAGATGACAGGGTGCTCTTGCTGGCTTTTAAGACCTGCAAAGGGTAAAGGGAAAGTGAGAAAGACCATCCTGCTTCTGACCCTCCCTCACTGCCAGGGTGCTGTGTGGAAGACAGTGTTCCTGAACAGCTCTTGATAAAATAATGAACAAATATTATTTTGGGCTGGATTGTTTCCTATTTTGTCTTAATTAATCTCATATTATTATTCATGCCACTAAAAAAAAACCCACAAAAATAAAACCTTAAAAGTGCCTCTCGGGACTCGATTGTGGTGGCAGCTGTCACAACCAAAATCAAGGCTGACCCCAAAGAGCCAGAGAGGCCAGGGAGCTGTGTCTGGGGGGTGCACTTACCAGGAGCTGCGGGTTAGCCAGAATCCAGTCACACTGCCCCAGGCTTCCCTCCGCCTCAGTGGAAGCCCTGCACCTGCCTGAAGCAGAAGTGACTCAGACGTAGGTTCAGCGCGGGGTAAAGGATGTGTAGAAGTTTGTCAAGAAGGATGAGAAAGGGATTATGGCTCTGGCAGGAGACACACTGGCTGTTGAGGTATACTGCCACCTCCCAATTATATTCAAGGCCCGGCATCTGCCCTGTCAATTTTCTCTCCCAAACGGACCAGCGCACAGCTGCAGCCTCCCAACTCTCCACCTGTGTGTTTTTAACACTAAGCCTAGAAGGAATCTCAGGAGGCCTAAAACGTGTGCCTGGAGGAGTTGCAGCCCTGCCCTCACCCAGCTGAAGGCAGCAACCTGGTCACCAGCCAGGAAAGCTCCTGGGCTGATAGGTCGGTAGGAGGGCCACCCTCTGCTCTCCGCATTATAGTGTCTCCCTAATTGCCCAGGAGACTTCATCTTCCCACGCTACTACACCGACTGGAAGGTAGAGCCGTTGTGCTCTACATCAGTCCTGTTTCTTGCTGATCTTAAATGAAGACAGTTCCAAGAGCATGGGCTAGAGGAAGTCAATTCTAAGACTAGAAAAGAAATTAATTAATAGCCTTAAGAGTTAAAATCATCCTGTTGAAAGTGAACTTGGTATCAACTCAGCTATGAATTGCCACTGGTGATTCATCGATAGCCATCCTCACAGATTTTACGAAGTGGCCCCCTCTCAGGACATGAGCAAACATTTCTTACCATGGACCCTTGTGGAGACGGGGGTGGCAGGGGGAATATGAGATAATGGCCCTTCACTGTGGAATCATTTAAATAGCTTGCTCTTCTTTAAACAACTCCTTGGGTTTCCATAACCTTTCCTACAAATGGAAAGTCCCTTTTTCCTGTGCGTTTCTCTGTCCTAACAGAACATTGTCTCCTTCCCATCCCCTTACCAACTGCTCTAACTCTAGGATGGTTCTACTTACAGCTGATGGGCTTCTCAGAGCCTTCACCTGCCCCTCTACTGACCCCATTCTTTTTTCTTTTGTATTTAGTTTCATTTTAGTTGAGAGCAAAAGATCAGTTTCCCATCTGCTTGTTTATTGTCCAAATTCCTGCAACAGCCAGGGCTGGCCGAAGCCAAAGCCAGGAGCGCAGAACACAGTCCAAGTCTCTTACATTAGCAGGGACCCAAGTACTTGACCTGTCTCCCAGGATGTGTACTACCAGGAAACTGGATTAGAAGCTGAGGAGCCAAGACTCAAATGAGGCACTTACATATGGGGTGTGTGCACTCCACGAAACATAACTGCTATGCTAACTGCCTCCCTTCCCCCACCCCATCCTTTCTTTATGCAAAATCAGTGTTCTTTTCTAGCTGTTGAAGGTGCAAAATGATGCCAAATAACCAGAGGCATGAAGAGAAAGGTGGTCTGCCTACTCTATCTGGACAACATCCCACTCTCAATCTGCGGCTGGAATTCCAAATAAGAAGAGACAGGAAAAATTGCCCAATGGATAGTACATGTCTCCAAATCCATGCCACTGAAAAGCCATTCATAGATTATTAATAGATGGAAAAACCAGGATGCAAATAATAAGAGCTTTTCTTCTCATTTTCACACCTTTTAAAGTTACTATACAAAATGATGACTTGATCGTGTTGACTTTGCTTTCTAATTTTTCTCAGATGAATGTGTATTAGGGACGGTTTCCACTTTTCAGTGGTAAAGTACACATCTTACCTCTAAAACAGCACATCACATCTGGCAATAATCATAATCACAAAGAAATTGACCATTAACAGGTCATCATCCACAAGTGTCCATGACCCTGAGGTTGCTGGCATGGCCTCCAGGCTTGGGTGTTAATGCCAGTGGGGCCTAGGAATTCCTCACCATAAGCTCCTTCTCCAGATTTCCTGTTTTTCAGTTTTCAGCATATCCAGGCCTCCAGTACCTCTCACCACAGCAATACTCCATACTTCATTTTTCTATCTTCAGCCTATAACAAATGCAAGCCTTTCCTCCTGGTCTCTCACTTCCTTTTGGGTTTTCTGAGACATTTCCAAACAGGTCCATTGGAATTTCTAAATGTCAGCCTCTCCTCGTATGCTAACTTCCGTCCTCTCTCCCTCTCGATATGATTAACACTGAGCATACAATGCAATAAATCGAAGTGCTTGATTTGTTCTAGCAAGAGCACTCTCTAGATAGATAGATAGATAAATAGATAGATCCTTCTCACCCTCTTTCCCTCTCTCTCATACTCTCTAGGAAAAGAAAATCTTAAAAAACTGCATTTTGCAACAGCATAATGTTAGAACATATTAGAAAATACTATGAAAGGGATGCTTTTGGAATATTTTCAGGGCTCATTGAATAGAAAATTAGAACACAAGCGTACTATATGATTTCATGTTTTGAAATAAATGCTCAACAACAAAAAATATTTTTAACCTATATGAGAAAAAGGCTTAACAATATTTTAGTTACGCTCAATGGCTTCCTAATTTTTTTCAAATTGATTCTAATTGTAAACATTATTTTATACTTTCAATACTTCAAAAGAAAGACTTACTCTAAAGGAATAATGCAGATTACCGGATGGGGGATGGGACCACAAAACCAGCTGTGCTTACTAAATGCTCCATGTTACTTAGTCAAGGATAAAACCTTCATAGAAGCCAGATGGCCACTGCAAGCAGGTAGAAATGCCATGTTTTCTGGCTGGCTTTTTCTTAGGCCTGGCTTTTCCAGGGGGATTGACTAATCAGTCTGACCAGCACCGGTAAAATAGCCAAATTCTTGTTATGCCACGGCCCTTTCACAAACATGCTTAAAACACCATTCACACTAAAACCTAACAATCCATGCATTTAAAAAATCAATTGGCTATTTTTCAAAGCAGTGTTAGCTTTGCAGAAAAAATGAAAGAAAACATTCACTTTCTAAATCCACACATTTTTTGTTGTTATTGTTTAAAGGAATATTCAAACACATCTTATTCTCAAAGAGAATTGGAAAGATATGATCAAATAAAAATGTGTGCCCAAATGTGTATGATAGCGTTTTTCAGCAGTCAAAAAGTAGAGCCAACCCAAATATCCTTCAGCGAAAGAAAGGGTAAACAAAATGGGACAAATCAGTTTGTTACTCAGAAATAAAAAGGGATAGAGTACTGGCACGTGCTATAACATGTGTGAACCTTGAAATGTTAACATGGAGAGAAATAAGTCTTTCACAAAGGCCAGAGTGGAAGATTGCTTTTACAGAACATGTTCAAAACTGGTCAGTTCATCAACTGGTGTTTCTGCCATTGGGAAGAAAAGCTATGAGGAATGACTGCTCTTAGGTATAGGGCTTTTACTGGGAGTGATAAAAACGACCCAAAATTAGATGATTGGTTGTAGAGCCTTGTAAATGTTCTAAAAATTCACGAAATATTCACTTTACAAAATTGCATTTTCTGAATGGGCAGTTTGTCCAGTGACTAAGACATCAGTTACAACACAGTTACAATCAGTTGCAATCTCACATGCAAGTTCTGGCTCTTAACTCCAGCTTTCTGTTAACGCACACCCTCAGAGGCAACAGCAATGACTCAGGTAGTTGAGTTCCTGTAATTCACATGGGACAGTTGATCTAAGTTTCTGAATTTCAGCACAGTCCCTGCCCAACGAGGGTCCATTGCATATATTTGTAGCATCAACCATTGGGTGGCCATGCAGTATCTCTCTCCAAAATAATTCATTTTTTAAAGTCATAATCTTTCCTTCATAATCAGTTGTGAAGATGTAATGCAGCATGCATCTCTATTTGCAACCCAAAGATGAAATCCCAAGGAAACTTAAATATGTCTTGACAATAGATGCTGGACTCTCTGCCATTGTCCATCCTTGGACAATGGATAGTAGAATGATGGACATGTGACTGTTTATGAAGGACTATACTACTCCAATAATATGGAGGAAATCAGTGAAAGGAGGGGGGATTTGGGGAGGGAGAGGGGGAAACCCCAGAGCCTATGGAACCACATTGTAAAATAATAATAACTAAAATCATCTTCTCTATTTATTGAAGCAAAATGCCATCCACCACTGAAGCCATATCCTCACTGGGATTGCAAACAGAAAACAAAGACCTTGTCTTAGTGTCCCGGTGGAACCTCTCTGCTTCCAGCTCTCCAATACCCTACAACAACAAGCTGTGTCTGAGCAACCTGTCTCAGAGTTGATAAGTCATTTATATCAGAGTGGTCTAATTCTGAGTGATCTTGACTTTGACTAGTACTATAGTCGCATGTAAACTGAAACCCAAATAATCTCTTTGAATAAATACCTAGTTGGAAGGAACTGCCTGTTTCCATTTCTGATGACTTTTCTCCAGGTGAATGTTCATACCTGAGTCAGTTACTAGGCAGTGTAGGAGAGCTGGTGGTGGGGAGGATGACGGGACCAAGCTGTTCCTCTGTAGGTCGCCCTCTTGGTGCAGCAGCTCAGCTGGTCCTTGAGGCTTTACCACTCTTCTGTGCACTTTTAGGTGGATTTTATACCCTACCTTCCTTCTTCATGTGGGAACACGTACTGCCCTATCATGTGAAGAACAAACATTGCTTGCTGGTTCCTGGAAGCACAATAAATGGAAGTGAGCAGAAAGGGAACCTCCAAGTTTATGTTAAAACCTGTGTGATTGATTAGAATTACTTACAGTAGAGGATAAAAGAAAAGCATTACATTTATAAAGTACTTATAAAGTCATGCCACAAAGGGAAATAATAAGGCAGCATCAAAATGTACACTGTGATCCCAGTTTTTTACAGATATCTATCTGTAATTAGTGCTATCATGAATAATTTTATAACATTTAACTTACTAGTTTTCTCTTTTCTACATTGAATATACATGTCACATAATTTTTTAAATTTTTTAATGTCACCAAATTTTCAAGATATCTATAATGGTTACAAATGAATAACTCTCATCGACTCATCCTAGCCCATCCCTTACCAACCTCAAAGTAGGTGTACAATCCTTCTGGGTACTTGAAGGCAGCAAGGAGGAAAGGAGGCCAGGAGAGATGCTTGGCCTTCCACGAGATGCTATTCTGAGAAACCAGTTCCCTGTACTCAAAGCAGGGCCTGGTGTTTGGTCAGAAAGGCTGCTGTGTACCCTTTGATTCAGCCCCTGTTTCATAAAACAACATTTATTGAATGACCACCTGTAAGGATCAAAAGCCAGATAGGATAGTGACCCTTTTAAACTTTTAATATTTCTCCCACTTTTTATGCTAGAGCAAGACACACTTGTTTTTGGGGGATTGTCTTGTTATTTACTACCATGATGCCATTTCTTCTCCGTAACTCTCTCACAGAGAGCCTGACCAGGCAGCACAATCCTGAAGTAAATGATCCTGGCAAAGGAACAAGAGCTAAATACAACAAAGTAAAATCTTTCAGGCACATGTCCTCGACATGCTGAGTTCTTCCTGTGCATCCACTCATGGGGAAAAGTGAGTAAACAATAATGAAAAACACTAGTTTCACTCCCAAAGTTCCTCCCAACTTCAGCAAGCCCTCAAAGATGAGGTTAGTCACACCTTTGACTGGGAGCAGGTATGCAAGGGGTTCCGGGTCTGGCTTCCTGCTCAGCCCAGAAGAGACTTGGGGCGACTTTAGCACTTCATTGATCACTATTTCCTCTGAGGAAACTCCAGGCTACAGAAAATATATCTTTGGGAGGCATTAATATAAATGTGATTTTTAAAACCACACTAAGGAAGGTTTAATATTAGGGAGAATACATTATTTATGTGGGACAACTAATGCCTGAATTTTAATGCATAAACTTGTTCCAGCTGAATTGTGTAAGAAGTTTGCTCAAAGTATGGTTAACCTAGAGGTGAACAGTGGAAGAGCCACTGAAGAGAGCTTTGTAATTCTGTACATCATTATATCACAACCTACACTGAGACAAGTGTAAGAGATGCAGAATGAATAAGTAGTTGTGTTGACGCTCTTGCAATGTGCCCTATTGGAATGTAAGCCATGTTTGCCAAGGGGTGTGGCCTTAGTGTAGGCAATTTGTAGTTCTTGTCTCATCTGCTAGCACGAGAGAGAGTGGAAACTGAAAATGGCAGGGATCAATTACCCATCACTTCTATGACCTAAGATGGTAACCCAAAAGTGACAGTCTCCCATACAGGTAAGCAATGCACTCATATCTAGAAAACCTCCACCCTGTATTACAGCTTCACTGGGGACATTTCATTTCTATTCCTGTAAAAATAATATGCATGTTTTTTTATTCAGGAAAAAGACATTTATAAACTGAAAGCTTAAATATGTAACCTTTCACATAAAAACAAAATATAAGCTCCTTCTAGCCTATTATTGCTTATGGAATAACAGCATATCACACAATTCGTCATTATTTTAGGTTATACAAAGCAAGTATGTTAAGATTAACGTAAGCCAGCATTTAAGATTAAATTATAAATGCATGTGGCTATCATTTAAAGAATGAAGAGTGTGAAGTGAGAAACATTTTAATTAAACTATTATCTCACCATGGAATGAACTGAGTACGCCTTGGAGCACAGTCAAGAATGGTTTTGGAGTCGAACCATGTGTTAACCATGCACAAGTTAGTTGACACACTGTGCATCAATATCTTAGAAATGATTATGGAATGTCAACGGGGAGATGCTGATTGGATTTATCTTTAACAGTGAAACCTCTAGAGATACATGGGCAAGTGAACTGCTTATGATCAAATTTGCATAGAGTCCCTATGAATCATGTGGAAGAATGAAAGTGTAATTCTATTTCTTTATGATGATATTTTACTAGCATCTGTTTCATTGAGTGCACACACACACACACACACACACACACACACACACACACAGTTTCAACCACCAGATCACTTCCTGTGCCCTCTCACTCTAGGAATCTATCACAAACAACCAATGATGCAGTTTTCTTTTAACAGTTGCGTGACCAGCTCTCAAAGGCAGAACCGTATATTGAATTGAGCTGGAGGACAGTGATTTCACTTTTGCTATTAAGGGAAGGGCTTACTGGCCCTTGTTTTCCTTAACTACACACATAAAGAATGGTCATAGCCCAGCGATTACAGAATCAAGTTTTTTCCCTGTGCAGCCCTGATAGAATCCAATCCTTTTTCATCTCCTTTTACCAAAATGGCTTACCGCCACATTCTCTGGAGCTTGCAGAAAGATAAGCTGTAGCACTATGAAATTGTGTGGATTATTGAATCTGCCTTGAAAGCTTTCTGATTAAGAGCTGCTTCTGTTTGATTGTTGCCATGCCTGTTGCTTCTGAGGTGCAAGCTAGACCACGCTCCCTTCTGGGGAACCTCAGTTCCCTCAGCTGTTGGACTTCTGCAGACATGGGGAGCTTTTCAACGAGAAACCAGCTGTTTCTTTCCTGTAACATCAACTGAATCCCATTTGATACTCATTTCCCATGCATATTTCTTTGCCATTTTCTTAGTTTAAAAGGTTTCTTCTCTTATGTCATTTTTTCCATTTTTCTATCATATATAGAATTAACAATTTGTCATGTGAAAGTGTCATGTTCTCTTTCTTTTCTGATTGTTTTATATGATAAATAAGCGTTGTTGTTAGCCACAAACATCTCTTAGGGCAAAAAATTATTATAGTAGTAACTTACAATTATTTCCCAGAATTAGAAAGATACTAACAATCAAGACTCAGGAATGAAAAGCATGTGGGTTGCTGGGTGACCTCAGCAGCATTTTCTGACTGCATCTCTCCAAGCATCCCCCAGTGCCTTGTGGGAGGTAGTCATTCTCTGAGCAAAACATTTCATCACAATGGAATCTACAGCCAAAAAGAAAAAAATCAAAAGTCCAAGATGCTATATAAATAAATCAATAATCTCTACCAGTTAAGTATATTAGTGTAAATATGTGCAATGTAATAATACTGTTTAACCATTTCAAATGACATTTTGAAACCACAGGAAATATGTACACTAACCCAGAAAAGAAAAAAACAATTTGTAAAATGTATCATAACCATGCACCTTTAATAGTGTAAAAACTTATGCATAAAAGAGAGAAACTGTCGAAAAAGGTTATCACTCATTAAAACAGAAAAATTAGGCATTTATGTATGTTTACTTGATTATGCCTAAAATACTTCTGGAAACACGTAAAAGACTAATATGTAAATATTTACTGGGGTTGGGCCTGGGGCGGTGGCACAGTGGTTAAGGTCCTCGCCTTGCACGCCCAGGATCCCATATGGGCACCGGTTCTAATCCCAGCAGCCCCGCTTCCCTTCCAGCTCCCTGCCTGTGGCCCAGGAAAGCAGTCGAGGACAGCCCAAAGCTTTGGGAACCTGCACCCACGTGGGAGACCCGGAAGAGGCTCCTGGCTTCGGATTGGCATAGTATTGGCCGTTGCGCTCACTTGGGGAGTGAATCATCGGACGCAAGATCTTCCTCTCTGTCTCTCCTCTCTGTATATCTGCCTTTCCAATAAAAAAAAACCCAATAGAAATAAATCTTTAAAAAAAATATTTACTGGGGTTGAAGAGATCACTGAGAATAGGGTACAGAATAGGCAAAAGAATTCATAACCTTTTGTAATTTCAAGTTTTGTTCTTTGTCTTTTAACTATTTTTATTATTTTACATGATACAATCATATAGGTATAGAGATTCTCTGCTTCCATCTCTCCCCATCTCCTCTCTCAATAACCAACCCCACCCCCGTATTATTGCAGCAGTGTAGTCCTCCAGGAACAGTTTCAAGTTCAACATTCTGCTACCCACATGCACCATGGCATTTTACATCTAGACAAAGGCAGAAAATCTAGCATTGTATTACTGAGGTCTACGTAACTGTTTTACTGGGAGGCCTCACTTTTTTGAGGAATCAAATGCATACTGCAAGGTATCTTCACTTCTAGGTATACTAGCCTCCCTTAGATAGTTCATCTATGAGAATACCAACTGGAAATCAATATGGTCAGGGAAATAAGCCAATCCCAAAAAGGACAAATACCATATGCTCTTTCTGATATAAGGCAGCAAGCATGCAAAATTCAAAACACGTAGACATATAAAAGAACATGCATGATTTGAAGTTTTAATAGTAAACAAAAACGTGTGTGTGTGCGTGTAACTGGAAGACAATATACCAAGATGGTAAAGAGTTCTGGCTGTCAAGACTGAGAGATATGACAAGTTGCATTTTGTCTTCTTCCTACTCACATCACTAAAAATTTTTTTTGATAGAACACTTTAAGAAATGTTCTAACACTTTTTGAGAAGTGAAAGCAAACATTTTTGTCCAGTGTTTTACACAAATTCTATATCAAACAAACTACATAGTCAATGAATTAGAGACAACTATTGCTTGTGGAGTTCAGAATTGTTGTTGGAGCTCAGTTGGTGCCAAGGATCTGACACATTTTTCCCTTGGGCAAAGCTTTCAGAGCATCAGGACAGGAGAGCAGTATTCTGCTTCGAGATCTGCTTCCATGCGCTGCTTACGATGGTGCTCCTCAAACCTTCGAGTCACAAGAGTCACCATGAGGTTAAAATGCACACTCCGCTCCCCAGAGTCTGGCTGAGGCCTGAGGTTCTACACTTGAAGCAAACTGCCAGGTGAAACAGATGCTGTTGGCCTACAGACCACACTTCTGAGAAGCAAGGCTCTGCAGACATGACATCTGCTTGCCGTATGGCCCGGGATGCCCGCTTGCATGGCGACTTTAAGCCTCATGGTGGTCCACAGGCCCTTTCTCCCAAAATGATTAGTAATAACATATTGTTTCATTTTATTTAGTTTTTCTTTAAATACATAGAGAAGACAGCAGCAGAGTGGACAAATTGTTCCCTGCAATGCTGCAGCCTGTACAGGCACTGGTTCAAATCCCAACTGCTCTATTTCTGATCCAGCTCCCTGCTAATGCACCTACAAAAGCAGCAGATCATGGCCCAAGTGAGCGTGGGCCAAGTGAGCGTGCGTAGTGGACCAGGAACAATCTCTTGGCTCCTGGCTTTCTCCTGGGCCAGTCCTAGCTATCACAGCCATTGCTGTCATCTGGGGAATGAACCAGCAGATGGAAGACCGCTTTCTCTTTGTCTCTCCCTCTTTATGCAATTCTGCCTTTCAAATACATAAAACAAACCTTTCTTTAAAAATGTAGGTAAGATACTATTTAGATTTGACCAAATGAGACCTACCATGCAAAAGAAGGGTTTATCATGATCCTTGAAATGTCTTATTTTTTGGTGGAAATTTACTGTACTAGAAAAGTATGCACTCTGTAGTTCTCTATTGTCCCCCAATGGCTTATGTCTTGGTAGCATTCGGGTTGTAGCAAATAATACTGACTTTTCTGAGAAATGTTCTTCCTCCAGACCTGGTGCCATTGACTGAGGACACGGAGTTCTAGCTTGAGTCCAGTCATTGGAAATGTAATATTTGGGGCAACTTATTCCAGGCGGCTTGCATTTAGGTTTCTCTTTTGTAAACTGGCTAATGAGCTGATAGAAAAAAACCCAGCTACGACATCTGATTCAACTAATTGGGCAAGCTGCAGATGTCAGCCATATTCACACATTATTCTCAGAGCTTTGGGAAGCTATTGAAAGCTTAAAAATAGGAAAATAATACAACACTCCACGGAGGAATGAGCACAAAAGGACAAGAGGAAATCCCAAGGCCTGCCAAACAATTGACCAAATGATATTTAATTCAATGCAGCTGTGCCAGACTTATGGCAAAATTCAGTTACAGTTTCCATCAGAAAAGAATCATTACAAAAGCAAGGCCAGAGCTTTGTTTACTCCTCAAATAGTTGAGTTTCACAATCACAACCTGGATTTGAAACCATTATGGAATATCAGCTTTCACCTAGTGTTCAAATTTTTATACATGTGCTTGAATTTATTACACAAGAATTCTGTATCTGTGAGCCAAATCAGCCCTTTCTATACTAAGGCATCTGATCAAAGCCTCAAGTTTGATTCCAATTAACATTTCCCTCTTGGAATTACTAATAACATTATATATGATCTCTTCTGCTTTAGGTACCTCTACATGCATTGTCTCAATTTATCCTCTCAGCAAATGCAGTGACGTAGATATCCTATCTTCACTGTAAAATCAGAAGACTGACTCGGGGAGGTTCATTAACTTGCTGGACGTTACAGGTGGCTAGGATGGATTCTGAACTCCTCTGCCTGGCTCTTAACCTCAGATTCACTTAGTACAGAAACAAAGGAAACATGAATTCGTGATTTGCTCATCACTCTGAAATCAGCTGAAATCCTAAAAACCATCATACATGCCTAAAAAAATATTTAGATTCAATCTGTAACCACCCAAGAAAGGTAAGCTGGTCTCACTATGAATGATTCGCCAGGCACCCTTCGGCATCTTGGCAGAGAATAATTCTTCACAACTACAACATCAGAGATATTTTTAGATAAATTTTATCCTTCCTGTTGGATACATGCAATTAAGATTCCAATGTGTATTCTAAGTAAATGTTTCTTTTCATACATAGGTAATGGATGTCTACAAATTCACTTAATTTACTTGTGAGGTTAATTTCAGACCCATATGCCTGAATACATGTCTGAATCATATTTTTTTGTTAATAAGGCCACAGATAAATACATCTTTGGCTGTATTCTCTAAGTACCATAGTGACCTCTTGTGGGAAAAGCCTCATGAGTTGAGTCTGCATTTTTCTGAGCATTTCAGAACATCTTTTCCCATTTACAAAGTGGAAACTAACATGAGACTGTGAATAAGAAATGGTGGCCACTGAAATGCAGGGTTACTAAGTTAAAAATGGCTGTATGTCAATATCCAATACAATACTAAAATATTTCCGAATCATAAGGACTCAAAATTGATAGAAATACGAGAACGGATCCTGGCAAGAACACATGAGTTTTAAATCAGGACACAGTTAAAATCATTCTTATCGTTGCTGTTTTTGAATGTGAATGAAGTCATTCTCTCTGGGAATAATCTAATTTGTAAGCAGGTATGTTATATTTATCTCCTTCATGAGAGACAATCATGTTACCCCAGGATATTTTTTTAAAAGCTCCAGCATTCAAGACTTACTGAATTGTCTATGGAGTCCCAAACAATTACTTGTAAAATCATAAGAGCTTTTTTTGCTTTTTCGCAGTACAACTTGTGTTTTGAAGGAGGTGGCTTGAGCTCATTTGTCAGCAAGACCAAGTGTGGATTTACTTCATGAGGAGCTGAGTTTTCTTACTCTATTTCCTAAAAAGTAAGGCAATAACATGGAAAAAAAAAATAAATAACCCTTTGTATGAATCAGAAGCTGAGTGTTCAGTTTTATAATTGTATCTAATTTCTTTGCATTTGAAAGAGAGACAGAACAACAGAGAGAATGAGATCCCTCCCAAGACTCACTCTCCAAATGCCTGTGAGAGCAGCGCTGGGTCAGGACAGCCAGGGATGCAGTAATGACTCAGAGTGTCATGGATACGAGTGGTGAACTATCCCCTGCTGCCTCCCACAGTGCGCACTGGCAGGAAGCTGGATAGAAAGTATAGTAGCTAGCCTGGGCCTAGTGGCTAAAGTCCTCGCCTTGAACATGCCGTGATCCCATATGGACACTGGTTCTAATCCCCGTGGTCCCGCTTCCCAACCAGCTCCCTGCTTGTGGCCTGATAAAGCAGTCAAGAATGGCCCAACACCTTGGAAAACTGCACCAGTGTGGGAGACCCAGAAGAAGCTCCTGGCTTTGGATTGGCTCAGGTCCGACCATTGCAGTCACTTGCAGGGTGAATCAGCAGAAAAAGTTTTCCTCTCTGTCTCTCCTCCTCTCTGTATATCTGACTTTGCAATAACAATTAAAATAAATCTTTTTTTAAGAAAAGTACAATAGCCAGTACTCTAACCAGGCCACACAAAACTGCATATAAGCATCTCAAATGGTGATTTAATCACTGTACTTAATACCCACCCTAATTGAGTTTTCTGTATGATTACAATTTGTATTTTCATTTTAATTCTTAACAGTAGTCCTGATACAAATCAGAATTTTATCTTTTTAATTATGTTTTATTTGTTTGCTGATTCAGAAGAGAAGTGATTACTGATTGTAACAGGGTCCCTAAGGGATAAATTCATTTGCTTCTCACATACTTTATGCTTTAGTACTTTATACCACTAGAGGGCATCTGAAGCCTGAGCTAAGCATGAGTTAACAATGCAATGCTGTTATTTAAAAAAAAGCCTCTCTTAAGAGTACAGCTTCCATCAAAACAGCTAATTGCATTTTGCTCTATAGATATTCAAAAATCACTTGATGATAGTTCTATAATGAAGTTAGTAAATATGCATACACTTCCTATTAAAATGTTAAATTAAAACATTTCTTCTTTTTAATACAATGCAAAAGCTGATTCTGTAATTAGAGTTAAATTTGCAAATGCCAAGTATAATAATGGCAATTATGCATCAAATTGTGTTTGCAACTGCACCTGTCCACATTTTAACTGTTGGCATGCAATTATAAACAAAGTATTGTCCATGTGAAAAAGAATGCAAAATGAATTGGGCAAGACTGTGATCATTATTACAAACCACTAATATGTCATTGTTTCAGCATGAGTCACCCATCAACAATGTATTTAGTGCCAACTGTGTGTCAGACAGCAGGGGCGCTCCTTTCTGGTACAGGAGCTAGAGAAGTAGACAGAAGTGCAGGTGGACTACAATCATGCGTAAGATAGAAACCAAAGCAAGCCTTTGTGGATGATTCCCCTCTCCTCGTAGGAACCTGCCTCCGACTAAAAGATCCAGCGCAGAGAAGACACGATAACATACACTCAGCTTCAAATCATGTTCTGTCCTGTATTCATACTACAGCCTGATGTCTTTTGTTCTCCAAGCTATGGTTTCCTCTCAGTGAGGTAACAGTGATGATGGAGAGTTGTTGTAAGAAGTAAAGCTAATTCTATTTTTAAAACAAATATTCATTCTTAGTTTTATTGGAAAGTCAACTTCACAGACGAAGAAACAGAGAGGAAGATCTTCTGCCTGCTGATTCACTCCCCAGGTGGCCACAATGGCCAGAGCTGAGCTGAACTGAAGCCAGGAGCCAGGGGCTTCTTCCAGGTCTCCTATATGCATGCAGTATCCCGAGGTTTTGGGCCATCCTAGACTGCTTTCCCAGGTCACAAGCAGGGAGCTGGATGGGAAGCAGGGCCACCAGGATACAAACCGGCACCTGTGTGGGATCCTTGGCATGCAAGGCAAGGACTTTAGCCACTAGGTTACTGTGCCAGTATTCTTGCTGTGATAACTGACACCCAATGCATATTCACTATCATTATTACTCATGTTATTTCGTGTTATAACAGCTAGCCCTGGAATAAAATCCATGAGCCCACGTTAGAAACAACCAAGATGACACAAAAAAATGTTTGTTTTAATTGAGCCCTGGAGATGAGATATCATGAACAGGCAGGTGATGGTCATCTGGGGTGAGAGGATTGAAGACTGGCCACAAAGCTTGGCTCCAAGTCTTTTGACCATTTGAATCAGTGAATTTATGTGCTTTTCATCTTCACTTGGTATGTATCTCTCTTTCCTTCTACCTGTTGTTGCTAGAATACCAGTGTGATAAGAACAAATCATTTTTCCCTTGAATATAGTACTCAAGAAATGAAACACGTTCTTAAAAAAATATTGATGTATTTATTTGAAAGACAGAGTTACAGAAAGAGCAAGCTCCCTAAGTGATTGCAATGATGAAGAAGTTGGACCAGGCCAAAGCCAGGAACCACAACTTCTTCCAGAGCTCCCATGCAGATGACAGGTGTCCAATAACCGGGCCATCACAAACCACTTTCCCAGGTGCACTCACAGGGAGCTGGACCAGAACTGAAGAAGTTGGGATTCTAACCAGCACACCTATGGGATGCCAGCATGGCACAGGGCAGTTTAAATCCACTGTGCTACAGTGGTGGCACCAAAGCAATTTTGATGTCTGTGTATTGGTTTGGGTGTTTAGTGAGTTTGTGCATATTATATTCTAATCTCATTTATTTTAAAAAAAAGTTTATTTAGAAATTGGATGAGTTTACCAATCATATTTTGTTTTGATATTCTTAATCTCTTATTATTACATTTCCTCGGAGCTGGAAAGGCAACCACAAAACCAAAACCAGATGGGAAGGAGAATTAAGCCAAAGGACAAATCTTGATTACCAACAACTATTTAGATAAAGCTTATCAATATGATCCAATGATGATAAGCACATATTTTTTATAACAAAATATTATCTCAAGCCAAACTTCTCTAACATGTTAGATTCTTGTACCATGACAGAAGATGAAATAATCCAGAAAATTGAGGTGGAGACTTCATAGCTATTTTTCTCCCCGCTTTGAAATGGTTTGCTTCAGCAGATCAGCATCATGTGTCTCACGCCTACCCTGAGAGTTACAAAATAGATTCCTCCTTAAGACTCTCTCAGTGGAAAAAGGACCCATGAAAAGATCTGACCTGCTTTTATCCTTAGCTGAACTACCAGACTATATTTGGCAAATAGCAAAAACCTGGAGTGATTTTAGCCCTTCAGTTGGCTGAGGATGAGAAACTGACCTTGTTTTGAATGGAAGCCAAGTGAGCACCTCAACATTACAGAATCTTTGTTCTATCTTCTTGGTAAGCAACATGTCAGTCCTCATTTTTCCCCATTAGATACAGAGTTCTTGATTCTCCTCTCATGATCGAACCAATTTGTTTCCAACCAATCTTTTCCGTGATGATCAGCTTCCTTGGGAAAATAAACTACTCACAAAGAGATAATGTGTTGAGTACAAAAGAGAAGTGCTGTGTTCAGAAGAAGGAAAGTGTTATTTAATGACTTATTCTGTTGCCCCCCCCCCCGCCCCATGTAAATACAATCGCAGCTAAGACTATGGCCCTGTCTCAACATATAAACTAGATTTTACAGGCAGTTCTATTTTCATCAACTACATCAAGAATTCATTTTTGGCAAGAGCTGAACACACCAGTTCCTGCTGGGGACAGGCTGTAGAGAAAGCAGACTAAGGCTTTTCTTTGTGTTGACAATGGTTAAACCGACAGCACTGGGTGGAGATGGCCTTTGAACGCAGCATGTTTTTGGTTTCTCCAGGGAGACAGGAGAGAACCATGAGATAACAGCGATCTCCTGCCATGACCTTGAAAGAAAGAAATCATCAATCTTGATGTCCTGGACTGCTGCTTCGGGAGACTTGGCTTGCTCCGTAAAACATTTTCCCATGGAAAAATGTTTAAGGTTGTAACAGTCACCTGACACCTCTGTGGTTTATTCTGTGTCTTTAAACTCTTTCAAATATTTTTCCTACCTCCACTATTCTTTAGACACGCCTGTGATTTTTTGAGATTGTCCAGCATTTGCCCACAATCAGTAGTGTATAAGTTAGTGCTCTTTAGAGAAATAGCACACACACAAAGAGAAAGAGAACGAGAGATACAGGGTTACAGATCTAAGTGACAGATCCACCGTATCCTTTGTCTCATCTTGATTCTATCTTGCTGCTTGGTTATCCTCTTTCAGGTTCCATTCCATACTCCATAAAAATATGTGTTAGAGGAATTGGTTCACACAATCATGGGAGTCAAGAAATCCCACAATGTGCTCTACACAAGCTGTAGTCAGGAAAACTAGTGCTGGACTTCAACCTGAATCCCAAGGCCTGACAACTGGGGTGATGGGACATTGGTTTACGTCTGGACTCTGTGGCCCTGACCTATTGGGACAAGCAATGGATGCACCATATTTAGAAGAACAAGATCTCAGCCTTTCTCTATATAATTTGTTCTATCTGGACCCTCAAATCTTTGAGTGATGCCCATCAACATTAGTGGGGATGAGTTCTTTCTTCACTCTACCAATGTTTTCAAGATTCACAACCCATAAATAATGCTTAACCAATTCTGAGCATCCCCTCACTCAATCAAGTAATCATATTAAATGAACCATCACAAACAGTGTACAATTATAAAAATTTAGGATCTCCTTCTTTAACTAAAACATCCCCTTCTTTCTTGGTCCTTCTAGTTGGTTAAGATAGAAGGGTTCTACATTTCAACATAATCATGCTACCTATATTCTAAGAGCCCATGATTTTACCACGGATCTCCCAAACACTGTCCAAGACCCCTACTCCTCTCTCTCCACTTCCTTAAGTGAAATCGTGTGTCTTTCAGGAAATGTGGATCATCATCAGCCTGTTTGAATGCCTTCTCTATATCAACAGTAGCATTAAGCACTGCAGGGATGCCAAGTCCCTGGTATTGACTGATGCTGTACTGAACACCTGTGTTAGACAGTAGGGTAACTGGAAACCTAAAGATAGAATTCAAAGGGGACAGAAGGCAGGAATGTGTATGTATAAGAGGAAGATAGAGGCCTGCCACAGTAGCCTAGAGGCTCAAGTTCTCGCCTTGTACGGGCTGGGATCCCATATGGGCATCAATTCTAATCCTGGCAGCCCTGTTTCCCATCCAGCTTCCTGCTAGTAGCCTAGGAAAGCAGTTGAGAACAGCCCAAAACCTTGAAAGCCTGCACCCATGTGGGAGACCCAAAAGAGGCTACGGGCTCCTAGATTCCAAGTCAGCACAGCTCCGGCCACGTGGCCGTAGGGGGAGTAAATCTTTGGACGGAAGATCTTCCTTTCTGTGTCTCCTCCTCTCTGTATATCTGACTTTACAATAAAAAAACAATAAGTAAATCTTAAAAAGAGAGAGAGAGAGAGGGGAGCATTCTTCAGTTAGGAAGGCCAACATCTTTCATGCTGTACAGGAAGAAGATATCTCAAGACACGAGAATTGCTCTTGTCCTATGCAGTAATGAATGGAACCTGAAGAAAGATGACCAAACAGCAGAAGAGTCAAGGAGATGAGCTGGAGGCTCTGCTGGATCTAATACTAAGTTCTACAGCACTGAATCTAATATCGAATCTTCTTTCATCTCACTTGTCATTTTCTCAGTGCTCTCCGCTGTTAAAAAAAAAAAAAAAGCAGAAAAAAATTTCAGAAAGGCCTCAGACAAAAACAAAATCCAAACTTTGACATAAAAATCTTTATAGACACATAATGGAAACATGAATGTGTTTTTATTCTTGCGCTAGGTGGCTAACAAAAAGGAAGTTTTAAAGGAAAATGTTGTGGCACAGTGGATTATGCCACTACTTGGGATGACTGCATCTCATATCGAAGTTCCTGGGATCAAGTCTTACTTCCACTTCTGATCCAGCTTCCTGTTAGTGCACACCTTGGGGAGCAGCAGTGATTACCCAGGCACTGAGTCTTCACTCATTCGGAGGACCCGAATGGGACTCCTCTGGGTTAGTGCTGAGCTGGTGTTATCGCAGGTTATTGAGCCTGCTTAGCCATGGCTGTTAGGGCATTGGGCAAGTGAAACAACCAGTGGAACAGCTGTCTCTTGCATTCTCTCTTTTATTCTCCTCCTCTTCCTTCTTCTCCTTTTCTCTCTCTCTCCCTCTGTGTGTATATGTGTGTCTGTCTGTCTGTGTCCTCACTCTCTAGTACTCTACTACGCTATCTTTCAAACAAAGGAGACAAGGTTTCATAAAAATACCATTGTGGGTTAGCCTATCTCAGAAGGTGTTTCAAGTAGCACTCTCAAACAGCATCTCCGACAAATGTGACAAAGCAATCTTTAAACAAATCAGAAATCAGAATCTCAATATTATATCAGGCATAAGAACATAATAGTGAATAATGTCTCAATTGTTTCAGAAATAAGGGTGAATCAAAAACTGTCTGTTGGGCAATGTATTTCTAATTTCATGTATTTCTGAGGATGTATTTCTAATTTCATTTTCAGTGGTAAAGTTGGATAGTAACATGCCTTTTTGTTTTGCCTCTGGCTGGTTTGAGTTGGAAAGGCCCTCAGGCAGAGGACTGGACTGCTGGTATGTGCCCGGTCTGCCTCGGGCAGTGTTCCTAGCTTTGTGCGGAGCTCCAGCCTGGGCAGCTGACCATGACTCAGGAGCATCCGGTCCACACACTTCCTTGAGACTGAAACGTACATGATGCAAAAGTAGTGTCTGGACACAGCATCCTTGTTTGCCTGACCTTCTCAGAAAGTGAAAGCAATGTTTGCTTTCTGACTGGACTAGTGAAAGAAAACATCCTGGAGATTTGAACTGAGATAAGGAGTAAAGCACTGCAACATGGGTAACCCACAGAGTGCTGTGCTTAACGCTGATTTCTTAGTACCTTTATCTCTAGTGCCTATTCTTAGAATATTTCCTTACTACATTCTAGTCTCAAGCGGAAGGAAGCCACAGCATCCCATGGGGGCTGATCCATGTGGTGGGGGAGGAGCTGCCTGTTCCCCTACCCCTACAAGGATCAGGGCCTGTTAACCTCACTTCCCAATCCTACAATCCTAGAACTCCTTAAACTCAACTCAAAATTCAGATCTGTGGGATCCTCCTCCCTAACCACCTGGCCCATGTTTCCCCCTCCAATGATCTTTATCCTCCTGGGACTAAAAGGATTGGGTGAAAAACTAATCATGTTCTCTTTATGTTATATAACTTAAGGTAACAAATACAAACAAAAAGAACCACAAAAACTACTATGTGTTGAAGTTGTTTAAAATTTCCAAATATTTAGGGCCCAGCATGGCAGCCTAGTGGCTAAAGCCCTTGCTTTGCACGCACCAGGATCCCGTATGGGCATGTGTTCTAATCCTGACACCCTGCTTCCCATTCAGCTCCCTGGGAAATTAGTCAAGGCTGACCCCAAGCCTTGGCACCCTGCACCTGCATGGGAGACCCAGAAAAGGCTCCTGGCTCCTGGCTCCTGGCTTTGGATCAGCTTGACTCTGGCTATTGTAAACACTTTGAGTTTGAGCCAGCCGATGGAGGATATTTCTCTCTGTATCTTTCTCTCTGCAAATCTGACTTTCCAATAAAAACAAATAAATAAATAATTGAAACAGCAAAATAAGAAAGATTTCTTCATCTGATAGCCACCATCAATGACACACATTGTTAACATAAGTATCTAATATATTTTTAAAATTGTTTGGCATCTATTCATAACTTTGTAACAGTTGATATTTTAATTCAAGAATCTAATAGTTCTTCCTTTTCTGTCATTGGCAAATATAATATTGAAATGTCTCATGTAATTATGAATGAACTTCTAAACTATTCTTTCTCATATCAAGAACTGGATTTCAAAACGGTGCTGTTTTCATCAATTAGGATTTGCAGTACAATTTATATGAGTATAACCTTATCCAAATTGCTTGGGATTCAAAGTGTTAGAGAGTTGGCGAGTTATGGAATTAGGCATATTTGCATTACATAGTTGAAATATTTGGGGGATGAATCCAAGTATAAACCCAGAATTCATCTGTGCTTTATAGCCGCCTTTATATCTGTAGCCTGAAGATAATTCTATGCAATATTTTCAATGCACATGTGCCTTGACTGTCACCCATAACATGAATTCAGATGTAAAAATTGTCATTATAGCATCACATTGATGCTTGAGACATCTGATTTTGGAGTGTTTCTAATTTGGGCGTTTTGGATTAGGGATGTTCAACCCATATTACAGAGAGTTGAATGCCATGACAGCTGGAAAATGACAGACCTATTCAATATATGTGAATTCAAAAACTTGAACTAACACCCAGATCTGCATCTCCCACATGGTCTGGTCTCTTTGCTACCCTCTCACTTTCCATCTCTCCCTCACTGGCCAAACCTATAGCCACTTTTACACCAAAATCAGAAATTCCCCCAGCAATATCACAATTGCTCATCTCCACTCTGAAAAGATATGTATGAAATGATGTTAAAGCTGGAAATTATAGCCTTTATTACAGTCTGAGTTTTGCCTTAAAGCATGCACTAGAATATATTAATCATGCTTTCCAATTTCAATATAAACTGTTAGGAACACAGTGCAAACCTCTCACTCAGGAGCCCTTGAAATTAGTTGCCACAACTGGAGATGGTCTTCACAGGAACCCTGGGCCCCACCCCAAATCTGAGGGAAGAAGGGCCATGTTATCGCACGCAGGAAGTTCGGACTTGGCCTCTCAGTTCAGTGCTCTTTCCACACCATATATGCTTTGCTAAAAAGGACATCTACTTTACAACGGCCGCAACCTCCTATGTCAAGTGATTATTCCGTGACCTGTCTTCTGTCTTCTGAAACCATAGGTCCAAATCTGGATGATTCCACTTGGATGTTCCATGTGTCTGAATGGCCCAGTTAAACTATTTTACCTTACAATAAATTTTCTTTCTCCAAATATGTCATCACCACCGCCTCGGTTTCAGAAACTGAAGTTTAAGTCACTTTAAATAAGTCACCCTTTCTGGTCCTTCACCACCTATACCTATTTGTCATCAAGCCTCATGTATTTTGCTTTCATATATATATTCCCTACACTTCAGGCTTTAAAAATGTCTCTGCTGAATCTATGGGACCGTTCAAACCAGAACTTGGGGTCCCCAGGCTTCCTTCCTGAAATCCTCAATAGTGGTCTTTCTAGAAAGCAAATCTGATCATGTAACTCCCCAACATGGAGTCTTTAAGGATCCATCATTACCAATAGAGTAAAACCAGGACTGCTAACAAACACAAAACCCACTTTCAGGTGGCAATTCAATAATTTCTACAATTCATCTTTCACCATTCCTTCCTCACAGTCTACATTCATTGTGGTTTCTTGAGCAAGCCCTGCTTTCTTGGTCGCACATCTTGACCCATGGCGATATGCCTGCAAGATTTCCTCACTTCAGTTGTCACTCTACACGTAAAAGCACTGCCTCCTCCTTTAGGAACCCTTCCCTGATTGTTTCAATCTCAGCCACTTTAACAAGCAGCTTCCATTACCATAAGTCCAGGACACATTTTATATGGATTACTACATCATGTATTGCTTAAATTTTTAAAAAAGTTTTTTTTTTTTTTAAGTTGGAAAGGCAGATTGCCAGAGAGAAGGAGAGACAGAAACATCTTCTATCTGCTGATTCGCTCCCCAACTGGCCGCAATGGCCAGAGCTGAGCCAATCTGAAGCCAGGAGCCAGGAATGTCTTCTGGATCTTCCACACAGGTGCAGGTTCCCAAGGCCTTGGGCCATCATCCATTTCTTTCTCGGGCCACAAGGAGAGCCTGGAAGGGAAGTAAGGAATCCAGGACACAACCTGGCACCTGTATGGGATCCCGGAGCTTGCACAAGGAGGATTTAGCCAATTGGGCCATTGTGCTGGGCCCTATCTTGAATATTTTAAAGAAATTATACACACATCTATCTTGCAATTCTTACAACCAAGATCCCATTGCATGTATCAGAATATTAACTGGGAGATTTTCTGTCTTCATATTATTTTGTTCTTTTTCTGTATCTATGTGTAGTAATCCTTAAGAATCATCTCTAAGACTGGCAAAGTGATGACAAATTGTTTATTTTGCCTTCATTTGTAAATGAGCGTTTCACTGGGCAAAGTGTTGTGAGTTGACAGGGCTTTGTTTTGCTTTGTTTTGTTTTAAGGACATGGACTATATCACTCTATCGTCTCTTAGCCTGTAGGATTTCTGATTAGAAATCTGTCAATCTTATAACATGCTACCAAATGACTAATGTGTCACTGAAGAAAGGAAAAAGAAAATCAAGAACATTCTTGAAGAAAACAATGCTGCTGTATGATCTATGAATCAGTGAAGCATCTGAGAAAAAAAACTGTTGTGAAGAAATGAAAATAAAAACAGAAAAGCATGTTATTCAACCTCATAGCATTGTAAATTTCTATTTTTCTTCCTGTTGTTGATCTTGGTTTGTGGCTTTTCATTTAAGGGAATTTATAGTAACTACATAATGGAGACTATCATATGCAGACATGAGGATACAATTCAGTATTGCATCTCTACTTCCAAATCGAAGATCAGCTCCCAATGAAACCGTTAAGCATATCTTGACAATAGGATGCTGGACTCTCTGACATTGTCCATGCCCACAATGAAGGACTCGTGACTGTTTATGAAGAGTTATGCTGTAGTAATAATATAAGGGAAATCAGTGAGGGAGAGGAGGTTTTGGAGGGTGGGTAAGGAAAATCCAAGAGCATATGGAACTGTATCTTAAAATATTGATAATAAAAAATGAAAAAATACATCTGCCAATCTAACTGGAGATCATTGCAAGATAATCTGGAATTTCTCTCTTATATATTTTAGAATTGTTTCTTTTTATAACATTTTATTTATACAGAATGGAAAATGCAGATATAGACGCATAATGATACTTCCCAGTCGATTGGCTCCCTCCTGCCTGCATTCCCCCACCCGCTCTCCTCTTCCTTATTTTTTTAAGCAGTTTTTTACAATGGCATACTTTCGTTTCAATTCACAATCATAGGCTTAGCACTGCTTTAGGTAAAGATGTCAATACAAAGCAAGCAGAAAAAAAAAGATGTTTTATTTCTCAAGAGAACAAAGAATGCTTTTCTTATGAAACTTTGAATGTAACATGGCATGGTGAAGATCTTTTTAGCCATGTCTTTTTGGGGTTCTATGCATTTCCTGTACTTGGATGTCCATATGTTTCTTCAAATTAAGGAAATAGAATTTTCTGCTATTATTTCACTAAGTTCTAGAAGCCATTCTGGTTTTTTACTCCTTCAGGAACTCTAAACACACTGTGGTTGTTTGCTTTTTTTTTAAAAAAAGATTTATTTTTATTATTTTTTATTGGAAAGGCGGATATACAGAGGAGAGATAGAGAGGAAGATCTTCTGTCCGATGATTCACTCCCCAAGTGAGCGCAACGGCCGATGCTATGCCAATCCGAAGCCAGGAGCCTCTTCAGGGTCTCCCACGTGGGTGCCTTCCCGGGCCACAGGCAGGGAGCTGGAAGGGAAGCAGGGCTGCCGGGATTAGAACCGGCGCCCATATGGTATCCCGGGTGTGCAAGGCGAGGACCTTAACCACTGCGCCACTGCGCCGGGCCCGGTTGTTTGCTTTTATCCCATATATCCTAAGCACTGCTTTCAGTTTTCCTATTTTTTTTTCTTTTTTTTTTCCTGACTGCAATATTATCAACAACATTGTTATTAATCTTAAATTTTCTTTCTTCTGCTTCACTGAGCCTAGTGGTAAGACTTTCCACTGTATTTTCATTTCACATATTGATTTCTTCATTTCTAATATTTCAGTTTGATTTTTCTTTACTATCCACACCTCTCTGCAGAATTTCTCTTCCATGTCATGTACAGATTTCCTTAATTCAAGTAATTGCTTATCTGTGCCTTGAGTAATCCTACAATCAATTTTTTTTATTTCCGTCTCACGTATTTTGGCAAACTCTCTGTCTTGAAAGTCTAAAGCTAAAGTATCTTTGTGTTTCTTTTGAGGAATCGTATTGTTTTCCAGTTCGTGTTTCTTGTATTTCTACATTTATTTTTAGACCTCTGAGGCCACACATGCAGCTATCTCCTCCTACAGCTTTGTTCTGGGAAACATGCCTCTGTGGTTTAGTGATTGCATCTTCAACAGAGCTCAGGAGGTATGTGCTGGGTGCGGCCAAGAAGCCTCTGCCAGCGTGTGTGGGTGGGGTAAGAGTCCAGAGTGACACCCAGGTTGGGCACAGATCTCTATCATCAGTAGGGGTAGAGGAGATCAGGGTTGTATTCAGAGACTCCATCCTTCCTTGTGTCAACAAGAAACAGTTACTCCACTGTAGGCGAGCTCACTATGCCTGTGTACTCTACACAGGTAGCAACACAGACCCCGTGCTCCATAGCGTGAGCACTGAACACTCCTCAATGGCACTCCCCAACCGTGATGTCCATCAGCACCCAGCAAGTCCTGAATTTACAGTCATACAGCATGATTGCCTTAAGACCTATACAATCCACACCCTACCCAGTTTCCTGTCCTGCCAATAACACACACAGTCACAGTGTGCAAGGGATCCTTTCTCTGTCTTGCATGACATCTTATCCACTAAGCTAACTGTCAGATCCCCAGAGCCAGCTGCCTGGCCACCTAAGGTCAGTTGGTGCTCCACAAGCTGAGTCTGGTGCTGTACTGCATGGGAAGGAAAGCGATATGCCCCACCACAGAGCTATGTAAGAAGGGACTAGGTAGCGCTACCTCAAACAAAATCCACCAGTGATACACAGGCCACAGCAGCCTTCATCCACCTTGTTCTGGAAAGATGGTGCTTCTCCTGCCACCTGGTGCTCTGGTGGGGAAAGGAAAGGAAAGCAATGTCCCCAGTTTTCATAGATCTAAATCAGCACCCTACCCATTGACAACTCCCTAGGCAAGACTCAAAATGAGTGGGACCATGGAGTTGTCCTTCAGACAGTCTTACCAGTGGTATGGAAGTTGCAGCAAGTCTTCTCACCTTACTTGGGAAAGACAGCACCCCCACCAGCTGTCACGCGTGGGAGTTGCTGGTAGCATCCTGCCACCAATTGTGTCTTTAAACAACTTTTGCTGCTCCATGGGCTCTCTCTCTCTTTTGTTCTGTAGGCTTTCCACTGAAAACTTATCTCCAACTATGCACTGGAAACATGGATACACTCTGTAAACACACACGTTGTTCTCCTGGGACCTTCTCTGTGTCTGTTTAGCCACCTTGGACTCTTCTGTGGGAATCTCTGAAGCAGCTGAGGTCACATAGGCATCACCATGCTGTCCAGGAGGTTATAGTTATGGCCAATCCCTTCCTGTGTCAGATATCACCAGCAAGCTTCCCCACCAACACAACTCTGATCAATCTTATTTTATCTTTCCTAAAAATTTTCTTATTTATTGAAAAGGCACACTTACAAAGACAGAGACAGAGATCTTCCATTTGCTAGTTAAGACCTGAGATGCCACAGGAGTCACTACTGGGTCAGGCCAAGCAATGCATTAGGAACCAGGAGCTTCATCTGGGTCTCCCACATGAGTACAGGAGCCCAATAATCACTTTGGCCATTTTCCACTGCCAAAAACAGAGAGCTGGATTGAAAGTGGAGAAGCCAGAACACAAAGAAAGACCTGCATGGGATGTTGATGTCACAGGCAGCAACTTTACTTGCTATGCCACAGTGTGGGCCCTAATTTAAGAATATAACAAATGCATTCATTATCCACTTGACTTCTGCCCTTTTGTGTTTCGCTTTAGTACTTTTCATGTGATAATGAGGTGGGCACTTTGCAAATGCTTATTGAATGAGTCCTTGGGTAGGCAAGGTGGAAAGTAGGTTTTGAAAGAAGTTTTTTTCCTTCTCTGAGCTAGAAAAGATAGGAATAAGTAGGTATGAATATGGAAATGATAGGATCAGTAACAGCATTTGTATTCTGTAATATCTCTGAGATCCCAATTCAGCAAACGCCTAGTGATGCACTTTGCACAGAGACTCTAAAGAAGGTTGAAGCTTTCTCTGGTCATCATTGCACAATCTCCATGAATAATAATCTCTTTGACTACTCTGAATTTCAATATACATTAAAGGAAATCCTAGTTAGAGTTATACACTAATGGATGGCATACTAACATATTGCTACATATTAATGTGCAGAGAGTGAGTTCCAGAAAGATGAGAAAAGGAATTTTACAGCAAACATTGAACTCAGAAATTGTATGATCCTTTAATTGTGTCACACAGTAACAATGAGCTGTATTTTTTGCAGTCTTGGAATCACAAAATACTTACTGGTTTCTAAAAAGGAAACATAATGCAAAATTTCCAAATGGCCAGCTTGCTTTTCTGTTAACATCACATGACTTTGAGGAGCAAAGGCAAGGGTTTGTGATGCAGGTGGGACTATACAATAATTTCATTACATGGCTCGAACACTTCTTTGGGCATTAGTCAATTGTTTCAAGACAATAACTTAATGACTTAAGAATAAATAGGTAAATCAGAAGCATATGGATTAAATTTTCCTTGAAGTACACTAGAGTTCCAAAGTAAGGAAAAGACATTTGGCAAAATCCAGTCTTCTTCTGCCAAACCTAAAGTGTTTGAAAAATAATTTGAGAGGTTCTGCCAAACCCCAAATGCCACTGAGTTCTTTCATCCCACTCAGCTCTCCAAAAGCACAAAGCTAACACATCTACTCAGCATTCCCACTGAATCGGGTCACCTTGGTGGGAACCAAAGAGATTCCTTAACATTTGTACAACAGAATCACTTGATTGAAGAGTCTTTTGCTAGTCATCTCAGCTCTAAAGTCTAATCTCCATTTCAAAATGTCAAAGAAGAATTTTCCAGTGGGTGTCCTGTGATTATTCTGAGTCTTTGATAGAAGGCATTTTGACCAGAGAAAGTCAATTTCAATCAACTTTATAAAACTGCATCAATATCATCCTAGTGAAGCATTGGTCAACATGTGTCTTGTGTATAGATAAGTATGTTCTTTCTGTATCTTCATACTGCTGACTGCCCGAGCATTCAATTTTTATTCAAATAATCTCTGAACTAAATTTACATTTGAGAATGAAGTTGCTGAAACACAATCCCTAGAGGTCCAAATCAGCTCTAAACACAAAAGTTTGAGAAATTCACAACATGGTTTGGGAAGCGGGTGGAACATCAAGCTTTTCACCCTGTAAACAAGTATTTTTGAACAGTAACCTCAGCACTATTGAACCTCCATGTAGGAGTACTTAACTTGAAAGATTGTTAGTAAATGATTCCGGCAGACTTTGCATTTGCAAAATGACATTGTCCATTAGTGATGAGAAATTGAAGCAGCGTGTCTCAGAGAAACATCGCACTATCTGTCCCCAGATGCTTTCTTCCAGGGATGAAGCAGTTAATTCCCCCTTTTAATTTCAATGCAGTTTGTTTATTTGAAATTATACATTAAGCACCTGAAATGTTTTTAAGAACTTTATATTATAATGTTTCAATGATTTAGCATTTGTTGAAATTGAGATTAGAATTCCGACAGATGTTTTCGTTAGTCAGAAAAATGACATTTTTAAAATCATTTTTGTTTGAAAAAATTCATTTTCTCCATAATTTAAAATTGCTTAAGAACATTTTATTCAAAAAGAGCATATTTCCTTTAAAATTTTTTTTTTTTTGCTGTGAAATGACTGTTCTTTATCTAAGATTTATACCCTACAGTCCTCCTGGAATGACTTACTTGTCACGTGTTAGTCTGATAAGCAAATAGTTCTGGTATATTATCCAATCATGTGCAGCAACAACTATCATTACTGGAAATGTAAAACCAGAGCAATTGCTTCCCTTCTATACAAGCTGTCACACAACAGAAACAAGGAATCAGCAACAAAACCTTGGGATGCTATCTTGACAGATACCATTTGATTACACAGAATGGGAGAGTATCCAAATTAGTTCAACCGTAAAAGGCGCAACTGAGAGAATGCAGTGAACTCTTGTACAACCCAAATGTTTAAAATAGCCTTCATCTTCCTGAAAACAGGTCTTCATGTGGCTACTTTTTTTTTTTCTCCATAAGAAGGCAAATAATTTCTTTTCTCATTTCCCCTAACTGCTTCATTTTCCCTGCTTATCTCCTTACGGCAGCTTTTTCATTTGCTTGTTATAACCAAATATAGACATAGGTTCTGATGACAGTGTCAGGGCTGGCTAATCTTTAGAGACAAGATTCCACATACACGTGGGGAGACAGAAGCAGCAATGCTCAGCTAGGTCCTGGTAGTCGACAGAACCCATCACGGGGGTGTATGTTGTTATTTCCCATGGCATGAGCGTCCCTATTGTCTTAGACCCACATGATTTTCAATGCTGTGCTCAGAGGATAAACACAACCACCTTCCTTCATTTTACCAAATTTTATGAGAAACAATTCTAAGATTCCATGTGTGGATTATCAGATATGTTAATTACTGTTGCATAAAAGTCCTTTTAAAATGTAGTGGTTTGTTTTAAAATATATATATATAATAAATAAAATATATATATATATAATATATATATTCATTATTTCAGTTTCTATGGGCCAGCAATTTGAAAGTGGCTTAGCTGTGAAGTTTTGCCTCAAATCTCCCATGAGGTTGCAACCAAGATGTTAGTCAGAGCCACAGGCCACAGGCTTGTCTTACTTCCAAGATGGTTCATTTACATGGCTGTTGAAAGGAAACATCAGCTGCTTGTTGCTTCTTGTCAGAGAAGCTCAGCTCCTTGCCATAGGAACCTCCCAATAAGGCTACTTCAGTACTCAAGGACCGGTATCCAAGGGAGAACAAGAACAAGGCCACAGTGCCTCTCAGGACATAGTCTCGGAAATCACACATCATCATTCCCATCATATTTTATTTCCAAGCTTCTCCATAGTCAGTGTGAGAGAGCTCATATTCACATTGAAGTGGAGAGCTGTTTTAGAGTTTATTCGTGTTTATTTAAAATGTACTTGACTTACTTGAAAGGTGGTTACAGAGTGCAAAAGGAAAGAAAGAGAGATCTTCCATCCTCTAGCTCATTTCCCCAATGACCACAACAGCCACTAGGTGCTGGACCAGGCTAGAGCCAACTTGCAGAAATATCAGCAGATCTTTCGTGTGAATGGTAGAGCTCCACCTGTTTGGACCATCTTCCATTACTCTCCTGGATGCATCAGGAGGCAGCGGGATTGGAAGGGGAGCAACCAACATTAAATCCAGGGTTTTATGGGATATTGACATTATGTCTGGTGGCTTAATGTGCTGTGCAATGAAGCTGGTTCCTATTAACCTATTTTAAAACTATCATATCAGAAGATCCATTGATATCCTCTTATGCTAGCCCTTGTATCATACAAACCCCTAAAGTACTTAACGCAACACCAGCAAGAGGATTTCTACCAAACCGGTAAGAACTCTCCATGGAGCCTCCCCAGCTACTGCCTGGCTCTGCCTGGTCCCCAGGGCTGAAACACTGTTTACCACTGACTCAGTGGTTGCAAGCACCACATACCGTTCAAGTCTTTCTTAGCCAATTTTAGAGACTGTGACTCTCAAAACTACTCTTTCTGCTTTGATTGATACATAATGAGCAGAACCCTGTGCCTTTGCTCAGATTCCTCAAACTATAAATGTACACACTGATACCCTACCATGGAACTGTCAGTTACTCTATCTTCACAGTTGCTGAGATTTCTGGGAAGAAATGAGATACCCATGCCATCTCTAACGAGAAATAGTCTTCTACCACTCCTTTTCCAGCAGAACTTCCTCCCCTTGTCTCCTCTTGATATTAGTATCTTTTCTAAGGAAAGAATGAATGATAGGAAGGGGAGAGACAGAGAGGGAGAAAAGAAATACAAGAAGAGAGAAAGGGGAAAAAAGATTTTTCCTACTAGGAAATTAGACAGTGATAGTTGTAATTATTTCATAAAGCATTCTGCCCCATATAATCACAATAGAATCATAAGCTTGCCACATGCTTAAAACTAAAAATTCTGTAAGAGAAACACACAAGTTAACACATCTCAGAAACAAACAGAAAGCAAAGGCAGTTCTACCCCAAACATCTGTGAGACTAGGTAACGTTCTGTTCTTTGGATAAAAGTAATTTTATTTTCTTTAAATGACAGAAGATTGGTATTGTTGCTTTGTTCTTTTGGAAATATTCTAGTCTAGAAATAAAAGGATCCACGAAAAGATTCTGACCTAAATATTTCATATCCAGGCAGGAGTTAGGTTTAAATTTCATATTTTTAGAGGCTCTTTTTTGGTCACAGATTGATGCAAAACTTTCCCCTAATTTTATAGATACAGCTTTAGTACTTGTAGTAGAATTGACTGAGGACTTTTAAGAACGGTGAATAGAGATGAACATCATTCACCACTACATCTATAGACAGGATCCAGAGTAGTGCATGAATTATTGTGGTGCTGCAACTTTCTCTCAGCCAGCTCAGAGCTTGGTGCTCAGGCTGCAACAGGGTGGTGCCATCTTGAGAATCAATCACAGAATCCATGCTGCTCCAGGAGATTTAAAAAAAAAATCTCCTTCCCAGGGGCTGTCAATATGCCTCCACATTAGCAAGGAAGACTGAGCCTCACGGATCCAAATGGACACAATTGTGTAAGAAAACTCCGAGCACGTATGGCAGTCTGCATCTCAGAGGACAGTGCATACACAGCAACTTGGGGGTTTGGCCCTTAGCACTCCGGAATTAGGAATGCCTGCTCTCCATCCCCAGATATGGAGCTTCCCTCCCCTCCTTCTAACAACTTGGAACATTGTTCCTTACCACTGGAACCTGTGGACACCACGATTCCAGGTCAGGGTTCCACAGCCCTGCTTGGTCTATATTTCAGGGTTCTTAGTTGCTTGCACACTGGAAATGCTTGGTGCATTTACTAGGGATTGCAACCACACTTCACACAGTGTATGTTTGGAGGGTTAGCACATCCTGGAACAATATATCAGTCCCAGCTATTGCAGCCATTTGAGGGATGGAAGATTTTTCTTTTTTGGTCACTCTGCCTTTCAAATAAACAAATAGATCTTTCTTTTAAAATGGAAATATATCACATAAGTAATAATGATTCAATTCAGTAACCTAGACAAGCAAGAACAAAACAATTTCAAAATTAGCAGAGAGAAAAATAAAAACCATAGAATAAATAAAATATTAACTTAAAACACTGGAAAACGAATAAAAGTAAGAGTTTGTTCTTTTAAAAAAATAAGCAAAACTGATAAACCATTAACTAGACTAATAAAACAAAAAGAAAACTCAAATCAATAAAAATCAGATATGAAAAGTGAATACAATAGGTGATACCTTAGAAATAGTAAAAATCACTAGACACTATTGTGAGCAACACATACCAACAAACTGAAAATCCTAGAAGAAGTGCATAGATTTCTGAAAACATGTAACTTACCAAAATTGAATCACACACATACTAAAACAACTGAACAGATCAATAACCAATAATGAAACTTAATCAGCAGAAGCTTCCCAACGAAGAAAAGCTCAGGAATCATGTCTTTACTACTGAATTCTACCAAAGCTTTCAGAAAAAAATTAACATCATGTCTTCTCCAACTATTCTGAAGAATGAAAAGGAGAGAACCCTTCCAAATTCATTCTACAAGCACATACATGGAATTTAATACACATATATGTAAGTGCATATATATTTGATACAAATCTAATGATGATTCCTAGGAAGTGGGAAGAACGGAAAAGGCTGGCTAGCACCCTCACAGTTCTTCCGCACTGGTCAAGAACTATAACCTGAGGACAGTCTCCTGTCTCCTGGCTGGTTCCAGCTCAGAGGTTCCTTCAGTGAAGCTGGAACCAGCCAGGAGACAGGAGCCTATCCTCAGATTAAAGCCTCTTGACCAGTGAGGAAAAACTGTGTCACAGAGCTAATTCCAGATTGCCTGAGACTCAGGGATTGACCTGTGTGCTTCCAACTCCGTGCACCTGGAGAGCGTAAATGTGTGGACACAAAGCACTGAGGACCCACCTCCCTGATGCCAGGGTGAGCTCTGCTGCTCTGGAAGCATTGTGAGCCTCTGCGCTTCTCAACCATGCATGGTCACACAAATAAAAGCAGCGTTCACTGCCAGAGCTGGGCTCAAAAAGTGAAATTTGCTACAAATTGTACTTCAAAATTTGCTGCTAACCCACTAAATTCTAGATACTACAAAGTTCTGTTTTTTTTCTGTTATTATTTTTAAAAATCATTTAAGCAACATTTATTTCTTACATATATTTGTAAATACAGCTACACTCATAAATCAGTAATTTTTATTATTTCTTTGGAGTAAAATTGACTGGCAAGCCTGGTAACCAGTTGGGAAGTGAGTCAGCAGATAAAAGATCATCCTCTCCTGTCACTCTTTGTCTTTCTAATAAATTTGCTTTACAAATAAAACTAAAATAAATTCTTAAAACAAACATCTCAAAAAAAATTCTTCTCAATTACAGGGTAAATCCTACTTAACGTATCATTCACTATGTCTGTATTGACATCAACCACAATGATGCCATTACGCGGGACATTGGGGACAGCAACAGCAGATGACCCAAGCATTTGGGCCCAGAAGATCCTGTTTCCTGCTTTCAATGATCCTATGCCTTCCTGCAACTGATTTCAAACAGAGACAATGATAGACAGATACTCACAGTCCATAAGGTGACACACGTTTCTGTAGGAAAACATTAGTCCATATAGAACGACAGAGAAAAGGCATCTTAGAATAAGCACAGAGGTGATTTTCTGAAAAGAGTGATGTCCTGTTGAGACCTGAAGGAAAGCAAAGTACTACTCAGAAGGATGTTTCAGCAGATGTATTCTGACAGAGGAAATAGATACAAGGGAACTAGAGAAGAAAATGGAACATGGCCTACTATAGATACTGCAAACAGCTGAGATAAACAGAAGCCAGGATTATCCAAAGGGAAGGGACAAGAGACGAAATTTCGAGAGCAACTTGTGGAAATGCCCAATACTATCATCAGCACCTTTTACCTCTGTAATTGCCAGGAAATTACTATGAGCTCTGGAAACCTAGTTACAAACTTTGCTTCACCTACACCCCAACTTGCACACCTTCCAAGAAAGTGGCTCTAAGGAAAACATGGTTTAACTGCCCCCAAACTGTTGGAGATTAGCAAGAAGCACTTCATTTACAACAACTGGTCTGACAATGTTAAGTTTCTTAGCCAAGTTTAGACAAGTGTTTTTTGAAAAGAGTTATTGGCCTACTTCGTTGCATATAATTTTTCATCCCTAGATAGAAAGATATTTACAAATGATGTCTGGCAAAATAGAATTGGATATATTTTACTCTCCCTAAAATACTTGCTCTATTCTAAACAGCCCATCACAGTGTATTTCTCCTTGGCAACCTTGAGATTTCCTAAATACACACATCCAAATACCCTAGCAGTTGCTATTAGATTGTGGCCTGTTTTTACTTTGGGTAGCAGACCCCCACTTCCCTGCTGCTCACCCAAAAAGATATTCACTAGTTCCAGAGCTCTTGGGTAAAGAATTCTTTCAGGTTAACCATAAGTTCTATTTTTAGTGTCAAAGATGTTTGTCTGATAGGAAGATTACTTCATGTAATTATAGTCATTAGAAATGGGAGTGAGACAATGTTTGGTGATCTGATCTCTCCATTTGGTTAGAGTAAGATTATTCCCTGTGACAGATTGGCTAGGCTCAACTGTACAAACTGAGCGAAGTGAAACCCATACCAGCTGTGCATGGAGCCACTTTTTGGTGGTTAGTACGGACTCCTGGATAAGCCCTTGTAGTGAGCAGGGAAGTTAGTAGCACCTCAAGTACTCAATGACACATTAATACAGCAGTTTGTGGTTAGTTGCCTACTGGACCCAAGGCCAGACGATAAACACAAAGTCTTGAGTTTCTTTCCAGTTCAGTTTAAAGCATGTCATCAGTTGTGCTTTGTTTTGGCCTCTTCTCATAACCACATAAGCTATATGCTGCATGCCTGTGTGTTTATTACTTGCAGCCTAAATATAACAGAAGATAATGCACTCTTCCACAGTCAGTCTATATAATCTATTCATAAGTAACTGATAATAATAAATAACATGACATTTAAGTAAAGCAATTAATCAATGGCTTATATACTAGAAAAGAAAGCAAATCATAACCATGGCTATTATTTATTGAGTATTTACTAAATGTCCAGTTTTCCTAGGCGATTTACACTATTTCTAATCTCCCTAAAAAGTCATTTTTTAGAAAACTTTTTATTGGAAAGGTAGATTTTTAACATAGGGATGGGGAGAAGGAACCTTCATTCACTGGTTTACTCTCCAAATGGCTATAATGGTAGGAGCTGAAACCATGCAAAGCTAGGAGCCAGGAGCCTCCTCCAGGGTCTTTCACACAGGTGCAGGGTCCCAAAGCTCTGGACCATCCTGGATTGCTTTCCCAGGCCACAAGCTGGGAGCTGGAAGAAAAGTGAAGCTGCCAGGACACATACGCAATGCCAGGGCTTGCAGAAGGAGGATTAGCCAATTTAGCCATTGTGCCAGTCCCTAAGCTATTTTATACTTTGGAAGATGGAAACTCAGAAAGGTTAAGTAGCTACTCTAGGTAGCATTGTTAGTCTAATTGCAAGCAGTGATTTTAATTCAGAGCTACCTAATGTCAAAGCAATGGGTTTTCATTATTCTATCACCTCTCAAAAATATTTATCATTTGGCATCCTTTGTTTTTTGCATATCTTTAGTAAAATAGTATTAGGCATTAACTATAAGACAGCCTCTAGTAGAAAATTACAAAAAGATGTAGACACAGATTCCAAGAAATACACAAAGTAAGGAAGATGAATATTATGGTCTGGTGAACTCTTAATTCCCTCAAAACTCAGGAATTTAAACCCCAAAGCCTAATGTTAATGGCTAATGGATTGATGTTAATGGTTGATAAATTAGGGTAGAAGTTTAATGCCATTGTGGTATCAGAAGGTGGGGTTGTTAGAGTGGAGTCTCACAATCAGCTGTTTATGGCAGTGTGGGGAGGACTGCACAGAAAGTAGAGAATGTAGATGAAGAATGTGCTTCCTGGCCATGTGATTGTTCCCTCCACCATCCTCATCAGATGCCAGGCTAATGGGACTATCCTGTCTTGTACTAAACCACAAAAACACTGAGCCCCTCCTAAAAATACTATCCAAATGCTCTAGTTAATGTAGCAAAAACATGACTAATGCAAATAGGCATGAAAAAGATAAACAAATTAGTTTAAAAACATAGCAAGATCCTTAATATAATAGATATGATACTTCAGAGGAAAGATTCAAGTGACTCCAACAGGGAGCATTTGAACTGAGCCTGTAAATTCAGATAGTTAAAAAAATTCTTGTAGAAGCAAAAACAAAAGGAAGACACAGAACAAAAACACATTTCCTATTAAGAGAATAGCAAGGACATAAGCATAGCAGGAAAATGGAAGATTTCAGTTACAATTAGGTTAACTAGAATGTCTGGAGAGTTTCCTTTGCAAAAGCAATGACTGAGTTCATTACTGACACTGTCCTACCCACCTCCTACCACCCTGTTTCTCCATTCCTTTCATAACTGACAAGTGCTGTGTTTGGCCATTGAGGCAAAGTTACTGATGATCATGAAAATATGAGCAATTTGAGAAGCATTTTTATGGACGTAGAACACCAGGAACCGGTTATAATGTACGTTGCTACATTAAAAACATCCTCTTGATCTTCCCATTACCTGTTTCTTAGAATCACTAGCAGGTAACAGAACCATGACAAAAAACTCTTGAAATTATGCTAAGAGGTCATCTATACATTCATAATAATGATGCCAAAGAGGTCCCTACTGATGTATAGCAATTATCTTGATTATTGATTTCTTATTATATTCTTCCAAATTCTAATCCAACCATTTCTGCATGTGTGAAGTCATGTCCCAAATTGATGGGCACTATTCATATGGACTACTTTCTTAACATTTTCTCACCATGTCAAAACTCGTCTGCAGTTACGCTCTACTTTGATATGGGCTCCTTTCATTCTTCTCACATGATCTCTCCTTTCTCTCCTATCTTCAGTCTTTCCATGGCTAAGCCCACCATTGCTGTTAACTTCTTTCCTTCCTCATTCATCTAGACCCTGTTCCTTGATTTCTTCTTATACTGTTTTTGTGTCCAGTTTCTCATTCTCTATTTTTCATAGTCCACAAACATTTTAGATCCCATTTTACACTTGGAAAACTCATCATAAGTTTTATCTTATTTGTAATTTTATCTTATAAAAATTTTAATTAATAAAATGTTTTTAACAAACACATGATGAATTTCATTTACTCTGTGTATCCAAAAGCATCGTGTCCCACTTTTCCATCTTTGTGAGAAATCTAAAAAGTAAACTATTGCAAACCCAGTGTTTTGACTTTCCCTTTTTTATTCCCTACTTTGACCCATTAAGTTAGTTTTAATTTCCCTCCACACTTCACTGAGGTCACTGGTAAAAGTCCCTAGTGGTCATAGTAACCAGAGGTTACTTATTGTTTTTCCTGTTTATCTCGCTAAAAGTTTGGCTATGCTGAATTAGGCAGGACATAGTCTCTTATACTCCAAATCATAACACTTTTTTCTCAGTTACGTAAGCCAGAAACCTCACATCTCTCACTCCTTGTAGTCCTTTAACTACCAAAATTCTGACTTCTCAAAACCCCCAGAAATATCAGGAACTTTTGGCCTATGACACCCAGTTCAATCCAGTTGTGTCTTATTTATGTATTAAAACTTTGTTTATTTGAAAGGCAGAGTTAGAGGGGGAGAGAGAGAAAGGGAGAGTGAAAGACAGAGGTAGCTGGCTAACTCCTAAATGGCCACAACAGCTGGAGCTGAGCTGACCCAAAGCCAAGAGCCTGAAGCTTCCTCCTGATGTCCCTTACGGGTGCAGAGTCCCAAGGACTTAAACCATCCTTGGCTGTTTTCCTATGCCACAAGCAGGGGGCCAGATTGGCAGAAGAGCAGCCAGGACACAAGTGCCCATATGGAATGCTGGAACCACAGGTATAGGATTAGCTTGCCACACCAGCATGCTAACCCCGTAAATAATTTTTTTTTCAGAATGTAAAATGATAATTTCAAATGACATTTAGTGAGTAATAACCATGGTCCGTAGTTAGTACTTGGGCATTCTGTCTATCTAATCCAAGCTTTTTCAGGCAGGACTAGTAAAGATCAACTCCCCATGCTCATGTCCATAACTGTTTTTATATTTACACACGGAGCAATAAAGCTAATAGATTTAATATAAGGTGCAAGCTCTGTACTGTGAAATGAGTACATAGTTCATGTAGTTTTGGATCCTATGTGAGTTATTTAGATTTGTGTTGCCTTATTATACTGTATACACACTTTCAAAGTGCTGAGATTCTTTTTTTTTTTTTTATTGTTGCTTACATTATATTATGTAGTACAGTTTTATAGGCGCTGGGGATTCCCCCCACCCCTCCCATACCCCTCCCCCCATGGTGGATTCCTCCACCTTGTTGCATAACCATAGTTCAAGTTCAGTTGAGATTCATTGCTTGCAAACACCTGCCTAGCATAAAGTTCAGCGTCTTATTGTCCAGATAAGTTCAGTGGCCTCTTGGGGAGACCTTCTATGGTCTGAAGATAGGTCTAACAGAGTAAAGATCCAGTCAGTTAAAAGCCCCTACAAGGCCTCAGTATCATTATACAACATTATGGAATTAATTGACATAGTATTGGGTAAACAATATGTTAAAAATAATGCAAGTTCCATTCTTCGAAACATCTGGGTTGAGACAGTATCAATGACAGGTTCAAAAAATAACAAACCACCAAACAAAAAATTACAGGTTAAATCAAGGCAAACATGTGGTATCTAATCTTTTGGGATTCGCTCATTTCCAAACCAAAACAAACAAGCCACTCAAGAAATGAGATTCTTGCATTAGGTTCTTCCGAGGAGCCGACATCAAACTCACAAGCTCTTCTGAATAATAATGGTGTCATAAGTATGCATATCGTGATTACTTGTTGAATGGGCTAACATTGGTTCATTTATTCTAGCAACAAGAAAATTGAAGACACCACTTGGATAGGATCTTCTATGTTCTTGTTGCATTGAGTTTAATGTTTCTTGTGTTTTCCCTATACAGCCAGCATAATAATGAGCACATAGAGGTAGCTAAAAATGCCTGATATTCGATTTATTTCAAGTAGCACCTTGAAATGAATCTTGGCAGGAAATTATACACTGGAGGCTAGGGAGAAGATAAAGGAAACTGTTGGCTCTGAAGTTCCAAACCTGACTCACTATGAGAAGGATGTTGATTCAAACCAAAATACTGAAGAGGAGCACCTTTTAGGAATAAGTTTTACTTGTAGAAGTGTCCTAGTTCTAATACCATAAAATGTACAGGCAAAGATAGGTGATTTTTGCTAAGAGAAGATTTAAGCCCTTGTGGATGAGATTTAAAAGGTGAAAATACAGAAAATGTGGCTAGCAGAGTGGCAAAGGAGGTTAAAGCATGGCTTGAGAATCTGCATCCTAATTTAGGCTCCAGTCCTACCTCAGATCTTGCTTCCTGCTAACGCAGCTGGGAGAGCACCAGGTAATGACTCAAGTTCTAGAGTTCCTGCCGCCCACATAGAGGATCCATATGGAGTTTATGGTTCCTGATTTCATTCAGGCCTAACCCAATATGTTATAAAGGCACTTGCGAAGGGAACAATCAGATGCTTCTTCTGTCACTTTGTTTAGCAAATAAGTAAATAAAATTTAAAAAGAAACAAAAACATAAAACCATCTAGATGAGGAAGTCAAAATTTTTGGTATAGAACATATAAAAACATAAAACATTTCCCTATAGAAATTTTGATTTTTAATAAGATTTATTTTATTATTCTTTTATTGGAAAGGCATATATACAAGAGTAAGAGGTACAGAAAAAGATCTTTCGTCCACTGATTTACTCCCTAAGTAGCCGCAACGATTGGAGCTGAGCCCATCCAAAGCCAGGAGCCAGGAGCCAGGAGCCAGGAGCCAGGAGCCAGGAGCCAGGAGCCAGGAGCTTCTTCTGGGTCTCCTACAGGAGTATAGGATCCCAGGGCTTTGAGCCATCCTCTACTGCTTTTCCTGCCCACAAGCAGGGAGCTAGATGGGAAATAGAGCAGGCAGAATACAAACCAGCACCCATATGGGATCCTAACAGATACAAGACAAGGATTTAGACACTAAGCTGTCATGCTGAGCCCAAAATTTCTACTGTTTAAAACTATCCAGAGAAGTTCTTTCCAGAGAGTTGCCATGGTTTCCTGCTCTAAAACAATGTGCCAGAAAACTGCCCTAACCAGCTACTCAAAGCCAGACCCCTATCACCTTCCCATAGCTTCCCTGAACCATGCCCAGACCTTCAATGCCACTCAAAGTACCTTCCAGTCTCTCTGTCACCCACCATAATGATCAGTGCACCAGACCTACCACCAGACCTTGGAAGCTGCCATCAACCACCCAGTCAACCTACAGCTCATGCTTTCTATGTCTACCTGTCCATGGGTTACTACTTAGACTGTGATAATATGGCTTTGAAGAACTTTGCCAAAGACCTTCTCTGCCATTTTCATGAGGAAAGGTAACATGCTAAGCATCTAATGAAAGTGCAGAACCAATGAGAGGGCCAAAACCAGAGCATAAGCCTTGGAAAGGGGGCTGAATGTAATGGAGTATGCATTGTACTTGGAAAAAATTATGTGACTTAGTCACTACTGGAGCTGCACAAATTATCCATTGACAAAAATGACCCCATTTGTTCCATTTCGTGAGACCTTGTTACTGGAACTAGCAGGTGAAGTCCATCAGAGACTTGGGTGGCAACATAACCAACTTGCACAAAGTGAGAGTCAAAGAACTGGCAAGGCGGAGGACATCTTCAACAAGCACAGCTGGTGTTTGTCCATAGCCAGAGTATAACTTCCCAAGCTATGCACGAAGGCAGTGCATGCATGCTGGATCTACCTTTAACTTTTTATACATTGTACAAAAATAACCACTTATATATTTGAATTTATACCATTCTGTCAAAGAAATTTAATATCTTCCCAAAAATCTAAAGATAATTTCAACATATTTTTAAAGTCCATATACAGCAGACTCTCCAAAGTTAGAAAAGTTAGGTTTCTATAGTAAATATAGTCGTTTACTAACATTATTAGCAAAGGAAAACATGAAAATTATCTTCTGTTTATTATTCAATTGTTAACAGGATTTCTATAACCATTTCTCCTACTATACCAGTAAGGAAACTGTTCAGCTCAGTGCATGTTGCAACAGGCAATATCATAAATAAAGCATTTTTCCTATCTCTGATCTTCCAGGCAAATGATGATCACTTGCTTAATTCTACATCACGGACTTGTTGATTATTGCTTTCTGAGTTTCATCTTTTCAAAATGATCCCTGATAGGAATAAATCATGACTTCTTTACAAAAGAAATGGAATTCCTACAGCTGATTAAAATGCAAACTGACATAAGGGCAGCATAACATTATTTCAACCAATAAAATTTCTTAGAAAAGAATCATGCTACTCCTATAAACCTAGAAGTTAATTATTGGTTCGATGCAATAAATTTTAAGAATGGTACTAATTAGCATATTTGATGAAAAACTTCCAAAGAACAACGAAAGTACTAATGACATGTAAGTCAATTCTGATTTTATTTTTACAGCCATAGAAACATGTTTCAACTTTGAGTCCTGTAAATTCACGAAAGAATATTCTTTTACAAAGCTGTATACACTAAATATTTTTCAAGTTTTATCAGGAAGAAATTCTGGGTTAATACATGGGGTCACAAACCTGACTCCAAAATTTCATGAAAATTGTCACTTCTTTTTTTTAAATTAAGAAACTATTGTATCTATATTTTCATTGCATCTGAAAGATGTACAAATAGCCAGAAAGTCCATTTAGCTATTCATTCCCGACAACAACCAGGATTAGTCCAGGCCAAAGCCAGTAGTCTAGACTTCAATCCAAATTTCTCATGTGGGTGGCAAGGACCGAAGTGCTAAAGCCATCAGCTGCTGCCTCACAGGGCACATTTATTACTAGGAGGAAGTTGGGCTGAGCACAGAAGAGCCAGGCCCCAAACCAGGCACATGAATATGGAATGCAGACATCCCAAGTAGCAAGTTAATTGCTGCGTCATAAATCTTTCCCAACTGCTATTTCTAGGTGAGCAGAGTTCTGCAATTCTCAAATTTCTTGAAAGCAAATGATGCTGGTTGGAGAGATACATGGTAATTCAGATGCCTCCTGAGGATTGTAAAATACTCTAATAGTTTGTCTTGTATTCTTCAAAATCGGTGATGAAAGTCCAAATTGTAATATTACCTTCATTACAATATTCTTTATGAGTCCAAAACCTGCTCTTCTTTTCATCCTGGGGGATTTATCAAATGAAAGCTAAATTGTGTTTCCAACTACCATTTGTTTAAATCTTGAGCTGCAAACAATAGAAAATTTGCATCACAACGACATAAACAACAGACAATGTATTATCTCTCATCAGTGATGTAGCAAGACTCTGAGGTTAGTAAGTTACAGGCTCAGTGGCATCAGTAAGCATTGACTTGAACCTGGTCAATGTCACACAAGTTGATTGACACATTATCACAAGAGGAAAAGCCTATCTTTGGGCTGAGTAGTGGAATTGCAGGATATTTCTTTGATTGTAGCACCAGCATTCCACATGGGTGCCAGTTCACATCAAGCTCCTGTCTTAGGCCTGGAAAGGGAGTGGAGGAAGGCTCAAGCCCTAATTCATTGCATCCATGTGGGACACCCACAGGAAGCTCATGGTTCCTGACAAGGGATCAGCTCAGCTGTTGGGGAGTAAGGCATTGGATGGAAGATCTCTATCTCTTTGTCTCTTCTCTCTGAAAGTCTGCCTTTCAAATAAAAATAAATAAATCTAAAATAAAAAGCAAAGCCTGTTTTGCTTTGTTTTCCTGAGGGTTCCATTCTGTCTAAGGAAACATGTATCAAAAACCAACCAAAAAAATAAAAGCCAGCAGAGCCCAATGCCATAAGGTAATGGTTAAGCTCCTCACCTTGAACCGGCCAGGATCCCATTTAGACGCTGGTTCTAATCCCATAAGCCCCGCCCCTATCCAGCTCCCTGCTTGTGGCCTGGGAAAGCAGTTGAGGACGGCCCAAAGCCTTGGGACCCTGAACCCGCGTGGGAGACCCAGATAGGCTTCTGGCTTTGGATTGGCACAGCACCGGCCGTTGCGGTCACTTGGGGAGTGAAACATCGGATGGAAGATGTTCCTCTCTATCTCTCTTCTCTATATATCTGCCTTTCCAATAAAAAAAAAATAAATAAATAAATCTTTAAAAAAAAAAGCCAAAAGCCAGCAATACTCCCCTTTATATCCGACTGGCCAAAGCAATTGTATCACATGTATGTTTCTAAGACAAACGCAAATAAGGGTAGTAAGAATGAAAAAAGATTTAGGCTAGTCAGTGCTTAAGCCTGTATTGAAGTTCAAGGATTGAAGATAGATGTAAAATTTTGTATTATGACCTATTTCTGGACTAATGATCTGCGATTTGATATTCTCCAGTGATGCTGAGTAGTGGCAGAGAATCACATTCCCCCGGAAGCATCGTGACCTTGAAGGTATATGAACAATGTAAGGCTCAAGCTCATCTTCAGAACCAGAAATCCACACAGAATAAAAATCAGCTAAAAACAAACTTTATTGGGAGTGCTCCCAGGCAAGGTTCACCCGTCCATTACAGAGATTGAACCAGGGAAGTCACATCCGGGGAATGTGAGGTGTCATTTTTTTTTTTTAATTAGAGGGCTGTAAAGTGTTTGGGGGACAAAGGAATGCACCTTATGTGGTGCTATAGAGTGCTACAGGTTTGTTTTTTTTTTTACCTTGGTGAATTTATACGTCACTGCTCACCCTTCCCAGCCTCCCCCTGGGCTGCCCCTCACCCACTCCAGCTGGGCCTTACAAACAGTACTGTGCAGTACACTACTGTTAGGATGTTGTGAAGATGAGGTGCATGAAATACACTTTTGATTTTTGGCATTTTCCATTTCTATGGGCACAGTCCCACAGTGAGTCGAACGGCAACTGTGGACACAATACATTTTCCCTTGTACTTACACAGATCAATCTAATATTTTTCCATCTTAACTAATCGCTGAGCATTCACTCTGATTATTATCTTTTGTAGTGACAAAAGTTAATAGCAAACCCAGAACACTTTTCTTTCTTGTTTCACTATTTTTTATGTACATGTATTTTTAAAAAGATTTATTTATTCATTTGAAAGTCAAAGTTATACAGACAGAGGAAGAAAGTGTGTATATGAGCAAGAGAGAGCTCTTCCATCTGGTGGTTTGCTACCCAGAAGGCTACAATGCAGGGCCTGGGCCAGGACAATGCCAGGAGTCTGGAACTTCTTTCAGATCGCCCATCTAGGTGCAGGGGTTCCAGCTTCAAGCCCTGGGGTATCTCTTGATGCTTTCCCAGCACATTAGCAGGGAGCTGGATTGGAAGTGAAGCAGCTGGGTCTGGAAATTGCAATTCATGTAGCATCACAGGCAGTAATTTTATCTACTATGCCATGATGCTCATCCTTAATTTTTTTCTCATATATCACCTAATTTTTTTTAATTTCCACAGATTTAGCATATGGTTTTTTTTTCCATTATGATTGAACAAAGAATCTTTTCACTTAAAAATACTTAACAGCTTTTCTCTGGAATATCCAAATGGCCATAATTGTTACTGGTGTGTTTGGATTACTGCTAAGTAAATCAAGAACTACTTGAACATGGCACTGCAAAGGCAGTACATCGGATAACCAAGCTGGCTACACAGCTTGGCTGTGCTAGGCAAAGGGATGATGCAAGTCTCAGGCAGAACAGAACAGGATGTGTGACATCTCACCACCCCACTCAGAACAATGTACAATTCAAAATCAATGAATTATTTCTGTAAACTTCCAGTTAATAATTGAACCCTGATTGACCATGGATAAAGTAGGAATACTATTCTCACTGAAGCTTATTGAATACTTTGTGCTATACCCTGTACTAACCATTTAACCTAACAATATGGCTGTATTAAAACAAAAATTCTTATACTTCCATTCAACTGTTTTTGGTTATAGTGGTATCACTCACGGTTCCATGTAGAAATAGGAGGGAGGCACAGTCTTTGTTCCTTGCTTATATGAGGTGCTTACACCTGTGGAAATCAGTGATTTCTCCTCAAAACGAATGTGAAGGGAAAGTAGAACAGAGCTCTGCTTTCTGAAAAGCCTCTTTAAACATTCTCCTTGTTGGTTTGCTGGTTTCCTATCGGAGCCAACTGAACTGCTGTTTCTATGTCTCAACACAACATGTTGCATCTCTTTTCATCAGGTGATTAAGTTGAACTAATTTAGGTGAGTAGACAAATCTTTAAAAAAAATTTTTTTTTTTTTGACCAGAAACCCCAAACAACTCACAGCTTTGGTTCAGACGGTTCTGCTTGGGCTACAGTCTGCAGGAGGCATGTACGTGGAATAGGAAAAGGAAGTCTCAAGAAAGCCTGTTTACTGGCATTCTTCTTCAAGTGGAAAGAGAACATCCCAAGACTGTCTTGCCTAGGTTTTCATTGCAACTAAAAACACCAAACTCTTCTCTAACTCCTATAATTAAACTGCGAGTGTTTCTTTTTTTCCTAAAATGTCAGAAGCGTGGAATCCATGAGATCATCGGTAAAATACAATATACAAAACTACAACAATGTACAAAATAAACATATTACATGTACATCACTCTAAAAGGAAAAATACGCAGGCTGACTTCCAGTTTCCCCAAACATTCCACAGTTTGAGAATAAACACTAATAGATTATATATTATAAAATGTACTAGCACTTTCTAAGGAAATTCACAATTCAACCACCACATTTAAACAGAATGTTGCCTTCACTTCATACAATGGAAAATTATGGGCTTACCACAAAACAAAAAAGGAAAGTTCTTTATATTCTTAATAGGAATAGGTCTCTGAAACAAATATTTAAACGTACAGTAAGATAATTCATACAATAGCAAGTATATGTATATATTAGTATATATTTTTGCTTTGAAAAGGAAGAGTAAAGCCTCGGTATTATCTGCCTGAGTATAAGCATAGACTCAGAAGGGGTAATAAGAAACTACAGCTAGGGGCTTGGTGCAATGGCTCAATGACCAAATCCTTGCCTTGCACAAGCCAGGATCCCATACGGATGCCAGTTCATGTCCCAGTGCTCCACTGCCCATCCAGCTCCCTGTTTGTGGCTTGGGAAAGTAATCTAGGATGGCCCAAGGCATTGAAAACCTGCAACCACATGGGAAACCTGGAAGTAACCTCTGGGTCCTGGCTCAAATCAGCTCAGCTTTGGCTGTTACAGCCACTTGGGGAGTGAACCAGCGAATGGAAGATCTTTCTCTCTGTGTCTCCTTCTCTCTGTAAATCTGCTTTGCCAAAAAAAAACCCCAAACAAATCTTTAAAAAAAAAATGAAACTATAGCTAGACAAGATAGCAAATGCAAAAGAAGCCATCTAACTTAGCTGTACAATTTGTTACTCTTTTTCAGGTATGAACCATACAATTATACTACCTATTCAAAATTAATTATGAAATTCTCAATCTTCAACTTTTACAAAAATCAAATCTTTTTTCTGAGGAATCTCTATGTTGTTTTCCATAAAGATCAGAGTAACCATTTCCACCAATAGCATATCAATGTAGCTTTTTCTCCATAACCTGCACTCATTATTTTTGATTTTAGGAAAGCAGCCATTCTGACTGGGAAGACAGGATACTTCATTGTGGGTTTCATTTGCCTCTCCCAGATGGTTAGTGAACCTGAGTATTTTTTCATGTTCTGAGGATTTTTTTCATAGTTCTTCCTTTGAAAAAATGTCAATTAATATCCTTCCTATTTCTTAACTGGAGTGTTTGCATTTTGTTGTACAATCCCTCTCTTATGAATATATCCAAAGCAAGCAAAATCAGCACAGGAAAGAGGTCTCATATTTATAGCAGCCCATTTCAACATAGCAAATATATGGAATCAACCCAAATGTCCATCAGATAATTGGATAAAAATATAATATATATATATATACATATATATATATATATAGAGAGAGAGAGAGAGAGAGAGAAATACTACTCAGTTACAAGAAAGAATGAAATCATGACATTTTTACAAAAGGATAGAATTAGAGATCATTATGTTAGGTGAAAGAACCCAGATCCAGAAAAATGAATATCTTTCTCTTAATTGTGAAAATCACAATTTTCTCTTAATTGTGAAAGCGAGTATAAAACTTGTGACTGTTATATAATTTGATACATCATTATAAACATTTCCTAATCAAATCATATGTCAGTGTACCATTTTCCCTAAGTTACAATCATTACCGTGAATCGCTCACTATTTTATGTTAATTTCTCTTTTCCAGGAAGGAAAGCATGTATTTGTGTGCATAGAATGTCTATAAATTAAATAAATGTGGCAAATGATTTCTTAAAATTTTTTAAGACTCATTTTTGTGTCTTGGAAAGGCAGAGTGAGAAAGAATCTTCCATCTGTTAATTCACTCCCCAATGGCTGCAATGGCTGGGACTTGGCCAGACCAAAACCAAGCCAGGAGCTTCTTGGTCTCTCAAGTGGGAGGCAGCAGCCCAAGCTCGTGGACCATCTTCACTTCTTTCCAAGGTATGATAGCAGGGAGCTGGACTGGAAGTAGTATAGCCAGACCTCAAACTGGTACCTGTATGGGACGCTGACTCTACAGGCGGTAGTTTTACCTACTATGCCACAACACTGGCCCCTATGGCAAAAGCATTAGAAAGCTTCTTTTTAGAATTAAAAGGGTTATAAAATTGAATATGTAGATTTTCACCCTTCTTTCTGTAAATCTGACTTTCCAAGAAAAATAAATAAATCCTTTTTTTCTAGTTCTTTTTTATTTTTAGTTTATGATACCGTTCTATAGGCTTTGTGGTTTTACTTGCTCCCTCCTCAAATTCACTCCCTCTAAAGTAAGTAAATTATTAAAATAAACAAATAGACTCCACATCCAATATAAGCCTCACTGAGCTCCAAAAGTATGACTGAAATTTGAACGGCTACTCTGGAGAAATAGTTTCAGTTTGAGCCCAAATTAATTGTTTCTTTAAACAAATAACAAATGAACACTCTCTAGAAGAATATAACAGGATTCAAAGTCTCCACAAAAAAGTATGGAAACTGTCTTGAACATGATGCAAGACTACACAATATATTAAATACAAGGAAAATGCAATCTGGTCTCAAAAAAATACCTTTTGTTGTTATTGTTTTTTTATAGGTATTTATTTATTTTAAAAAATTTATTTGATGGGGCCCAGCATAATAGCCTAATGGCTAAAGTCCTCACCTTACACACCAGGATCCCATATGGGAGCTGGTTCATATCCCGGAAGCTCCACTTCACACCCAGCTCCCTGCTGTGGTCTGGGAAAGCAGTCAAGGATGGCCCAAGGCCTTGGGACCCTGCACCCATGTAGGAGACCCAGGGGAGACTCCTGGCTCCTGGCTTCAGATTGGCTCAGCTCCAGCCGTTGCAGCAGCCTGGGGAGTGAATCATTGGACAGAAGATCTTCCTCTCTATTTCTCCTCCTCTTATATATCTGACTTTCCTATAAAAGTAAATAAATCTTTAAAAAATGCATTTGATGATACAGCTCTATAGGCACAGGAATTTTTCCGACCCCCTCTCTAATTCCCCTCCCCTCACTCATGTTCTCTATATCACAATAGTATAGTCCTTCAAAATCTCCAACTTGCAAAACGATATCCATTTGTAATTTGGGGAAGTTCAATGAATCCCAAATAAAATAACCAAAAATAAAACATGGTCTATCATAGGCAAATTAACAATAACAAATGAAAATAAATGAAAAATAAAGATAATATTATGAAAGCATCTAGAGACTTCATTCAGATTGTATTAACTGGAATATTATTTCTCATCAAAAACAACAGAAGCCAAAACACATTGGACAAAATACTTAAATGCTACAAGATTTACTGAAAGAAATGTTGAGGTTATTCAGGAAAATCAAATAAGTATGTTATCAACATAATTTCTTTTTAGATTTTCTGATATCCCATTACAGAAACATAAAAATGAAAATTCAATACAGTTTTAGAAGCCTGAGCATTTAGTAGTATTTCTCCACAACATTCAAAACTGCCTTACTACAGCTTCCTAGCATATGTTCTTGTTATTATCAACAATTTAAAGTTTAATATTATACACAAATTTAGCAGAGAATACTAAGTTGCTTCTAGATGTTCTTGCTTAGATTTTTAATCACTCCATCTACCTTGATAATTATGCTAAAAATTCTTGAAGTCATCTACATTTTTATTCCTCTCACTCCCTGTTCTTAAACACATTTTGTATCAAGAAATGGTTAATAAACAAATTAACATTTTTATTGCCTTATTGGTTCCATCATTTAAATGCTTGCAATAAATGTTTAATTAATGGAATAAGCTAATTTAAGTGCCCTTAAAAATAAGAGGGTTGAGCAGGAATATAGATCTTAAAAGAAAGACCTCTGATGCTTTGCATGGGAGATATTGGCATATAAGTGTAGTTCATGCCTGAAAATATGTATTAACACACAAATGGTGCATAAATTAAAATTATTAGGGAGATTAGCACTTATAAATGCAGAGAAAAAACATGGGCAAATAAAAGGAAACTAGACGACAGTGGCATATTGGAAATCAAAGGAAAGCTATTTACAAACAGAATAGAAAAGCAACTGAAATTCTGGAAACTGTAATTACAAGAGTCCAATCTTTGAAGAACTTACTTAAAGGCTCACAACTTACACATAGGTCTCAGGCAAGGAATGCACGTGATCCTGAAATGCTTTGTTTTATTATGAAGCAAAAAATCTCTCAGTGTTTACTAGGGTTTTACCAACAGGATAAAAATCCAACTGGAAGCATTTTCTAACAGCTTAAAATAGAATATTTTTAAGAAAAATTTTAATGAATTAAAATATAATGAAATATTTCTATATCCACTCACAATCATAGCAAAAACAACTTTATTCCTTACTTTTAGAGGGTGACCAAGAAACAACTCTGTATACTAGTAAATAAAAGGAAAGGGTCAAGTTTCAAGATATTGGAAGCAGGAATCAGGCGAACTGCTAAGCATGTGAGGAGGATGTGTTGGATGGAAAGGCCCAAAGAAACAGAACAAATTACCCAAATGAGTTGGGTAACAGGAGAAATGTATGAGAGTTTAGCAGGTAAAACTTGAAAGATAATAAATGGGGGGCCTGGCGTGATGGCCTAGTGGCTAAAGTCCTTGCCATGCATGTGTTGGGATCCCACATGGGCGCCGGTTCTAATACCAATGGCTCTACTTCCCATCCAGCTCCCTGCTTGTGGCCTAGCAGTAGAGGACAGCCTAAAGTCTTGGGTTCCTGCACTCATATGGGAGACCTAGATGAAGCTCCTGGCTCCTGGCTTCAGATCAGCACAGCTCCAGCTGCTGCGGTCTTGGGGCATGAATCATTGGATAGAAAATTTTCCTCCCTATCTCTCCTCCTCTCTGTATGTCTGACTTTTCAATTAAAAAAAAAAAAAGAAAAAGAATATATAGGCTTGAATACCTTTATTCTGAAACTGTCTTTGTTCCTTTTCTGTATCCAAGAACCATGTGTAGAAGCTGAACAAATACATTAACGTAGTTTCTCTAATGTATTCTTGCTTTCCTCCTATCACATAGGCATGGCTCTCATGTTAGAGTCTCTCCTGTCCCTTACATTCCCCTGTACTTTTTCTTTCATCTTCTAGCCATATACCTTTTAACTATGGTGCTTTCTTCTGCATTTATATACTTGAAAGAGTTACAGAAAGGGAGAGACAGAAGCAGAAATAGAGTGAAAAAGTGAGAGAATAATAGAGAAGGAGAGATATCTTCCACCTACTGGTTCACTTCCCAAATGTCCTTTTGCCAGAGTTGGGCCAGTCCAAAGCCATGAGCCATAAGCTTCTTCTGGGCTTCCTTCAGGGGTGCAGGAGCTCAAGTCCTTGGGCCATCCTCCACTGCTTTCTCAGGCCATTAGCAGGCAGCTGGATTGAAGGGGAAGAGTAGCTGGGACTTGAAGCAGAACTCATATGGGATTCCAGCATTTCAGGCAGCAGCCTTACCAACTGTCACAGTGCTGGGCTCACAAATGTGAACATGTTCCCTTACCTCTCGGGGGGAAAATAAAAACTGGCTTCACCCTGGTGCCTTCTCTACCTCTTATTGCAACACTTGTCAATGATTCTGTGACACCTATTATTTCCACCTGATCATCCAATCACCTTAGAGCCTTCTTCTTCCCTAATTTTGTCCCAAGATGGTTTTTCCTTGTCTTAGAATGAAGGCAGTTTTGGTGCTCATCATTGTTGAGTTCAACTTCTTTAAACCCTCTTTCCCTAATGAAAAGGAAATGATTGAAAAAGTCCCATTTCTGTCATTACCCAGTTCTATGACTGTTTTGTCAGTAAAATTATGTTAATACTATACAGTAAGAATTTGCTATAGATCCTGACAAACAATTGGGGCAGTATATGTCACCCAATTCTTTAACAATCCTATAAGAATAATTAAGGATAATGTAATATTGAAGTAATAAACTGCTTCTTTTTGGCATTTACAATAAGGAAAATTTCTTTAACAAGCTTAATCTCCTTCAATCTTAACATCACACCAATTCTTTTTACATTTTAAAAAAGTTTCCTCTGTCCTTGCTATAGTTTGCATATTATTTTGCCTCACAACTCACATAGAGGTTCAAAACCTATTCTTATGTCAGGGTTAATGGATTAATAGTTGATAGACCAGGAGTGAAAATTTGATGCATCTCTACGCTAAAAAGTAGGCCTCCTGGAGGTCTTTAGGTCACTGGGAGCTTGCTCTCAGAGGAAGCGCTTTTGAGAGGGTTATCATATAAGCCAAATTTGCCCCAGCTGTTCTCTTTCCACTTTTTCCATTGCCAGCCTCTCCATTTATCAGAGGAAGGCCCCCAAAATGGGGTTTTCTGTTTTGGACTATAACCATCCAGAACTTTGAGCAAAAAATAAACCTTTTTCTTTATGAATTTCAATATTCAAGTGCAATATTTCAAGTGTAATCACCAAAAGCTGGTCAACACAGTCTCCTTCAATGATTCTTCTTGCTACCATTGCCTCAGTATCCGATTTTCTCCGTAAGTGTGCTGTTCTTTCTTTGTCTCCCAGTATCAGTGATGTTAGTGTATTCTAAGGCAAAGATTCTCCACATATGGTCCCCAGAGAAGCAGGGTCTGCATTTACCATACTAGAAAGCATTCAGCCTAACAACAAACCTACTACATAAAAAACCCCAGTAATTCACATTTACTAAGCCCTGGCTAGCCAGAATAGTACTAAATATTAAAGTTTCAGAATCATTTTTTCACAGGATGGAACACTGACTATCTACGTGAAAAGTACTAGAGAGTAATAGTAACATACATTCATTACATAGATTACATAGATAACACAACATAGATTCATTAAACTCACTAAATTAGTAGTTCTGAGGTCATATCAAACACTCCCACTAGCAACATAATCAGTTTCTGCTCATTCTCTCCCATGCCAAGCTGCTAAATGAGATTTCAGTTACAACTGCAGTACAAGTGATCTCTAAACCAGTAACTCTAGTGCTGATATTCAATTACCCACTAAGTACATCCGCAATTTTTTTTTTGCTACTTATCTTAAAGTTAGTATGTTCTCCTATTATGCCCATTTACTTCTCTCTTACCTTCACCAAGTAACTTTTGACTTTTTAATTTCTGTTCCCAATCATTCAATGTTGAACCTCATTTAGCTAGGAGTTGCCTTTGTCAAAACAACTTTCTTAATCAACAACTCAATTGCTTCTATTGGCTATTGATTAATAACGTATTTAAAATGTCTCTTACTGTTCATGGAATCCTGCTGTTCATTTCTCCCTTGATGTTGTAGCATAGCAATAAAGCACAATCTGTTATCCAGCATCCTATGTCGGTGACAGTTCATGTCCTCATAGCTCCACTTCCAATTTAGCTCCCTGAGAATAACTCTGGAAAAGTCCAAAGATGGCCTGAGTACCATCTTTAATGGGGGAGACCCAGATGAAGTTACTGGACATAGTAGCCATTTGGGTAGTGAATTAATGGATGAAAGTCTCTCTCTCTCTCTCTCCCTTTGTAAGTCTGACTTTCAAATAAATAAATCTATTTGAAAAAGATACGTTACATCACATTTTATTTTCAGAATGTTTTAGAAGGCAATAAATACAATGCTTATATTTTGAGTCATGAGTCATGGATTTGCATAAATACTATTAATTGCTCTGTTTTATTTTTAAAGATTTACTTATTTATTGCAAAGTCAGATATATAGAGAGAGGAGGAGAGACAGAGAGAAATATCTTCTGTCCAATGATTCACTCTACAAGTGACCACAATGGCCGGTGCTGTGCTGATCTGAAACCAGGAGCCAGGAGCTCTTCCAGGTCTCCCACATGGGTGCAGGGTCCCAAGGCTTTGGGCTGTCCTTGACTGCTTTCCCAGGCCACAAGCAGGGAGTTGGATGGGAAGTGGGGCTGCTGGAATTAGAATCAATGTCCATGTGGAATCCTGGAGCATTCGAGGTGAGGACTTTAGCAGCTAGGCCACGGTGCCAGCATTATTAATTATTTTGCTATCTGATGCAGAACAGAATCAGGTAATAAATTTTCATTACTTTAACCAAAATGCTAATGTAGAAGAGAAAGCTTCTTTTTTTTTTTTTGTAAAGATTTTTTTTATTGCAAAGGCAAATTTACAGAGAGAAGGAGAGAAAGATATTCCATCTACTGGTTCCCTCCCCAAATGGCCCCAAACAGCTTGAGCTGAGCTGATCTGAAGCCAGGAAACAGGCACATCTTCTGGATCTCTCACTTGGTTACAGGGACCCGAGGGTTTGGACCATCATCTACTGCTTTTCCAGGCCACAAGCAGGGAGCTGGATAGGAAATGGAGCAGCTGGGATTTGAACCAGTGCCCATATGGGATCCCGGTGTGTGCAAAGTGAAGGTTTAGCCACTGAGCCATCAGGCCAGGCCCAAGAGAAAACTTCATTCTGGTTACAGTGTAAAACTTAACTTCCGAGATCAAGCGGCCCACTAACCTGACCATGGAACGCGTACAGAGGGAGGGTAACATTGGAGTCAAGAGACAGAGACCCAGGGAGCATTCTCCTCTGCTTTCTGGGTCTCGCCTTATAAAGTTGTGATCATGATTTGATCTGAGGCTCCACCATAGTTGACTATCCCAATTCAGTCATGTCCAGAGATGCCACTTTCAGGCAGGGAACACAACCTTAATCCTATCAACAATTAGCCCACTGATTTCTAATATATGATTTCCAAGCTTTCACATTTTCTTGAGTTTGGAGAGCCAAGGTCTGATGAAACCATAACAGACCCCTTCCATGAAGCCTGAGTAGCAGCAATACCAACTTGTTTTCAGAATATCTTTCTATAGTAAATGTTAGGATGTGTTGTTACTAGTCAAAGAAAGCTCAAATATCGCATAAGAGAATTTTCAGATGGAATGTTTTCAATGTTAATGATGTCAATGCAGCATTATTACAAAAATATTTCACGTTTTTGGGCAGTTTTCTTTTAATTATAGCTCTTGCTGCTGTTGTTATTATAATAAATGATATTCTATGTTTGTCACTGTCAGAAATGTAAAAATTGAAGACATTGTTTTGTTCCCACTCCAGGTTTTACTGATGAAGAAAACTGAGACTAAGGTAAAAGGACTTATCCAAAGTCTTAGTTAATGATGGAACCCAGATGGTGAACATGTATGCCTCTCAACTCCCAACCTATTTTTTTTTTATTACTTCCGTTGTGAGCTGGCAGGAAGCATGACAAACTAAGATCAGAGGGAGAATCATTCAGAAAAGCTGAGAGACCAAGTGAAAAGCAAACTACCAGAGCAGAGCAGGAAAAAAAGGAAGCAGTGCCGTGTAGACCATCGCTTATTAGAACAGGGTTTGAGGAAGGGAGTTACCCACATGTTCAATTGCTCCCCATTCAACCTCATACAGTAAATAAACAAGACAATGAATCACATTCCAATGTTGTTTTTTCAACCTGAAAAGTTTTGTATGCAATGTCTGAACTTCCATCCTAAAAATATCTTGACTTTTCCTCATGGCGCATGGCTGCCTGTGTTTGACAACCAGTGATGTCTACTGGCAACCCTCAGCTCTGTGCTGTGATGACTAGACCAAAATAAGAGCAATAATTTGAACCTTCCACAGATGACCTCCAAAAGGCTATTATAGGGAGTCCAGGAAATAATGTTTTTCACGGGAAGATTACAATTATATTGTTCCTTATAAGTAATATGTAGTTTTTCAAGTCCACAATTATGCCTTGAGTCACACAATATAATAGCTAGATATTTCATTTTTCCTATGTGTATACAATTTGTGTTCTGCATTGCTCCTCAGATTCTCAAATTAGATTCCAAATACCATGTTTTTTATCTCTCTTTGTCAGCTTTCCACCAGCTCCTTTACGACGCAAGACTGTACAAGGGACTGCTGCTCACTGCCCCCTCTCCAAACAGGGTAAATAGCAAATGGAGCTCAGATTTTCAAAATCTTTGTATTCAACGTCACACACACATGCACAAACATTTGCTGACAACAAACTTGTTGCCAAGACTACCTACAATGGAAAATCTTTTTAAAGACATTGTTTGAATTCTACACTAACAGAGGCTTTGTGAAGGCCTGTAGCTCCAGTGACACTGCTATCCCTCCTCTGCTACATGCACTATGAGAGACCTAGGCGCCAACACGAAACTCATCATTTGTCCTTCCACAGCTCATTATGAGCTGCCTGGGAGCTAACACTCTCCAACTCAGTGCTTGGAGAAAACATTGCCAGGAAAGTTCAGAGGAAGGAAATTTAAAGGAATATTCTGTTTCTTCACTAGTTTACAATTAGACTGCCCCAATTATAGAACTAATCAATAATGCTAATTTTTAAAAAACAGATTCACTAATTTATATGAAATAAAGTTAGAGAGAGAGAGAAAGAGAAGAGACACAAAGAGATAGGTCTTCCATTCACTGGTTCATTTTTAAAGTGGCCACAATGGCTAGGGCTAGGCAAGACCCAAAGTTAGGAGGTAGAAGCCTCATTTGGGTCTCCTACATGGGCAGCAGTGGCCAAAGCACTTGGGTTATTTTCCACTGCTTTTATTAGGACATAAACAGAGAGCTGGGTCAGAAGTGGAACAGCCAAACATGAATTGGAACACATAAGGCCCCTCCCCATCCATAATGTTATCCTCAAAAAAAATTTGGTAATTTCCAATTCTTATTTAGTTGTACTTCCTTACAAATCATATTTGCCCCTTTTAACTACTGTAAGTCCTTTTCTCACAGAATCATAAGCACTTTCCTTATCACATTCTTCTAACCTTGTGCTTCTGCCATCATCATCTTGCACATTCTTCAATCTTCTTCATTTTCTTTTTTAAAAATGCATTTTATTTTTTATGATATTTACATAGTTGAGACGGATGTATGCCGGATGTATGCCCATGTGGATCACTGACCAAGATGGGGAGGATCGAGGAATGGGGAAAAGTAAATGAGACAACTGTTTTCACTCTCCTTTTGGCTTCTGGTATCAGGGGAAATTGGGAAGAGAAGGAGAGAGGCCACTTCCAGCAGTCCACCTGCATTAGTATCCGGGAATGGGAGACTACCACTTGATGATATCCCATGCTGCCCAATGTAGAGCATGCACTCAGGATACTGTTTAAGTGGTTTCAACAGTTTGGCATGTTGTTGATTTTGTTGCTCTGTGGATGAGGAAATTCTTTCAAGGTCTATTGGCTGACATAGTCCATCTTAGAATCTCCACTTGCACAGTCAAAACTTGATCAGGAGAGCTATCCAGTTTGTTCTTCCCTCCATGGTACTAGATATCACCTGCAGCCTCAGTGAACTGATTGTCATGCCCCCCATGAGTATCTGGGCAGGCTGTCGACTTCATAGGCCTCAGCAACTGTGAGAACCAGTGCACTCCATGGTCAGACCACAGATCTTGTGATTTTCACCATGGTCACAGCCAGTGGCCCACTAACAGGTGAAGCGGAGTTTGGTGGGGAAGGGACCATCCCCAAAGAAACCTTGTCAGAGGTGACCACAGACCTCACTCCTGTGTGTGCCAGACACTGCAGTGTAGTGCAGGGTCTTTCTCTACTCATCACCCACATCAGCTTACATACCCAGTGGTAGCAGACCAGTTATGTTTGCATAACCCCTTCAGTTATGTCTCCAGACCCATCTCATATGTAAACCAATGTATGCTGAGGTCCAGCCCAACCCTGCCCAGCCTCATGCATAACACTGGGAACTGCAGCCTAGTCAGACCAATCACCAATAACCCCCACCAGGCTCACCCCCAGCCCTGGTTCTTATGCTTACCAGTAGGAGCTGAAGCCCATCAGAGAGGTGCCCACAATTTCCCTAGTAGGCCCTTTCCCAGCCCCAGATCTTGTACATTTCAGGTGGTTCTATGGTCTAGCCTGACAGGACTTGCCCCTAGTCCCAGTACCTGCTACACTTATGTTGACTCATTCATGCACCAATGGATACAGTCACTTAGCCTAGCCTGGCTCTCCCCATAACCCAGCATTCACCAGCAGGTGCTCCTGCCTGGCTCAGCCCAGCCTGCCCCAAGTTCCAGCTCATGCTGGAGGGTGCTACAGCTTTGCTAAGACCAGTCAGCCCCCAGTCCAGGCCCTAATGTGAACTGGTTGGTGTTGTGGCCCAACCTGTCCTGTGCTGCACTCTGTCCTGCCACTGGGTGCCATGAACTGGCCCAGCCTGACGTGCCCCCAGATCTCACCCACACATACACTGGCAGGAACTGTAACCTGACTTGGTCTGGAATGCTCTCAATCTTGATTCTTGCATTCACCTGCAGAGACTGTGTGCTGACAAAGGAGTCCCCCAAGCTCCTCTATCACATCACCTCACAGTGGTCGATATTGTGCACACTGGTAGGTCCCTGAACCAAGCTGATTGGCCAGCCACCTCCTGTTTTTGAGTTATATAAATGAAGTTCATGCAGTCATTCAATGGACTATGATATTACAATTTTAAATGCTTATTCACTATAACAACATTCAGACTATATTGTTATTTTTATTTATTTTTTTATTTGAAAGGCAGATGTTATAGACAGAAGCAGAGATGAAGAAAGAGACATAGAGCTCTTCCATCTGCTGGTTCACTTTCCAAATGGCCATAAGGCCCAGAGCTGGTCTTTAAGGCCAGTATCCAGCAGTTTCCTCTGAATTTCCCACATGGGTGTAGGATCCCAAGGCTTTAGGCCATCCTCCACTGCTTTCCCAGGTCAGAGAAAAGGAAAGGAAAGTGGAAGAGCTGGGTCAGACCCAGCTCCCATAGGGGATGCAAACACTGTAGGCAAAAGCTTAGCCAACTATGGCATAGCACCAGCACTATATTATTTTAAAGTCAACTAAATAAAGCATATAAATTATGATCCCATTTTGTAGGATATATATCCAACACAAAATATATTACATATTCTTGAGAAACTGACTTTTCTACATACTGTCTGCTAAATTCTTTAGTGGAGAAATAAGCTTGCAATTAAAAAATAAATTGAGGGCCTGGCGCCATGGCCTAGCTGCTAAAGTCCTCGCCTTAAAAACGTGCCAGGATCCCATATGGGCACCGGTTCTAATCCCGGCAGCTCCACTTCATATCCAGCTCCCTGCTTGTGGCCTGGGAAAACAGTGCAGGACGGCCCAAAGCCTTGGGATCCTGTACCCATGTGGGAAACCCGGAAAGAATTTCCAGGCTCCTGGCTTCGGATCAGCACAGCACAGGCCGTTGTGGTCACTTGGGGAGTGAATCATCGGACGGAAGATCTTCCTGTCTGCCTCTCCTCCTCTCTGTACATCTGACTTTGTAATAAAAAATAAATAAATCTTAAAAAAATAAATTGAAATAATGTCATTATAAAAGTTAAAACAAAAATGAGAAAGGAAGGCAAAGGAGCTTGTGAAGCGTCATTAAAAATGTGGTCCATGATTATATTATGGATTATATTTTTTTAAAGATTTATTTATTTTTGTTACAAAGTCAGATATACAGAGAGGAAGAGAGACGGAGAGAAAGATCTTCCGTCCGATGATTCACTCCCCAAGTGACCACAACGGCCTGTGCTGTGCCGATCTGAAGCCAGGAGCCAGGAAATTCCTCCAGGTCTCCTACACGCAGGTGCTGGGTCCCAAGGCTTTGGGCCATCCTTGACTGCTTTCCCAGGCCTCAAGTAGGGAGCTGGATGGGAAGCAGGGCTGCCGTGATTAGAACCAGCTCCCATATGGAATGCTGGCATATTCAGGGTGAGGACTTTAGTCACTAGTTATTGCACTGGGCCCAGATTATATTTTTTATAAAATGAATATATTCCCTCTCTTTCACACACACATATACACACACACACTCAATGCCTGGTGTATAACTCACCAGGATATAAACAGTGTTGTCTCTGGGAAGTGGAATTTTGCAGTTTATTTTTGGCTATTATTTTGGTTTAGTTTTGTTTTATGCTCTGGATTTGTGGATTGCATACCAACAGATTAAACCTGCCTAGAACTGGGAATATTTTAGGAAAAAATGTATCTGTACTGATCTTGTAGATTTTTTTTCTTGTATTACCCCATAAATAACAAAATATAACTACTTACAAAACATCGTCTTTGTATTTAACATGGTAAGTAACCTAGAAATGCCTCTGACTATATAGCAGAAGATGTTGATGTGTTATATACAAATAATACATCATGTTATATTTTTAAAAGTAGGCATTTGTGGGTTTGATGCTAGAGAGGATTCTGGAGTCAATTCCCTGTGGATCATTATAAATGCCTGCATTTGTTATTTTTTATGATTCACTACTTTGCCATTTGCAAGGAAATATTTTTAAATAAAGTAAAAGTTATTATACAGACTTCTCTTGTGGTTTAGATATAGGTCATGAATGTTTAAATTTGGACTATAACAATGGAACCAGAAAGTAAGAGGAAATGTGAATAATTCATTGCTTAGAAGGTAATGAGTGTGAAAGACAGGAATAAAAACAATTCTCAGAACAGTGGAAAAAAATTAAAAAGGGGGAAGCAAGAATTGATTTGTGAATGACAAACTCACTGTATTTATTTCTCAGTGTGTTAGTTTGATTGGATGACACAGGACCATGAAGAAATGTGTAAGAGATGGTTTGAGCATTACGCGTGCTGCCAGACTGGAAATAATAGGTTCATGGCTTTGTACATAAAATAATATATTATTAAAGATTCATAATAGAGATCTAAGCAAGAACAAAAATGGGAAGGAAAACCAGGATATTCATGTACTCAAAATTTAGAAGATTCAATCAAATAAATCAATGAAGGATATGAAATAGAATGATAGTTGATTAACTGTTAACTCAAAGCAAAACATTTCCTTTGCTTGAATAATGTATTGAGCTTTAAAAAATTAACAGGTGGATATGCAAAGAAAAGGTACATTGCTTTTCCAATGTCATTTATTCCTAGATAGTTCCACTTGACAATTCCTAAGAGGATCAGAGGTCGAAAGAATAACAGAATTACCTAGCTATGAATAATATGCATTTGGGTATTTCAAGCTTTTTATTTCTTTCTCTTCCCTGTAACTTAGCATTCTGGTATAAATCATGTGAATAACTGAGATTAACAAGGAATCCAGACAATTGTGGACATCAGTTTCCATTCTGTGTCCATTGCCATGTTGATAGTTGTCATCAGGTAATATAAATATTTACACCATATAAGCACTCACATGCTCTTAGTCAGGATTTCTTTTTCTAGCAGGTGGTTAAGCACTTACCAGATCACCCTAGATCACCACTCTTACATGGCTGGAAGTAGGGAAGGCCCGTGCTTTTTCCCTCCCTCCCTTCCTCCCTTCCTCCCTCCCTGCCTTCCTACCTTCCTGCTTTCCTGCCTTCCTGCCTGCCTCCTGCCTCCTTGCTTTCAATCAGCTCAGTTTTGCTGGTTGCAGCCATTTGGGGAGTGAACCAGAAACATGAAAGAACTGTTTCTTCTCTCTGCCACATCTACCTATCAAATTGTTACCTTTTTTGACTTAGCTCTTTTCAGATAGCTCTTTTCAGGCTGCTGCTGTCGCAAGCTGAAACACCAGATGCAGTGAGTCACACAAGAGGTTTTATTCCAACTGGAATGAGCGCCACCGAGATGGAAGCGGAGGCAGAAGAGAGGGAGAGAGACATCTCGTGGCACGAGGGGGCTACAAGGGAAGGGAGGGAGAGGAGTAGAGCAAGACGAAGGAGGACAGCAAGCACACAACAGTGTGCCTTTTCGTGGCCACAGGGTAGAAGTCACTGGGCTGTACATGGATAGGGCTGTAGGGGCGTGGGGCATTCATAGGTGCGAGGGTGGGTGAGGACTAGGGGGAGGGTCCCCGAGGTGGATATGGTTGTTAGGTAGGGTGCCATGGGGTTACAGCAGTTTGGTGGGAACACGGTTAGGAAGTTACAGCAGACTGGCAGACAACAAATTCGAATCTAAAAGTCACATGAATCTTAAGGAAACCAAGACTCAGGGTTTCGTTTTTATTTTTATTAAGTTTTATTATTTATTTTTTAAGGGTATGATTGGCAACTGTATGTTGACTCCCAAGTCTCTGCATCAGCCAGGGTGGGACCAGGGCAAAGCCAGCAGTCAGGGACTCCATTCAGAACTCCCTAGAGAGCGGCAGACAACTGCGCATTTGAGCCATTGTCTACCGCCTCCTGGGGTGCACACTAGCAGCAAGATGGATGGGTGGTAGAGGTGGGACTCCACTTTAAGCACCACATGCAGGACACAGGTACCCCAAGAGGTGGCTCAACCCAGCTGCACCGCAATATCCAGCTCATGCAAAATATACTTGACTAAGGAAATACTTATAAAGATCATCTGGTAGGACTAATTTTCTATGGAATAAAAGTGTGGAGCTCTTGAGTTAATCAAGAAAATAAAATAGGGCCGGGTGCAGAGGTATAGTGGCTAAGGTCCATGCTTTACATTCGCCAGGATCTCATATGGGGCCAGCTACAGATACGAGCTGTTCCCTTTTTTATCCAGCTCCCTGCTTGTGGCCTGGGAAAACAGCCAAGGACAACCTAAAGCTTTGGGACCATGCACCCGTGTGGGACATCTGGAGCAAGTTCCTGACTCCTGGCTTTGGGTCAGCTCAGCCATTGTGGCCACTTGGGGAGTGAATCAGTGAATCTGTTTCTCTATAAATCTGACTTTCCAAGTAAATAAATAAATAAATCTTTAAAAAGAGAGAGAAATAAAATAATATTGTATAGAGACCAGAAGGGAGCTTTCTGGAGGGCAAGAATGGCATGTTCTTGGTGATCTCAATATTTGTCTTCCTTTGTCTTAAAAGCTCCCAGATAGTCCCTGTATTACAGAATGTAAACTGGCATTGATTAATTGGATTTTACAATATTAAGAGGCATTTGAGGCTCCAGTATTGCTTTTTCTGCCATAAGCACTGAACAATTTAGAACTTAATAGTAATTTCACAGACTGAATATGTTAATGAAACTTTACAGTAATTAGATTTACCCTGTTTTACAATTCTGCAATGAAAGTTTTTGAAATTAAACAGCTCTCTAGGGGACTGAAAACGTATCTGCTTTACAGATTACAATCCCTGTGCCAAGATCACGGTATTGCATTTATCTTCTCTAAGTTTTTCACTTGCTTCTTCTTATTATTACTATTAACAAAATAGATACAAAAGGGGGATGATTTAGGTCTTCTGTATTAACCATCAGAACTATTCTTTTATTTTACAAGCATTCAAATTAATCTCATATCATCCAAAAAGTGATCAGACACACTGAACCTGAAGTACACAGATTCTCCTGGTACAGTGGTCTTCCTGTCCCTGAGGTCGAGGTCTAGGTTGATTTCTCACTGAAATGCCTCTAATAGGCTTGATACCTTATGCAGGTCCCTCTCACCCAGCCTATCCCTAGGGAGAGATTCTGCTGATTATAGATTCAACCCCACTAAAAAAGGACATTTTAAATAGTGTTGTCCAGTTCCAGGGATAATACAATACAAAACAAATACCTTTAAGAGTGCAAAACTTCCCTATAAAAAATGCAATATCTTAAAAGCAGTCCCAGCTATTCTATTGGTAGATATGCATAAAGTTGAGAGCGTCAATAACAGTAATCCTGATATATTAATTGGCCAATTGGGAAACATTAACATGTAAGAGCTTTCAGTGGCAGTTCAGCCACATGATTTTTACACAGATTGCATAAATATGATACATATTATACACTGGATTTGCTTATACCATAAAGGTTTTGAAGATCATGTATGGTTATGCAATTGTTCTGTTGGTGTGTATATTTAAATTCTTGATTACTGGTATTCCAGGGCACAAGTTTTCTTGTTCCTTATCTCAGCTTCTTTTGCAGAACACTGGGACCTATTCAGAGTAGATCTAACCTCATCACCTGTGGACCTTAAGCAAGGATCACTGTGACAGAACCAAGAGGGAATATATTGCCATTGATCTAAATAACAAGTCTTGGCTCCTAACACCAGAGTCCTACAGCAGTTTCACAATTTTGCCACACTAGCACCCCTTCCCTGAAGCACTTTTAGAGCCTCAAACTTCTAGCAGAGCAATATTCCTTGAGACCTTTTTCTCTGCTACCCTCTCATCTGTGGACAGATGAAATGTTTTTTTCTTCATCCCCTAATCTTCTCCTTGTCAATTTGTCACTAAGAGACAGGGAACAAGCTTTGGGCAATACAATTAAAAATATATTTATTTATCCAAAAGTTTTATTAATATCATATTAACCTTATTCTGTAATGTAATTTTTTAATATTTAATTCCTGCTTTCAAACAAAAGATGGAGTCCCAGTGAAACTGTTGGAAATGTATAGACAATGGGATGCCAGACTGTCGGACACTGTCTGTACCAGCAGTGTCAGGGCATGCTTAAATAAGAGATTAGTGCAATGATGATTCCTTATGAGAAGGAGTATACCATTGTAGCAACATGGGAAAAATCTGTCAGGGGGTGGGAGTTTGGGGAGGAATAAAAAAAAAAAAGATTCATTTAGCTATGTTACAATACCCTTCACTGGGCCATGCTGAAGCTAGGAGTGGAAACTCTGTCTGGGTCTCCCAAGTGGCAGCCACCCAGACACGAGGGTTATCTTCTGCTTCTCTCCCAGGCACATTAGCAGGGAGCTGGCTCAGAATTGTGGTACCCAGGACTCATGCTGGTGCTCATACAGGATGCCAGCAACCCAGGCAGCAGCTTAGGCTGCTTTGCCACAATGCCAGCCCAATCATCATGTAAGGTTTTTTAATCTAAATATTTAAAATGAAGTTATTTTGTGTGGAACTCATGAAATGTTTTTACTTAAAGTTGAATCTTACAAAGTGGGGCCCAGTGGTGTGGCCTAGCGGCTAAAGTCCTTGCCTTGAATACACCAGCATTCCATATGGGTGCCAGTTCTAATCCCCACAGCCCCACTTCCCATCTAGCTCCCTGCCTGTGGCCTGGGAAAGCAGTCGAGGATGGCCCAAAGCCTTGGGACCCTGCACCTGCGTGTGGGAGACCTGGAGGAAGCTCCTGGCTCTTGGCTCCAGATTGGCACAGTACCGGCCATAGCGATTACGTGGGGAGTGAATCATTGGACAGAAGATCTTCCTCTCTGTCTCTCCTCCTCTCTATATATCTGACTTTGTAATAAAAATAAATAAATCTTTAAAAAAAGAATCTTATAAAGTGGTAGAATTAAAGCTGATTATAATTTGCCTTCGCCCTTTTTTTTTTTGTAAAGTAGACATAATACTCTTCCTAATAGAAAAAAATAAGTTTAGCTCAAAATATTTGGAAGCCAGTGCAACAGGTAGCTACAGATAGGCAGCACAGTATGTTTTGTTTGAAGGTGTTTCAACCAGGTAGCCCAGCCTGAAAACAGATTTACTAAGATTTGTGGAGTAGGTAAGGCTTGAGAAGAATGTTTAAGGAGGGGAAAAATTTAGCAACTGGATGAGAAGAGAATGTTTCAGTAGATTGAACAGCATGAACACATTGATATGGGAGTGAGGTTCTGCCCAGTAGACCAAGGAATCATCACGGAAATTGGCAGCACACCTGGGTTCCTGCAGGAAGCTAAAGACTCATTGGTTAGGAATGGCTGGGCTCAGCAGAGCTTTGAATGAGCACGAAACATACAGCCTTTAGAGAACATGGGTATACTAGAGATATTTTTATACAGCCAGTGACATATACATAAATTAGAAGGTCGATGAGATAATAAATGACAAGGCAGAGAGAGAAAGCAGCTGCAGCCAGACTGCTGTTTCTCAAATGTGAGAAGCAAAGCAGACATTAACCCACAGGATGAAAAGTTTCCTGAAGCACTTACAGGAAATTCCCAGTCACCCCTGGGTTAAATCACAGAGACTTTTGTTCTGCTGTGAAAGCCTCACTTACTTACCCCTCCCCCCTTCCCAGCCCAGGCTCTCCAATCCCCTCAGATCCCCAGGGCACCCATCTCTGCACTAAATGAAGAGTCCCTGGCCATTCCCCAGGACCCTTGTCTCAGAAGTGCAGCATTTCCACCCATCTGGAACAGCACATTTTCAAGCGCTCTCTGAAGAACAGAGCAGGCTGTCTGGTGAGCAGCCGCCAGGCAGGTGTTCCAGGCAGGTGGTCCAGCTGGGAAAGCAGATCAGAAGAGGGAGAGGATGTTACTGTGTCCCAGGCAATAAATGTTGAGCAGATACTTTCATAGAGAACCCCTTTTCACTACCAGAGAAAAGAGGATTGAAGATGTTTGTGGGAAGCCAGGCAGGCAGGGATGAATCATTTAAAACCAGTGCTTGCCATCAAAACACCAAATGGCACATAACCAATCTGAATTTCATATCACCTCCCTCTTCAATCTTTCTATTCATTCATGCATCAGTGTACATCTATAGAATATGAAATGCTGCCACAGAACATGCCAGTCACAGGGAACAGCTAAAGTAACAGAACTGCTTGTGAACACTACTCCCATATGACTTCATTCATGCCTATTCCATACTCTGTAGTGGGAGCCTTAACATACTACAAACATGTTTGTGAAATTCTCAGATTTGGAAAATTGCATCTCTTTGAGATGCACAAAAGATATAACGAACATTAAACGCCGGTGACAGGTCTCAAACCGGTGAATCATACATAGCAATGAAGTCATGTGCCGCACAGATGTGCAGCCCCATTCACATCACATTTTACAAGACAGAGTTATGAAGTACACAGTCACTAAGATGCAGTGTAGGGCATTTTTGCATATTTTTTTAGAATTTGTATTTATTTACTGCAAAGAGACCAAGAGAGAATAAAGAGATTTCCCATTTGACCTTCCCTTACCCAGGCCAGGCTCAAGTCAGGAAACCAGAAACAGTCCTAGCCTCCCACATGAATAGAATGTTGCACATCAGCTCAAAATTGAAATCTACAGTCAACCAGGGACTCAGACCAGATATGCCAAAATAGGATTCTGAAGCTCCAAGTGGTTCCTCAACCACTTTACCAAATACCTTTAACAACCGTGGGAAGTTTTCTACAAGAGAAAATTGGAGGGTCTTTGTTGTGGTACAACAGGTTAAACCACAGTTTCTATCGCTGATATCATATATCATATCCCATATCATAGCACTGGATTGAATCCTAGCTTCTCCATTGCCCTCCAGCTTTCTTTTAATGGCTTGGGAAAGCAGCAGAAAATGGCCCAAGTACTTGGACCTTGCCACTCAATTTAGAGACCTGGATAGAGTTTCAGGTATCCTGCCTTCAGCCAGCCTTGCCCCGGCCTGATCATTACAACTGTTTGGAGAGCAAATCAGTGGATAATAGATTCTCTCCTCTCTCTCTCTCTTTGTTTTAAGTAGAGTAAATCTTTAAAAGAAGAAAAAATGGATTTCATTTCCACCAGTTATCATGACGGCCACAGCATTTTCACGTATATCATCCCATTTCCTCTGTGTAGTGGCACTATGAAGGCAGGAACAGATACTGTTGCAAACATGATTTTTAGTGTGGGAAAACCTGGAGGTTTTTAATCTAAAGGTCAGGAAAGAATTCAAATCCAGAACTCGTAGTGATTGCTTATTTATTTCCTATTCTATTTCCTATTGCTTATTGTTTTCCTAATCTTCATGGCACTGTTCTATGATGTATAATTCTACCCTTAGTCTAGCTCATGTCCTCAGTTTTACCCCCTGGATCTCTGGAAAAGGAGATGTTTTGCTTTGCATTGCTTTATTTTGGGTTAGTGCCAAAGGTTGTCTTATCATAGACTAGAAAGGCTTGTCTGTGACTTATTCTGGAACTTCAGGGGCAGAGTCCAGGGGAAGCATGGGAGCACTAGGGAAGTGAGGTTTGGATAAGCACCAATCTTAATGACAGGGTAAAAGGCCAATGATGACTTTGTTCTTGATTCTACCTACTGTCCGTATTCATTGAGATTTATTCCAGTGAGTGGACTACAGCAGACATATCCAGATAGGAGAACCAATTGAAGTCATAAAGAATGCTGTGGCAGAGTTTAAAGAAATCAATCTAATTCAGACCTCAGCCAGAAGCAGTGGTTGGAAATACATTGTTTAGAGTCTAGCCTTGAAAGAAACAGACTGTTTTGAGCTTGGCATCCTTCCCGGGCTTCAGACAAGTGAGCTGATATTCAGGACAGTGCTTCAGTCCAACCAGGGTTAAGAGTACTCTGTAGGAAACAAAGCTGCCTGGAATACACTCAGACTCAGTGGGCACCTGGGGCCAAATGTCACCCTAAGAACAAACACAAGATGCTGGTCCTTTTGAAGCAGAATTGAAGCTCAAATGCAAAAAATAGGAGCAAATACACACACAAACAAGAAATTTAAAAGTTATTTAAAAGATGAGGAGAACAAGAGCCAAATTCTCATTGTCTATAACAGTTCTCATTTTCCGCAACAAATAGATATATAAATGGCTAATTACGTTGACAATTAGGAATATTCAGAAAGACAGAGACAAGTATCAGTAGGAAATATGTATGTTTCTTCTAAGGAATGTACTTTAAATATAGGAAAGTCCTTTGGGGGTAAGCTATTAATTTTTGCTCTGTGTCTTTCAGTACTTTTTAAATTATCATAAAACACACATAAACATGTAAGCCTGTCATTAGTTTGTTCAGTACAGTGATCTTAAGTACATTCATAATTTTATGCAGTCACCACTACTATTTCCAGAACCTTTCAGGTATTCCATCAGATTCACTGCTCTGTTAAATAATTCTCCACGTCTGCATTCCCTTAGTCTCTGATAACCTTTATTTTACTTCCTGTCTCTGCTAACTTGCCTATTTCTAAGTACCACATAGAACCAGATCCATATATTATTTGAGCTTTTGTGTCAGGCTTATTTTACTTCACATAATTTTCTCAAGATTCATCTCTACTGCAGCATGTATCAGAATTTTACTGTTCATGGCTGAATATCATTCCATTGTATGTATTTTATTGATTCATTGGTTATTGTAAATAATGCTGCTATAAACTTCATAGTGCAAATATTTATTTTGCATTCCTGTGTGTGTGTTTTTTTTTAAGCACACATCCAGGAGCCTACATTGCGTCATAGCAGGTTAAACTATCACCTCTGCAACATCAGCCTCTGATTATGAGAGCCAGTTCTAGCCCATGATGTTTCATGTCCAATCCAGCTCTTTGTGCCAGGAAAGCAGCAGAAGATAGCCCAAGTACTTGGATCTTTGCCACCCACATGGGAGACCTATGTGGAGTTCCAGGCTCCTGGTTTTGGTCTGGCCTGGCCTGACTAGGCTGTTGAAGCTATTTTGACAGTGAACCAGCAGATGCAAGATGTGTCTCTCTTTCTCTCCCTCTCTCTATGTAATTCTGCTTTCTAACAAATAATAAATTTTTAAATGATAAAGCATTAATTGATATTTTATCAAAGAATAGTTAAGCTACAAAGAAAGAAAAAACAGAAAACAGAAAAAAGTGAATGAAGAATGAAAGAATGAAATAAGAAATGAAGGCTGAATCAGTAAGTGAAGATCTAGATTATCAAGCCAGAATGTAAGCGTGTTGAGGAAACAAGTCAGTGGTGACGACAGTCCTTCCAGCCACATCCCTTTACTCAGCCCAGGCCTCCTCACTGACTCCAGCAATGAGATAAGCAATCCTGTTTTGAAATTCACGTACTGCCTGTGGGAACACAGGCAAAATGGTCAAACTTTTCCATATTAATTTTTCTTATCCAGTGAGATGTTTGAATAACCCTCATTTTTTGTGTGTCAGGCATCCATCATTCCTTTCTGATGATCACCAAACATTAAGAAACCACATGTCCCTACAGAGATTAAATCTTAGAGATAAAGGGATTGCATTGTCATGAAGCTTAGACACTGGAGGAAAGCTGGCCTTTGGTAAAGATGGGAGCAGAAATGTGTGCTCCGGCTTTAGTTATCACATTGCACAGGAATAGCGAAAACTACTGAGGGTTGACATACTCGTGTACTGAACATGAGGTTGCTTTCATCCAGTCTCTGTTTTCATTGATTAGCACTGATAGTGTACCAGTTGACAATAAACTATTGTCCATACTCACCCTAATTCCATCATTGTGCTTTCAGGCCACATATCAGAGAAGAAACTTTGAGGGTAGAGTGGTGAAAGATCAGTGTTATTAGCCAGGTGGAAGCAAAATCCAGGACAATGCTTTCCAAGCAAAGGGAGTTGAGACGGCTGGAAAGATACCTAAGAGCCAAGTATTGAATATGAGCATCTCATATACAGACCTAAGCAAAGAATATTTTCCTAGAAGTTAAAGAAAGCATCTGAAGCCTTCAGTTGCTGGTTATGAAATTGTCTGATGAAAAAGGAATCCAACTGCAGATCACAGCAGGAATTCTGATGAGAAGCAGAGGGTGTCCTGCCACCACCAGGATAACAGAAATACAGTAGCAATATTGTACACAGTATTAATATCGTACAATATAGTGCATCTGAACATTGAGAAGCCATTTTTCATCTTTGCAAGTGATGAAGTGTAAGATTTATTATTGAATACTGAAACTAAAGTGCCTCAAAGTCCATATAGACACTTATGCTCAGTATTCAGCCCTGTGTATCTTCTACTACTTCAAGAACTCTGGGCATAACAAACACATTTCCTAGTAATGGTTATGTCTAAGTTCCTACTTGGGTTGAGTTAGCTCAGTTAACAGATCTTTTCACTATTCTGTGCACACTTCACACATTGCCAAACTTTCAGGTCTGAAGAATTTCTGAACACTTTTTCCCTGAATTAAGATAATGCCAATGTTGATGGTGTACTTCTTTACTATAAGCAATAAACAGCTTTGTCTCATCAGCAGGTGTGATTAGGGTACCCAGTATTCAAAAGTTCTAACCCAGCAACTGAACGTAGGCCTATGGCACTAGTATGTAACACATCATTGTGTCTATGCTTTATGTCATAATGCTTCTCAGATTGCACTCACCCTTCAAAACCCTTTATTTTATTTTATTTTATTCTGTATTATGTTATTTTATTTATTGGAAAGGCAGATATATAGAGAGAAGGAGATACAAAAAGAAACATCTTCCATTCATGGTTCACTCCCCAGGTAATCTCAATGACTGGAACTGAGCTGATCAGTAGCCAAGTGCCAGGAGCTTGTTCTGGGTCTCCAATGTCAGTGCAGGGTCCCAAGGTCTTCAGTCACCCTCCACTGCTCTCTCAGGCCACTGGCAGAGGGCTGGATGGGTAGTGGAGTATCTGGAATATGAACTGATGCCCATATGGGATCCCAGTAGATGCAAGGGAAGGATTTAGACACTAGACTACTGCTCTCCCTATTCCCCCATCCCAAAGAGTCTTTGCTGTTCCCTTTATCTCAGATGCTTGCAGACAGGTTCCTCACATTCAATTAGATCATTAAAAGTAAAACAACATAACTCTGTCAACACAACCACTACCACCAGTTCAAGGTCTACCTTTGCAGAATTTAATAATGCTTCCACTAAGAACCCTGCAGACTTTCTCCACCATTTATAAACCTAGAAAAACCATTAGGAGTGCTCGGAATTTCCTTAGTTTCTTTTTCTTTTACAAAAGAAAATAATAGCAAGAAATACTTATTTCCTCATTCAGATATACCAAATTCAGTGAAAGCTCTTCGACAGACATAGTACCACATAATTTTAGATTTTCAGTGATGAATTTGTCATTTTTTTCCATTGACCTACTTGATGTAATGGTTTTTGTGGATGCATGCATAAGCCTCAAAGGAGTGCCAACTGATTTATCCAAGTTTGCCTGTGAGAGTGGGAAACCCTTTCAGAGTAGCTGAGCTATGAGTGGTGAACTGGCCACCTGTGGAAGATGTGGTAGCATTCTGAATATCAGGGTTAAAATCTTAAAAATAATTACTAATACATATTGAGCACTCCAATTGTCCCCCTGTCATAAACAGTCTTTTTTAATTAAAATGTTTATTTCTATGAGCTATGACGGTACATACATCAAGCTGAAATAGAGAAAGTTGTGTGACTTCGGTGACTACCTTAACTTTCTGGCTAGAAGTTTTCTTACAGAAGAAGTAAGATTAGAATTCAATTGTTTCTTTTTTTTTTTTTTATTGTTGCTTACATTGTATTATGTAGTACAGTTTTATAGGCGCTGGGGATTCCCCCCACCCCTCCCATACCCCTCCCCCCATGGTGGATTCCTCCACCTTGTTGCATAACCATAGTTCAAGTTCAGTTGAGATTCATTGCTTGCAAACACATGCCTAGCATAAAGTTCAGCGTCTTATTGTCCAGATAAGTTCAGTGGCCTCTTGGGGAGACCTTCTATGGTCTGTAGATAGGTCTAACAGAGTAAAGATCCGGTCAGTTAAAAGCCCCAATAAGGCCTCAGTATCAATATACAACATTATGGAATTAATTGACATAGTATTGGGTAAACAATATGTTAAAAATAATGCAAGTTCCATTCTTCGAAACATCTGGGTTGAGACAGTATCAATGACAGGTTCCAAAAATAACAAACAACCATACAAAAATTACAGGTTAAATCAAGGCAAACATGTGGTATCTAATCTTTTGGGATTCACTCATTTCCCTTAGCATTATAGTTTCCAGTTGTGCCCATTTAGCCACAAAGAACTGCATTTTGTTTTTTTTAATAGCTGAGTAGTATTCCATGGAGTAGATGAACCAAAGCTTTCTTATCCAATCTTCTGCTGATGGGCATTTTGGTTGCTTCCATGTTTTTGCAATTACTGATTGTGCTGCAATGAACATAGGGATGCATGTTGGTTTGTCATAAAGCAGGTGTTTTGGATATATTCCTAGGAGTGCTATTGCTGGGTCATATGGTATGCAGATTTTGAGTTGTTTGAGTGTTCTCCAGACTGATTTCCATAGAGGCTGTACCAATTTGCAGCTCCACCAGCAGTGGAGTAGGGTTCCCTTTTCCCCGCATCCTCGCCAGCAAGCGTCGTTGGTGTTCTTGTTTATGTGGGCCAATCTTGCTGGTGTTAGGTGGTACCTCATCGATGTTTCTTAAATAACAATAAGTTCCATTGTCTTTCTTTTCTCTTTGGAACATGCACTTGGACTCTGCTTCTAGTTGGCTGCCAGCTGAATTTCCCATGCATGTCCCACCGCACTGGCACTGTTGGTTATTTTCAACTGTCCTGATAGTTCAAGAATGTATATGGGAAGTTTTCCTTATGAGAGATTATACTCTTCATAGGAAAGATCCTTGATAAACCAAAATTATAAATGCATTCTTTCATCAATGTTATTTTTCTGTCAAGTCTCAATTTTTCTAGATTACAGTGTTTATGACATTATAAATAAACACTTATTATAGAAAGAGTACGAATTGTATTGTAAGAAAACAAATAGACTCCATGCTCAGTTCAACTCATACACAGGTTTAATTTTTTATCCTCTGTTTTCAATTCTGAAGAAATGTGTTTAAATCCCTACATTAACTGTAACCAGAGATGCTTCAGGAAAACAGTAAGAATAATTAAAAGGAAATAGAGACTAAACAAGTAGAAGAAATGCAAGAAATCTGAGATAAAAGTCTTTAAAGAGAGTTGTTCAAATTCTAGTGTTGCAAATTCATACCTCACTTTATTCTATATCCATTGTAGTCCTGTAAAAACTAAACTACGTAGTAATTATGCATGAATATTCTGTACCACTTGCATGAAATAAACATGCAGTAGAGATTTGGTCTAATTAACTTTTAGCATAACCTCATGATGTCCCCATGTACAATGTTCCCATTTTAGGTGTCACCCAACCTGTTCACAGCCTAACATTTTATGCAATTTAGGATTAGGCAGAATATAAAATTCCATTCTGCTTATCATTATCTCACTGTTATTAACACAATCCTTGATTCTATTCTACCTCTCTGCTGAAGGAAATAATTCAAAGGAAGTACAGAACTCAGGACATTTCATTTGCATTCCTGTCTGAGAGAAACAAACCATAGATGCAGATGTCAGTATTCTTAGGTCCTTACATAAGAGGAATTCAATAAACACTTCCCTTCTTTTTTTTTAGCTGAGGCTAAAAACAAAATGTGCTTGTTTACAAACTCCCTACACCACCCCGACTGCCGGCCCGGCTTTCTCCCGAGCCTGCCTGATCTTGTAACCCATTCTTTGAGAAGCTAGTTTGTTCATGCTGATACATTGTCAGTTTTCTCACTGCCGAGGCTGTCTCTGTTCTCATGTGTATCAGAGATTGTTGAACTGCCCGGACCTGGAAGTCCTCAGATTGCACCTCCTCAAAACTCCCTGTTCTCATCAGTCCCAAAGGTCTCTATTATTTGTCTCTGTCTTCATGCAACTTTATGTGTGTTTATGTGTGTGCACTGAAGACATGCAACCTGATGTTTTGACATATTTATTATAAAGTATGAAATAGTTACCACCTCAACAAATTAGCATAGCCATCATCTCGCATAGTTACCTATATACATGTGTGTTAAGAGCATCCAAAATTTATTCTTTGAAAATTTCTAGTGTATACTAGAATGTTATAATTACAGTTTGGATACGTGCTTTAGATCTTCAACTTTAACTTCAACACTAATCCTTTTCTTACTTGTTGAAAGGAACAGAAATAAAGTCTCCCCAAACCCTCCTGTACTTATCTCCTCAGTCTCTCCCAACCTCTCAAGCAAAATAAAAACAAATTTATTAAGTTTCTAGACAGCAGAAACAGCAAAATGGTTTTATTCAGCTTTATATCCCAGATGCTCTTAGCAGAATGACGTGTGAATACTAAATTACAGTTATTTGGTTCTTAGATGTAGGCATTGTTTGGCCACCTAATAAGGTTAACAATGAATACCACAACAGAGATTATAGTTTGATCTCTGAGATTCTACTATTTCTTCAGTTATAACAACTATTTATGGGTGATGAACTGTTTTTCTGGGATCCACTGTTAAAACAAACATATACAATAAGGGATAAAAGGATTTAAAGTTTGTTGTTGTTGTTGTTGTTTTTTAGGGCAAGTGAGAAAAAAATTATTGCTCCCGACCCCACAGAAGTTTTCTTTCCAATTACAGGAATAATCATGATGGGGCTGGCTAAAACTTGTGCTTATGGTGCCAGGTTCACGCCTTTGCTGCCCTGTTCTGATCCATCTCTCTGTTTATGATCTGGGAAAGCAGTGGAGCACAGCTTAAGTCCTTGGGGTTCTGCACCCACTTTGGAGACCTGGAAGAAGCTCCTGGCTCCAGGCTCTGGATTGTGTCACATCTCTGGCCTCTGAGGTTATTTGGGGAGTGAACCACCGGATGGAAAATCTTTATCTCTCTGTCTCTCCCATTCTCTCTCTCCTTTCTCTGTAACTCTGCCTTTCAAATAAAGAAAAATAATAAAATTAATCTTTAAATAATTATAGAGTGAATAATTGTGAATTTTTAATTTACCTTAAGTAATGAATTAACTTTTGCTGCAATAAATGACATCTCCCATTTAGTGCCACCAATTATTTTCTGCATTTTAAAATTTTCCAAAGAGTGCAATAATAGATATTGTCAAGGTACTTTGCAGGCTGACTTCTTTCCAGCGCTACATTTAACATCTTATTTAATTTAGGGGTTGAGCAAATGCCAGCTACGACAGGTAGTGATTACCTGTAACACTGAAATTAATTTAGCTAGAATCAATATCTTCTGCTTTTCATCTCCCAGAAAATTATCAAAAATTATTGCTGTTTTAGAATTAGATTTCGTTATTAAGATTCTATTACTCTATTCTCAAATCTCATTGATATTAAATAGCCATGACAGTGCACAGAATATTAGGTTAGAAACAGTGTAAATACCTTCAAAATAATCTTTTCAGGGCCCGGCACAGTAGCCTACCAGCAAAAGTCCTTGCCTTGAGCATGTCGGGATTTTATATGGGCGCCGGTTCTTATATGGGTGGCCCCACTTCCCACCCAGCTTCCTGCTTGTGGCCTGGGAAAGCAGCCTTGGGACTCTGTACATGCATGGGAGACCAGGAAGAAACTGCTGGCTCCTGACTTGGGTCAGCTTAGCTCTGGCTGTTGCGGTCACTTGGTGAGAGAACCAGCACATGGGAGACCATTTCTCTCCGTCTCTCCTTCTCTGTAAATCTTTTTTAATAATAAATAAGTAAATCTTTTTAAAAAGATATTTTTCCTTTTATTGAAAAGGTCATATATTAAGAGTTGGATACTTTTATCTTATTTGATAAGACAAAATAAAAAATTCTAAGGTATAAATATTCTTAAGAATGAAAGACATGGCAAATAACTCACTAAGGACATACAACTAATTCAAATGATTAAAGAAATCTACAGTATCTGTATTAATTCAAGGCAAATCAATGTACTGGTTGTATTTCTTTTCATTGTAAAGTTTCTCTTAAACTATTCAATTCAGTAGTTAGGGTTTACTCACAGAACTGTGCTACCATTACCCTTGTCTAATTTTAACATTTTCCTCGTTCCCAAAAGAAACCCCACATCCCAAACAAGCACGCTCACGCCTCCTCCCTACCACCTCCAGCCTCAAGCCCCTGGCAATTGCTAATGTATTTTCTGTCACTCTGGATTTGCCAGATCTGTACATCTTATATACATGAAACCATACAGTATATGGTCTTCTCTAAGTGGAAGATTTTCAAGGTTCATCCATGCTATAGTATATTATCAATATTACTTTCCAATGGTCCAGTGATGTTTTAACACTGGGCCAGCAAAATTGAACTCTCCATTAATATTGGGATTGATATTTGAAAAATTTATCTATTTGAAATGCAGAGAAGAGGAGTGAGTGAGTGAGAGAGAGAGAGAGATCTTTCATTGCTAGTTCTCTCCCCAAATGCCCTTGCAGCCAGGGGTGGGTCAGCTTGAATGTGGAAGCTGGGAAACTTTGTCCAGACAACCATGTAGATGGCAGGGAAATGAACACTTGTGCCATTATCTATAATCTCCCAGATACATGAGCAGAAAACCGGAGCAGAAGCAGAGGTAGAACTTAAACTCAGGCACTCACCTGTAGGATGTGGGTGTCTGAATCCGCATGTTACTCTGCTACACCATACTCCTATGTGTTGATGTTTTTAAAAAGTCTTGCTGAAGAAAATCTAGAAATCTTCAGTAAACATTTTTAAAAATAGGTAACTTTTCATCCAGGAATTCTGCTTTCATTTAATTAACTCCCCGTCCCCCCGCCAAACCAATCAAAAATATACTCATTGGGGGCCAATATTGTAGTGTAGCTGGCTAAGCTGCTGCCTCCAACTGCACCGGTATCCTATGTGGATGGATGTTGATTTGAGTTACAGTTGCTCCACTTCTGATTTAGTTCCCTGTTAATGTGCCTTAAAAAGCAGTGGTAGATGGTCCCTGTGCCCCTGCACCCACATGGGAGACCCAGAAGAAACTCTTGGCTCCCGGCTTCTGCCTGGACCAGCCCTAGTTGCCGCAACTATCAGGAGATTGAACCAGTGGATGAAAGAGTTTCTTTTTCTGTAACTGAACCTTTCAGACAAACAAAAATGAATCTTTAATTTGAAAAAAAAAAAGAGAAAGATGTGATCATAAAAATGGTCCAAACGATAGTGATTGCAGTACTATATTTGTTAGGGACGTACTTAGAGCAGCATGATGCTCACCAGTAATGGCTATGTGAGATAAATAATAATGTAATGACATGGTGAGATTCTTAGCATCCTGAAGATGCGCAATGGAAACTTGCATGAGGGCCTTGGTCCTACATGGCTGCTGTCTTCCCAACTAGTCCCTTTCGGAATGAAATCAGGTAAGTTACGCTTCTCAAAATTCAATGCAATACTTGACTATAGTTGCAAGGATTTTGCTTCTTTCAAAAACAATCTTTTCAACGAATCTTATGAATTCAATGTAATTTTAAATTTAAATCTTGAATATTTAAAATTATGGAAAGAAATCAGTGAAAATATGTCAATGACAAGAACAATTCAGCACACACTGTATACAGTGGGATCTTTTTCGTCTCAAAACTAAATGAGTGTGTGGGGGTGTGTGTGTGCACCAGAAACAAAAAAAAAGATATATAAAATGTGTATTTTTAATTTTTGTTTCTTTATGTTTCCTTTAACATGCTTATGATTCAATTTTTATGATAAGAAAAATATAAGTGTTTCAACTTTTTCTTAATCCTGTAATTCAAACACATGGCACACTGTACTTCCTTTTTAAAAAAGGATCTTTTCTTTGGTCTGTCATAAGGAAACTGCTTAATTTACTGCTCTCAGGAACTAAGCAATACCATCTCTCTGTCCCAAACCAACTGGCTGCACTTAATCATGCTCCATCTACAAAATTCAGTAGAGTTCAGAAATAAAAAGTCTGCATATTTCTTCTAGTGTCATAAACTAGGTCATGCACACGTCGCAAAGGAAAGATTGGTCCCCAGAACCTAGAGCTTTACCCTGATAAGCCTTCTTAGACTTTCATAAAAAGATGAGTAAGTTAAACCAGATTCCAAAATTATGCCTTTTAAGAAAAGACTAATCAAAAGTTTAAGAAAATGAAAATTCAGGCAGCTATTATTAGTTCATGTAGGTGGGCAAATGGCTCTCTGTATCCATGAAACCAAGGGTTACGTAGTTATTTTTTAAGCAGTGAAAAATTCAGTCAGAAAATCCCGATCAAACACTCTGACATTTAAAAATTTTGAATTCCAAACAGTCTTCTTTTTTACTTTATAAACATGAGTATTTGAACACACTTTTTCTATCTATTCCATGATATAACGTGTGGTAAGTAGTAACTTCTTACTCCATAGATTCAGGCAACACATTTTTCATGCTAATTTTCAAGTTAATCATGTTTATTAATTTATTAATGTTATTTTATTAATTTATTAATACTAAATTTCAAGTAAATGATGATTGCTGTAAACAAATTCAAAAGCATTTGAATTGATTTTTGAGATCATGAAACAAAGTATAATTATAAACGATAAAGCAGATGAAGCTAGTCCCTCTGTTCTTTACAAATAAAAGACTCTCTTTGGTCTTTAGCAGACAAAGCACAGTCACAAAAGGTAAAACCAAGGAGTATCTTGCAATGGTGATGGAATTCAGAGACCTCAGAAGGGAATTTGATCAACTGATTGATAAGTAATTTTCAAAAGCATCAATGACAGGAGCTGCACAGTGACATGGCATGCTAATCCTCTGCTTGCAGTGCTGGCATCCCATATGTACCCTGGTTGGTGTCCCAGCTGCTCTACTTCCCATCCAGCTCCCAGCTTAGATCCTGGGAAAGTAGCAGAGGATGTTCCAAGCGCTTGTGCCCCTGCACCCACATGGGTGATCCAGAAGTTCCTGGCTCTCAGCTTTGGATCAGCTGAGCTATGGCCATTGCAACCATTTGAGGAGTGAACCAGAGGATGCAATATCTTTCTCTCTTCTTCACTCACCCCTCCTCTGTACAGCATGACCTTCTTCCATTGTGAATTTATATAATTCTCAATGTTCAAATACCGTGGCTTTGATATTACTAAAAAATAACTAGAATTAAAACTAGAATTAACTAAGGAAGTTCTTCATAAGATTTATGTTTTGTAAATTGCAAGTGTACAAAGAAACTATGTATTTCAATGAAAAGACTGTTTTGAAGAGATACTGGCTAGTGTTTGTAAGGTTTCTCTTTAGGATTATAAGTATTTTTTTATTTTTAGTTTCATTGCTGAGTTCATATAAATGCTGTGAGTCAAACATTTCATGCTGGCACAAAAGCTAGCAGTGATTTCTGCTGCCACAGAACTTGCTATTTACTGAGGAAGTACATGTTCAAAAATCACCTAAACATACTTCAATTTATTGTAGTCCTGAGCTCTACTAATGAAAGATACAGGGTGTGATGAGAGTCTTAAACAAGAGACTGATCTGTCTTCATGTGGCAAGAATGGCTTGAGATTTTACCTGAAATGGGATAAATAGTAAACAGCAATCTATCAAGACAGGGAGTAACTGTTTTTATCTTTTTTTTAAAGATCTATTTATTTAAAAGGCAGAGTTATACAGAGATGGGAAAAATAGAGAGAGCTTTTCCATCTATTGGTTGACTCCCCAAACAGCTGCAAAAGCCAGGACTGGGCTGGGCCTAAGCCAGGACCTGGGCACCTGGATCTCTAAGGTGGGAGGCAGAAGGCATAGCCATCTGGGCCATTTTCTGTTGCTTTCCAAGCAACATTATTAAGAAGCTGGATCAGAAGTAGTGCAAAGGCAGATGTGGGGGCAAAAGAGACTAATCCTTTGCCTGTAGCTCCCACATCCCATATGGGCACTGGTTTGTGTCCCAGTTGCTCCACCTTCTTTCTCTCTCTCTCTCTCTCTTTTAAGATTTATTTATTCTTATTGCAAAGTCAGATATACAGAGAGGAGGAGAGATAGAAAGGAAGATCTTCTGTCTGATGATTCACTCCCCAAGTGACCGCAACAGCCGGTGCTGCACCAATCCGAACCCAGGAGCCAGGAACCTCTTCCAGGTCTCCCACATGGGTGCAGGGTCCCAAGGCATTGGGCCGTCCTCAACTGCCTTACCAGGCCACAAGCAGGGAGCTGGATGTGAAGTGGAGCTGCCAGGATTAGAACTGGCACCCATATGAGATCCTGGTGCATTCAAGGTGAGGACTTCAGCTCCTAGGCCACTGCACAGGGCTCCAGTTGCTCTACTTTCAATTAGCTCTCTGCTTATGACTTGGGAAAACATCATAGGATGTCTCAGGTCCTTGGGTTCCTGCACGCATGAAGGAGACCTGAAGGAAGCTCCCAGCTCCTGGCTCCCAGTTTTACATTGGCTTAATCTTGGCTTTTGGCTGTTTGGGGATTCAACCAGCAAATGGAAGCTCAATCTCTCTTTCTCTCTGTAAATCTGCCTTTCACATAAAAAAAAAATATATATATATACATATATATATATATTTTAAAAAGATATTAGCACCCATGTAGGATGCCAGCATCACCAGAAATCAGTCTTTACAAATAGAATAATTTGAGGTAGTGAGATAACATTGAGGAATCAAAGACATGTAGGGAAATCAGATGGATTCAAGAAAGAATTTTATAGTGAAATCCACAAAATGAAGTCAGTTTGAACAAAGAGGGGAAAAGAAGACGAACTGTCAAACTATGTCTCCTAAAACCTGGTGAACGCCATCTTAAGCAAATGACCATGGTTAATGTTATCAGAACTGAACTAATAACAATACCACATGTAAGTTTCAAAGTGAGGTACAAAACAAAATATTAACATACAGGCAAGAGTTTGGCTAGTCACAGATGGCAATAACATTAAGCCAGGAGATGAACATTCATTCGACTTTGGTCTTAGCTATCCTTCTGCTTGTCCGATGCCTATAAGCCTCTCTGATTTTAAAATAAAGGACTAAAAGCTATTTCCTGAAGTTTCTCCCAAGTGTCTCTAAAATTCTATGCCCATCTCTCTTAAAAAAAAAATTATTTTATTGGGCCCAGTGCGGTAGCTCAGCGGCTAAAGTCCTCGCCTTGCATGCGCCAAGATCCATATGGGCGCCGGTTCTAATCCTGGTGGCCTCATTTCCTATCCAGCTCCCTGCTTCTTGCCTGGGAAAGCAGTCGAGGATGACCCAAAGCCTTGGGACCCTGCACCTGTATGGGAGTCCCAGAAGAGGCTCTTGGCTTCTGGCTTCAGATTGGTGCAGCTCCAGCCATTGTGGCAGCTTAGGGGGTGAATCATCAGACAGAAGATCTTCCTCTCTGTATATCTAGAGGAGGAGACACAGAGAAGAAGTGGAGTCGTGGTGATTAGAACTGGCACCCACATGGGATCCCGGCACATGCAGGGTGAGGAGTTTAGCCACTAGGCTACAGTGCTAGGCCCCTGTATCTTTCTCTTAACAGGGTATTATTTAGTTAGACACTTTTTCATGGTCTTCTTCAGGGCATTTATCATCATTTCCAACATAAAGAGTCTATGACTTCACGAGTCATTTTCAGATTGCTCACCCTAAAGTTAAAAAATAGTTAAACATGACATAGTGACAGTTCAGTCAATTTAGTGACTTTTTCAGATTGCTCTAGAGTTTACAGTTGCTATAAATCTTATGAAGTAACAGAAAAATACAACTTGTGCTGTGATAGTAAAAAAAATTCATAAACATTAATTGGGAAGAAGCGATAAATTAATTTTTTTTCTTATCATAAAAGTAAAAAGATCTTAGAAATAAATCAGAAATGCAGAATATTATAAAGGCAAAAGCAAAAATCATCCACAATCCTACAACCAGAAATAGCCTCTCACAACATTATTTACCATTACTTTTGAATAATCTATTCTAAATAGTATGAAGGCATACCAAAATGTGTGTGTTTGCTATAGTAACAACAGAGTGACAAATTGGAAATTACCAATCTATAGAGATCTTGATGAACAAATGTAGGGCCATCTGTGCAAATGCTACCAGGCTGGAAAGTCAGTGGGACATTTTCTTGACTTTGTATTCCCCATGATCAACTCTAGGAGATCATTGATCGTAGGATACCTCTTAACACTGCATGCTACTCTTCCCTCGTACAATGGGCAATGAATTAGCACTTTACTCACAGTCCAGACACTAAAGTAACCCCATAATTCCATTTTTGCCGGATTTTGGGGGGAATGTGCTTTAGATATTAAGTATAGAATCATTATCAGTCATAGAGGAAAAACAAAGTCACAGAAGGTTTTTCAACATAGAAATTTATTAAAAGGAACTGATGAAATACTAATGGAGACTGGGAAATGTGAAAAGAAGATCGATATGAAAGTCACGTGTCTGGCAACTGCAAGAAGCCCTGTCACCTCGGGGACAAGAAGCACGGAGACATGTGGGGGTAATTAGCACCTGCAGCTGAGGGGGCGGCATCCCAAAGCCAGGAGTCAATGTTGCCCATTGGTGGTAGGGCCAAGGAGCTCAAAGCAGGGGACTGTGAAGTGGAAATATTAATGCTTTCCCTTTTATACAGCTTTTATGTGAATTAAATGAGATTACATATGTGAATATCTCGACTACAATTATTGGTGGGAGGCAATGTGGACAATGGCTAAATGCAGAAACCTTAAATCACACTGGTTGGAGTTAAATCTCACTTCCAAGAACACTAGCTGTTTGTCATGCGAAGTCTTTTTGTTTCTGTTCATCTTAGTGACTGTACATTGACCAGAAGCACTAGATCCTGCTGGAATAGCAAAACGAGCTGCTTGCGAAAAGATAAATTCTCAAAACAATTTGAACATGTAAGTTGTATGTTTTTCTCTTTTCACAGCTTAAAGAAGCTGAGGCATAGTAAGGTCAGATCATTTACCCAAGGTCACAAAGTTTGTAAGTGTTAGAACCTCTACCAGTAAAGAATGCTCTGTAACACTCGGCATCAGCTAGGTTAGTCCACAGAAAACCACAGACCGGATAGTTGATTATGAACACACCTTTACTCACAGGTCTGGAGCGGTGAAGTTCAGGATCAAGGTGCCAGCAGCTTTGGAGATTCTGATTCCAAGATAACCGCTTCAATGCTGCATTCTCCTGAAGGGAGGAACACTTTGTTCTCACACAGCAGAAGGCCAAAGGATAAATAAAACAAAGGGGGCTAAATTAACCTTTGATAACAATTAATCGATAATTAATCCTACCATCAGTGGGGAGAGGACACACAGGAATTTTGAAAGACATTTAAGCCATAACACTATCAAACACACTGTATTTTCAATTACTTATCTCAGCATGCACATCAGATTGTAAGCTTCATAGCAATTTTTTTTTCTTTTTAATTTTTCCTTCCTTCCTTCCTCCCTTTGATCTTTCTTTCGTGTGTTACCCTACTGCTGTATTCTAAGTACTTTGAATAGAAACTGGCAGATGACAGACACTCAGTAAATATTTGTTTAAAGACAACAGACCAAGCAGGAATCCCTGAGAAGGAACTACACATATCATCTCACTTTATCCTGGTCACATTGTTGAGAACTAGTGTGATGAGTCTACATTTTCCTGCATTTCATAAGGAAAACTTAGAGCTAAAATACATTGTTTAAGTCACATATGGAGAAGAACTTGGCCTCTGGATTACCAGCTTGTAGCCCTGTATCATTGTAACAAGACTGTACTTTAATTTGATGTAGAAGTTTAAAACTGAGCATCACACAAAGTGTGGAAACGAGGAGCCATGTTCATGATAAAAATCTTCATGAAATTAATGCAACCTGTGGGCCAGCTTGAACCTTACAGAAAAACCACTGTGGAGAACACTGCAGTGAAATAGTAAGCTGGCTCAATCTCAACAGAATGAAAATTTCAGTATAGCTTTTTTGCATCTTTTACTGTTCTTAAACTTGTCAAAATGACTTAGCAAAATTTATCTCTGGTGCTTTCTGGAAAAAGAACAAAATTATTACTTGAAAATCATGGGAAAAAGATTAAAATGTGTCTATTTCATGTTTCCCAGATAGCAACATGAGTTATAATTGCTAATTAAATATTCAAACTTCAAAGCAGCATTTAAAGCAGTAAATGGGCAAATGCAACATGACCATTGTGCCTGAAACTTCACAGAGTTTTGTAAATCTGAATTAATTAGTGTTTACAAGCTACCATGAGATCATTGGATAAATAGTAGATAATAATTAAGTGTTATTACTACATGAAATGCATCATTACATTTAAATGCTCATGAAATTTGCTAAAATTAAAGAGTACCGAATGGTAAAGCCCATAAAAGTAATAAAAAAAATGTACAGTTCCTTTATTCTGAACCCTGAAAGAGATCTAAAACGGGTTAACTGGCATGCAAAGTTAAAATGTTTTTTTACTGGGTGGGGAAATGGAGGTATAAAGAGATAACAGGAATACAGAGCAAATAACAAAGCATCATTTTCCTTGATCCCAGTCTTTATGTTCATCTGATGTGAAGAGTCCAGAATCGTAATTGAGGCAAAGTCTACCCACCAAGCAAGGCAAAGAAGAAACAAGTTTACGAATGCTCTAAGACCTAGCTGATAGAAGTAAGTGTTGAGTTTACTTGCAAAGACTAGCATTCCTTGATTCTTAAAATAGGTTCTTCAACTGCTGAAGGAGGAAAGTTCACTGGTGAGTTTTTTCCTAGGTTTCTGTCTAATTCGGAAACCAAGCAAACATCTACATGCTCATTTAGGAGCTGTAAGCAAAAACAACTTTCCAGTTTTCAATAATTAACTTCAATTTTCGTGGAATAGTTCTTACGTGGTTAATAGAGTGCCCACTTCCACAGCCATCTTCCTCAACAGGTTGCGTTATCTTTGGGGTAACTGGAGGAGCTCTTTTCTTCTCAGACAGGGCTATTACTGAGGAGCCTGGAGAGCCCTTTCTGTTGGCTCCCAGTGATTTACACAAATAAATATAAGTGCATAAGGGGCAGGGCCCTTATTTTCCTATCATGAAAATTGGCTATTTAGAAATAGAGGCCGAACATGGAGCAACATTTGAGCAGATTAGTCAGGATCTCATTCCCTTGTTTTCCTTAGGCCTCTTTCTAGACACCTGACTAGTTTGTATTCATCAACCAGCACCTGGGTACCTGACCATAGAGCATGGTTCAGGTAGTAAAGTTCTTTTTTTTTTTTTTTTCCTTTCTGACCTTAAAGCAAAACATGATTTGATTTACACATGAAAACTTACGTACAAGCTATGATAAGCTGATTAACAGTAAAATGTTTCAGAAACACACTGGAAAGATTGTTGAACACAAGTAAAATAACTGAGGTTACAATAAATATCAACTCATTTAAATTAAGTTATATTCATGGAAATTTTTAAAGTGTTTTTCAAAATGTCTAAATTTACACATCTGTTTTTTATTGCCTAATATGAAGTTACCGACAGTCAAATCCCTACAGACAACATAAGGTCAATGTATTTTTATTCCCAACCAATTTTTAAAATAGTGTTTATTCAATTTAAATATGTGTAGCGTTTTAAAATTCTCACCACATGTTTTCCTTAACACCAAAGACATTGTCTAACCTTCAGAGAAAAACAAACCCATAAGACTATTTTAAACATGAGGCTATCATTTTGAGAAGCATCTCTATTATGTGGTTAAAATGCTTTTATTGCTTATGGAATATTTCTAAGTTATGGTCATTTTTTTTCTCTCAATCACACTGCAAGATACATGGTGCACATGAATTGGTTTCCCTAAAATGATATGCTTACAATTTCTCTTGGTCTGTTTATTTAATAAGATTTTCCATAAAGTTTAACTCATTTTTTTTTCTTTATAATCAGCATTGTAAACCCACTTCAGGAGGTTTTTTTTTTTTTTTTCCTCGTTTCATTCTAAGTCTGGTATTCTTGCTCATGATTTCCTCCACAGAATTTCTTTACAGTTCTCATTTTTAACTTTACACTACATTTCTAAGGTTGGTATCTTGATACCTCTGAAATTTGTTAGGACTCAAACAAAGAAAAATTAATGATAAGACTGTCTGATAGTCAATGATTTTGAGTTGAATAGTTATTTGTTGATAATTATGTTTTGGAGATCCTATGAGTTTTTAAAGAATTGCAAGTCGGGCTCTAGTGTGCAGCAGACAATACAAATCAGGTGTGTATTCTACTCAGACACTGTATGAGCTTTGTCTCTGCTGCATCTGCTCTCATGGAGCCAAGCTCCCCAGATACTCGCCTGCATAAAGCTACCCTTTTGCTAAAAAGTTTGCTTTTTTAAGCTTGTTTCTACCCTTTGCCCTGTGTCATTTTGGCCCAATTTTCTTTGCCATCCCACTTAAGCATCCTAGAATAATATTTAAGGAAAACTGAAATCAAGACAATGATACATTTTTAAAACACAATGAGTTATTACTATTAACAGGCTTTCTTTTTAATGACACTGCTGTTTTCCAAATTTATTTTCACATGGTATCACTGGTAAAAGTAGAGATCATAATTATTTTTAGAGAATTCTATTTCTACTTAGGAAAAAGAAAATGTAGCAATTTTTCTAAAATATTTTGGTATTTGTTTTCTATCATGCTGTACTATATTTAAAATTAGCATATGTTGTTATTTACAGACACCTGCAAAATATTCTTAATTTCTTCTCAGGTTATGAAGTGCAACCAACTATTCTTCGTGCTGTGTGCCTATTTACACGTTCCTTTCATGGTGAGAGAAGCTTTATTATTCACATTTTCTATTTGATGAAGATCAACAAAGAACACAATAGATCAGGTGATTTAGATGAACTGTCCACTAGCTATATGAATTCTGGCAAATCAGCCTCTCTGAGTCTTTAAAATATGGAAAATCACACACTCCAAGTGTTTATAGTAGCGCAATGAACATTTACTCCTGTCATGTTCTCAGTAACTCCTTTCTTTTCTGGAAACTGTACCTCCCTATCCCATACCCACAAATTTCAGTTGTGCCTCAAGAGCAAAAATTTATATCAATAATTATGGGTGAAACTAAAGGCTTTGGCCTTATTAACAGCATTCACAATCACTGAGCTAGCCATTATCAAATTGATTTTAGCTATCTGTTGTATTACATAGAACTCTATTTTGTTATTTTTTTTGATTGTAGAATTAATATTATGAACTTTGAAATTACCACAATATCCTTTTAGGTAGTCTCATTCCACTTTACACATAATACACAGTTATATAGTTCTATTTTCCCTTCTCGGCATTTGTGGTACTGTTACTACATTCACTATATAGCAGTAGTAATACACACAGCATTAATCAATAACTGCTGATAAATGGTGAATTCTGAGAGCTTCATGAATCTCCTGACCACAGTTTAACACAAGATACGCATAAGGCCAGTAAGAACATTCCAACATTCTCTCCATTGTGATTGATCCAAATTTGGGTATACATTTACAAAGGGTTAATTGGAGTCCCTCTTTGAGCTATGCTGTATGAATACAAAACATCTCTTCTTCCCTGGCTCAGTAAGTGTTAAGAAATATGTGAGCCAAAGGTAAGAAGCTTTGTATTTTATTCTGAGATTAATTAGAGAGACTAATTAATGCCTACACTAGTTCAAATTGGTTTCTGTTACTTTCAGCTAAAAGGATTCCAATCAATGCAGAGTTGAATGAAACAAAGTATGTGAATTAATAAGAACTGTAGAAATATAAAGTATAATGACCACTCTCATAAAATATCATGGCATCCCCCACCAAGACTAATAACCATGAGAAAAATCAGTGCCAGAGAAACAAAGTCAAGACAATGCCATATGGAGTCATTTGCTGAATATGACTATACCCATGGTGTGAGTTCTATTTGTACCTCTTAAGGTATATAACCAAAAATAAGGGTAGCATTTTCCCTGGGGATTTACCTTGAATTCCTCTGAAATAGCAAAGAATAAACACAATGCAAATTAAGCTCTGGTGACTCATATTACATGAAAAAAAGTTTCAAAAACTGTCTCAAACATCAGTTGTTTCGGTAGATTTCCTTGGAAATGTTCCTATCAAAGAATGCTGTATAAACTTACATTGAATATTCAAAGAACAAAGGCAACTGTTATTGCATACAAATCATAATTCTGTATTTTAGCTTCTTCTGTGACTATGATGGCTTCTCCCTTGCCATTCAGCCTTCCCCATCTCCTACTGTTCAAGTTTTGAGTTGTTACCTTAAAAGGCAAAAATTAGTGACTACATCTGTCCCTGTTGAAACGGGGAATAAATAAACAGCTGTGGTTAGCGCGTAGGCATCTGAGACGTTCAGAATGCAGATTGTGGTTTAGATAAGTGTCTTAAAAATGGGATTCCCAGGATAGGAGTCCATTTAGAGATGAACACTGTGTACAGGTAGAGCAAAGACATCGGGGATACATAAAGTGTGGAAGGCTAACTCAATTCCTTTGTAAGTACAGTTCTAGACCCCAAATTCCCTAATTATTTAGCGCAATGCTAAATAATTGTCACGATGTGACCCAGGGGTGGACAATTTTCTGGCACATCAGGAAGTAAATAGGGTAAATCTGGTTTTAGTTTGTGCATTTTCCTCCTTACCAAATAGAAAAAGGCCTGAGATTTTGCACCAAGGTCCTATGTGTGCAACAAAGTGGGCCAAATGAGTGCAATAACATGTATCCCAAATTTAATTTAGTTGATGTAGTTCATTCAGTTTGATAACAATTTGAACATACATTGTATGAGATTAATGGAGAGAGTGGGCATACAGACTGATTAGTAGTCTTGTCAAAAGTAAAATAGTCAAATGTGGAAGCCATTGCATTTATAAAATACAGAAAAAGAAATGTCTGTAACTGGCTATATGGAAAACAAGAATATTTACCATGTGTGTTGACTTCTGATCAAATGTTCTTCCTATTGTACTAAAATTTAAAATTCCACATGGTCATTCATTCTCCATTAAGTTCTGTTCAACAGACTGAATATAAAATACCTGATTTCTGTAGGAGAGAAAGCTATGCCAGAGCAAACAAGTAATTCTTACTGAGAATAGAGCCACTATGGGTCTAGTATCATTAGTAACAGTACACAGGTTAGATTATGGACAGGTCTTAAATTTTCAATGTTAAAGATTACTAGGGAGAATATTGGAAAATGATTTTCTCCTGGATAAAAAATGGGAATTCAAGGAAGAGGGGTTCAGAGAGAAAAAAAATGATGAGCTTGAAGTACAGTTCTATATCACTAAAGACTAAAACATGTAACATTGAAGACATTGGAGGAGAAATTCAATTTACCTCCTAGACTGCTTGTTCTAAGTAGCGAAATGCTCAATTGGAGCCATGAATGAATTAGTTACCTTCCAAAGCCACTAACTGTGCTTGATTTTCTAGCTTATATGGTGAAGACAATCTTATTTTCACAATACAATATAAGCAACTAAAAGCATATACTAAAAATCTAGGGATCTGTACTTATCCAGCTGGGTTGTATCCCAAGAAAGTAATTCTTCTAAACAATGTTTGTATTGTAGTATAGCCAAATTTATATATTAACGTTAGAAGTGGATTGTACACATTTCCAACTCTATATCCTAATCCCAACCCCAACCTTACACTGTGCATTATCCTGGTTAATTGAGAGAGACTTTTCCTTATTATAAAGCAGAGTATTTTTTAATTTTTGACCAGAACTTAGTTTCATATCAAAATTTAAACTTTATTTTCCAAAAACATTTCAAAGTATGCTTGTATTTCTGATTTTTGTTTTCTGTTACAATGGCAAATTGAATTAAATATCATCCAGCCTCAATGAAGGTACTAACCAAAGACAACAAAGCCAAAATACCAAAAAGTTTGGCCAGGAGATTCAACAGACTGTAGAATTCATTTTGCATAATTGAAAGTTAAAAGTTAGCCACAATTCCAGCTCATCCATAATGCTCAACCATACTTTGGCTGGTGGGTCAGTTGAAGATTTTTCAGTCTTTCCATCCTAAGTTTAGTTCTGATGATGCACCAACCAAAACATAATAACAGTGTTCTTTTTGCATTATTTGGAAATTCTCTGAGCTTTAACCTCAACAAGCGGACTTGTGGAAAATGTTTCAGTGGACTTTCTATGAGACAGGGCAAGGTTTCTGAAATACCATATTGGAATTAGATTACATGTAGAATAATATTTTGAACCTTTTATACATTTATTTGTTCCAACTTACAAATGTAAACATATGTAGGTAGCTACACTCTGCTGCATGAATTTAACTCAGGAAACTTTCACTGAGCAGGCATACATGCCAAACCATTATAATTAAGATGATGTTTTTACCCTTTGACTGGAAGAGATAGCAAACTACAACATGTAGATTCAAATGTACAACAGAACTTCACTGATGTTATGAAAGAAATCATGTCAAGACATGGTTGTAATAGAAAGTTGACCTTGGGTCTCAGAATAATAGCCATAAGGAAAAGTAGACGTTTGTTAAACTAAAAAAGGCAGAGTGGCAGGGTTGGCAAGGAGTGAGTGATGGATACTCCTCTAGACATTGCAAAAGGAGCAAAAGCAAGTAGTCTTAGCCCAGTATTTCTCACTATTTCTCAGTATTTCTAAGTTGTTTTCTTAAAAACTATGCAGAAAAATAGCATTCAATATAAAACCTAATGATTATAGCACTACATAATTACAAAATCAAGCAGATGGACAAATAAGAAGCAGAAAAACTATTATACAAATAATACCAGTTTAATTATATGAGTGATATTTTTCACAGAAATAATGTTACCTTGATTACTATAAACATTTTGAAAATGTAATTTATATTTTGCTCTAAATTCTGTCAGTCTTTCATCATCATTTATTATTAGAATCATTGCTAGAGCTGGTGATGGGGGCAGGTCTGACATCTTTGGATAAGAAAGTTGGTGCACGAGAGCCAGTGAGGAATGCAGGTTGGGCCAAAGACTTAAAAGCTAACAACTAGGGGCTCCCTATTCCAGACTGCAGCAGCCACTATGGGGAGGCACAGCTCCTCACTAACGGCTTCTGTCGGCAGCACGCAGTTCACACTTCATCTCATATGGGCCCTCAGACATGTCCAGATCTCCAATCTTAGGGACCAGACTCTGAGAGAGTGAGACCTGGCCTGGATACAGGTTACATGGCTGGGTCCCCTATGCTGCTGTCTCCTTTGCATAGAAGCCAGCAACCTCTTAGAGTAAAGACAAAAATAAGGACACAGTCATTGGCACCAAATGAAAATTTGCTTGTGAGAGGGATCCGTCAGATGAGAGAAAATTCTGCCATACCTTCAGCTGTTAACTCAAAAATGGAAGTTTCTTCTACCTGTAGATACTAAGTAGTCTTTAGTTACAACGAACCTCAGTCTACAAGCATCAATCACTCAGATTTCACCAGACTACCAAGATGGAGAGAAACTGCTAAAGAAACCCTCTAACAAATCTCCCTATGAACACAGAATGGCCATTACTGGATGTTGGGAAAGGTGAGTAGGATGAAGGAAATTTGAATCAGAGAGGGAGGAGCAGAGACAGGGTGTAATTCATGAAGTATAACAAACAGATCATATACTATGTTAGCAACAAAAGAAAATGGATGAGGGCCACCTGGAACTCTGCACTACTTCAAACTCTGTTTCATACATCATTTTCTTCAAGAAGGTTCTTGATTTTCTTTCTCATTTCTTCAGCAACACATTAGTCATTCAGTGGCATGTTATTTAGTTTCATGGTGTGGATTTCTTTTTTTCTCCCTGTTGTTGATCTTTTTTGTGGCTTTTCATTTAGGTGGATGTATAGTAACTGTGTAATGGAGACTATCGTATCTAGTAGCATGGTATTTAACTTCATGGTGTTGCAAATTTCCATTTTTTCTTCCTGTTGTTGATCTTGGTTTGCGGCTTTTCATTAGGGGAATTTATAGTAACTACATAATGGAGACTATCATATCCAGACATGAGGATACAATGCAGTATGCATCTCTATTTCCAGACTAAAGATGGACTTCCAATGAAATTGCTTACAATATCTTGACCATAGGATGCTGGATTCTTTGACATTGTCCATGGCTGCAATGATGGACATATGACTGTGTATGAAGAATTAGACTATAGTAATGATGCAGGGGAACTCAGTGAGGGGGGAGAAAATTGGGGAGGGGATAAGAGAAATCCCACAGCCTATGAAACTGCATCACAAAATGATAAAAATAAAAGAAGCAAAATTTAAAAAATATTCTAAAATTTAAAATAATTTCTGGATCTTTCTCCATCATCATAAGCTGTGATATGACTTACTTTATTTATAATGAGATCATTGTTTACAACACTGTTGGCCTCTCTTCTTTATTCAGTCCATGATAATGGACAATTTTGGGGAAGTCCTCAAGCACAAAGTGGTCATAATTCTAGACCTTTTCTACTCAAAATATTAGACCTACTTGTACCACATAAACTTACTGAGTCAAAGACAAACCACTTCACAAGAATCTCAGTTGCATTAAGTTTACAAAGTGCCAACACAAATGAATCAAAATATGTTTATATCATTCCTATTATCAACAAAAAATAGAAAACTTCCAGACTTCTTAAATTTCTGATGATCCCTCTTACTAGCCTATACAAGGGGATTTAAAAATAAATCACTCAAGTGAAGCAAAACTCTAGAGGCACACTTTATAGAAATCCAAAGGCTGAAGAGATAATAGAGGCTGGTTAGGTACATTACAGAGTTTGAACTCTAGCAGGTATTCACTGAAGAGTCATCAAAGGGTTTCAAGCCCAGGAGAGAATAATGATCCTTACAGTTTCAAAAGGATCACTTTTGCGACAGTGATGGATTAGAGAATGGCTGACTGGATCCATGGAAACAAGCTAGGGGCTTATTTTAACTGTGCTGTGGCAGTGAGGGTAGACCTAGTGCTTAAGTGAGGGTGAGAGAAAGGGAGGTTGGGCACCAGAGATACCAGTGACCTGGCGTGGTGACTGATTGCATGTCTAATTTCTTCTCTAAGTAGAGCAGGAAATGCAGTTTGGAGAGCAGACTTAGGTAAAAGAATGAAGCATAGTAAAGCGTACATATTGAGCTTGTGGTATCTTTGGAATATCCATTGTGCAATTGTCCAGTGGTAGACAGATGCTTTCAGGGTCTAGCTAGAGATGTGGATTTGGTAATAATGAAAGCAATTGCAAGAAGAATCATTATGGGATATTCTATGCAGAAGATGTGGAATTTTAAATCATTGCCTTTACTTGCAATATAGTCTACATACATAAATGGATTCCTGATGTTTATGAAATGTTTCCATCACTTTTATACTCTTAGCCAAAATTACACTTATATTGTCACAGTTAAGGTTCCTTTTATATTAAGAAGAGTCATTACATTACATAAGAAATGATTTGTATTTTTTTCATGTTTGAGAAGAAATTATTATATATTGCTAACACTTTTATCTGCTTTAGAGAAGGCTAGTCAATAAGCGCTTCTTTTTAACATATAGCTCCTTAGCCAATTCTGTTTGGAAATACAGAAGGAAACTCTTATAAGAAAGAAACACTATCAAATCACTAGAAAAAAAATGCAGTTTTAGGAATGGGGTAAAAGAGCCCCTCACTTATCCTACTGAGTCATCATCAGTTCCAAGGAGTCCCGCAGAGGTGGCAGAACAATGTGGAAATCTCTCATCTCTCTTTTCCTAGTCAAATGAACTGTTGTGATTCCTGTTTCTTTCCCCTTTCAATGGTTTATACAGCATGAGAAGAAAAGTCAGGTCAATTGTGTCCTCAGTTATTTTTCAGTCTTCTGAGAGAGACAACTATAAGACATCAGCCCAACATACCCATTTCTTAGTAATATTATCCCTAAAATAATTAACTATAGGATATGAAACCCATCATGTTATCCAACTACAACTGTCGATCCTGCTTAGTACTATCCATTCTGGATAAGCTGATCTTAGAGGCCTATGATACAACTAGGTCTCAAAATTATAATTTTAATACTCCCAATATTTAGAAGTGAAATATTAGCATAGCATCTTCAGCAGATTAAGTCTGCCCTTGAGTGCACGCGCACACACACACACACACACACACACACACACACACACACACACTGGACAACCACTCACTTTTTCAATGAAAGTTTCCAAAGCAAGACCATTAGATATGAGAATATTTCAAAAAATTCTTGGAAAAATAAAATTTATACATTTAATTTGGTCCAAAACTTTTTTGATATTTACACATACTTCTTTCATAATTCACATTTTGTACGATTGTTTTTCTGAAGACCCTTCATGTTATTATCAACAGGGTAATTGTGGCATATTTCTCGTCAGCTCCCTGACTGAGTCATGCCTACAGCTGGGCTCTCTCTAGTATCTGTGTCAATCCAAGCTTCTGTGGACTATCACACCTAGTGTCTAATCTCAAAGATGTTTCTTCTACTTTCTTTCCTAAGTTTTGTCTTATACATTGATGCCTACTGGGAACTGTTCACTGGATAGTGAATTTTGTATAGCACCCACTCTTTTTAGAGAAACACTTCCCTGGAATCCACCAATGTAAACACGGGTGCTCAAGTAGTTTAGATTGTTTCCATTTCACAGTCTTCTCCCACTAGTTTAAATAGTAAACATTTTCTTCAGTAAAGTATTAAGGAAAATTTCATTCTAATCTAGGCTTAAGTGTTTCAAATTTTGAATTAGTAGAGTGATGATTAATGAGGTTCTTTTTTAGTTCCAATATGGAATTTTGTATTTATATGACATTAGTTAAGACTGAGTTTGGAACCATGGTTAGACCCTGCTGTTACTAAAATAAATAAATAAATAAACAAATAAAAAACTGGAAATCACTGTTGGAATAGTTGGATATTCAGACTTTTTTATCATATATCAATTTTCTTTTAAGTTTTAGCTATGTTGAAGAACTTCTTTAATTGTTGGTAAAACATGTTGAATTGCTTACAGATGATATGCTACCTAAATTTTACTTTAAATATGTCAGAAACTTACATGCATATATAAACTGGAAAATATATAGTAAAATAGTCTCACAATCTAAGCATTGTTTTACTTGACAGAGTTCAGAGAGCTTCATAAATATTTGAAGATTTCTTTGAAAAATCATGAAGAATTAGGTGAAATTTGCCACAGCATTAAGTGGAAATTAAGACTACCTCTATTACCTTTACTGAGCTAGTAAACTGGATTGTAATATTCACAGTCTATCTTTATCTCAATAAAAAATCAATAAACTAGCACTTGGAAAAGAAGCAATTCACCAAGAAGTAAAAAAGTAAAAGCTCAACCTGTTTTGGAAAAAAACTTGTAACACAGGATTCATAAAATGTTCTAATTCCATTATTAGCAAACAAACAAAAATAACACATTCACACAGGGAGAACACAAGTTAAATGTAAATTTTAAGAGTTAAAGTTTCATGATGAGTTTTACTTATTTTTTCATACAAAAGGTGCTACTCTAACTACTGCTTGCAATTTCTCCTTGAGGTTTCTCATTATCCAAAATGTTCAAACCATAGACACTGGATCTGTTCTTTTTCAATTATCTTTCTTATCCTATTCATTAGTGCACTTCACTGTGATTGAGTTATAGCTTCTGCTGAAGGGATGTGGACTCATATATTTGAGTTAGTTTTTTAAAGTTCCTTCTGGGATAGTTATTTTACTTATCGCATCTTCACTGCCTTGGTCAGTCAGGGCCTGCTGCAGTGAGGTCAATGGTAGCAGTTTCAGTGCTGATACAGAGCCTACAAGCACAGATAACAAATTCTGCTGCCTCTTTCATGCTCAGTAAAACTCAAGAAGCATGTAGAAATCTCCTCACCAAATGGGAGAAGCCTTCCTGTGTTTCAGTACAAATCTGCTGAGGCGTCTCTCTAGACAACACCAAGGAGCAATTTTTAGAAGATCAGAAAGCACTCATGCAAACAGGCTGACAGTGTATAAGGTGGGAGAACAACAGAAACATATCAGAAGTGCAGTAAAAGCTCGCAGTCGAAAAACAATTGGTGTGTATGTGAAAGAAGAAATACTTAAAATACATTCTAAATTTTATGTGGAATTATCTTACTAGAGATCATCATCTTGGAGTGGTTTTGGAATCAGACGTAACTTTGTATGTCTGAGCATTTTAGTTCGTTCTATGATTGTCTCTGTTTTCTTTGCTTGGTACCTTAGTTTTCTCTTTTTCATTATTATATTCCCAGCTGCTAAATTAGTGTGAGCATTGGCTGTTCTGGAGACCAGGGACAATGTAGCTAGCTGCTCAATGAATACCCTTATTTCCTTCCTGTGTGCTTGGTGGCCACTGAGGAATCTAGCAGCAGCTGTGGGTTTCAGGCAACACAAAAGAGAAAGAAAGCTTACTTTCTAAACACAGTTCCAGTCTGCATGCATGCATGAATGGAGTGTCAAAAACATTCTAGTAATAATTGATGTGGAGGGTATTTTTATCCAAAGTATGAGAGCACAGAGGCAAGGAAATGTTTGTTTCAAGTTTAAGAAGACCCAAGTGTAAAGTAAAACAGGAGTGTTATTTTATTATTAGTTGAGGCTAGTGTGACACACTATAAATGCTAAATAAGTGACTGCCATTATCATCATCATCCCAATCATCCCTAATTTTATCCTTGAGAAGCTGTAAGTCTAGAAAGTAAATCCTAAATCACATAGTTGATAAATGACCTTTGCATGATGATTTGATAAATGTCTGTATTACAACTCATTAGAATGAAAATTTAATTATGGCATGATTGAGTTAACATTTTGCTTAGGCCTTGTACGTTCAGCACAGGCATATAGTAGATACTCACAAATACTTTTGAATGCATTTTAAAAACTATTAGCATAGCCTTTTTGGTTAGTTAAATGTGGACTGAAATCCTACTTCCAGTACTTTCTATTCATGTAAATTTAGGCAAGTTAATCACTTACAGTCTTATCTTTCCCATTATTAAAAATGTGGCCAATAGGGCCGAGTGGCGTGGCCTAGCGGCTAAAGTCCTTACCTTGAATGCCCTGGGATCCCCTTTGGGCGCCGGTTCTAATCCCTGCAGCTCCACTTTCCATCCAGCTTCCTGCTTGTGGCCTGGGAAAGCAGTCCAGGATGGCCCAAAGCCTTGGGACCCTGCACCCATGTGGGATATCCTGAGGAAGTTTCTGGCTCCTGGCTTCAGATCGGCACAGTACCAGCCATTGTGCTCACTTGGGGAGTGAATCATCAGACAGAAGATCTTCCTCTCTGTCTCTCCTCCTCTCTGTATATCTGACTTTCCAATAAATAAATAAATCTTTTTAAAAAATGTGGCCAATAATATGTCAATATTATCCATTTCACAACCTTGCATAGGATGTAAGAACAGAGCATTAAGCCCAGCACATAGAATTGCTCCATTGTTCCCCCGGAGTCTCCTTTGACTCTCTTCTTTATGGTTGTCTCAGTTGGAAAACATTGTTTGCCACAAGGGGGCAATACAAGTTGGAAGCTAAACTACATGTCTTACACAAATCTTTCCTAATTAAATCAGCTGGTACCTCCCCTACTCCCTCCCTGATTTTTTTTTTTAAAGATTCACTTATTTTACTGGAAAGGCAGATTAACAGGGAGAAGGAGACAGAGAAAAGGATCTTCCACTCATTGGTTCACTCCCCAGGTGGCCACAACAGCCGGAGCTGAGCCAATCCAATGTCAGGAGTCAGGAGCTTCCTCTGGGTCAACCACATGGATACAAGGTCCCATATGGGACATCCTTCACTGCTTTTCCAGGCCACAAGGAAGGAGCTGCATGAGAAGTCGAGTAGCTGGGACAGGAACCTGCAGCCATATGGTATACTGGCACTTGTAAGGTGGAGGATTAGACAATCAAGCCATTGCACCAAACCTGAAACCTTTCTTTCTTTTTTTTTTTTTCTCTGTCTCCCTTCCTCAATCTGTCCTCTAAATAACTGAAGGCTTCATGTTTAGATTTCTGTTTTTCATTTCCTTCATTCTATTATTCAGGAATACGTCTTTATAATAAAATTTTAATTCAAAGGAACATCATCAATCATATTACTACATAGAATACATCTCACATTCTCTCTCATTCTGCTCTGCATCCTTTATCAGTCATCTTGATTACTGCCACTATGGCCCCCAGTATACAAACCTAACCCACAGTCTCCAGTTTTGAGTTGTACTACTCTCCCGGGATGCACAAACTGTACCACAAATTCAGCATGGAAAACAGATACGATTTCTGAGTTGTCAAGACTCAAATCTCAGTGTTAATGCTGTATTCCAAATTCCTCCATAAAATCACTGTATGAATCCTTCATTTATTTGATCTGCTCTTTCCCATTTTCAAATATATGCACCTAGTCACCTAGTACAAACTCCCTGTTCTCATCTCACTACCATTTAGCTTTCTGGTCTTCTTCCATTTTTCTGAAGACTATTTTTGGATAACAAATATTTGGAATCTGTATTCTTACAACATGTGCTGTATGATCTAAGCTGCGACTATGAAATATTCCTGTATCATATTTCTTTTTCAATTAAAGTTACATGTAACATTTGTTTGTGTTTTGTGACAATTATAAAAAGGAATTATGGAGAGCTGCATCCATTTACAAGGCTCTATGAAATTTAGAGAACATTCCTTTAAAAAAAACACAAACTTACTTCCATTTTATTTGACAGGCTGATTTTGGAAGCAGGGACAGGTGGGTCTTCCACCCTCTGGTTCATAGATGGTTTTTCCATCCACTGATTTACTCCTCTATAATGTGGGGCGAGGCCAGGTGGAAGCCTGGAACTCATTCCAAATCTCCCATGTGGGTGCTAGAGGCTTGGGTACTTGATTCATCACCTACTGCCTTGTGGGTATGCATTTACAGAAAGCTGAGATTGGACACTGAGGTAGAACTTGAATCCAGGAGTTCTGACATAAGATACCAGCATCAGAGTCTGAATTGCTGGGCCAAACATCTGCTCTTTGAAGAGTATTTCTGAGCCACAGGATCACTAATCCATCCTGGCTGCTGTCAGTAGTAGCAGGTACACTTACCATGAGACTATGTAATGTTTTACTCCAACCAATTGAAGGAGAAACAGTGATGTCGGGAGGGTTGTTTGGAAGCAAAAATGTAATACTACTAATTCTTTTGATAAGGCAGATAACCAGTCTTGCTACTTGAGGCACTATTCCAAATTTCCTTTTTCTGTTGGTAGAAAATATCTTAGAAACTACTGATTTAAGGGCCAGTGAATGGCTCAACGACTAATCCTCTGTCTTGCGGCACTGGCATCCCATTTGGGCCCTAGTTTGTGTCCCAGTTCTTGCAGTTCCCATAAAGCTCCCTCCTCATGGCCTAGAAAAACGGTGGTGGATGTCCCAAAGCCTTGAGACCTTGCACCCACATGAGAGAGCTGGAGCAGGCTTGTGGCTCCTGGCTTTGGATCAGCTCAGTTACAGCCATCATAGCCACATTGGAGGTAAACCACTGATGGAAGATCTTTTGGTCTCTCACTCTATCAATACATATGCTTTTTCAACACAAATAAGTAAATCTCGAAAAAGGAACTACTGATTTAAAGTCTTACAAAAATTCAAATGGTTTTAAAAAATCTGATGTTTTTTTTCTTAGTAATCATTAAATTATTTAAATGATGTAAGACACATAAAAAGAACATGCATACTTCTACTTACTTGAGGAGCCTAAAATATCAAATCCATAGAAACTGGAAAGTACCAGGGATTGGGAGGTGGAAGCAAGTAAGAGTTAGTGTTTAGTATGTACAGTTTCAGTATTATTTTTCCAGACATGATGTAAGATGGAAGTAGAATGATGTAAAACCTACTGCCAAAGAATGTGATTTAAGAAATGATGATGCCAGAGTGAGAAGACAAGCAGTGACAATGTCATTGTGTGCTCACCCCAAGAAGGGCTAAAGTCTTACTTGCAGTCTTTTCAGTTACATTTGGTTTCTGCTTAGATCTCTTGCCAGACATGGATTTGACCTAAGGTTACTTTGGTCTGGGAGGCCTAAGTCTCCCTAATTGAAAAATAATAATAACACGACAATAACCCTCATTGAATATATGTGAAGTGCAGGGTTTAAGTGCCAGACATGATCTAGGCCAAGCAAAAAGTTTTAGGCACATTTTAAAAACACCGTATATTAGTTTACTATCCCCTACCACCTATTTGTGCTTAAAAAAACAAAGCAAACCCCACAAGTCCCATCTCAAATTAGGAAAACAAACAGACATTTCTCTCTGCCAATAACCATGCCAAAGTGTGCTACAGCCAATGTTTGTGAAGCTCACCATGCAGCTGACAGTGCCACACATTGTGAAGTGGAAAATTTTGGGAAATGTTACATTTCAATCCTTTAAAAATCTCATATGAAAACAACCTTACAGGTAAGGAGAATCTTTCATTTAGAAAGCCAGCACTCTTGGAAAGAGTCCCATTCAATTATTTCAGCAGAGAAAAATAGCACATGAAAACAACAGTTCAAAACTGACAGTAAATCCACCTCAAAGCAAAACCATATCTGGGTTTTCTCAAGTAGCTGGGTTAATGTGGCATAAGAGAAAGCCTGACTAGTAGGTATAATTAAAGTATGAATCACAGAGTAAGCCATGAGTAACCCTGAAGGCAGCTGCAAGAGAGAAAAAAAAAAAGGCCTTTGTAACACACACACAACTTCATGGAGCAATGGGAGAAGGGAACGGCGGAAGGGTCCCCTTCCATGCCACTGCAATGAGGCGCCTGAGCAGGGCTCTCCTGACCATGCCATCAATGCCCGTTCATCCAGCACCTGTGGCGGACTGTTCTGCTTCATATCATACCGGCACACAGTCTCAACATTTCCTAAGGGCTGCCCAAGGAATCACGTTTTCCTTTACCTTTCTCTATAAAGGACCTTTCCATTCAGATCATAATAGTGTAGACAGTAGGCATAAAACAGTTGACTGCATGCATGAGTGGGCAAATGAGAGCCCGTATCTTAGAATCTGCATTTGCCCTGGCATGTAAGACTTTTAACCAACAGTGAAAACTGACACCCGACATGGTAAATGCTACTTCTCAAAGATTGCTGAAGCATTTTCAAAGAATTGTTCATGGTATTTCTAACGAAAAACACGATTGTTATATTTTATTTTGTTCCATATGTCAGCAGTTGGCATTGGATTTAGTTACTTAGAACAGCAACATGGCAAAAGTTGAAAGGAAATCATTTATTTGGCCTGCCCTGGTTTCTTGTATTTCAGGTTGTGTAATGATTGGTGGTAAAATCACTCCAGGTGAAGAGCAGCCCACTGGTGTTTATTTAATTCCATAAATTAACAAACAGCCTTGCTGCCTCCCATTCATTTCCACATGAGCAGTATTTACTCAACAAACGTTCAACACTTGGAGTGATGATGATTTCATTCGGTGGCCATTCGGCCAATATGTTGAAGACCAATAATGTAAATATAGTCTCACTTCTCTGACCCAGCAGAATTGAAGGCAAGTCATCAAATGAACCGTCTGCAAGATCCCCTCCTAGTTTGTTTACCTGCTATTTTTAATACTCACAGGTGTTTAAAGACTAGAAATGAAAATTTCGAGTTTATGAAACTTAATTGGGAAATATGTAAAGAAAGCACTTTAAGGAGAATTTTTCCCATGATCTGTAGAAGAGTTTTTTTCTTTTCCTTTTTTTTTTCAGCATATGGTTCAAATGGACGAAGCAATGGAAACACAGAAATTAAAAGCAGAGCCTGAAGAGAAATCACTGAGTTCTCAGAGCTCCCATAGCAGAGGATAGGATGAGATGTAAAGCAGCGGCTTTTTTGTTGTCAAGGTTTCAAGAGAACAGAAATTTATGAGGTGAACTTTTGCCAGAGGAGGGGTAACTGCCTTTTGGATGGAATTAACTATTCACTTGAAACTTAGGTCCACTCCAAAAAAAAAAAAAAAAGGAAAACCTCCTTATTTGTAGGTCAATTTTATCCAGGTGCCAGTGTGATACAAATCGTCACTCTAGAAGTAGGACTACCTAAATCCAAGGTGCTTATTTATAGGGTGAGGTTGACTTAATATTTCCCACCTCTGTGGAAAACTGGGGCGGGGTAGGCTAAGAGGGGGTACAAAAACAACAAAAAGCAAAAAGCTGAAGATTCCTAAGGCCGAATCTACAAAAAAAAAAAAAAAAAAAAAAAAACCCTGGGTGGGGAGAGACAGGAAAATGTTTCAACCTGGAGTTTATATGCATTTCCAGACGACGCGTGAAGTAAAAGCTAACCCAGCACTGGAAAGTATCCTGTGTCATTCAGGCTTTCAAATACACAAACTTGAGGGGAAAGTTAACCCCGGCTCCCCTGCCGGAGGAGTCTAGGCAACGAGAGGGGCGTTGGATGAGGAGGGACGGCCGTGAAGATCCTTTTGTGAAGCGGAGGACTTGTGTAGGTGGCCAGGGGCTAGCTGGAGCCCGGCGGCCCAGGTGCGGACGCGCGCTGGCCGCCGGGGAGCGCGGCTCGGGCGGCTGGGCCCGGGGCCGGGGGCGGGGTGGGAGCGCGGCGACGGCGGCGAGGAGGAGGGTCTGCGAGTCCTACCCGGGTGCACGGCGTTTGAGCCTGCGTCGGTCGTCGAGGGGGCGGGTTTCCCAGGCGCCGCCGGAGTTGCCACTGGGGCGCCCGCTTCTGGGCTCAGCAGCGTCTCCGACTGACAGGCGAGAGCAGTGGAGCCGGGCTGCCGGAAGTGTCCGTGCGCTCTGAGAGAAAACTTTCCTGCTCCGGCTCCGCCCGGAGCCTGGCCGTTCCCGGGGCTCGCGGCAGCAGCGACGATGCGCCCGGATGACAACGACCTGAGCGGACCTGCGCCTCGGCCCCCCGCCCGCTCCTGCCTTCGCCTCGCCTCGTGGGAGGAAGACTGAGCCCGGCGCAGGCGGCGCGGCGCGCGGGGCCCGTTTCCTTTGCGCGCGGTTCTCGCGCGTCTCCGCAGCTTCTCGGCGAGCCCGCGTGCCCACAGCGCCCGCTGCGGTCGCAGCTTCTCCCGCCCTGACCGCCGGCCGGGACGTGCTCCCGGCTGCCGCTGGCAGTACCTGTGCCATGGGGCTGCCCACTCTGGAGTTCAGCGATTCCTACTTGGACAGTCCGGATTTCAGGGAGCGCCTGCAGTGTCACGAGATTGAGCTGGAGCGAACCAACAAGTTCATCAAAGAGCTCATTAAGGACGGTTCTCTGCTCATTGGGGCGCTGAGGAGTAAGTGGGGCCGGTGGAGCGAAGGGGGAGAGGGCGTCTGAATCCGGGGTGTCCCAGTGCGGCGAGGGTCTCAGGGCTGGGACGGTGGGGACTGAGCTTCTTTTGTTTGAATGGATTTGGGGACAAAGCTAAAGAGCTCCCCTGCTGGTGGCCAACAAAGTTTGTTCGTAGGTGTTCTTTGATTATTTACTTGCGTGACTGCAGAGAAGGAAAAGTTACTGTGTGCAAGGAGAGCCAAGGTCATCTTTTTTGAATAAAGCCTCTGCAAAGGTGTGTGTGTGTGTGTGTGTGTGTGTGTGTGTGTGTGTGTGTGTGTGTGTTGGTGGGTGAATTTTAGCCTCTTTTTATCTTGCTTCTAATTTGAACACGTTTTTTAAAAAGACCTCAGGGAGCTTGGGGGTGAGTGTCAAAATAGTTTAAGACTAAAATTGAGCTATTTTAGGGATATTCAAAGAAAATTGTTAATTTGTTAAGCCCATTGGTGACGCCTCTTGGGGCAGGTCACTGACTTGGGTTTTTCCTTTTTAATGCGCATTTGCAGTTTTGCTATTGAGCAAGGCCGTTGAAAACAGCACAAGTTTTTGTGCGTCTGGATTTTTGGCGTGTGTTGCCTGTGGTCTCGCTCATGGGAATGAGAGTTCAGGGAATAAAGCTGGAGAAAACTTCCGGTCATCTGCAGAATGTAAAGAAACTGCCCTTGAGGGGAGTGTTTACTGAGCCCAATGGTGGCTGCTCCTTCCATTCTGTATGTGCGAAAGTGAGGCCGCCTTCTAAGTTTGGCAGACTCTGGTTGGGATTTCGGGGCACACCTCTGGGGCTCTTCTGTCTCCTTTGCCATACACCTCTTGCCTGCATTTTCTTTTATTGCTTCTTCCTAGTCTGCCTTTTCGGTTTCTAAGAGGACCTGAGTGGTGGACTCTTGTATATGCAGTATTGAGTGACTCAGTGGTGGGGCTTGGCTCGTGACCTATTCCAGGTGCTGTTTGCTTCTTAGGAGGGAATGCTGTCACTTCTGAGACATGTGTGCTGTCATCTCTAGCCTGTGATGCCTGGGCGTGGGCTGTGTTTTCTCAAGGTGGAGAACCTTTGTGTGATCTTACAGTCCTCAGGACATATAGAGGAGCAGTCTCGTGGTAAATGTCAGTGTAAGGTCAGTAACAGCATGAAGGGAATGTGTGTGGGCTGGGAACACTAGCAGCTGTCCTGGACTGTGAAGCATTCTTACTGATCCTAAGGATCCAGCTTAGCAAGATGTCTTGAGATGCGTGTGCTTTGAACTCATTTTGTATTTTAGCCATCTCAAATATTGTAACATTGACTCACCGTTTGTGTTGCTCAAGATTGAGGAAAATTAAGTATTCACTTACGTTCTAAATCTGAGACCACAATGGATAATAGCGTTTAGGATGATGGAAAATATGGTCGTCTTCAGTCTTTTGCAATCTGTATATACACAAGTGTGAGCTCACCCTCCAAGTCTGGCAGATTCTGAGTGAGGTTTCAGGAAATAGCTCTTGGCATCTGAGGGGGTTTTGCTGTCTCCTCTGCCATGTGCCTCCAGACTGGATTATCTGTCCTCCTTGTTTTATTCTCTGGGTCTTCACCCTTAGCCACTGAGACCCTAAGCAGAACCGGAAACTCCTACTGGGAATTGAGTGACTAACTGACAAAGCTTGCTATCTTTGCCAGGAAGCTTCTTCCACTGGAGCCTGCCTGTCTTAGAGTGCTGACTGCTGAGGCAGTGCTAGCTACAACTTTTGTCTTCAGGAGGTGAACTTCCAGTGTCCCAGAATTTGATAATACTTAAGTAGTTGAGCTCAGGGCTGTGACCTGTGCCTAGACGTACTCGTGATTTTATGTACTTTTTATTATGATTCTTTAATCTAGTCGTGTAAAAATCAGGTGGTTTCCATCCTTACAGATTTGCCTTCTATTCATAAATGCAAAAAGCTTGAGTTGTATGCCTCCTTGAAGGTATGCAACCCTGCTTCTCTGTATCATCCCAGGTTTTAGTATATGTGCTGCTGAAGCGAATGCACCGCCCTGTATCTTTAACTTGTCCTTATGTGCTTCAGTGTACAATCTGCTGTCTTCCTGAGGTTATTATATTTATAGTCAGAGTGTACTACTTTAACATTTGGTTATTACTCCTTTTATTGGAAAAGGAAGTCAGTTTATTCCTTTGAGAAGAGTTCCCAAGCTCAGCTGTCAAATGGGAGATATTTCAGAGCAAAGGAACTCTGGCAGTCCCATTAGACAACACTGCTGTTTTCCCACCAAGCCACCTTCTGTCCCCTGGGGGGATGCTCTGAGGCCAGCCTGCAGCTGTCCTGTGCTGCTGGGATAGGAAAAGTGTAATGAAAAGACTGGAAGCCTGCCTAGTTCTCTCCCAGATCCCAGAGTCTGCCCATCCTATTTTTCTCTCCCTGCTTGAAGAGGCCTTCACCTTCCCTTTATACCAACAATTTCAGGTGGTATATCCGTGATCTGTTTCAGCTATGTGTGCACATGTGTTTTCAGCACGTTTTTTTTTGTGATTTCCATCAATGATTAATTATTTTTTTAGTATAATCTTGCTTAGCAGATATTCATCAATGCATTCCCAAGCATCTCGTATTATTTTTATCCTTGTTATTAGCGTCCCTGGTGACGGTTTTAGCCTGTGCTCTCTCAGTATGTGCATGACTGTGTGGTGAGTCACACATGCTTCTTGGTCTACAATTGAAGATGTATTTCTTTAGTAGACTATTTTAAGTGCCTTTATAAATTGCACTAGATTATCTCAATATAGTGACTTGTGGTTTGAGTTCCAGAGTTCTGGAGTCAAATGTTGTTTGGTTGTTGGCAAGTAAGTTAACCTCACTGAATCTTAACTTAGCCTTAAGATGAGGAAAAGCTAGGGACCAGCATGGTAGAATAACAAGCTAAACCTTCGCCTTAATGCTGGCACACCTTGTGGGTATGGATTCTTGCCCCATGTTTTATTTCAGATCCAGCTCCCTGCTTATGGCTTGGGAAAGCAGTGGAGGATGGCTCAAGTCTGTGGGCCCCAGCACCCACGTGGGAGACCTGTGGACAAGCTCAGGCTCCTGGCTTTGGACCCTGTGAACTTCCACTGTTGCAGCCATTTGGGCAGTGAACCAGTGGTTGGAAGACTTTGATCTCTGTGTCTTCTTCTTTCAAATAAAAGTATAGTAAATCTTTTTTAAAAATGAAGAAAAGCTAATTCAGGATAATTTGCTCATATTGTTGTTTGCCATTTCGATATTTGGTAATAGTTGAGAATAATTTTGATACTGCTGAGCTGAGTTTAGCTCAAGCTCTCTGACACAAAACCTCTACTGTTTCCATCATATCCTGTAAGCATTTATTTCCATTTTTAATGATTTATTTATTCGAAAAGCAGAATGACAGAAAGAGAAGGAAAGGGAGAGAGAAGATGAGAATGAAAATGAATCTTCCATCTTCTTCTTCACTCCCTAAATGTGAGCAGCAGTCAGAGCTGGGCCAAGCTGAGGCCAAAAGTCTGGAGCTGTATTCAGCTCTTCTGTATGGGTGACAGTGGCAGGAAGCTGCACAGGAATTAGAGCAGCTGACACTGGAGCTTGCACTGCAGCATGGGATGCAAGGGACACAAGTGGTGGCCTCACCCACCATACCAAAGTGCTGTTCCCTACTCCCAAATTTTATTGAACGGGTGCTAGTCTTAAAATTTAAACTGTGAATTTCAAAGTTACTTATGCTTTTTTATTCCAATATGTCATATACAAAGGAACTTTTCAAAAGTTTTTTTTTCTCAGTTACCCACTTTACACAGTTCTTCTTTATATTTGTGAATCAAGAGTGTAATATTCAAGTAGAATATGCTTAGTTCTTGCAAAAAAATCAGACTCAAAGAGTAGGAAAATTGCTAAGATTAATTGTTTTAATTACAAGAAAGTATATGAACTAATGCATATGGAAGTATTAAATTGGCTTAGTCATTCCATAATGCATGCATTTGAAAATATCATGTGGTACATCATCAATGTTATAGTTTTTATATGTGAGTGTAAGAAATAAAGAACAGTTTTCTTCCTTGAATTCTTGCCTCTGTATGCCTTCATGCCTCTGCAATAATTTGCCCATTCTGCCTTTTATTTTAATAGTTTATTTTTGAAGTTTTTTACTTAGTTGATTAGGGTGCAAAGGGTCAAGGGCTACAGGAAGATGAGTGAGTCCATTATTTCCACATTCTTTTTGTTTTTTTCCCCTTTCTGTATCTGGGGGAAGGGGAGAAGAAAGGGGAGAAAACACACCCAGCCTCCCAACTGCCGCTGTACCTTGGGATGGAGGACAGTCACCCAGTGCCATTCCGGGGTCCCTGAAGTGGGCCTTGCTCTAAGGGTCCTGCTCAAGAGGATTGATAGTTCAAAACTTCTGATTTACTCCCAATTTTGGCACACCAAGCACGATGAAATCTCTCCAGAATCCACTGGTTGACATAGTCTGCCTTAGTGTGTCTGTTTTCCCAGATATTCATTGCCAACACTTGGCTGGGGTAGTTGATTGATTTGTTCTGTCCTCTGTCCTCTGTTGTGGTACCAGGTGTCCTTTGCAGGCTCCAACACACTGCCATATCCTCCATGTGTACCTGGATATGTTGTGCATTCCATCGAAACCACCATGGAGGCCCAGCTCTGATACATGCACTCCACGGTCAGACCATGGAACTTGCAGTTCTCTCCATGGTTGGGGTTCTGAGTCCAGCAATTCAGTTGAGGGGATCCCCAAAGGAACTTCATCTGAGGTGATTCCAGACTTGATTGTTGTATGTACTTGTCAGTACAGGGTTCGGCAAAGTCTGTCACCCCAATTGGCTTATGAACATGCAATTGCTGGGTCAGTTCTGTCTCCAGTCTTGTCTTTTACACAAATGAGTGGGTGCTGCATCTCAGCCCGATCTTGCCCACCACATATTTGTCTCTCACTGTAACCATTGGGAGCGGTATCCTAGTCGGAGTGACATGCAATAACTCCTACCAGACCTGCCCCCTGCGCTAGTTCCTGTGCTTACCAGTATGTACAGCAGAAGGGTCCAGTCTGTCTCATGTCCCATTCAGCTCTCATACATGTTATTGGGCATTGAAACTTAGTTCATTCCAACCAGCCCCATTATCTAGCCCTCACATGTTTTGGTGTCATTCTAGCCATGCCTGCCCCAGTCCTGGTTCTCATGCTCACCAGTGGGAGTGGCAACTCAAGAGGGAGGTACCCACTGTTTCCCTAATGGGCCCACTCCCACTCCCGGATCTTGCACTCTCCAGGTGGTTCTGCAGTTTAACCTGACAGAATTTGCCCCCTGTACCAGCATCTGCCATCTGATGCTGCGTCAAAGCCCAACCTTCCGACACCCACTCTGGCTTATGCATGTACCATTTGGAACAGTCACCCAACCTGACTTTTCCCCTGATCCAGCTCACATGAGGCCAGCTGGTGTTGTAGTCCTGCCTGGCCTGATCTCCCCCCACTCCAGCTCTTGGGCTCACCAGTGGGAGTGGTTGTCCAGCAAGGGAACCCTACACAGCCACCCTACTGGTTTTCTCCCTCCTCCCAGGGTCTCACTTGTGCTGGTTGGGCACTGCGGCCCAGTCTGGCTTGACCTGCTTCACCTTGGCATTTGCCAATGAGTGCTGTAGCCTGGGAGGCCAGGCCCGGCTTATCCCTAATTCCACCTGGTAGGGGTTACAGCCCAGCCCAGCCCAGCCCAGCCCAGCCCAGCCCTCTCCCAGACCCAGCCCTAATGTGATCTGGCTTGTGTTATGACCCGACCCGGCCTGACCCACACTCCATTCTGGTACTCAAATTCACCAGCAGGTGATATGAACTGGCCCAGCCTGGTCCTCCCCTGACCTGAGCCGGATGTATGCTGATGGGTAGCACTGCCTCACCTGGTCTGGGCTGCTCCCTATCATGGTTCTTGCGCTCACCTGAAGGGACTATGTCCCAGCAGAGGAGTTCCTCAAGCTCCTCAATCAGAACCTCTCCCAATGCCAGATCTTGCATCCATGGCCAGCCCTATTTAGTCCACCTAATGTCCTAGCAGGAACAGTGCCCTTTCCTGACTGGCCTTCAACCTTTCTGTTTTTTTTTCTGTTGGTGCTATAGCCCAGCCAAGCCTGGTTCACACCCAGACATAGCTCACGCATGGCTCTGCAGGAGACCTAGCTCAGCCTTTCCTACACCGACCCTGGTTCTCACGAGTATCAGTGAGGGTTGGAGTCTAGCCCAGTCTAGTGCACCCAAGACCTGTTCACACTTGTGCCAGGGGACATTGCATCATGTCTAGAGCAGATCACAGTGTCTACTCTGGCCATCACACTCAGTAGTGGGAACCACAACCCAGCAGGGCATCCCCCGTTTTTCCCAACCAGGTATGTTCCCAGCCACAGATCTTGTGTGTGCCAGTAGTTGCTCTGACCCAGCTTGGCAAAGTCCCTCACCTGTCTTGGCCTTTGCCTTTAGATGCTGTAGCCTGACCTGACCTGGCCTGCCCCTAGTCTCAGTTCTCACTGGCAGGTGCTGGAACCTGGTCCTGTTCAATCTGCTCCTATTCCTGGCTCATATAAACCAGTAGGTATGACAGCCTAGCCAGGCATGGCATGTACTCCAGCCTAGCCCACCATGACCTGTGTTCCAGCTTAGTTTCTGCACTTACCAGTGAGCTAGGGCTTGCTTGGCCCTATTTGGTCCACCCTCTTCCAAAACTGACCCACACACTTGCCAATGGAAGAAGCTACCTTGCCCAGCTTGCCCTACCCTGAGGCCTGGACCAGCAGCAGGAGCTATGACCTGCTAGGGAAGTTGTCCAAGTTTTCCCACTCAGCCCACTCTCAGACCTGAGTTTCATGCATGCCAGTGGATGCTAGGCCCTTGCCTGGCATAGTTTGCCTCTCTATCTTGGCCTTTATATGAACTGGTGAATGTTGTCGCCCGGCCCACCCCACATCGTGTTCTAGGATGCACAAGCGGGCTCTGCAGTTTGGACCTGCCCAGCCTATTCCCAGCCCCAGTGAGTGTGAGTGTTGGCGGGTTCCATGGTCACACCTAGCTCAACCCATCACCACTCCAGCTCTTAAGCTAACCAGTGGGACTTGTATTTCCACAGGGTTTGCACACATCTCCCACTGAATCTACCCCTGGATCTTGTTCTCTCGTGTGCTGGTTAGTGTCCTGGCCCTGCCTAATGTGACCTGTCCCCTGTTCCAACCCTCGGTCAAGCACTAGGCTCCAACCCTGCTAGACAGGCCCCCAGTCCTAGCTTTTGTATGGGCTAGTGTGTGATGATCATCAATGTTCTGCACAAACAAGCCCATCTCAGGACTCCCATGTGGGCTGGTGCGTCGGTCTGACCCATGCAGATCTTCTGGTCTCTCCTCTCCAAATCACTTGCTTACCTGCAAGTACAGTGACCCTGTGATTTGGAATCCCTCAGGAATCATTCCTCACCTACACACACAGTAGCCTTATCCATTGATGTCTTGAGGTAGTAATTCCACTTCCCCATGTCCTCTGAGCTTGTTGCTGGGCCACCAGCAGATGAAGCCCAGCACCTTTGGCACCATGGTTGCCCAGACCATAATAGCTTCAGCTGCCTTTAGGCAGCCAGGCTGGGATGCACCTGTCCCCCAACCAGCCAAAAGTGGCCAGTGGGGTTGAGAGTCCCATTTGTGTGCCCAACCCAGGCCATGATGGCTCCAGCTCCCTTTAGGCAGCCAGGCTGGGATGCCCAGTTCTGCCTTCTTTATCGTGGTCTTCTCATTGCTTTATATTGCGATCAGTCCGTTATTTGGTTTGATCTCAAAATATTGTTTCCATTCTTGAATGTTTGGGATTCTCTTAAGTGAAGAAAAATGCGAATGGGCTTTAATATTGATTTAATTATTCATTGCAATAGGCATATGAAAGTACAGAGCTATAGTCTTATGTTTGCTATATTTCCATAGCTCTTAAAATATTTTATTGATTTGAAAGCAGAGCTACAGGAAAACAGAGCAAGAGGAATAAAGTGAGAATAGGGGAGAAAGAGCAAGAGCGAGAGAAAAGGAGAGAAGGAGAATGAGAGAGAGAGACCTTCCATCTGCTGATTTACTCTTCAAGTGACTGCAGTGGCAGGGTTGGACCAGCTGAAAGCTAGTAGCCTTTAATGCCACTCAGGTCTCTCATATTTTCACAATCTTCAAATCAAATCAAATCAAATCAGTTTATCATTTAAATATAAACAATATTGTGAAACCAGAATAAACTTTTGTAGTTTTTAACTATTTGTTTATTTGAAAGAGCTACAGAGAGAGGAGAAGTGGGGAGAGATCTTTCATCCACTAGTTCATTCCCTAGATGGCTGCAAAGATCAGGGCCACCAGGATGAAGCTGGGAGCTAGGACCTTCTTCTGGATCTTCCACTTGGGTAGCAGGGGCCCAAACAGTTGGGCCATCTGCTGCTGCTTTCCCCAGGGCATTAGCAGAGACCTGAATCAGAAGTGATTAGCCAAGACACAAACCAGCACCACATGGGATGGTGGGATTGCTGTAGCGACTTTACCTACTACATCATGACACTGACATGCCAATATCAAACTTGTCAACTATATTTGATAATAAATTGGTGTTTTTTGTTTTTGAAACCAGTTTTTTCTCATGGAGACTGGTGCTAACATCTTGTGTGTTGTTGATTTACTTTCTTACTAGTTTTCCCTACTCTACTTGCAGTCTTTTAGCATCTTCTGATGGTGGTTCTGCTTGTATCACAACCTACTGATTTGTTGGTCATATTGCCTTTGTCCAGGAAACAGTCATTTTTAGTGCTGGGGGTGTTTATTCCAGTAGTTGGTGGTTCCTGAATTGATGATTTAGAACATACTCATTAAGATATTGGCAAGAGGGAAATACATGATTGTAAAGCGTCCCCACAACTCAGACTTAAGTACAATGCTAGGGTGCACTTGGGATATGCTACCAGAATTTGTAGTGACTCATGGGAAAAATCAAATGAAAAATGAATAGAATGACAGGTTGAAGAGACTTGAGAGACTTTCCATGTCTAACTGTTCTGCTTACTTGGTCATCCTTCAGAATTAATGAGAACTACTGTTTTAGGCAAGATCTAGTGTTTGAATTTACACATACATTGTAGTGAAACTCTGTGCAGATTCTTGTTTATTTTGCTGGGGCCCAACACCTTGCTGTCCTTGATTTTGCTGTGGTGGTTTAGTTGGGCAGCCTAATCAAAGGTACATATGTGTAATGACTTGAACCTTTTGTTTCGTTCTGAAAGTCATTGGAATTTGAGTTAAATGAGCAGCAGTAACTACATCTTTCCAGTGAACTGTGATTAATTTGAGGAACTAGTAGATTAAGAATATAGTACTTTAAAGGTTCTGTGTGCATAACATGTCAGGAGTAAAAGCAGTTATACTTGTGTTAATTTAAATGGCGTCCGGCACTTACCAGAGAGAAGTTCAATTGGACTGGCTAATTGTTTCCATCTTCTCATGAGTCTAATAGGTGTAGTTTCACACCATCTTTGTTTCTTCTGGACCTCCTCTTCAATCAGATCATCATTGAGAGAGCTTTATGGGTTAGGAGCTCAGGGAATGGGTTGCAGAGGGGAACAGAGATTGGTTCCTATCTAATGGAGGAGGCTGGTTGGGCATAAGACACCTTATCTGCTGCCACCTGTCCCAGTTACCACCCAGTTACCTTGGACAGTGTACAATATCAGATAGCCATTAAACTTTAAAAAGTTACTGACAGGAAGACTTTTCTAAGTTACTTCTTTAGAGTACAATGTTTGTTAGTGTAATTGCTTAAAAATTGGTAAGACAAAATAATGAAGATTATACTAAGTGGTAGTTTGATGATGATACAATCTTATTACAAATAATGAATTATGGAAAGAAGCAAATCTTTTCTCTGTATTTACGAACATATACATTAAAATGAGAACATTGAGCTTTTTTGAGTAAATATTGAAAAACAGTGATTGTTTTCTATGGAAAGAGAAGAAAGTCTGAAGGATAGTGTGTGCTTTAGCTTGAGTCTTTTGGGAATATTGTTTCTTCCAGAGCTGTAATTACCATCTTCTACTGACCCCAGACTTCTCTGCTAGCTGAATGTTAATTCCCACTCATTTGAGCCTTCCAGGCAGATGCTGAACTTCCTACCATGTCACCTGCAACCCACTGGTTTCTACTTGCAGCCCTGTGTCAATCTTCCTTTTTCCTCCTATCACCCGTCACCTAGCAGACCTTATAGTGTATTCCCAGGATATTCAGTGGATAGAGCCTCATCAAATAAGGGCTACTTTTTGCCCTTATTGGGAATTAAAAACAATCATGGAGCACCAGGATGCTTAAGTCTGGGAACTTCCCTTACATAGTGTGTTCTTGGCTGTGTGTGTGTGTGTAAACATAGAAATTTGCATAATATTTGTTCATCTTAAATGCTCCTGAATCAAATGAGAGGTGGCAGTTTGATAATATGATAGTTAATAGAAATGTAATTATTTTGTTTCCTCTGTAGCCAGTTAAATTTAAACTTTAGCCAGGATATTTCTGATAATGTTAATCCTTCTCTCTAGAATTGTATCTAACAAATATTGAGCTCATTAGAACACTCCATTCTTTGTAGCTACAGTGTTTGGATTTCACTATCAAGAATCTAATTATAGGGTCGGCATTTGGCTCAACAGCTAAGAAGCCACTTGGGGCACCTGCATTCCGTATCACAGTGCTTGGGTTTGAGTTTTGGCTCTGCTCCTTGTTCCAGCTGTGGTTAATGTACACCTTGGAAGGCACCGGCTGATGGCTCAAGTACTTATATTCCTGCCACCCATGTGGGACACCTAGCTTGAGCTTTTCTAATTTCACTGGTGGAACAGTGTCTTGAATTTTGTAGAAGATGGGGAACCATCCTGCAATGGTTCTTAATATTAGGCAATATGAAAAAAAAAATTGGAGAAAGTGCTCCTTTCATGTAACCTTGCTGTAAGACCCAAACCTCAGTTTTTCTGTGGAAAGGAATGTGGAGACACACAGTGACAACCTTTCTTTGGAAATCAGTCGTATTCTTCAGTAGTGAGTTTTCTGTAATATTTGTTAATGCAAATTGTAAAAAAGCCATATTGCCTCTTAGCTGATGAAAGGCATTCCAGGCAGAATTCCCTCAAGCTTATTCAAATGAATGACCCAGCTTCAATTTTCTTTCTAATACCCAGGGAACATAATGATTAAATTTAATTTAGAGAACTGGTATGTGTGTGTGGACAGGAGTGATAAACCGGTAATAGAGATGAGCCTTCTATGTAGTGTATGGCATATTATCACTTTCCAAATAGGAACCCTACAAAATTGATATTACTTTGTCATCATGTGCATCTGCTCTTCTTTTCTCTATAAACTGTAAAAGAGACGTATCCCACTCTCCATCCTAAGAGGGTATGATGCTGGTGGGAGTGGAGACAGCAAGGACAGGCAAAGAAAAATCAGGTGTGAAAACGACTGAAATATTATGACTTTAGATCTTTCTTTTTTTGGCTGTTGTGGCTTGTTGGACAAATAGCTATGACTTCAATCAAAATAGAGAAATTGAAAATGAAAATAGAGGAGTATGTCACACTGACCCTACAGTTGTTTTACAAGTTGTGAAAAATTTGGAAGAAGTGATTCTCCTCAAAATGACTAGTTTCAGAGAAAACATAGGTGAGTAGCCCTGTGTAGGTTCCTTCCTCTAGTTTCAGCTCTGCCACTGCTCCTCTCCCAGGATGTAGTGCTGCTGAACTCCTCCTTTCTTGGTTTTGTCCTCCGTCCTTGTCTTGAATGTTGGTGCTTCACAGGCTTTCCTCTCAGCCCTTTTATTGTCTGCCTTCTTTGTAAGGTAACATTTTCCTCCCACGGTTCCAACTCCAATTTTGTTTTTCTGATCTCTATACCCGATTTTCATCTTTCTGGAGAATTAACAACCTGGTTGTGCTTCAGGCAGCCTCAGACACAGTTTTTTTGGAAACAGTTCTTCCTTTCCTTTAAGCTGCCTTCTCTGTGTTCTGTTTTGTTCAGTGATATCCTCTGCTACATCTTCATCTTTTAAAAAAAAATCTGAGCTTTCTTATTTTTTAAGATTTATTTATTTTTATGAGAAAAGCATGTATACAGAGAGAAGGAGACACCGAGAGAACTTCTGCCTGCTGGTTCACTCCTTTTTTTTTAAAGATTTATTTTTATTATTATTTTTTTTTATTGGAAAGGTGGATATACAGAGAGGAGAGACAGAGAGGAAGATCTTCCGTCCAATGATTCACTCCCCAAGTGAGCGCAACGGTTGATACTATGCCGATCTGAACCCAGGAGCCTCTTCTGGGTCTCCCATGTGGGTGCAGGGTCCCAAAGCTTTGGGCCGTCCTCGACTGCTTTCCCGGGCCACAGGCAGGGAGCTGGAAGGGAAGCGGGGCTTATGGGATTAGAACCGGCATCCATATGGGATCCCAGGCATGCAAGGCTAGGACTTAACCACTTGCGCCACCGCGCCGGGCCCTGCTGGTTCACTCCTAATTGGCCTCCACAGCCAGGGCTGAGCCAATCCAAAGCCTGAA